>NC_086154.1:129324775-130574775 GCF_035149785.1 Candoia aspera
GCAGCCAAGCAGTTGTCTCCAGAAACACCATAATCAAGGAATGCAGGTAATATCTTTCATGATTCCTCACCATGCCAGCCTAGAAATGCTATCACCTTTTTTTTAAAAGATGCATATAAACTTTTTGTTCATATCCCTACCAGGTTATTTTAAAAGATGTAAGCAAAAAAAAATATATTGAAAACTAAAAACACTGACTAACAGGGTTGTCTGAGGTCAGATAAATTCCAATTTGCCACAATCATCAGTCAATGTACATGACTGACTTCTGAATTGATCAAAACAACTTTATTTAAAAGGCCAGGCAAAACAGTAGAGACCTCAGTGGAAATCTTTCAGTAACTAAGAGTGCCCCCTGTGCATACACAGTGGCCAAAGCAAATGAAACTTGACAATGTAGAGCAAAAGGAATGAATTCAGAAGCACAACACTAAATAACATAGGGCTTCTTCCTCACAGCTTTCCTAAGCAATGAAAAGTACAAATCAGCTTTTCATATCTACAGGGCTAGAACTGCTTATATCTGAAAATGCAGTGACTGAGATGACACAGCTAGTGAGCCTCCTGTATCATAGGCAACATGTCTTAAATTCCAGCTGCTAAGGAGCAACAGTGGAGTGTTCTCTTCTTTCTGCCCAAGTCTGCAAAGTTTGTGAAGGTATCTACCTTGGGTTTTATCTTAGGTTTTCTTTCCTAGTTAGTTTTTGTTTTTATGAATTTGGATTTTGCTATACATTATTGTGCTTTTCTTTTTGACTGATGTTGAAAATTATCTAGAGTCCTTTAGGGTTGGGGTGGGCTATCAAAACTGTAGATAAGCAGCTGGTCCTTGAGTTCAGAGGTCTTCCTGTGGTCCAATGTTTTTAATACTAGATGTCCCAAATTGCTATAAAAGATCACCTGTTGAGCAGTTTTCCAAGAAAACAAATAAAAAAAGTTTGGAGGCAGCTGAGGAGAACTACAGCAGTACAGATTATGGGTGAATATCAGAGTAAGTTTTAAACTGGAAAGCATAAGGAGACACAACAACTTGATAAGGAATATTCATCTTCTGAAGGTTGTTGAAATAACGGCAACAAACAGTCATTGCAGAGGGGCACTTAAAGCTTAATGAATACCGTAACCTTGATGCTTAAAAATCTCCCACATCTCTAATTTTACGTTCTGTGATTCTATGTCCTTGAATTCATACTAGGACACATTCATCGTATTTGTGTTTTGCATGTATCTGACATCTGCATTTTCTACCTCATCTCTTTGTTCTTGGTACAATTTCTTCAGGAAATGTATAGCCTTGACAGTGTACTAAATATAAAGTTCCATGTTCTTAAAAGTGTGTTGCAGGGCATATTTTGTCCTTTGTCACACTGGCAGCTTGGCAAACTAAATGGGGTGCTGCAATAATTGTTATGTGTCATATAGGTGGCTATAATTCAGGGGTGCATTGGGTGAATCCTCTCTATGTTAGTGGTGTAAAAAATAGAGTTTTTTGTTTTACTTCCATCAACCATATTAATAAGTTTATCATTTTTACTGGTGTTCATTCTTTTTCAAAGAACAGTTTCTTTGCCTCAGTATATTTACAGGCATGTACACAAGCCAGGTACAAGCTGGTATAGTTAGCTGTCTCCATGCCAGCAAAAGAGACCACATATAGATGCATACAACATCTATAGCTCGGAAATTATATGAGCTGAGACTGATAATTGGTTACAGGAACAGAATCCTCTCTCCATGTCCCCTCACATATCTAGGAGCAGATTACCCTGAAAATTAAATATTGTTCCTGGGGATCTTCCTAAATTTGAACCTCTATCTCCATAGCCCTGGACTGATATTGTAAGACAATATATTTAAACTTACACCAGTAGCCACAAGTGACTTTTTTTTCAATGTGACATCTGAACAACATGACTGACCCAGAAATCTTTGTATGCTAGGTGGAAGATTTTGTTGTGGAAGGCTTCTTTTTGGAGAGTTGGAGCTGAGGTGATATTGCATATTAACACATGTAGGAGAATTTTCCCAGAGACTGGGACACATTACATTGAAGCATGAATTAGTTTACTGACAGTACTGGAGGCAAAGATGGGTGGGGTTATAGTTCTTATGCAAATTAGGTGGGTTATATTCTAAATGAAAATTAGAATATACATGTGATTGGCTTCAACACTCAGGCATTTTATTGGATATAAAATATCATGTGCCTAGTGAGGTCACTGAGACCATTAGGATGTAACTATGAACATAGTAGTTATTTTCTTTTGTTTTCCCAGAGCAATGCTTCTTTCCAGTAACTTTTTCCAGCTTATTAACCTTCCTTGGCCTTTTAAATGTTTTATAGCTGAGCTGACAGTTTTAATTTCCCTTGGAAAGTGTATTTGAGGTAGGGGCTTTTAGCTTGACCCCCAAACCTCTCCTTCACAAGTGAAGAAGAAAAGGAGAGGATGAGAACAAAAGAGAAGGGTGAAGAGTGTGATGAAGAGTAGGAAGAGAGGCATAAAAAGAAGAAAAGAAAAAGCTGGAGGAGTTGCTATGGCATCAGAGGCCATGACATCAAAGGTGTGTCAGACTGGCAAAGAAAACAGGCAATGCTTGTTGAGTATTTATTTTATTTTTTAAATTTTTATCCTGCCTTTATTATTTTTACAAATAACTCAAGGCGGTGAACATTTATTTATCTATTTATTTATTTATCACATTTCTTCCCACCTATCTTGTATTAGAACTCTAATTAGGTATTACAACATAATTCTTCCTCCTATTTTCCCCACAACAACCACCCGGTGAAGTGAGTTGGGCTGAGAGAGAAGGACTGGCCCAAAGTCACCCAGTCAGATTTCAGCTCTAAGGCAGGACTAGAACTCACGGTCTCCTGGTTTCTAGCCTGGAGCCTTAACCACTAGACAGATACAGGTGGGGTGAGGGCAGGGTTAGAGACTGCTATAGCCTCTGATTCCTCTGCCACTTAGGGCAAGGCTTAGAAATCAGACAGATGATGGGAAAGGACTGTTGTTTAGAGTCTGGGTGGAAGGATACAAATCAGAAAAGGAAATCTTGCCTTGTGTTCTCCTGGCTGGAAGTGGATGAGAGGAACCCGGTCCTAGCTCTGTGGCTGGGAGGTCACCAAGGCTAGTGCGGCTTGACAGGTCAGACGTTGCTGCCATCAGAAATGTTATTGCTAGGGCTGATGGCTATGGATATGTAAGAAGTCCTCTGCTTCCAATTGCAATGCCTCTAACTTCCATGGTTGTGACCATAGACTTACTAGTTAGGAGGTGGTGTTTTGTACAAAGTAAGGAAGATGACCTTGATGGAGATATGCAAGATCTGGTGACAGATGGTGAAACATATTTTAAGTCCACAACAGACAGATAATATTGAGAAGCAACTCAGACAGACACTTCCCTAATTCACTGAAGTATAAGAAGGGGGGGGGAAGGTACAGCCCAGTCAGGCTTGCAAGATTCTGTTAATATGGCGACTCTCAATAAAAGTAATTTTAGCCTTCCTGTGGAATTGATTTCTTGGCCTGGTCTACCTAGTGGGGATGGCATATTGGGAGGGAAGAATACCACTCTTAGTGTGAGAGATAGAGAGCAGTTCTATAAGCCCCCCAGAGCAAGGGTACAGGGGGAAATACATCCCTAACCCGAGAGCCCTAAGGGGTAGAACTCCAGGGCTAATGGCATGCCAGGACAGATTAGTGAGGTTTCAATGGTGATAGGTGGGAGTGAAAGTGAGCATTGGTTGTGATCTTTTGAGAAGGAGGAGGCCTTAGGGAGGGTGACTCGTACTTTTGTCACCTCAAGGGCTAGACTATTGCTACACACACTACTTGGGGCTGCCTTGAAAATGACTGCAGTCGGTAAAGAATGTGGCTGTTTCCTTGCTGGCAGGTAAAAGACACTTTAGCAGTATGACACTTATTTTCTGGCTGCCATGCTGGCTGCCAAAAGCTTTCCACATGACAGCTGAGAGGAGTCAAGGGCAGGCCTTCTGGGTGGTCCTGAGGTTGTTATGGAAAGAGCTTGCCCCTGGAATCCAGGATGGCCCCCATACAACTTTTAGGCAGATGGTGAAGACAGTTTGGGTACTGATTGGATAGACAGTACATTTGGCTGCCTTATTATTGGCTTTCACTTGCATTGTAATTTACGTATTTCATTCTCTTTTTCTAATTTTACTTAGAATTTTTGCAAATGAATGTATTTATTTATTTATTTGGCTTATATGGCCGCCTATCTCATTTAATGACTCTAGGCAGCTCACAACAATCCATTAGAAACATAGTTAAAAACAACAGTATCCTTCCTCCCAGGTGCCAGACCAATCATCCTCCCAGCTCAACCCCAATCCTAGCCCAATACTTGGAGGAAGAGCCAGGTCTTCACAGCCCTCCAGAAGGCTAAAAGGGTAGGGATCCCTTGGATCTCAGGTGGGAGGCTGTTCCAAAGGCTGGGGTGGCCACACCTCTGAAGTCCCAACAGATGGCAACATTTAAGGAAGGAGACCTGGAACACACCCACCCTATCTAACCTAGTAGGAAAGGCTGATACACTCAGGGAGAATCGATTCCAAAAGTAACCTGGCCCTGTGCCATGTAGGACTTTAAAGGTGATAACCAGCACTTTGAATTGCACTCAGAAAGCAACTAGAAGCAGGTGCAGCTTACGCAGCAGTGGTACTCGGGTGAACTGTGGGGCACCCAAAACTGCACATACCACTACATTCTGGATCAGTTGCAGCCTCTAGATAGTCTTCAAGGGCAGCCCCATGTACAGCGCATTGTAATAATCCAAACGGGAAGTGACTAAGGCATGGGTGATTGTGAGCGAGGCCTCCCGGTCCAGGAATTAGCACAATTGGTGCACAAGATGGATTTGTGCAAAGGCTCTCCTGGCCTCGGCTGCCACCTGCTCTTGCAGCAGGAGTTGTGAGTCCAAGAGGACCCCCAAATTGTGCACCAGATCTGCTCTGGGGAGTTTTACCTCACCCAGAGTGTCATCTATCTTGACCTGGGGGGGGGGGCAAAAACCCACAATCACTCCATCTTGCTAGGGTTGAGTCACAGCTGGTTTCTCCCCATCCAAGCCCTTATAGCCTCCAGGCACTGAGCCAGCACCTGAACAGCATCACCTGCCTGGCCTGAGGCAGAGATGTATAATTGGATACCATCAGCATACTGATGATACTGTACTCCATGCCAGTGGATGACCTCTCCTGGTGGCTTCATATAGATGTTAAATTGGAAGGGTGAGACCCAAGCCCTGAGGCACTCCATCTAGTAGGGACTTAGGGCTAGAGCTCTCCTCTCCCACTAGCACTGACTGGTACTGGCCACAGAGAAGGGAGGAGAACCACTGCAAAACAGTGCCCCTCACTCCAAATATCCAGAGCTGGCCCAGCAAGATACCATGGTTGATGGTATCAAAAGCTGCTGAGAGATCCAGAAGAACCAGGATGGACATACCACCCCCATCCCGAGCCCTCCAAAGGTAATCCACAAGTGCGACCAATGCTGTCTTGGTACAATAGCTCAGCCTGAATCCTGACTGAAAAGGGTCCAGATAATCTACTTCATCCAAGGCCCTCTGTAGCTGGGAGCTCACCACCCTCTCAACAATGGAGACTGGACGAAGGTTATCCAAAACCATCAGGTCCAAGGATGGCTTCCTGAGGAGGGTGTGAACCACTGCCTCTTTCAAGACCAGTGGAACCACTCCTTTCTGCAAGGAGGCATTTACCACTGCTTGTTCTCAACCACATGCCACCTCCCAGGAGGCCTTAACCAACCAGGAGGGCCATGGGTCCAGACTACAGGGGACAAAGCTCATAGCAGTAAGGACCCTGTCCGTTTCTTTAGGATTGACAAGCTCAAACTCTTCTCAGATAACTGAGCTAGGATGTGCCTCAGTCACTTCCACTGGATCTGCCCAGCCAGAGTCTAACTCCAAATGAACTCAAGCAACTTTATCCAACAGATGCTTAAAATGGTCCTCACAGCGATCCTGCAAGGGCAAACCTGCCTGCCCCCCCTAGCCAGGAGGGCCCTAGTCACCCAAAACAGGGCTGTCAGCCGGCCATCTGCAGATGCAAGAAGGATGGAGAAGTAAGCATGCTTCACCACTCTTACCACCACAAGGTAAGTCCTAATGAAGGCTTGTACCTGTGCTTGGTCAGCTTCATCCCTTGCCTTCCTCCAGCAGCACTCTAGGTGCCTCTTGTGTCATTTCATTTCCCTGAGCCCTGCTGTAAACCAAGAGGCCCTATGGGATCCATGATCACATAGAGTCTGCACAGGCACAATCCGATCCAAGGCCCTCATCACATGCTCATTCCAGGCCTCAGACAAATTGTGCACCAGAGCCTCAGGAATAACCCCAAGCTCCTTCTGAAACCCTACTGTGTCCATCAGCTGCCTAGGGCAGACTGATCAAATAGGCCCAAATAATCCATGTGCTCTGAAACCTCTGAGGTCAGAAATGCCACTCACTCTTTGTGAAGCCTCTGCTCAGGGATGCCCCAGCTGCAATGATGAAAACATGACTCGGATCCACCACCAGCCATCTTCCTGCCTTGCCATTGCCCGATCCAGGCAAAGTGAAGCTCTGCTCACCCAGTGTCTCTCATCATCCTCCCCTCTGTGTGTTATGGTTTGTGTGCTGTTAAATATGTATTTTTTTTATTGACTGTGAACCATCCAGAATCTGGTGACTGCAGGTGGGATATAAATATTGCAAAACATAAGTGAAGCATCAAAAGCACACTGGCAAACAATGGGCTGCTGGAGGAGGGGTGGAGTACTCCCTCCCACATTTAAACCCTATAGATTGATCACGGAAGAAAGTTTGCCTTCTGTAACCATGCCGGTGGAACCTTGTGGAAAAGATGGGGCAGCAATAGGAAAGGCAGCTCAGACGCACACTATAGGAATACAGTGGAATGTGGCTCAGGGACTCTGCATAGAAACAGAACTGACGGAATGAGAATGAAGGAATGAACACAAACTAGTTTAAATAAAGGATGTGTTTTATAAAATCCCAGCCTGATTCTTAAATGGTTGAAACCCCAAACATGAAGCACCCTCTTCACAGTGAAGAAAATCAGTGGACTGCTGCAGGCAAACCAGAGCCCTTCCTCCACCCATGTTCTCACTTCCCAGCAAGCTAGTAAGCATTTCCGTATGCCTGTGAATTTTATGTGATCATTTGCAACGGTCATTGCAAATGCAACTGATTCTCTGACACCATGATGGCTTACTACAGGTATACTCCTAGACATGACTCCTAGACAACTCAAAAATAAACCCCATTGTGCTCACTAGGCTTTACTCATAGACAAGTGTATATATATAGGATTAGTGACTTTGATTGCCTAATAAAATGAGCATTGTTCTATGCTGGAATTATGTCCCTGGCCTCTGGAGCTTTGAGCAATGCTTTTCCTCTTCCACAGCTCCTCTCCTTTTTTCCACCACAGTCAGCAGTTATGACCTTCCTTCAGCTGTGCCTTTTCTTTCCCCTTTGAAAGAGAAAGTCCAGAGGTGGCTGAAGTAGCCAGACTTCCTCTGTGTCTCAGTTATTACAAATGTCCCGGCTAGGTTAGCCCTTGTCAGACCCTTGGCACCTGTCTGAACTAAAACTGTTTCCCCTGCCTCCCCAGGCATGAATTGCCCAAAGCTCTCTTTAGCAATCTTCATTTAAGCATCAGATCTAATACAAGAATTCCAGCAAGGGAACAATTTTCAATTTAGAACTGATATATCGGTGTGGTGTGGTGGTTCACAGGCCAGAAACCAGGAGACCAGGAGTTCTACTCCCACCTTGGCCCACAGCCAGCTGGATGACTTTGGGCCAGTCATGCTCTCTCAGCCAGGGAATGAGGCAAACCTCTTCCAAAGAACCTTGCCAAGAAAACTGCAGGGACTGGTCCAGGCATTCACCGGGAGTCAACACTGACTTGAAGGCACAAATAATACATGAACTAAAATCTATGTGTACATTATGACAGAGACTTTGGCAGCACAATTGAGAGGTGAGCTCAGTGTGAAAGAAATGATTCAAAGAGACTCTGCCTTCATAGGCTTGCTGTAAGTCTGTCTGGGGACTTGTTTTTACCGTTTTTAATATTAGGTTTTTACCCTGACTGGCATTAAAGAAGCCGCTTTTTGAAACTCATCTGATTCATGCTTCTTGAGTTTGCCGGCTACATGGGGCTTGACAGAATGGGCAGGTATTCAGATCTGAAGCCAGAAAGATAGTGTGAATCTGGTATGGGCAGACTTTTTCCTGTCATTGGCACCTTAAAGAAGTCTTGTGTTTTCCTGATCTTGCATATTGCCCTTTTGAGTTCTAGAGGCATGAAAGAGGCAGCAACAAAGCTGCAGCTTTTTTAAGATGCTGCTGAAAGTACACTGAATGTACCGATGTCAGATCTGAAGCATCTTTCCTACCTACCCAAATACCTGCACATCCCTAATAAATTACTGTCATTTAAAAGTTAAGAATATTCTCCCTGTGTTTGCTGAAAGTCTACCAAAGCTCTTCTCATGGTGACGGCAATTCATATGACAAGTTTTTGCAAATACCTTGTTTATACTGCAGCTGTATCAGAATATATGTAACACCTGTTATATACACGTGGCGGGCTGTGACATGTTGGGTAGGCTTTGTGACAATTTCTTAAAATTTCAGTGTATTCTTTGATTATTAATCATGGTTAAATAACAGCAACCACTCTTAAAGAACCATCTCTCTGGCTGAGACAGTTTCTTGTTTTCTTTCTTGGAAGTGTTCCAAATATATCAAAAATTAAAATGAGCTTAAAGCTGGCAGTGGTGGTGGTAAGGAAATAAATCAAGAAATGTGAGATCAGTATAAGTTATGGTTTGAAAACTTGCATTAAAAGAATGATTGATTTGTTGTTCATCACCCTATTTTATCCTGCCATTCACACCTCTGTCTGAAGCCTCACAGATTAGGGAGCCAAGTAGCATTGATTAGTCTTTCAGCAAGAACAAAATTGTCCTCCAGGGAAACTCAGCTTCTAGAGATACACTCCAGGACTCCAGAAGCCTCAAGAGTGACACCAGGCTTAATACTTACCTATTGTCATTCTTTCGAAAACCGAAGGGGGAAAAAAGAGACCTTGACACATTTTGCTTTTAAAGAATTATAGTTAAAAGACAGTGATCTTAGAAGCCTATGGAGAATTTGGGGGTGCATGTTTCACTATCTTATAGCTATACTTTATTTTCAGATCTCTGAGAATGTACAGGCTTTATTTTGAGGCATTTGTTATGATTTGACACATTCAGTCCTTCCCTGAATTCCTCCACAAGGAAAAAAAAAAGATGGTTTTCTTTAGCTTTCCAGAAGCAGCCCTCAACCAATCACTTGCCAACTGAGTTCCCACTTGAGGGTTGTTTTTTATGATGAAAAAGCAAGATTTAAAAAAGGAAGGGAGGGAGGGAGAGAGAGAGAGAGGGGAATAAATAAATAACAGAGCTGTCATTTTGGAGTTGATGGAATAAGGTACAGACATGTACAAGAATTTCACCATATATTCCATTGTGAGCAAATTTCATTCCTTTTGGTGCCATCCAAGGTGGGTTCATTTTCTCCACAAGAGGGAGGGAGGAAAGGTGGGAAGAATTATACTTTCACTTTAAAAATGTACTGAGTGAAAACCTAACACTTTCATTATTTACCTTTAAAATGCCATGTGTGCTCATGGCATTTCACAGCCAGCCTTCTCCCTCTGCCCTGTTTTCGGGTTATAGGAGCAAAGAAGTCTGTCCTGGAGGAAAAGCAGCTTCTTTGTAAATGAGCTGCTGTGGGTGTGGGGGGCCCTTAAAAAGCAAATACAAGAATGCTAAGTTAACACTGCAGCTGGAGAAGCTTGTCTGAATCTGTTTTTCCACTAACAACTGATAACATCTTCATAGTGTCACCAGACTGCCACTAAACTGATATGAAGACTGTTCTTTACTGTTTCCATAGCACCACAATGGTTGAATTATGCTAGAAGATGCTGTGCATTGCTTGTGGGGAAATTACCTGTGAATAGACTAGGCTACTATGAAAATGTACGGGATTTGAAAAGTTAAATTTCAAGCTTGAAGAGTCTCTTCAGCCATCTCAGGCATTTAAATTCTTAAATTCTTCTCATCCAGCAAATATCAGAAAAAAGAAAAGCCAGTAGACAGCAAAACCAAATGGATTTTGACCTGTCTGCATATCCTTAGTGGCCAGATGTCCTACTGAAAACAGACAGTTACCTAAATGGAAAGCCTGTCTTAACAAACCGCATGTTAAAGATAAAAAATCATGAGATGGAAAAGCAAAAATCTTGAAGTTACCCAATAATAGATATGAACAGATACACCAGTCATTTATCAATGTCTCACTTGCTACAGTAAGATGTCATGTATGCCAACAATCCAATTTTATAAGGCATTAAAAAGTGGAATGAACATTAGGATTAGTTATATATTTGATCTGTTATATTTTTGATAAGCCCCCGCAATTGATGAGCAGACTGAGATTCTAGAACTTTCCTTCTGCCCAGCTTAGCACTCCCAGCCTACGTTCTGTAGGCCTGCCAATATGTGTGTGTATGTGTGTGTGTATGTGTGTGTGTGTGTATGTATATGTAAATAAAATTTTGGGTCCTGTAGATGCCATCTCAGGAAATGCATCCCATGTCCCATTGTGTCCACAAGAACAGCATATGAAGTGGTTTTCCAAAACTTACACTTGTGATGTAATGATCAGCATAAAAGAAAAAAAAATCTAGCTCACACCATTATTAGATACTGTATCTGGCTGAGAATAAGTTCCAGATCCCTAGAAATTTTGTATATTCAGATGCTGCATCAAATTAAAATAAAAATGGGAAATCTAAATCTTTAGCATACAAATGTGCATGTACAGTCTCATTCAAAATTTTAAGTAACCCTTTCAGAAGTTTAAATTTTTGCATTAATTTAATAGCATTTCTTTATTATTATTATTATTAATTTTGTTATGTTTGAAGAGAAAGATAAAAGCTATGAATAAACAAAAAAACTACCAAAAAAAGAGAAGAAAAACTAAAAAGGTGTGAAAACACAAAAGAAAAAAAAATTACAACATTACAGAAAGATGTGACTTCTGACTTTTAACAGCAAGGATATAATTTTTTTTTCATAATCAATCTCTTACTCTGTATTAAACCAAAATCACATTATTTCTATAAATCATTCCCCTTTAGCACATTATAAAAATCACTAAGTACAGTTACTCCCTCCCTTATATTAAAATAAAGAAGAAAAATTCATATAAACCTCCTAAACAACTTCCCCTCCAAAAAATGACACTTATTTAATTATTCCCTTCATACTATTATTCTATACATTTTTGTCTACTATAATAAAAGTCAAACTAAAAAGCACATAAATTCTCTGCCCTTATACTAAATAATACAATAGTTTTAATAATCTTAATTTTAATAAACTCCAAAAAGAAAAGCAATTTGAAACAATGACCTTAAATCAAATTCTTAAAACCATCCAAATAAATATTTTTATACCCTAATAATCTTAATTCATATTCTTAAAAAAGCAAATAACATCAGTCAAACCCTAAAAGCAGTCCAAATAAATATTCTTAAACCCTTATCCTACTTCAAAATAAACCAAAGCATTTGCATATCCCCACAATGTGCACAGAACTTTTCTCTTGGAAAAATCAAACAGCCCAACTGCCCACCTCAAAGATTCCAACTTCTCTTCAGAAAACTTCCCATACATAATGACTGCTTCTTTTTCTTGACATTTCACCAAAAAGTCAATTTTTCGTATTGCTTGCAGATCCCTCTCTCCATTGAATTTCTCCAACTCCACTATCCAATCTTCATCCAGCATCTCAACAGAAATCCCAATCTCATTCTTAGAAGAAACATTTCTATCACTGTTGAATTCCTCAATTTCATTCACTACATCCCCAACCAGATGACATATTTTAGAACTCGTATTTTCCACAATGTCCTGAATGTCTTGTATAAAAATTTGAGAGGAGTCGAAAAGATCTGTTTAAAATCTTGATGGAATTAAAAAAAAAATCTGTTTAAAATCCTCCATGGCTTATGCAGTAGATTATGGTGCTCCTTAGGAGCTTAAGCAAAAGGCAAAGAAATGAAAAAGTTCCGAAGTATGTTTACACAAAGTGAAAGTGAGATAAGCAGGCAGTTCCCAAGGTAAAGGAGAAACAGAAAGCTGAAGGTTTAAGTCAGCTGATTCAGAGTGTAGGAAAATGCTAATATCTTCAAATTTAATACCAAAATAATAACAGGAAGACAGCTGTTTACTCTCAATCCTCCTTTATATTGGAAGGAAAACGAATTCCAAAACTTAAAAAAGAATTTTTTTAAAGGAGTAATCCTCTAATAATGATAAGCACCAAGAAAGTCTGCTTCTCCTTGCTGTAGAAAGCCTCTCTTAGGGTATTCATACATACATACATACATGCATACATACATATTTGGTGATTTAGAAATGGGGTGGCCAGTCTTAGTGTCCCTTTAAGGCTACAGCATGGCTTGGAAAATGGTGACCTCCCAGCCTCCCAGCTAGCTCTTACCAGTCGAACACGAAACACTGTTTGCAATCTTCTGGCTGCAAGCAGCCATCCGGAGGGCAGATGGGGTTATTCCTGGTGTTTTCCTTTGTCTGGAGAACACTCCTGGGCTTCAGGAAAACCTGCCTGAGCCCCCCAAAAATTTGCCACGTTGTCAGTTCTGCCTGAGGAGCCCATGGGCACAGCTACTCAGTCCGCCATGTCCCCATGTTCAATTTAATAGCATTCCTTGATATGATTCTATATGTAAGAGAAGCTGTATTGACCACTTCAACACCATGAGGAGAAACCTTCCGTAGAATTCATCCAGTCATAATTTCTGTCTTGAATATCTGTGAGATTCTTATGTGGACAAAGTTAGAAAGGAAAAGATTAAAAACTTAGTTTGAAGGCAGAGATAAAAATGTTGCTATTCTTTTGCATTCTAATCATTATAGGATTAAAAAAATCTTATGATTTGTTTATTCAGAAACAACCTTGGGTGTGATGCTTATTTTAATCATGTATTTGCATAAAATATAAATCTGGACATTTTAAAATGTCCCCTTTATGTGGGGCATGGAGTAGCAAGTAAATTCAAAGTTTTTGAACCCCTGCCACAAGCAAGGTCGCTTATGGAATTACTGTCGGTCTCTATTTCAATCAGTTTCTCGGACTAATATGCAGACTGGAAGATTGCTATTAGATAACTAAATTCTGTGATGCAGTTTTCAGTAAAAAATGTCCCCAAAATGTCCTCAAAATATGCATTATTAGGATAAATGCTTCTGGAAAAGTGTATTTAAATATATATATATGTTTCAAACACATGCCCATTTCAATACACTTTTCTTTTTTTTTAGAATGCAGATTCATGAAGAAAAGGAATGCAAATGACTTGGGAATGAACTATTATAGAATTGATAGAGTTCAGAAATAGTCTGATCTAACTATCTACCTATCTCACTTTAAAAAAGCAGAGCAGAGCAGAGCAGACCTGTTCAAAAAACAAAGGAGTGAGACCTTTTTCTAAGAAAGAGGAAGCATCTTTTCCACAGCCCTGGACACCATGCCCTTGGGCTTTTGGATGATCAGGAAGAGCGTGATGCACAGGAACACAAAGACAGGGCCAGAATTTTCTTGGAAAGGGAATCTCAAGATGATCCCGTGATTATATAAAGGTAAGATTTGCATATTATTTTCAAGCGTCCAAGGAAACTGCTTCTTTAAGAAAACTACTTTAATTGTAATTTTTACATGATATGGAAGGTAATTCAGTTACACATATCACTAAACCATCATGTGGTTTGGGCTTAGGGAGTTGGGTGAAGCTGGTTAATGTACCTCTGAATTGCAGGTGGAAAAAAAATATCTCTTACTATGTTTGTTTGTTTGTTTATTTATTTATGAGTGCTAAATAAATTTATTTATTTAGGAGTCAGTGTTGACCCCTAGCAACTACCTGGACCTCTTCCTGCAAAATGACTCTGGAGGAAATTAGCCACTACAACGCTAGACTGCTGTCCTCTTAGGCTAACAATACCAACACCATGGCACAACCACTCATGTAAAGAATAACATCCTTGGTGATTTAACTTAACCACCCAGAGTCGTGTTTGAGATGGGAGGTGGAAAAATGTGCTAAATAAAATAAAATAAAAAAATAAAATAAAATGTTCACTGGCAAAGGTGTAAAACATGGCTGTATCCTTGCCCCACTATTATTCAACTTCTACATTAACAATCTTCAGCAAAGGATCGTTACCTTGTCGTGGTGCTGGAGCTTGAGCACCTCAATGATGCCATGAGCTAAACCGTGAAGGGCCACCCAAGACGGGAAGGTCATGACAGAGAGGTCAGACTAAATGCGATCCCTGGGGAAGGTAATGGCAACCCACCCCAGTATTCTTGCCGTGAAAACTAAATGGATCAGTACAACCAGAGATATGTCGGTATACCATCGGAAGATGAGACCCCCAGGTCGGAAGATGGTCAAAATGCTACTGGGGAGGAACAGAGGATGAGCTCAACTAGCCCCAGACGTGATGATGCAGCTAGCTCAAAGCCGGAAGGACGGCTAGCGGCCGACGGTGCTGGTGGTGAACGGTGAATCCGATGTTCTAAGGATCAACACACCATCGGAACCTGGAATGTAAGATCTATGAGCCAGGGCAAATTGGATGTGGTTATTGGTGAGATGTCAAGATTAAAGATAGACATTCTGGGCATCAGTGAACTGAAATGGACTGGAATGGGCCACTTCACATCAAATGACCACCAGATCTACTACTGCGGACAAGAGGACCACAGAAGAAATGGAGTAGCCTTCATAATTAATAGTAAAGTGGCTAAAGCAGTGCTTGGATACAACCCCAAAAACGACAGAATGATCTCAATTCGAATTCAGGGCAAGCCATCTAACATCAGAGTGATCCAAATATACGCCCCAACCACAAATGCTGAAGAAGCTGAAGTAGAGCAGTTCTATGAGGATCTGCAGCACCTACTGGACAACACGCCTAAAAGAGATGTTATTTTCATCACAGGAGACTGGAATGCTAAGGTGGGCAGTCAAATGACACCTCGAATTACAGGTAAGTATGGCCTGGGAGAACAAAACGAAGCAGGACACAGGCTGATAGAATTTTGCCAAGACAATTCACTCTGCATAACAAACACTCTCTTCCAACAACCTAAGAGACGGCTTTATACATGGACTTCACCAGATGGACAACACCGAAATCAGATTGACTACATCCTTTGCAGCCAAAGGTGGCGGACATCTGTACAGTCGGTAAAAACAAGGCCTGGAGCTGACTGTAGTTCAGATCACGAACTTCTTCTTGCACAATTTAGGATCAGACTAAAGAGATTAGGGAAGACCCACAGATCAGCTAGATATGAGCTCACTAATATTCCTAAGGAATATGCAGTGGAGGTGAAGAATAGATTTAAGGGACTGGACTTAGTAGATAGGGTCCCGGAAGAACTCTGGACAGAAGTTGGCAGCATTGTTCAGGAGGCGGCAACAAAATACATCCCAAAGAAAGAGAAAACCAAGAAGGCAAAATGGCTGTCTGCTGAGACACTAGAAGTAGCCCAAGAAAGAAGGAAAGCAAAAGGCAACAGTGATAGGGGGAGATATGCCCAATTAAATGCAAAATTCCAGAGGTTAGCCAGAAGAGATAAGGAATTATTTTTAAACAAGCAATGCGCAGAAGTGGAAGAAGACAATAGAATAGGAAGGACAAGAGACCTCTTCCAGAAAATTAGAAACATTGGAGGTAAATTCCAGGCAAAAATGGGTATGATCAAAAACAAAGATGGCAAGGACCTAACAGAAGAAGAAGAGATCAAGAAAAGGTGGCAAGAATATACAGAAAACCTGTATAGGAAGGATAACAATATCGGGGATAGCTTTGACGGTGTGGTCGGTGAGCTAGAGCCAGACATCCTGAAGAGTGAGGTTGAGTGGGCCTTAAGAAGCATTGCTAATAACAAGGCAACAGGAGACGACGGCATCCCAGCTGAACTGTTCAAAATCTTGCAAGATGATGCTGTCAAGGTAATGCATGCTATATGCCAGCAAATTTGGAAAACACAAGAATGGCCATCAGACTGGAAAAAATCAACTTATATCCCCATACCAAAAAAGGGAAACACTAAAGAATGTTCAAACTATCGAACAGTGGCACTCATTTCACATGCCAGTAAGGTAATGCTCAAGATCCTGCAAGGTAGACTTCAGCAGTTCATGGAGCGAGAATTGCCAGATGTACAAGCTGGGTTTAGAAAAGGCAGAGGAACTAGAGACCAAATTGCCAATATCCGCTGGATAATGGAAAAAGCCAGGGAGTTTCAGAAAAACATCTATTTCTGTTTTATTGACTATTCTAAAGCCTTTGACTGTGTGGACCATAACAAATTGTGGCAAGTTCTTAGTGGTATGGGGATACCAAGTCATCTTGTATGCCTCCTGAAGAATCTGTATAACGACCAAGTAGCAACAGGAAGAACAGACCACGGAACAACGGACTGGTTTAAGATTGGGAAAGGAGTACGGCAGGGCTGTATACTCTCATCCTACCTATTCAACTTGTATGCAGAACACATCATGCGACAAGCTGGCCTTGAGGAATCCAAGGCTGGAATTAAAATCTCTGGAAGAAACATTAACAATCTCAGATATGCAGATGATACCACCTTGATGGCTGAAAGTGAAGAGGAACTGAGGAGCCTTATGATGAAGGTGAAAGAAGAAAGTGCAAAAGCTGGTTTGCAGCTAAACCTCAAAAAAACCAAGATTATGGCAACCAGCTTGATTGATAACTGGCAAATAGAGGGAGAAAATGTAGAAGCAGTGAAAGACTTTGTATTCCTAGGTGCAAAGATTACTGCAGATGCTGACTGCAGTCAGGAAATCAGAAGACGCTTAATCCTTGGAAGAAGAGCAATGACAAATCTCGATAAAATAGTTAAGAGCAGAGACATCACACTGACAACAAAGGCCCGCATAGTTAAAGCAATGGTGTTCCCTGTAGTAACATATGGCTGCGAGAGCTGGACCATAAGGAAGGCTGAGCGAAGGAAGATCGATGCTTTTGAACTGTGGTGTTGGAGGAAAATTCTGAGAATGCCTTGGACTGCAAGAAGATCCAACCAGTCCATCCTCCAGGAAATAAAGCCAGACTGTTCACTTGAGGGAATGATATTAAAGGCAAAACTGAAATACTTTGGCCACATAATGAGAAGACAGGACACCCTGGAGAAGATGCTGATGGTAGGGAGAGTGGAAGGCAAAAGGAAGAGGGGCCGACCAAGGGCAAGATGGATGGATGATATTCTAGAGGTGACGGACTCGTCCCTGGGGGAGCTGGGGGTGTTGACGACCGACAGGAAGCTCTGGCGTGGGCTGGTCCATGAAGTCACGAAGAGTCGGAAGCGACTAAACGAATAAACAACAACACATTAACAATATTGCTGAGATGTTTGCTAAGCCAGAATTCCATCCTCCCTGCCTTGCCCACCGCCCCATCTCTGTTCTCCTTTATGCTGATGAAGCAGCCACACTGTCTGCAACCCAAGCAGGCCTCCAAAGATGCCTTAAAGCTCTATCACTTTACTGCTCTAGAGAGCACCGTGAAATAAATTACTCCAAAACAGAAGTACTGGTATTCTCTAGGAAACGCTTCAAGGCCCCAATTGGATGATTAACGGTAAACTCACTGAGCAGATAAAATCCTTTAAATATCTAGGTCTCTATTTTCAGTCTTCTACCTGCTGGTCTATTCAAACAAGAGAGCTTCTAGTAAAAGCCCCCAAAGCATCCCTTGTAATTACTAAATTTGCAGGTCAATTTGGTAACAACGATGTCCCAATAGCTATTAAACTATTTAAAGCCAAAGTTCTGGGTTTGGTGCTATCTGGTGCTCAGTAATGTATTTATAAAGAGTCTCCTAGTTTAGAAGCAATCCAGTAACTTTCTTGAAACTTTTATTACAAATTCCTAATTCATCTTCCAATGCTTTAAGAGAACTAGAATAAGACTGCAGTTCCCCTGGGCCCCGATTAAGATTTAGTTGTCTTGGATTCTGGCTGAAGCAAGTCTACTGGGGAACTTCCTGTGTTCATCTCACCTTGCTGCATAGGTTTTCTGCTGACAAACTAATGACAGATTAATGATGATTTGGCATATTGCAGTCTTACCTTATCAGCACTACCTGCTTTGGGACTTGGTAAAACCCTGACTGAACTAAAGCAGAGGATTTGAGATCTAGATATCCAAAATGACAGAGCCAAAATCTTCCATCCCATTTTTAGCACAATTGCTCCTCCACCCTGGTCTGTCCCTAAATATTTCTTTTAACATCTTATGTGCTCGACAGAGGAGACTATTTACTTTGGCCCAAATTGGGGTGTTACCTATTAGGACAACAACTGGTAAAAATATAAGACTCCCATATGAAAGCCAAACTTGTTTCTTTTCAGACTCAGAGGTAGAATCTGTCTCAGGTACTACTAAAATGTCCTCTGTGCACCCAATGGCGATCAAGTTTAATAGTTCCAATTGTTAATAACTCATTACCGTTGTGTCCAGGAGGCTGTTGCCCTTCTCTTGGGTGACCTCTCTTCAGAAACCTCTAAGAAGGTTGCAAAATTACTATAGCTGTTAGAAACCATCTGATTCTTACCTCATGCTATTAATTGTTAACTGCTAATTGTTACAGGGTTTTCTCTCCATTTTTTATTTTTTTTATAGTTACTGTACTGTATGCTGTTCCTTAATTCTGTTTGGTCTTGGACCGTAAATAAATTGTGATTGATTTTTGGAAGTGGTTTGCCCTTGTCTTTTTCCTAGAGCTAAGAGAGAGGGACTGGCCCAGAGACCAAGGCAGGACTAAAATTCACAGTCACCACATTTTGTAGCCTGTTGCCTTAACCAAACTGGTTCTCCGTCATGTCATCTGTCATATATCATATATGTCATCATATCATCATATCAATCATATCTTCAGGGACTGGTTGCCTAAGCAAACCTGAGTTCACAGAAGAGGTGAGAATCAGACTGGGGGCTCAGAGAAGCCTAGCATCATGTATTAGCTGCCAACAAGCAATCATGCCTGTCCTATGCACTGGCTTATTCCTGGGTCTTGAAAAGCCGTCTGCACAGCAGCCACTGGGGTTTGATTCTTTGAAATAAGAACAAATCCAGATATTATTGAATAGGGCTATGCACACTTCAAAAGTGATTCCAAAGAAGTGCTTCAGACCTCATCCAAGCACAGCACCTTTCCACTATTCATTAATGCAGCCTGACCTTTTGAAGCCTGAAAAAAAAAAGTTACTCTGTTAAGGAACCTACCTGCTAAAGTTAACACAGTGACACCTTTTTTTTCCTCAGGTGGAAGCCTGAAAAAAGGTCAAGCTCCTTTAATGAATAGAAGGAAGCACTATTCTCATGTAAAATCTGACACACTTCCTCCAAAGTATGTTCAAAGCATGCACTGCCCTACTGTCCATGCTTTTTGAAAAAAAAACAATTACATCCCCATCATGGTTTTCTGCATTACTGGCATGCAAAATACTGGAACTGGTGAACTCTGCCATGTGAGTTGCATTTGTTGCTAACTAATATTCAGCAAATTAAGCAGAACTTATACCAAGCACAGAAATTTATGACTCTGCATAACTTGTGCTTTTTAACCAAACACTCTTTGAAGCCTATCGCTCGTTGAATTTTCAAAAGCACATATAAGGGAATCAGAATAAGCCTTTGCTTCACCAGCTACTTCAAATCTGTATTCATTTGACACTTTTTAAAATAGGCTGTTCAAGGTCAGTACCTACCTGCTTTTGAGTGAAATACAATACAATTCCTTTTCGCAGCTATAATTTGACCCTTCGGGGTCAGTTCTGCTTTCTTGCCTGTTACCAGTTTCCATTGACGAAAGGCTTCCAAATGTAAAGTACAGAAGGGCAAAGTTTGACATAATGAGACTTGGTAAACAGAGAAGCACAAGGCAAGCATATCCATTTAAGGATTCCACTGAATAGCTTTACACTTTATCAGCTGTCATTTTTTTTTTAAAAGAGCAAGGACAAGTCTTTTATATAGTTTCCTAATAATTTCCTATTTCTTTTTAGAGGAAATTAGGACCATTTTTCTGTTTGGTTTCTGAAGGTTTCTTATCATAAGGAAAATAATGATTTGCAGTTGCTGGTCACATGATTTGGTATGGTTTATATAGGTCTTCCGACTTGGGTTCTTAATAATGGCCTGCAGCTGACTTGCTTCCAGGCCAAAGGAAAAAGGAGAAGTCTAGAGAATGTGTTGGGCATAACGGAATTCATGGCAGAGCACAACATGTCTATCAATCTCAATAAATCAACAGGCTACCATAGTATCTGTAACCAGCCATGAGGATTTGGGAGGAGTTTCTGTCATGACATTGTGACATGCACTTCATCCTTTGCACTTCATCCCCCTTGCCTCCCAATGGACACCCACGAATGCTTCAATCTGATCTACAATTGAGAACAGATGCAGGATCTTAAATTTGTACTAGTTGCAGACATTATGAAAGATAGGTTAAGTTTCAATTCAGTGTTACTCGTGACAGAATGCAGCTACTTGCCTCTGGCACTATGGAGTTAAACACAAATTTCACTTCTTCACTTTTCTTCCATAACCACTTTCCCCCCAAGATTCATTCTTGACACTAACAAGAAATGGTCTATTCAGAATCTCTCATCATCATCCTTGTATCCTTCACTAATTTTCTAAGTCTTTCATTCTAGGCAATTACATCAATCATTCTTTAGAGATACACTGATTTCTTTGCCATGTGCATGTATGAATAGTCTTATGCTTAAACCATGTATTTGAAATAGAGCTTTTGTAAGCAGTAATGGTACTCACCAGTTACTATTCTCAATGATTCTTTGGTCTCCAAGAATGGCCCAATCATTTTGTCTGTACTTTCTCATCTCATTCCCTCCCATCCATTCATGTCACCTAGCAGAATAACATTTTCCCTGGATTGAATTCATTCAGAATGTTGCCATTCCCACTCCTACCAAATGTATCTCTGGTTCTTTCATTTACCACCATTCACTGGAATGTAACATGCAAGTATCAGCAACCTTTGGAATCCTATTTCACATGCACTTACAACAACTTATATGATACCAGTTCATACTTTTTGACATATATTTAAGCCTTTTCATTCAGAATTAAACTCTTCTTGCTCCTGTCATCCTTAGGTTTATGATAAATTTTAATTTATTTTTAATTAGTGAAGTATAACAAACAAAATAATAATAGAACAGTGATAATTTTAATATTTTATTGTATCTCAGTCTAGTTGTCTCACAGGCTGAAGATTTGATTGATAAATATACCATATAAATAAATGCATGTAAGACTAAGATTAACACTAAGTGAAATTGGTTTGCAGTGCAGAAAAGGTAACAATCCTTGTCACAGAATAGAGGTAGTCATGCACCAATGTCTCCTCTTCATTAGGGCTTTAAAAGATCTAATGGCTAAGGAATAATGGTGTTCTTATTAAAAGAGGTTGCTTTGACCATATTAGTTATGAATGTTTGACATGAACCTGCTCTTGTTTATAGATCTGGTAGAAAAGATTCTGCTCTCAGCAAGATGTATCTGGCTGGGATACTTTGCCCCTTGAACAGAAGACCAAATCTCAGGATAATTGGAGATGGTGAGCATAGGTAAAGGTAAAGGTTTCCCTTGACGTAAAGTCCAGTCGTGTCCGACTCTAGGGGGCGGTGCTCATCTCCGTTTCTAAGCCTTGGAGCCGGCGTTGTCATAGACACTTCCGGGTCATGTGGCCAGCATGACGACTCGGAACGCCGTTACCTTCCCGCCGAAGCGGTACCAATTAATCTACTCACATTTGCATGTTTTCGAACTGCTTGGTGCGCAGGAGCTGGGACGAGCAACGGGAGCTCACCCCGCCGCACGGTTTCGAACCGCCGACCTTCCGATCGACAGCTCAGCGGTTTAACCCGCAGCGCCACCGCGTCCCTCAAATGGTGAGCATAATGCTCTATTAATCATGACGCTTCAGGAAGCATTTTTAACTATGCTTGTTATTGTTGCTACAACACTCGTTTATATTGCTCTCCGACATATTACATTTATTTTCATAGTCTTGCTTGCTCTAATGTTAGATGAAACTGAGGAATGTTAAATAAACGCACTGAGTGAGTTGAGGCAGTTTACATTGTGTTTCCTGTGTTCTGAGTCCATCCTGATAAGCTGCTAAGAGCAATAAAATTGTCAGACTTAATGGTTCACAATCAACAGCAGCTATGTCACACTCCAAAACCTTATTGTTTGGATGTTCTTCTCTCTCCTAGATACAGGGGATAGGGATTCAACCTCAACTAGAGGAAATAAAGGATCCAAATCTCCTAACTCTCCCAGAACCAGTATACCTCTGGCCAAACTCAATTTCTGAATTATAAATGTATCTGAGAATAAAAAGGACCATTCCAGTCCTTGGATATAAGGATCCAGTGCAGGCTTTATTGCTCACAAATGTTTAAAGATATTTACATTCTTAAGAAGTTACCTCTAGGATGCCATCATCTGCCTTCGATGATTCTCCCGTGTGATCAGAAACCACGATCACATTCCACCATATTCAGAATCAACAGATTCTGTGAAGTCAACTCTGTTATTTCAAGACTTCTTCTTAAGTGCTTGAAAAAGTTGATACTCCAATTGTTCTCTATCTAGACTTCCTCTTGAATGATACAAAGCAGCTTTGGGATACGTAGTGAAAAGTCTGTAGCTTCCATTTCCATGTTTCATGGGAGCAGAACCCCCATTTACACCAGAATACATGAGCTATTCAGGAGCTTGAACAGCTGCTAAAGCACATTCCATTACTTTGGCTGGCATAAACTAGATCGATGTTTTTCAGATAGCTATTTACTTTGGATGTGTGACTATTGTCTCCCTGTTAAAAGAAGAAATGGAGATAGAAATTGAGGGTTTTTTGCTAGTTGCTTTTTATCTCCTATAAGAGGGGTAGAGGGCAAGAATGGGGGATGTTGGAAAGCAAATGCCCAGATGCTACATTAAGGTTCCATAAGCTCATTGCTTAAAAGGTCTCCTCTCCTCTCATAAATAAATGGAGGGGATAGGGATTCAGCCTCCACTAGAGGAAATAAAGGGACCTAGAACCAGTATACCTCTGATCAGACTCAGTTTCTCAATTATAATCGCATCGCCAAACTGTTCAACTCTTTGGATGTAAGGATCTGGTGCAAGCTTTATTGCTCACAAAAGTTCAAAGGTACATTTATAAGAAATCACCTCTGGCATGTCATCATCTGCCCGTTATAATTTTCCCATGAGATCAGTAACCAAGATCATCTACTGTATCTATCATATTCAGGATGTGAGCCTGAAAGGGGCTTCATCCAGAGGATTGGGAAGGAGGGGGTTAATACAGATTGGGTAGTTCTGTTTTTCAAAGCTCATGGTACAGAGTTGCTTTGCATTCAGGAACACCCAGCACATTTTCATGCTTGAGGCAGAGCAAAAGATATTCCCCTCCCCACCATAATTAAGATGGAACTCACATGGCGAGTCTAATTATTTTTGGCAAATTGGGGCAGATAATTTTGTAAGTAGTTGTCCTCTTCCCTGGCACTCCCCTCCTCTTCTTCAACTTAGGAAGCATTTTCCAGGAAAGCTGTATGAGGAACAAGAAGGAATCAACTTTAGTACCAACCTCCATGTATTGGAATTTTGTCCTTTGTTAACTCATATTGAATGTGTGGCCCACTGCTATTATTTCTGGCAGTGACCCTGTTTGATCTGTGTTCTGTACAATTAGAGAAGAAGCTAAAGCATGGCAGCAAGGAGAAACCAAGGAAAAGGAGGCAAATTTGGCTTGAAGTATGGGCAGGAAAACACAGAGCAGGCAAGCAGGCAGAGTTTACCAGGGAGACTGAGTAAACAGCATTCAAGGAAAATGAAATTTCTAGGGAAAGAGCAAAGGGAAGGAGGAACAAAGAAAGGGAAATGAGATGGAACATTAAATTGATACGAGCATGAGAGGAGGCATTGTCAAAATACTCCACATCCATTTTCTGACCAGGAATTAGTAGGTTAGAGGAGGCCTATTAACTGCCCACTTGGGGGCGGGGTTTTAGAATTCCAATTTTTGTTCCTACTGAAGTTAAAAATCCATAGGAAAATTTGCAAGACCAGAGGAAATGTTCTGTAACCACACACAATCAGTCTTAGAAGTGCTAGGGAAGGAGCCACTGTTCTTCAACGAGCACAGCATTGTGGTAAGTACATCCAGCTTCCTAAAGATGGAAAACAAAACCACAGAAATCACATTGTGACTACCATGTACAATTTAAGAGCCAGTTTGGTCTAGTGGTTAAGGTGCTGGGCTAGAAACCAGGAGACTGAGAGTTCTAGTCCTGCCTTAGGCATGAAAGCTGGCTGGGTGACCTTGGGCCAGTCCCTCTCTCTCAGCCCAACTCACCTCACAGGGTTGTTGTTGTGGGGAAAACAGGAGGAGGAAGGAGTATTAGGTATGTTTGCCGCCTTGAGTTATTTATAAAAAATAATAAAGGCAGGATAGAAAATTTTATCTATCTATCTATCTATCTGGGGACGCGGTGGCGCTGTGGGTTAAACCGCTGAGCTGTCGATCGGAAGGTCGGAGGTTTGAAACCGCGTGGCGGGGTGAGCTCCCGTTGCTAGTCCCAGCTCCTGCTCACCTAGCAGTTCGAAAACATGCAAATGTGAGTAGATCAATAGGTACCGCTTCGGCGGGAAGGTAACAGCGTTTCGTGTCGTCATGCTGGCCACATGACCCGGAAGTGTCTATGGACAACGCTGGCTCCAAGGCTTAGAAACGGAGATGAGCACCGCCCCCTAGAGTCGGACACGACTGGACTTTACGTCAAGAGAAACCTTTACCTTTACCTTTTTATCTATCTATCTATCTATCTATCTATCTATCTATCTATCTATCTATCATCTCAGGTCATCCCTCACTGTAAATTTTATCCCCTTTGAGAAATGCTATAGAGATGCCATTCAGGTTGTGTTTATTCTCCTTGAAGTGAAATACTTAATTTTGCTCCTACTTAAAACTGTGATGGAATTCCTTTCAATTCCAGCTTCTGAAGGATGGCAACAGACACTTCTTCGGGTTGGGCCTTCTTATATTGTGAGGTAGCATGACCACATCACCTTTGTTAATTCAAAGGAATAGCCTTATAAGACGTGGGGAGAACAACAGGAGACATTAAGATATGGGTCTCCCATTTATGTTCATAAAGTCACCACCACTATCAGAATTATATTTTTATGTTTTGGAATAGTTGGGAAAGTAAGGTGCAGAAGGGATGCCCATTGCTCCCCTTAGCCCGCCAGCCCCCCTCCAAGTCTTATCTGTGAAAGGTCCAAAGTTGCTGGGAGTTGGGCAGCTAAATAAACAAACAAATAAATAAATAAATTTCTTTGCATGATATAAAAAAATCCAGTGTAAATGTCTTCCAAGGTCATTTTTTTCCATGCTCTTTTCTGTTCAATGGATTGTTCCCTTTTTTCTCAGTATCCTGGGATCACAGGAGCAGTCAGCAACCAATAGGCCACAGTTTGCAATCCAGCAGCCTATCCTTCATGTAACCGGATCTCCTATGGGGGTTCACTTGTGGGCTTTGACATCAGAAGAAATTCAAAAGTTTTCTTGTCTACTGTAAAATAGCAAGTGAATTTAGACTTAAAAGATAGGCTCCTCTTGCTGCAGGACAGGAGTGAAGTAGTGCTTCCTAGAAATCTGCTTTCCAGCTTGGAGCACTGACAACTATTTTGCAGAAAAAGAAATCGTACAAGACGCTAGCATTCCAAGGATTTATCCATCATGTGGCATGCCCGTTGATCTCACAGCAATTTCAGGAGTATAAAGTACTGTCACTTGGAGCTTTTGTGAATGTAAAGTAAACAATACTCTAGAATCTCAAAATTTGTTGTCTACTCAGTGAGTTAGGAAATAAGCAGTTCAGCCATGGCTGCTTTTGGATTATTCTTAACAATGAATATTTGGGCTTTTTTCATTCTCCAAATAAAAATATGCATGCATACATTTTGACTCAGTATAAAGTTGCTACAGTAGATATAAAGATGGGTATTAAAAGTGCATTCCTCCTCCTCCTCCTCCTCCTCCTCCTCCTCCTCCTCTTCCTCTCTTAGAGTTCATGGCAGATTTTTCATTTTATCCCCACAGCCACAGCCTGTGGGGTAGATGGGATTTAAAGACAATGACTGGCCTAAAATCATGTAAGGAACTTCCATGGCTGAAGAAGGACTTGAACCTTGGTCTCCAAGTCTCAGTATGGTGGCTTTAACCACTACAGTATATTATAAGAATACCCGGAGCTACTTCATATTGAGGGCTTCTCCACAGTCTGCTTACCGTGGCCCAAAGACTTACACTTACACAAAGACATGTCCTCACAAGAAAGCCTTCATCTCATAGGGAGCCACTGCTGAGGTTGGCTGAAGCCAGTTCAAGAGGTTCCATTATGAAAATAGTCTTTTCTTTGGGAAAAATAGAAGAAGTCTCCCCAATCTGAACAGAGCAGAGTCATCCTTGGTAGCTAAGCTTAATAACGTCTTTACAGTTTTCACTGATACAGATCTCCTTTACCCTGAATAAAAAACTTTGTGGCCATAATATAGCCCATTTTGTCTTGTCTTGCTTCATTTTTTTACACAGATACACAAAGGAAAATATAGTTAAAACTCTTTAGTCTTATTGGCTCCAGGGTAAGTATAGTCATGATCTAATAAATCTGTCTATATAGGCATAAGGCAAAAATTCTGCTTTTGAAGGGGTAATTTATTTTGACTTTTATTTTTCCAATTACAACAGTTTTGACTGTATAGCTCTCAAGGTAGGCTCAAACCAGGCTGAAAGTTCCTAGGATCTGACATAGGACAGTTCGAACTGAGCCTTTATCAATACTAAAGCCCTTTTACAACATTGCTTCTGACAGTTGAGGCTGATGCTCTACCTTATACCTCAAGGGCTCAGTGGGTCCTATTCAACGTTTTCAAGAGTCACATATAGCCCTGGAACCTCAAGTTGTGCATCTCAGCTCTAAGATTTAGTGCCCTCAAAATGTTTTGGAGAATATCTCTCACACTCTCTGACAAATGTCTTTGCTTTGAGGGTTTATGGAAATTGGGTTCCCTCAAAGGGCAACAAGTACCCCACCTTTCTCTTCCTGATTACATGAACGCAGCTTCAGCTGATGCAATGCAACCAAATGGACTATCGTCTGAAACCTATGAGCTGGGCAAGTATTTTATTTTGTGTCAGAGCCAATACACGTTGTGTGTATGTATGCACATTATGGCTGTGTGGCCCTTAGAAGTGAGTGGGTGAGTGTAGAGTTGAAAAAAAGCTAATTCATTGCAGTTGTGATTACTGCTCAGTGAGATAAATTGGATTGTCAAGCCTTGGGGCCATTTACTTCAAGGCACTGAGGTCTTGGATATTCCACTGCAATGAACAGTATTCTATAAGCATAATCATCTCATTGGGTAGAAATCTCAGATTTGTTTAAACACGAAGATTTTACTGAGCTAACAGTGCTGGTTTACATAATACAAGGTAGAAAAGGCTTGCCTCATCATGCCTCTTTATATATATATGTCTAACTTAATTACTATGAAAACAATGGAAGGCTAGATGACTACTAAAGCCCCATTGGGCCTAAACAAAAAGAGATGCACAGACCCACCTCCTCCTTCAAATCCCATGAAACTATTATATTGAGACTGCACAGAACACAGAGTTTTTTTTAAAAAAAAACTGGTTGAATCTGATGTCTGTATTGTACAGTAACAATTTGAGCTGGCTTATGGAAAATAAAAACAAACATCAACAAAACATATGGGATGCCAGTTCTTCTCTTACATCAACCCAGTTCTAAATGTCAGGCAGTCTAGTTTAACGATACAAATGTTTGACTTTGTATAATGACATCTGTAGACTGTGCAGTATTAAAATTCTAACAGAAGGTTTTCCTTATAACATATGTGCAGCTGCAGAATCAATAAATTATTAAACATCATTTTCTGCTAATTTATGAATTTGCATTATGGCCTGTGCATTTGCCCACTTCTGTAGAATCCATTTTGCCTTAGTTTTAATGCTCCTATGAGTTTGCATGAACTGTGTTGGTAATTTATTCACAATATAGTGGAAAGCATGTATCTTCACAGGCTGTGGCTAGCATGGATTACTCCATATGCATAAAAATGTGATGTGCAAGTAAGTTGGAAGGGAAGGAAGGGACCAGGAAGGAAGTGCTTTACAATACAGCAGCAGCAATAAACAAACCAGGTGACTGAGTGGATGTGTTGAAGTAACCCTCCAGCAAAGTGAACAGCCAGTATATTATTTGAGCATTTCTGCCTCCAGGCAGCAATAACTGTTAAGCACTTACTGTTTGGGGGAAAATAGGTCAAAAACTCCATGCATGAAGAATACCAGTCTTCACTGCCTCTGGGATAGGAAGGGGAAAGCTACTCTTGGATTTTAAAGCAGTCTGATGGTCTTTCCCCTGCTTCTAACCAGGGTCCCTAAACTTTTTGCCATCATACCTGCCTTTAGTGTAGTCTTAACGCACATACTTCCCCTAAAAATCCAAACACCAACATGAACATACATGAACAATGAAAACAATTCAGTGAAACTTTGGGAGAGGTGAATTTATTGTAGCAATGTAACCAAAAGGTTCTTCACACCTTCCCTGGACTCTGTTCCTCCCCAAGGGAGGAACACTTCACAGTTTAGTAGACTCTGTTCTAAACCAAAGTGCCCTATTTATTTTGAATGGGAATGACACAGGACTTTCCCCTTGTCAGATTTTTGGTACACAGATTTCTTCGGTGGGCTGGTTGAAATTAATGCAAGGCTGACATTGGCCTAATGCTGGTAGGGTTCAGGTCAAAGCAATCTCTGAAAGAAGATCCATTGGAGAGCTCCGGCATACATCCAAATGTATCATTTGGAACAGACATACTAGAAAGGTAGAACAGCAGCAAATCATCAACAGAAATGCACAGATACATACAGCCTTGTTTGTCTTTCTTCATATATACACATGGATCTGCTTTTCCTTTTCCAAAACCAAAATTCTGCAGTTTTTCATCTAATTTTTGGTTCCAGGATCTAGCAGCTTGTTTTAACCCATAGATTGACTTCTGCAGTTAACAGACTAGATTCTCCCCTTTTTCATAGCCAGGGGGTTGCTGCATGTATAATTTGTGGTCTAAATCACCATAGAGAAATGCAGTTTGAATGTCATAGTGGTGAACTGAATTTCCTTTGAGTGCAGCAATTTTTAACAGTAATCTAATTGATTCACCTTTAGTAACTGGTGCAAAAGTCTTGTCAAAGTCTAAATCTTTCCTTTGAGTGAACCCTTTTGCAACTAACCTTGCTTTATATGTTTGGATTCTGCCATCAGCATCCCTTTTCAGTTTGAAAACCCATATACAACCTAGACAGCATTCATTGGGAGGTAGATTTACCAGTTTCCATGTTTTATTTTCTTTCAAGGATGGTAACTCCTGTTGCATGGCAGAATGCCAATTTTGTGCAATCTCAGGTGGTAAAGCATTCACTTGTTCTAAAGACTCAGGTTCTGTGAATATGTGAAAAGCCTTTACTGTTTCAGCCTGAAAACGTGATGGAGGAACACCTTTATTACTCCTCTGAGATCTGCGAGGTAATTCAGGGCTTTAATTTTGACTCCTATCACTTTCCTGAGAAGCATCTGTCTCATCAGACAGATCTTCAGTTTGCTTTTCTGGTTTAATGTCCTCATCAGGCAAAAGATCACCATCAGCAAGTCCTTGCTGTTCTCTTGTGGTGGTCAGTTCAACTGGAGAGCTAGAATTTAATCCCCCCCCCCCCGTTTTGTTCAGCAAAAGAAGCGCTTTTGCTAATTATTAATTTCTCTCCCATTATGAACCTGTAGCTCCTCTGGCTTTGTTCATAGCCAACAAAGATGGCTTTCTTTGTTGTGGGGCCTCCTTTCCTTCTCTGTTGGTTTGGAATATGAACCCAAGCAGTGCTACCAAACACTCTAAGATGGTTTTCCTTTGGTTTCACACCATAAAACAAATGGAATGGAGTATCCTGAATCACAGAGTTATACAATCTGTTTTGTACATAACAGGCAGTAGATATTGCCTCTCCCCAGTACTTAAAAGATAAATGGGAATCTTTAAGCATGCATTCCATTGCATTTTGCAAGGTTCTGCCCTTTCTTTCAGCAACACCATTTTGCTGAGGGGTGTACGGGTTAGAAAGAATTTGTTCTATCCCCTTTTCAGCTAGGAACCTTTTGAATTTGTGAGAAAGGTATTCTCCTCCTCTATCACACTGGAGTGCAGATACAGGCCTAGGGAATTTTCCATTTGCCCATGTCACAAAACCTTTAAATTTCTCAAAAGCCTCATCTTTGTGTTTTAAGATGTAGATAAATGTGTATCCTGAGAAATCATCAATGATGGTCATTGCATACCTTGCTTGTCCAAGACTTGGAGCAAAAGGACCAATAATGTCAGAGTGTACAATTTCCAAAGGTCTAGTTGTAACTCTGTCACTGTGCTTACTCACAGGAGCTTTTAGTGTTTTGCATTCTTTGCAAACTACACAGTCTAAGTATTTATCACAGGGTTTTATCTTTAGGTCAGCACACAGCTGTGGCATTTGTGTTATATACTTGATATTAGAATGACCAAATCTCCTGTGCATCAGGTGTACACATTGGTCATGATATGGCTTGTTGCCAACTGCAGCCTTGCAGCTTGGCTTCCTTGCATTTTGCACAATGTACAAGGAGTCTTTTAATATACCAGTAGGACACAATTTTCCATTTTTACGTATCTCACATCCATTTTGCTTAAATGTTATGACGTACCCTGTTGCAGCCAATTGTGCCACAGATAAAAGGTTTGATTGTAAATTTGGCACATACAACACACCTTTTACAGTTTCTCCCAAGCAGGATAAATACAAGTCACCTTGTCCCATAATTTTGGTCACAGACCCATCAGCCAAAGATACACTTTGTCTTTCAGTTTTAGACAGTGACACAAAAGAGCTTTTACAATTACATAAATGACAATTGGCCCCAGAATCTAACACCCATACATCAGAATTACCCTTCTCAGCAACCTGTGCAGTTTGGGTTGTCTGAAGAGCCTTCTTCTGTGTTGCCCTTGTGTTCTTCTTCTCTGTCTTTCTACTCTTGGGTCTCAAGGCACAGTCTTTCTGCAAATGTCCGGCTGAACCACAGGTGAAGCATCGCTGGCTGGCGAGCGCTGTGGCCTCAGCTTCATTTCCCTTCTTTTCCCTTGTTTTCTGGTCTTGCAGCTTTCCAGAAGAGATGGGGGGGAGGATCTTTCCTCTCTCTTCTCCCATTCAGTGAGTAAGCGCTGTGTAACATACAATGGGGTGAGGTCTGCTTCAGGCATAGCCTCCAGGGTACAAATCAGTGTGTCCCACGTTTCATTCAGTGAGGACAGGAGGATATAGGATTTTGTGAGAGGTGTAAATTCCATTCCCCTCTCCTGCAACTCAACAAACAGCTGCTGAATATAATGGAGGTGCTCAGGAAGTCTATCTCCTTCTGCAAGGTAGGCTTTGTACAGCTTTTTTGTCAGGGTAAACTTTACTCCCTGCTGTGAGAGGGGAATTTAATAACTGTACTTCAAATTCAAGGGAGTAGTAAACAGGAAGAGACTAACGAAAGTTGAAGACACGGATGTGGGTAACTGACCTTCTGATGCCCTGTTATGCTTGCTCACAAGAAACCGCATATGCTCCGGCAAGTGGGTTTGCAGCTGAGGAAGCTTTGCAACTGGGGTGGGTGCTTCTCGCTCTCGTAAGGATATGGTTAACTTGCTTGCAGAAAAAGGGGAAGTTAGAAAGTTCAAAAAGGGAAAGGTAAAAAGTTCAAAAGTGTACACGTGTCTCAAATGCTAAAATGCTTATGTGTCAAATAATAAGAGGAAGATTGTGAGCCAAGCCTCCTAAGGGAGGGGCGGCAGAGAGGGAATAAAAGAGCTTGAAATGCTTAACCTGGTGCTCTCGGGACTTTGGTCTACCTGCAAGTAGAGCCAAAACCTGGGAGCCCAGCTTTGCAAAGTTGAAAATAAACTTCCTTCCTTCGAGCCAACGAACCGGGTGAGTGTATTTTGTTGGGTCTTTTCCCGCACTCTGACAATTGGCGAGCCAGCCAGGAGCCCGATGGCCAGGACCGATCCAGAGGGGACCAGAAGGGGGTAAGTGGCCACCGCTTCCCATTGGTGAAGTGTCTCCACTCGGGACCCCTCGGGACCGCCGGCACGGGCACCTTTCAAAAAGGACGACTCGAAGGAAGGAACGGAAACGTCCGACTGTTTGGAACAGCGGGCAGAGGAAGCCAACCGGTTGGGATGCCGACTGATTGAGGATCAGTTGAGAAATATGCCCAGTCGAAGGCTCTGACGAGAGACCAGAATAGGTGAGTTATAAGTCTTGGGAAGTCGTGACTGACCGGCGGGCCCTTGTGTGGGTGGTTAAACAGTCGCAGTTCCTGCAGGTAGCCGTGAGAGTCCGGTGCCTCAGGTCGGCTGTAGTGTTCCCGTGGGATGGGTATAGAAGGAGTCAGACTTTAAAAATAGCCAGTGCCTGCTGGGAGTCTGATAAAATCTCGCTGAGAGGAAGAGGGCTTAAAATTCGCATCCAGCGTGTGCTGGAGTCCTTGTGGCGAGACTAGATAGTGAGCGGTCAGTCATGGGGAAAGCACAGAGCAGACTACCTAGGAGACTGGAGGCTGGAGTTCAGGGAACTTCCAGCTCTAAGGCTCGGGGAGCCTCTAGGGTGGATCCAGATGTGCTGTTAGGGCAAGTGATTAATCAGTGGAATATGCCTTGGCTGAAAAAGTATACTAGAGGATTGGATAAACTAAAAATGATAAGTCTGTGCACAAAACAGTGGCCAAAATACCCCTTGGTCAATCCCGAACGTCCCTACTTTTGGGATTCGAATGGGATGTCCGATGGGTATCGGATCACTTAGTTGAAGGAAATGGTCTCATGGACCAGGTTCCTTATGTGGAAGTCTGGTAACATGTGTCTAGGGAAGGGCCAGACCCGCCCACAGGCATTTTTGTAAGTAAAGAGGACAGCAACTTGTCTCGATGCCACAGATTGAGGTCGGACTTTAAAACTAGCCAGCGCTTGCTGGGAGGCCGGTCCGGTTTTGCCCCCGACAGTCAGAGGCTTAAAATTGCTGTAAAGCAAATCCAGCGTGGGCTGGAGTACTCTACCTTGGGTGTAAAACAATCAGAGGGTTGAGAGGAGGCTAGTGCTGATCAAGGATCAGGGTGAGAGAAGGCAGTAACCAAGATGGGCTGAGGAGAATATAGAGGATTTCTTAAAGGAAACGCAGAAAATCTATGTCAAGGAGAAGCAGAGAAAAACATAAGCAGGAGGGCAGGATCATGGTAGCAACAGTAAGGGAGGTTATGGAATAAAGGGAACACCGGAGGACGCCGCCACTCAGGGATGAGGGAAAGTATAGGTGTGGAAATGGCGGAGAAGAGAACCGGTAGAAATCAATCCTGGGAGTCCCTCAGGACTGTCAGAATTTGTATGAGTATGTGAAAATGTTTTCTGTTTGTAGGTATTTGTCTGTGTATTGGTATGTATATTTGTTGAGGGAAATGGTGCAGAGTGTGTGTGTGCTCATGTGTGTGTGGCATGGGCATCTGTCCTGAGCTCAGGGAGAGAAAAGCTATGTGAGCGTGTCCCTTAAGGAGTTAAACGTGAGTCTGTCCCTTTCAGGAACTGAACTCCTCCACAGTAAGAAGGGGAATGCTTCAGGTATTTGGAAATCCATAGCCCTGGCCAGGCTGCAGGTCTTCCAAATTTTTGGCTATACAATCCCTTCTGTTATTTGCTGTGAATGGAGGGACATGGGATTTGATTGTGCCATGTGTTCAGTGCTGTGAGTAGGTGACCAATTTAATTTGTGTGGAAGGGAATTGGGTAAAAGTGAATTAAATAAAGTGAAGGAGAAATAAGAATGAACCCGATAGCCCAGCAAATAAGCAGCAAGTGCTTGACCTGTTTGAGGGCTAACAAGTGAGCCTTGCCAGAACAACTTATAGACCACTTGGAAATTGAAGGGGGAGGAGAAAACAGCCTTGGTGGAGACACCAGCTTTATATTTGCCCGACCTGAGGAAGTCTTGTGTTTTGTGTTGTTTGCTTAATTCGAATTTGGAAATGAGAGCTGAGGATTGGCAACTGTATGTGGATGGAAGGTTGGATGGATGAAGTGTCAGTGATTTAGTTGAGAGTCTGTGGATTGGATTGATGCAAACCCACAATCCAAGGTGACAAGATATTCAGACTTTGTTATCAGTCTTCCTGACACTGGAGGAACAGAGGATGGTTATTGAAATAGGGCAGAAAAGGGAAAGGTTGGGAGGATAGTCGGGCAGAGCCCATAAATGAACAGGGTGTTTGCAGGGCAAACCCAGGAGATGGAGAGGAATAGGAGAAATGAGAGAATGAAGGCAGAAAGAAAGGGAAATGTCTTGTTTTAGCTCAAGGTTTGCGGCCCCAAAGAGGGGGAGGCAGGGGGAGTTCTCGGAAGATTGGGTCGAGGAGGTATCCCATGGAATGGAGGGCTTGGGAAACAGACAGGCGCAGAAAGGACCGGGAGAGACGCAGGCTCTCTGGGGAGAGGAGTTGAGTTAAATCACAATAGGGCAGTTGAGTATAGATTGTCTCCAATAGGCATGGGAGTGGTTAGAGCTTCTGTATTCCTGCAGTGCTGTGATGAATTGCATGTGACAACAGCCTGTTGAGGCATTGGTGTGCAGTTTTTTTAGAGTATTTGTTTGTTTGAATGTGTGCGTATATGTAAGGTTGAGAAACTGTTTTGAGTTGTGAAAAGAGAGTTGAGAGATTGTGTGAGCCTATTTTTTTAAGAGGCTGCATCCACCATTTATTCTGAATTTGTGTGTGTGTGTTGTGATTTATGTAATTTGAATATATATGATGGAAAAGTTGAAAGGTTTTTGTCAATCCTTTCCCATTTGTTTTTTTAATTGTTTGAGGAATATGTGTGTCTCATTATTTGCCCAGTTTCACCCAAACTCCCCCCTTCTCTCTGCCTCTCGCCTGCTTGTTACAGGCCTAAGGATCCAGATGAAGAGACAGAAGGGTGAAAGAGGGGAGGGGCAATGCTTTTACAGAAGATCCTTTATTCCCCCATCTTTTTAGGATTTTTTTATAATACCTTTACACACATCAGGGGAAAGCTTTTAAGTTTCTCTTTCTGCAGCTGCTGCTGTAGGGGGGGGGAAATGTGGGCAGTTTCAGAGAGGCAATGACTCAGAGAGGGGGGGGCACCCCTTTGCTCTCACAGCTCCACTCTGCTCTGCCCCTGCCATTCTAGTTTTTAGAAAAGTGTGTGTTTTTATAAATTTTATATGGATTAAATTGTAATCCCTCCTCAACATAGCACATGATGATAAAAACAGGAGAGAAAAAAGAAAAAAAAAATTGGATGGTTTTAGTAGAGCTTCCATGGACTGGTATGAAGCTCTTATGTCAATGCTTTTTTCTAGTTTTTTAGTTTTGATTTTAAGGAGGTTATTGGGGAATCAAATATTGACAATTGAAATATAATATTGTTTTTATTGAAAGCAATTGGGTCAGGTGGCAAAGAGATGGTCAGCCTATTTACTTAGGGTGGTATTTTGTTAGGGCAGGAAAATTAGTTTTATCCAAAGTAGTGCTTAGATATATCCAAAACCACACCTACCAATCTAGTCACATGGGACAAACGTGATAGGGGATTGTGTGTCTAGAATATTTATTTGTCCTGGAACCTTTTTGAAAGCCAAACAGGTGTGTGTGAAAGATATGTGGTATGCCAAAAGGACAACCCAAAGAACCAGGAGAACCTCCAAAAAGAGGGTGGCCCAGGGGTAAACTGTTTCCTAGAATGGGTAAAAGGCTTTCTTTATAGGCTGAAAAGACACTGGGAGAGGCTAGGACCAAAGGCAGGATTAACATGGACACAAGCCTTTTTAGTGACAATACTAAGTCTCTGGATTGCTCCTAAGAAAAGACTAGGAGTCAGTCCATTTGAGATGGATGACTCTATCTTGGAATTCTTAGTGGAGAAGTAGGAGACCTGCATGCCATGGGGAAGAAATTTGTCTGCAAGCATTTGAAGCAGTTATCTGCGCAAGTCTTGTCCTTGTCTCCCCTATCTACAGGAACACAGTGCCCTACTGTTGGAACAGCAGGCACATCCTCTTAAGCCTGGAAATCGAGTTAAACCAGACGGAGGGGACTCAGCAACTGAGTTGGGAGAAACCCTAAAGAAGACACTGGTGTTGCCAAATATTGCTGGACACTGGACTGTGCAGCCCCAGGGAGACCCAGAAATAGGGCGCACCATGCGCCTGAACTTTTTTCTAATACCTTGTAGTTTTGATGACCATGATAGTCCCTGGACCTGGAAAAGAGAGTCACAGGGTTCAAGGGAAGCTTTGAAGATGTACTCAATTTAGAACAATAGAGAATTTCTATTTCCATATGAAAAGGTATTAGGATAGAGTTTTGAAATCCAGCTTAACTAGAGTATGGAACTACGGTTAATTCACTAGTTTGGACTTGTTAGCCTTATGGGATGGAGAGAGAGGGGGAAGATAGACAAGGGTGGTTTGAGTCTCTTTTTAACACCTCCCCTTGGCTAACTACCCTAATTTCCACTTTGGTAGGGCCCTTAATCTTGCTATTACTTCTCCTTACCTTTGGGCCCTGTATTCTAAAAAGAATAAGAGACTTTGTAAAAGGACAAATAGATACAGTCCAGCTGATGGTATTAAGGAAAGATTATAGACCAATAGAACAGGATGAACAGTCTGAGAGGGATGCTGCGTTTCTGTTAGCTGAATTTGAAGCTAAGTGGTGTGAAAAGAAAAAGGGGGGAATTGTGAGAGGGGAATTTAATAACTGTACTTCAAATTCAAGGGAGTAGTAAACAGGAAGAGACTAACGAAAGTTGAAGACACGGATGTGGGTAACTGACCTTCTGATGCCCTGTTATGCTTGCTCACAAGAAACCGCATATGCTCCGGCAAGTGGGTTTGCAGCTGAGGAAGCTTTGCAACTGGGGTGGGTGCTTCTCGCTCTCGTAAGGATATGGTTAACTTGCTTGCAGAAAAAGGGGAAGTTAGAAAGTTCAAAAAGGGAAAGGTAAAAAGTTCAAAAGTGTACACGTGTCTCAAATGCTAAAATGCTTATGTGTCAAATAATAAGAGGAAGATTGTGAGCCAAGCCTCCTAAGGGAGGGGCGGCAGAGAGGGAATAAAAGAGCTTGAAATGCTTAACCTGGTGCTCTCGGGACTTTGGTCTACCTGCGAGTAGAGCCAAAACCTGGGAGCCCAGCTTTGCAAAGTTGAAAATAAACTTCCTTCCTTCAAGCCAACGAACCGGGTAAGTGTATTTTGTTGGGTCTTTTCCCGCACTCTGACACTGCTGTTGCCTTTACATACAAGTCTCTTAAAGCATCCCAAAGTTGCTTTGCAGACTGTATACCTCGCACGTGGACTAGCTGATTATCCTCAACTCCCAGGATAATGGTGGCTCTAGCCTGCTCATCCTGTCTCAGCCATTCAGCACTGGGATTTGGGGGAGGTTGCTCAGCAATTGGCAGCCAGAGATTCTCTCTGCGAAGATACATCTCCATCTTCAGGGCCCAATTCAAATAGTTGGTCTCTGATAGGCACTCCAGAGGCATTGCTGAGGGCTGGGAGGTAGCCATGGCTTCTTCCTTCTTTTGCAAGTCACCTTAGCTGGCTTCCTTGTCCTGTAGACAGGCAGTTGCTGGAAAATCTCCAGGTGGTTCCAAATAAAATCTTCACAGGTCTTTGCTACCTGCCTTTAAATTGTGCATGAGGTGTGGAGCTGATCTCTCTATTCTCTCTGGGTTTTACTGGGCTTACTGGGCTGTTTACTGGGCACATAACCTGTTGGCAGATTGCTGGGAAAGCCTTTGGCCCAGGAGAGATCAAAAAAGTCACACACATTTCTATAAAAATAATTTTATTTACAGAAAGCAAAACACATTCAAAAGCTTCTGCATTATTGCAGACTCTCAGTGAGAGCAGCTACATGCCTACACAGAAAGGAAACAGAAACTAAAAACAAGTCCAGACGAGTTTTTTTTTCCCCAGGTGCAAAAATCAACATCTGAAAAGTGGACAGTTGAATTCAACCTTTTCACCCGGCCAAAATGATTAGTTACCATAGTAACCTTAATCTGTAGTAGAAAACATTAACAGTGCTCTCTTGAACATTTCTCTGTAATTTTTTTATTATTATTATTCTCATTTATTATGGTAGAAAATAAGCTTTTTTGCATTTTTTCCCCAAAGGTGGAAAAATGTACAGCGAAATTCTCTTAGGTAGGCTGCAGAGTTTGAGCCCTTGGCTCAACTAGCAGGCAGCTGACCTGTGCAACCAGCAACCTCCCTGGCTTCTGTTGAAGAGAAATCTGTAAGAGGGAACTTCTGAATTCCTTTTAATCCTGCCTATGAGTTAAAAGTTTCTCTCCCTTCTCACTTGGCCCCACAGGGAGAAGCTGAGGTTCATTCTCTACTCAAGCAGGACACCAAAGACTTCAGTCTCCAACACTTTATGATGAGTTTGCAAAACCAGGTCAAGCAGACATGAACAGATTCAGTAGCTCTCCATGGGCAAGACTTTGAAACCGAGAAAATAGGGTGCATTCATAATTGAGCAGTAAGGAACTACAGGACTGTAATGTGATTGGTTACATATTGATTACAAAAAGGCAAAAAGTTTAAAATAAATTATCTATGCTATATCTGCTAATTGTACCTGCTAAACATCAAACCACAACTTCAGACAGCCCTAGTTATTCTGACCAACTTCCTCTTGAAGCCTAACCACTAATACAAAGGTGAAGTTATGCTGAAGTGTTACTAATTAATGGCCACTCTACTTAAAACTCTGGCTGTGCTCAGAAGCCCTATGCTAAAATAAGTATTGATATTCAAAGTGCTTCAATGCTTCCATATTTCCCACATTTAATTGCAAGGAAAGCCATCAGGGACAACTCCCAAGAGGTTTTTCTCAGCTAGCAAGTTGGGGCAGCCAGGGGTGCTACGAAATGACGATGGAGTCTTGTCTAAGAGAGGTTTTGTCTGCCACCATGCAATAAAGTAAGCTCTAAAACATCACCAAAGAAATGTGAAAAGAAACTCAAGCACCATTGAAAAATGAAAGTTTATTTCTCAGACTGAGGGATTGGAAGAGGGTTTGAGAGATTCTAACTGGGTTTTGAGTTAGGCAGAGTGAGGTAATTCCTCAGAGAGCTGATATGGTCTACCACGAAAGGGCAGCACACCGTGTTTGTCTGAATTTGCGGACAAACAGTTCTTGGGAGGTCTTTCTATCAGGCGCCAAGCATCCTGAACACGCGGCTAAAAAGCCAGAAGCCTCTTTTGCAGAGGAATGCTTCAGAAATCTGAAGCCGGACATCAGCACAAACCTGAAAGGGAGCTTGTTTTCTGATTATCCCAGCCATCCAACCCTAACCCCAAGAACTCTCCCAGACTTGAATAGGATGAGCTGCAGTGACATAGCCAGGGAGCCAGGGAGTTCTCGACCCTCCTTGCCAGCTTGTCGTCATCTGCTCAAGTCCTCTCAGTAGGCACCACGGAGAGGAGCCATTGGAAAGTAGACATTTCAAAAGAGCAGCACCGGTGCCTCCTGACAGCTAGATGTGCAATAGGACTGAAGCCATTATTAAAACCCAAAAAACTCCTGAACCAAGCATATCTCCGCAGATGATATTGCCACCATTAGGGCATATGTTTTTCAACTTTTCTTTTAACGAATCATTCCTTGTCATATTTTCTTCTCCTGTTAACTGACAAATGGATTGTTGCTTGTTGAAAATGTTTTCTCCTAAAGAGCTGCTTTAATAAGGATTGTGTGCATGCAAGTGTGTGTTTTTCAGGCTTTTTAACACCATACGTTGGTTTGACAGGTTTGAGTCTGATTTAATGAAAATACTCATGCCAAGTGAGTAATTCCTTTTGAATAATTTATTGGATAAATTTGAATTCATTTCTCATTTCCATATTCTGTATGTGTTCTTTTGAACAAAAGAGCTGTAAGAACTTTAAAAGCAACAAATTAGTGAGACTGTTTTAAAAAGCCTTCCAACCTGTGAAGTGTTTATCTTTTTCCCCTCTCTCCTTGTAGAGCTGGTACAGATATTAGATAGCCAGGGAGAAGCTTTTCCTTACCCTTCTCTACATTCAGACCACAAGACATTTTGTATATTTCGCTTAGGTTTTTAAAATTCTAAGAATATTATGTCAATTTCTTCCTTCAAGAAGCATATGTTATGCACCTGTACAAATGAACATTGTTACACACACACATATAGAGTATATATGTGTGTGTGTGTGTGTGTACACACACACACTGTATATATATCCAACTAACTTAAAGCTCCCTGGGGCTTTCTCAAATATTAAAATTTCTCTCTGTTCTGCACTAAGTTTCTGCCATTCTTTCCACTGACACCAAACTTTAGAGAACCATGGCCCTTCTGATGCTGCAGAACTACAACTCCCAGCATTCTTTGCCATTAATCTGATTAGCCAGAGCAACATCTCAGGGACACCGATTCCATCCCCTGTTTAGTTCAGTGAGGTTGCCAAGCAGCTAGCCAGCTAGGTCTGAGAAGTACTTTTGGCCTGAGCAATTTGGAAAAGACAATTAGCAGGTAATTGCCCAATGCCCTTTGAGGTGATTGTCTCTGCTTTAAAATGGATTAACAACATGGGGCAAAATGACATTAGCCTGTTAAGATTTTAAGACATCAGGATCCCAGTGATGTGCAGCAATGTGAGAGGAAATGAGATCTGGGTTCCTGTTTATTTCTCCCTGAGCAGTTCTACCCTCCAAGGAGAACACTTGCTCGGTGTGCAAAAGGTTCACATTCAGTCTGGCTATCGCGTGGAAGGGCTGGAAAGGCAGAGGAGAGCTAGAGACTTGGGTGAGAGGCAACCTGTTGGTGTCTGGGGCCCTGCAAAGTAGGTAGGGCTATCTCAGAGCCAGGGTGGCATAGTGAGGAAGGTGTAGGACAGGCCCCAGGAAGACCTAAGTTATAGTCCCTCCTCAGCCACAGAACCTCCCTGGGTGGCTTTGAGCCAGTCGCTTTAGTGGAGAAAATAAATCTAGCAATCAAAATGGAGATTACAGCCTTTTCCTCCCTGTCTTTTAGACATGACCAAGGTCAAACCCAGTTCATCTCTTTGCCTAATTCTATCAGACTGAAATTGACTCTCCCTGCCCCCAGATAAAGCCCCCTGCAATCCCATCTAAACCAAAGAATAGAAGCCTCCTCACCAGCTCACAGTACATCCCAAGGGCAGCCCTTACAAGGGAATTGCAACCTAGAGGAACCCCAGTGCTCCATCCTCCATCAGCCTGATTACTTCAAGTTCCATCTTTTTTAACAGTGGACTCACCAGCTCTGCTGCCCTCCTGAAAGGCCTGTTTTGCCTAACAATAGAAATAACCCCAGGTACAGAGACAAGGATCAGCCTAGCTTCCCCAAACTGGCCAACCAATCAGATCCATAGGATTTCCCGCCTTGAAGCCCTCAACGTCAATAAAAATCTTTGCTTTCCCATTGTTTGGGGTCTCTCTTTCTTGTAAAACAAGGACCCAATGATTGTTGCAATAAAGCTTGGTTCTTCTTCTCAGTGTTGTGTTCCTTCTTCAGATTAAATCCTGGACAATCACTCTCTCACAGTCCAATTTACACCATGGGTGGTTGTGGGGAAAAGTATATGCCATCAGTATCACCTTCAGCTCCTCAACCAAGGTGTGTGTGTGAATAAATCTAATAAATAAATCATAATATGTGACTGAGATTAATTTTCTGGAGGTAGGAGATAGTTCTCCTTTTTACTTTTTGATTTTTATCTGTGCTACAGCACATTTATCTGATGACTTACAGTTCTGTTCTCTTCTGTTTCCCATCTCAGTGGTGGGAAACAGTCCCACTAATTTTTGGTAGTGGTTCAACTGGAATTTGATTGTCCACTTGGAGATGATTCCAGGGTCTCTGAGAAACATTTAGAAGCACCAGCAACTTCCTAAGACCGTATAAAGGTATTTCCTTCTTATTTTACAATGTGGGCCTATGTCTATGATTGAATTCTCAGCATGGCATTCAGAACAATAGCATCTACATAAATAGCAACATCTAAATTAAAGGAAAATTGAAAATTGGATTAGACATATAGCATTCTCTGTGTGGTCTCCAATCAGCTAGTCATCTGATCTTCTACATTAAACTTGTTCCTGAGATTTGAAATAAAGGGACATTAATAGCTGCTCACAATCTGCTGAAAGCTTATGATAAGGAGTTTTCAGTGTCTTTGTATTACTTTCATAAACTGCATAATGCAGTTAGAGTTCCTTTATCACCTTTTCATTGCCTCCCTTTCCATGCCTGTCCATGGTAAGACAAAGCAACAGGTAGATGCATTTAATGCAAATTGCCTAGCAATCTTTGAAAGAGCAGGGGAAATAATTGTGACAGGAAGGTTTCCAATGTGTTTTCTTTGCATAAATATTTTTTTACAGATTTGTCAGCTGAAAAAGATATAAAGGAAGTGTGTGTGTGGGGGGGCAGGGAGTGTCCTTATTGTTTGAAACCCTTTGAGTATGCAGTTGTTATTGTTGTGTTGGCAGCAGGAAAAGCACCCAGATCTAAAATCAGATCTAAAGATCTAATAAGGACCTGATCTTTCTTAGGACAAAGGAAGTGAAGAAGCCCCACCCAACAGCCACACCTCAAGTATACAGTATGAGCTGCAATGGTCCAAAAAGCAAAAATTAACAACCAAACAGTTAAATGGATAACTGTTAAACTCTGGCATGTATAACAGTTAAATAATCTTTTTTCACCAAACTGGAAAAAATAAGGTTGACAGAGAGAAGGTGAGAGAATATTCTGACTACCAGCAGTAACATCTGCACAGTGGCACACTGGCAGAGATCAAATATAGATTCCTGTGAAATTCAGCAGAAGAACAAGTTTAAGTAATATTGTCCAGAAGGCTCTCTGAACTGCTAGACTCACTGGCTGTGCCTTGTGGTTAATTATTGCTTATTAGGTAAGTCAATATCCAAATATATGCCCCAACCACAAATGCTGAAGAAGCTGAAGTAGAGCTGTTCTATGAGGATATGCAGCACCTACTGGACAACACGCCTAAAAGAGATGTTATTTTCATCATGGGAGACTGGAATGCTAAGGTGGGCAGTCAAATGACACCTGGAATTACAGGTAAGCATGGCCTGGGAGAACAAAACGAAGCAGGACATAGGCTGATAGAATTTTGCCAAGACAACTCACTCTGCATAACAAACACTCTCTTCCAACAACCTAAGAGACGGCTTTATACATGGACTTCACCAGATGGACAACACCAAAATCAGATTGACTACATCCTTTGCAGCCAAAGGTGGCGGACATCTATACAGTCGGTAAAAACAAGACCTGGAGCTGACTGTAGTTCAGATCATGAACTTCTTCTTGCACAATTTAGGATAAGACTAAAGAGATTAGGGAAGACCCACAGATCAGCTAGATATGAGCTCACTAATATTCCTAAGGAATATGCAGTGGAGGTGCAGAATAGATTTAAGGGACTGGACTTGGTAGATAGGGTCCCGGAAGAACTATGGGCAGAAGTTCGCAACATTGTTCAGGAGGCAGCAACAAAATACATGCCAAAGAAAGAGAAAACCAAGAAGGCAAAATGTCTGTCTGCTGAGACACTAGAAGTAGCCCAAGAAAGAAGGAAAGCAAAAGGCAACAGTGATAGGGGGAGATATGCCCAATTAAATGCAAAATTCCAGAGGTTAGCCAGAAGAGATAAGGAATTATTTTTAAACAAGCAATGTGCAGAAGTGGAAGAAGACAATAGAATAGGAAGGACAAGAGACCTCTTCCAGAAAATTAGAAACATCGGAGGTAAATTCCAGGCAAAAATGGGTATGATCAAAAACAAAGATGGCAAGGACCTAACAGAAGAAGAAGAGATCAAGAAAAGGTGGCAAGCATACACAGAAGACCTGTATAGGAAGGATAACAATATCGGGGATAGCTCTGACAGTGTGGTCAGTGAGCTAGAGCCAGACATCCTGAAGAGTGAGGTTGAGTGGGCCTTAAGAAGCATTGCTAACAACAAGGCAGCAGGGGACGACAGCATCCCAGCTGAACTGTTCAAAATCTTGCAAGATGATGCTGTCAAGGTAATGCATGCTATATGCCAGCAAATTTGGAAAACACAAGAATGGCCATCAGATTGGAAAAAATCAACTTATATCCCCATACCAAAAAAGGGGAACACTAAAGAATGTTCAAACTATCGAACAGTGGCACTCATTTCACATGCCAGTAAGGTAATGCTCAAGATCCTGCAAGGTAGACTTCAGCAGTTCATGGAGCGAGAATTGCCAGATGTACAAGCTGGGTTTAGAAAAGGCAGAGGAACTAGGGACCAAATTGCCAATATCCGCTGGATAATGGAAAAGGCCAGGGAGTTTCAGAAAACCATCTATTTCTGTTTTATTGACTATTCTAAAGCCTTTGACTGTGTGGACCATAACAAATTGTGGCAAGTTCTTAGTGGTATGGGGATACCAAGTCATCTTGTCTGCCTCCTGAAGAATCTGTATAACGACCAAGTAGCAACAGTAAGAACAGACCACGGAACAACGGACTGGTTTAAGATTGGGAAAGGAGTACAGCAGGGCTGTATACTCTCACCCTACCTATTCAACTTGTACGCAGAACACATCATGCGACATGCTGGGCTTGAGGAATCCAAGGCTGGAGTTAAAATCGCTGGAAGAATCATTATTAATCTCAGATATGCAGATGACACCACTTTGATGGCTGAAAGCAAAGAGGAACTGAGGAGCCTTATGATGAAGGTGAAAGAAGAAAGTGCAAAAACTGGCTTGCAGCTAAACCTCAAAAAAAACCCAAGATTATGGCAACCAGCTTGATTGATAACTGGCAAATAGAGGGAGAAAATGTAGCAGCAGTGAAAGACTTTGTATTTCTAGGTGTGAAGATTACTGCAGATGCTGACTGCAGTCAGAAAATCAGAAGATGCTTAATCCTTGGGAGAAGAGCAATGACAAATCTCGATAAAATAGTTAAGAGCAGAGACCTCACACTGACAACAAAGGTCTGCATAGTTAAAGCAATGGTGTTCCCCATAGTAACATATGGCTGCGAGAGCTGGACCATAAGGAAGGCTGAGCGAAGGAAGATCGATGCTTTTGAACTGTGGTGTTGGAGGAAAATTCTGAGAGTGCCTTGGACTGCAAGAAGATCAAACCAGTCCATCCTCCAGGAAATAAAGCCAGATTGCTCACTTGCGGGAATGATATTCAAGGCAAAACTGAAATACTTTGGCCACATAATGAGAAGACAAGACACCCTGGAGAAGATGCTGATGCTAGGGAGAGTGGAATGCAAAAGGAAGAGGGGCTGACCAAGGGCAAGATGGATGGATGATATCCTTGAGGTGACGGACCCGTCCCTGGGGGAGCTGGGGGTGTTGACGACCGACAGGAAGCTCTGGCGTGGGCTCGTCCATGAAGTCACGAAGAGCCGGAAGCGACTAAACGAATAAAAAAAACAACAAAGGTAAGTTAATACACAGTTTTGCAGTGAGTGGGGCAGTACTACAAAGTGGATGAGACTTATGTCGTGCATGGCAGTGGGGCCAGGATGTTCTACATTTTTCTGGAAGAATGCAGCTTGAGGTTTTACATTTGATTTCAAGAGTACATTAAACATATTTTAGAGTTCACTCTAGTGTTTTACCTACTTCCCAGCCACATTTTCAGCAATTGTAATTGGAGGAAGTGGAAAGCCACATATGGCCCATATCCTCAGGTTGCCCACATCTGCTCTATAATAATAACAACAGTAGTTACATTAAAGATAAAGCCTCCCTCAAGGACAGCTCAACTCCTGGTGATATGGAAATAGGTTGCTGATTGATTCTTCCAGATTTTTTTTCAATTCCCAGTTTAATCTAAAGCCAGAAGATCTCCTATATGAGCATTAAGCCTTGTTTAGTTTCATAGATCAGACAAAGACTACCAATAGCTAACATCTGCTGAGACAAGTTACTTGTAACACACAAACTTACCAGGATTTCTCCACATAACACATCAGGTTCAACTGATCTAGCTGAATGACATCAGATTTCAGGGCTAATAAGATACTCCTGAATGTTGCAACAAATCTAAGTACAAGAACAAGGCTAGATGGGGCAATTCTCTGTCTCTTTAAGACAGATCTGTATGTTCATCAGCAGAGTTATGTATCAAATTATGCATACTTCTTTACAAAATCAATCTTTTCTCTCCTCTTCACTTATACCACCTGCTGAACTAAAAACAAAAGACAGTTGGAGGCAGATTGATTATACTGACCTGATTTCATTTGGATTCATTCTGTGCTAAAACAGAACAAAATGACTTCAAGCTCCCAGCTAGATGGTAAAGCAAAAGGAATGGATAGAGATTATTTCCAGTTCAAAGGAGAAATCACTGATCAAATACTTAAGGAACCTTTGGCAGCAAGATACTCAATGGATGAATATAACTTTAAAAACCCTGTAAGCATCGTTAGGGAAAATGTTTGTGTTTGGTTCCTCCCTTTCATTTTAAGCGTAGGTGACTGCTTCCTTTGGGTTTCTGGTGTATTAAATCTGAGCATTAAGTACATCTAAGAAAACAGTCAAAACCCTTTTATGTTCAGCATCCAGAAATCATAATATGGATTTCAAAAGATCGTTTAGAATCCATGAGAATTATTCTTCCCACAGATAATTACATCTTTGAAGGTACCCTTGTTGCATCTAGTAAACAGCAACAGTAAATTCATTGTATCTCTCCAGACAGATCTTAGTATCAGGGCAAAAGTAGGTGGTTGCTTCCAGTGGTAGATGGTGGGACTGGCTGGGGCAGGGGCAGGGGCAAGAAAGGAGCAGTGACCAAGTATTGGAGAGCTAACGATCTGTGTGGTGTTGCTTATTCTACATTACATAAGCAGCCTATGGCATTTCCCTGGCTAATGAATCATCCTTAAATAAAGAGAAGGAACAAGATGAGGCTCTTAGAAGAGCACAGAGGTCAGCTTTCAGCAAGGTGGAAGACTTCACTCTAAATCAGAGTTTGTCCACCCATCCCTGAGAATGCTGTACAGAAAGCAGAGGAGGTGAGCAGATACCATATATCAGAAAGCACCTAGTACAGACTGGTCACTCAGGAGTAGGCTGGCAATGCCAGCTCTGTTCATGTAAAGGCTAGGAGTTTCCTTTAATTAAGCATCCTTTGAGTACAGTATATGCTGACTTAACTGTGCACCATGTATCTTGCCTCAAACTGCTGAATCCACTTTGGAAGCATTGACTCTTGCAAATATTTCATTTGCCCTTGAACCCTGGTTGCAGGTAAAAACTGCTGTACATACAAAACCTCAACAGGATTGTAAAGAGCTGTTCTTCCCATTTTTAGCACAAGAGCAGTACAGTGCTTTGGATTTGAAAACAAAAGGTATTTTGGAGCAAGTGGCGGAACTCATATTGACCCCATCTGTGTCTCCTTCAAGCGTTTGTGTCTTCTCCCAGGCAGGTGTTTTGTCATTTGCAGCTGCAGTGTAATCCTGGAAAAGACATGGCTGGTTTAGGAAGTTGCAGGCAGATGCTGTGTGCCTGCCCACATACTCTCTGAATCTCTTTTTTGCCTTTGAATCTGAACGGCTGTGGCTCTGCTAGAAATTTAGATGGTCTCCTTATTAAATTCAGTAGGATAGCACCATCTGCATCCTGGTAAACTGTTCCAAACATAGACATAATCAAATTGGCCCCATTAATTCTATAATCTTTAACTTCTAGAAAAATGCTACCTTCAGAGTTCACCTAAGCAGTTCCTTCTTCCCCTGAGGAGTACCACAAGCTTGCCTGCCCATCGGTCAGGGATAATTAGCGTGTTTCCAGTCTGGCATCACTCATTATGTAGATTGGGAACAGCTGACCAGCCCATGAACCTTGGAAGATGCCATTGTTCAATCAGAGTAGACAATGGCAGACCAATGACTTGATGGAATCTAGCCTCTCCAACATTCCACAGATGGAAATTGGCCACAGGGACACCTTTGTGGACTTATAACTAGACATATTCAAGTTTTTTGTTGAGTCAACATTTCACAGTGACCTGACTTGATCAACATCTTCAAGATGAATGTACCAATTAATTCTGGACTTATCTGTATTTTCCAGAGCAGCTTTTGCTTCAGGCTCTATTTTAGGCAAGTTTTGAGAGAAAACACATTCAGAAATGCATACTCTATGAGAAAAAATACATTCAGAAAAGCATATCAAAATATGTATTTAAATATGCATTTTTGCATGGCATATTTAAAAATTCACACTTTAAAAGAAATCTAAGATGAATGCAGAAACAGAACAAAATCAACTTATGAACGAACACATGCTAAACCGACTCAAACCGTGTTTGTTCATCCTCACTGATAACACCAATTTGCTGGATAATATGCATATTATATATTTGTCTGTGTGCACATTATATAACACCCACATTAGCGCCTATAGTGATCTTTCCTGAAACTTAAAAAAAGAGAGAGAGAGAGAGAGAGAGAGAGAGATTGAGATTTTGAATTCATCATCTAAGGACAAAACAGTGACAGTGATTTAATAAGGAATTTTACACACGCAATCCCAACTAGATGGCAGCATCTAGCTGATCTTGGCCAATCTCAAAAAGCTCAGGGGGTTCACACGTCGTTAATACAGTAGAATCTCGGTTCACCGGAACTCACGCAACCAGCACTCTCAAGCAACTGGCACAAAAATGAAGAAATAATGCATTAAATAAAAAAATAAATAAAATCAATTTTTACTAGAAAGATAAGTTTAAACTTGGTGCCTGTGCTGTGTCAATCTGACCCCCATCCATCAGAAAGGCAAGCCCAAACCTGGCACTCTGTGCCACACCGATCTGACCCCCCGCCCCCAGCAGAAAGGCAAGTCCAAACCTGCCGTGCTGCACCGTGCCAACCTGAGCCCCCCCCAGCAGAAAGGCAAGCCCAAACCACCTTTTTAAAGTTAAGCCCAAACCCACCCCTCCACTAGAAAGGGATGGATCGGCGCAGTGCAGAGCTCCAAGCCCAAACCCACCAGACTGGCACAGCGTGCCAAGCCCAAACTCACCCCTCTGCCAGAAAAGGATCAGCCATCCCTCTCTAGCAGAAAGGCAAGTCCAAACTTGGCATGCCTATTGTTAATAGTAACCCTCAAGCAACTGGAAATTACATTTATCCGGCATCTACCAATCCCCATGGGTGCCGGTTAACCAAGATTCTACTGTACTTGGATGAGGGACTGCCCAGAAATCCCAGGGATGGAAACTAGACTTGCAAGTTAAAAAACAAAAATAAAAACAGAAGAAGCCAATGATAAACCACTTCCATATTGTTGCCAAAAAATTATAGGTATAGTCCATGCAATTACCAAGAACTGGGCTCTGTTTTTTAAAAAAAATCCACTGTGAACATTTAACCTTATTCCCTGGTGATGTGCCACCAAAGAAACATTGGCGTGTTGCTGAAATTTAGTAGCCATACTGTGAAAGGCCCATGAAGAGGGGTCCTGTGAAGGTGGGGCATTCTGTTCAGATGGAAGTGAGGTGAAAAGAACCCATGGATCAGTCCTCTTAGTCTTCTGATCCCTTGATCTGCATATGGAACTCCCAGCCCAGATGGATCCTCTTTTGGACCACACACAATGGCAAACCAGTGTTGCACAGAACTGAAAATCATACTTTCTGAAAATCATTTATTCTCTAAATCTAATTGCATTCTTTTAAACCAATACATTTCAACAGTTTCTTCTATCAATATCTACAGCAAGAAAGCCTCTATCACTTTAAAAGCCACTTAAGGCAACTTGGAAGTTAAGCTGTCAGGAGTATGTATACAGTTTCCAGAGCTGAAATTTTTGACTAATGGTGCTCCTGAATCTTAAGTGGGGGAAGCTTTTAAAGTGTTCTAAAGACAAAGCATGAAGTAAAATCACTTGGTGGGATTTTTCCCTTCTGGATTACACAAGAATGTAGACCTCTTCCATAATAAATTCACTCTGACAGCTGCTTAAAAATTTACTAAGCCTGACAACACAGGCTGAAAATAAAGGAGAGACTACAGATAACTCAGCTGTTTATCCTCCCTCACAACTCCAGAAAACACTTATCTTTTTAAAAGGAACGATATTTCACTGTATTATCTTGCTGGATGGAAAATTATTGTTTTCTTTATTCCCTTCTCTACCTCTTTCTATTGTTTCTGCACAAACAACCTGATAGCCAGCATGGGGTTATGGTGGTTGAGTAAGAAGATGGGAGATGAGAGTATAAAATACCACTTCATCCATGGAGTTCCTGGAGTAAGGAACCCAACACCAATCATCCCTCCTCTCTTAACCTTACCTTCTTCATATGACTGCAATGAAAATGAAATGTGTGGGAAGAGAGTCTGTGGCTGCTGTCTTTTGGGAGGATTGAAGGGTAGATTGCAAAAGCGATATTGGAAGGGTGTCCCTGAAGCAGCATGTATTCTGAGAAGTTCAGGATGGCCTTCTTGGAGCAGTGAAGACATTGCCAGAGTTACTAGAGATAACAAGGAGTCTGTCTTTGGAATGATACTGAAAGGGGTATGAAAGAGGCTTCCAAGAAAATGCAGTATTAAAAACTATAGGCATAGCTATCATATGCATATATATGCAAGCTAATCCTTTCTATGTGCCCTGACAAGAAAATCTCAACTGCTTTCTCATCCAGGCACTAATAATACCTTACACACACACACACACACACACACACACACACACACACACAAATGGAAATGTATCCTAGGAAGGCTGGCTTTTTCATAGTGCTGCTACTTGGTTTGTTCTTCTTGATGTTCTTATATAAATGTGTCTGCAATTATGTATGTACGTATGTTCTCTAATTTTGGCAAATAGCTGAATCAGTGTAGGGTAAGTGCTGCCCTGAAAGACCTCTCTGGGGGCTGGCCTTGTAAGAAGAGAGTCTTTCAGAAAATTTGTGGCGGCAGGAGCTGCCACAAGAACAGCAGCTCCGGATGGGGCATCTTGCAAGGGAGGAATTGTGGGAGGAATTTTAATCTTCCCAGGCAGCAAGATTGGAGAGGGAAGAGACTTCAACTCCCCTTTCTCTGTGAGTTCAGTATAATTAAAATCACTGTGGGAGGGAGAGGCTTTTTGCACATCCACGTGTGCACCTGCATATCCAGGTGTGCATGTGCACGCATACGTCTTCGTATATGAACAGGTGAAGGCATGTACCCATATATGAGTTTGCCTGCTTGTATGTGCACATATGCAATCCCCAATCTATCACAAGCAGCAGAAACAGCTTTTGGAAGCAAAGCAGTTGCCTACTCCTCAGAGTAATTACTGTACATAAATCAGTGGAATACATTGACTTCAGTGAGACTTACTCAGAAGTAAGTAATAAGAGCCAAAGTTCTCCACAAAGGAGCAAAATAAGTGGTGCTGGGAGACTCATTGTCACAAAGGACAGAAGCACCTGTCGAGGACCAGACAAGAAGGGTGTTGTCTTCCTGGTATACATATCATATAGTCAAGAATAAGCTGAGAATTTTAGGTGCCAAAATACAGCCAAAAAATTGGGTTTGGCTTATCTGTAGGTGGGCTTATCGGTGATATATGGGCTTATCGGTGATATATATGGTAATACCTTTTTAAAGTAACCGTATATACTCATGGATAAGTCCATCTGTGGATAAGCAGACCCTGGGCTTTTTAAGAAGAATACCATGAAAAATGTGCTACCTGCAGATAACCCAGTTGTGAAAATTAAAACATACAGAAATTTTGAAGGTTGGCTTATCCATGGGTGGTACATTTTTCCTGGTAATTTGGTTAAAAATTTCAGGGTTGGCTTATCTGCAGATGGGCTTGTACACAAATATATTTGGTATTCAGGATGTGATGGAGAAATGACAAACTCATCAGACTGACTGATCACTATCCATTCCTACTTATTCTCAGAGGGACAAGTGACCCTGCTACAAGGGGACAAATGATATTCAGAGGATACATGGGTAAAAAAGTGAAGGATCTGGGGTAAAAGTTAGGACCACTAGATCTGGAAAGATTCAAATAGTCATGAGACAGCAAACAGAGATACAGCAACTTCTGCTTTTTGTTGCCATTCAATAGTAGCTCATATTTTTGCGGTCCAAATCCAGGAGCACTAGTGCAAGTTATATTTTTGTTTATCCTTCCCATTTTGGGGGATGCTTATGTCCTTCCCCCCCACATCCTTCTTCAAGGGGGGTGGGGAGGACATAAGCAGTGGTGTGCTGCTAAGTGTTTAAGAATTGACTCTCCCAGCTCCATTGGTGCCACCACATCACTCTGCAAGCCGTGGAACAGCAGATTGGCTTGCCAAGTATTGAGGCTTATCTCTGCTGTCAACCAGTTTGCAAAATTCCCCAAAATTTAACAATCAGCTGTCATGAGAGGGTGCAAGTTGGTTCTAGCGCACCACTGGAAGTAGGCCATTGAAAATAAAAAATTGTTCAAAAAAGACCAGGCCTATTCCATCAATATAAGGGACTCCCAGACAGGGATAGGCTATACTCCACAAGGACTAAGCTTGTAAACCTTATTAGGAAGACTATAAACTAAACTGAAAGTGGGAGAAAGTCAGAGGAACAGACTCAGAAAATAAAGTGCTGAGCATTAGGAATATAGCTGGTTCTGATAATTAAGAAGGTAGGAGGCAGGAAAGCATACCTGGAAATCTTCAACATGCAGTGGTAGAAAGCCCAGTAAACAGTGACATTCTCAGCCTCCAGCATCTGTGTATGAGTACGGACAACAAACAGAAGAATGGAAAATCCTAGTATGACACACACACACCTTGCAAAAAACGGTAACTTGGAAACCTAGGGGAGTGAGAATTAGGATCAGAATGTAGAACTCATATTTCTTTTCCAAAACAAACAGACCCAAAGAATTTACATGTATATGTAAAACAATAACATCAGCAAAACAACATCAGCAAACATACCTGTGAAGAAATTCACATCCTTGAATATAGAAGTCCTGTGGTAAGACTAAAAAAAGTAAGAAATATAAATGATACCGTTAGTGGGAGTTTACTGCAAGCCATCTACCTTGGTAGAAGACACAAATGAAGACTTTCTAGTCCAACTCACCAAGTTGTCAAGAGGTAAAGGCATCCTGATTCATGCTGGAAAGCTAACTCAGCTGGAAGTGGGAAGCCCAACTTATTTCTTATCTAATTTTTCAAAAGATTGAAGAAGAAACAAGGTTAGGTGTTCTCAATCTAATTCTGACCAAGAGAGAAGAATTAGTTGACGGGGTGAAGGCATTATGCACTTTGGGGGGAAAGAAACCAAGGCATGTTGGAGTTCAAGATAACTAGGGAAATAAAGGGTAACAGAAGTCAGTCACATCGTGGGATTTCAGGAAGGCCAAATTTAATGAACTCAGACAAATAATGGGCAGCATGCCATCAGAAGCATCTGCCAAATCCAGAGGTTTCATTAAAATGAGACACGAATCATGACATTGCGATGCCAACTCCATGCTTTATATACATGCATGCAATGTCATAATGTGTGTAGAAAAAAAGTGGAGTTTGTGTCATGACATTGCAGCATGTGTTTCATTTCTCCTCCCTTACTGCTATGCTCATAGACCCCAATGCATACCCTGGCTCAACATCCTAAAGGATAAATAAACCAAGAAGAATGGGAGATCCTGAAAATGAGATCCTGAAAACACAAGCACAGGCAATCCACAGAAAAATAAAAAAAGGAAAAGCTGAAAGAAGCCTTCATGGACAAATCTCAAGCTCAGTGACAAGCAGAGAAGCAAAAAGGAGCTTTATAGGAATTGGAAGCAAGGGGTAATATCTAAAGAGAAATAGAAACTGATTGCCTAAGCTTGTAGGGATGAAGTTGGGAAAGCGAAAGCTCAAAAGATAAGACTGGTGAGGAATGCAAAATATAATAAGAAACAGGGCTGGGGAGTCATTTAAAAAGAAAAAAAAAGCAACGAGATTGTTGGTCTATTCCATGAGAAAGATGGGGAAGTAATAATGAGGGATAAAGGCAGAAATCCTTAATACCTTCCTCATCATCCTACCTACCACTTTATTAAGGTGAAATCCATTAACTCTTGAAATTTGGATAAAACTCACATCCAGCAGATATGCTCCATTAAATGCAAGACTGCTGAAGTGAGATCCATTAAATCAAATATTTACTGTTTTAAACAACTGCTATGTGCTGGGAGAACATGGAATTTTACCACTAACATGAATCGATACCACAGCCATTCTTAATTTGCTGAAATGCCAATTTCCAAGAGAAAGAACACTGTAGAATTGAAATAGAGATCATTGTCTATGCTCTAACCAAAGACTGGTAGGGAGACATGCATTCCAGGGACATCAAAGCCAACCTTTTTCCATCTTACCAATTGGTTTACATTCACTATAATTATTTTGTGAGTAGGTTTTGATTGTGTTTGGAATCTTGGTTGCCATACAGAGTTGAAAAGAATAAATAGCCACTGATCTAAGAGAAGAATGGTCTGGATTTAAAATGTAAATATGTTCCTCTGTCAGGAAGTAGTTTCTTTGTTTGCACACTTAGACAACAGAGGACAAATGACAAGTTTTGTTTCCCACAGTAAATCCAATGAGGAAATGTCTGTGTGTTGGAAGAACAGGGAGAGGGTGGACTTTGAAGGATTCCAAGTGTCTCCAATGTTAACTTTGGGCTACAAAAAACGATGAGTTTGCTTTTGCATTGACAGACTTGAATTCATCTTGCCAGTTTTCTCTGAATTTTGGCAAAGACCTGATGGCAGGAAGAGAGCATTACTGATTTGACAGAAATAAAAACATACTGTGCAAACGGCAGGCAAGAATCAGTTGTGTCCTCTGATGGTTCCTGGAGTCAACTGCCACATTGATTTGTTTAAATGGCCTGCAACATTAATATTGCTTATCTCTTTCCAAACTTCAGCTCCATCAAATCTTGCAAAAGATAACTCAGTTTATTACAGGCAGAACATTTGCTATCAAGACAACCTTAAAATGTCAGGGACAAAAATATATTGATCTTGCAGTTAGGCTATTAATGTAATTTTAATCCAAGTAGGGAAGCTATTGCTCAGTATCCCTGGCATGATTATCTGAAGAAACAGGATCAGAGAACCACAGCAGTCTACAGTTCCTCGGACACTCTCCTGCAGCTGCTAATCTCTCCTCAAAAGGACTGACATTTTAACAAAACTGTTTGGGGATAGCAATTGTAGGTACTTGGTGAAAAAAAAAAGGAAATATCTGAAATGAATTATATATGAGATGAACAAAAAGGAGAACTTGGAAGAGCTACCTATAAGATATCCAAGGTTGTTTTTCTGCCCAAGAAGTTTCAGAATTGTTGTTGTCTTGGCAGACATAATTCTTTTTCTCTAAAGGAAACTATATATTTTAAAGAAGGCACAGGCATTGGAAGAATGCTATCATAATCATTTCCAGGTCCAATTCAAGGTGTTGGTTATCACCTTTAAAGCCCTACATGGCATGGGTCTAGGGTACCTGAGGGACCGTCTCATCCCCGTTACATTGACCCGTCCCACCAGTCATGCAGAGGGAGCATGTTATGGATCCCATCTATGAGAGAATGTTGAATGGTGGGGTCCAGGAAGCGGGCCTTCTCTGCCATGGCCCCTGCCCTTTGGAACACTCTTCCCACGGAGGTGAGGCAAGCCCCCTCTCTCCTGGCCTTCCAGAAGAAGTTAAAGACCTGGCTGTGCCATCTTGCTTGGGGCAGGAAGGGGGACAGTCAATCTTGGGGGTGGCTAGTGCCTTAAAATGGTCCTCATATACAGTATGTACGAACTGAATTAGAATTTTATCTGCTATCTTGATCCCATTTTATACCTTGTATTTTATATCTTATATCTATATCTATATTTTATGTATTATATTTTGTTCTTATTGTATTTTATTCGTTTAGCATTATTGTAAATTGCCCAGAGTCCCTCCTTTGGGGGAGATAGGTGGTGGCGAGATTTGATAAATAAATAAATAAATAAATAAATAAATAATTTTTAGAAAATCACTCCCCAGTCTTCTCAAGACTAAATCTTTCCAATTCCTTCAATCTTTCCCCATAAGACTTACTTCTTAGTCTCCTAATCATTCTTGTTGCCTTCTCTGAACATGTTCCAGTATGTCTTAAACTTACTTAAACTTAGTGATGCCCAATACTGGGGTGGGAGGAGGGCTCAAGTACTCTGGAACAACAGTAAAGTGGAACAATTACTCACTAAGTAGTCTGAGTCGGATTAAAATGAGTAAAACATTGGAGTAAGAATAAAAAGGATACCACTAGAGAGTTTACTACAGGACACTCCCTGGGCAGAGGAAAAGGGCAAGCTGTGAGCTGGGGAACATTTGTCTAGCTTTGGCTGGTGAGACATCTGTGGATTTTTCGGGATCAGGAAAGCCTGGTAACAGTGACCCATGCCCTTATAACATGTACAGTCTCAGAGATGACCTTGGAGAAACTATGCAGAAATGGTCACAAAAAGAAAGCATGCTTTAAGCCCAGGAAGCACAGAAAGGTTCAACTATAATCAGCTTCCCTTAAAATCAAGAGATCCAGTATGATATGGTCTCTTTTCCCCAATGTTCCTGTTATTTCTTTTTTATTTACTCTGTCTTCCCTATTGGTTAGTATCAAGTAAAGAGGAAGTTAGCAGTCAGGACAAGTCTGGGATTTTATGAAAAGACCATGCTTGGCAGAGTTTGTCTTCCAATACCTGTCAGAGAATGGAAATCCATTTTCATGCTTCTTTGAAGGACCAACAATCTGCATGATCCCTGTCTTCTCGTGATGGTGCCTACTATCATGAGAAGACAGGGATCATGCAGATCGTTGCTTTTGCATTATTGCTTTTCTTTGTTTCTCCACTAATTTCAACCCAGAGGTACCCTACAGGAGTGCCAAGTCCGTTCACCTGGATTTCTGAGCATACAGCGCAACTCTTCATTGTTTTCTACTGCTTCTATTCCTTTCAGACAAACTGTACCCTTCAGCTCCTGTAGTCCAGTCACAAGAGTCATCCACATATCTCCATTGAAACTATGAAATTCTGCCTGCCCTTACCTGCAATTCGAGCTCATTTTGCTTATTTCCTCTATTTTGTGCAACTTTATGAGCCAATGTCCTTTCTTATTTTTCATTGAGTAGTTTAATAGGCCCCATTACAGCAACTCTCTGTTTTCATCTTCCATTACGTGCAAGGCTTACTGTAGGGTTTTTGACTCAATCCTCCATAAGACTGAGTATGACACTTTACTGATCCAGCTCACGATACTTTGACGAAACACATTTTTGTCTGCCTTTGTGAGATGAAAGATATCTTGTGCCAGCAGCCCATCACCCAAATAATTCAGATAATGGTCCCCCATACCAAGTCCTTCCCATCAACCTCATTTGCATAACCAACCATTCATTTGTAATATTCTGCTTTTCCTTTCCATAAATCTATATTAATTCTCTCTTTCATAAATCTATATTAATTCTCTCTTTCCAAGAATGTGTCAAGATATATTGACTGATTAATTGATTGATAGGATTCCAATGTCAGGTAACAGAAAAATATACAGATAAAAATGTTGCTTTTTTAATCTTAATGTTGCCACTGTATATTTTCAGATGATTAACTTTGAAGGGTGTCTAAACCCCAAATCTAAGGGTGAATGCAAAAAGAGTGGGGGGTATTGTACAGGAATTGTAGAGATCTACATTTTCCAGAAAATTTGAATCAATGAAAAAAAGATCTATTTTTCCAGAATATTTGGGGAAAAGCACCCATATTTACCATCTTTTACAGGTATAAAAATAGTTTAGTACTTTACCAAATGGCTTATATATAATTGGGTTGCCTCATAAAATTATATCTGGTGTGTAAAAACTGAAAAGTCTACCTCATTCCGACAATAATTATGAATTTATGATTGAATTGACTTTAAAGGTTTTTTTAATTTTATTTATTTGTTTGTTTATTTGTTTTTCAAGTTTTGCCACTGCCCATCTCCCCCCAGAAGAGGGACTCTGGGGGTGGTTTACAATAAAGCTAACAAGTTAAAAACAGTAACTATAAATAGTATATAAAATATAAATATATACACAAAGACAAAATACGAAATATGAAATATAAATATTTAAAAAATCCAGACGGCAGAAAAAGATCTAATTCAGGTCATATGTATGTGAGGAGCAGTCTACGGTGCCAACAATCCCCAAGAATAACTGCTATCCTTCCTGCCCCAAAGCGAGGCTTTTCATCACAAATGGAGCTACAAGGTATGTAGAAACTCTTCATTTTTGTGTGCTTAGAAAAAACAAGCAGACACGTAAACACTAACAACGAAAGAATCACTCAGCGTTGTATTAAGCAAAAGAAAATAATGTATTCTGGATGGATACAGAAAGCACTAATTTTCAGGAAAAAACTGAGGAGAAAGAAAATAAGGCTCAGAATACATGTGGTTTAATCAGTCCACTTTTTGAATCTGAACTGCTTTCACTTTTATCAGTTTTTGATTCTAATTATTTATTGTTTTCACGGACTTCTGAAAGTTGTACAGAGACAAGTTTCCTCCCCTTTCATATAACTTGGCACAAATGTTCAAAACAGAGCAAATCCTTTCGTGTCATGTGTGTCTGTGTCTGTGTGCGTTTGAATACAGTAAAAGGAAAAAAGGAAAAGAAAAATAACGAAGAAGCATTAAGAAATTTGTAATTCCCTTCCTCCTCCCTTTTAACCTCCCCCCCCCAATTCATAAATCATCGATTAAATCTTTTCTTCTTTCAACAAAAAATCCATATAATATTTCCAGCCTTTCAAAAGGTCTTTATCATTTTTCCCCTGCTCAGGCTGGTCACTTTCACCATTCCCAGCAGTTCCATCAGTTTTATAATGCAATCTTCTACTGTGGATATTCCATTGTTCTTCTAACATCGTGCATACAGTAATGTTGCTGCAGTTACCATATCATATTAGTTTCTCATATTTCTTTTCTAGTTCAATGTCCGTAAGTCCCAACAAAAAAAAAACTGGTTTCAGCATAATATTTTCACCAGTTCATCAGGCATAACAGATTTTATTTCTTAATATATATTTCCTCTATATATATCAAATAATGAAACTCTTTTTTTCTCCCATGCTTGTGGGGAATTCACACCATTTATATTTCAAATTATGCTTTAAAATTCCATGTCTGTATTGTAAGTCTTGGAAAGTCCATAACTATGGCTCTAATACTGTAATGTCTTCCTCTACCTCCTTTCCTTGTGGCTGTTGCTCCTCTTCTTCTTCCAGCTGTGTCTCTCCAAGCCCATAAGATCCTCTGTTGTTCTTTCCATCTCAACTAGATTTCATTCCGTCCCTCTGGCAACTATCTCAGCGATATGCTTTACTATTTAGTTCCATTGGTAAACCTCTTCTTACTGCGGCCTCTGGTGCTCTCGTAATTGCCCCTTCTAGCCAACAGCATTTATATGGTGTATTACAATACCCTGTCATTTTGGAATCCAGTCCTGTCTAGTCTGCTAGAGCAATATGGTTGTTCTTTCTTCTGAGTCGTTCTTATCTTTGTTTGAACTAGCCAGCCAATCCAGCAACAAGGGAACTCCAAATATCCACCATTCTCACAGGGTTATTTATCTGTTTCGTTACTCTTTTAATTCTTGGTTCTTAGCTTTCTTCCCCAAAAACCCAATTTTAACTGGTCACCTTATTGTATATCTTTCTTAGATTGCTCTTAATCAATGCTTTTTGCCGTCTTTTTTTCTCACCATTTTCCCCTTTAAATCACGTTTCAATCTTTCTTGGGGTGGTAGGGATCTCCACCTACCAGGTTGTTCTTATTTTCACTCAATAAATTGAAAGTCTCAGTCCATAAAGTTCAAAAAAGAAAAAGAAAAACTTGTATCTTTAAGAAAAAAAGAACAATGGTCCTTGGTGACTAACGGTCTCCCTCCGAGGCATGGAGCTTGATGTTTCCCATGCATCCTGGGTGCTCAACTCTAAGAGCACCAGCAAGGTCCCTCTGGACCTCACAAGCACTTGAGGACCCACCTTACAGAAATCATGTGGGCAATATCTGGGTCTCCACTTGATCCAAGGAAACTCCATTTGCTCAGGGGACAAATTTACCCCCTGGCTATCATTAAATATCTCGGTGTCATGCCTGCAATCTGCAGGCATGTCTTCAGTCTGCCCTGTCTTCCCTGGAACTCCAAATCCTTTCATATCTTAAATACTTTAGGTGTCACTTTTATAAAATAGGAGTACTTCATAATCTTTTTTTTTTTTCCCCCATTTTTGGGGAAATAAACAAAAAGCTTTGGGTAAAATGAGAGGTTTTTTTTTCTGATTTTTCCATTTCATGCTGTTCCCAACTTTCACATCTCAGCTCAGAAGCATGTTTTATTCTACTTCAGTCCAATATTTCTCCCAAGCTAACCAATCCTCATCTTTAATTGATATAATGTTGCAATAACCTTTCTTACAAGAGGGCAGTGATATTGATTCATACTGTATGTGACCTCTGACTAAGAGGTACCAGGTTGCTTATTCCAGAGACAGATATCAAACTTGTGATTTTAAAATTCACCTTCAGATAGTTCATCATTCTTTTAGCAAGAGTGATGTCACTTACTTCTGCCTTCCATCATCACTGCCTGATTTTCAGCTTTGCACAGGACTTAAAAAACTTAAGCAGGATCAACCCTGGTTGATATTGGGATGGGAAACCACTGGAAATTCCGGGTCTGTATGTGTGTTGGAAATGCTCCCAAGGTGAAGGTACTTTTTAATTACCTTTGGTGGACCTGCAGGAAGGCTAAGAAATATTGAGAGCAAACATGAATGACAATCCAAAAGATTCTTAAAGTGAATATACAAATGAAGCCAGAACTTTTCCTTTTGTGTTTGATGGACCAACGATTTGAAAGAAAATTTGGGCCTCTGGTTTTGTATACAACAGTGGCAAGACTTTGGTATGTGCAAAGATGGAAAGATGCACAGATTCCCACAACTGAAAAATGGATGGTGAAATTATTGGCATTGGCTGAGGTGGCAAAACTGACAGCATTGATAGGAGAAAATACTGTGACTGGATTTGTTTCTGCATGGAAACTGCTTCTGGATTATTTGTTTGTATATGAAAAAAATGAAGTTTTGATTTTGGGTTTTGATGATTAAATTGTTACTTTTTATAGAGATACTGTTTGTTAAGGGTTAGTTAAGAATAAGAGATTAAGGTATTACAATATGCATTTTTATTTGTGTCAAAGAAGGTTGGAAGTCCCTTTCTTTGTATCTTTTCCTAGCTATGCTTGAACTTTTTAGTTCCTCTTTTTTCTTTTAGTTCTTTCCTCAAGCCTTTCTATACTTCATATTTTAACTGTATTTTGAAACTTCAATAAAGTTGTTATAAAAAAAGGTAGAAGGAAATTCCAGGACTGTAAACTAGACTGGGAAGTTAAATAGCACCCCAGAAGAAAGGACTGGCAAACCATTTGTATACTGTTGCCAACACTAGGAGATGAGCTCAACTCAGGGGAATCTTTACAAGTAATTTCACCAATAAATAGCAGGCTGTAGGATTAGAACCTACACTTTAGGATTAATATTTGTTGTTTCCACATATCCCATCTTACTGTTCTAGTATTACTTGGATGTTCAGAAATATTAAAGGTATTTATAGACAATGTCCTATCTCTGAGCACAACAGAATGCAGTCACAGTGGGGCCTCTTTCCCTAACACTACCCAACTCTGGAGCAGAAAGTAAAGGATATCATAAAGAAATCAGTAAACTTGTCCATAGCCACTCTCTTTACCCTTAAAACAAAGACAAGAAAAAGATGCGGACAAATAAAATTTGGCAGATAAAATAGGCTCACATGATGATGGGACAGCAGGAATAAAGCCCATTTATTACTTGATTAAAAGTTCATTGTGTTACATTCTAAAGGCATGTAGATGTAGATGATATACGGAGATATATAAATATATTGATATAGATAGATTATCCTTGTTGACTTGCAGGGGTGGAAAACCATATGGATTTCTGCCCTTGGAGCTTTATGGAATCTAATGGATTCTTGAATGCTCTGGGACAGTGCATTCCCCAAAACAAGAGCCAGAGAAACAGTTGAGGTCATTGTTGTCTTATGGATTGGGGAAATCCTACAGGTCATTGCTCCCAAGTGTCATTCCTATTCTGCTGGAACTTGGTAGGGTTCTTCTGGGTTCCTGTGCAGGTCCCAACAATTAAACAGGCCAGAAGACAGCTAAAGCACAAAATGGCATCCATCTGATCATGAGAGCAATCATTCATTCACTATAACACACAGTTGTGCCTACTGTGTGGTGGTGAGGGCTGAAAAGTGAGGGGACATTGCTTTTTGGGTTCCATTGCACGTTCAGGTAGCCATCTTGTATAGCTTTTTAGAGAGGTCAGGGATTTGCTATCACCTGTTCTGGGGAATCTAATGATGGACCTCTCAGAAGTCTGTTAGGACAGATTTTTGAAACACTAGGAAAATAAAAAACATTATACACACTTTGATTTGGAAGAAGTGATTCAGACTTCACATGAGTAGGCTCGTATGAGTAGATTCCTTAAAGCATCAGCATCTCTTTTTTCAGGTTTGTGCAGAAGCCTAAAAAGGTTAAACTACTGTCATGAATAGCAGAGAGGTACTGTGGTCATGCTCATGCAAAGTAAAAAGCACATCTTCCAAATTAGTTCCAAAGTGTGCTCAGCCCTGAATATCTGCTGTTTTCAGAGTGACTTCAGTGCTGCTTTTGATAGAGCATCCAATGTGTGTTATCTGGTCTAATTGTATGGGATCACTTTCAGATGTAGAAAGAAACGTGAAGCTCCCTAGCCTACTATATGCTCTACTATATGCTCCCTAGCCTACCCATGCCCATCTTTGCTATTCAAACTAGCACACAGGGTCACTGGATAGATAGAGTAGTAAATGCATCCTTGCTAGTTAGAGTAGCATCACTCCTGAAAAAGCTCTTCTTGAACCCAGAATATTATATGAATTACTGCTGAAGCATAAATAGTCTTTTGAGGGCAAGCTGTTTGAGAGGTTTGTGTCAGTGTAGTTGCAGGCATTCTAGGAAGACACCAATTATTCTAAAACTTTTCAGGCAGGGTTGAGGCCCATCTCTGAAAGCAAGTCAGTCTTGGTCATTTAGATGGATGGTCTCCTGCAGGAGAAAGAGGGTTACTCTGTTGATCTCTCACAGGCTTTGATACTTCAATAATAGTATTCTTCTGAACCTCTCTGTAGTATTGGATAGCCACTGGTGTTGACTCCTCCAAGTGGTAGCAGTGGGAAATATTGCTGGCTGAAGAATTCTGGGAGTTGAAGTCCATCTTAAAGTTGAGGAGGCTGAGAAACACTGTGTCAGCACTCTACAACAACGTCAAGATGCAAGGAAAGCAAAGTGGCCACCAGTACTTTAAAGGGCTGTCTGTAGGCACTTTATTGCAAAGGGTAGGTGAAATGTCAAGAGGAAAAGAATTCCAATGAGTAATCTGCTGTCAGATGTGAAACATAAATATAAGCAATCTATGACAGCAGAATTCTAATCTGTTTTCTTGTGCTTTTTTGATGCGAAGTGGAGGAAACATGTTTCTTTTGTGAAGGGTGGAAGTCTGCATCTGTTGATCAGTTTGGTAACTGCTGCTAGAATGCTTATCAGTCTGAGAAAGTATTCTCACACTCTCACACTTGTGTTTTAATATTTTTTTGGTTTTATAAATAAATTTGCATAGGAGAAGTGCTAAAAATACATTAGACATCTGAATAAATTCCATCAAAATGTTTCTGTCTTCTATCTGTGTATCTTTCTGACTTTGACTAAAGATTATATACGTGTGCTTGAGGACATGAAGCATCCAAGATGTATCTGCTTCAACAAAGCTTTAAGGGAAACATTCTCTTGAAGCAAAATTGTAAAGCAAGCAAGTCCCACCCACCTTTTAAAAGACAGACGGGAATGACTGCACCACTTCATTAAGAAAATGGCTTCTGCACATGCACAGAAGGGATTTATTTTGATATCAGGTGATGGTTTTGTTGTGTTGTGGGAGGTGTTACTTCTGCCAAGGAAATTAAAGCATCTACTGCAGTAAGTATGGCATCACCCATACTTCATATGCTCCAAGTACAAATATACTTTTCAGAAATACGTTGCAAAACTCTCATCCCTTTTGAGGAACCTGGATGGTACTCTGTGCTCATTCCACAGTATTTCTGAAGCCACGGCCCTCCATTTTGATGGACACCAGAAGTCGTTCAGTTTCATAAATATAAATGTTATGAAATACATCTCTCAAAGAGGACAGAATCGTCTAAATGTTTAATTTTACTTCAACTATTTCATTTGCTAAAACACTGCCTATAAGCTTCCGTTCAAAAAAAGTAGTTATTGCCCGTATGCGTGTGGATTCTTTCCATTCTGCTCTGGTTACGTGAGATTTCCCAAGTGCTTAAGCAAATTCACTTGTTTTGCAGAAGTTGCTTTAGAATGCAAAACTAATCTTGCCTCCAATGAGTCTCACTCCAGCTATTGAAAGGAAAAGGCAGAGACCCAAAAACGGTAATGGGATTACAGCCTGATTTGAAAGGAGTAGATTGCTTAGGCAATCAGCTTTTCCCCTATTCAGCCTTATTGGAGAGACAAAACTCAATATTGTGTATTCTGCTATGGATTCTGAACATAAAATAAGCTACAGAAAATGGGGTGTGCATACATACATACAGTGATTTCTCAGCAAAATGCAAAGAAGGAAACATGTTTTCTTGCAAAAAATGCAGCCAACAAAAGTATGGCTTACAATTTGGGGCTGGTGTAACTGCATATAAAAGAGAGAGGGAGGGAGAGAGAATATGGTGTAGGGATTAAAGTACTGGATTGGGACCCAGGAGATCCAGGTTCAAGTCCATCCTTAGCTATGGAAATTCACTGGCTGACTTTGGGCCAGTCGTGCTCTCTCAGCCCATTCTATCCCATAAGCTTATTGTTGTTGGAAAATGTGGAGGAGGAATTGCTATATATATATCAGTGTTACACATAGGTTTCCCTGGATCCTGGAACTTTGCCCGAAGTTCTTGTCCTGGGGAAGCCCTGGGCTGCCCTTGAAGATTGTCCGGAAGCTTCAAGCGGTGCAAAATGTGGCAGCGAAGGCAGTTACATGTGCCCCTAGAATGGCACACATAATCCCTCTGCTCTGCATGCTCCATTGGTTGTCATTTCACTTCCCAATTCAACTCAAGGGGCTGTTTTTACCTTTAAAGCTCTGCATGGCATGGGACCAGGTTATTTGAGGGACTGCCTCTACCAGGTTCCATGTACCCTTCCCACCAGGTCTGGCAGGAGAGGCGTGTTACAGGTCTTGTCTGCTAAAGAGTTCCATCTGATGGGACCCCTTTTCTGCTGTGGCATCCGCCATCTGCAACATCATTCCCCCTGAGGTGGGATTAGCCCTGAGCCTATTGGCCTTTAGGAAATCCCTCAAAACCTGGTTCTTTCAACCAGCTTAGGGATCCCAGGGAAACAGGGAGCCCCCAAGACGGCTACACTGTGTGTAGGATGCTGGTCTGTTCTCCCGCTGTACTCACTAAGGCAAATACTGACGCTACAGGCAAGGCCGCAATTAGGGTCTGTGTCACCCGGGACAAACATGGATTCAGCGCTCATTTTGGCGCCCCCCCAGCACTCATTTTGGCGCCCCCCAGTGCTCATTTTGGCGTCCCACCAGCGTGGCGCCCAGGGCACATGCCCCAGTTGCCCCCCCCCCTCCTGCTAGTTGCGGCCTTGGCTACATGGTCCAAGGCTTCAGCAACCCACGTTTTGGGAAACCCAGAGAGGGAGGAGGGACACAGCTTTTTCTTTTTAAATACATTTTATTAGGTTTCAAGAGAAGAATAGAAACTACCAAAAAAAAAAAACTACAAAGGAAAACAAGAGCTAAAAAGGTGCAAAAAAACACAAGATATTTTTTCTTTTTTTCAAATTTACAAAAAGATGTGGCTTCCGACTTTTAACAGCAAGGATGTAGAAAAAATTCCATAATCAATCTCTTACTCTATATTAAACCAAAACCACATTATTTCTATAAATCATTCCATTTTAGCACATAATAAAAATCACTAAGTACAGTTACTCCTCCCCTTATATTAAAATAATAATAATAATAATAATAATAATAATAATAATAATAATAAAAAATCATATAAACCTCCTAAACATCTTTCTCCCTTCCAAAAGATAACACATATTTAATTATTCCCTTCCTACTACTATTCTGTACATTTCTGTCCACTAAAATAAGAATCAAATTAAAAAGCCCATACATTGTCTGTTATTATACTTAATAATACAACAGTTTTAGTGATCTTAATCTTAATATACCCAAAAAACAAGGACAATTCAAAACAGTAGCCTTAAATCAAATCCTTAAAACCATCCAAATGAACACATTTTTAACCCTAATAATCTTAATCCAAATCTTTAAAAGCAAATGACATCAATCAGACCCTTAAAGCAAACCAAATAAACATTCTTCAACCCTTATTCCACTTCAAAATAAACCAGGGCATTTACATATCTCCACAATGTGCACAGAGCTTTTCTCTTAAATCACACAGCCCGACTGCCCCCCTCAAAAATTCCAGCTTCTTTTCATGGCATTCCACCAGAAAGTCAATTTCACTTGTGGCTTGCAGATCACTCTCTCCCTTAAATTTCTCCAAGTCCACTATCCGATCTTCATCCAGCATCTCAATAAAAATCCCAATCTCACTCTTAAAAGAAATGTTTCTATTGTTGTTGAACTCCTCAATTTCATCCACCACATCCCCAGTCTGATGGCACATTTTAAATCTCATCTGTTCCATGATGTCCTGAATATCTTGCATAAAAGCTTGGTAGAAGTCAGAAGTATGTTTAAAATCTTGGTGGAAGTCAGAAAAAAATCTGTTTAAAATCCTCCATGTCTCACGCAGTAGATTATGGCACCCCCAGGAGCTTAACTAGCGAAAGTCAAGGATATGAAAAGGTTCCAAAATGTATTTATGCAAGTGAAAGTGAGATAGACAGTTCCCAAGGGAAGGTAGAAGCAGAAAGCTGAAGTTTCAAATCAGCCAATTCAATGTGTAGGAAAATGCTAATATCTTCAAATTTAATACAAAAATAATAACAGGAAGACAATTGTTTACTCTCAATCTTCCTTTATATTTGGAAGGAGAATGAAAACCAAAACTTTAAAAAAAATTGTTTATAAAAAGTAATCCCGAAAATAACGATAAACACCAAGACAGCAGCTTCTCCTTTCTGTAGAAAGCCTCTTTTAGGGTACGCAGGGTACATATTTAAATAAATAAATAAATAAATGGGGTGGCTGGTCTTAGTGTCCCTTTAAGGCTACAATGTGGCTTGGAAAGTGATGACGTCCCCACCTCCCAGCTAGCATTTACCAGTCGAACACAAAATGCTGTTGGCGATCTTCTGGCTGCAAGCAGCCATCTGGAGGACAGATGGGGTGATTCCAGGTGTTCCTTTATCTGGAAAATATTTCTGGGCTTCAGGAGAATCTGCCTGAGCCCAAAAATAGTTGCCGCGATGTCAGCTCCGCCTGCTAAGCCAGCGTGCACAGCCACTCAGTCTGCCATTCCCCACTGGAAGCCCCAGATACAGCTTTAAATAGGTCCAAATTGGGCTAAGAGAAGGTCATCTTCTAGCTAGCATGCCTCAGCAAAATGACCTTCAAGGTACAAAGCCCAGGTAATTGAATAGTTCTGTGGAGTCAGCTTCGGGGCTCAGCAAAGTTGATTCACCTGATCAAGGCATGTCCTTAATGCCTGGTAACCACTTTCTCTATAATTTATAAACATGCCTCCCACCACATCAAACTCTACTTGAGGTATAGCTGCCAAGTGTTTGAACCAGCAGCTCAGAAGAGAAACAACACAATCCGGAGGGGAGGAGCTGAATAATAGGATCATGCAGGATGCAGGGATCTGGCAGCATTCTCACCCTCAGCTGAAAGAGGAGGGGTTAGCACAATGAAGCAGGCAGAGTTGCAGTAGACAACCTCCTCTAGTGCCCATGCTCCAGCCCTTTCAGTGAGACAGAGGAGAGACCAAGTGACGCATTGCTGTGTCATGAAGAACTGGTACTCAAAATCCTGACAGCAAGGTCTCTATGTTGACATCAAAAGAGCTACTAAGAGCAGAACTGTCCAGAAGATAATTAGACCAAGCCCAGGACTCCAGAGATCGTTGTGCAAACAACTTCTTGGCAATAACTGCAGGACTGTAAAATCAGCCTGGCTGCCTTTCTTGAAGCACTTGTAAGGCTCAGTCCCCAGCTAACTGCTCTTCCTCAAGAGAAGGATTCCAATTTGGGCTGCCTTGTACTGCAAAGGAAGTGCTTTGAAATTAGTTCTAAGCTTTGCCCTCTCTCTCCATTGCCCAGTTCAGTTAGAGATTTGATTTGCTCCTGCCACAAGTTCCCAGGGTGACACTGTGGTGGATTATGGACTCAGGCAATCAGGATAAGAACCCCCATTTCTCCAGAGTCCCTGCAGCTCGTTTGTCAGTAGCTATTTCTGCAGTATATTGAAGCCTTTCGTTATTTCATTATCTTGCACGGCATCCAAGTATTTCTCAAGTCACACTGGTTTGCCCTCAACTCAGTTTGAAAATAAGTCCTATAACCCCAGCCCAAACCAGCAGGAAGGAACATTGGAAAGACTTCTTAATGAGCAAGAAATGAACCGGATTGCCAAGGTCTGGTGCTTTCCCTTCCTTCCTTATTATTACAATATACAAGCAATCAACCAATAATGCACAGCTGCAGGAGAAAGGCACAGACCCTCCAGTACAAAATCTTCAGAGGCTTGCATGTTGCAGCTTCCAGTTACATCCACAAAATGAAATATTTACCAAGTTCCAAAAGGCCAGCGCATTATTCTAATTAAAACCTAAGTGTAGAGCGAAAGTGTTTATTGCTTTCTGGAAGCATTAGACTTGGGCAGAACGGTGAGTGTACTTATGGCAAAAGAAAAAATATACTAACAGGCAATAAGGGAGTTTATTGTCAGTACCCAAATATAGTAGCAGGAACTATATAAAGGAGCTGAGAGAGCACCAGTCCTGAGTGTATGTCGCTAAGCTGCACATACCTCTAAGTTGGTGGGATCTGTGCAACAGTATATTTGCTTGCAAGGGAGTATCTAGGTTAAAAATGCTAGCCAGTAGTATCAGCATTCTTGGCATAAACAGGGCTTTGCTTTCACTTGTGGCCTATTGGTCAAAATGTGCCCAACCTGATCTGTAGAGTCCTTATTTTTTCCAGGGAATGCTGCATGTGGCACAGGGAGAGCTAAGGCTGGTAACCTAATCAGCACCTTCCTTATCTTACTAAAAGCATTACGTGAAAGCCTCAATAGACCAAAGCCATGAAGGGCAGGACAGGGCAATATTTATAGGCCTATCCGACGATGATTGTGGCATATGGAAGATTACAGCTTAGAATATTAGAGATGCACATGGTACATAGTATGAAATAACAAATGAAAGGAAATGAAGGAAAGAATAATAGGTTGTATTATCTCCATAAAACTCGAGAAAGTGAAGGATGCATTAAATCTCAGTGAAGGTAGTCGGATCTTGTGCAGCTAATGACTACATGCAGGGAAGTGAAAGTTTGGATTTAAGTATGAATGAAAGGGCTAAAACCAATGTCAGAAAGTATGAAGTGACCTCATTCTGGACCTGCTGCAGCTTCTGAGTGGTCTTCAAGGGCAGCCCCATATAGAGCACACTGCAGTAATCCACACAGAAGATGAAAAACATGAGAAGTCACGAGTAGGTTCTCCCAATCCAGGACAGGGCACAGTTGGTGCATCAGACAAATATGGGCAAAGGCTTTTGTGGCCAGAGGATGAAACTGAACTTTTGACTCATTATGCTTTTATCCCATTGATCTTTAGGGACAATTAGAAATTGAGACAGCAAGCATGAAGCTCCTTCTTTATTCGTCTTGTTGTCTCTGCTCTGCTTTCACCCCACTGCTATACTCTTAAACTCTCCCTTTCACACTACTTCTTATAGGTAGAATAAAGTATTTTTTCATTCTTCTCCTTTTCCTATCCTGAGGATAGAAGACTGAGATGCAGGCTTTGTACCAGTGCATAATATAAGGGCTGAAGTGAACTATTACTTAAACTGGTCTGAACCACACAACGGCCAAGTGGACTGCCAAATATCTCCTAACTCAAAAAGGCCAGAAGAAAAATCTGCAAGTTTAACCTCTGGAGCATATACTGCAAAGGCTATTAATTTTTTACACTGCAGAGAGCAATCAGCTATTATGTTTATGGCTTCAGTCTTGTTTACAATAAAAATTCTAATCTAGTCAAGTCATGTCTGAGAACCTTTTGCCCAGTCAAGCTACATTTTTAAGAATTTATATGGAATATAAGCAAAGTACAAGATACACAACAATAATGAAATTAAAGAATCCATAAAAATAAAAACAAGGGAAAAAAACAAAAATTCTACTCTATATATTAAACTTATAGAAATTCACTGGTTTATCAAAAGTACTATATTATACTATATTATAATAATACAAAATATTATTGTAAGATATCATAAACTCTGAGCCCAAGAAGCAAGTATTGCTTCATCCTTTGATTAGTAGAAAATCTTGCCTTTTCCAAGACGGAGAAGTTACACATTTCCAAAAGCCAATCCTTAATATATGGGAAAATGTCACTTTTCCAATTTCTGAATATTATTCTTTTAGCTACCCCTATGCACAGTACAACCATAATTCCTCATGGAGAGTCAGATTCCAGGATTTTGGTATATAATTCAGCATCACATTAACATCTTTAACGTTTAAAGATTTCCTCATAAATTTACAAATATGCATTAAAATATTGTTTCAGAAAAGTGTCAAATGTTCACAGAAGCATATCATATGGATCAATGAACCCTCATTTTTTTACATTTCCAACAGAGAAAACCTGATATTCATCTTTTCAAGTACATTCTTTGGGGGGGGGGGTTGTTCAATACACTCTAAATACAAATTTTTGATGAATCACCTTAGTCTCCAATCTGTCTATACCATTTTAATGCTTTTAAGAATATGCAGCCATTGATGGAGCATTATTGGAGATTCCAGTTCTTTGCTCCATGTTTGAAATGTCCCAAGAGTGGGTTTATTAATAATATTCTTGAACTTCTGATAAAGATATGTTGTAGATTTAGCTTCTGTCATGATTCCATCAAATAGGAAAGTACCTCAGGTGCCTCTGAGGCAGCCAAAGCATCTGGCCCATATTAAAACATGCTTAAATTGAAAATACTGTCACTGTAGTGAACTAGGCAGATGAAATTCAGTTTGAAGTGAGGAAAAATCCTTAAAATAATCATGACATAATAACTGATTTAAAGTCACTATCCTGCCTTCTGCACATACTTTTCAATAAAACATTTTACCACCTACTTTTAAAGTAGAATTTTTCCAAAGAGTTAAATATCCATGACCCTTATTATTTAAACCCAATCTGCACCCTAATATAGCCCAAAGATTTCTCATAGCCTGCACTTCTTGAAATAAGACATCTTTTCAGTGTTGTTCCAAGAACTTCCCATGACCACAAAGGGAATAAATAATAACTTTCTAGCATAGCCCATAAAGTATGATGTCCCACTAAGTTTTCATTCCACATGCTTATGGCTTATAAAATATAAGTCCAATAATATTTTTGCAAATCAGATAAATTAAAGCCACCCTCCTCAAATGGTAACCTCAATTTAGCTAATGAAAGCCTTGGTGGGCTACTATCCCAAATAAATTTCTAAAGAACCTATCAATCTAAAGATAAATATTTATTTAGTATTAACGTTTAATACTTTATGTCTTTAAAAACATAAATCAAGCAAGGGAAATATTCATTTTAATAACATTGATTTCACCCCACAGACATTAGGGGATAGTTATCCGTTTGCATCCAATTCAATCGTCTCTAACTGTTTCAACATACCTATTTCCATGTATTTAGAAATATTTGGGAATATGAAGTCCCAAGTATTTAATACAGTCACTGGAAATCACAAAACCCAACTCTTTACATAACTGTGTTGATATGGTAGAGCCTAAGGAAAGTAAGCTACAAGTTGAGGAGTAGATTCGGGGTCTGGAGCATTGTAATTTACAGCCAAGTGCTGGTGTGAAGCCTTCTGCCCTGGCTGTTTAAGGGAAGCCTTTGCCTAGAGCCCAAGGATTAAACTATAGCTACAGTCCCAATCCATTACTGTATCCATGAACCATTGTAAAGTCTCCAATGCCTTGCCCTAGATGGCTGAGTTAGCCTAGCAAGTAAGACCAATTCTGTCACAAACAATGGTCACCATACCAGTCCCAACCCCAAGACCTTGCATCCATTTTTGGAGCTGCTGCAGTAGCTGTTGCACTTCAGTGCCAGGTACCTTACCTGACAAATACAATGGCAATTTCAGCAAATACACTGCCTTTCTCACTCAATGTGAATTACACATTTCCAAGAGACCAGCTGACGTCCCCACCAGCAGAGCCTAAACAGAATTTCTAATTACAGGTAATCCTCCCTTAGCAACTGCCTTGTTTAGCAACAGTCTGCAGTTACTACAGAGATGAAAAAGTAACTTTGCAACCAATCCTAACGTTTACGACCTTTGCAGGTCTGTAAAGCAAAGCTGAAGTAAGATTGTAAACTCAGTTGCAGTTTCACTTAGTGACTGCTTTTCTTAACGACTGAATTATTGGTCCCAATTGTGGTCGCTTAACGAGGACTACCTGTAGTCTAATGGCTGAGGGAGGGGTAAAGTAGGCAACTCTCCTTCTGATTCAGAACATATTGGCCATAGGCAACCATGATAATTTTGTGGGACTCCTAACAGCTAACTTTGAAGATCTTGTCAACAAAGTGACTGCCAGCTGTTACGCTTGTTGCCTACAACATTTGCTGCAGAAGTATGGTGCTCATCAGTTCGGGAAAGGGGCTGGACTGAAAGAGGTTTTATTCATCTGAATTATCAAATGAAATCTCTTGGGCAGGCCTTAGAGAGTTAAGGGTTTGGAGCCATCCATGTCCACTGTTTTAGCAGTTCTGTATTTAACTATATAGGATCCTTCAGATATTCATAGGATTCCGTTAGAACAAGGGAAAGCATCACAGAAGGAAGTTATGCTAAGGAATAATGAAACAGGTATGATTTTTGTTGGGTTGCATCAAAAATGCCTGCAGTTTAATCTGCAATGCTGGAGGTGCTTACTCTAAATTAAGTCTCACTGCATTCAGTGAGACTGACTGCCAGTTAAATGTGCACAGAGCTAGAAATATCACAGCTTAATAAACACTACTATAAATGTGAATGAATAGGCATCCCATAAGGGATGACATAAGGGGGTCAGGCTACCCACAGGACAATAATACAATGCTTTCTTGCAAACCCAAGGCCTAAAGAAGCCAGTTGCCAGGTTTTGTGTAGCATCCTTATGGATTCTGAATAAAGAGGGACAGCTTCTAGATATATGTCAGTAATATACACTGTTTTTAAAAAGATGAAACCTTTTAGTTGAGCTTAACCCCTGGTGATTTTGTGAAATCATCTTGGCAGTTTTGTGAGCAATAATACAGAGGTGGCCTATCAAATGTTTGTCCGTGGCTACTGAGCAGCAGAAAACTCATGAAGGGGATTAAACTGGTCAGTGATTTGATATTATCTAAACCAAGACCCATAGGTCTAAGAAAGCATTTTTTTCTCATGTTAGCTGGACTCAGAATCTCTCTCAAGCTTTTCTACTCGTCCACCAAGAGAACTTTGCAGAAGGTAGAGTGGCACCATCCATGGTGAAAAAATAACAAAACGGTGCTGTTTTGTCTACAGTGATGCTGAACAAGTCCCTGAAAAGCAGGCAGCATATTCAGAGACTTGCTTCTCACATTAAATCCCAGTGGCAAGGAAGCATTTTAAGGCTAATGCTTGACTAAATGATTATTTTGCTTTCGACAGCCTCACATTTGCCTGTCAATTACATGCAAATGTTAACAGGCTGCAAATACCAATTCATAAAATAGTTTCCCTCTGTTTAAAAATAAGCTTGATTGAATAATAAGGTGAACGCCTACTCCTGCCAAAGAAAATGTACTCTGTTATAGGCCAGGTTGTAATGGTTTGCTAATGCAGAGGATTTCATCTGCCTCAATACTGCTCTGGCAGGAAGGGGACTCTTAGCTGGCTAGGCATCTGTAATGGATCCATGCCCCACACCCATCTCAGAATGAGATCAGGACAAGCAGGACAGCCTCTGCCATACACCAGGGCAAAACAATTTGCTATAGGCAGTCCTGGGAAGGGAGAAGATAGAAAAGCAGGGTTGGGCATCAAGTCCTTCAACAAGGACTTTTCAGATGCTGTAGAATTAAGGAGATGCATCTGCAAATTAGAGTGTTGTTGTTTATTCATTTAGTTGCTTCCGACTCTTCGTGACCTCATGGACCAGCCCACGCCAGAGCTTCCTGTCAGTCATAAACACCCCCAGCTCCCCCAGGGACGAGTCCGTCACCTCTAGAATATCATCCATCCACCTTGCCCTTGGTCGGCCCCTCTTCCTTTTGCCTTCCACTCTCCCTAGCATCAGCATCTTCTCCAGGGTGTCCTGTCTTCTCATCATGTGGCCAAGGTATTTCAGTTTTGCCTTTAATATCATTCCCTCAAGTGAGCAGTCTGGCTTTATTTCCTGGATGATGGACTGGTTTGATCTTCTTGCAGTCCAAGGCACTCTCAGAATTTTCCTCCAACACCACAGTTCAAAAGCATCGATCTTCCTTCGCTCAGCCTTCCTTATGGTCCAGCTCTCGCAGCCATATGTTACTACGGGGAACACCATTGCTTTAACTATGCAGACCTTTGTTGTCAGTGTGATGTCTCTGCTCTTAACTATTTTATCGAGATTTGTCATTGCTCTTCTCCCAAGGATTAAGCATCTTCTGATTTTCTGACTGCAGTCAGCATCTGCAGTAATCTTCGCACCCAGAAATACAAAGTCTTTCACTGCTTCTACATTTTCTCCCTCTATTTGCCAGTTATCAATCAAGCTGGTTGTCATAATCTTGGTTTTTTTGAGGTTTAGCTGCAAGCCAGCTTTTGCACTTTCTTCTTTCACCTTCATCATAAGGCTCCTCAGTTCCTCTTCGCTTTCAGCCATCAAAGTGGTATCATCTGCATATCTGAGATTGTTAATGTTTCTTCCAGCGATTTTAACTCCAGCCTTGGATTCCTCAAGCCCAGCATGTCACATGATGTGTTCTGTGTACAAGTTGAATAGGTAGGGTGAGAGTATACAGCCCTGCCGTACTACTTTCCCAATCTTAAACCAGTCCGTTGTTCCGTGGTCTGTTCTTCCTGTTGCTACTTGGTCGTTATACAGATTCTTCAGGAGGCAGACAAGATGACTTGGTATCCCCATTCCACTAAGAACTTGCCACAGTTTGTTATGGTCCACACAGTCCAAGGCTTTAGAATAGTCAATAAAACAGAAATAGATGTTTTTCTGAAACTCCCTGGCTTTTTCCATTATCCAGCGGATATTGGCAATTTGGTCCCTAGTTCCTCTGCCTTTTCTAAACCCAGCTTGTGCATCTGGCAATTCTCGCTCCATGAATTGCTGAAGTCTACCTTGCAGGATCTTGAGCATTACCTTACTGGCATGTGAAATGAGTGCCAGTGTTTGATAGTTTGAACATTCTTTAGTGTTCCCCTTTTTTGGTATGGGGATATAAGTTGATTTTTTCCAGTCTGATGGCCATTCTTGTGTTTTCCAAATTTGCTGGCATATAGCATGCATTACCTTGACAGCATCATCTTGCAAGATTTTGAACAGTTCAGCTGGGATGCCGTCATCTCCTGCTGCCTTGTTATTAGCAATGCTTCTTAAGGCCCATTCAACCTCACTCTTCAGGATGTCTGGCTCTAGCTCACTGACCACTCTGTCAAAGCTATCCCCAATATTGTTATCCTTCCTATACAGGTCTTCTGTATATTCTTGCCACCTTTTCTTGATCTCTTCTTCTTCTGTTAGGTCCTTGCCATCTTTGTTTTTGATCATACCCATTTTTGCCTGGAATTTACCTCTGATGTTTCTAATTTTCTGGGAGAGGTCTCTTGTCCTTCCTATTCTATTGTCTTCTTCCACTTCCGTGCATTGCTTGTTTAAAAATAATTCCTTATCTCTTTTGGCTAACCTCTGGAATTTTGCATTTAATTGGGCATATCTCCCCCTATCACTGTTGCCTTTTGCTTTCCTTCTTTCTTGGGCTACTTCTAGTGTCTCAGCAGACAGCCATTTTGCCTTCTTGGTTTTCTCTTTCTTTGGGATGTATTTTGTTGCCGCCTCTTGAACAATGTTGCGGACTTCTGTCCAGAGTTCTTCCGGGACCCTATCTACTAAGTCCAGTCCCTTAAATCTATTCTTCACCTCCACTGCATATTCCTTAGGAATATTAGTGAGCTCATATGTAGCTGATCTGTGGGTCTTCCCTAATCTCTTTAGTCTGATCCTAAATTGTGCAAGAAGAAGTTCGTGATCGGAACTACAGTCAGCTCCAGGTCTTGTTTTTACCGACTGTATAGATGTCCGCCACCTTTGGCTGCAAAGGATGTAGTCAATCTGGTTTCGGTGTTGTCCATCTGGTGAAGTCCATGTATAAAGCCGTCTCTTAGGTTGCTGGAAGAGACTGTTTGTTATGCAGAGTGAGTTGTCTTGGCAAAATTCTATCAGCCTATGTCCTGCTTCGTTTTGTTCTCCCAGGCCATGCTTACCTGTAATTCTAGGTGTCATTTGACTGCCCACCTTAGCATTCCAGTCTCCTGTGATGAAAATAACATCTCTTTTAGGCATGTTGTCCAGTAGGTGCTGCAGATCCTCATAGAACTGCTCTACTTCAGCTTCTTCAGCATCTGTGGTTGGGGCAACTATTTGGATCACTGTGATGTTAGATGGCTTGCCCTGAATTCGAATTGAGATCATTCTATCATTTTTTGGATTGTATTCAAGCACTGCTTTAGCCACTTTACGATTAATTATGAAGGCTACTCCATTTCTTCTGTGGTCCCTTGTCCACAGTAGTAGATCTGGTGGTCATTTGATGTGAAGTGGCCCATTCCAGTCCACTTCAGTTCACTGACGCCCAAAATGTCTATCTTTAATCTCGACATCTCACCAATAACCACATCCAATTTGCCGTGGCTCATAGATCTTACATTCCAGGTTCCAATGGTGTGTTGATCCTTAGAACATCGGATTCGCCGTTCACCACCAGCAAATTAGAGTAAATCTGTTATATTTTACTTTCCATGTTAATGGGGTCATATTCCAGCCCATCAGAACTTTTACAATTAAAAAAATGGTTAAAATATTTTTAAAAACAATTGTGTTTGTGTTTGTTCAATGTTTTCCTAGCCAGAGAGGTGGGCTAATTACAGGTAGTCCTCATTTAGCAACCACAATTGGGACCAGCAACTTGGCTGTTAAGTGAAGTGGTCACTAAGTGGAACCGTGATGGTTCTTATGATTACTTCAGCTTTCCTTTGCTTTACAGACCTGCAAAGGTCATTAATGAGAGGATTGGTTGTAAAGTTACTTTTTTATCACCCATCATAACTGAACAGTCACTAAATGAGACAGTTGCTAATTGAGGATTCCCTGTAATTGATTTTATAATACTTTACATATTGATACCTACCCACAGCAGTTTGGGGCCTCTAAGCAGTCAATATAATTTTTTTTAAAAATCCCTGATGTTGTTCAGTCACCCCACCCTTAAATTTCCTAATGCAGGACTTCTTAACATGTTTTATGTATCCACACAATTTTTGAAGTGGAAATTTTTAACCATGCAATGCTGCTACCTTTGCCATGGCAGAGTGTTTTTGCAGATCTCACACACTGCCTCCAATGGAAATCTGAGTCTGTGTTTTACATCTCTATGGCAACGGGGAGATGTCATATAGGCTCATCTTCAGGCAGCAAAAGGTTTTGCTCTAGCTTTAGGGTGAAGTCCAAACTGGACTAAAGGTAGGGTATTTCATACTTTTTATGGGAAAGCCAGAGTACTGTAGGCCTGATCCTGGACTTTGCATTTTTCTCACTTTTCAGTGGGTGGTGGTAGTGGAAATGACTATTCCCTCTCAAGCAGATTCCTTTTTAAGAATTGGCAGTGAACACTGACAAATAGGAATTGCACGCTTTGGCGGTCACTCATGTTCCATCATGCAATGAGTTAATTGTTGAATAGGTGGTACATAGACCACATAAAATCTAACTCTGGCCTTGCCTCAGGTTAGCTCCAAGTCACTTCTTTCTGTGGAAACTCACTTTTCCTTATAATCACAAAGAATATTCTTTACAATGGCTTCATAATGGAGGTACATCAGTATGACTTACACATCACAGAAAATTATTGTGTCAGAAGAAGTGATTGTGAAAGGCAGGTTTGCTTCAATGCCAAGGAACTAAGTTTGCAAGGGACATAGGCTTCCTCCACAACCTTTTAGGAACAACACACTTGTACCCAACTGAGGCACCAACCTGCCCTGGCAACCTCTTTATTCTGCTGTGTTCCCAGGACACTGCTGTCTGCCATGGAAAGAAATATAACTTTTCTCACATGAAAGAAGCTCAAAATAAGCATTATTTAGGAAATAATGTAAGAAAGCCTGAATTACTTAAAGCTATCTACACCAGCCTCTCTCAACCTTTTGATGCTGGAGGAACCCTTGAAATATTTTTCAGGCCTCGGGGAACCCCTGCATGTTCAGGCTCAAATATAGGCCAGAAGTTACAACATTATTATATTCGTTTCACAGGTAGGCCTGTATATATGCATTAACAGTGTTCTTAACCAAAAATAAAGAATGAATCTTTCCGCTTTAATGTGAAGCTGACTGAATTTGAAATATTTTTTTAAATAAATCATGATTTCCCAGGGAATCCCTGGTGAGAATCCCTGATCTACACTTGAGATTCACTGATCCCCCAGGGAATCCCTGATCTACGCTTAAGAGCCAGTAAGGTGCTCTCCTCCATTATGAAGAGAGAGATCAGGTGAGAACTTGCAGCACAGCTTAGAATCAGAAGAGAACGGAATTGAAGTAAATGGCAGGAAGTGAGGATAGCTCTACACACAGCAGCTTTTTTTAGACAAGGAAAGGAGATAGAAGTGCAGAATCGCACTGCTAACCATCTCTCCATCTTCTGTGGTAACAGGCAATAGATTTATAGGGGCTGCAGGCCGGCACATGCAAGCCAGATTGAATTCTGACACTTCCTTCTCATCCCTGTAGCCCATGAGTGAAACAGGCTGAAGTTGTGTTTAACTGTACCAGAGTTAAAGCTGTGGTTTCCCTCTTAAACTGACAGCATGTAATGGCAACCACAAGGGCTATCAAATCTGTTACGCTTCATCACCTACATGATAGGATCCTTGGGGGAAATGGAATCACTGACGGATAAAGAAGTGAAGCTTTGTCTCCTTTTGTTGCAGGGGAATATTTATGGCATAACTATACAAATTTAAAAATAACTCTTTCTTTTTAAACAAAATTAAAGGTGGCCGCTCATTTCCCAACTCTGATCTCTCTATAGATCTATTTCTAAATCTTTCTTACCATGCATCTTTTTTTTAATGGGTTTCCAATGGGTTTATTCTTATAGGCTTCTATGGGTTTATCAATTCCTACATCTCAGTTACTGTGTATCTTATTCTATGTTTTTTTAAACTATGCTTGTATCCATGGGTCCCATGAGTTTCTATCAACTTGTTTTCCTCCTCTCCCCCTTTTCCTTTTACAGACAGGGCCCAGCCTGTGTTCATTGTCAAGGCTTAGCTAGCCCTGGCCTTAGTCACCTTCCCAGCAGTCCAGCTCTCCTCAGCCTCAGGCCTAATGACTCTTTAGACACCCCTGGTTTGGCTTCCTTGGTTCCTGGCTGGCATCTGCTAGATTCTTCAGGCAGGTGTCCCTTGCCTCTGGCCCAAGTTGTTGCTGGCACTTTGAGGTCTCTCAGATTTGGTTGGGGGGAGGAAGGTCTGTTACCAGCATTGGCTGGCTCTTGGAGCTGGTGTAGAAGGTGACATGGCTGTTGGGCTGTTCCTCTCTGTTCAGTCTGCGGCTGCTCGCACTTCTAAAGTAGCTCCCACTTTTTCTAAGCCTTCGGGAACCTGCTACATGCTGGCAACACCCCATGCATTCACCAGGCCAGCTGTCCTGGGTGTCTTTTGCTTTATTCAACTATTTTGGACAGAGTGGGGTGTAGAAGGAATGCCACAGGAAGGAGCCTAGAGACAATGCAGGGAGCGTGCGGTTGGACCCACCTCATTTGTGCTGCAGTGCTGGGATCAGTAGATGTTCTTCCTGCTGGTTGATGATGTGCAGAAGAGGGAGGGTAGCAATTCTGAAGGAGCCCGCCTGCAATGCTTTGCCTGCACATGCACAAACAGAAAAATATTCAGCTTGTGACTTGGAATAGACAAAGGAGAGATAAGATAGGGACTGACAGTGGGGACAGCAAATTTCAAGCAGGTACAGCTTTCTGCAAGACCCAAAGCTAGGTAGAAAGCATGTTAACTCAGCAGTGGGGAAAGGCCCTGCATTGCACTAATTATGCATCCAATTGCTTAAATAGCACAAGAGGTTTTTTAGTCAAAATCAAGCCTCGGAGTCAAAATTGAAGTATTTATTTTTATGACCATGGAGGCTTGAGCTTTATAGTATTGACTTGCAATGGCATTGAAGTTGTTTTTGGGGGGACATGTGGATTTATTGGTGGCTGCCAGTAACGTGTTTGGATTTTAAAAAATGAAAATAAAGCAAATAATGAGTACTATGTTGTTCATTTAGCCATGACTATGGAATTCAGGCTGCACTCCATGAGTGGTAACTTCCCTCGTTAATCAACAGACTTCTACAAAGCTCCTGGGCAGGAATATATCTTAATAATATAGAACTGCAGCAGGGTATATTCTAAGAGAAAAAGAGTTGGGAATCAGTTGTACTAGAATGCAACACAGCACTGTCCCTAAATAAATGAGATCATAATCCACAAAGTATAAGACTTGTGATGGTATACAGCAGGGTTTCTCAACCAGGGTTCCATGGAGCCCTACGGTTCTGCGAGGTCACTAGGGGTTTCCTGGGAGATCACAATTTATTTTTAAAAAATATTTCAAATTTGGGAACTTCCCATTAAAGAGGCAAGTTTCATTCTTTATTTTTTGGTTTAAGAACACTGTTAATGCATATATACAGGCCTACATGTGAAACGAATATAATAATTTTCTAACTTCTAACCTATATTTGAGCCTGACTGTGCCGGGGTTCCCCAAGTCCTGAAAAATATTTCAAGGGTTCCTCCAGGTCAAAAAGTCGAGAAAGTCTGGTATACAGTATAAGAGAGCTCAGTGATTCACCAGGAAATGTAGAACAAAAGCCATTAGAGAGAGAGAGAAAGAGAGTCGATTCCCGAGAATACCATGGATAGCCAAGAAAACAAACAAATGGATCATCAAACAAATCAACCCAGAATTCTCATACTAGGCACAAACGACCAGGCTCAAATCATCCTACTTTGGACACATTATGCAAAGACCAGCTCTCTGGAAACAGCTCTAATGCTGGGAAAGGTGGAACGAAAGAGAAGAAGAGGATGACCAGCAGCAAGGTGGATGGGCTTGGTTGCAGTGGTGATGGGTGCACCATTAGAAGACTTAAAAGACCAGGTTAAAGACAGACCATCATGGAGAAAATGTGGTTGCTAGCAGTTGACATCGATTTGATGGCACATAATCAATACCGTATATGTGAAGTGCAGCAGATCAAACAAATCTCTATCTGTCATCAAAGCAAGTGCCACTCCCCCTGTAATGGTTGCCTATTCTGACAAACTCAGTCTCACAAGCAGGTGCTTAAGGATAACTGGTTTATTGAAAGAATAGTATGCAGATACAAAGAAAGCTGAGAATGAGCAAAAGCGCGCCAAATACAAACTAAAAACCCTCGCTTCAAACCCGGTTCCACCCTCGCTCGCGCTTAGCAACCACCCCCTCCCAGGTGCTAGCAACCGTTGCCCACATCGGCCTGAGAAAGTAACCTTGAAGACATTCCATAACCCAAACACACATTCCACAGTTACAGCAAGGAGATTACAGCCTGGCACGGCTGGAAATTTCCACTCAGCAAATACGGATCAGGAAAGTGACATGCGAAACATTACGATGTATTCAGAACATTGGAACGATGAACATGACACCCCCATCCATAAAAAAAACTTGAATGAGCATCCTTTGTGCAGTTTTAGGAGTTTTATCCATCATCTGGCCACATGGGAATTGATCCCTTAACGGGACACCTACCTCTGCCCATAACAGCTTAGACAAGCAAAGCTCCTTCACAGGAGAAGAGGAGAATGTGGGCCTGTTAAAATCTCCCAACCCATAAAATAACCACATTGTGAAAGTTATTTTTGGTTTGGCTTTGTTTTTTAACTACAGCATACATATCTGAGAATTGACTTTTAGTTTGTGGCTTGGATCACCATGTGATCTCTCCCACATGGTAATTAATTCTTGTTTTCTACTCATTGCACAGATCTGTAGTCTGGAACATGACCTGTGAGGAATTGATAGTCTGACAGTAGGAGAAGAGAACCAATAAAAAGAGGTAGGTGAACATTTGTCTTTTGTATTAGGTTCCAACACAATTTTCCCCTTAGGTAGCTAAATGTTTCTTAATGTCTGTTGTTTTTCTTCTTTTTCTACTGGGCAGAATCGCCTTCAAATTGTCTCCATCTTAGTTTCTCTGTTGGTGTTAGCTATCATTTTTCCTTATGAATGTGGATTATTCAATATAGTAGTTACGAAGGCTAGGGCTACCAGACCGGGATGCAAAAATCCAAATGACCATTAGATAGCAGCAATGCATTAGACTTTCCTGCATCACTTTGCTGCTGTTTAGTGGTCATCCAGATTTCTGCATCCCAGTTCTGGTAAGCTGAACTGTTTATTTATTTATTTTTCCCCCTTCCCCCTGTGCCTTCAAGGGAAGTGGTTTGCCCTTGCCTGCATCCTAGGGCTGAGAGAGACTGGCCCAAGGTCACCCAGATGGCTTGGTGTCTAAGGTGGGACTAGAATTCATGGACCCCTGGTTCCTGACTGGTGCCTTAACCACTCCACCAAAATGACTCTTCTAGCTGAGCTAGAATTGTGCAAATCTTGCAGAAGAAATATTTTAGAAGAGAGCACATACCTGTACAAAGCACCTCTCCGAACTGTGAAAGTGGCAGTGTCTTTTTTTAGATTTGTAAAAAATAGCGCCTCCTATTTCCACATTCCCTTCACTGGGAAGAGTACATATGGAGACAGCTGGGAGCAGCTTTGAAAGCTGCCACACGAGCTGGAAAAAGACAGTACTTTAATGATATGAAAAAAGGTGCTTCATATACACTCCCATACATTCCAAAGCAGCTTTGTCAATGGGTTTGCAAATCCCTAGCTGCTACTGCTGTTACTTCTAGCAAAAGCAAGGAAATAGGGGAAGGTGGGAGGGAAGAAACCTGTGAACTCAAATCTAGCCAACACACAGTTTATTTAAACACACACTCATGAATACATATGAATAGCCATACCCTCATCACATGTATGTCTGTACAGAGTTACCCAAATTCTCGAATACATGGGACTTTGTCTGTGTGTGTGTATGTTATATATACAGTATATATACAGTACACACACACACACACACACACATACAGGACCTGAGGTGCAGACTGTGCAGAGAGGCCTCAGAGGCATTCCAACACATAGTGGCAGGGGTAAGATGTAAGATGCAGGCAGGAACAGCATACACTGAACGGCACAACCACATAGCTGGCATCACATACAGGAACATCTGCACAGTGTATGGGCTAGACCCTCCCATGTCCAGATGGGAGATTCCACAGAAGGTTGTGGAGAATGACAGGGCTAAGATCCTGTGGGACTTCCAGATCCAGATGGACAGGCAGGCACTGGCCAATCAACCAGACATCATGGTAGTAGACAAGGACCAGAAGACAGTGGTGGTGATAGATGTAGCAGTGCCAAGTGACAGCAACATCAGGAAGAAGGAGTATGAGAAGCTGGAGAAGTACCAGGGCCTGAAGGAGGAACTAGAGAGGATGTGGAAAGTGAAGGCCAAAGTGGTCCCAGTGGTGGTAGGGGCACTCAGGGCTGTGACCCCCAAGCTGAGAGAGTGGCTCCAACAGATCCCAGGAGCAACATCAGAGCTCTCTGTCCAGATGAGTGCAGTGCTGGGAACAGCTAAGATCCTGCGCAGAACCCTCAAACTCCCAGGCCTCTGGTAGAGGACCCGAGGTTGAGGAAGACACATACCACCCATACGGGTGAGAAGGGATTTTTTAAAAATTATTTATATATATTTCCAGGAAGGTTTAGTCTTTTCTGATTGAAAAAAAAATAATGTCTACCATGAAGAAATTCTGACACTAATTCATTAATTCTAAGTTTATTTCCACGCAGAATTATTGCAATCTCTGTACTCTGCTTTTCTAATTCAACTTTTATATTAGCGTGAAGCCTGCTACTCAGCATTATTTAAAAAAAAAGCCTGGTTGAATAGTTCAAAATAATACATATGCTGGCTGTCAGGTATGTGCCCTTGCATGAATTCATGAATACATTTGCATCCCGGTGGGATTTGCCAAATCACTGCCAATGTAAAATGTATGAGATGCTGCTTTTGGCAATTAGCACTTTGGATTGCAAAGCCAGAAGCAGAACATGGGGGAAGTGAGGTAGGGGGAGGTAGCAGTGGTGGGAGATGCTGATAAGTTACAGAAAAATGAGTCATTTCTAATTGAAGTTAAAGGAAAGCCAGCTAGAAAAGTGATTCCTTGTGATGCTCTCACCATAAAGTATCCTTGATGGCTTTGAAAAAGTCACACTCCATCAAGCTCACCTATTTCACATGGCTGTGGTAAAGATTCAACTTTTGGGACTGGGAGTAATACATGGGACATACAGCAAAGCTCAGGAACACATTTCTCCTGTTTGAAAAATCTAAATGTCTTTATCCATTTAATTATACAATGGCTGTCTTGCTTTTCACTGGCAACCAGTCCCAAAAGTGAGACAACACTCATTAAAAATAATTTACCATGAATTAAAATGATTTACGCTTAAAAGTAATACACAATTCAATGCATTTCCATTAAAAAAACAAAAACAAAACTGCTGGAAGCCTCATATTTTTAAAACCACGGAGTCTATAATATCCTGTGTTAATGGAATGTAAGTGGTTCCAGAACCATTTTAAAACTCTACAAAGCAAAACATCAGCAAGCAGGACAGTATAGACAGAATGAAAGGCCTCTTGCAATTGAAAGCCTGATCTAGGCCCCTTTATTTCAAAATATTTGAGTGGAGACAATAAGAAAGAAGACCACTTTCTTAGCCTGCCCTTAGGTGTCCAATTCACACCATAAGACCGTAAATTGGTTCTGTCCAATTTCTGCATCTGTGAACATCTTTAAAAAGTTGCATGGTTTAGTTTTCTACGCAACATTTGTACACAATTACCCACACTATAATATACATTTTAAAAACAACTTTGCCTAATGCAGACATTTCTACATGGTTCTTGAACTGAGAAAGGCATCAGAAAACTTGGAGAAGTGCACACTTCAAAGTATATACTGTATGTTCCAATCCAAATATTAGTTCAGGAAGGATAAATAGGCCAGTGCATTTTAAAAAATGGATCAAGCAATATTCTCACTCCCAATATTTTCCACCCCACTTCCCCTAGCATGTGTGAGCACTTCATTCAGTTCAAGCTAATAAAATCTTCCATCCACAGAGGTTTTGAATGTTCACTTCTTAAAAACCTGGCTGGAATTCCTGGTTATTCAGCCAATAATTGGAGCTCAATTAGAGATGCCACCTCTTTTTTTTTTTCCGATACAGGCTCCTCCTCTTTAAGACTATGGCAAGACCACCCAACATAATCTTATCCCTACCTATTGACATTTGGCCAATATATTTTTGTGATAATTTCTTTTCGTACATTTTTTAAACCCAAATGCTCAAGTGTTGCCTTATATGGAATGGGAAGAAATTAAGCAAAGGAAAACAGAACATGAGATGAAGTAAAGCTGGCAAGTGAATTCATTCCAACCTCCTTTGTTTCCTCCCAAATGCAAAAGAAAGGAAAATAGAGGGAAGGGGGGGCCTCCCACTGGCCAGGCTTCCTCTCTGTTGCCATCACAGTCATAATCAAGACTAAGCAAGCAAGAGTCGTATCTGCGCACTCCAAGGGTGCCCATCAGTTGGCTGCTGTCACAGACTGCAGGAGGCCCTGTCCTGTCCTGAGTGCCACAGGGTTTTTGTGTGAATCTGGGGGAGAAAACAGGGCTGATCTCGGTTTCCAAACATGTCATAATTAGAGCCAGTACTTGGCCCCTCTGCTGTCCTTGAGCTGACAAATGAGGCTGGCCTAATACTTTCTATCCATCTAGGAGCCTTCTTCTTCTGACAAATGTAATGACTCTCTGCAGAGCCAAAGTGCAGTCTAATTAAAAGAAAAATCAATTGGGTGCCTCTAAACTGTGAGACATTGTTAGGCTGAGTGAATAAATATTTTATACCCAACCTGGACCTTATGCTATGCATGCTGAATGCACATTATTCCATCCAAAATTATTGAGAATTGAAACGTTGCTATCAGACTGGGCATTGGTGGGTTTATATGCATGTTAGGAATATGTAAAACCCAAGAGATTCCTACTCAGTCCTGAAAAGAAAGCTGCTCCAAATTGGCTTGCTTTTTTAGTTTAGACAAAGCTTAGTCATAAATTAGGGTCCTTTGGAACCCTGAGAAGTACAAGAGTGGTAAAAATGAAGAAGAAAAGACTTGTAAATTTTAAGTAAAATGTTCTTAAGCATTGACAAGCTCCATAATAGAAGTGCACTTTATTGATTTTCCATGGGTATGCAGAAAAGGGGAAGGAAGATCTGGCCTTCAATGAGCATTGCTCACTTCGTCAGGGATACTTTCTGACATTTCTGCGTAGAGGACAGAGTTCTGTGATGTGCCAAATATACCTGTGGAACTCAGTGGAAGTTTGTGCCCCCTTGCAGTCCTTTCAATTGGATGGGCAAAGATAGGCCTGAATAAACAGCCCTGTTTTAATTTGAATTCGAGATTTGAGATTCAAAAAGAGCATGGTTCAATTCAGTTTGAGATCAAAAGAATATAACCTGAGCAACTTCAAGATTCAATTTGGAAAAAAAATGTGCTTAGGCTGTAATTGGGAACAATCAACTTGTCTGTACTGACTTCATTTTTTGGCAGAATGGGATCAGAATAGTCAGGGCGTTAGACTTTTTCTAGGATATTAAACCTGTGGAGTTTCAGCTGGATCTCACAGGTTTCACCTCAATACATTTTCGAAATAATTCTCCTGTACTTTTTGAAGGCAATGTTACCAGGAATGGGGAGATGATAGCAGAGCAGCCTCCAAATTGTCCAGCAAAGTATCTAAGTTGTGTTGAACCGCGTCAAAGGTGGCCTATTCTTAGTTTAAAAAGAGAGGGGGGGGGGAATCAAAACGTCTTAAAAAAGAATGCTCTATTCCACTTGCCTTGTGATTACTGAGTTACTCTTGCAGGTTACTTTGAGATACTGAATTACTTTGCTCTCTGGTATTGTGAGATGACAGGAGGGTTGATGTTCCCTCCTGGGAAAGACCCCTTCCTCAAGGGCTTTGATGAAGAGCCAGACTAGGCAGGGCAGGTTGGCAGAGCTTGATCTCTTCTTGGATGACCCTTATGAAATGATATATTTTTGCCTCCTATCACTGGATGACAGGGGGATTAGCATAGCGAGCTGACAAGCTCAGTTCTTCCTAAGAAGGACTCTTTCTGAGTGGCAAGACTTCATTGTACTGGGATTTGGGGGAGCTGATAACGTTCTATGTGAGTCAGCAAAGGCAGCAGAAGCAGGCTAGAAGAATGAGATACAAGACGGCAGAAACAGGCAGCCACAGAGCGATGGGCCGGCTTCATAGCACTCCATTTTTTCCCCATAACAGCTAAATTCATTTATCCATTCAGGCCCAGTTATGCATAATTTAAACTTAAGCTTTGACCCCAAGGGATGTACCTGTCAGGGTCAGGCTCGCTTCGCAATAAGACACGGACTCACTTAATGGGTATTAAGGATTTCCGGTTTATTGGAATGGTAGCTGACAGAACGAAAAATGGGAACGGGGGGTGTAGTGTGGAGGTGCCCATTTTATACCCTCTTGTATGACCCCGGGCTCCTCCACCCTCTATTGTCCCAATCCCTCTTGATGGAATCCTTGATTGCTGCATGGGCGTTTTCCCGGTGTCTTCTCTTGTCCTCTCAATTCTGGTGTGTCCTCCAGGGCACCAGGTGCGGCTCATCTCTGCTCATCCGATGTCCTTCTTTTCAGCTGCATATGGGTCCATGGGTATGGGTGCTTTGGGTGCTTGGTTTAATCCCTGTTCTGATTATCTTCTTCCTCTATTCCTTGATGATCATGATCTACATTGTGAGGCTCTTTTGTGCCTTGCAACGAGGCCATGACATGCTGCCCCCCAAAGATGTCTTTATGGTGCTGGTTTCTCTGGGTATGCCTCATGGAACTGTCTAACTAGTTGTCTTGCCATGACATGTTGTGACTGGACCCACTCTGGGTGTGGGAAATGTTTCCATTTAACAAGGTATTGCAGCTTACCTCTTTGCTTTCTTGAGTCCAGTATCTCTTGTACTTCAAAATGCTGGTGGTTGTCTATCATTATGGGTGGGGGCGGAGGTTCTTCCGTATGCCATTTGGATGTGCTTGTTGGTTTCAGTAGTGCACAGTGGAATACTGGGTGGACCCGTCTCAAGTTGTGGGGCAGTTCCAGTTTGAAAGTAACTGGGTTGATTACCTGTGTGATTTTGAAGGGTCCGATGAATTTCGGTGCCAGTTTCTTCGAGGGTTGTGAGGTTTTTATGAACTTAGTGGAGAGGTAGACCCTATCTCCCACTTTGTAGTTCGGTGCCTCTGCCCTGTGGTTGTCCGCATATTTTTTGTACGTGGTTTGTGCGTCTGCTAGGGCCGTTTGGATGATTGGCCAGGTTGTTGCCAGCTGTGCCGCCCAGTCATCTGGTGAGCAGGGCGGGGTCTCTGGTTGTGGCAGTTATGGTATCGGTACAAAGTCCCTTCCGTAGACCACCTTAAATGGGGTGTGGCCAGTGCTCTGATGTACTGCATTATTATAGGCTACCTCTGCAAAAGGTAGTAGGTCTACCCAGTTGTCCTGTTGGTAGTTTATGAATGCCCTCAGGAACTGTTCAAGTGTTGAGTTTAGGATCTCTGTAGATCCGTCCGTGTGTGGATGCCACGCAGTGGACAGTGCTTGCTTAGTCCCGATTAGTTTTAAAAATTCCCGCCAAAATTTTGACATGAACTGTGTGCCTCTGTCGGTCACCAATCTGCAGGGGGCGCCGTGTATCCTGTATATGTGTGTCAGGAACAAGCGTGCCAGTTGTTGTGTGGAGGGGATGGTTGCACACGGGATGAAGTGTGCCTGCTTTGAGAAATAGTCTTTTACCACCCATATCACTGTTTTCCTTTGGCTGGGTGGGAGGTCCACAATAAAATCTATGGAAATTTCTTCCCATGGGCAGGAGGGGCTGGCTACTGGCTGTAGCAGTCCTTGGGGTTTCCCCCCTTTCCGTTTGGTGGTGGCACATGTGGGGCAGTTGGCCACGTAGTCTTTCACGTCTTTTCTCAGGTTTGGCCACCAAAATTGCCTCCTCGTTAGGTGAAGGGTTTTTATGAACCCAAAATGTCCTGCAGTCTTGTCATCGTGCGATCTGTGTAAGATTTCCCCCCACAGTGATTCTGGCACATACAAGGCTTTCTCTTTCCAGGCGATGCTGTCCTTGACAGATACATGGTGTCGGTTGTTTTGCAACCATGTATCTGTTTGTAGTGCTTGTGTGAGTCTTTGTTGCCAGTTCGGTGAAATTGAACGCCGGCTCCGATCGTTTCCCGTCGTTCGTGCTGGCATGCGCTGATTCCTTGTTTGGCTGCACGTGACAGCTGGGCAGCCCAGCTGTTTCTCAGTCCATACTGTCCCCACGATGTCGGAGGATTGTGTGTCGTCCTGTGGCCGTTGGGAGAGGGCATCTGCCAGAAAGTTCTTCTTGCCCGGTATGAATTTCAGCGTGAAATTGAACCGGCTGAAGAACTGAGCCCAACGCACCTGCTTCGGGCTGAGCCGTTTTGGCGTGCTGAGTGCCTCCAGGTTCTTGTGGTCCATCCAGACCTCGAAGGGGCAGGTGGCCCGTTCCAGCAGGTGCCTTCACATTTCCAGAGCTGTCTTTACTGCGAATGCCTCCTTTTCCCATACATGCCATCTCCGCTCTGTTTCGGAGAATTTGCGGGAAAGGTAGGCGCAGGGTTTTAGGTGGTTGTCGGAGTCCTTTTGAAGCAGGATGGCTCCGATGGAAAAGTTGGAGGCATCTGCCTGCACCACAAAAGGCTTGGTGGGGTCGGGGTGTTGTAGCACTGGCTCAGCTGTAAAGAGGTTTTTTAGTCTCTCGAATGCCGTTTGACAATCAGCTGTCCAGTTTAGTAGCGCCCCTGGGTTTCTTGATTTGCGCGTGTCCCCCAAGCCCTTAGTCTTAAGTAGGTTAGTTAGGGGTAAAATAATCTCTGCCAGCCTTGGGATGAACCCCCTGTAAAAATTGGTGAATCCGAGGAGGCTTTGGAGTTGTCTCCTTATGCGTGGGCACTCCCACGCCAGTATGGTTTGGACCTTGCTTGGGTCCATTTCTATTCCTTTAGCTGAAATCCTATACCCTAGATAGTCAATTTGTTTCTTGTGAAACTCGCACTTGGAGAGCTTGGCAAACAGCTCTGCCTTGCGGAGTTTCTTGAGCACTTCTTTTACCAAGCGTTCGTGCTCACGTTCCGTTTCCATGTAGATCAATACATCGTCGAGGTAAACCAAAACCCCCTTAAAAAGGTGGTCACGCAGGACCTCATTAATTAACTGCATGAATACCCCCGGTGCTCCTGCCAGTCCGAATGGGAGCACCTTATATTGAAACACCCCCAATGGGCAGTTGAAAGCCGTTTTCCACTCATCCCCCTCCCATATCCGTATATGGTAATAGGCTTCCCTTATGTCCAGTTTAGAGAATACCTTACCCTTTGCCAGGTGGGACAAGATGTCCTTTATTAAGGGTAGGGGGTATTTATTTGAAATGCTTGCTGCGTTTAATCCATGGTAATCTGTACAGAGCCGCAGTGACCCGTCCTTTTTCTCACGAAAGAGGACTGGCGCTCCCACTGGGGAGTTTGCAGGCTCGATAAAACCTCTTGCCAAGTTTTTGTCCACAAAGTCCCTTAATGCTGCCAGCTCCCGCTGGGTCATGGCATATATTTTGGGTTTGGGTAGGGGTACCCCCGGAACCAGTTCAATGGTACAGTCCGTTTTCCTGTGGGGGGGGGGGTTGTCCGCCTCTTTCTCACCGAAGACGTCGGCGAAGTCCACGTATTTCGTTGGCAGTCCCTCTGGCAGTGCTGTCTCTCTGTGCTCTGCAGTCGTCGTCGCCCCCCCCCCCATGGCCGCTCGGGGGACCCTGTTCCCTGCAGGTGCTTGATAACGCCCGTCAGCAAACTTAATCTCTCTGGTTTTCCAGTTGATGACTGGGTTTTGCTGCACGAGCCATGGGATCCCTAGTATGAGTAGGGGTTGCCCCACCGGTGCCACGATGAAAGCCAATTTTTCCTCATGGCTGCCGAGCCTTAGCGCGGTTTCTCCGGTGTATTGGGTGACCGGGCCCCCTCCCGCTGCAGATCCGTTGAGCTGCGTGAACACCAAATGGTGCTGAAGTGGATAGCAGCGGAGGTTAAGCGCGGCTGCCAGGTCTGGGTTCATTAGGCTTTTGGAGCAGCCAGAGTCAATTAGTGCCCAGACCTGTTCAGTCTTATCCCCATGGGTGAGGGTGACACGGACATAGAGGGTGGGGCATTCCTCACTCACCCCTTTGTCGTTGCGCCAGTCACTGTTCTCCACCTGTCCTTCGGCGCCCCTTAGGCCAGGTGGTTGTCGTTTCCCGTCAGCTCGTCGGGATTGCTTCCCTCCTCCTCTGAGCTGTAGGGGAAGTGTCTGGCTCAGTACTCCCCCTTCGCTGCTGGTCGCTTTCTTGGTGCTGGGGTTGGTGTGGTTGGTGCCCTCCTCGTGCTCTCTCTGGGTGTCACTTTGGGGCATGTTGCTGCCTTATGGTCTTCCTTGCCGCACATGAAGCACTGCCCTTTGGCGAAGCGCCAGTCCCGTTCCTCCTTCCATAGTTGGGGTCTCGCCTTCCCCTGCCTTGCAGCTGTGCGTGGGGGTCTCGCTGCCTCCGTCTGCTGTGCTTCCTTCTTGGCATGGAGGAACATGTCGTGGGAGTCCTCTGCTTCCCCCGCCAGCTGGATCCATTCCGTCAGGGAGTTGGGATTGTTGCGGCAGAGTGCCCACCAGAGAACGTTTAAGTTAAGTCCTTGTTTGAATTTCTCAATCAGAGTCGATTGAGACCAGGTGTCCACTTTTCCGGCTAGGGCTTGAAACTCCATGGCATACTCTGCCATGGAGCGCTGGCTTTGTCTGAGTGTTTTCAGCGCCCTTTTAGCTCTTTCTTGCTCCAGGGGGTCCCTGAAGTGCAGCTCCAGTGCCTGCAGGAATTCTGTGCTGTCCTGCAGCGCCCGGGCGCCTGATTGGCACAGCTGGACATACCAATTGGCGGCCCGAACTTTTAGCTTTATGGCCAGGGCATTCACCTTGCCCCTTTCAGTTCTGAAGCAGGGACCCCATTCCTCGAGGTAGTACCTCGCGTTCGTTAGGAAAATTGAGAGTTTGGAGGGGTCCCCGTCAAACTTTATGCCAAAGTCCTTGGCAGCCATTCTGGTTTGGCTCCCGGTCCCCTCTGGGCCGTGCAGCGTGCTCCACGGGGGCTGCTGCAGGTCGGATTGTCTCCAGTCCTCTTGCAGTATCCGTGTCTCTCTCTGGGTCTCCTCGCAAGTCAGTCGACCCGTCGCCCGGGTGGGGAGGTGGGACGTTCTCCATCGGTTGGGCTCCTGGAGCCGGGCTCCGCTGCCGCTGCTGCCGTACGCCGGGTCATCCCTCCGCTTCTCGTCCGGGTGCGCCTCCGATCGGCGGGTGGGCTCCTGGGGTCGAGCTCCGCCATAGTCGCCACCGTCCGCTGGGTATCCGCTCCGTCTCTCATCCAGGTGCGCCTCCGGTCGTCGGGTGGGCTCCTTGGGCCGGGCTCTGCCGTCGCCGCTGCCGCGCTCACCCCGCCGTCTCTCCTTTGGGTGTGCCTCCACGCTGCTGCCGCCGCAGGGTCCCTGCGCTGCCGTCAGCTGTTGTAGCATCAGCCGTATTGCCTGCACCCCCTCCTCCAGCGCGTCGAGCCTCGCCGCCATCTGCGGACTCCCGCTGGTGCGCTCGCCATTCTGCTTGCCCTCGCCATTGGCCGTCGTGGAGGACGGACCTTCCCTTGGTCCCTCCGGGATGCCAGGCACTTCCTTGGCTCCGTGCGCCCTGGGTGGCGGTTTGTCCCGCGCTTCCTCCGGGGTCGCCTGTGAGCCTGGAGAGGGTCCCCTCATCTCGCCCCCGGTGGCCCGCAGGCTCCGGGGTGCCGGGGTGGTTCCCTCCCCCTCCGCTTCCCCCGAGCTGGATCCCATACTTACCAGGGCGTTACACCGCCCGGACCTCAGCCACATCCCGCCCGAGGGGAGTGGGGCTTCGTCGCCAGGTGCTGAGGGGTTGCACTGCCTCGCTCTGAGAGTTTCCATGCCTAGCTGGGTCCCTCACATGCTTGTTGGATAGGTGCTAGGTAAAAAAATTTGGGGGGTTCCCGTTTTTTTGTCAGGGTCAGGCTCGCTCCGCAATAAGACACGGACTCACTTAATGGGTATTAAGAATTTCCGGTTTATTGGAATGGTAGCTGACAGAACGAAAAATGGGAACGGGGGATGTAGTGTGGAGGTGCCCATTTTATACCCTCTTGTATGACCCCGGGCTCCTCCACCCTCTATTGTCCCAATCCCTCTTGATGGGATCCTTGATTGCTGCATGGGCGTTTTCTTCTCTTGTCCTCTCGATTCTGGTGTGTCCTCCAGGGCACCAGGTGCAGCTTATCTCTGCTCATCCGATGTCCTTCTTTTCAGCTGCATATGGGTTCATGGGTGTGGGTGCTTTGGGTGCTTGGTTTAATCCCTGTTCTGATTATCTTCTTCCTCTATTCCTTGATGATCATGATCTACGTTGTGAGGCTCTTTGTGCCTTGCAACGAGGTCATGACAGTACCAGACTGGTCAACCTTAAACCCACCTTCAGAGTGCTAAAAAGCTGAGCATATCTTTCTATTAGCACAAGAGAGAGCAAACTTAAATCTTGTGGCTGGTCCCATTAAAGACTCTGAGACACGAGAAAATGAATGAAACCCAAAGTAAAGTTAGCTTTGTGACCCCAGAAGAGATCTGATAGGCAGAGAGTTTAATCTGATCATAAAACTCACTGAGTGGCTATCCGTGTCAAGGTCAGAGGATCCATCCCGCCATTCAGACACACACGCCCTGCTAGCGTTCCCCACATTTAGGAAGGAAATTGAAATACTACCGACCACTTCTCCATAACCACCCCAGGAGAAAAGGGAAAGGGCTTCAGGGCCACCCGTTTCAATTAACTGCTTCAAAGCAGGTTCCCACATCCGCTTGGGAATCTGCTTCCATGGGATAGAATTAATTGAAGCTTTGTTGAATGGCAGCCCTCCTTCAAAGTTTTGCACAGCTTTGGTCAGAAGATGAGGCCAGAAGCGTGGTTGCTTTTCTGCTTTCCTTTGTGCAAATGTTGGAGAGGACTCAACCAGCAAAACTATACATTCCCCCTTGAGTTTCTCCTTTCAGACTATAGCAATGTACATTGAAAGGGATGTTTACTCAAACGTTTGTAAATAATAAGACAGTAAAAAAGAAAATCTTAAACACTCTTACAAGAGAACAAAATCCCTCACTTCTGAAGCCCATAGTAAAATACAGCTTTTTTAGATCAGGAAAGAATGGAGAAGGTTAAAAAAGAGTTACATGGTAGCAAAGCGTTCTAATCCTCCAGCTCTGATTTATACTAAGAACCAAGCATCTTTATCTGGGCCTTTGATGACAGGCCTAACCTAGCAGCATAAAAGCTAATAATGTTGTTAATAAAAATGCAGCTGGTAGTGTTCCATCTCCAAAATCTCATGCATCGTAGTGACTATATATGATGATATGATATGGGGGCCAGTTTGGCCTAGCGTTTAAGGTGCTGGGCTAGAAACCAGGAGACTGTGAGTTTTAGTCCTGCCTTAGGCATGAAAGCCAGCTGAGTGACCGTGGGCCAGTCCCTCTCTCTCAGTGTCAGGCCCAGCCCAAGAACTTCAGAGAATCAGTCCATTCAAACTCCAGTTCTTTATTTGCTCACATCGTACAGACAGAATCTTGCCAGGCTAAAGCAACTCTACCTAATCTAAGAGGAAATAACCTGGGAAGGCTTTAGGGTGGGGCTATTCTGAACCTCTTCGTTTTCCCACAATCACTTCCTGGACTGTATTTCCTCTTACCTTGTCCTCCTCCTTGGAAAGTGCTCCCTCCTTCCTGAGAACCAGCAGCATTACTGAAATCCACCACACTCAGCCCAACTTACCTTACAGGGTTGTTATTGTGGGGAAAATAGGAGGAGGAGGAAGGAGTATTAGGTATGCTTGCCACCTTCAGTTTTTTATAAAAATAATAAAAGCGGAATAAAAAAAAATCAAATAAATATTGTTTGGAGCTAGTCACTTTGGAGAAGGTTTCTGGAATTCAGGCACATTGGCACAACATTTTGGGTAACATCTTAGGTCAGTGCTTAATGTCTAGATTTGGCTAAGTGTATGTTTTTCTAAAGTGCAAAGTACAGGTAGTCCTCACTTAATGACCACAATTGGGACTGTAATTTTGGTTGCTGAGTGAAGTGGTCATTAAGCGAATCCAACCTGATTTTATGACTTTTTTTGCAGTGGCTGTAAAGCGAATCACTGCAGCTGTTAAATGAACCACATGGTTGTTAAGTGAATCGTGTGATTCCACATTGATTTTCTTGCTAGAAGCTGGCTGGGAAGGTAAAAAATGGCAATCACATGACCACAGAACACTGCGATGGTCGTAAATGTGAACCAGTGTAATGGTTGCCTAATCCCAAATACTCTGTCTCACAAGCCAGGGCTTAAAGATAACTGATTTATTAAAGAAATAGTATGCAAATACAGAGAAAGCTGAGAATGAGCCAAAGCGCGCGAAATACAAACTAAATACCCTCGCTTCAAACCCAATCCCGCCCCTCACCCCACCATAGTAACCACCCCCTCCCAGGTGTTGGCAACCGTCACACATCGGCCTGGGAAAGTAACCTTGAATACATGTCATAACCCAAACATACATTCCTGCAGAACAGCAAGGAGATTACAGCCTGGCACGGCTGAAATTCCCCTCCCCGCAAATGACAGACACGGAACAGGAAAGTGACATGTGAAACGTTACGATGTATTCAAACCATTGGAATGATGAACATGACATATCGCCCCCCTTAAAGAAACTAAACTAAGCAGCAGGTTCATGCGGCTAGGCAGAATAAAGACGGGCGAAGTGATTTTACAGTGTGGGACACGCATCAGCAACTATACATAGGAAGACGCGCATCAAAGAATTCACATGTGAAACGCTCCAATTCATCTCTACATAAAATCTAAGCATTGGCATGAAACTATTTGCGATGCATATATTAGCATTGAAAATTGCGATCATGACAAAACGCAAGGAACAGGTTACAGAGGTTAAACAGCATATAAATGCAAAAGGCTAAACAGCATGATAATGCTAAAGCAAACCACAGAGCCCCGCTCCTCCACTCAGTCCGGAGGGACATGCTTCCAGCAAACAAAGCCCTGAAGCCCACCCCTATCTCGCCCGAAATCCAGGATTTCTCGCTGGTCGCCAGCCTCGCCCGGTGGGTCCACCTCCTCCGCCCTCAGTGCGATGAATGCGTCACCTTTTTCCTTGGGCCCCAAGGCAGGCTGCCTCACCTCGGCCTCTCCGCTGCATCCCGCCTGGCCGCCGCCACTCTCCACGCAGCCCAGGCCCCTCGGGGCTGCACCCTTCTTGGTGCTGACGCAGGCGGGAACGATGGCTCTCTCCCACTGCGCTTGCATCCCGTGGAGCAGCACCATCTCCAGCCACAGGAAGTTCCTCATCTGGTCCCACTGCGCCTCCGAGCGCTCGCACCGCAGCTCGGCTTCGGTCAGCAGGAACACCCACCACTCCGACGAAAATGCCGACGTGCCGCCCTTCTTCTCCGGAACCATGCAGCCACGCCGCGTCCCAGCCTGGGCTATCAAGGATGCCAGCCACTCCGGGGACCACACCGGGGCGCCGCTCTCCACCTCCAAACCCATCCCCGACTCCAGAACATCGCTACCGGCCACCGCGCTGAGGTCGCTCCCCCGCGACTCTGCCCATTGCGGCCTGACCCACCGATCAGCGAATTCCACCTCCGGAAACGTGGGGTATTGGGGTCTCCAGGTGGCATGAGCTAGCCCCGACCGAGCTTCCGCCACGCCGTCTCCACTGGAGCGCTGTTGGGCCCCGATTCCTCCATCCATTGTTAAAGTCATCACTAGCTCTCCCCTTCACCAAAGGCTTGGATGGGGGCTAGCGGAAAATTTCATTATGATTCTCAGCTTTATGTAATGGTTGCCTAATCCCAAATACTCTGTTTCACAAGCCAGGGCTTAAAGATAACTGATTTATTAAAGGAATAGTATGCAAATACAGAGAAAGCTGAGAATGAGCCAAAGCGCGTGAAATACAAACTAAATACCCTCGCTTCAAACCCAATCCCGCCCCTCACCCCACCATAGTAACCACCCCCTCCCAGGTGTTGGCAACCGTCACACATCGGCCTGGGAAAGTAACCTTGAATACATGTCATAACCCAAACATACATTCCTGCAGAACAGCAAGGAGATTACAGCCTGGCACGGCTGAAATTCCCCTCCCCACAAATGACAGACACCGAACAGGAAAGTGACATGTGAAACATTACGATGTATTCAAACCATTGGAACGATGAACATGACAACCAGTTGCCAAGCACCCAAATCATGATCATGTGACCGTGGGGATGCTGTGGCAGTCATAAGTGTGAGAATCGATTGTGAGTCATTTTTTTCAACATGGTTGTAAGTCCAAACCATCACTAAATGAATGGCTGTTAAGTGAGGACTACCTGCACTCTGAAATTATCATTCCCTGCCCTGTATCCTTAGGTATAGGAATATATACTCTGTGAAACCTAGCCTTTTTCTCAACAAGAGCTCACTTATTGCTTGGGGAAATGCACCGCGTTAAACAATATGGTTTGTTTAGTTTTGCTTTGGTGTGTTTGCTGAACTGAGTCACAGTAGTTTGTAAAGCATGGTTTATGATTTAGGGCAATATGAAAACCCAGTTACTGCAGCTGATGATATGTTTGTCCTTTGTTGCCAAGTAACCATTCTTCTTCAGAAACTGGCAGGGGAAGGACAGGAGTTTTCCCTTTCTTCCCTCCAAACTTGTTTCTCTTTTTGATGGCACTTCAGCTGTTAAAGAAAGCTGCAGCCCACTGCTCCTTTCAAGAGTTTTTAATGGGAAAGTCTCCAGATTGGTGTTTCTCAACCTTAGTGACTTTAAGATGTGTGGACTTCAATTCCCAGAATTCTCCAGCCAGCACTGGAAATGGAATTCTTGGAGTTGAAGTCGACACATCTTAAAAGTCGCCAAGGTTGAGAAACCCTGTTCCAGATATTGCAGTGTTTCATAGCAGGCTCCTCAACTTTATCTTAAGGAGGTCAATCATTTATGTTAAGGATGTACAATCTGTGCCCCCTCTCAAATATTACCAGACTATGACTGCCAGCATTGCTCATCATTGTTCTTCTTGGTTGGAGCTGCTGGGAATTAAAGTTAAACGGGGGACGGGGGGAATTGTCAAATATTTGTAGTGATGTGGTGTTAGCAGGATGGAAGAAATATTATCTAAAGCCATAATATTTCTATCTTAGGAGTGATGCTGTCTAGCACTTAATTTTTCAATTGATAAACAATTATGGGGACCAAAAATAAGAGTGGACTAACAGAAAAGGAGAAGCAGAACTGTGGATAATTTAGCTTCTGACTGATTGCTATTATTCCTTAATATCCAGGGAATAATATTTAGGCACAGACATTGCCTACAGGTCCTCCACATTGATTTTTTTTTTCTCTTTTTCATCCAGTTGATGAAAAACATTGCAACATTTGGAAATCATAAAAGCAATCCGACCTAAGTTTGGACCACTTTAGTATAATGATGACAGCCAGTTTGGGACAGTGGTTAAGGCACCAAGCTAGCAACTGAAAGACTGAATTCTAGTCCTGCCTTAGGTACAAAGCCAGCTGGGTGACTTTGGGAACTAGAATTCGATCCCCCGGTTTGGGAAGTCACACCCTCTCAATTCTAGTATGAAGGGAAGGGTTAACCACTTTTGAAAATATTGCCAAAAAAAATGCAGGGATTAGTCCAGGTAGTTGCTTGGAGTCAAAATTGACTTGAAGGTATGCACGTGCACACACAAACACAGACACACACAACAAATATAGTGATTAAGGTTTTGGACTAAGACTGGAAGATTACTGGGGAACTTGAGGCTCCCAGACCAGCATACCTCACAAGGTCCTTGTGGGGCAGAAAACTTGGAGGAGGGAGTGCCAGGCAAGCCACATGCTCCTGGAAGAAATATGGAATAGAACCCCAATCAGTAAATGAATATATGTCTTTTCATCCCCCTTTACCTGTCAAATTCGGTAGGTGCCTCTATTTCCAGTAGGACTGTGCAAAACTTCGATTCAAAGAATTGATTCAAAGGTGATTTCGCGGAATCACTCTTTTGAATAGTATGAGGGGTTTTGAATTGGTGTGGTGAGTCTGTCAACTTTTGTGCATGTGCACACATGACCATTTATATCAAACTGAGTTGAATTAACTGCACTCTTCAAACTGAAGCAGAAATTAAAATCAAATTGATGATATATATTGGATTTTACCTGACTCATATAGCCCTAATTCCCAGTGGAGAGAGGACTAGAGTGTACCTGTCTGCACCTAAATGGTTAAAGGTGAGGAATCTGTCAGAAATGAGACATGACAGCTTCAGCCATAAGACTCAAATTCCAGTGGGGAGCAGATGAGATTCTCTTTCATCTTAGCAGGTTTGATTGCTCAATTCATTAGCCCAAGCCCTCATCACAATCCTATTCCTGTGAAATCAATTTTGTCCACACAACTTAATTTCTCACACTTCTCCTCTATTATGTTGGACCCTTTGCTGTGTGTTTCAGAAGTAGATAACTGCCATCATTTGCATGGTTAGTAATAATTAAAATTCCTCAATATAGATGTGAAGAATCAAGAGTTCTGTCTTTAGAGAAACAGAGGTTCTTTCGTAGACCTTTCCATTGTTCTACTTAAGAACTAGGTAAATGCGTACACCCACCACTCTATCACGTAAGGAAGATCACTCAAAGAGACTTCATCTATTCCAGTTTTCAGTTCAGAACATACATTTTTTTAAAAAGTCAAGCAGCAAGAAATTAGAAATAATCAATTGCTTTTTAAAATAAGATGAAGCGTAGACTTACTTACCATACCTTAGCTTGTCAGGTAAGCTTCAAGGATATTTCCAAGGGATTTATCTTTAATTATAATAGCAAAGTCCAACCTTTACTTTTCACCCAGCCATTTGAAGACAATGTTGCTCCAGACAAAGAGACTTCACTAGGACAAGGAGGAAAGTGAAAGAGAATTGAAACTGGTCACTCTAGATTTTGGATGATGACCTGACCTAGATTTTCTGAGATGATTCCTACAGTATCTAATAAACATAAGGTTTATTTTAGAGGAAATCAGCCTGAGGTGCATTCACATTACTTTTGGTCTGGTAGTGTCTGGTTCACATCCTTTGTTTAAAGCAATGACCTAGCAGAAGCCTGCTAGAACCACTGAAATGGAGCAGAGCTTATAACACAGCTGAGAAGCTGGCACAGAAAAAGAAAATTATCTTAGATAGCTTCAGTGAGCATGCCAGAGAAATACAGGTTATGGATCTTACACACTCAGCCTTCCCAAGCATAAAGAATCACACGCTTAGACAGATTAGGTTAAGATACAGTAAGTAAAAAAAGAGTTTTACTGACTTTATTGTTGCTTCTGTTACATCCATCTTGGTGGAAAAGGTGGAGTTCCTTTGTTCTTCTTTTCTTTCTAAATATGTAGTTTGCCCTAAATCCTCAGCCATATTTGCTGCCAAGGGCTGTGTGAAAGAAAGGGGCAGAATTCTTCATCAAGGCCTGAGCACATGGCCCTGATGAATGAAGAGCAGAGCAGCATGCTTGCTCCTCCCTGGGTAGAAGAAGGAGGACGAGAGAGAGAGGAAGTGGGAGTGGCAACAAACAGCTTCCTCAGAGTTGCATTGTGGGACAACTCAATTTACATGCTAATTCACATGCTAATGAGGCATGCTGGATTTGCCAGGACTTCCAACACTACCAAGGGGAGGGGGAAAACTAGATCTATCACAAGAAGTGTCTGGATTCTCATAGAGGTGCCTTTTATTAATTAGGTGCCATAGAGTCATGTTTGATTTCTGCTGACTAAATGGACAAATGCCTGCCATCCTGACCTGATTCCATTAATAACCTGTGCCTCTTCCAAGCACATTCCAGTAATTTATTTGATCCCATTCATCTGGGACCTAAGGTTCAACCAAGACTTTAGTCACCACTTGGAATGAGAGGGTGATGATGACTTTGGATTGGATCGTGCCTATGAGGACTCTCTATACATGTGGATCCTGTGGGGCCCCTGATTTTTGAGAAGCTCTGGGTGATGAAATGGTACAAGGAACACCCAGAGTGCCACTGGAGGAAAACAAAGAATGAACCTGACTGAACACAATAAGAGACTTTCTTAAGGATTACCTCATGGCGATAAGAACAGCAAAACATAGTTATTTTTCCACTCTTATTGTATCCACAGCAGCTGACCAGTGACCCTATTTAGTAACCCAGTCCCTCCTGGGTAAGGAGGGCCAGAGGAACACTTGCAGAGCTATAGTGAAAATTAGTCTAAGCATCTGTTGGATAAAGGCGTTTGGATTCGCTTGGAGTTGGAATCTGCCTGAACAAATCCTGTACCATTCCCTGAGGCATGGTTTCACCCAGTTATCTGGGAATAGTTTAAATCTGGTGGCTTAGATGAAGTGGACAGGGTCCTTGGAGCAGTGAGCATGGCCACTTGGGCTTCAGATCCCTGTCCCTCCTGATCTCTTGGGAGGTGATATGCAGTTGGGTCCATGCAGTGCTGAATGCTTCTCTGCAGGAAAGGGGGAGGGTGTTCTGCCCACCTTGAAAAAGAGGGTGGTCCACCCCTTCCTCAGGAGGCCATCAGTGGATCTCATAGGCCTGAATAATTCTGGTCCCATTCCCAACCTTCCCTTTTTAGGGAAAGAGGACCTTGGTACAGGTTTGTCCTGTGCATCAAATGTGCCTATTCCTGGAGTGGGAGGCCTTGTTCACAGTGACTCATGCCTTAGTCACCTCCCATTTGGATTACTATAATGTGCTGTGCAGTATATGGGGCACCAGCTGTAGCTGGTCTAGAACATGGCAGCACAGGCAATTTTTGGTGTTTCTTCTTATGCCCATATAACACTCCTGCTCTGTGAGCTGCACTGTGGCTTCCATTGCAATTAAAGATGCCTATAAAGCTATACGTGGTATGGGGCCAAACTATTTCAGGATCACCTCCCATACTGTCTGCTCACCCCACCAGATCTAGCAGGGAGGGCACGCTCGGGGTCCCTTCTACTAAACAATGTCATCTTGTTGGACTCAGGACTCGTGTCTTCTCTGTGGAAGTGCCTGCCCTGTTGATCCAGATGGCTCCAACCCTGTTAGCCTTTTGTAAGTCATTAAAAACCTGGCTGTTCTGCCAGGCATTCAGGCCAGGAGGTTAGGTGAGTTCTGCCAGTTAATGCTTTTTCTTATAAGTTGGGATTATTGTTTGTGACCTCAGATGTTATGGTTTGGATTGCTGAATTGTTTTTAACCATGCATGCCTCCCAGAATCAATGCCGTGAGGTGGGCAGCCATATAAATCATATTAATCCATCCATCCAAATGGGAACACGAGCTCCTGGAAAGATCACTCTTGCTGATGAGGTCAAAATGGAAGGGTAGAAACTAAAAGTAAACTGCAACAAGGATGATGGCAGGTAGTCTCTTCAGGTCTGAGAGAAGTCAGCCTTAAACTCTATATCAATCCTAGAAGAACACAATTGCAAAGCACTTCCATACTGCTGCCAATAATCTGAATGGACATAGATTTTGAACACATAGGTGCATTTGTATGCCAAGTCAGAAGGCACTCTTCTAGTTGCTGGAGAAGAGCATAGCACTTCCAAGAACAGATCTAGGAGTAATTACAAAAGTGTCAGCAGGGATGCACAGATACAGGTTCAAGATCTGATGTGGACCGGGGAGACCACATACTTTCCAGAGTTTTCTCCTTTATTCAAGTTTGGAAAGACAGAAAGTAGCAGTTCGTACATAAGCCAAGCCTTATCAGAGCAGACATTTCATACTGCAGGCTTCAAGCCTAATTGTTTTGAATGAGTATCTCCCTCTTCTCTAGGCAAGCGTAGAATAGCATAGCCTTGTGCATATTACACATCCTTCCCTCCCTCCTTGTGTTTATTCCCAAAAGCATTCAAATGTTAACTCGATATAGTGTGTGGCTAACAGATGTGTGTTCCTAAAATACATGCACCTCCACCCCTACCAGGTCCCTAATTCCTAGTTCTACTCCTATTTACCACTGTGGATCTAAGGAAAGGGCTTGTGTAATTAAATGCTGTTATAGCTTCCACTCACAGACCAAAGAGATAAAAGATGACCAGTTGATGCTTCTTATTTTCTGTCATCATCAACCCCAACTGAATATCAAGGACACCTACCTGACTGCTTGTCCCATGACACTGTTTCTCTTCCTTCTTCTCTTCAGTGAATCTTCTGCTTTTCACTCAGCATCCCATAAATCCCAATTACTACCAAATGCTCAGTCCATTTTTAAGAACACCAGTCAACCTTACTCTGGATAGAAATCAGCAGTACGTACATTTTTGTCAGCCATCGGGGCATCTTTAGTGGCTACACAGCTCTTCCCGAGTACCTTGACATATCATCCTGGAAGTTTCTATGGCTTCTTCCTTTATGCCGGTTCTGCATCTCCTAAAACTAAACTAAGTCCTTATCCACAAAGCACAGACTAAAAAACAGAGGGTTTGTTTGGGTTACTTTTCTCCCAAATTATCCTTTCCAGCTGCAGAGATCCATGAGTAGACATCATCAAAGCATGGCTGATTCCATGAAATCTCATCACGGACAGTGTCAGTATTGAAAGTGGAGTTTCTTGCTTTACAAAGAGATCCCTTTAAAGGTCTGAAAAAGCTTTCTTCCTGCTTTTTAAAGCTCTCAGTTTCTTACAAGGTGTATCAAAGCCATCGTGTTCCACATGTCCTCTTCAGATCCTCTTAAAATTCTTAATCTAGAATGCAATGACTCAGTTAGTAGCTGTCAAACAAGGAGATGGTCTTTAATTCAGGGAAATGCTAAGAACACTAAAGGAAGAAGGGCCAGTGGAAGGAACTTCATTACTTAGTGCCTGATAAATCAGGCTTTCTATGTGGGTTTTTAAAAAGTTAACAATCCAACATACAAATCTCTTTAAAAAATCTAAGACACAGCATGAAAAGACAATTAGGAGTATAATACATAACACAAAAACATCATGGGAACAAAAACATTGTGTACAGTATTTTAATATTCTAAGGCCAGTGAGGAAACTCAGTCCTCTTTGGGTTATTTTAGCGTTGCCTCCTGGAAATTTGTCTCCCTCCCTCCCTCCCTTTTTGGATTCAGCCAAACCACCTCTCATATATAAAACAGAAATAGGCAACTCAGTCTACCTGTTTTTATAACCCCCCACAAACATGCATGACTGTACTTCCAAAATGTATTATTTGTTCAATTTATGTCCTGTCTTTGCTCTTACTGCTCAAGGCTACTTACTTTAAAATAAAAATTAAGGCCTAAAATAATATGTGGCTGGGCTTAACTTATCCATTTTGAGTAACCTACCCTATCACCATATCCCATGGAGTCCTTGGATGTATAATTTATTTTAAAGAAGTGTGGCCCTCAGCTACAAAAAACTGAAAAACTGATTTCATTTCAAATGGAGTTTGAGAAAGTAATACTCTTGTGTTAAAAAAACTGTGTGATCCAATAAATTTAATACTGACCTGGGGCCTCAGTGGGAATTTTACTCTATATGAAAGAAGCAGGATTTTTTGTTTGTTTGTTTTGCCTCTTTCACAAAGAATAAACAAATTTCATAAATAATTTGGGGAAAAGCTAGATCCCATTGTTGGTAGCCAATGGGTTTAAGTCTCTTCACTTAAAAGAGAGCCCCTGCACACACATTCAAAGTACAAGGGCTTATCACAGTGATTACCTGACTACACAACACTTGGCTAGTGAATGATAAGGTAGTCATTGTAAGAATAATGATGGAAACAATGACCCTCATGCAATTGGGAATACAGATGTTTGTTTTTCTTAAAAGCAAAGAAAGAAACATGGATTCACCAACTACGATGAAAGTAAAGTGATGTCTCATTGCCTAACTTCCTATCAGAATTTGGAATCCACTCCTTTCTAATCATTCCACTTTCCAATCACCATTGGGGGGCTATTTGAAGCCAAGTGCTTCTTTAGAATGGTATTACTTGTAATGTATACTGTAAATTGTGAGGGACGCGGTGGCGCTGCGGGTTAAACCGCTGAGCTTCCGATCGGAAGGTCGGCGGTTCGAAACCGCGCGGCGGGGTGAGCTCCCGTTGCTAGTCCCAGCTCCTGCTCACCTAGCAGTTCGAAAACATGCAAATGTGAGTAGATTAATAGGTACCGCTTCGGCGGGCAGGTAACGGTGTTCCGTATCGTCATGACCCGGAAGTGTCTATGGACAAACACCAGCTCTAAGGCTTAGAAACGGAGATGAGCATCACCCCCTAGAGTCGGACACGACTGGACTTTACGTCAAGGGAAACCTTTACCTTTACCTATACTGTAAATTGTCTTTCCATTTCCCTAAGCATCTGAAGTGATGCACAAAGCAGAACACCATAGCAGGCTGTATCCAATTATATCTCTACCCAATCCAGCCAATAAGTTTGGAGGAAGATGGCGACCAGGAGCAGACACCAATGCTGACCACTGCTCTGAGGGGGTGGGGGACTCCTGGATCTCACCTCTTCCCCCGTGTCTCACTTTTGGTCGGGGCTTGGGAGGAGACTTCTGGGGACCCCCAGCCCTCATACCTGATGGGAAAGCATTGGATGGAGCCCCCTGGATGGAGCGGTGAGGGGCGATAGACCTGGGTGAGCCCTGGCAGCATGGTGAGTCCCAGAGGTTTGGCGGTGCAGCAGATTGGTGGTGCATTAGACCCTGGGGGGATCCTAGTGGTGTGGGGAGTGCTGGCACCGTGACCCCCAGGGATGCTGGATGGTAGGCCTGCACTGGTCTGGCGGCCTGGAGGCGCGGCCTGGAGGTGCGGTGGAGCAGTCTGGTGGCACGGCGGACCAGCGGTGTTGTGGACTGGCTGACCAGCCTCAGTGGGCCAGCCTGGTGGGGCGGTTTAGCTGTGCGGTGGACAGATGGCAGCAGGATGGCCCGACTTCAGAGGGCCAGCCTAGCAGAGCAGTTGGGCGGCACAGCAGACCAGCGGCAAGACAGACCTGCGGACCCACCCTGGAGGACCAACCGGGCAGAGGGGGTGAACGGTGCAGCAGACCAGCAGCGCAGCGAGCCAGCAGAATGGACTTGGTAGTCCGGCCTGTTGGAGTGGGTTGATGACCAGCATTACGGCGATCTGGCAGACCAATCGGGGAGAGTCGGGGAGAGCCAATTGGGCAATGTGATAGACCCAGGGGTACAGACCCTGGCGTGGCAGGCCTCGGGGACACAGAGTGGGTTTGGCACTGAGATCTGGGCCATCCCCTCCCTACCTGCCTGGAAGTGATGGAGAGCTGTTGGGGCCCCTCCAGTGTGAATGAGGTCTCCCTCCTGGGGGTGAGACAAGGAGGGGAGTCTGGGAGTGTCTGATGGTGTGGGAGAGCACTCACCTCCTGAGTGAGAGGCAGGAAGTGAGGGGGAGTGAATGAGATGTCCCTGGCTGACCAGTGAGAGAGGCCAAACAGGGAGCATTGTCACTGAAGAGTGAATGAGTTGGTGATGGCTGGGCCCGAATGGTGCTGAGAGTGTGAGCTGGTGTGCCGGAGGGCCTGCCATTGCCCTGTGGGCAACTGTGTATGTGTGAGGGTGTGTGAATGGATGGAGAGTCCTCTATTTCAAGCTGGGGACTCCGGAGGTGCAGGATTGGGGCTAGGTGGATTTGGAGTCTCTGGGGGTTGCAGGGCAGGTCATTCTATTGAGGTGGTGATGGGTAGGGGATGTTATGGCAGGAGCTGGAGGGCAGGCCGTCTTCAGGGAAGATGCCCCCCCATATTTGTTACCAGTGGCATGTTCCAGCCCTCTGTGCTCAGACCCAGGCCCTGGTCAGGAGACCCACAGGGGCCCTGGTCTCCGGCTGCTGCTACTCAACGCCAGGTCTGTTAACAACAAAGCCCCCCTCATATGTGACTTGGTCACTGAGGAGGGGGCAGACCAGGCATGTATTACCGAAACCTGGCTGGGCCCTGAAGGGGGGGGGGGTACACCTTTCAGAAATGTGCCTGGACGGGTTTACGGCATGGCACCAGCTAAGACACCAGGGCAAGGGTGGCAGGGTGGCAGTTGTCATCCAGGAGTCTCTGGTGGCCTTCAGGGGCCCTGCCCCACAAGTGGCCAGCTGTGAGACCCTGTTCTTCAAGTTGGGTGCCCGAGAGCAGTTGGGAATGTTGCTGCTGTACCAGCCTCCCTGCTGTGTGGCAACCTCTGTGCCTGAGCTGCTGGAAGCCATCTCAGGGTTGGCGGTAGAGTTCCCCATGTTGAGTTTTTCCTACTAACAGATTAAGACTGCTATATGTGCCTAATCATTTTGGCCGGGTTAAAAGGTTGCATTAGATTGTCTCCTCTCACGTGCTTCATGCAAATCACCTGGGGGGGGAGGAAACCTGCCCGGACTTGTTCTCACTTCCTCTTTTTTTTCTGCCGGCAATGTAGGCGAGCAAGGCTTGCTCCAAAGGGAGCTAAGCCCTTTAAATGTTTTGCTTTTGCTTTTGCTTTTGGTAAATAAATTATTTTTATAGAAATGCTTGGTGTGTGACTTTTTTGACCTCTCCTGGGCTAAAGGCTTTCCCAGCATCTGCCAACAGGTTATGGGCCCAGTAAACAACGCAGTAAAACCCAGAGAGAAAAGAGAGATCAACTCCACACCTCATGCACAATTTAAAGGCAGGTAGCAAAGACCTGTGAAGATTTTCTTTGGAGCCACCTGGAGATTTTCCAGCAACTGCCGGTCTGCAGGACAAAGAAGCTAGCTGAGGTGACTTGCAAAAGAAGGAAGAAGCCATGGCTACCTCCCAGCCCTCAGCGATGCCTCTGGAGCGCCTATCAGAGACCAACTATTTGAATTGGGCCCTGAAGATGGAGATGTATCTTCGCAGAGAGAATCTTTGGCTGCCAATTGGTGAGCAAAACCCCCCAAATCCCAGTGCTGAATGGCTGAGACAGAATGAGCAGGCTAGAGCCACCATTATCTTGGGAGTGGAGGACAATCAGCTAGTCCACGTGCAAGGCATGCAGTCTGCAAAGCAACTTTGGGACGCTTTGAGAGACTTATATGTAAAGGCAACAGCAGGGAGTAAAGTTACTCTGACTAAAAAGCAGTACAGAGCCTACATTGCAGAAGGAGAAAGCCTTCCTGAGCACCTGCATTATATTCAGCAGCTGTTTGTTGAGTTGCAGGAGAGAGGAATGGAATTTACACCTCTCACAAAATCCTATATCCTCCTGTCCTCACTAAATGAAACGTGGGACACGCTGATTTGTACCCTGGAGGCTATGCCTGAAGCAGACCTCACCCCATCGTATGTTACACAGCGCTTACTCGCTGAATGGGAGAAGAGAGAGGAAAGATCCCCCCCCCATCTCTTCTGGAAAGCTGCAATACCCGAAAATGAGGGAAAAGAAGGGAAAGGAACCTGAGGCCACAGCGCTAGCCAGCCAGCGGTGCTTCACTTGTGGTTCAGCTGGATATTTGCAAAGAGACTGTGCCATGAGACCCAAGAGTAGAAAGACAGAGCAGAAAAACAGAAGGGCAACACAGAAGAAGGCTCTTCAGACAACCCAGATTGCACAGGTTGCTGAGAAGGGTAATTCTGATGTATGGGTGTTAGATTCTGGGGCCAGTTGTCATTTATGTAATTGTAAAAGCTCTTTTGTGTCACTGTCTAAAACTGAAAGACAAAGTGTATCTTTGGCTGATGGGTCTGTGACCAAAATTATGGGACAAGGTGACTTGTATTTATCCTGCTTAGGAGAAACTGTAAAAGGTGTGTTGTATGTGCCAAATTTACAATCAAACCTTCTATCTGTGGCACAATTGGCTGCAACAGGGTATATCATAACATTTAAGAAAAATGGTTGTGAGATACGAAAAAATGGGAAATTGTGTGCTACTGGTATGTTAAAAGACTCCTTGTACATTGTGCAAAATGCAAGGAAGCCAAGCTGCAAGGCTGCAGTTGGCAACACGCCATATCATGACCAATGTGTACACCTGATGCACAGGAGATTTGGTCATGCTAATTTCAAGTATATAGCACAAATGCCACAGCTGTGTGCTGACCTAAAGATAAAACCCTGTGACAAATACTTAGACTGTGTAGTTTGCAAAGAATGCAAAACACTAAAAGCTCCTGTGAGTAAGCACAGTGACAGAGTTACAACTAGACCTTTGGAAATTGTACACTCTGACATTATTGGTCCTATTGCTCCAAGTCTTGGACAAGCAAGGTATGCAATGACCATCATTGATGATTTCTCAAGATACACATTTATCTACATCTTAAAACATAAAGATGAGGCATTTGAGAAATTTAAAAGTTTTGTGACATGGGCAAATGGAAAATTCCCTAGGCCTGTATCTGCACTCCAATGTGATAGAGGAGGAGAATACCTTTCTCACAAATTCAGAAGGTTCCTAGTGGAAAAAGGGATAGAACAAATTCTTTCTAACCCGTACACCCCTCAGCAAAATGGTGTTGCTGAAAGAAAGGGCAGAACCTTGCAAAATGCGATGGAATGCATGTTAAAAGATTCACGATTATGTTTTAAGTTCTGGGGAGAGGCAATATCGACTGCCACTTATGTTCAGAACAGGTTGTATAACTCTATGATTCAGGACACTCCATTCCATTTGTTTTATGGTGTGAAACCAAAGGAAAACCATCTTAGAGTGTTTGGTAGCACTGCATGGGTTCACATTCCAAAACAGCAGAGAAGGAAAGGAGGCCCCACAACAAAGAAAACCATCTTTGTTGGCTATGAACAAAGCCAGAGGAGCTACAGGTTCATAATGGGAGAGAAATTAATAATTAGCAAAAGCGCTTCTTTTGCTGAACAAAACTGGGGGAGATTAAACTCTAGCTCTCCAGTTGATCTGACCACCACAAGAGAACAGCAAGGACTTGCTGATGGTGATCTTTTGCCTGATGAGGACATTAAACCAGAAAAGCAAACTGAAGATCTGTCTGATGAGACAGATGCTTCTCAGGAAAGTGATAGGAGTCAAAATTTAAGCCCTGTATTACCTCGCAGATCTCAGAGGAGTAATAAAGGCGTTCCTCCATCACGTTTTCAGGCTGAAACAGTAAAGGCTTTTCACATATTCACAGAACCTGAGTCTTTAGAACAAGTGAATGCTTTACCACCTGAGATTGCACAAAATTGGCATTCTGCCATGCAACAGGAGTTAGCATCCTTGAAAGAAAATAAAACATGGAAACTGGTAAATCTACCTCCCAATGAACGCTGTCTGGGTTGTAGGTGGGTTTTCAAACTAAAAAGGGATGCTGATGGCAAAATCCAAAAATATAAAGCAAGGTTGGTTGCAAAAGGGTTCACTCAAAGGAAAGATTTAGACTTTGACAAGACTTTTGCACCAGTTACTAAAGGTGAATCAATTAGATTACTGTTAAAAGTTGCTGCACTCAAAGGAATGTCAGTTAACCACTATGACATTCAGACTGCATTTCTCTATGGTGATTTAGATCACAGATTATACATGCAGCAACCCCCTGGCTATGAAAAAGGGGAGAATCTAGTCTGTGAACTACAGAAGTCAATCTATGGGTTAAAACAAGCTGCTAGATCCTGGAACCAAAAATTAGATGAAAAACTGCAGAATTTTGGTTTTGAAAAAGGAAAAGCAGATCCCTGTGTATATATGAAGGAGGACAAACAAGGCTGTATGTATCTGTGCATTTATGTTGATGATTTGCTGCTGTTCACATCAACAGAAAAACAAAGGCTTGATTTTGAAGCCTGCATGAAAAGCCATTTCATATTAAAAAGCCTTGGAGTTGTGACCAATTACCTAGGTTTGGAAGTACACAGAGACAAGGATGGTAGCTTTCTGTTAAACCAACGTAGTAAAATTCAAAAGCTCCTAGAAGATTTTAATATGCAAGACTGTAAACCAGTCTCTACTCCGAATATAATAGATTTTCAGAAAGATATAGGAGAAACTCAATTAACTGAGGCAGAGAACTATAGATCTGCAATTGGAAGTTTACTGTACATTGCAAATCATTCTCGCCCAGATATCTCAAATTCTGTGGCCATTTTAAGTAGACAGGTAGAGAAGCCTACATCTACTGGAAAAGTAGCATTGAAGAGGTTAATGAGGTATTTGCAAGGAACAAAGAATTATTGCCTGAAGCTAAATGCCTCTGGAACTGAGAAATTGCAGGCTTTTGCCGATTCTGACTGGGGAGCAGATGTCAGTGACAGAAAATCCACTTCTGAGATTTTAATTCAATTTGCTGGATATAGCTTAGGCTGGCATTCTAGAAAACAAACACTTGTTGGTCTTTCCACTGCAGAAGCAGAGTTTTATTATCTAACACAAACCTGTAATGAGGTTACATGGTTTAAACATTTGTTAAAAGACATAGGCATGGAAGTGAACCAGCCTATAACTGTTTATGAGGATAATCAAGCTTGCATTGCTATGGCAAAATCTGAAGCCTGCAGAAGTAGAACAAAACATATTGATATTAGATATCAATATATCAAAGATATGATAAGCAAAGGAGAAATAATGTTAAAATATTGTGAATCAAAAGACATGATTGCTGATATTTTAACCAAACCTCTTCCTGTACCAAGACACAAAGAGTTGTCAGAGAAGATTGGTTTGCAACTTAATATATAGTGTAAAAAGGGGAGTGTTGAGTTTTTCCTACTAACAGATTAAGACTACTATATGTGCCTAATCATTTTGGCCGGGTTAAAAGGTTGTATTAGATTGTCTCCTCTCACGTGCTTCATGCAAATCACCTGTGGGGGGAGGAAACCTGCCCGGACTTGTTCTCACTTCCTCTTTTTTCTCTGCCGGCAATGTAGGCGAGCAAGGCTTGCTCCAAAGGGAGCTAAGTCCTTTAAATGTTTTGCTTTTGTTTTTGCTTTCTGTAAATAAATTATTTTTATAGAAATGCTTGGTGTGTGACTTTTTTGACCTCTCCTGGGCTAAAGGCTTTCCCAGCATCTGCCAACACCCCAGACTTATGGTTCTGGGGGACTTCAATGTGCCATCCCTGGGACATGCCTCAGAGGCAGTTTGGGAGTTCATGGCTACCATGGCAGCCACAGGCCTGACTCAGATTATTTGGGACCTGACTTGAGACAGTGGCCTCACCCTGGACTTAGTTTTCTTGTCAGAGCAGTGGCAATGTGACCTGAGGGGAGATTTACAGCTATGCCCATTGTCATGGTCAGATCATGCCCTGGTGGCCCTGAGATTCTCTTATGCCACCCCCCTCTGCAGGGAGGCTGGACCCATTTGATTGGTCTGCCCCCAGCAACTGATGGACCCAGTAGGCTTTCAAAGGGAGCTGGGGGTTATACCGGATCATCTGCTGCATGGTCCAGCGGAGGTCCTAGCCACCGCCTGGAATAGAGAGACAGCTGGGGCCTTGGACAGGATCTCTTACCTCATCGTACCCAATGCTCCCCGTGGTTTATGGAGGAGCTGAGGGTTCTGAAGAGGATTAAGAGTTGTCTACAGCACCGCTGGAGGAAGATCAAGACCGAATCCAACCGAATACTGGTTAGAACTGCTATTAAGGCCTACCTGGTGGCGATAAGGGTGGCGAAGCGTCAATACTTCTCTGCCCTTATTGTGTCTGCAGAATGCCACCCAATGGCCCTGTTTAAAATCACGCAATCTCTGTTGGGGAAGGTGGGTGCAGTGACCCACCTACAGGGCTGTGTAGAGGAGTTTTCAGAGCATCTGCAAGACAAAATCGCTCGGATCCACTCTACGTTAGATTCCAAGCGTGAAGCATGGTCTGTGGAGATACCAAGGGATCGTACTTATCTGGGAACAGTTTGATCCTGTTGGACCTGAGGAATTGGACAGGATTCTCCAGATAGTAAATGCCTCCACTTGCCATCTAGACACATGTCCCTCCTGGCTGGTGAAAGCTGCCCAGGAGGTGACATGTGGCTGGGTCCAGGCAATGGTTAATACATCCTTGAGGGAAGGGGTGTTTCCAGCTGCCTTTAAGGAGGTGCTGGTACAACCACTCCTCAAGAAACCATTGCTGGACCCTACTATACTGGATAATTTTCATCCAGTCTCCCACCTCCCCTTTTTGGGGAAAGTGGTTGAGAAAGTGGTGGCATTACAGCTCCAGAGGGTTCTGGAGGAAACGGATTATCTAGACCCCTTTCAGTCAGGTTTCAGGCCCGGATACGGGACGGAAATGGCATTGGTCGCACTTATTGATGATCTCTGGCTGGAGCGGGATGGGGATAGTGCATCCATCCTTGCTCTTCTTGACCTCTCAGCGGTTTTCAATACCATCAACCATGCTATCCTTTTGGGTCTGTTCAGGGAGTAGTGGGTGGGTGGTGTGGTTCTGTGCTGGTTCACCTCCTTCCTCCAGGGCCAGTCCCAATTGGTGGTGATAGGGAGTGAGAGATCTGACCCTCGACCCCTCCTTTTTGGGGTGCCACACGGTTCAGTTCTCTCTCCTCTCCTATTCAACATCTACATGAAACGGCTGGGTGAGATCATCCGTCACCATGGGATGAGGTATCATCAGTATGCTGACAATACTAAATTGTATATCTCCATCCCAGATGAGGTAAGTGATGCCGCAGCTGCCCTTTCCAGGTGCCTGGGGGCTGTAGGGGCCTGAATGGGGAACAACAGGCTTCAGCTGAACCCTGGTAAGACGGAGTGGCTGTGGGTTAAGGGCTCTTCTGTATCTGGGACTTTGTCATCTTTAGTTCTGGATGGGGTTGCACTGCCCCAGACAGACCTGGTGCATAACTTGAGGGTCCTCGTGGACTCACGGCTCCTGCTCGAAGAGCAGGTGGCAGCCGTGGCCAGAAGGGCCTTTGCACAGCTTCGTTGTCCTGACTACCAGGAAACACACTGAGACAATGACTTGGTCTCTAATATTTATTACTAGTACTTAACAAGAATCCTAACAAACTGAGGAAGCGTGGGAAAAACCCAGCCATATAAACCCCAAAGGTTAAGGCGGTCCCGATCTGTGTCTCTTTGAATGGCTGAACAGTTCCTCAGTGCTACGCATGCGCTTGACAATCTGGGTGGGAGCCCCCTGCTCGCCATCCTTACTCATGACATTCGTGTTGTGCAGCAGTTATGCCCTTTCCTGGATCGGGAGGCCCTTCGAACAGTCACTATAGACTACTGCAATGCACTCTATGTGGGGCTACCCTTGAAGAGTATCTGGAAGCTTCAGCTGGTCCAGAATGCGGCTGCACGGCTATTTTTGGCACCCCTAGAAGGGCACGCATAATACCTTTGCTACGCAAGCTGCATTGGATACCAGTCTGCTTCCAGGTCCAATTCAAGGTGTTGGTTATCACCTTTAAAGCCCTACATGGCATGGGACCGGGTTACCTGAGGGACTGCCTCTTCCCCATTTCATCAGCCCATCCCACCCAATCATGCAGAGAGGGCATGCTATGGACCTCGTCGATAAGAGAATTCCATCTGGTGGGGTCCAGGAGGTGGGCCTTCTCTGCAGTAGTTCCCGCCCTGTGGAACATGCTGCCCCTGGAGGTGAGATTAGCCCCATCGCTCCTAGCCTTCTGGAGGAAGTTGAAGACCTGGCTCTGCCACTGGGCTTGGGGCGGGGAGGAGAATAGTCATACTTGGGCCTGGCTAGTACCTTGAAGTGCCCCTCCTATATAATGACTGAATGAGACCACAGCCATCTGGATTTTATTATATTTGGTAGCTTTGTGAAATTTACTTACTTATTTATTTATTTATATTTCAGATTTCCATCACCGCCCATCTCCCCCGAAAAAAATTGTTTTATAGCGTGTTTTATATTGAAATTTTATTATATATTTATTGTTTTATATTGTAAACCGCCCAGAGTCCCTCCGTTCGGAGGAGATGGGCGGTGACAAATTTGGTAAATAAACAAACAAACAAACAAACATGGAGTGGCACAAGGATGTTCCTGCCCACTTTACCCAGTGTTCTTGATGAGCCTATCTCCACACACCTTGATTTCTAGGTTGATCTGTAATATTTGAAAAGCTCAGCGCTCATCGACCAGTAACTGTAGAACTCACTTACTTGACAAAGTCTGATAATTAGGCACAGAAGTTCAGCCTATCTATGCTTTATATTGAAATAATATAGTCCTTCATGTGGATCACAGGTCTGGATAATACAACATTCAATTTGACAACCTGCAGACAATGAGTATAAAAAGGTGTTATCTAATCTGACCAGTGTTACAGAGTGTGGGCGTAAAGCCTGTTGCTTGTTATAGCTGCACAACTTGAGATAAAGTTATCTGGGGGGGGGGGACACAATTGCTTCTGGAGGGAAAGTTCCTTGTCCTGGATCTCTCCTCCTGTTCAAGGACTTCAACTTTCCTAGTCATAGCCAGGTTGTTCGTTTGTTTTAACAACACAGAGTACAGAAAACTTTCATTTGAATAGCTCTGACATAACCGTGTTATGTATTCGTCTCTTGAGACCAATTTAAGGCTTACCTATATCTTCACTTTTGAAATATGTTACACCTGCAGACCTGAGCTGCCAGCTTACATAAACTAGTTGCTTTAGCAATTAGGGTCCTCCCGATCCCATTCCCTTAGGATACTCTTTGAGAAATGCCCTATATTTTCCTCTCACCTCACTTACAAGCACATGGTCTGTTTCTTACCCCACAACCTGATATGTATTGAAGAAACAACTTGCTCAAAATAACAAAACAAAACAAAACAAAAGATATCCATTCATGGAATTATTTAACTGTCTACTTGAAAAAAGAATCTCTTTTATTAAAACAGTACCAATGAACTTGATGTTCAAGCAGAAGGCCAAAGCCAAAAATCTTGGTAGCCAATAACTCTAGCACTACCTCCAATCTCTTCCATATCTTCACCTTAAGTTTTTATTTCTTCTTATCTCCTTCACTTTTTCATTACTGCTTATAGGAGTCCTTTAGAAACTGTGGGAGAATTTTTCCTTCTCCTCAAGAAATTCAGAGAAACTATCCATCTACTTCCTCTGCCCAGATACTTAATAGAGAATTTTAAAAGATCACATCTGTCAAGTTCTGGTATCTATGAACTCCCAGTGATTAGGTGCCCCATGTCATTCTGTTGTCCTAAAGGAAATCCCCTTTGTCATGCACACCAAGGATTAAAATTTAAAACCATGGCATGGCTGTAAATCATGCTATTCATATAACATGTAGTTATGCCCTGAGCAAGGCACCTTTTGAAAATCTGTAGCATTCTTAGATGGAATTGATATTTGGCCATGAGGACATTCACATGTTAATAGAAACTTAGAGACAAAGTAGTGAAAATAATTATTTGACAAACAGTGAGGGAACTGAACAACCTAACAAGTACTTGTAAGGTAATCAAAAGAAAGAAGTCAAGGAGAGACAGCGTATTCTTGCAAAAAAAAAAAAAAAAAAGTGTGGGGTGGGGGGCATAAAATGAAGCCAAAATATCAAGCAGTATTTGAAACACTGCAGGAAATAAAAGGGTTAATTTTTTCTGAACAGGAAAACAAAATAAATAGACAAAATCTGTGGCATAACCTTAAAGTTAAATGAAGCTGAACTGCTATAAGCAAATCAAATAGAAGAATATCAGTGCCTGACTGAATAAATACTGGCTCTCTATAGATACACTGAAATAGAGATTTCAGTGCAATTCACCTTTTATTCAAGCCTATGGTGGAGCCATTGATTTTAATGGAGCTGGACTGCATTCTGAAAGCTGATTAAATAAAGAATAAATGCAGCCAATATATCTCAGAGTGTTTAATGGTAAATATGACAGTTTATTTATTTATTCCAAGACTTCATCCCCACTCCATTCACTAGATTCTGGGTGGTTCTCATAATTTCGGAACAATAGACAAATTATACAAATAAAAACATAAACTCAAGTTAAATAAAGTAGTGAAAATCAACAGTAAGAATAGTTAAGCTAAAAAAACAACCAAAGCTGTAATATTAAGTCCCAAATACATGGCCAAAGAGCACCGTCTTTGCCACTTTTCCAAAAACTGAGAGAGAGAGAGAGGGCCATCCAGAATTGGGGAGTGGGAGGAGTTATTCCAAAGGTCTGGGGCAGCTAAAGAGAAAGTCTGCTTCCCCACTTTCATCCCCCTAGCACCTAGAAGGGAAGGGAGCTAAAGTATTATTTCCTAGGTAGATCACACAGGAGAGGCAGATGCTACTCGGAGAGATGGTCCCAGAGGTACTGGGGACTCAAGCCATGTAGTTAAAAATCAGCACTTTGAATTGAACTTGCCAAGATATAAGTAGCAATTGCAACACACACAATACTGGTATAGCTTCTCTGTAATGGTTTTCACCATCAGTAAACAGGTAGTTGCATTTTATACAACTGAACTGTCCAAATCACCTTCAAAGAGATTCCCAAGTAGACTACTTAGAGTGCTTTAGAGTAATCCAGTCTGGATTTTTTTCAGGAGGGGGGGATGTGGGTTATTGTCATCAGGCTTCCTGCTCAAAAAAATGTTGCAGCTGGCACAGCAGACACAGCAAAAGGTCCCCAGGCCATAGTCTCCACTGGCTGATCAAGCAGAAACCATAAGTCCAAGAGAGGTTTCCAAGAGCAGAAACTGAAGACATCACATTCCATGTTTTAAGGGTCATTGTGAGTGTTCACCATGTGTAGTGTCAGATGAGGAGGATATTTGTGTGTGAAAAAGCATGGGAAGGTTGAGAACAGTGAGAATTTTATCAGAGTGTGTTAGATGCCAAACCAACAGTGACAGTTCAGCTGTTTATTATTTATGTGTGATGTTTGTATATCTGTAAGTTGTCTCTTTTCCTTAACTCCCAACTTGCCATCATTTCAGACTCTTTTCTCCCAGCGGAGATCTGATACTGAAAGTAAATCAGTTCCTTAAGAGCTTTTTAAGCAGGAGATGGATAGCCATCTATCAAAAATGCTGAAGTAGAAAATTGTTTTCATTGGCAGGGAGATAGATTAGTCCCTCTGAAGTTCTTTTGAGCTTGTGATTCCATGATTTGTACATGGTTCCTCCTTTCTCCCTGCATAACAACATAATATGGCAACTAGAGTTAATGGCTGAACTGATATGATGTGCTCAGCTGTGCCTTTTAAACTAAGATTTATTGACTAAGTTCCTCAAATAAACAAACAAACATAATATCCTGGTTTGCTGTAATTTGTAGCAACATATGGAAGGCCACAGGTTTCCACCCCTGATCTAAAAGATATTCTTGACATCTCTTTTGTCCAGGTGTATAAAAGGGAGAAATAGGATGCTTATCAAATACATGCTGTAATAATGGAATTATTCCAGTGCAAGTCCCATCTCTTTCAGATTTCAGTTGAAGCGCTGTAGAATATAATTCCAGTCCTTCTGAGAACTGCATCCGTTCACCGGATGATTGGATGAGAAACGCTGACCATGCCGAGGGAGTCTTATATATGTTAGGATTGCCTTTGCAAAAGCCATTACATCCATGGCTCGAGTTTAACTGGTGCAAAATCTTTCCAGGAGAACTTGGTGTTCTCCTTTCAAATGCTTTCAGATTTAATACACAGTTGCAATCTCTTTCCCCATCACGTGAAGATCAACTGTGCATGAACAAGTCTATTAAAAGCTACAGAGGGAGTTATGAAAAGTGCATATGCATTTATAATTCAGAAGTTATGGTTACAAATGGAAATAATTTCTGGGGAACTTCCACATCATCCTTCAGATATTCATCACACAATTACCTTTAAAAGCAGCAAGTGAGTTCTCTAAAGAATTTTGTTCTTGAAAGTACTTCCAGAAAACAACAACAAACATCCACAACAAAAGGGGAATCAAGCTGGTTTCAGCCAGAGATACTAAAACACAGTGAGTGTGGGGGGGGGCAGTGTAGAGGGGTGTGTGCCCTTTTAGGTAACTGCTAAAGCAATCTGAAGAAGTCCCAGCAGAATATATGGCAAACAAGTGGTACCAAAAAAAAAAAAAGGTCAAGTGATGATATATTGTTTATTCTCAATGCATTAAAGGTTAATACGTGAAAATGCCAAAAAAAAAAACTAGCCATATTTTGCTTTAGAAAGGATACATAACACAGTGAGGTGGTTATATTCAAGAAGGAAGTCATCAAAAGAACCTCAATGATCTGTCAGCAATCACAGAAACACAATACAATCCTTTTTTTTTTTCACCAGAATGTATTACGAAGTATTTCAAGGTGTAGGCATTGCTCACTTGAACTTCAATCAGCATCACATACAAGCACATCAGGAACAAAGCAGAGACAACTTCATCCAGCTCATATTATGCCCACCTTAAACTTAATGGACACTGACATGCAGAGGTGTCAAAGGAATTTTTTAAAATGCATTCTGTTGCCATCTGTCAAAACAGAATCACTGTTCTTCTCAGCAGTGTACATTTTGGAAAGCTGCATATGCCATCACCATATATTTATTTTAAATGCATTAATTTTCTTTAAGATATGTTTAATTAAGAAGTACTCAAAGCAGACAGTTCTGTCCTAAAAAGTATGCAAGGGCTTTTTGTTTGCTTCTTTGTTTAAATAAATCACATAGTAGAAAAATTCTGTAGGGAATATATATATATATATAAAATGTGGAAAGTTACACCCAAAGAACAGTGAAATATCTGGTGTTTTGTTTCCAAATAATACAATGAAATATTTGCTAAAGCATTGATATCTATCAGATTTATTCTGCTCTGTGGAACCCTTATACTGTACATAGAATTGGTAATAGCATCTGTTATAGAACTTATAAGAGATGTCACATAATCCAAGGGGGTTATGCTGATGATAGAAAATATCAGTACAAAAATAAGCATAATTTTTTTTTAAACCATCAGAACTCACAATTCTTCAACTTGAAGACCAAGTCCTGTACCTGAAGTAACCCCTTCAGGTTGAACAGTGCCCTAGGCCATTATTATAAATCAAGCTGAACTAAAAATGACTTCTGTGACCCCACTGGAAGACTTGAAAGACCAAGTTCTTTCTCCAGATTGTCATGGAGAAAACCTATCTATGTGGTCAGTAAGAGTCAACACTAGCTTGATGGCCCATAAGCAATCAATCAATACATTTTAAAAAGACAGCCTAAACTTGTCATATACTGTATAAAGAGCTATACTGGGAAGAAAAGGGGGAGAAATCTATACTAAACTACCTAAGGAAAAAAAGCAAAATACAAAACAAAAACACTTTAAGCAACAAATATCTAAACACAGCTAAAAGCTTATTCTGCCTCCCGCCCCCGCCCCAGCTCCAAGCCTCACATCTAAATGATGTGTGGTCCTAAATATATATAGGAGGAAAAAATACAAAGATGCCGGGGGGGGGGGGGCACAAAATTTATTACAGTATTGAAATTATTGCAACTTGCTCAAGGCCATGGGGCTACCCATGAAGACTATCAAGAAGCTTCAACTGGTCTAGAATACAGTTGCTCAAGAACTGATGGGAGTTCTAAAATTCTCCACATAACACCCCTATCTCAAGAGTAGCACTGATTACTTGCCAGCTTCTGGATTCAATTCAAGATTCTAAGTGTCACCTTCAAAACTCTATCTGGATATCTATGGGACTGTCTATTCCTGGTGACTAGCAGGGTAGGCTCAACATTTTCACAACATTAATCCTTCCCGAAAAATTAAGGGATATCCACCTGTTAATCTGGGTGATATATTTTGAAATTTCTTCTCCTCTAAACTGGATATTTCCCAAGTATTCAATAGGTTCTGGATAATGTTAAAAACCTATATCCTCAAATTTAGATAAAATTGTTTTAATCGTTTTTTTAAAAAGGAAAATATCATCTGCATTTAACAACATTCTATATTCAAATTCAGCAAAACATTTTTTGTTAATTTTACCAGTTTTGTCTTATACTAGGATTCCAACACCAAATTAAACATTAAAGGAGATAAGGGACAAACCTGACAAGCTCCACATTGCATTTTAATTATTGGTGAAAGAAACCCAGTAGCAATTGCTCAAGCAGGATGAAGATAATAAATTATAATTGAATAAATAAATTCTATAGGAAATCTAAATTTCTGCAGCACTTGAATCAAAAACTTGATTTGAACCTTATCAAAAGCTTTTTTTCTATCCAACATATCTATCACATCTGATCCATGTTTGTCAGCATACAAAGCTACAAAATCAAGCAAAAGTCATATATAATCTAAAGCTTGACAGCCTTTCCTGAAACTACATTGTGCAGGATGCAATTATTGCTGGTAATATCTCAAGCAGTTGATGCAATTAATTTCCTCTTTTTTGCTGCCTAATCTCACTGTATCGCTGCTCAGTCTTATCAGCCCAATCAGCAAATTCTGAGAATCATCACATTTTTTGTTGTTGTTTATTCATTTAGTCGCTTCCGACTCTTCGTGACTTCATGGACCAGCCCACGCCAGAGCTTCCTGTCGGTCGTCAACACCCCCAGCTCCCCCAGGGACGAGTCCGTCACCTCTAGAATATCATCCATCCATCTTGCCCTTGGTCGGCCCCTCTTCCTTCTGCCTTCCACTCTCCCTAGCATCAGCATCTTTTCCAGGGTGTCCTGTCTTCTCATTATGTGGCCAAAGTATTTCAGTTTTGCCTTTAATATCATTCCCTCAAGTGAGCAGTCTGGCTTGATTTCCTGGAGGATGGACTGGTTGGATCTTCTTGCAGTCCAAGGCACTCTCAGAATTTTCCTCCAACACCACAGTTCAAAAGCATCGATCTTCCTTCGCTCAGCCTTTCTTATAGTCCAGCTCTCGCAGCCATATGTTACTACAGGGAATACCATTGCTTTAACTATGCGGGCCTTTGTTGTCAGTGTGATGTCTCTGCTCTTAACTATTTTATCGAGATTTGTCATTGCTCTTCTCCCAAGGATTAAGCGTCTTCTGATTTCCTGACTGCAGTCAGCATCTGCAGTAATCTTTGCACCTAGGAATACAAAGTCTTTCACTGCTTCTACATTTTCTCCCTCTATTTGCCAGTTATCAATCAAGCGGGTTGCCATAATCTTGGTTTTTTTGAGGTTTAGCTGCAAACCAGCTTTTGCACTTTCTTCTTTCACCTTCATCATAAGGCTCCTCAGTTCCTCTTCGCTTTCAGTCATCAAAGTGGTATCATCTGCATATCTGAGATTGTTAATGTTTCTTCCAGAGATTTTAACCCCAGCCTTGGATTCCTCAAGCCCAGCTTGTCGCATGATGTGTTCTGCGTACAAGTTGAATAGGTAGGGTGAGAGTATACAGCCCTGCCGTACTCCTTTCCCAATCTTAAACCAGTCCGTTGCTCCGTGGACTGTTCTTACTGTTGCTACTTGGTCGTTATACAAATTCTTCAGGAGGCATACAAGATGACTTGGTATCCCCATACCACTAAGAACTTGCCACAATTTGTTATGGTCCACACAGTCCAAGGCTTTAGAATAGTCAATAAAACAGAAATAGATGTTTTTCTGAAACTCCCTGGCTTTTTCCATTATCCAGCGGATATTGGCAATTTGGTCTCTAGTTCCCCTGCCTTTTCTAAACCCACCTTGTACATCTGGCAATTCTCGCTCCGTGAACTGCTGAAGTCTACCTTGCAGGATCTTGAGCATTACCTTACTGGCATGTGAAATGAGTGCCACTGTTCGATAGTTTGAACATTCTTTAGTGTTTCCCTTTTTTGGTATGGGGATATAAGTTGATTTTTTCCAATCTGATGGCCATTCTTGTGTTTTCCAAATTTGCTGGCATATAGCATGCATTACCTTGACAGCATTATCTTGCAAGATTTTGAACAGTTCAGCTGGGATGCCGTCGTCTCCTGCTGCCTTGTTATTAGCAATGCTTCTTAAGGCCCACTCAACCTCACTCTTCAGGATGTCTGGCTCTAGCTCACTGACCACACCGTCAAAGCTATCCCCGATATTGTTATCCTTCCTATATAGGTCTTCTGTATATTCTTGCCACCTTTTCTTGATCTCTTCTTCTTCTGGTAGGTCCTTGCCATCTTTGTTTTTGATCATACCCATTTTGGCCTGGAATTTACCTCTGATGTTTCTAATTTTCTGGAAGAGGTCTCTTGTCCTTCTTATTCTATTGTCTTCTTCCACTTCCGCACATTGCTTGTTTAAAAATAATTCCTTATCTCTTCTGGCTAACCTCTGGAATTTTGCATTTAATTGGGCATATCTCCCCCTATCACTGTTGCCTTTTGCTTTCCTTCTTTCTTGGGCTACTTCTAGTGTCTCAGCAGACAGCCATTTTGCCTTCTTGTTTTTCTCTTTCTTTGAGATGTATTTTGTTGCCGCCTCCTGAACAATGTTGCGAACTTCTGTCCAGAGGTCTTCCGGGATCCTATCTACTAAGTCCAGTCCCTTAAATCTATTCTTCACCTCCACTGCATATTCCTTAGGAATATTAGTGAGCTCATATCTAGCTGATCTGTGGGTCTTCCCTAATCTCTTTAGTCTGATCCTAAATTGTGCAAGAAGAAGTTCGTGATCTGAACTACAGTCAGCTCCAGGCCTTGTTTTTACCAACTGTACAGATGTCCGCCACCTTTGGCTGCAAAGGATGTAATCAATCTGATTTCGGTGTTGTCCATCTGGTGAAGTCCATGTATAAAGCCGTCTCTTAGGTTGTTGGACGAGAGTGTTTGTTATGCAGAGTGAATTGTCTTTGCAAAATTCTATCAGCTTATATCCTGCTTCGTTTTGTTCTCCCAGGCCATACTTACCTGTAATTCGAGGTGTCATTTGACTGCCCACCTTAGCATTCCAGTCTCCCGTGATGAAAATAACATCTCTTTTAGGCATGTCATCCAGTAGGTGCTGCAGATCCTCATAGAACTGCTCTACTTCAGCTTCTTCAGCATCTGTGGTTGGGGCGTATATTTGGATCACTGTGATGTTAGATGGCTTGCCCTGAATTCGAATTGAGATCATTCTGTCGTTTTTTGGGTTGTATCCAAGCACTGCTTTAGCCACTTTACTATTAATTATGAAGGCTACTCCATTTCTTCTGTGATCCTCTTGTCCACAGTAGTAGATCTGGTGGTCATTTGATGTGAAGTGGCCCATTCCAGTCCATTTCAGTTCACTGACGCCCAGAATGTCTATCTTTAATCTTGACATCTCACCAATAACCACATCCAATTTGCCCTGGCTCATAGATCTTACATTCCAGGTTCCAATGGTGTGTTGATCCTTAGAACATCGGATTCGCCGTTCACCACCGGCACCGTCGGCCGCTAGACAGCCTTTCAGCTTTGAGCTAGCTGCGTCATCACGTCTGGGGCTAGTTGAGCTCATCCTCTGTTCCTCCCCTGTAGCATTTTGACCATCTTCCGACCTGGAGGTCTCATCTTCCGATGGTATACCGACATATCTCTGGTTGTACTGATCCATTTAGTTTTCATGGCAAGAATACTGGGGTGGGTTGCCATTACCTTCCCCAGGGATCACATTTAGTCTGACCTCTCTGTCATGACCTTCCCGTCTTGGGTGGCCCTTCACGGTTTAGCTCGTGGCATCATTGAGGTGCTCAAGCTCCAGCACCACGACAAGGTAATGATCCTTTGCTGAAGAATCATCACATTAATGGATTTAATATGACAAGACTTTTAATGTTGTACATTTTACAAGGAAGAACATCAGGTAGAATTTCTGGGGCAAATTTTTCTCTGCATATATGTAACGGTTGCCTACTCCCAAATACTCAGTCTCACAAGCTCGGGCTTAAAGATAACTGATTTATTAAAGGAATAGTATGCAAATACAGAGAAAGCTGAGAATGAGCAAAAGCGCGCCAAATACAAACTTAAAAGCCTTGCCTGTGAGCAAGTTCCGCCCCATCCCTCGTCAGGACGCTCCCCCTCCCAGGTGCTAGAAGCCGTTAGACGCGCCTGGGAAAGTAACCTTGAGCAGGAGCGCAAACCCAAACATACATTCCAAGCCCTCAAAACAACGGAGGGTGAAGGAATGGAAAAACCCCGGGTGAAGGAACACGGAACAGAAGAGGACATGTGAAACGTTACAATGTTAACAGCACATTGAAATGAGAACATGACATATTGCCCCCTTAAAAAAAACTATGGAGCAGGTTTGTCAGGGTAGGCAGAGTGGAATTGAGCCACGAGTCGAGGGGAAAGGACATCTGAAGCAGCAACCCATTCAGGATGAGGGAAATGTTTCCAGTGAACGAGGTATTGTAAAGTGGAGCGCTGGCGTCGGGAGTCGAGGATGGATGTTACCTCGAAGTGTTGCTGGTTGTCAATCATGAGTGGAGGTGGTGGAATGGGTTGTGGATGCCAGCGGTCCGACGACAGACAGGGTTTGAGTAAACTACAATGGAAAACAGGATGTAAACGTTTAAGGTTGTGAGGTAAATCAAGTTTAAACGTAACAGGGTTGAGTTGAGCAATAATTGGAAAAGGTCCGACAAATTTAGGGCCAAGTTTCTTAGAGGGCTGTGGGGACTTGATAAACTTAGTGGATAAGTAGACTTTATCCCCGACAGCAAAGGATGGTTCTGGAGAACGCTTTGCATCGGCATGGCGTTTATAGGTAGCCTGGGCATGGATATCAGCAGTTCGTCTAATTGGATATCTCGCAACTCCCGACGTGCTGCTCTTTGCGCTCTCGAGGTTAGCGCTGGCCGGATTCTGGCCGCCTCCCGTTCCTCCTCGCTTCCCTCACTTGCGCGAAGCTGAGGTTCTGTCATCGCTAGCGTTCCCTCTTATCCAACGATTGGATGGGGCTAGCGGAAAATGGATGAAATGATTCTCAGCTTTATGTAACGGTTGCCTACTCCCAAATACTCAGTCTCACAAGCTCGGGCTTAAAGATAACTGATTTATTAAAGGAATAGTATGCAAATACAGAGAAAGCTGAGAATGAGCAAAAGCGCGCCAAATACAAACTTAAAAGCCTTGCCTGTGAGCAAGTTCCGCCCCATCCCTCGTCAGGACGCTCCCCCTCCCAGGTGCTAGAAGCCGTTAGACGCGCCTGGGAAAGTAACCTTGAGCAGGAGCGCAAACCCAAACATACATTCCAAGCCCTCAAAACAACGGAGGGTGAAGGAATGGAAAAACCCCGGGTGAAGGAACACGGAACAGAAGAGGACATGTGAAACGTTACAATGTTAACAGCACATTGAAATGAGAACATGACAATATATGCCAGCTGAATTGGAGCATTGACTAGCATTTTCTTCAGCAGGCAAGGTGGGTAAATAATATCTTGCTTAAAGTCTTACTCCATATCTCTGAAGCAGCCTCTCCAGAAGGCAGGGATGGGGATGGGGGTGCTGGGTGAGAGATATCAGTGCCAAAGAAGAAGGGGAAGAAGCAGAAACTACTTCGGAGGCTTCTGGGTCATTATTACTTTCCCAAAATACCAGAAGCAATGTTGCTTAAATGTTCAGCTTAACCATTTTCTTCAAACACTTTCCACAAACTGTGTTGTTTTTGGCAGCTGACAGGGGAGGGTAACTAAACAGCATCTTTATCAAATAGCCATCATGCCAGAAGTCTTGTGATTTGCATCCTAGGATGCTGAAGGAACTTGATATGGCTGATCCATTATACATCTGAGAAATCCTGGAGAACAAGTGAAGTGCCAGATGACTGAAGTCCATTCAGAGAAGGGCAGTGTGAATGATCAGGGACTAGACATGAAGTTTTGTGAAGGAGACACAGAGTACTTGGAATGATTAACCCAAGCAGAGAAAACTATGGATATATGAATGCACTGTTCAAATTCTGGAAAGGTTGTCATACACAAGAAAGTCAAGGCCTAATCTCTTTTCTTCCAGAATTTGGGGCATTGAATAATGTATTTAAGATACTGAAGGGCAGATCCTCACTGAATATTAGTTTGGGATGAAATCAACCTTAGCTGCCCTCACCTTTACAGTGGAACAAAGATCTGGAGATAGGAGACTCTCTCAGAGTTAAACAAATTTCTAGATGATTGACTGGTTACTGGCTATTGGCCAACAGAGCTAAAACTTTAGGAGCTAAAGGCTGTGACTGTTAAAAGGCAACATATATCAGACACATGGGTTAATAATGGGAGAGGGCTGAGATAGATTCTAGGTCTGATCTAGTAAAATTCTTGAGTTCCTATGTTATGACAACTGTGTTTAAAAGCACTTGCAAGATAATGTTTGTTGACAAAGTGTTTGCATGAGTCAAACGGTGCTACTCCTGTAAATGTCACAATGCATTTATTTATAGGATGAAATGCAGAAATGCACTTCTCCAGAGCAAGAGTAAATGCACTGAACGCTCTTGTAAGCAGATTTGCTGTAGTCCATTATAAGTCTCCCTGCAATTTGAAATAGCCCATTTATACATTATTAGTAACCTTCGTCTCATAGCACTTAAGAAATGGTGATACAAACTTTTCTTTAAACAAGGACAAATAAATGACTCTCCCCCATGTAAATCATCCTGTGAATGTTATTTCAGCAGGGAAGTTGTTTTGCTATGATCTGGGGGAAAAAGCAGCAATTGAGATACATTTTTATTACTCAAGCAACAATAAATTATGGCTCATCCAGAAACCTGACATTGGAACATTTGCCACTAAATGCACGTTAAGCAGGACAAAGTTTAGGGAGACAAAACCTCAAGAAGGTTGTAAATCAATAGCAAAACGTATTATTTTATCAGTTGGTGAACATCAGAACAGCTGGATTTAGTTGCTAATGTGTGTTTCTTTAAAATTAGATTTCTGCTCTTACACATGGAACCTAGCTACTGTTGCAAAATTTTAAACAAGTTTCCATATGTGCAGTTGCAGGCATTGTTTCTGTAACACTCTTTGCTGGAAAATTTTAATCCTTACTACAACTGCACAAAATAAATGCTTAAGCTTTTAATTTTAATAGAGTATTTCCTTTATCAAATCAATCTTCAAATTAAGCAAAAATATACTTTTTAAAAAAGAAATGACTTCTCATCTAATTATTTCCATGCCGCCCCCCCGCACCACCATTTTTGCAATAATAAAATTACGCTGCCACCACGTCGCAGTAGATAATCTGTGGCAAAAGAGATGATGTTGACATCCTGTTTTCATTTAACTTCGTTACATTTTGAAAAAAATCACAGAGGTGATAGATACCTATATGTCTTGTCTGGTCATAAGGTTAGCAAGGAGGGTAATTATCAGACCAAAAACCCATTCCCAACAGAGGAAAGGTAGCAAGGATAGTTGAAGTCTGGACTTGTTCCATGCATCTTCCAGGATTCAAAATAGTACTGGAAGTACTGTAAATCCAAAAGAAGATGCATGGAACAAGTCCAGTTTATCAAACTTGAGGGGAGAGGTACAAGAAAAAGTTATGACCATCATTATCATCTTCCACCCAAGGCTTTCATGCATAGACAGCAAAAAATTCCGCTATGCTCATTCACTCTGGAAGGCAATTGGTCCACTTAAAAGAGATGTCTAATGCCTTAAGTTAACCTTTGCTCCCAAGGAACAGGAGTAACAAGGAAGGAAAGGCCTGACATCAAAATCTAGAGTAATGGTGCAACTGCACGAGCTCATTAGATATTATGCCAGCATCCTTTAAAAACAAACTCTTGTAGGTTGAGTGCTGGGAAGAGTGAAGCAGCTACAGCAACCACCATCTTCACTACCTCTGAACCCCACCTCCAGTGTATCCAAAGGCCTGCTGGGAAAGGAAAATAGTGGTTGCTGTGACGTCATTTCATTTTCTTTTAGCATTTTCCAACCATTGGAAATGGTTCTCTACCATTCTCCAACCTCCTCTAAGCTCCTAGGAGTCCATCACAATCATATGACACATTCAGGCCTCTGGTGGGAATGGTGGACTGAACAGCTGTGCCCGCGGGTTCAGCGGGTGGAGCTGAGAACACGGTAATTTTTGGGGGGCTCAGGCAGGTTTTCCTGAAGCCCAGAAATGTTCTCCGGATCAAGGAGAATACCGGGAATCATCCCATCTGTCCTCCGCATAGCCGCTTGAGTCAGATCGCAAACGGTGTTTTGCTTTCGACTGGTAAGAACCAGCTGGGAGGCAGGGACTTCATCACTTTCCAAGCCATGCTGTAGTCTTAAAGGGACACTAAGACCGGCCACCCCATTTCTAAATTACCAATTTGTATTTTTTTAAAGCATATGTACTCCAAGAGAGGCTTTCTACAGTGAGGAGAAGCTGGTTTTCTTGGTGCTTAACATTATTTTTTGGTATTACTTTTTTTAAAAAAAAAAAAAGTTTTGGATTTCATTTCCCTTCCAAATATAAAGTAACAATTGTCTTCCTGTAATTATTTTTGTATTAAATTTGAAGATATTCGCATTTTCCTACACATTGAATCGGCTGATTTGAACCTTCAGTTTTCTGTTTTCACTTTCCCTTGGGAACTGTCTGCTATCTCACTTTCACTTTATGTAAACACACTCTGGAACCCTTCCATATCTCTGACTTTTGCTGGTTAAGCTCCTGGGGGCGCCATAATCTACTGCGTGAGACATGGAGGATTTCAAACAGATTCTTTCTGACTTCTACCCAGATTTTAAACAAATTTCTTCTGACTTCTATCACGTTTTTATGCAAGATATCCAGGACATTGTGGAAAATATAAGATCTAAAATGTGCCATCAGGCTGGGGATGTGGTGGATGAAACTGAGGAATTCAACAGCAAGAGAAATATTTATTTTAAGACTGAGATTGGGACTTTTATTGAGATGCTGGATAAAGATTGGATAATGGAGTTGGAGAAATCTAAGGGAGAGAGTGATCTGCAAGCCACAAGTGAAATTGCTCTCCTGGTGGAATGCCACGAAAAGAACCTGGAATCTTTGAGGGCTGTTGGATTCTTTCAAGAGGAAAGCTCTGTGCACACTGTGGGGATATGTAATTGTTCTGGTTTATTCTGGAATGGGATAAAGGTTGAAGAATGTTCATCTGGTTTGTTTTAAGGATTTGATAGGTGCTATTTGCTTTTAAAGATGTGGATTTACTGTTTTGAATTGTCTTTTTGGGGGGTTTATTGAGATTAAAATTATTAAAACTGTTGTATTAGGGTTAAAGAATGTTTATCTGGTTTGCTTTAAGGATTTGATTGATGTTATTCACTTTTAAAGATATGGAATTACTGTTTTAAATTTTCTTTGTTCTTTTGGTTTATTAAAATTGAGTTTATTAAAATTGTACTATTAAGTATAATAGCAGACAACTTATGTGCTTTTTAATTTGATTCTTATTATAGTAGACAGAAATGCATAGAATAGTGCTAGGAAGGGAATAATTAAATAGGTGTTATCTTTTGGAGGGGAGAAAGATGTTCAGGAGGTTTATATGGACTTTTTTTCTTTATTTTAATATAAGGGAGAGGAGTAACTGTACTTAGTGATTTTCATTATGTGTTAAGGGGAATGATTTATAGAAATAATGTGGTGTTTTGGTTTAATATAGAGTAAGAGATTGATTATGGAACTGTTTGTATAGCCTTGCTGTTAAAAGTCAGAAGACACATCTTTTTGTAAATTTGAAAAGTTTTTCTCTTGTGTTTCCCCACTTTTTAATTTTTTTTCTTTCCTTGTAGTTTTTTTTTTTGTAGTTTTTATTCTTCTCTTGAAAATTAATAAAATTTACTATTAAAAAAACCATCATATGACACATTCAAAAATATGCTTGATTTGGTGTGCTTCATACATTCCAAAATGTTATTAATTTGCTATTTTTCCCACAGCCTGGAGTTTGTGGGGAGAACCCTAAAGTGATGGATCCAGCAGAACCAGTCATTAGTATAATGATAGATGCAGCATGTCCTCAGTGGGTGCAGTCTTCCCATAAATTCAAACCAAGAAATACATTCAAATAATGAGAGCTCTAACTGCCTACCAATTTACTGAAACAGTTATTCATTACAAATGGGAAATTCTGCTGCAATATATTAAAAATAATATTTGAAAAAAAATCCTTCATTCATTGGTTTGTTTGTCATGGGGTAGTGTATGTTAATATGTTTTCTACTACAGATTAAGGTTACTATGGTAACTAATCATTTTGGCCGGGTGAAGAGGTTGAATTTAATTGTCCCCTTTTCACGTGTTAATGGTTGCATTGCCTAAGGGAGGAACTTGCCTTAGTTTCAGTTTCCCTTCTGTGTAGGCTTGCAGAGAATATGCAGCTGAGAGAAATCTCTCCTCTCAGCAAACAGCCTTTAAATATGTTTGTTTTCTGTAAATAAAATTATTTTTATAGAAATGCCTGGTGTGTGACTTTTCTGATCTCTCCTGGGCCAAATGCTTTTCTAGCGCTCTGCCAACAGGTTATGGCCCTAGTAAGCAGCCCAATAAGCCCAGTAAAACCCAGAGAGAATAGAGATCAGCTCCACACCTCATGCACAATTTAAAGGCAGGTAGCAAAGACCTGTGAAGATTTTCTTTGGAGCCACCTGGAGATTTTCCAGCAACTGTCGGTCTACAGGACAAAGAAGCCAGCTGAGGTGACTTGCAAAAGAAGGAAGAAGCCATGGCTACCTCCCAGCCCTCAGTGATGCCTCTGGAGCGCCTATCAGAGACCAACTACTTGAATTGGGCCCTGAAGATGGAGATGTATCTTCGCAGAGAGAGTCTTTGGCTGCCGATTGGTGAGCAACCCCCCCCAAAATCCCAATGCTGAATGGCTGAGACAGGATGAGCGGGCTAGAGCCACCATTATCCTGGGAGTTGAGGACAATCAGCTAGTCCATGTGCGAGGTATGCAGTCTGCAAAGCAACTTTGGGAAGCTTTGAGAGACTTGTATGTAAAGGCAACAGCAGGGAGTAAAGTTACCCTGACAAAAAAGCTGTACAAAGCCTACCTTGCAGAAGGAGATAGACTTCTTGAGCACCTGCATTATATTCAGCAGCTGTTTGTTGAGTTGCAGGAGAGGGGAATGGAATTTACACCTCTCACAAAATCCTATATCCTCCTGTACTCACTGAATGAAATGTGGGACACGCTGATTTGTACCCTGGAGGTTATGCCTGAAGCAGACCTCACCCCATCGTATGTGACACAGCTCTTACTCGCTGAATGGGAGAAGAGAGAGGAAAGATCCCCCTCCCCATCTCTTCTGGAAAGCTGCAATACCAGAAAACAAGGGAAAAGAAGGGAAAGGAATCTGAGGCCACAGCACTAGCCAGCCAGCGATGCTTCACCTGTGATTCAGCTGGACATTTGCAGAAAGACTGTGCCTTGAGACCCAAGAGTAGAAAGACAGAGAAGAAGAACACAAGGGCAACACAGAAGAAGGCTCTTCAGACAACCCAAACTGCACAGGTTGCTGAGAAGGGTAATTCTGATGTATGGGTGTTAGATTCTGGGGCCAATTGTCATTTATGTAATTGTAAAAGCTGTTTTGTGTCACTGTCTAAAACTGAAAGACAAAGTGTATCTTTGGCTGATGGGTCTGTGACCAAAATTATGGGACAAGGTGACTTGTATTTATCCTGCTTGGGAGAAACTGTAAAAGGTGTGTTGTATGTGCCAAATTTCCAATCAAACCTTTTATCTGTGGCACAATTGGCTGCAACAGGGTATGTCATAACATTTAAGAAAAATGGTTGTGAGATACGTAAAAATGGAAAATTGTGTGCTACTGGTATGTTAAAAGACTCCTTGTACATTGTGCAAAATGCAAGGAAGCCAAGCTGCAAGGCTGCAGTTGGCAACACTCCATATCATGACCAATGTGTACACCTGATGCACAGGAGATTTGGTCATGCTAATTTCAAGTATATAGCACAAATGCCACAGCTATGTGCTGACCTAAAGATAAAACCCTGTGACAAATACTTAGATTGTGTAGTTTGCAAAGAATGCAAAACACTAAAAGCTACTGTGAGTAAGCACAGTGACAGAGTTACAACTAGACCTTTGGAAATTGTACACTCCAACATTATTGGTCCTTTTGCTCCAAGTCTTGGACAAGCAAGGTATGCAATGACCATCATTGATGATTTCTCAGGATACACATTTATCTACATCTTAAAACACAAAGATGAGGCATTTGAGAAATTTAAAGGTTTTGTGACATGGGCAAATGGAAAATTCCCTAGGCCTGTATCTGCACTCCAGTGTGATAGAGGAGGAGAATACCTTTCTCACAAATTCAAAAGGTTCCTAGCTGAAAAGGGGATAGAACAAATTCTTTCTAAACCGTACACCCCTCAGCAAAATGGTGTTGCTGAAAGAAAGGGCAGAACCTTGCAAAATGCAATGGAATGCATGCTTAAAGATTCCCATTTATCCTTTAAGTACTGGGGAGAGGCAATATCTACTGCCTGTTATGTACAAAACAGATTGTATAACTGTGATTCAGGACACTCCATTCCATTTGTTTTATGGTGTGAAACCAAAGGTAAACCATCTGAGTGTGTTTGGTAGCACTGCTTGGGTTCATATTCCAAACCAACAGAGAAGGAAAGGAGGCCCCACAACAAAGAAAGCCATCTTTGTTGGCTATGAACAAAGCCAAAGGAGCTACAGGTTCATAATGGGAGAGAAATTGATAATTAGCAAAAGCGCTTCTTTTGCTGAACAAAACTGGGGGAGCTTAAATTCTAGCTCTCCAGTTGATCTAACCACAAGAGAACAGCAAGGACTTGCTGATGGCGATCTTTTGCCTGATGAGGACATTAAACCAGAAAAGCAAACTGAAGATCTGTCTGATGAGACAGATGCTTCTCAGGAAAGTGATAGGAGTCAAAATTAAAGCCCTGTATTACCTTGCGGATCTCATAGGAGTAATAAAGGTGTTCCTGCATCACATTTTCAGGCTGAAACAGTAAAGGCTTTTCACATATTCACAGAACCTGAGTCTTTAGAACAAGTGAATGCTTTACCACCTGAGATTGCACAAAATTGGCATTCTGCCATGCAACAGGAATTAGCATCCTTGAAAGAAAATAAAACATGGAAACTGGTAAATCTACCTCCCAATGAACGCTGTCTAGGTTGCAGGTGGGTTTTCAAACTGAAAAGGGATGCTGATGGCAAAATCCAAAAATATAAAGCAAGGTTGGTTGCAAAAGGGTTCACTCAAAGGAAAGATTTAGACTTTGACAAGACTTTTGCACCAGTTACTAAAGGTGAATCAATTAGATTACTGTTAAAAATTGCTGCACTCAAAGGAATGTCAATTCACCACTATGACATTCAAACTGCATTTCTCTATGGTGATTTAGACCACAAATTATACATGCAGCAACCCCCTGGCTATGAAAAAGGGGAGAATCTGGTCTGTGAACTGCAGAAGTCAATCTATGGGTTAAAACAAGCTGCTAGATCCTGGAACCAAAAATTAGATGAAAAACTGCAGAATTTTGGTTTCTAAAAAGGAAAAGCAGATCCGTGTGTATATATGAAGAAAGACAAACAAGGCTATATGTATCTGTACATTTATGTTGATGATTTGCTGCTGTTCACACCAACAGAAAAACAAAGGCTTGATTTTGAAGCCTGCATGAAAAACCATTTCACATTAAAAAGCCTTGGAACTGTAACAAATTACCTAGGTTTGGAAATACACAGGAAGAAGGATGGTAGCTTTCTGTTAAACCAAAGGGGAGATAATGTTAAAATAATGTGAATGGAAAGACATACAGAGTTGTCAAAGAAAATTGGTTTGCATCTTATTCTGTAGTATAAAAAGGGGGTGTTGATATGTTTTCTACTATAGATTAAGGTTACTATGGTAACTAATCATTTTGGCCAGGTGAAGAGGTTGAATTTAATTGTCCCCTTTTCACGTGTTAATGGTTGCATTGCCTAAGGGAGGAACTTGCCTGAACTTGTTTTAGTTTCAGTTTCCCTTCTGTGTAGGCTTGCAGAGAATATGCAGCTGAGAGAAATCTCTCCTCACAGCAAACAGCCTTTAAATATGTTTGTTTTCTGTAAATAAAATTATTTTTATAGAAATGTCTGGTGTGTGACTTTTCTGATCTCTTCTGGGCCAAATGCTTTTCTAGCACTCTGCCAACAGTGTAGACCAGGTTGCGAGGATTTCAGGGTTGTGATTTTGCCCACTCCTGCTATGCTTGGCAGTACCTTTATGCCCCTTTATATTGCGAATCTCATCAAGGTATATTGAGGAGTCATAGAAAGTGCTTCATATATTTCCTCCTCTGTATGACTTTAAGATTAGGCACAGTGCAAGAATAAGATTTTGGAAATCAAAACTCTGGCCCTTAACCTCAACTTACAGCTCTGGACCACGTTGCCCCTTCTAGCCCTCATGATCAGCACCTCAATAATGTATTTTGCTGGCTATGCCTACCTTCTCTCTAGTTTGTATGCTCTGATGCTACCAGCAGAGTGAGAGGGAATGTCTTCCATCAGGACAGGCAGGGGCAGAATGTTGTGTTGCTGTTATTCTTCCAGAAGAAAGCAATTGCCATGGGGAAGAAACATCAGCCTCTTGCTTTTGAAATGCTAACAGTGCCTAAATCAGCAGCCTAAGATTTTAGGAGGTAGTCTTTTTTGATGACCCACAAAAAATCATGACCGCTCTGGCCAAATCAGGATAGTTCATCATGCCCAGTTATCAGAAGAGATAGACTGTGTTTGCCTCAGACTGAGGCTGTGCCAAGCAGAGATGCTTACATACCCATATCTGTATTTGAACTGTACTACTGCTAGCCCAGCAAAGTTGGTGTGTGTGTGTTTTTTAAACTATTAATGCATACATAGAGGTTGATGTACAGGGAGCTGCCAGATTTGGACCTGTAGAAAGAATGCATAGCTCCAGCAAATTGTGTTAGCACAAGCTATACAACATTCTGAAGGAAAAGAATGGAAAATGCAAAGGTTTCTTCAAATGCAGATGGTTTGGCTCTTCTCTGAAAAGAAGGTCAAGTAAAATCCAGGGAGAAAGTTCAGCTAGGAAGTGTTATTGGATTTTGGAAGAGAAAATGCAACTTCTCTTTTGTGGCAATAGGCTGTAAGCTTTATTGAATTAATTTATTTTCAGTATTGCAATTTCAGGAGTTTCTGAGAAGCATGCAAGTTTAAGATGTGTTTTATACAACAGCACAAAAAACACGGGAGCACAGAATAAAAACTTGAAAAGCACTTCAGCCAAAAATGAAAAACAAACAAACAAAAAACTACAAATGAGAATGTGCCATGATCTGAAGGCAGGGGATAAATGAATAGATAAGAGCATAAGGATAGCTCCGCTGGATAAGGCCAAGGTCTATTTTAGCCCAGGACTTGTTTCTCCCAGTAGCCAGCAAAATCTTTTTATTCACTCCAGAATGAGAAACCAGTCACTGCCTTAAGCACAGGCATCTACCGAAGGTCCTGGGAGGGCAAATGATGAAACAACCATCCACCCTTGTCCTTAATGTGTGTTGGGCAGCGATGGGCAAGTAGGCAGCAGCTTCAAATGTCTACCTTAGCCATCTGTCAATACCTGTTTGAGCTCAGAGGCATTGCAGGGAGTAGTTAAAAAGTCAAGATAGTGGCCACAACCTTGCAGTCAAAGCCTTGCCCCTATTTTATATGTGATGCACTACTTGCAACACACATACAAAAGGAGCAGGGCTTTGGTTGCATGGTAGCAGGTGCCACCATGACTTTTTTGAACCTCCCCATAGTCGCCCTCTTGGTTGAGTATTGCAAGACTTTGGGGAGGAGGAGATGAAATTGCTCAGAGGTGGGATCAGGGATGGAGACTCCCTGGTGCTAATGAGTATGTATTTGCTTATTTGCCTCTGGTGTTGCTGGCTGCAGGATTCACCTTTTCTTCTGCACAGCTTATGCTCAGGCGGGACACGTAAGGGGAGGCTAGGAACCAACTCCTTCTCCTTCTCCTTCTTCTCCTCCTCCTTGTGAGATAGTGAGAATCTAACCTACCAGTTCCAGTGGAGCCCTTTTCGTTCTGGTCAGCCAGAACTTGGGCTGTAAAGGCGATGGAGAAGAAGTGCACTTTCAGACTTGCAAGATTCTGTTAATGTAAGCTTACAATAAAGAAGCAAAACCACTTCTCCAGACAGCCTTGCTGGCTATTAACCAGCAACTGGCTTGCTTCACTCAAGGACAACCTACAGGTGGATGGTCACCTCCCATACGACCCTCCAGCTGCTTCTTCCAAGCATGTCTCCTCCACCTAAAATCCCTTGGTCCTCCAAAGGGTGCAGAAGAATAGAGTGAACTTGATGCATTTAACCACCCAAGAATTATGTTGGCTATGTTATACTGAAGACAACTGAGCTTTAGGCTTTCTGGAAGGCTTATTTTGTATTGCATTGTTCAAGAAACAAGGGACAAGCTGTCTAAGATTGTAATCTGTAACATACGTACCTGTGAATAAACTAGCTGAAATCTGTGAAGTAGAATTGCCTGTCACCAGCCCCCCACCCCACTCCACCCCACCCTCTCTTACACTCAGACAGATACAGGTGTTGTGGCTAATGGCCACATCAAAATTCACCAGTCAGCTTTATCTGCCATGCAGGAAGAACTGAAGAAAGTGTTTCAAGTCTAGCCTTCTCCACTGCTACTGACAGCCTGTAATGGTACATGGGTATGACCTTGGGAGACAGGAAGAAGAGCTGCAGCCAGGGCAACAGTCAGATAAGTGGCAGCTAACCCTGCAGGAGGAATGAGGACATGGCAGCTGAGCCCACAGATGGAATGTGGGCGTGGCAAACATCTCAGAAGGGGCCCTCCCTAGTTTCTTGGGCTGTAAGGGCAATGGGGAAGAAGTGCACTTTCAGACTTGCAAGATTCTGTTAATGTAGTTTACAATAAAGTTAGGGCTCGTACTTCTGGGTGTGCTTCTTGTCTGGACTACTTCACAAGGCTGACGCAGCCCCAGCATTTTGCCCCATTACCTTAAATGGGATTGCTCATTTCCTCAGAAAACCCATCCTTTCTTGTTTCATAGCGTTGGCCAAACGGTGCTTCTCTCTTGGAGTTCTTTACAGGTGAGAAGGGAAAAAATGGTTTGCTGATATTTGCATGTCTCTTCTTCATATGATTGGCAACTGGTTCTGGGTGAGCCCATGATGTGTCTCTCTTCGTAGCTTAAACTGACCTTTGATCAACACAGGACCAGCACTCTCTCTTTCAAAAGAGCACTAAAGCCATGTTTATAAGGAGCCCATGTAAGTCCATGTCTGGCCTCTCCCACCGTCCAAGCGGAACTGGTCATTGAGGCGGTGCCCACTGACCAGTGAGGTGGACTCTGCCTGCTGCAGCTGCAGATAGCCAATAGAAGCTGTGCAGTTCTCAGACCCTGACTGCGATCAACCAATCATCAATGAAAATGACACATCAATTTGTTGTGTCCACCGCAAATATTATGTGGGGGGAACAGAGAAAACATGACTTTCCAACAGCTAAAGATGACTTCAAGCTGCAGGCTGAAGATGAGGCAAAAGCAATGTCTTTCGGACACATCATGTAAAAATAGCCAATTGTTCCAGATTTATTAAACTAGAATATGGACTAGAAGGCACAGGGAATAAAAACCCTTCCCTCACTGGAGCACATTATAAAAGTAGTAGTTGTTTTTAGGGAGAAGGCAGAAAAGAAACTCTGCTTCATAAGCCACTTGAGTCTGTCAATTTGGTGGCCTTATACATGTAATGAATTACTGTTATTGAAATTATTATTACTGAATAAGGTCATTTTATCAGTTTAATGAAGAATGCTTTAAACTGAAACCTGGGATGTCTGATATTGTCAAGGCATGTGGACGAATATTCAAACTAATTTGGGAAATCCAGGTTTCTAATTTCAGTTTCAGCACATCTGTCATTCTCCCCACCCCACGCTGACCTGGGGTAGATCAATCTGAAAGTTCTGCTTCTCACACATTTGTGTTTGATCTCAAGATATTTCTGTTCTGTTTGTGAAGAAATTTGCCATTTTAATTCATCCTTAAAAAACACAGCAAACAAAATTCTTACCCAAAAAGGTTTCCCCAAGCACAATTTATATCTATTTTTTATACTTGGTGTTCAGATTCTGGTAAAGATATGGCTACATGTTTTCAAAATGTCTATTTAAGGCCCATGACCAAAATAAAATTCCTCTGGCTTTACAAGGAGTTGAAAGATTACCTGAACAGAACTTGGCTGACACCTATTGGAAACCAGTTACGATGCAATAACAATTTGCATGGGGCTAATCAGAAAGTGGGCGAATGTATTTTTTCTTTGTCATAATCCGGCTTTTTAGAATATTTTTAGCAGAATACTTCATAGTGAAGTGTATGCTGCTGAAATCCGTAGCGCTGTTGTGCCTGTACGCCTCCAAATCACTTGCTAACATTCTGAGTGAGTTCTGTTTTGAAGATGCTTCAAAAATGCCCTAATTCAGTTCAAACATCTCTGATTCCCCCTGTCTCCACCCGAAATCAGCCCAAGCTGAGTCTTGGATGCATGAGTTGATCTCATCTAATGAGATCATTAGCGTAACGTCTAAGGGTCTGTTTTCTGATTTAGCGTTTGTTAGATTCATACCCTGCCTTTCCTGCAGGATGTTGGAGTGGCTTACACAGGTATCTCCCTTCATTTTGTCATCAGAACTACTCATGGGTAGTGGGCAATTTGAGGTGACAGAGTGGCTAAAAGTTATCCAACAGTTTCCATAGCTGGGGTTGGCCCTTCCCCAGTCCTAGTCCAACATGGAAACCACTACCTGACTGTTTATTATTTCGAAAAATGCCCTGCACTAATTAAATCAAGCATGGAGAATGTGTGGCCCTCCAGATGTTATCAAATTACAGCTCCCATCATCTACAAGTACTAACCAGCATGGGTAATAAACTGATGAAATCAATGGCTTGCTTTCAAATTTCAGTGTTGTTGTCCCAGGTTGCAAACTTGTTCTTGTTAAAGATGTCTGTTGGATATTTCCTGCCATTAGAAGATTTTTTTTAAAAAAAGCCTAACATTATTAGATTCAGCCACTATGCCAGTAGAGCATAGTGGCTGAATCTGGAACTTCCTGAGTGCACAGTCAACCCAAATACCAAGAACACAGTTTGCCAGTTTATACTATCAATTTTTGACTGCATTTTGGTTGTTCATATTTGGTCTAAATACAGATGCTGGAAGATTCATTGTTGATTTAATATTTGGACTGCAGTCCTGTAACCAAGGTGACAGAAACAATATATCTAATGATGGTTGAAGATAGCCCAAATTTATTTATTTATATATATATATATATAAACCCTCCTCAAGAAACCATTGCTGGACCCTACTGTACTGGATAATTTTCATCCAGTCTCCCACCTCCCCTTTTTGGGGAAAGTGGTTGAGAAAGTGGTGGCATTACAGCTCCAGAGGGTTCTGGAGGAAACGGATTATCTAGACCCCTTTCAGTCAAGTTTCAGGCCTGGGTATGGGACGGAAATGGCATTGGTCGCACTTATGGATGATCTCTGGCGGGAGCGGGATGGGCATCCATCCTCGCTCTTCTTGACCTCTCAGCGGCTTTTGATACCATCAACCACGGTATCCGTTTGGGTCAGCTCAGGGAGTTGGGGGTGGGCAGCATGGTTTTGCACTGGTTCACCTCCTTCCTCCAGGGCCAGTCCCAGTCAGTGGTGACGTGGGGGGGGGAGAGATCCGACCCTCAACCCCTCCTTTGTGGGGTGCTGCAGGGTTCGGTTCTCTCTCCTCTCCTATTCAACATCTATATGAAACCGCTGGGTGAGATCATCTGTCACCATGGGATGAGGTATCATCAATATGCTGATGAGACTCAATTATATATCTCCATCCCAGGTGAGGTAAATGATGCTGTAGCTGCCCTTTCCAGGTGCCTGGAGGCTGTGGGGGGCTAGATGGGGAAAAACAGGCTTCAGCTGAACCCTGGTAAGACGGAGTGGCTGTGGGTTAAGGGTTCCTCCGTATCTGGGACTTTGTCATCTTTAGTTCTGGATGGGGTTGCACTGCCCCAGACAGACCCAGTGCATAACCTGGGGGTCCTCATGGACTCACGGCTCCTGCTCGAAGAGCAGGTGGCAGCTGTGGCCGGAAGGGCCTTTGCACAGCTTTGTGTTGTGCACCAGTTATGCCCTTTCCTGGATCGGGAAGCCCTTTGCACAGTCACTCATGCCCTTGTTATCTCCCATATAGACTATTGCAATACGCTCTACACGGGGCTACCCTTGAAGTGATCTGGAAGCTTCAGCTGGTCCAGAATGCAGCCGCGCGGGCTATTTGCTATGCGAGCTGCATTGGATACCAGTTTGCTTCCAGGTCCAATTCAAGGTGTTGGTTATCACCTTTAAAGCCCTACATGGCATGGGACCGGGTTACCTGAGGGACTGCCTCTTCCCCGTTTCATCAGCCCATCCCACCTGATCATGCAGAGAGGGCATGCTGCGGACCCCGTCAATAAGAGAATTCCATCTGGCAGGGTCCAGGAGGTGGGCCTTCTCTGCAGTAGCACCCACCCTTTGGAACAACTTGCCCCTGGAGGTGAGATTAGCCCCATCGCTCCTAGCCTTCCGGAGGAAGTTGAAAACCTGGCTCTGCCACTGGGCTTGGGGCAGGGAGGAGAATCAACATACTTGGGGTTGGCTAGTGCTTTGAAGGGCCCCTCCTCCATAATGACTGAAGGAGATCACCGCCATCTGGATTTTATGAGCTGGGGTAGCTGAGAAATTGTTTCAGAGGGATTTTATTAGAATTTTATTGTATATTTCTTGTTCTGTATTGTAAACCTCCCAGACTCCCTCCTGTCGGACGAGATGGGGGGTGACAAATTTATTTATCAAAGGGACTCTGGGCGGTTTACAATACAGAACAAGAAATATACAATAAAATTCTAATAAAATCCCTCTAAAACAATTTCTCAGCTACCCCAGCTCATAAAATATATCACACACACACACACATATATCACAAATATATATATGTCTGTGTGTGTATCACAAATGTATGTGTGTGTATATAGATATAGTGTTTGTGTGTGTGTGTGTGTGTGTCTGTGTGTGTGTGTATATATAATACCTGAGATAGTGCCAAATTCTGTAGGATTTTGTCTTTATAATATAAGTATTTGTGAGATCTTAGGGTGTAATTGCAGAACTTTCACAAAGCAATCTTTCATAACTTTAAAACATTGGAATTAGAAGGGTGATTGGAGCCTGAAAATGGTGCCACTGACAATGGAGTAAATTGAAGCCATCGATATGAGAATAAGTCCCAGTGACTTCATAGATTTGTGTAGACTTTGATAAGAGACTATTGTTAGTTGCTTGACTGCACTTCACACAACAGATATAAAACAGAATACAGATCTTCTGAGTTTTTAACTAGAAATCTTCCACAGCAGTATGCAGACTTTAGAAAATATATATTTAAAAAGATGTTCCCATAAAAAGGGCAAATTATATATTTTGCATAGCTTATACTGTGGGCAGGGGGTTTAGAGAGGCAGCTTGATAGGGGAAACTTTAACACTGATGTGATAAGCAGTGGCAACCTGGCAGCTGGCTAGAGTTGTGATTCTAACAATTATTTATTTAAATGGTGCAATCAGCCATTTTGCAATTATATATCAATTGGGAGTGTGGCTATAAAAATAATAATATGGTTTCCTGGAGCTGTGACTTTCCAGGTTTGCAAATCAGCAGTTTTGAGACAAGTCCCTTGCATTATAAAGACATGGAGGAATAATTTGATAACCTGCAATAATTATCCTTTGGAAGTAAAGCAGATGACACTGGAGAATATCTAATACGGGGTGGAGGGGAATGGTATCACTGATTATCATGGCCAGCTCTTGAACACCCCTGTTCTGAACTCTGCTCTTTCTTATGCATTAATCATATGGCTCTCAATGCCAGCTGGAGGAGGGGGATTCCCTCATTCAGGCTGTGGAGAAACTATTTTGGTTGGCCTGATGGATGACCTATCCTGGAGGATGGGATGGAAGAATCTCCTGAGCCCCTTTCCAGCTTTTGCTATAATCATGGTAGATTTCTAGAGAAAGAAGCCACATTCTCTCTGTGATGCCACTTGGAAAGCCAGCAGCAAAGAGGTTGCTGAGATGCTACTGCACAAACACGCATAACAGATTTGTGCTGTGGAGTCTTAGAGAGATGTCCACTCCCCACTTGGACAACTGAAGCTAGAAAGCAATGTGGAGTAAGATTCAACATGCTGTAATGAAGTTGCCTCAATTTAGGGCCCTCCCAAAATTCCAGTTGGGAATTAAAACCCAATATACTGTCGTGGTGGTGCTGCGGGTTAAACCGCTGAACTGTTGAGCTTGCCGATCGGAAGGTTGGCGGTTCGAATCCGCGTGACGGGGTGAGCTCCCGTTGCTAGTCCCAGCTCCTGACAACCTAGCAGTTCAAAAACATGCCAATGTGAGTAGATTAATAGGTACCACTTCGGTGAGCAGCTAACAGTGTTTCGTTTAGTCATGCCGGCCACATGACCACGGAGGAAGTGTCTACGGACAAACGCTGGCTCTTCGGCTTTGAAACGGAGATGAGCACCGCCCCCTAGAGTCGGACATGACTGGACTTCATGTCAAGGGAAACCTTTACCTTTTCTATGTACTGTATATCAGGATAGCATCAAGTTGGGGAAGGTTGTTATAGTAGTTAGAGTGCAAGATAAAGAACGGAGATATCCCATTTCCATCTCAGCTCATCAGTAGAAGCTCAGTAGTATCTCTCAGCCCAATCTATCACATAGACTGGAAAAGGGAGTGCTACGAATTCTATTTTCAGCTCCTGGAACAAAGGCAGGATTTTTAAAAATGCAATAAACAAATGCATCATACATAATAGCAGCTGTGAAAAGATGTCTTGGCATGGATCATGGAGAGAAGGGAGGCAGTCATTAAGCCATGATTTGCAATAGTTATGATGCGGTATGGGTTGTTTCAACTGTAGGAACTGTGCCTTGACTTTCCTTGACTTGTTGTAAAGCAGGAAAATAGGAAAACAGGAAAAATTGCTTTCCTTTCCTGATTAGCCACACCTCTTCTGGCATTAAATATTTTTTCCTGAATTGTGTCCTTCTTACAGATGATATAGGACTGGATAGATGAGACAGGTGGTCTCAAAGGAATAAAGGAATTCTGTATCCATCATTCTGATAACTTACTGTCTTAAAAGTCCCAAAGAATGACCAGCATGTCTGTCTGTCTGCATTCATCTACCCAACTTCTACCTTTTCCTGCATAGCCTTCCACAAAAGCCTTATCTGGCACTAAGTGTCACTTTCCAGCTGATGGACAATGTAAAGCAGTCAAAACAAACAAAAGAATAGTTAGCCTGTGGCAGCCTGGCCTCTAGACTTTTTAAAAAGCCATTTGGTTCATACATGAACCACCAATCCTATTCTGTAACCTTATCAATTATCTGGCAGTGTGGTGGCCTTCCCTTTGCTGGAGGTGTTCAAGTTGGCTAAATGGCCCACTGATACTGAAAATTGGATTCCAGCACTGAGCACAAGATGAAACTCAGTGGCCTAACCAGTCCTTTCCTACCTTACAGTGGAAGGGTTAACAATGACTAAGAGGAGACAGGCTCTCTTAACTTTAACTTTATCATGGTATAATGATAAAGATATTCGACCAAGACCAGGGCAGAGAGACTCAGATTCAAGTCCACCCTCAGATGTGTAAGTTCACTCAATGACTTTGAGCCAATCACTCTTTCTCAGTGCAATCTACCCCATAGAGTTGTTGTTGTGAAGGGAAACTGGACAAGGGAATTCTATTCACAGTGCCTTGGGCATTTGGAAGAAAAGCAGGACATAAATCTAATGAACAAACAAATATCTAGCCCATGCCAAAACATAGCTTGCTTCCCCTTCTGTTTTTGACATATGCTCATACTCTAAATAGGCCACTTCAGTGCTATCCCAGGGCAAAACTATCATGGAAGAAGATATTTGGGAACAGGAACAGGAAGCACTGGAACAAAGACCTGCATGGTTGTCATGCAACTTCTGAGCAGAGTTCTTGTTGGTGCTAGCTTTTATAGCCCTTTACAGATTGAGACACAGATTCCCGAAAGAGTCATTTGGATATTTGCAGGAGCTCTACCCCCAATTCCGCACTCTTATTTCCAATAAATACCAAAGAAAATATCTAATTGTTTTGGCTCCGTCCCATACATCAAGCAAGTATTTTATATAGTTTTCTCTAGTCTCACACTTTAATTTCCAATATGCAAAGTTACTGTAGCCTAAGCTTTCAATCATTAAAGTATATTTCATTTATTCATATGGAAAATAATCAAAATAGGGAATCTGACTTATTTGAATCAACTTCACTTTATATGCTTATTATTGTTTTAAAATGTTTGTTTCATGTAAGCTTATCAGAGTTTGTCCACAATGGGGAGGATACAAGTGATGTACAATAAATATACCCACATTAGTAGCAGCACCTTTGATGGATTATTCTTATATAACGTTTGTGATGACCTTTAGTTGTTCTTGTAAATCAATCAATGGGTTGTTTGATTGAGTGGTGGTCATGTAAATGTTTAAAATAAGTGTAACCATATTGAATTCATACTTGGAACAATACTTTTTGGTAGCTAAGATACAAGCTGTCAAACAACAAACAAACAAACAAAACCAAGCTGGACTTCGAGTAATGTATTTGGGATGAATGAGAAGGTTTTTGTCCCCCACTCCTCTCTGTCACAGTGTAAATTTACATGTACAGTATATAAATATGGAAGTGACACCAACATAAATGCAAAGGTCACAGATAGATGGCTGCTAAATTGTTTCCCCTCTCACCAGCCCAGGGTGAGATATGTTGGAAAAGAATAATAGTCCTGGTCAGTTGTACCCCTGGGAACTCACAGGTATACTCTTTTGCACCAAGGACAGGCAAATTGCTGAAGGTCATAGGCATTACTGCCTGTGGATTGCTCAGTAGTCAGGAAGAAAATTAATGAGCCTTCCTGGGATTTCTGAGGAATGAGACTAATTTTTGCATTCTACCTGCTGAAAACATTGTATCACAAAAGAGAGATGCTGCCTTAAAGCTCTCCCTTCCCCCCTCTTCATGGATATACCACTTGCTTTATTATGTTTAAATAAACACTACTTGGTACACAGGATGTGAGAAGAAGTCTATACAGTAAATCTAAGGGTCTTTATGGCCCTCTTAAAGTGCTTTCTTCTGGCTCTTGAAGTGGCAGGAAAGTATGCACTGCCCTCTGTGCTGAACCTTCTTTTGCCTTAGTAACAAGGGCAGGGAGTTGTGTTGTCCATATAGTTTTAAGATGTGACAGGTTAAGGAGTGATCGGCAAATTCCACTGGCTTTGTTTGCCCTCCCACCAAATGTCACCTGCCAGTGGGGAAAACATCATTTTCATCAGGATGGTCCCAGGCTTTCCAGAGATGGAAAGAAGGTGAGTTTTAACAATTGGCTAGACTAGTGGGTTAGCCATCTGTCCAACCTTTATCTGATTTTGCACAAGAGTTTTGCATGGATGTGTTCAAAGGGAGTCTGAACATCAGCGGATAGGCTCCTTCTGGACACAGGTTCAGCAAGATTCCAGAAGTGCTGAAATTATGTTTAAATATAACACAACTATTAGGTGATATCAGCTGATAGCTGGGCTCCCTTTGAAGGCACCTGTGCAAAACATGCTGACCCTAACCCTGACTTTTAGTTTGTGCAACCTGTTTGTGATGGATAAAGAGCTGGCTGCCCTCTTTCTCCCCAGCTTCATTCAGGGCTTGAAAGATGGCAGGAGAATCTGGGAGAAAGGATAAATCTGATTCTTTACCCACCAGGACTCTGATCCCAAAAATCTTAACTGGAAGAACATTTTCTTCTCCTCCCTCCCTTCACATTCCAAGCTAATAAGCAAGTGTGAAATTCACATCAATTTGAAACTGCAGCCACATTTCCTAATTCTGAATTGGGGATGGCCTTCAAAATGGGGAGAAAAGCAGTGGGGATAGGGAAACAACCTTCAGGATTTCCCTACTCTTAGTCAGCCCCTCCCAACACATATACACATTCTTCCTGTCTCTGTCTCTCTCTCTCTTTCACCAGTTCCTTAATTTAATTTGTTTTCATTTGAAATGAAAGAGGGATAAAATCCTTCTAACCCACCAAGCACCAAGAATTATTCTGTTTCCAAGGAGATGTGCAGAATAGCTATTTATTTATTTTGAATCCGGTGTTATTTACTCTTGGCTGCTTTACCTTCTTGTATTTACCCTTCTGCTCAGTTGAAGCCAAAATTGCCACGGAGGGCAGTGCTGAGTGACTAGGGACATGCCCATGCCCCCTAAAATAGCTGCTAACAGGATCTGGGCAGATCCCAGCCCCTGAATGCATCATAGATTGTTTGTATGGCAAAACTTTTTGGGGAAAAGAGAGAAAACATGACTTTTAGACTGGAACAGCTAAAGATGACTCGAAGGTAGACTAGGGATAAAATGAAGTCAGTGGCGTCAAGACATGTTCTTTAAGAAAGAAAAACATCTTCATGTCATAGTTAGAGAGACATGTGGGTGAGTCCTAAGAAAACTTAGACTACACTTAGCTAAGAGTATTCTCACATATAGTATCTGGAAGTATGTTTCCATAAATTCAATAGGGTTTACTTGTAAGTAAATGTTACACCATAGACAGTCTTTCTATGCTGTCTAAATATTCATGAGTTCCTGCAGGCAAATGAGAACCCAATTACATGGCTCCAAGCCTTGTCAAACCTATATCTTTGAAAGATAGTCTGGAAGAAATGAAATATGATCTTCCTGATCAAAACAGAATTCAGCTCATAAATAAAAGCCAGATACGCATGTGTGTTCAGCACGCACACACACGCACGCACACACAAAATCCTTCAAAAAGAACATCTCACAAAATAGAAATATCTATTGGAGGGCTGGGCTCAACTTCAAGGGAGTGCCTCACTTACAGCCATCCTTCGTGAAAGGACAACCCATCCCCCTGCTCCTGAGGGACAAACTGAAACTGCACTGTGGCTGTGTATCACTCCTTGGACCTCCTCTGATGCTTCCAGTAGTTAACAGGGGTTTCTGCACAGCCCATGCCCTGAAGCTCTACAATCTGGTGTAAGGGCCAAAGAAAACTGCAGAAACTACACCAGGTACATCAACAAGATAGGTAGCATTGCCTTTATGGCACAAAGCATCTCAGTGAGGTAAGAGAGGGCTGCCTCACATAGACTTAATATACGGAGGGTGCCGCTGCTTTTCCGTATTACCTAAAGGTGGGAGGATGGACAACATGCTTAACTGAACCTTGCAAAATGTGTTATTAGTCAAGAGAATAAGCTAGGTCAAGTAATGCATATTTGAGAAAGAACCAAAATCTGTGGGTAGGGACAAGTGGGCATTTAAATAAAGGATGCTTCAAGAATTCACCCTTTGCAAATTCACATTTCCTGACACTTTTTGGCCTAGTTCACATGTAACCTCCGGTTGTTTCTGTCCCATCAATTAAGCAGCGTCATCTAGCAGGACCCAGGGAGTGTGCCTTCTCTGTCACTGTGCATGCCCTCTGGAATAATATCACCTCGGAGATCAAGATGGTTCCCACGCTGATAATGTTCAGGGAACTAGTAAAGACCTGACTATTCTCCCAGGTCTTGGGTCAGGGTGATGGTTGAGCCCTTGTTGGAGGGCTATGTTGTTGATATGTTTGTCTTCAGGCTATTCATTGCTTTTTTTTTTCTTTTGTTGTATTGTGCCTTTTTAAATTGTAAACCACCCAAAGTTGTTAGATGTCAGGTGGCATCCCAATTGTATGAATAAATAAGAGACAGGCAGGGTTATATAATAGGTAGCCCTAAGTTAAATCTGATCCCCAGGGCTCCAGGGCCTTCTAGGAGTTATGTCCAACTGTACTGATACTATTGCCAGGCATAGCACACAAGGTTCAGTGTCCCTCATAAGAATTTCTGTCCGTGGGTTTTCCCTGGTTTCTCTGTGCCCTTTAGTTTGACTCAGAATTAACTCTATAGGGCTTTCTTCTGTAAAACACACAGCCCTCCACATGTTCTTGCTTTCATATTCAAAAATGCCAAGGGAAGTGGGAAGTTTAGTTTGCTCCAGACACAGTGCCCCAGGAGGGTCGTATTCAAATATATGCACATATGGATGCTTACCTGCCTTCACCCGAGAGGTAAGCATACACACCTTGGTTGGGTTCTTATGTAGCCTCACTCATTCCCCTGGAAGATAAATTCCTTCACCTAGGCAATGCTAATTCTTCAAGGATCTTTGGAAGATGAATTGCAAATCGTCTTAGAGAATGTAAATTGTGAAGCCAGGAGGAAACCAGGTCCAACTAAGTGAAGCCTGCACAATGATTTTTGCTCAACGGAATTTTTTTTGCCTGTGGTTAACCATGGGGACATGGTGGCGCTGCGGGTTAAACCGCTGAGCTGCCGATTGGAAAGTCGGCGGTTCGAAACCGCGCAGCGGGGTGAGCTCCCGTTGCTAGTCCCAGCTCCTGCTCACCTAGCAGTTTGAAAACATGCAAATGTGAGTAGATCAATAGGTACCGCTTCGACGGGAAGGTAACGGCGTTCCGTGTCGTCATGCCGGCCACATGACCTGGAAGTGTCTCCGGACAACGCCGGCTCTAAGGCTTAGAAACGGAGATGAGCACCGCCCCCTAGAGTCGGACACGACTGGACTTTACGTCAAGGGAAACCTTTACCTTTACCTTAACCATGGACCTCAAAGACTACCATCATATGACATTCATTACCAAGCTAGTTGAATTATCTGAGCAAGGCTCTCTGTGTGTCCAGATGCAGATGGTAAAGACACAGAGAGATGGATGGATAGATGGATTTATCAAATGTATATATTGCTGGTACCCAGCATGGCCACAGTAGTTAATGGAAGTGACACTAAAAACAGTAAAAATCAGTTTTAAAAAATAACCATTTTCATAAAACTATTAACACAACAAATACTTACAAGACCTAATCATACATACATACAAATGAGCCACAGTCTAACACTGGGATGCCAGACTGAACATCATAAAACCATTATGGGAGAAAGGCTAAAGTGAACAAATATATTTTCAGATTCTTTTTAAACTGACTTGGGCACTTCTAACTTTTCAGAAGACTCTCAAGTATAATTTTCTAGAAGTCATCTGTCCAATCATAGAATCTAGAGGGTAGATTAAACTTTAGAGGCTTTAACCATTTGCTCATTTCTCAACTTCTCAATACTGCATCAACAGAAATTTTAAGACATTTTGTGGCTATTTTATCTATCTAACCGGCAAATGTCATCCTGTTCTCCTAAGTGAGAGAGTTACAGCTGTTAATGTATGTTTTCCTTTGCTGGATAAAGGTAAGGCAAGGCCTGGTTTCCTTAATAGGCTTCAGAAGTTGGACTAGGACTTCCCAGGACAACCCAATGGATCATGCTAGTTTCCTTGGTGAGGGAGGCAGATTCTTGTGCAACCCTAAAAGTGTGTATATTAGGAGAAATGTCCATGAAAGTATATGAATTGCTATGTAAACATTTCAACCTATGGAAAAAATAGGACAAATTAAACTTCACATTGGAAAAATGAAAATGTCAAAATGGATAGATTTGTATATCAGTACTTTAGAAAGGGAAAGGAGAAATAAAGCATAAGCTGTTATAATTATTCATTCCAAAATAAGGGAGCACAATAGACAATACTTGCAAAGTAATCACAGATAGTTAGAAAGATACCTTGTGAACAGACAATTTTCAAGTCTCCTAGGTTTTAATTATGAATTTTAAATCAGGGAAATTGCTTCAAGCTGCTCAGGCATACTGTAGAACAGGCAATCAATGATACATCCGAACATAATGTTGGCTCAGAGTAATAATCAGGGGGACTAGTTGGAAACTGATTAATCATTATAGAACCTGGAGCCAAATTGTCATAAAGAAATGTCCAGTTGTCCAGTTTATGTGTCATAGTCATAAAGGAACAATCAAGGGAAAGTCGCCTTCAATTTTTGCAACTCCTGATGATGGTCTTCTTGGGACAATGTGGAAGTGATGCACCATTACCTTCTTTTGGCATGCTTTCTGACTTCCCAATCAAAGTCCTGGAATTTCTGGGTGGTCTCCCATCCAAGGACTAACTGGCACCTACTCTGCTTAGCTTCTGAGATCAGCCAGAGTTACTACTTGCTAAGGTATACAAGATTACATGAAAAGTGTGCAAATGGCTGCATGTGGCTCCAAATCATGGACAGCAACTCCCAAATGCCCTAAATCCCCTGCTTGATTATTATAACCAATAACCTCAAAACCAGAAACTCCTCAGTAAATGCAGCTGCCTGGAAGGACCAGAAATAGAAATACATTCACAGGTTTAGATATACTTTATATGGCAGCATGTTGCTGACTAAAAAGCTCTTTTTAAGGGTAAACATTTATTTTGGGATATATAAGGCAAATGAGACACCAAGATGATTCAAGAAAAGAAAAGGAGAGCATTCTGGTCTGGGAAGGAATAGATAAATCCCAGATTAGAGCAAAGACAGTTCTAAGAAAGGTTTGTCGCAAACATCACATTAAGCTATAATATAGTTAGCTTGTTTTGGCTTGATGTGTTGCATAAACCTAACTGTTACAGTTGTAAATCATAGCTTATATTTTTAAAATCCAGCCATTTGTGGCTAATTTGGTAATTATGCTTAATCAGAACATGACTTAGGGTACCATATGAACCAACGCACGATCTTAGAGACTAAGTAAACCCAAAGGCAATCAGAGCTGAGCTAGAAGCCATGAATCACAGAGTTTCTTGTTCTAAGAAAAGAAGCCAACCTATTCCTACTTTAAGAACAATGCTTTTGCTCAAGGCAAATCTTTCCTTTGGTCTCTAGCAGGAATCCAATGGTTGATTGGATTCATTTGTCAATATGTAGCACTACAATCACCCTATTTGTAAAAGAAAGGCAATGCATCTGTTTGTGTACTTTGTCTAAGATGTAAGCTACTCAGTTGCATTCCCCATTAAGAAATTTTAAAAATAAGCTCTATTGTTACCACACAGATGACCAGTTTTTGTAGTTCAGGGGTCTGACAACCCAAATGCTTGACAGTGTCATAAATACACTTACAATTTACTAGTGTGGGCTTTCACAGCCAGTATCTGTTGGGCAGCATTGGGCTTCAGGGTTTAGTGAACATGGCCTAGAGAACAGATTTCCTGACATTTTGCTGGTGACTGTGGCTGGCACCTTCAGAAGCCAAAGAATGAACAAAGGACCAATCAGGAACCAACACCATCAAAATGTCCAATCAGGATTGGGCACAAACAAAGAACCAAGCAAAGATCAGCCCTCACCAGCTTGCACTAATTGGAAACCAACTCAGTTAAAGGCATCCAGAAGTCAGGACACCTGGCTATAAACACAGGAACCCAGTCAGTCCCTGCTAAGTTGCCTGAGTAGCAGTCCATTTTGCCTCTGAAGATGCCAGCAAAACATCAAGAAATCTGTTCTTTAGACCATGGTCACTGATGACTGAAGCCTAATACTACCCAAACTTACGATTGCCAATTTTCTTGTTAAAATCTATCTTGAAGATGCAAGGCCTGTGGGTTGATTATATGGAAGTTTCTTCCCTTACCAATTCTAAGACCTACACTTACAAAGAAGGAAGATTTTCTCTTCCTCTAGTTTGTCCCCACACTGTTACAAAAATATTTCATTTTCAGTTTTACAATAGTGGAAATTTGCCTTTGACTGTACTTAATGGGAGCAAAATGAAAAAAAAAAAAAAAAAAAGAGTACTGCAGTGCCTGATTTTACATGTTCCCTAAAGCTATGAGATCTATCTGTTTTCATTCACATTTCAAATCATGAACCAGTGTGCTCCACAGGAAAGGTATATGGACAGCCTCTCTCCAGCAGCTTGGCTTCCTGTATTTGAAGTCATGCTTAGAGAAATAACATGCATTCCAGGATGTATGCAATCAGGCAGCAGGCTTTTTTTTTTTTTTTTTACTGGGCCTGAAGAGTAAACAAAATAGAGAAATAATACTTCTTATTGTAGACAGGTCCTGCTAAGAAAATATGGCCAGTGTGGTTTCTCCTCTTCCAAGTGCACACTTGAAATATGCTTAAATAAAGTATTGCTGCTGTGGGAGTCACATCTTCATCGTTCATCCTCTCCTCGCTCTGAAAAATCTTGCTGCTAAGCAACCAAGAGTAGGACAAATGTTGGAGACGCATAGCAAGTTGCCTTGTATTAAGACACACCATTGCCTCTTCTAGGGTTGCTTCGCATTGACTGGAAGCGGCTTTCCAGAGTTTCAGAGCATTTCCATACCACTTTGTTCTCATTTCCTAATTCCTCCAATGCAGCCTGAAGGTGACTCCCAACCATCATCATCGCTGCCAATCTCAAAAAAGTGAGAACAGGCACAGATCACTGGGGTCAATCAGGGCTCCCTTCTGCTGTTAGGAAGTGAATGCAAATGACATTCAGCCCAAACCTGAGATACTGTAAGTCCTTCTATAGCAAAATACTGGCACACAAAAAGGAAACTCAACTGTTAGCACCTCCCTTCCCAAACTGAGATACCCTCAGGCAACTAAGGCAAGAATCTTTCTGAACCCAGCCTGGAGATGCCAGGGATTGAACCTGGGGCCTTCTGCATGTAAAACAGGTGCTCTGGTATGAGCTTCAGGCAGAACACCTGCATGGCCAGAAGAGATCTTGTGCACATTTGTCTAATAAAGAATCTGAGAAAGAATAAACTGGATATAAGGGAAAGAAAGGGGGAAGCCCATACAGTAGAAAGATCTATTATCTACTTCTACCTAGCCTAACCTTGTCTCTGAGAGGAGAAAGATGCATTCATCAAAACTCCAGTAGGTCTTATAATGGGAAAGTCTGTCAGGTTTCATTTTATTGCTGCTCAAGAAACTTAGAGAGGAGGAGGAGGAGGAGGAGAGAAAGAGAATTTCCTCCAGGGGAAAACTCTGAAAAGCAACAGAAGGACTACATTACACCAGATTGGCTTTGAACTAGCAATGCCTCTGGAAAACCACAGAGTTCCCTAAGAGAAAAATGCCAAATTCCATTTGAGTGGAGGTAGAGGAACAGAGAGAATGGACTTGGTTAGTTGTTTTGTTTTTGTTTTTTATTTGAACCCACACATACCTTGGCCTGCAAACTCAGATAAGTCAGAATCACCAATATTGCCCATGGGGGGTTGCAGAAAAGCAGGCATGTTGCAATTTCTGAAAAATACATGTCTGTGGAAAAATCCCAGGAAGGAAGGAAGGAAGGATCTTCAGTATGCACACAGTTCTTAACTATATGAGATGCAAATATATCAGAGAGTGATAACTATACCTACACCTGAAGCTGCCATTCTGATTGAACCCAGCACTGTGTCTCACTCTGCAACTACCTGCTGTTAGGCCTCCTAAAACTGTATTGCTAAAAGATACATGGCTTACATCATTTAGGTAGTTTCTTCAAAACAGTTCCAGAATCTTCTAAGGAGATTTTGGTAGTTTGTTAGATAATTGATCTGCCAAGAAAAATTACACTCTGCTATGCAAAGGCTGTAATCCTGACAAAAGGCAACATCTGAACATGCTTTGTGGATAACTTACATGAAAAAAATGTTAAAAGAAGCAATGTGCCTAGATATGTTTGACTGTTTTTTTTTTACCTTGCAGGGACTTATGGGTCTTTACCTTTTCAGCAGGAACCTGAATTTAACACTAATTTCAAATGTTCTTACAAATCCAGGATTTGTGCAGAGGATTGAAAAATGGTGAGAATTCTGAAGGGCATATTTAGGACCACACAGCCTGTACTAACATCTTTTGGAATGTTGAACACCAATTCAGGTGCTGCATGCTATATAACCTATCCCCAACAATTTAAAATACTGTATGTAAAAACAGAATAGCGGAAAATATACTTGATTCCCCACATTTAAGTCCTTGAGTCATTTTTCCCACTTGCGTTTTACTACAATAATCATATGGCCAATTATTGACCAAACCATACGACATCAGTACTGGAAGATCTGTTTGTCTGGGAGAACCCAAGATTCTGCATCAATCTATTTAGAAGAAGGAAGGAAAGGCCAAGTGTTCTGCACATGTATTACATGGAATTGGAGCAGCATGAGGGCAGTCTATCTGTACAAACATTGAGTTTGCTAGGGTCCATCAAACTGAAAGGAAGCATTCTTCAACACCATCTCTTGGTTGTCCTTTATGTTACAGGCAATATCTTTGAAGAGGATTATTCATTTGTGGGTCTCCTGATTTCATCCCTGATTTCATCCCAAGACATTACACAAGAACATCAGAAAAGCAGTTGTGAGAAAAGGAGGGTTGAAGGAACTATTTTACTCAGTCTTCTGTTCTTTGCCTCTTGTGTCTTCTACCTCTACCATCAAAGCAAACTTTTTAGGTCATGGGCACACTTAATTTCTTGAAAAAATGGACTTGGGCCACAAGCAATTACCCTGATTAATTATCATGGTTTTGTTCAAGGTTCTACTTTTTAAATTTTAGGCACTTGCTCTCCAGCCTTTCTTTCGTCTCCCAGCCCCCTCTGCCATTCAACTCCCCTCTGGGTTTTCTTGGTATCAGGCATCTTCCCTATCTTGGGAATTCCCCAGCTCATCAGGTACCAGGGACCTTTCGCCACCTCCTCTAAAGGTTAGTTGTAAAATTTTGCAGTTATTGGTTTCTTACTGTATTTATTGAGATACTACAAAGTTCAGTGGGACCTTTTTCTACAAAAAAGTAGAGAAGGAGACTTTTAAAGAATATGGCCATTTTTTAATGTTCTGTTTATAACATTGTTTTCCAGCTCTCCCTCTCTTTAATTATTAGGGTAGTTATTAATTCTGAAGTTATGCTGTTAATAGTCTTGTATATTCAGTATTCTTCCCAAATACTGCTGTGCTGCCTCCAAGGAGGGAGGGTGTTCCTGAGAGGGATGATGATGATGATTTAAATTTATATGCCACCTGACTCCCAGTGACTCTGGGTAGTTTACAACTGGTAAAACATTTAAAAACAAAGAACAATAGAAACAACACAAAAACAGCACAAGGCAAAAGAACAATGATAGCAAAGAAAACAAACCCAGAGGGGAACAGAAAGGAAGAAAGGGGCATCAGTTGTCCCCTCCAAAGGCCTGGGTGAAGAGCCAGGTCTTTAAGGGCCTTTGGAATACAAATAGGGTGGGAGATGTTCAAATTTCAGGGCTGGGGGGAGTCTCATTCCAAAGGGCAGGTGCTGCTACAGAGAAGGAGCACCGTTGTTTAATTGATGGAATGGATGAGCAAAGAATGCCAAGATGAGTCAAGAGTATAAGTATATTTCCTGCAGGGTCACCCAAGCATGAAGATCTTTCCAGCTGCTCAGCTAAAGCAAGCAGGCACCTGTGTTGGCCAGCACTGATGATCGTTTTAATGACACCCACAAAGGCATCATTTCATACTGCATGGGAGGAAGCAGTGATAAACCACTCCTGTCCTTCACCAAGAAAACCATATATGCACACATGAGCACATTGAACCTTTTGTTCTACTGAGATATATAGTTGGCCAACGGATCTTCCACATTTGGTTCTGTGGAAGGAAGGACTCAAGGCTGCTGATGTGAGTTTCCCTTCCTTACGGTTTTGGGTCCCCTGGAATTTTACGAGAGTAAAGGACCACACTTGTACTGCAAAGAGATAAAAAGAAAAACAGTGAAGGCACCAGGTAAAAGCCCTGGCTAAAAGGAATAGAATTCTCTGTCCTTAAAGGAAAGGGCTAGAGAAAAAACTGCTGCTACTGCCCCAATTGCTAAGAAAGGTGGGTAGTTAAGAACAGAGGGTAGAAGGGACATTTGTTACCTTGTTAAGTACTGTTACCTGTCACTTATAGCTATAGTGTTGTCACTTGTAGCATTAAGCACAGATAAGTAGATAAGTTGCATACAGCAGGCTTAACACACCAGAAGTGTTTAGTTTGTTTAATAAACTACCTCTTGCAAATACCAGAGGAAAAGTATTCAGCCTTAGCCACTAAGCCAGCTAGTTGACTTTGGGCCAGTCACTTCCTCTCAGCAAGGAATGGCAAACCACTCCCGATAAACCTTGCCAAGAAAACTGCAGGGACATGTCCAAGCAGGTGCCAGGAATCAACACTGACTTGAAGGCAACACCCCCACCCCCACCCCCACCCCCCAAAAAGGATAACCCTGCCTCAGGCTCAAAACTTCTTCTCCGGCATTGTCTCCCCACACCCACCTCCTCAGATTCAGTGTTACTTAGTGGTTTACTCCAGACAGGAAACCATAGGTAGCCCTGTCTTTTCTATGCCCTTTCTCTACATATAATAAGTCTCAGCCAATTAGTGCCCTTTCCCTGCTGACAGGGTGTTTGGGGAAGCTGCTGGGCTGCAGGGGAGGAGGGAAAGGGAACATTTGTTGCATAAGCAGACATCTGCTCATCTTGCCTCCCAGCATGTTCACGACCCCTGGGAAGTAGCTGACTCTGAGAGAGTTCTAGATCTTAATATCTAGAGAAGACCCTCCCCAGGAGTCAGTGGGATATGAGTTGTGTCATTTTCCCCTCCACAGCTAAGAAAGCATTTTGTTGCTCCATTTTGGACCAGCAACACATCACTCTCCATTCTGAGCTCAGGTCCACTGAGTCAAATTAAGCATTTGTAGGATTACATCCTTAAAGCGCCTACAGACCAAAAGAGCTGTGGGCTTAGCAAAACATTAGAAAATTGGTTGAAAACAGAAGCTTCAGTTTAAGCCTTTGTCAAGGTCAGAGAAAAAAACAGCCCTTATTTCATCTCCCCTAGAGAGTGCCTTCCACTGATGCACACAAACCATAGTGATTAAGTGTAATGTAAAAGAGATTACGTTCAATAGATTGCCATTTTATTTTTGTAATCACGTACCTTGCTAGGAGAGACTCCCATTAAGAGTGCTGCTCTGGTTATTGATGGTTAAAGAAAATTTAATAAACAGGATTATCAAGCAAAATTGATCCTGTAGATAAATGTGTGGGTGTGTATATGCGGGGAAATAATTGTTGTGTATTTTCATACATTATTCGGAATTCTAGGCTCATATTCTTGGGAGCTGATCATGACAAAAGTTCTCCTAAACAAATTCACTTCTAAATAAACCTTCTTAGGAACATTAGTGAAAAGGGAATAAAAAATCTGCTCCTCTAGTAATATCATTGCATCAATACTGCGTTCCCTGTTGCTTTCAGTCACCATAACACAGAGATACGTACATATCATGCCGACATACATTACAGACCCTGGCTACAGAAACAATTCCCCTTTTCTTAGGGTGAAGAGCAAATTCCTAAAATATATTTAAGCATTAACTACTACATTGAGTAAATTGATCAGATATGGTGTGTCACACATCACACTATCCACAAAGAATTGTTTTAGGAACTCCCTTTTCTTGGGTTTAATGCTTGGCTCCTGTTTTCCAATTTATAAAGCAGAAATGTTTCATGAAACACTTGGGTAAGGTAGGCTTTGGGCCTTCCACTTCTCCCCCAGTTCATTCTGAGTAAAGTTTTACTGAAATTTAGAGATTTATAACAAACAAAAAATCTTAATGTAAAATAGTATGTGAACTTATTTTTGAAATATTTTCAACTACTCAGCTAATTTCATTTCCCAACATACCCATAGTGGAAATATAAATGTCCCTAGACCTTGCACTTATTAAATGTGATGTAGAATTTAATTCAGCTGAAGCTCAAGAACCTGAACTTAATGAAGTCACATGCTTGATACATTGAATATGATTTGTAGCAAATAAATCCTTAAGGAAAAATATCAGATTCATTGCTTAGTTTGGCTTTCCCTGCAGAGTTCATGCAGCTTTAATGTGAAATATAGGTTGCCCTGAATGTCAAGCCTATTGTACTTACTAGAAGTAAATCCTATTGCACTCACTGGAAGTTACTTTAGAGTAGGCATACATAACATTGAATTGTTAACAATTTAAAAAAAAAAAAAATTGCATGCCTGCAGTCATTTTTGTAATTCACAGCTTCATTAGGCCACCTTCCTGTATGAAGAGGTGTAAAGAAGTAAAAATCTCCAGCTGCCAAGACTTTGACATCTCTGCAAATGTCTCTGCTTGTACTGGTCCTTGGTGGACAGCATAAAGTCAGGAATAAAAAACATGGCTTTCCAACCAAGTAGGAAGTGATCCAGGAAGCTATAATCTTGCTATACCATTATCCCAAACTAAAAGAAAGGAGATCTAAAACTTAATTTCTTTTTAAGGAGAGACCCTTTCATTACATTAAGTCCCAATCCACAGATCTTCATGTACAAAGGCAGAAGATGCTCATACCTGTGTAAATGCATTACCACACTCTTCATCATTGGAATAGATGGCTAGTGTTGTGGTAGGGAAGATGCATAGACTGCCATGTGCAGGAGGAAGACACTCAAATTCTTGATGTCTCAGAAGAACCAAAGAGTCCTCATAGCATTAGAATTCTTGATATGCCATATTTCTTAAAACTTTCTCAGCCAAAACTATACAAGATCATGGCCATCATATTTACAAAGAACCATCTGTAAATATTGCAAAGGATTGCTTCCTCTCATTCTACCCACCCATTAAGGCCAATGCAGACATTCTCCTCCTCCTCCTCATTGCTCAATCATCTATGGAACACCCTTCCCCTTGAGATCTGCATGCCCCTACCCTTTTAACCTCCTGGAAAGCACTTAAGAGCTGGCTTTTCCCACAAGCACAGGGTGAGGTTGGAGTTGGAAGAGAGTGTTGTGGCTTGCACTGGGGAAATTTGGTTGTGGCAAGCGGTTTTTACTGTTCCTACTATGAGTTTTGTTTTATCCTTTGGTTGTGAGTTGTCCAGAGTTTGATTTTAAGATGGGCAGCCATATACGTATTTAAAATAAAAAAATAAAATAAATCTGAATGAACCAAGTTGGCATGGAGCTGTTATTCAAATAGTGGTAGATAATATATCAGTTCTGCAGTGCTTAATCCTTTTAATGAGATGACTCCAACTCACCATTCCTAATCCTGCATTAGAAATACCTGCATTTTGAAATCCCACATTGCTGAGTACTGGAAAGACTTGCCACACTCATCACTGAAACTGTTCATGTTGGATAGAATATAAATGGCCTTGGATCAGATGCCAGTAATTATACTCAGTATTTGTGCTTTGCTTGATCAGATTTGGGCTTGCTCTCCACTGGTAGCATATAAACCCCTGAAGAACTAACAGCTAGGACAGCCAAAGAACAATTGTGCTTGAACAATTTCGCAGACTGTCCAGCTGCTGCCCCATAAAGCCACCCACAGAGTTCTCTGCCACTCCAGGAAAAACATTTGACCAGATCTCCAATTCTAAGAAGTGTCTTACTTTGCCCTTGCTGAACAAGTTCTGGGATCTAAGTGTAAGTCTCCTGACATAGTGTGACTATTGCAGTTGGTCCCACACAACTCTAAAACTGAATAGAAATGGTGATTGTCCAAAATATTTGGAATAAGAAGAATTGCACCACATGACTGAGAACGTTTGGGCCATGATCTGTGTTTTCCAAAGATGTCCCTGTCTCATCCACACATTTGCATCTCTAGGTAGATGAAGATCCTGCTGCTACCTCTTTTTCCTTCTGTGCAGGACTCAGAATTCTGGAAAAGCTCCATCACAGCCTAAGCACCAGGGCTCCTTTCATTCATTTTTGTTGGAGTTTTCCAACAAAAAACTGCTTGTAGTTTACTTCTCTTCATTCCACAAGCTGTACCAATTTTATACTCAACCCTTGCAACCACTTTCTATTCCCACAGGCTTCAAAGGAAAAGTTAACAGCAGTGCAGTTTAAACTTGCAGAGGCTCATAAAAGCCAAGCTCATAAAAAAAAAGTTGTCAAAGTCAAGATGTATGGAATTGGGCAAAGGCCACAAATCAATCTAGAGTGCACTATCTAAAAAGGAGAGAGGGGGAGAGAGAGAGAAATTTGGTGCAATACGAAAAAGACGACACATCGTTAATCTTGCATGTGCTCTGTGAGCAAGTTGTTTAGGCTTCTGAATCCCATTAGTAGGATGATGGTGTTTGAGTAGGATGGGGGCTGGAGGCTCTTCATCCCAATTGCATTAATCTGGGTGGTAAGGCTGGTAGGAGTTGAGAAAATTCTCTGTCTCTGAAGAAATGAAATTCTTTAAAACAAGCATTCTCAGGAATTTTCTGAAGAACTGTCTCAGACCTGCCAGTTTTCCTAACCCTGTTTAGGGTAGCAATTAATTCAGAGCACAAACACGCAACAGAATCAAGGTGTATGCTCAGATATTTCATTCTGAGACATTTTCAAAGTTCTCTGCAGCAGCAATGCATTAAAAATTAACTTCTTTTTGGAGCTCCTTTCACGATGCCAGCATAAAATGATCAGATAAAGAGTTAATGACAGTTGATCTTGTGACGCTATCACTTATTCCATGGTGACTCCACTGATTCCCACTGGTGCTCCTCCAGGGCTTATACAGAACTCTGGTGGTTCTTTGAGGAGGAGAACACCCTTTCATAAAAACCTTCAGGAAGCAACAAGCTGAGTGAACAGCCATTCTCAAAGCCAGTATGAAGTAGATTTCTGAAGCTTCCTCCTGATCTTCTTGATCAAGAGTGTCAGAATATATGATTAATAAGGAGGCACCCAATCTCTTAGAAATTCTTGATACTGAAATTGCTACAATACAGGGGTTTTTTATATGTAAATAACAGAGGCATGTCTACAGCGTAGATCACAGATGAAAAAAAGCAGGCTTATGAAGACCACTTATTAAAAGGCAAAAGTGCAAGGCAACCCAGACCTTAATCTTCCTGACAGCGATCTTGGCTCCCTGGTGCTTTGAAATGGTGGTCGAGAGGAGTGGGTGGGCAAGGAGAAAAAGCATGGATGCCATCAGTTGTGCCTCTTGGGAAGCTGTTCTCTCTTGTGAATGGCCAGAATCACCTCCTTCTGATTTCAGTTTTTACAATTAAGTAATATAGTCCAAAAGAATGACAAAACCAAGAGGGGATTCCCCATTCCCACCACCCCCAGGTCAGGCTGGCCCCAACCTTGATGGCCTTCTGGAAGGGCCTGAAGACATGGCTTTGCCATCTGGCCTGGGGATTAGAGAGTGGTGCGGAGCCCATAAAATGGTTGTCCTGTTTCTGAATCAACTGTGCTCTCCTGGTGACTGTATTGTAAGGGTTATTTATTTATTTATTTTAACATTTTTACTGTAATGTTTGTATGGTTATTTTATTTTGGATGTGTGGTTTTTTTGTTTTTTTTTGTATTTATGTTTGTAAGCCACCCAGAGACATGAATGTAAGATGGGCAGCTATATAAATCAAATAAATAAACAAACAAAACAAAACTGAATTTGAGAAACTTTTTACACAATGTTTAGATCATTTTATTGATTGATTTGATTTGATTTCAGTGGTGCCCAAATCCCAAGTGACTTTAGGTGGCTCACAGCATAAAAGTGAAATACAGCAAGATAACAAAAATACAATAAGGGATATACAAACAAGAAGTAAAAAAAGGCAACTCACATCAGAACATATGCAACATATGTCAAACACAAAGATGGTTCTCCTGCCCCAAGTCCTGGGAAAACAGCCAGGTCTTCAAGGCCTCTTGGAACACCATCAGTGAGGGAACAATCTGGATATCAGGGGGAACTTCATTCCAGAGGGCATGTGTCAGGCCTAGCCCAAGAACGACATGGAAGCAATCCAGCCAAATTCCAATTCTTTATTTGCTTATACCATGTAGACAGAATCTTGCCAGACTAAACCTGTACTCCTCTAACCTAAAGGGAGTAATCTGGGAGACTCTAGGGCATGGCTATTCTGAATCTCTTTCTCTTCCCACAGTCCAGGTCTAGGCTGTGTTGTGTTTTGCCTTGCCCCACTCCTTGAAATGTGCTCCCTCCTTCCCAAGAACCAGCTGCCTTACTGTAGTCCATCACAGCATGTGCCACGACAGAGAAGGTGTGCTTACTGGAGCCTGAAATATGACAGTGTCTGATCGAGGGGACTTGGAGCATACCCACTATGTTGGCTCTTACTGGCCAGCAGAAACAATAGGACAGAGGCAGTGTCTCAAATAACTGGGCCCCATGCCATGTAGGGCTTTATAGGTGATAACCAGCACCTTGAATCACACCCGGAAACACACTGGCAGCCAGTGCAGCATGCAGAGCAAAGGCTCATACTGGTACATTCTGGACCAGTTGCAGCTTCCAGGTGGTTTTCAAGGGCAGCCTCACGTAGAATGTTTTACATTGGTTGAGCCATGAGCTGACAGGGGCTGTGATCTGGTGGAAATGCTGTAAAGCCCAGTGATTCCAGAAAATATTTATAACAGCAAGAAACAAATTTAAAAGCAGATGTTTCCTTCCAACCTGCTATTTTCTAATTAAATACTACTAAACCTTATATTCCCAATAAAATAGAATGAATTGGCTTTGTACATGGTAACAGATGCGAGAATTCTTTATGCTTTACCCTGGAAATTATGAACAATTCCTTCCAAAGGAGAATGGCAAATTAAGTTATAGAATATGCCTCAATGTACAACTTAATTTTATGGTCTGAAAACAAGCAAATCCGATACAGAATTTAATGCTATGTGTCTTGAATAGGGTCTGAAAACTGCATGGTGTGAAATACAGCAGTCAGACTTCTGACCAGTGCAAGGCACAAGACTCATGTGATGCCGGTATTGAAAATCTGCCCTGGTTGCCACTGGGCATAACTGAAGGTGCTGCTATTAACCTTTAAAACCTGAAAGAGCTTAAAGCCTGATTAATTATGGAACTATTCCTCACACATGAGCCTGCCCAGTTACTTAGATCATCAGGAAAAGCTCTTCTGAAGATGCTCCCACTACCAGGAGCTCAACCCCTGGGTATGTGGGAATGGCCCTTCTCCTGTGTGACTCCTCCACCACCGAATGCACTTCTTTTGTGTAGAAACCACTCTTTCCAGTATTGAAGAAAATGACAAAGATGTACATCTTTTGCCAGGCTTGCAATAGTTAATTATTTTCATTTAGACTTTACAAATTTTAAGTCTGTAAGTTTTAGTCTGTCTTGTTATGATTACTTATTTAGTGCTGGAATAAACAGAAATGCGGGGTATACATTCAATAATGCATACGCACGGTACAAAGCTTCCAGCAATCCTCTGTGAGTGTCCTTTGACTGAGACCCATCCTGCTCATCCTTTAGCTCCCTAGTGATGCTCCTAATGCATGAAAACACATGGAGACGGCAAAATTGAGTTTGGGGTGCGTGACTAAAGGGACAAAGGAAAGAAGACACTTGTGTGTGCACCCCTCTCCCAATACAAATCTATATAATTTACATAAATAATAAATTTGTCATTTATTTTGGGCAATAAAAAAAAAGTAATTAATGTCTAGTTAACTAAGTTGTTAAAAGCTAGTATCCTTGAAAAATGATTGGAACGTATATATCGGGAAAGGAACAATGGGAGGCAGGAAACAAAAGGAGACATATGGAAGGCTGGATAATCAGACTAAGAGGATTACATGAAGAAGGGCTACATGAACGTAATGAAGAAAATAGTTCCTTCTGTGGGAACTCATCCAGAATTCAGAACGTTCTCACCACTCAAGTGTCACTTCTCCAGGGGACACCAGAGACGAAATTGTAAGTGGAAGCAAATCTACATCTCTCTCTCTACTCTCCTTCCATGATCTCATCATCCTTCCCAAAGGCTGCAACCACAGAGGCAGAGCGTAGTCTGATTGGAATAATAATTCTGACTTCCATCGCTTCACATTCATCCCCTCCACATCAAGTTATTTCACACAGGCAAGCCTCAAAAGGGTTGGGTTTTTTGGTTTTGGTTTTAATGTGGGGGTGGGGAGGATGCAGTGCCCACGGCAGATCCCGATTCTTTGTGGTACAGCAGGTGTTCTCAGTGTGCCTGTTGGGGGAGCAGCTTTTGGAGGATGATTTTGAATTAAAGCTGTCCAGCCTACTTTGAATTAGTAAAAAAATGATCCCAGATTGCTCCATTCCACACTGGTGCAGATTTCAGTTATGTACAGTATTTTGCCATCAGTATTCTGGACCAATTTCCGACAGAATCCAAATATTCCAAGTGCATTTCCAGCCTTCCTATGCAACTGGCTATAGAACAATCTGAGGGGTGTAGCATACCTCTTGGTGCATGATCCAGGGGTTCTGGACTCATGGCTGTCACTGACACAGCAGGGAGAAGCTGTGACTGGGGGCCCTTTGTTCATCATGAGGATGCCTGGCCATGATGGCTCGTTCCCTGATCACCACAAAATTAGACTACTATAATGCTCTCTACGTGAGGCTGGCTTTGGAGATGACTCAGAAGCTACAGCTAGTTCAAAATGTAGCAGCAAGTGTCACGTTCACTGATTCCATGTAGTTCATACATCGTAACGTTTCACATGCCATGGCGCTGACGCGCGTTTCTGTTTGGGACAGAGCTGCTGTGAGACCTTGTACCAAGCTCTGTATGTGAAATCAGTACAATGCAATGTGTTTGGGTTATGTTCTCTGCTCAAGGACTTTTCCTGCAGACCATCAGAGACTGTTAGGAGCACTTGGGATTGTGGACTTGAGAAGATTCTATGGGGGGAGGGATTTCATTTGCACCGAGGGTTTTTAGTTTGAATTTGGCACGCTTTCATCATTCTCAGCTTTCTCTGTGATCCTGCATACTATTCTTTAATAAATCAGATATCTTTGAATTCAGACTCATGAGTCTGATGGTGTTTTAGAATAGGCAACCATTACAGCAAGGCTCTTAATAGACACCCCTATCAGAGCAGAATGACACCTCTCCTGAAGTTGCTGCATTGCCTACCCCCAGCTGGCTTCCAGCCTCAATTCAAACTTGGGCTGGCCATCACTTATAAATCCCTTCATGGTGTTGCACTGGGTTATATCAGGTAATACCTTGCCAAGACACTAACTGCCTGGCTGGAACAAATCCCTGGAAAGGGCCTATTGACCCCATGAGGTCTTTGGAGTGTGGGCCAGAATGCAGGACTGCTCATTAGTGGCCCCTATCCTTTGGAATACCTTATCCCTGGAAATGAGGATGGTGCCTCCCTCCTTGTATTTAAAGGGCAACTTAAAACTGCAATTCTTGCAGGCATTTGGCCCCTAGTTTGTCCCGGTGCCTTTTGGATATTTATTTTTACTTTGTTTGGACTTCACATTATGGTTCTGTGTATACTAGTTGTGTTGTTTACCACTCAGAGTCCTAGTTGATTAGGGTGGTGTGAGGTGGGGCTTATAAATACAGCAAATGAATGAATGAATGAATGAATGAATGAATGAGTGAGTGAGTGAGTGAGTGAGTGAGTGAGTGAGTGAGTGAGTGAGTGAATGAATGAATGAATGAATGAATGAATGAATGAATGAATGAATGGCCCACTTACCCAGCATGGATACTAGGGACTTCTTGTATGCAGATGTTCTACTGGTATGAAATGTCATGTTCTGCTGGGGGCTCTACAGTCTTCCTATATATCTGAAATGGACTTTCCTTTGAACAAGTAGCCTTGGGTTAAAAGCAGCCACATTCCAGTAATTTTCTCTTGTGTGCAACTGAGCATCACACTGTCTGAAACATTTCCGATAAGTGTTTTGCCATTTTTCCTGAAAACTGCCATCTATGATGAATAGGGTAAACAGAGAAGCTTTCATCAATCTTAGAGAAAACATGATAGACATTGTTATACCAGAACTGCTGGAGAAATATATTGACACTGAGCATGTCTTCACAAGAGACAGTGATACATCTGAAGGATATTATAGCGTTGTATTTCTAATATACAGGTGCAGGAGAATAAAGCCAGATATCAATACTTAATAAATGTTTTAGTTACATATTATGAATTATGAATGGGTGACTATAGACACCACATAAAATATGTATAATGTTTTCTGGTGATTGCTAATCTAACACTGTTATTGTTTGAGAAAGTATTAATGGTAATGAGACAAGTAGTCTATATTTCTAGGCATGTTCAGGAAGTTCCTTTAATTAAAGAACAGTTTACAAATAAAATGATTTTGATTAAATTGGCTGTTGACGTATTTCAATTGCTTAATAGACTATTCATTATTAATGAGTGGGGTAACCACATTCTATGACCAAGACTGGGTATCCACATTCCATAAATGCTCCAGTTTTACCATGTTTGAAAGAGATACTTCTGTTTTCATAGCCTGGTCAAGTGTTCTGTTAATTCAAGCTCTTAATTTTAAACAATAAATGGTTAGATGTTTCTTCTCAGTGTTTTAATTAACTAAATTGCACACTTTTTGATAAAAAGATATGGATCTATTGGCAATGTTCCACTCATGCCTTGTTTGTTTTGCTTTTGACCCATGTTTTCATCTGACATGCCCTCTGAGTAAAGGTGAGAAGCCCTTATTACATAGGTCAGATGCAGCCTCATCCTGTCCAAATTTTCTGGAGCTTCTGCAGACACTCCAAGATCAATAGCACTGGGGAAGTGTTACTGAATTAGGATTGCAAAGTCTAGATACAAGCACAGCCTCATCCATGGAACTCAGTAGGTGACACTGGGCCTGCTTTTTCATATGTCACTCTTTCTGCACAAGCTATTGCACAGGGTTATTGTTGCAGGTAAGATGGAAGAGGTAGTGTCCTCAACAGCACCTTAAGCTGTTAGAAAGGCAGGATATAAATCAAACAAACAAACAAATCCCCATGTTCTAGCCAAGTGCCCCCCCCCTTAAAATTGTGGCTAATTGTGTGTATTAAGCCTCCAGTGGACTTCACTCATCCATTTTACCTTTTAACCTTCTACGCCTCTCAAAACACAAAACAGGCTAATAATGTCAGCCCTACCACTTCTGGTGATGTTCTAAAATTCCACTATGCCCCTGCAACCTTTGGATGCCAAAAAAGTGTTTAAGCAATGTGTAACATGCCCACAAAAAGACTGCCTGCTCCTATTTTAGGAGAGAGGATGCTGATGTCTTTGAGGCTGAGCTACATATCACATTAACAACCATTCCTCAGGCTGTCTAATATCTACCAATAGAAAGAATATTGCACTGATGAAAATAGTAAGAGATAACTATAAGAGAGTAATGCACTAAAGAAGTTACCTAGTTAGGTAATGAAACATCTGCAAGCAAACAACCAAGCTCAGAGAGCATCAGCGCCTCCACTGTCCAATATCTACTTCAACTGAGCCTAGTTCAGTATCAGCACAAATGGCATTGTGTTGCTGTTCCACTTCCAAAACTGTGAGATTAAAGGATCCTAAAGAAACAGCTGTTGCTGTGTTCTTTGAATCTGAGAGGTTCCATCCTTAGTGTCATGTTCACTGATTCCATGTACAGCATACATCGTAACGTTTCACCTGCCATGGTGCTGACGCGCGTTTCTGTTTGGGAGGGAGCTGCTGTGAGACCTTGTACCAAGCTCTGTATGTGGAATCAGGACAATGGAATGTGTTTGGGTTATGTTCTCTGTTCAAGGCCTTTTCCTGCAGACCATCAGAGACTGTTAGGAGCACCTGGGATTGTGGACTTGGGAAGATTCTACGGGGGGAGGGATCTAATTTGCACCGAGGGTTTTTAGGTTGCGTTTGGCACGCTTTTATCATTCTCAGCTTTCTCTGTGATCCTGCATACTATTCTTTAATAAATCAGATATCTTTGAATTCCTGCTTATGAGTTTGATGTACAATAGAATAGGCAATCATTACACTTAGCATTTCATATATGTTATATGTGTGTGTGTGTGTGTTATATATACATACATACAAAATACAGTATTATTCCTCTTGACCCCTGACAATCAGCAACACTGCAATCAAAAAGAAAATTATTGCACCTTACCTCTACTTTCTCCTTGCAAAACAAAACAAAACAAACTAATTTCCGGAAATTTGATATAAATATTCTATATAATAGGAGCCATTTTTGCTGCAAATTCCACCTTTTTGTCTCAAAACAACAAAGTAATGTACAGATTATTTTTTTTTAAAAACCCATCAGATTGTAATCCAGTGTATCTCAAAACCCTGTCACTCTTTTTTATCAAATTTGGCACCTTACCTCTCTCTGTACTAGCCTTAACAATTTTGCAAGCTCAGCACTTAGACTCAGTGAGGACATATAAATGAGCGGCATATAAATCCAGTAAGTAAACAAGTAAATAACCTGTCTCATTCTGAAAATCACAACTAAATTCTTTAGGCCGTTAGGCTTTGTTCACGCTAGATAATGGGATGGCGGTCCTCTGTTTTTATCATCATGCTCCAGAAATTATTCAGACTGGACCACTCTTGAGCAAAACTGGCTACAGAGCAGTCTTTCCCACCTCTGAGACATCAATCAATAAGTATCGGGGCAAAGTCCCTAGGTCAGTGATTGACAGGGTCTAGATATAGAAGGTCTAGGGTCCTGCTTGAAGACACTGATGTTCTACAGCTTTCTAAGCTAACAGCCCTGAGTTAGATGGCTTCCTAGGTTTCTATTAATAGAAGTTATATGCTGCCCCAGACAATTTCAATGTATAGTAAAATTACTAATGGGACCAAAGAATGCTTGAGGAATTCCATCTTTTCAAATCCCTATAGGGAACGCTCTCTTCTGTATCTCAACCAAATTTGTAGATTAGAGCTTAGCTCTTCTTCACATTTCTCTGAACATTGTGATATAGCCCAGTAGTTCCAGCGTATCAAAACACACTTAGTTATCTCAAGAGAAAAATACATATTTAAATATGTGTTTAACCATGCATTTTGAATAGATGCTTTTAAAAAGCTTCAAATTAATGCAGAAAGGGCAAAGAATGGAGAAAGCAATTAAAAGCATGTGAATGCATCCTGATCCAGAAGTAGGGAGACATCCTAGCAGAAACCCATTCAAAGTTAAGCATCACCTCCAGAATAATCCTTGCAAAAATATTTAATTCCTTAACCCCTCATATATCAAGCTTAAAGCTCTCCATTCAAGAGCTTCATAAATCCTCTCCAAGACCATCAATCCAGAGATGGGCGGAGAAATGTTTCTGTTGTAGGGATCAGCACCAGCAGATGGTCCTGGAGCACATTTATGGTTCTATGCCTTCTTTCTAGTGTTTTTTTTCAGTTTGAGTGGGTCATTTGAATCTCCCTTCTCAGAGCAATCCCCAGATGAGTTTTGAGACTGTAGCTCCAAAGAAAGCATCATTTTGTAACCAATATCTCAGTATCAGGATACAGTTGAGCCCACAGACGGCAGCAGCATTTGGCTCAATAAGGAAAACAACATATCTGAGAAAAATCTGTCACTGAAAAGAAAACAAATGTCTCCTAGATTTGCACCCAGTGCTCCCCAGCAAAAAGCTCCCACTGTTTGAAGCACTAGAGCAGAGGCTTAACAGGGTCATTTTCTTTTTCTCATGTATGCTTCCCCATGATAATGTGCTTTTGTTCTTTCAAACAACAGCAGGGAGCTTTTGAAAACAGTACATTCCTACAAGTTCCCTTTTAGGAAAAGAAAGAAGGAACTGAAGAGGAGGTTGCAGTCAGCAGCACAAATAGGAAGACAAGGGGCTTCGGTGGCAAGGATCACTGCTGTACATTTCTGCTTTAAATCTTAATGGGAGCCTAATCTGGCAACTGTGCGTGAATCTGTGGCTTACATCAAGGAATGAGGAAGCAAGCCTATTTTGACTGAATTTATTATGTGTGTGCAGAAATGTGGAACATAGGTTAATTTTTTTTTGAAAAAAAGGAGTTTGTGAGCTTATTACTATCTCCCTCCTTCCTGTGAAACACACTAAAACAGAAACAGCAGTGATACAAAAAAGAATGTCAACGTGTTCTCCAAACTACTGGCCGAGCTATTTACCAGCCCAAGAAAATGCTTTCTACATTGGTGTATCTGCTACTCATCCCTGAATGTCTGAATGGAATTTCTAGAAACTGCTGAGAATTCTGGGGCAGGTGCATCTGCGGGGATGGGAGTTTATATGCACTTCACATCAAATGACCACCAGATCTACTACTGTGGACAAGAGGACCACAGAAGAAATGGAGTAGGCTTCATAATTAATAGTAAAGTGGCTAAAGCAGTGCTTGGATACAATCCAAAAAACCACAGAATGATCTCAATTCGAATTCAGGGCAAGCCATCTAACATCACAGTGATCCAAATATACGCCCCAACCACAGATGCTGAAGAAGCTGAAGTAGAGCAGTTCTATGAGGATCTGCAGCACCTATTGGACAACACGCCTAAAAGAGATGTTATTTTCATCACAGGAGACTGGAATGCTAAGGTGGGCAGTCAAATGACACCTGGAATTACAGGTAAGCATGGCCTGGGAGAACAAAACGAAGCAGGACATAGGCTGATAGAATTTTGCCAAGACAACTCACTCTGCATAACAAACACTCTCTTCCGACAACCTAAGAGATGGCTTTCTACATGGACTTCCCCAGATGGACAACACCGAAATCAGATTGACTAAATCCTTTGCAGCCAAAGGTGGCAGACATCTATACAATCAGTAAAAAGAAGACCCGGAGCTGACTGTAGTTCAGATCACAAACTTCTTATTGCACAATTTAGGATCAGACTAAAGAGATTAGGGAAGACCCACAGATCAGCTAGATATGAGCTCACTAATATCCCTAAGGAATATGCAGTGGAGGTGCAGAATAGATTTAAGGGACTGGACTTAGTAGATAGGGTCCCAGAAGAACTATGGACAGAAGTTCGCAACATTGTTCAGGAGGCGGCAACAAAATACATCCCAAAGAAAGAGAAAACCAAGAAGGCAAAATGGCTATCTGCTGAGACACTAGAAGTAGCCCAAGAAAGAAGGAAAGCAAAAGGCAACAGTGATAGGGGGAGATATGCCCAATTAAATGCAAAATTCCAGAGGTTAGCCAGAAGAGATAAGGAATTATTTTTAAACAAGCAATGTGCGGAAGTGGAAGAAATCAATAGAATAGGAAGGACAAGAGACCTCTTCCAGAAAATTAGAAACATTGGAGGTAAATTCCAGGCAAAAATGGGTATGATCAAAAACAAAGATGGCAAGGACCTAACAGAAGAAGAAGAGATCAAGAAAAGGTGGCAAGAATATATGGAAGACCTGTATAGGAAGGATAACAATATCGGGGATAGCTTTGACGGAGCTAGAGCCAGACATCCTGAAGAGTGAGGTTGAGTGGGCCTTAAGAAGCATTGCTAATAACAAGGCAGCAGGAGACGACAGCATCCCAGCTGAACTGTTCAAAATCTTGCAAGATGATGCTGTCAAGGTAATGCATGCTATATGCCAGCAAATTTGGAAAACACAAGAATGGCCATCAGATATGAAAACATCAACTTATATCCCCATACCAAAAAAGGGAAACACTAAAGAATGTTCAAACTATCGAACAGTGGCACTCATTTCACATGCCAGTAAGGTAATGCTCAAGATCCTGCAAGGTAGACTTCAGCAATTCATGGAGCGAGAATTGCCAGATGCACAAGCTGGGTTTAGAAAAGGCAGAGGAACTAGGGACCAAATTGCCAATATCTGCTGGATAATGGAAAAAGCCAGGGAGTTTCAGAAAAGCATCTATTTCTGTTTTATTGACTATTCTAAAGCCTTGGACTGTGTGGACCATAACAAATTGTGGCAAGTTCTTCGTGGTATGGGGATACCAAGTCATCTTGTATGCCTCCTGAAGAATCTGTATAACGACCAAGTAGCAACAGTAAGAACAGACCACGGAACAACGGACTGGTTTAAGATTGGGAAAGGAGTACGGCAGGGCTGTATACTCTCACCCTACCTATTCAACTTGTACGCAGAACACATGCGACATGCTGGGCTTGAGGAATCCAAGGCTGGAGTTAAAATGGCTGGAAGAAACATTAACCATCTCAGATATGCAGATGATACCACTTTGATGGCTGAAAGCGAAGAGGAACTGAGGAGCCTTATGATGAAGGTGAAAGAAGAAAGTGCAAAAGCTGGCTTGCAGCTAAACCTCAAAAAAACCAAGATTATGGCAACCAGCTTGATTGATAACTGGCAAATAGAGGGAGAAAATGTAGAAGCAGTGAAAGACTTTGTATTTCTAGGTGCGAAGATTACTGCAGATGCTGACTGCAGCCAGGAAATCAGAAGATGTTTAATTCTTGGAAGAAGAGCAATGACAAATCTCGATAAAATAGTTAAGAGCAGAGACATCACACTGACAACAAAGGTCCGCATAGTTAAAGCAATGGTGTTCCCCGTAGTAACATATGGCTGCGAGAGCTGGACCATAAGGAAGGCTGAGAGAAGGAAGATCGATGCTTTTGAACTGTGGTGTTGGAGGATAATTCTGAGAGTGCCTTGGACTGCCAGAAGATCAAACCAGTCCATCCTCCAGGAAATAAAGCCAGACTGCTCACTTGAGGAAATGGTATTAAAGGCAACACTGAAATACTTTGGCCACATGATGAGAAGACAGGACACCCTGGAGAAGATGCTGATGCTAGGAAGAGTGGAGGGCAAAAGGAAGAGGGGTTGACCAAGGGCAAGGTGGATGGATGATATTCTAAAGGTGACGGACTCGTCCCTGGGGGAGCTGGGGGTGTTGACGACCGACAGGAAGCTCTGGCGTGGGCTGGTCCATGAAGTCACAAAGTGTCGGAAGCGACTGAATGAATAAACAACAAACAACAATATTTATATGCTTTGCATATGTGTAATGGTGTGTGGGAATGACCTTGGAGACAGGTTGAAGAGCCACAGACTAGACAACAATCAGACAAGCAGCAACTGAGCCCGCAGAAGGAATGGGGGCATGGCAAACATCTCAGAAGGGACCCTCCCTGTTTTCTTAGACTGTAAAGGTGAGGAGGGAGAGATGTACTTTCAGGCTTGCAAGATTCAGCTAATGTAACCTTATAATAAAAATAGAGCTAATACTCCTGGGTGTGCTTCCTGTTTGGATTACCTCGCAAGACTGACAATAAATTACACATGTGAAAAGGGGGCAGAGCTTCAATCATTCAGTCACCACTGCCATCTTGACTTTTTTTATCCCCCACCCTCACCCCAATATCCTTGTTCTAGGACACCTTATGTGGGTACATTCTTGGATCATGCAGAATTAAATCTGGAGGTCATTAGAAAGCAACCCTGGCCAAAGTCAACGGGCTGAAAGAAAATGAAAAGCATCTGCACCACAATAGCAGAGATTGGTGAAACTGAAGTTAGTTCTGAATCAGGTCCTTCCTTCCTTCCTTCCTTCCTTCCTTCCTTCCTTCCTTCCTTCCTTCCTTCCTTCCTTCCTTCCTTTCAAGGATTTCCAATATGTGTCACTAAACATGCCTCTGAAAAAGACTGCTTGACCTTCAACTCAATGGAAACTGGTGCAGCAGAACTTTTGACATCTTTCATTTCGCAGCCATGGAATAATTTCAAATTTGGAAGCTGTCTGCTAACTTCTGGGAATGAAAATTAATTACACTGTCCCAGTCCAAAGCACAGAAACAGCTAGCCTGTGCACTGCCTCCTTCGTATTCCACCCCACCTTACTTCCTAGAGCATCTAACTGCAACTCTTAAATCCAAATATAATTAATATCAGAAACCATATCTCCACTGTTTGCTTCAGCTGCAATTCCTGCAGAATCTCCTGTTGGCAATAAGTTTTCTTCAGTGCTGCTATCTTTCCTATGTTTATTTTACAGTCATTCCTCCATGCTTATTCCCAAGTATGAGGACACAAAAGTGTATTTCTTGACTCAGAAAGGGCTAGGTTTCCCCTCATCCAGCTTTCTCTTACAGTGTGGGATATCAAGATGCATATACAGTCTATGATAGAACAGACTGTACCACATCTAGAGAGTAGCTGCTCAGTATGGGGAGGGAACAAATGCACAGAAGAGAACAGAAGAAGCGATGCCCAGAGAACAGATGTTCTGGAAAAATTATGATGCACAGGAGGGTATGCAGTACTAATCTAATTGTTCAATAAATGTCCAAAAGTATTGCAAAAGTATCTCAGCAACTGACTCAGCATAAACTTCTCAGGTTCTAAGGCAAGAGTTGCAGTAGAATACCTTTTTCTTTTAGCTGAGCACATATTTCCCTAAGGAAAAGATGTATATAACATGAAATAAAATCTCTACACACCTTTCAATCTCCCTTGTTTCCAGTGTTAGCAGCATTGCCTTTTGCTTTGGCCTGTCATATGAAGAAATCCATAATCAGCAAAGCATATGATACAGATGACTATACTTCCTTCACTTTCCCAAAATAGAAGGAAAAACTCCATTTTTTCCTTCTATGAGGATCAGGTGTCCTAACAGAAGAGATGTGCATATCCTCAAAAAAAAAAAAGTTTGTTTTACTTCTTGCTTTAGCGGGGCAGTTTTCAGATCCAACACTTTCAATAAGTAAAATCCATCATCATCATCATCATCATCATCATCATCATCATCATCATCATCATCATCCTTTACTGTAGAATAGTAATCAGACTTGGTTGTGGCACTTACAGTATCTTTCTAAAATACATAAGGTGGTAAGAGGAGACCTGGTAAGTTTAAGAAGGTAAATCAAATGTATGCTTGCTAAAAAGATCTATCTCTCATTTCACTTAAACTGTAGCTGACCACTGCTAACAGGAGTGCTGGATTCTTTCATAAATGTCCCAGTTTGGGAATTGGAGTTAATTTAGGGTTTTTTTGCCTAACCTGGGGCATGGTCTTTTCCAGGTGCCAGACTGCTGGGTGTGAATCCTCACCTAGTCCTCAAGAGAGAAAGGGAAAACCCTGGAAAAGGGGCCTCTCCTTCTCTAGAGGTGTGGCCCATAGCCCAACTTCTCAGGTGCTCAAGCTGTGGTTCATATAAGTCATACAGAGGACAATTGTCCACCCTGGAAATATATAACAAAGGGAACCTGGCAACCTGGTCTAGCGAATATTCTCAGGTTACCAAAGTCCACGCGATCTTTCCAGGACGTTATGTGATAAAAAGCCTCATCCAAAGAATCTGGGATTCCTAGAAGCACTCCAGGTTATGTAAAGATTAAAGCAAGCTGGAAGAGATTCTTCTGCTATCTTACACATTTTTTTAAAAGTAAATGCAACTCTTCCAACCACCACACTCATTTGATTTTTTTTTTTAAGAGTGAACATTCCCAGAGGAATTTGGGATGCAATTATTTTACATCGCTACCTCACAAAAGCAGTCTTCTTAGAAAGAAGGCTTTGGCTCTTCTGCAAATCTTGGATCCAGAGAGGTAAAATTAAATAACTGAGGGTGGGACAAATACACCAATCCCTACTGTACTAACCACTAGCTTGTCTTTAGTAGTCAGAGTAAATTGAATTACCTTCATGTTGGGATTAAGGGGATGTAATACTTCCTGTCCCAATGCAAGTTGGTATGAAATTCTTCCTTCTGTTAGCACGCAGCCCAAGGTGTCTCTATTTTTCTAAGCAGTTAATCAATAACTCATGTTTCCTTCCATATTTCATTGGGCAAACATCAGAGAATAGAAGGATTTTATGCTCCTCGTAATGGAGTTCTTGACCCCCACAAATCTTGTTTTCACCAATCTTGGTCTATACGAATATAAAAGGTGCTACTGTCTGAAGGATGTGTTTATATCGGTGCTGACCTTTCTGATAGCCGATTACTCTACCCTCCACGCAATCCCTTTAACTCGATGATTGAGGAGATTCACAGTGGCTTTGTTTATAGAAGAGCCAACCATAAAAACTCACAATGCAAAAGAGTTCTATACTTATAATTGATTTTGGGAGGTGGGAGCAGCCTTCTACATTTCTGATACACAATACAGTTGCTCTTGAAGAATACTTTTCTCAATCTTTTGCCTTGAGTATCTCCCAACATCAATAGTATTTTTTAAAGGCAAATGGTTGGAAGATGACCATGGCTCATCTTCCCCAAGTTCTTTGAATGGGTTGTGAAGTGTATATGATACATTTTGAACAACGCAGGTCATTTGCCTAGAGAGACTGGAAGGGCATGTGTTTTCTTCCTATTCTGTTGTCAGGATTTTATATCCTGCCATGGCGCCAGGGAGGAACATCCTGACAATCTATCAAAGCAGGGTGTTGGGAGTAATTGGTGGGAAACCGCCAGACTTGCAGAGTAGGTGAGAACAGTTACGCGGCGGGGGGGGGGTGTAGTTTAGTCCCAGATCCGCAGAACTGCGATGATCAAAGTACTGCAGCAAGAAATCCAGCACCAAGGACAAATCAAAGGGTGATATTGTCGAGTTGATTGATGCAGGCTGGGAAAGTCCTGAAAACTGCAAGATGAAGGGAGGGGGGAATCTTGACGATTTAAACTGTTGGCTGCACAGGCTTTCTTCACTCGAATATTTAAAGTGTAATGGATCACTAGCTTTAATAAAAGTTAAAGGTAAAGGTCCCCATTTAGTTATGTCCAACACTAGGGGGCGGTGTTCATCTCTGTTTTATGGCCAAAGAGCCAACGTTGTCCGAAGACACTTCTACGGTCATGTGGCCAGCACGACAGTCGTGGAGGGCTGTTACATTCCCGCCGAAGTAGTACCTATTTATCTACTTGCATTTGTTGTTGTTTATTCGTTTAGTTGCTTCCGATTCTTTGTGACTTCATGGACCAGCCCACGCCAGAACTTCCTGTCGGTCGTCAACACCCCCAGCTCCCCCAGGAACGAATCCATCACCTCTAGAATATCATCTCTCCACCTTGCCCTTGGTCGGCCCCTCTTCCTTTTGCCCTCCACTCTCCCTAGCATCAGCATCTTCTCCAGGGTGTCCTGCCTTCTCATTATGTGGCCAAAGTATTTCAGTTTTGCCTTTAATATCATTCCCTCAAGTGAGCAGTCTGGCTTTATTTCCTGGAGGATGGACCGGTTTGATCTTCATGCAGTCCAAGGCACTCTCAGAATTTTCCTCAAACACCACAGTTCAAAAGCATCTATCTTCCTTCTCTCAGCCTTCCTTATGGTCCAGCTCTCACAGCCATACGTTACTATGGGGAACACCATTGCTTTAACTATGTGGACCTTTGTTGTCAGTGTGATGTCTCTGCTCTTAACTATTTTATCAAGATTTGTCATTGCTCTTCTCCCAAGGATTAAGTGTCTTCTGATTTCCTGACTGCAGTCAGCATCTGCAGTAATCTTCACACCTAGAAATACAAAGTCTTTCACTGCTTCTACATTTTCTCCCTCTATTTGCCAGTTATCAATCAAGCTGGTTGCCATAATCTTGGTTTTTTTGAGGTTTAGCTGCAGGCCAGCTTTTGCACTTTCTTCTTTCACCTTCATCATAAGGCTCCTCAGTTCCTCTTCACTTTCAGCCATCAAAGTGGTATCATCTGCATATCTGAGATTGTTAATGTTTCTTCCAGTGATTTTAACCCCAGCCTTGGATTCCTGAAGCCCAGCATGTTGCATGATGTGTTCTGCGTACAAGTTGAATAGGTAGGGTGAGAGTATACAGCCCTGCCGTACTCCTTTCCCAATCTTAAACCAGTCCTTTGTTCCATGGTCTGTTCTTACTGTTGCTACTTGGTCGTTATACAGATTCTTCAGGAGGCAGACAAGATGACTTGGTATCCCCATACCACTAAGAACTTGCCACAATTTGTTATGGTCCACACAGTCCAAGGCTTTAGAATAGTCAATAAAACAGAAATAGATGTTTTTCTGAAACTCCCTGGCTTTTTCCATTATCCAGCGGATATTGGCAATTTGGTCCCTAGTTCCTCTGCCTTTTCTAAACCCAGCTTGTGCATCTGGCAATTCTCGCTCGATGAATTGCTGAAGTCTACCTTGCAGGATCTTGAGCATTACCTTACTGGCATGTGAAATGAGTGCCAGTGTTTGATAGTTTGAACATTCTTTAGTGTTTCCCTTTTTTGGTATGGGGATATAAGTTGATTTTTTCCAGTCTGATGGCCATTCTTGTGTTTTCCAAATTTGCTGGCATACAGCATCATCTTGCAAGATTTTGAACAGTTCAGCTAGGATGCCGTCGTCTCCTGCTGCCTTGTTATTAGCAATGCTTCTTAAGGCCCATTCAATCTCACTCTTCAGGATGTCTGGCTCTAGCTCACTGACCACACTGTCAAAGCTATCCCCGATATTGTTATCCTTCCTATACAGGTCTTCCATATATTCTTGCCACCTTTTCTTGATCTCTTCTTCTTCTGTTAGGTCTTTGCCATCTTTGTTTGTGATCATACCCATTTTGGCCTGGAATTTACCTCCAATGTTTCTAATTTTCTGGAAGAGGTCTCTTGTCCTTCCTATTCTATTGTCTTCTTCCACTTCCACGCATTGCTTGTTTAAAAATAATTCCTTATCTCTTCTGGCTAACCTCTGGAATTTTGCATTTAATTGGGCATATCTCCCCCTATCACTGTTGCCTTTTACTTTCCTTCTTTCTTGGGCTACTTCTAGTGTCTCAGCAGACAGCCATTTTGCCTTCTTGGTTTTCTCTTTCTTTGGGATGTATTTTGTTGCTGCCTCCTGAACAATGTTGCGAACTTCTGTCCATAGTTCTTCTGGGACCCTATCTACTAACTCCAGTCCCTTAAATCTATTCTTCACCTCCATTGCATATTCCTTAGGAATATTAGTGAGCTCATATCTAGCTGATCTGTGGGTCTTCCCTAATCTCTTTAGTCTGATCCTAAATTGTGCAAGAAGAAGTTCGTGATCGGAACTACAGTCAGCTCCAGGTCTTGTTTTTACCGACTGTATAGATGTCCGCCACCTTTGGCTGCAAAGGATGTAGTCAATCTGAGTTCGGTGTTGTCCATCTGGTAAAGTCCATGTATAAAGCCGTCTCTTAGGTTGTTGGAAGAGAGTGTTTGTTATGCAGAGTGAGTTGTCTTGGCAAAATTCTATCAGCCTATGTCCTGCTTCGTTTTGTTCTCCCAGGCCATGCTTACCTATAATTCCAGGTGTCATTTGACTGCCCACCTTAGCATTCCAGTCTCCCGTGATGACAATAACATCTCTTTTAGGTGTGTTGTCCAGTAGATGCTGCAGATCCTCATAGAACTGCTCTACTTCAGCTTCTTCAGCATCTGTGGTTGGGGCGTATATTTGGATCACTGTGATGTTAGATGGCTTGCCCTGAATTCGAACTGAGATCATTCTAACATTTTTTGGATTGTATCCAAGCACTGCTTTAGCCACTTTACTATTAATTACGAAGGCTACTCCATTTCTTCTGTGGTCCTCTTGTCCACAGTAGTAGATCTGGTGGTCATTTGATGTGAAGTGGCCCATTCCAGTTCATTTCAGTTCACTGACACCCAGAATGTCTATCTTTAATCTTGACATCTCACCAATAGCCACATCCAATTTGCCCTGGCTCATAGATCTTACATTCCAGGTTCCAATGGTGTGTTGATCCTTAGAACATCGGATTCGCTGTTCACCACCAGCACCGTCGGCCGCTAGCCGTCCTTTCAGCTTTGAGCTAGCTGCGTCATCACGTCTGGGGCTAGTTGAGCTCATCCTCTGTTCCTCCCCAGTAGCATTTTGACCATCTTCCGACCTGGGGGTCTCATCTTCCGATGGTATACCAACATATCTCTGGTTGTACTGATCCATTTAGTTTTCACGGCAAGAATACTGGGGTGGGTTGCCATTACCTTCCCCAGGGATCGCATTTAGTCTGACCTCTCTGTCATGACCTTCCCGTCTTGGGTGGCCCTTCACGGTTTAGCTCATGGCATCACTGAGGTGCTCAAGCTCCAGCACCACGACAAGGTAACGATCCTTTGCTGAAGCTACTCGCATTTGCCTGCTTTCAAATTGCTAGGTTGGCAAGAAGCTTTAATAAAGAACTCTTCATATCCTTATGGGCGTGTGTTGAGAGTTACTGATTTAACAGCTAAAGGATCATGATCGTCACATCTGTACTATTCACACCATGGTATCATACTTACATAAAAGCAAATTAATTTACATTTTCATTCCTGCTTTCTTTCATGAAGAGGCAGGTTGGTTCTACGTGTAAAGAGTCCAATGGACGATAAATGTCTGAAGGCCATCTGGCATGCTGACCTGAAAAAAACCCTACTAGCCTTCCTTTTTTTACTTGTTAGAAATGATTGATACTCGTTGTGTGTGTGTTGATGTTGTCCAGACTGCCATTGTGTTATTGTATTTTATTTTTTATTTATGTCATTGTATCTGTATTCTGTTTATATTGTTAGCTGTTCCAGAGTTGCTCTGAGTTGGGTGCCACCAAAATCAAATCAAATCAATTAGTGAATAAGGCGTACATAAACATCTGGAGATTATTCAGGTCTAGATGGGGAGAAACAAATTCAGATATAACCCAAGCAAGACAGAGCAGCCATTCATTCAGAAGCCTGCTGATCTGGGGACTGTACCACCGTTAGACGAACGAAGGTTGCTTCCCCAAGGATAGTAAATTCGCAGTCTTGGGGTCCTCCTGGATTCAGGTCTCCTGCTAGAAAAGCAGGCAGCAGTTGTGGCAAGGAGAGCCTTTGTGCAGCTTTGGCTGATGCATCAATTGCTGCCCTACCTGAACTGTAGATTGTCACTCATACTCTTGCCATCTCCCAAATGTACAGTAATTGGCTTTACATGGAATTGCCCTTGAAGACCATTCAGAAGTGTTAGCAGGTGCAGTGGCCTATATGCTTATTGGGCAATTCTACTATTGCCATGTAGCACTTTTGCTACAAGATCTGTAAAAGTAGTCCTCACTCACCGACCACAGTTGGGACCAGCAACTCTCACTAAGCAGCACAGTTGTTAAGACATTGTTAAGTTACGACATCAGTCTGGCTGTGGTTGTGAAGTGAATCACATTGACTTTGCTTGTTGGAAGCCAGCTGTGAAGGTCACAAATGGCGATCACATGACCGTAGGATGCTGTGACCCTCATAAATGTGTGCTGGTTGCCAAGCGTCTGAATTGCAATCATGTGACTGTGGGGATGCTGCGATGGCTGTAACTCTGAGGACCAGTTATAAGTCTTGTTTTTCAGCACTGTTGTAAGTTTGAAAGGTTGCTGAATGAGTGGTCAGTAAGCGAGGACCCCCTATATTAGTTACTGGTGCATCCCCATATACAAATCTTATATGACTTGGGGCCTTGGTAGCTATGAGACTGTCTACCCCAGGTAGATTCTGCCCAGCCAACCAGAGTGAATTGTGAATAGCTGCTGAAGGACCCTACATACTGAGAAGTATGACAGATGGGGGTGCATTATGCGGACCTTCTCTGTGGGAGTGCCCTTTCTCTGGAATGGCTTGCTCGTCGGGTGAAGTTGGCTCCCACTATCATGTCCTCCTGGAAGCTAGAAGGTCTGCAGGATTTCATTTGTGTAGAGTTGCCAGCACCAGATATGTAATGGTCATTATAATGTTATATCTTAGGTGTTATTGTACTTATCATTTCCACTGGTTTATGTCACTTGCTTTTTCATGTACCACTGAGAGTCCTTTAAGACTGAAATAATTTATACATTAAATAAATAAATAAACAAATATCATCTAAAAAACATTTATGGGGGCCCAAGGATTTTTTCCCCTTACTTTTAGTTTATTTTCAAGTATATTGCTTTAATATACAAAAAGAGAGGAAAGAAAGTTACATCTTTTTCAATAAAAAAAATGGTTCATATATATATTCACCCATACCAACGAGAAAAAATGGGATGACTATTTCTTTAGGTAACTGATGATGTTACTGGGACAAAGTCTGACATTGCTATAGTGCCAATACTACATTTATTAATAGATTTAACTAAATATCAAGATATCAAAAAATAATCTAATTGAGAACATCTCTGATGTGGAATTGAAGAAAAAAAAAACCCACTGCATTCTTCCTGAGAAGGATTTAAAAGTCACAATATATCTACCAAATTAAACTCCAGCAAATAAACTTGCAATACTTTCAGTGTGCAAAAATTAGATTTAGGTTGGGTAATAAAGGATCTAAACCATGATTAAAATTCCCAGCCATAATTATCTGATCCTAGGAAAAGTAACTTCAGCAAAGGATCGTTACCTTGTCGTGGTGCTGGAGCTTGAGCACCTCAATGATGCCATGAGCTAAACCGTGAAGGGCCACCCAAGACGGGAAGGTCATGACAGAGAGGTCAGACTAAATGCGATCCCTGGGGAAGGTAATGGCAACCCACCTCAGTATTCTTGCCGTGAAAACTAAATGGATCAGTACAACCAGAGATATGTCGGTATACCATCGGAAGATGAGACCCCCAGGTCGGAAGATGGTCAAAATGCTACTGGGGAGGAACAGAGGATGAGCTCAACTAGCCCCAGACGTGATGACGCAGCTAGCTCAAAGCCGAAAGGACGGCTAGCGGCCGACGGTGCTGGTGGTGAACGGCGAATCCGATGTTCTAAGCATCAACACACCATCGGAACCTGGAATGTAAGATCTATGAGCCAGGGCAAATTGGATGTGGTTATTGGTGAGATGTCAAGATTAAAGATAGACATTCTGGGCGTCAGTGAACTGAAATGGACTGGAATGGGCCACTTCACATCAAATGACCACCAGATCTACTACTGCGGACAAGAGGACCACAGAAGAAATGGAGTAGCCTTCATAATTAATAGTAAAGTGGCTAAAGCAGTGCTTGGATACAACCCAAAAAACGACAGAATGATCTCAATTCGAATTCAGGGCAAGCCATCTAACATCACAGTGATCCAAATATACGCCCCAACCACAAATGCTGAAGAAGCTGAAGTAGAGCAGTTCTATGAGGATCTGCAGCACCTACTGGACAACACGCCTAAAAGAGATGTTATTTTCATCACAGGAGACTGGAATGCTAAGGTGGGCAGTCAAATGACACCTCGAATTACAGGTAAGTATGGCCTGGGAGAACAAAACGAAGCAGGACACAGGCTGATAGAATTTTGCCAAGACAATTCACTCTGCATAACAAACACTCTCTTCCAACAACCTAAGAGACGGCTTTATACATGGACTTCACCAGATGGACAACACCGAAATCAGATTGATTACATCCTTTGCAGCCAAAGGTGGCGGACATCTGTACAGTCAGTAAAAACAAGGCCTGGAGCTGACTGTAGTTCAGATCACGAACTTCTTCTTGCACAATTTAGGATCAGACTAAAGAGATTAGGGAAGACCCACAGATCAGCTAGATATGAGCTCACTAATATTCCTAAGGAATATGCAGTGGAGGTGAAGAATCGATTTAAGGGACTGGACTTAGTAGATAGGGTCCCGGAAGAACTCTGGACAGAAGTTGGCAGCATTGTTCAGGAGGCGGCAACAAAATACATCCCAAAGAAAGAGAAAACCAAGAAGGCAAAATGGCTGTCTGCTGAGACACTAGAAGTAGCCCAAGAAAGAAGGAAAGCAAAAGGCAACAGTGATAGGGGGAGATATGCCCAATTAAATGCAAAATTCCAGAGGTTAGCCAGAAGAGATAAGGAATTATTTTTAAACAAGCAATGCGCGGAAGTGGAAGAAGACAATAGAATAGGAAGGACAAGAGACCTCTTCCAGAAAATTAGAAACATTGGAGGTAAATTCCAGGCCAAAATGGGTATGATCAAAAACAAAGATGGCAAGGACCTAACAGAAGAAGAAGAGATCAAGAAAAGGTGGCAAGAATATACAGAAAACCTGTATAGGAAGGATAACAATATCGGGGATAGCTTTGACGGTGTGGTCGGTGAGCTAGAGCCAGACATCCTGAAGAGTGAGGTTGAGTGGGCCTTAAGAAGCATTGCTAATAACAAGGCAACAGGAGACGACGGCATCCCAGCTGAACTGTTCAAAATCTTGCAAGATGATGCTGTCAAGGTAATGCATGCTATATGCCAGCAAATTTGGAAAACACAAGAATGGCCATCAGACTGGAAAAAATCAACTTATATCCCCATACCAAAAAAGGGGAACACTAAAGAATGTTCAAACTATCGAACAGTGGCACTCATTTCACATGCCAGTAAGGTAATGCTCAAGATCCTGCAAGGTAGACTTCAGCAGTTCATGGAGCGAGAATTGCCAGATGTACAAGCTGGGTTTAGAAAAGGCAGAGGAACTAGAGACCAAATTGCCAATATCCGCTGGATAATGGAAAAAGCCAGGGAGTTTCAGAAAAACATCTATTTCTGTTTTATTGACTATTCTAAAGCCTTTGACTGTGTGGACCATAACAAATTGTGGAAAGTTCTTAGTGTTATGGGGATACCAAGTCATCTTGTATGCCTCCTGAAGAATCTGTATAACGACCAAGTAGCAACAGTAAGAACAGACCACGGAACAACAGACTGGTTTAAGATTGGGAAAGGAGTACGGCAGGGCTGTATACTCTCACCCTACCTATTCAACTTGTATGCAGAACACATCATGCAACATGCTGGGCTTCAGGAATCCAAGGCTGGAGTTAAAATCTCTGGAAGAAACATTAACAATCTCAGATATGCAGATGATACCACTTTGATGGCTGAAAGCGAAGAGGAACTGAGGAGCCTTATGATGAAGGTGAAAGTAGAAAGTGCAAAAGCTGGTTTGCAGCTAAACCTCAAAAAAACCAAGATTATGGCAACCAGCTTGATTGATAACTGGCAAATAGAGGGAGAAAATGTAGAAGCAGTGAAAGACTTTGTATTCCTAGGTGCAAAGATTACTGCAGATGCTGACTGCAGTCAGGAAATCAGAAGACGCTTAATCCTTGGGAGAAGAGCAATGACAAATCTCGATAAAATAGTTAAGAGCAGAGACATCACACTGACAACAAAGGCCCGCATAGTTAAAGCAATGGTGTTCCCTGTAGTAACATATGGCTGTGAGAGCTGGACCATAAGGAAGGCTGAGCGAAGGAAGATCGATGCTTTTGAACTGTGGTGTTGGAGGAAAATTCTGAGAGTGCCTTGGACTGCAAGAAGATCCAACCAGTCCATCCTCCAGGAAATCAAGCCAGACTGCTCACTTGAGGGAATGATATTAAAGGCAAAACTGAAATACTTTGGCCACATAATGAGAAGACAGGACACCCTGGAGAAGATGCTGATGCTAGGGAGAGTGGAAGGCAAAAGGAAGAGGGGTCGACCAAGGGCAAGATGGATGGATGATATTCTAGAGGTGACGGACTCATCCCTGGGGGAGCTGGGGGTGTTGACGACCGACAGGAAGCTCTGGCGTGGGCTGGTCCATGAAGTCACGAAGAGTCGGAAGCGACTAAACGAATAAACAACAACAGGAAAAGTAAAAAGATGTTCAAAACATCTGTATAATTTATATGGAAAATCCTGAATAGGACCATTGATGATACAGTACATGCAGTACAATTATTGAAACACATAGTCAGCAATATTAAAATATATCTTTCCAGATCACATATGTCTTGCTCCAACACAAATCCTGAGAATTTATTAATAAAAATTACCACACCTCTAGCAAATCTGAATATCCACATGTATATCTGACCAATCCTTTGTCAGATAAGAAATCCTTTTCTTATAGAAGAACTAGAGTTTCTTTATAAAAAGAAAAAAAAAAAGGTTTCAGATCCTAAGTTTCCTAGGGTGCTATCTTCTTCCCCTTGAAGAGATACCTAAAGCTTTATGTAATAGAGATATCAAGTGATATTAAAATAATATCTAAACAATAGTTATTTAATAATTTACTATTATTTAATAGTGGAGTTCTTGGTGCACTCTGAACATTGTTGCTTACTTGCAGACATTTCATTACTTGACTAGATAACATCATCAGTGATATTATTTAATAATTATTACCCCTAGTCTCCCTTTCCTAATGAAACATGTATGATTTATATCTGAGAACTGAGGAACATTTGGGAGACAGAAACAACACAGTGTTGTGATCTCTCTCTCTTTTTTACATATATTTTTTTATTAATAATTTTAATTACAATAGTAAAAACTAATACAAACCAGAGAAAGAGAAGAAAATGGAAAAAAAAGAAGAAAAGGTGCAGGAAAAAAGAGAAGAAGAAAAAGAAAAGAAGGAATATAATAAAGAAAAGAAATATATAAAGAAGTAACTTCCAACCTACAGCACAAGAAGAATGAATGAATGAATGAATGAATGAATGAATGAATGAATGAATATCATTAAAAAAAATTATGGGGGTCCAAATAAATTGAATAACTGTTCACCCCCTATAAGGTTAAACAGATATCATTTCATCCCATATCCCATCTCTTATCTATAAGCAAATCCATAGAACATCAACTTTTCAATCCTAGTGTCAGTAAATAGTCCACACAGGGTTGCCAGAACTTGGAAAAAAAATGTTATTTTAACCTTGATTAAATAAACCCACTTTATATTCCTACCTTTTACTTCTAACAGTCTTAATCTTTTAATTCAATCAAATATTGTAGAATTTGAGTTCTCTTTAATTTTTCTTTATCTCATTGCACAGATTTCTTCAAGGCTTTAACAAGCGTCTTTTGTAGATCCAACAGGAAAACATTATCCAGGTCATTCTCTTGGTTTATCATTTGTATTTCCCTTTTAATTTTTAAAACTTCAGCCAGTTTCTTTTGTATATCCAGTAAAACATCCTTTCCCAAATCATTCTCTTGGCCTGTCATTTGTAGCTCCACATGCTGTATTTCTCTATCTTATCAGATAAAATTTGTTCCACATCTGTCATTCCTTCATTAACATCTTTTAAACATAATCTATGCATAGAAGCAGACATCATCACTGACAGCATTAATATTGTAGTTACTCATTTTTGGCTTCATTCTTCAAAAATCTCCTTTAATATTTCCAATGTTATAGCATTTTGCGCCATTTTGTAAGTCCCAGTATTAACTGACATCAAGAACAGACTTGTTTTTTTCTTCTTCTGCTTAGAATCTTTAGTTTCCTCTAGTGTCTACTTTCTAAAACCATCACTTACCTTCGTTATGACTTGCAATAGCCAGGATAGCCCAAATAAGTCTGTTTCACACGAGAAGCTGTTTATTTTTTATAATTAATTCCAAAGTCTTACGATAAAAGTCAATATTCCACATTTACCTGGACCCTTAATCTATTTATAACTTTCTTAGATCAAAATCTTATTTAGCTTTTTGTTGTTTATTTCAAATTAAGTTCTTAAGATTATAATTCTTCTTTTGCTCAGAGTTGAAGATAAACTCACCTGATGAAGACTTTTCAAACTTGCCATTCTGAAGGTTTCTAATAGCTTTAAGATGGTTAATAGGCAATTTCCAAAAGTGAAAAGAATGTGAGGTTTGCAAACTTAGTGTCCTTTAAAAGGCTCTGCTGTGGTTGCGAGCAAGATGGCCGATCCCGTTGTCTCCTGGCACTCAAGCTCACAGAAAACCGCTATCCTGCAGTCTCCTCATGAGGAGCAGCCATTCAGAGCACATGTGGGTGATCTCTCATCCTCTCCTTATCCAGAGAGGTTCCAAGGAACCAGTCTACTCACTGGTTTGTTGTGGTACTTTTTAATCATATATTCTTAATCCCATTGGGGTTCAATGTCTTCACATCATTTCTCCCTTGTGTGGCAGCAGAGTTAATCTCCTTCTCACCTCTGTGATCTTGCTGGTAATGGTAAAATATTGTGAGAATATAGATGCTTCATTACAAAAATGAAAGTGTATAATAATGGTAGCATGCCACAAAACCGTATGTAACTGTATGAAAAGGCTTTGCGCTGCCATCTGTGAGCAGATTTTTTGAAATCACTGTAGATTTGTAAATGGCCATCAGAATTTCTCAGTAAGGATTGCGAAGTGTCTGCACTATCTGATCTGACCTAGATCCCTTTTTGCTTAAATTTTCCCCACCAGTCTAGTATGCAACACTTAACCATTCTGTTTCCACTTCTCATTTATTCTCATCAGAGATAAAGCATGAAGCAACTCAAATAGCCCCATGAAACTTCTTCCATTGCAAACATGGCAGAATAGTTTTTAATGAGTAGCCAAGTGAATTCCACCCACACTGATTTAGAACAATTGCCAAGTAAAAGCATCAGCACAATGCAAAGCTCCTAATGAATGGATAAGCAGCATGAAAACTGTAGCCCATTTAAGTAGTAATGCTTTTTACAAGCCAGAGTTGGTGTTTTCTTGCTGGCAGGAATTCCCAACTGCAGGTAGTTCATGTTTGGCTTCTTCCCCTGTTGTCACTTTGGTTTCTAAATGCTACTTTCAAAAAACGATATTTCAGTGTCTTGTTCAGTACTTGCTTTAGAAGGCTGAGTTGAAGAAAATAGAATACTTCAGAACAACTGTTGGATTCCAGGTGCATAAACTGTAGCATACCAGCAAGAAAATAAAACAGTGCCCTTGCCCAACATATGTCCTTTCTTGCTTTGCAAGCTGAACACAGAACCCCCATCCTGCTTTTTTTTTGTCTTGCACATCTGTAAAGAAAGAATAATGCAGTGTCCAGCCAGAAGACTCAAAGAACTACCATGCATGCATCCATTAGCAACTTTGGTGCTCACCACAGAGAAATCCAAAACAAGGCAAGATTTAATCTCAGTGAAATAATTAAAGCATTGAAAAACCAACAATTGTCTAAGTTTGGGCTCTTGATGTTTTCTGAGCTTGGTTGGTTTCCTGCAGATGTTTCACAAAATAATCATAACATTAGGGTAAAGGTAAAGGTTTCCCTTGACGTAAAGTCCAGTCGTGTCCGACTCTAGGGGGCGGTGCTCATCTCCGTTTCAAAGCCTTGGAGCCGGCGTTGTCCATAGGACACTTCCGGGTCATGTGGCCAGCATGACGACTCGGAACGCCGTTACCTTCCCGCCGAAGCGGTACCAATTAATCTACTCACATTTGCATGTTTTCGAACTGCTTGGTGTGCAGAAGCTGGGACGAGCAACGGGAGCTCACCCCGCCGCGCGGTTTCGAACCGCCGACCTTCCGATCGACAGCTCAGCGGTTTAACCCGCAGCGCCACCGCGTCCCATCAATCATAACATTATATACATATAAAAAAGAAAACCTTCAGTGTTCTAGCCAAGAGAGGACAAATCATGAAAAAAGAGTCCCCCCCCCCCCAATCGGGGAGAGATGGGCAGTGAATAAATTTATAAAATTTATAAAATAAAAAATAAATAACAGATTAAAAGCTTTGGACCTGTCCTCCCATGCTCCTATGGATGCCTTGAAATACACAATCCAACATACCATTCCATCCAACTGTACAACCATCAGGGATCCAACATACAATTTAGCCAGATAATTCACTGAAAAACCTATATACCTTATTGATGGAAGTGAACATTTTATCAATCCTTTATTGAAATGTTCAATAAACTTTATCAGTATAAAAAATGTTCACCAACTTTATCAATATCAAAAAGATGGTAAGAGGTCTGGATGCTAAATGCTATGAAGAACGGCTGAAGGAACTAGGTATGCTTAGCTTAACATAGAGAAGACTGAGGGGAGACATGACAGCAGTCTTCCAATACTGGAAGAGCTGCCACAGGGAAGAGGGCGTCAATTTATTCTCCCTAGCAGCTGAGGGTAGGACAAGAAGCAATGGCTGGAAGCTCGTCAGAGGGAGATCCAGTCTGGAAACAAGGAGCAATTTCCTGACAATGAGAACTGGAAATCTTCCACCCAGCACTGAGCACTTATGTGTCTGTGGCTCAGACACATAGATTTTTTGTACATGTTATGAGCAACATTAATATCTCTGATTCTATTTCTCTGCCAGGGAATTTTGCCAGGAACGGAAATCTACTGCTCTGCATTGAGGTTTCCTGCCTTCTCAGCCATCAGAGCTACCACCTGGAAGACCTCTATATGCGATAAAGGGTGGAACATGAGAAAAGGTTCACAGTATTAAAATTCCAACAAACTGCTGTTCCATGTCAGATTTCTAGGAATACTGTAGTTCCAGTGGTTTCCTGCAGAGAGAAAAATCTGCTCTTGACCTTCTCTTAAGACCCAGTTCCAGCATAGGCTGACTTCTGCTATACTGTACATCTGGACTTCACCTGCCGACTTCCTTTGACCAGTGATGGGCAGCTAGAGAAGCCATTTCCACCTAGCACATCCACCTTCTTGGGCCACCCTAGCTCCCAGCAAACTTGGTTCTCTGCCAGTTATCAGCAGCTCTTTTCAGAACTTTAGAGGCATTAATCAGAACACCCACACTGATAGCTCTATTCCCCAAAACTTCATGGTCCAGAATGGAAGACCTCCTGAGGGCTCATGCTCATGCTGAGGTGCAGGATGTTTTAAGGAGCAGGAGGCGTAAAGGTGCTCACCAAGCCATGAATCCGGATTTGGTACTTCTCTTTTGTAATCCATAGTGTGTCTAAGTACTCTGTTGCAAGACTCCTGAGTTCTAGTATTTTCAGCCTATTAACTGAAACACGCTGAAGGAAGAACTTAAGGCACCAAGACAGAGATGCTTTAGTCAGCTACCCTCAAGAACTAGGTGAGAAATCAATTCCACAAGTTCTTAATGCGCAAATGACAGCGCCTGGTCAAATAAAAGAGATTAAATGCAGTTTATTAATAATTGGTTTCAATCAAAGATGCCCTGGCCTTCCAGAAAAACAGATGTATTAATCATCTGTCCAAACTAAAGGCCTTATTAGAAATCATGACTGGCCTTTTATGTGTAAGGGGGCTATTATTTTCTTTCCCCTTTTCAACTAAAGAAACATCTTTAATTATCCCAAGTGGCCAGAAGGGCAGCTCTATAGAGAATGATGAAAATGCAGGGAAAAGTCAACTTGATTTCCTTTGAGAAAAATATAAATTAAGGAAAGGACAGGATCCTCAGCTAAGGGAGGACAGGGCAGCCTCTGTCTCCGTACAGAGCTGCTCTCTAACAGTCGGTCCCCCCAAGATCGGCTGCCTAAGATGTTCACTTCGCCTAACGGTAGGGCCAGAGATGGACAGCAGGCTTTGGATGGCAGAAAACTGTTTCAGGCTTTTCCTTTGCTGCAAATGAATAACTTTATTGATTAGTCAAATGACCATATCAGAAAGTTGGGCATCAGCCACTATAAGATATAAGATATAAAATATGATACCACAAAACAGCTAAAATACAGTAAAATTGACTAAAATATACTACGGTGAGATAAAAATACGATAAAATACAGTAGGGTAAAATAGAGATAAAACTAAGATAAAAATGCAACGTGATAAAACAAGTGATAAAATACAGAAACAATGTGAGTTTAAATGAATTCATCACCTTTACGTGCCACCCCAATGCGTTCGATAAATTGTGTTCTCAGCTGGACAGCCCTAACTATAAGCTTAACAGTTCTCTTGACCACATATGTATTTGTGCCCTGGAGGAAGCCTTTCCTGCAAATAGTAGTCCATTTAAAACGTGTACAGTTGAAGCATAAAGTGCTCAGTGGTTTCAGCTAATCTAGTGGGCCATTTAATTCTGCAGGTATGCTGAAGTTCAAATCTTGCTAACAGCCTCTGGCAAATGTGCATGTAAAAAGCTTGCTCCTGATATTCTGCCTGCCATAAATTAATATCCACCCCCCCACCCCCCAAAAAATGGATTTGGTATTCCTTTGGTCTGAATGAAAAGTATATTACTTTATTTAGAACCAACTTCCCATTAGCAATAACCTTGGAATCAAAGTGTGAAGATCAAGTTACGAAATTCCAGTAGTTCTGCATGACACCTAATTATAATGATATAGGGCAGGTGGCAGAATTTTGTCTTTGTCGGTGCTTCCTTGTCTACGGTGAATGCCAAACAGCAGCCTCTTACATGAGCTCCCAAATTCTTAAAATCCCTATTCCTAGAGCTGGTTATTACAACTCTCAAGAGATTATTACCTCTCCCTCTCCCACTCCAGATTAAAAAAAACTACTTGCCATGATTAATGGGGGGAATCAAATTAAACAGGCCTTGGTGATTTACTCTATAAAAAAAATGAAACTGGAATATGACAAGATATTGCAAAGCTCATAAATGAAGGATGCTGTACTTCTACTTAACAATCATGCCTTTGTGTTTAGTTGCAAAGCATGGTGTTCGAAAAAAGTTTACTTCAAAGAAAGAGGCAACTGGGAGTAGAAGGAAGAGAAGAATGCAATAATTTTAGGAGGGACCCAACTGCACTTTAGCAGTTTTGCTTTTGTAGGAAGCAAACGCAAAGGGAGAGAGAGACAGAGAGAGAGAGAGAGAGAGGGAGTTTGAAATCGAAAAAAAAAAAAAAAGAGAAAAAAGCTGTTTAATTAGAGAACAGCAGACTTGCATCTTTAAATAAGAGTAGTATCATTAGAAAGATTATTCTTGTGAAGGCCCCAAAGTGGGAAATGTTATGGTATGTTTGCATCATCCACTTCTTTTGCAGGGAACAAAGGCCTCTCTGTCATTGTCTCTTTTTCTCTTAGAAGTAGGAGATCCACTAAAATAAAATTCTGCCTTTGTTTTAATGTTACAAGGTCATTCTGTGAGAGCCAGTGTAGTGTGGTGGTTATGGTGCTCTTCTAGGAGCTATGAAAACTCACTGAGTGACTTTGGGCCACTCACTCACTCACTCACTTTTATTCAGCCCAACTTACATCACAGGGTTGTTGTGGAGAAATAAATGGAAGGAGAGCCGTGTATGCTACCTTGACTTTCTGGTGGAAAGGTGGGATGTAAATCTAACACATAGCTGAATAAACTCAGGAAGCATCGGAATAAATGGCAAAGACTTTTTGCAAATTATTTAGTTGCAATGCATATGATGGGCTTTTTAAAAGTTAAAAAAGCTAATAGTGCTCCCTTGGCCACCATGTACATTTAAAAAACTTCATCTGATTTGACAATAAAAAAAAAAACCTGTTGAAGCAATAACAGGACCAGAAAACTATAGCAGAAAAAAAACAGGTTTTGGAGGATCTGCAAATCCATCCTTCCAGGAAATCCACATTTTGTAAAAGTTGGAGCACCAGTAAAGCCTTCCAAGTTATCCATACCGGCCAACTTTTATAGGAAACCTGCATTTTTTAATTCTTGATCTGGCTGCCTTGTTACCTGTCTTTGAGATCTGGAATTGTTGCCATAAGGCTTTTGCTTGAACTAGTCATCTGGAATGGGCTGCTACACAGCAGAATCCTGCCAAGGCTATTAATATTATTTAGAAACATCAGGGCATCAAGACTTACTTGGAAGTTTATTTCCTAGAACCAGGAGTTGCCTGCCAGCATGTTCTGATGCCAGAGATGTGGGAAGCAATTCACTTTAGCATTCTCTAAAATTCCACAAGAAGGCTCACATTTCTTAAGGTAGCATTCCTGAGGGGAGTTCTACTCCAGACAGGCTGATGTGCTGTTCCTTTTGAAGGCCACTCAAGAAAGTACATGCACTGTCTTGCATTCAGTTGGATTAACTACCCTGCTGATTGTGTCCCTGAGACTCTTTCAGGGGGTCCATGAAGTCAAATTAATATTTTTAAATTTCTCAGTTTTCCTTTCTAGTACAGTAAATATTGATAGATAGAGCCCACATAAACCAAAGCTCTTTGTGGTCCTCAGTCATTTTTAAGAATGTAAGGGGTCTTGAGAACAAAATGTTTGAGAACTGCTATCCTAGGAATACAGTGATTGCAGGAAGGTACCCACCAACATAAGATTTTGACATAAATACTTTGATGAAAGATGGAAGACTAGTTTAATCTCTGTCTTTAATCAGAAAGCTATTGTTGATTGCTAGGGCCTTGACTGAAGGAAGGAATAATTGAGAACAAAGTACTCAAAGGATATTCTAGTTCAAAGGAAACAGAGCCAACAAAAAGAAGGTTGAGTGGCTGTGTACATAAACAAGCCATCTAACTTGAATATGGACACCCTGTTGAAAGCTTCTGGATAAGATTAAAAGGAGTAGAACAAAATTTTAAAAAGTTGATACCATCTTGGAAGTTTACTATGCATCATCTGTACAGTCAGAGTGGAAGAATCCTTTTTTAAATCAACTCATTCTGGTTTCAGAAGGATAAGCTATAATGGCAAGAAAAGCTGCTATGTGCTGGGAAACTAACTCAGCCAGAAGTGGGAGATCCAACAGATTTCTAGTCTTTCTTGCTTATAACTTCATTTTTCAGAAGGTAGTAAAAGAAATGAGGGAGTCATCTATCCTAGGCCTAATCCTGACCAACAGAGAAAAATTGGTTGATGGGCATTCAGATATCTGATCATGCCATCCAGGAGTTCAAGATTACTAGCGGAGCAAAAAATGAGAGGAGCCAATGAGCTCCAGAAAGGTAGATTTTAATGAATTCACGGGAAAGCAGACAATACAAGGGCTTGGAATACAAGTCAAAGAGGAATGGGAGATCTGGAGAAAGAATTACTGAACACATAGGCGTAGCCAATTCCGTGAGAAGGAGACATGGGAAAAACTTCAAGAGACCTAAATGAGTGAGTGGGGAGCTCAGTGACAAGTTAGAAGCAAAAAGGGGATGTAGAAGTAATGGAAGCAAAGGATAACAACTCAGAAGGACAACGAATTGGCAGTTCAGGCATGCAGGGATGGAGTCCGCAAGGCTATACTCAGAAGAAATGAATCTGGTAGAAAATACTATGTAAGTGGGGGTGGCTATGTCCAAAGTAAAAGAAGAATCCAGGAAACTATTGAGTTATTGCCTGGGAAGACTGGGAAATAATAACAGGAATCAGGGAGAAAACAGAATTTCCTAAGAGCTTCTTTGCATCTATCGTCTCTCAGGAGAGGGAAAGAGACTTTCCTAACTGACTAAGGAGAATGCAGCTAAAATTGTTAAAGGTACAGCATTGTAGGAACTCACCTTGTTACCTTAACTGAATTCAAGTCTCCAGGGCCAGACAATTACCACCCAGGGCACTGAGGGAACAGGCAGGAGAAATCTGCTGTTTGTTGTCTTTCAAATACTCCAGAAGAACAGGTAAGGTGCCAGAAGACTAGAGAAGAGCACAGGACTAGGAGGCGTGCCTTTTCTGCCATAGCCCCTGCCCTCTGGAACATCTTCCTCCCTGAGATTAGGACAGCCTCTACTCTGTTGGCCTTTTGTAAGGCCCTGAAGATCTGGTTGTGTGCCCAGGCCTGGGGTCCTGAGTGTATTAAGGGCCCTGTTTCCTGGTTATGTTAACATCTATGGATTATAATTTTCTCAGTTGCTGTATATATTTAATTTTCTTTTGTATTGTGTTTGTTATTTGGTTTTAATTGATTTTATGATTGTTTGCCACCCAGAGTCACTTGTTTGAGATGGGTGGCCAAATAAATAAAATAAATAAAAATAAATAAATAAATAAAGACATAGTCCCAGTATTCAAACAAAGAGGAAAAAAGAGGACCTAGAAAACTACAGTTCAGCTAGTTTAAGATCTGTGCAGAGCAAGGTCCTAGACCTGATTAAATAGCATGGGTGTAAGCTCTTAGAAAAGAATGTTACCATTACCAGAAGCCAGCATGAGTTTGCTAAGCTCAAGTTGGATCAGACTAATCTTACCCTTTTTTATGACAGAATAACTAGTTTGGTAGGCCAAGGAAATACTATGGATACAGGGTACCTTGATTTCAACTGAAGTGTTTGATAAGGTTTCTCGTGAGGTTCTTGTGGAGAAGCTGGATACGTGGGCTGGAATGTACTGTGGTCAGGGGCATTAGCAAATGGTTAAAAAAGCATCCCCAAAGGTACTTGTAAATGGTTCTGTTTTAACATAGACGGAAGTATCAAAGGGGCTCCTCAGGGCATTCTACTCAACCCAGAACCATTCAGCATCTTAATAGACAACCTAGAGGATAGAATGGAAGAGATAGTTATCAGATTTGTTAGTGACATCAAACTAGATGGATTGGCTAACCCTTGAGAGGATAAAATCAGGAACTTATAATCACTGATCATATATGCTACCTAAAGCTTGGAGAATCAGGTGGCATACCAATTTTTGTAATTAATAAAGGAACAAGTAACATCATTCTATTGGATTTGGCCCAATGTTCAAGATTGTGAGGGTCACTAAAGGTTCTTTTTAACATAACTGCTATAAGCCTCTTGTAATGCCCTTGGAGACCCCACTTGTGAGCTACCATTGTTTTCCCCAGATTATACCAAGGTGTTGCTCCATTTAAGTTTTTCAAGAGGGAAAATTATGGTCAGATGCTGCCAAGAGCAGTAGCAAAGCCACTACCTGTAGCAATGACTCCAGTCCCTGAGTCCAGAGGGGAAAGCAAACAACAGGTGTCCAACCCCAGCAGAGAGGGCAATTTGCTGGCACCAGCAAGGACCTCAGACGAAACAGGTACGCAGATGTCTCTTCTCAGTCTGGCACTGATCCCACAACACTAGGTCTTTGGCTGTCTTTAAGGCACTTCCCCATAGTCACCTCCACTGGGCAAAAGCACCCCAGGGGTCAAATCAGCTACCCTGGCCAAATGTCCAAACCCCCATCAAGGGGGTTGTGTGGTTTCCTTCAGGCTTTCAGCAGGGTCTGAGCTGAAGCTGCACCCCACAAAGCTGGCAGTTCTGCTACCACCAGTCACATTCCACCAACTGATGATCAGGAACCTCACTTGCTCTTCCGAACCACAGACCACCTCACAATCAGCTAGCAGGGAAACCAAGTCACCCCCATCTTCAGGTCACTTTTACAGCTGCTCACCCATGGTCACTCATGCCCTGGTCACCTCCAGAATGGGTTACTGTAATGTGCTTTACATGGGGCTGCTCTTGAAGAGCATCCAGAAGCTACAGCTGATGCAAAATGCATGGGCAATTTATGGTCACTCCTCATTCAGTGCATGTGACACCTCTGCTCCATGAGCTGCATTGGTTGCCAGTTTGTTTCTGGGTTCAATTCAAGGTGCTGGTAATGACCAATAAAGCCCTATATAGCATGAGGCCGGGTTATTTGAAGGACCTCCTCTTCCCAGTCCTATCAGGTCTGGCAGGAGAAGAGCTTTTTCTGCTGCAGCATCCACCCTTTGGAACATTGTTCCCCCTGAGATTAGATTAGCCCCAAACCTGCTGACCTTCTAGAAGGCTCTGAAGACATGGTTTTCTTATTGTGCCTGGGGGTCCAGTGGTGGTACGGAGCCTGCTGGTTGGTTGCATTGTTAGTCATTTATTGTACTCTCCTGTAAATTAGTTTTATTGTTTTAATTAACTCTTTAATTAGTTTTAATGGTGTTTATTTCATTTTCATTTCTGATTGTTGTTGTTTTTTTAATTTGTAAGCCACCCAGAGTCATTTAGGTGAGATGGGCAGTGATATAAGATGAATGAATGAATGAATGAATGAATGGATGAATGAATGAATAAATGAATAAATGAATGAACCACACTCCCTGCCAGCCTTCATGAAACATGTGGTCCCAGTCTGAATCTAGGTCTGGTCACCACTACACACTGCCTCAGTAGTAGTCTTAGTGGCCTCCACTGCCCAATGGCTGGAGCTCCACCTCTGTTGCTCCTCCCAGCTCCACCGGCACTGCCTCTGTGCATCCCAAGTCCACCACCGCTGCTGCCACCACTCTTGGCCACAACCATGGTCAGTATCTTTTCCTCCTTTCAAATAACTCTTCCACAACCTCCCTTCTCCAACTTTACATTTATGGCCAAGTAGTTCGCTACCCTTTTGAACAGCAGGTTTAAATACAGAATGAATTAATCCTACAAATCAATCCATTCCATGGCAATATTCTTTTAAAGAACCAAGTTCATTTCCAAGGAAGTTAATGAGAATGCGTCCAGTGCAGTGATTGGTTATAAGCCACATGTTTGCAGTATAATAAATGACAGCTGCAGAAACCTATTCCCAAATGTAGTTACTGATCTTGAAGAAGGCAGAAGATATCAGAGAAGGAGCCTTGTCACTTTGGGCATTCTCATCAAGACAGAATCACAGAGCAAACACAGTGTCATTGTTCATCCCAGGTAATCATACTTCTTCACCACTCTTGAATTAATAATAGGCAAAAAAGTGGTTATACACAACTTCAAACATTGAACGTTACCAATGTTTCCTGAGAAAATTGTAGGAAAGGATGACAAGAAATTGCTGCATTCAGGGGCAAAACATACCCTAACATTATCTGCCAGCCAGCCCCATATAATGTTCTGTTATGTTTCTCCTGACATATCTGGCCCTCACCCCTATAGAACAAAGTAGGCAGAAGCTCTTATACACAGCTACTTTAACTTCCTTGGACAAACAGCCATCTCTTACAACAGTCATGAGGCTTCGTGATAAGCCTCATGACTGTAGTAGCAGCCAGCTAGGCAGCTTCCCTACTGATCCAATCCAGTCCAAGCTTGAATAACTTCAGGGCATGTCTGAGAGCTAATTTTGAGGATCCTATCAGGCAACAGACAACTGGCCATGAGATTTGCCCTCTCCAGCAGGGTAAGCTTTGAATATGAAAATAAGCTATAGAGTTTCACCGCTGGCATTGGATGAGGCTTGACTGACCAGTTTAAAGAGGGACTATCTGCTGAAAATTAAAGATGAAGTTCTGCAATTCAGTACTCTGACAAAATGACAGTATTAATCCAAGTCTGCATGGGCATTTATTGAAATCTTGAGGAATTACAGGTAACTACAGATGGAAAGATGCTACTACTTTCATTCCCTTCCTTTTCTCTCTCACTGAAGATTTTTAGGGTTAAACCCATGCAGCTGGGAACGAGCAGAATCCCACTCTCTTTCCCCTTGGTGCCATTGCATTGTGAAGATCTGGCCATTTTGCATGGGAATGACCTGCTACGCCAATCCCTGAAGCATCAGTAAAATGCTGAAATTGCAGGGAGGGGCGGATTTTGCAAAGATTCACACACAGAAATGACACAGTCCTAGCCACCAAAGGTTCCAAGGCTGGAAGAACCAGATTAAGTTGGAGCCTAAACTTCTAGAGCAACTCACTGACATTTAGTTATTCCAGTCCATTAAAAATTCAAACTGGCATTGACATCCAACTTACATCACCAGACTTTGGCACAACTGGCTCAGCCTGCCCACACTCTCATTATGGTTGAAACAGTTGTTGGTTGGTTTCTATGCACTGGTCCAATTTCCTAATGCACAGAACCACTGCACTTCACCAGTGGTGACAGCCACAAATCCCTCCAACTCTATTTCATCTTCCCCAAGCATTTTCCAGTACAGTAGGGAATGGCAAACCACCTGCTATAGTCTGCCAAGAAAACATCGTGAAAGCGGCATCCCCTCAAAGGGTCAGACATGACTTGGTGCTCGCACAGGGGACCTTTCACATAATCCTGGAAATGGACTGACTTCAAACTCACAATACACACAATGACATTCCCTCCAATTCCTCTGGATGCAAGACCACAGCCTCAACACACCTTTCCAAGTTTGCCCTCCAAATATTTGGTCTATGCAGATGTGTGTGGGAGAGACCAAGATCTTGTCCCTTCATTGGTCCAATCATTGCATATTCAACCTTACTGCTAGAGCTTCGCCCCTTGTTTGGCACCCCTACCTTGTGTCTGAGGCAGAGCTGGCCTTTCTAAAACAATTAATCCTATTCTGCACATGATACCACTTTGATGGCTGAAAGCGAGGAGGAACTGAGCAGCCTTATGATGAAGGTGAAAGAAGAAAGTGCAAAAGCTGGCCTGCAGCTAAACCTCAAAAAAACCAAGTTTATGGCAACCAGCTTGATTGATAACTGGCAAAGAGAGGGAGAAAACGTAGAGGCAGTGAAAGACTTCGTATTTCTAGGAGCAGAGATTACTGCAGACGCTGACTGCAGCCAGGAAATCAGAAGGCATTTAATCCTTGGAAGGAGAGCAATGACAAATCTCGATAAAATAGTTAAGAGCAGAGACATCACACTGACAACAAAGGTCCGCATAGTTAAAGCAATGGTGTTCCCCGTAGTGACATATGGCTGCGAGAGCTGGACCATAAGGAAAGCTGAGAGAAGGAAGATCGATGCTTTTGAACTGTGGTGTTGGAGGAAAATTCTGAGAGTGCCTTGGACTGCAAGAAGATGAAACCAGTCCATCCTCCAGGGAATAAAGCCAGACTGCTCACTTGAGGGAATGATATTAAAGGCAAAATTGAAGTACTTTGGCCATGTGATGAGAAGACAGGACACCCTGGAGAAGATGATGATGCCAGGGAAAGTGGAAGCCAAAAGGAAGAGGGGCCAGCCAAGGGCAAGATGGATAGATGATAATCTAGAGGTGATGGACTCGTCCCTGGGGGAGCTGGGGGTGTTGATGACTGACAGGAAGCTCTGGCATGGGCTGGTCCATGAAGTCACGAAGAGTCAGAAGCGACTGAACAAATAAACAACAAAATTCTCTGCAAGTGTAACTACTTTTTTTTTTTTAGAAGGGTGGTTCTTTGCATGTAATCCTCTATTTTAAATTCCTTAATTCCTTAACGATTAGGAATCAATATCCTCTTTCTCTGATTTTGGAGCTTTTAGAACAGGTACAGAAGGCACGCATCTTCACCAAATTGGAACGGGGGGTGGGGGGAGGGGCTTATTGCATATGAAGAAAGGGCATAACTATTTAACAGCTTCTGCTTGTTGCTAAAAGAAGTTTGAATACCCACTGATGCCTTTCAGATTGCTGGCAGAGGCTTCAGGGGGCCAGTTTTAGTCTTCCATGTTATGTAATTATGAATCAGCGTTTTGTTTTGTTTTTTCACGATTTCCTGGACAAATTTCTCATAGTCAATTCACACACCTGCTTGCTTACTTTCAGGACTCTGCTCTCTGTTGTGATCATGTGTGTGCAGTTTTGCAGCATCACTTAGATTGCAGGTAATGTATCAGACTAGATTATAACCCTTTGACCTGCCTACATGGACTATTGTGGACATTACATTTCATCTGAAGGATGAGAAATGACTTTGCCGACTTTGCCACCCCACACTTTTGATTTTCCTGCTTTTGCCATCCTGTTGACTCAGCTTACCAGCATACCTCTTTCAGTGGGATTCCAAACCTCACTAAGAGTGTGATCAGCTCAAACAAGCCTTCACTTCTCACACTATTTTCCATTATCCCAATACCACCTGCCCAGTTTTTTGTATAGGATGAAGGCTGAGCTTTACTACCGGTAAAACATTACTAGTGGTATGTTTACTTCTAGGAAGAAAACTAAGCCAATCTTCTACCTATGGCAGAGTCAACTGTTACTCTTTGAAGTCACTTATGAATGCCAACCTTGCTTTTCTTCTGAATGTTTCTTGACCCTTGCTCATCCCAGAAGCCTTCTAATTCCTTCAAAAACATCAGGCAGTTCAGTGCTTCATTCAGTGACATGTAGATCATATCAAACCCTCCAAATGGCACTCAGTTGATGGCCATTGCTAAGAAGGTCCCCCCACCATTGCTGTGGGAAATCATATCTGGCATTCTACCAAAACTCTCTATCCAGCCATCCAAGAAGTTAGATGCCAAGTTTGTAGGACCATTCCCAATTTTTGCATAAATCAATACACTGACCTCTCACTTACAGCTACCTGCCATCCTGAAGATGCACTAGTTTTCCACTACCCTTATGGGTTAGAGAACATCATTCTTGCCCCTTTTACATCTCAGCTTTGTCACCCTTTCCTGAATCAGTGGCTGGGGAGGAAGTATTTGAAGTACAGCACATTCTGGATTTTCAGTGCAAGTAGTACCAACTTGAGCATTTGATTCATTGGAAGGACTATCTGGAGACCAAATGCTGTATTGGAGATGCAGCCAATATGCACATGGCCTGCCTCCTTTGCTATTTCTATTTGCAATAATGTCATAAAACCAAAATGCTTGAGTGGCTGCACAGAGAGGCCCCCACCCTTGCAAGCAATTCTGACTAGGGAGGAGGCACTTCCACTGTGAAGGAATCTGTTGGTAGTGGCCTTTCTTTAGGTGTATAATAAAGCTGCCTTGCTAGCCATACTTCATTCATAGCTTAGAAAGCTTTGGCCAAGTTTGCAGTAGGTAGAGAGGGAGCCTGATCCCACCTTTCCCTTTGTATAATTTCATTCCAGTTCCAATTTGTTCCGAGAACTAAGTCCTGTAGAGGTTTCAGGGAGAAAACATGCATGTTTTTTGTTTGTTAAAACTTGCCAAAACATGGTCCATCATAATAATATTAGATGTTGTAGTGTTCACCACAAAATAAATAACAGAGAATACAGGACATACAGGACATTTCCAAATGAGAGAGATCATGTTGAAAGAACTGCATCTCCCAACCTAATTGCCTAAAATTAATGAAAACTCATGACAATTTTCCAAATAAGGAGCAAGAAAAAAAGAGTAGGAAAACATCTACAGATGTTTGTGTTTATCTTTTCCCTTAGATATATAGTGTTGTCATCAATTTTCTACAGATGAATTCTAGGGTTATTATCAGTCAAAATTGGGTATGCATCAGAATTGCAGATATTTCTGTATTATTCTGTTCTCTGAAACTTTTTGTGATTAAAAAAGCTGGGAAAATCTTCCTTACCTATACAACTTTCCCCAATATACACAGTTTGGTCTATGTGTGTGTGTGTATGTATGTGTGTGTGTGTTTCAAATGTACAGCTTTTCCTTTTAAAATTTAGCTAGCCAGTGCATATACTTTAAAGAAAACTCCATTTCACTTATTGTATTAACTTATTTATTTATGCAAGTTCCATCTTGCTGCAATTTATGTCAGACTTGTGGCACCATTCAGCAGAACAATACAGTTAAAACATCCATAGTATAAATCATTAAAATATCTACAGTAATAATACATTCAGTATGAACACCAGTTCAAAAATAATGGAACTCACACACCAGCAATCACCAAGATAGTGCTCATTCATCATCAAAATTCCCTGGAAAAGCTCCATCTATACCATATTCCATGAGGCTATTAATGCAGTGGCAGTTTTGATCTCTGTGGGAAGGCTGTTCCATAGCACAGGGTCCAACACTCAAAAATACTCCCCCCCCCCGGCTGAGCACATTTACTTTGCACAAGTGGGGGACCACCAACACTTTCTCCTGAGATGTTCATATTAAGTGGGATGTCGCTGGCTGCAGAAGTCAGGCCTGTAAGTACCTTGGTACCAGGCTACATAGGTCTTTCCAGTTCAAAGCTAGCACCTTGTATTGGCAAACAGTGCAAGGCCCATGGGCAGCACAGATATTATGTGCTCCTGGAGTCTAGTGCCTGATAATAAATGGCCTGATGCATTTTACACCAATAGGCTTTAAAAGCAGCTCAAAGAAGCATGCATTACTGTAGTCCAGATGAATAGTGACGAGGGCATGAGTTACTGTTGGGAGATCTCCCCACCTCCAGTTAGAGCTATAGCTAGTGATTATCTGGAACTGGGCAAAGGCCATCCTGGCCACTGTCTCCACTTTCCCATCTAGCTGTAGCCACAAGTCCAGGAAAACTCCCAAGCCATGGAGCTGTTCCCTTAAGAGAGAACACTGGAGCAACCTGAGAACCTTAAGAGACAAAAGGCAACTTTTTTTCAATATGGGCATTTCTAGAACATATGATACCTTTTGGATGCATCTCTGCAAAATGTATGTGTGTGTGTGTGTGTGTGTGTCTTTTTGACTGGAGAATGAGGTGCTAGCAACTCCATTCATTGCTCCATTCATCCCCCCATCTCATGGAAGTCTATTGAGAAGGATCCTGTCAGTGCCCGCCTACTGTACTTCATGGTTATATATCATAATGAATGTGATCCAGCATCATGGCACAAGTTGTGTAATTTGTACAATGATGTCATGGTGCACATGTTTTTGCACATGTTGACATCGCTGGGGCTTGTTACAGAAATTGCTGTTAACAGTAATTTCTTTTATATTCTTCACCCAAAATAACAAGGTAAGAGAAAGAAAGTCCTCCCCATAAGAATCGTGCTTTATTTTTTATGCCATCAAACAGCTATTCAGGATTATTCTGTAGGCTAGTTCTATAGATATTATATATTCCTGAGACCTCAGAGGCATAGGTTAGCTCAGACCTCCCTAACCTCTGGCCTCCATTATTTCCCAGGTACTAGACCTGCTAGCTGGGGATTTTGGAAGATGAAGTTCAACAGATCTTGAGGTCATCAGGCTGGGAAAAAGCTGTGCTTGAGTATAAGCAAATTTAAGAAAAACTGTACTCTTTAGATTACTGTATATATAATTCTATGCTGGATTCTAAAGTTTAAAAATCATGTTGCACTAAATTGAAATGGCTGTAAATGAGGCTGTTGGGTAGCTTCCCAAACTTTTTTCCCCCCACAAAATAGCATGTGGATGAACTCACAGAATAAATAAAAAGTCTTCCATGTCTTTAATCCCTGCTAAAGACAATCTCCATTTTCATGGAATGTACTACTTATTGTATATGTAAGTAAGCTGAGCTTGCTACTGTGTGATTAGGCCACTAATTCAATAATTCTGCAAGACTAAGAGCATCAAATCTGCCATGTTGATATCTGTTAAGATGCAAATGTTGTGCCCACTGATGGTTAATACCTTTTGAACTGAGCAGGACTTATTTGAACATGCCTGACCAAGCAGGGCTGACTGTGGGGTAAAGTAAAAAAAAACAACTTAAGATGGTAGCTGGGTTGGGGCTTTGCACAGTCCTGGCCACCATCTTGACTTTTTTTTACTCCCTCTGCAAATATCCCTGTGCAAAAGTCTAGGTACTTGCACACATACATACTTCTTAGCTCAGAATCAGCAATCCCTTAATTTTATGTGGGAGCGGGGAGGAGGAATTCTTACCCACAATAAGCATTTATTGCTGTACTTTTATATTTAATGTTATTGGTTGTGAACATTTTGAAAGCACATAGGTTCTTATAGATAAAACTGTTATATATTTCACCACTGCCACCTAATTGGTCATTTGCAGGACATGATAGTAGCAGACCGTTTCTAAACAAACCATTTTTCTTCTATTTTTCTTTTGCAGCATGTACAAAATATACTATTTCTGACATTATGGCCATAACTCAATTCTTGAGAGCAATTCTGAGATGGCAAAGGGAAGTAGGGGAGGGCAGAGGGAATGTCTCTTCACTTGGATGAAAAATAGAAACTATTGCAGCAGATGACTAATTTATGACCATTTTGGGGATGAAGCCAAATATTCATACCAAAAATTCAAGAGACCACTATAGATGTCATCTTTTTCTAACAGCAAGTTTGTTTTTTTAAAGCTGAGGACAACACAGAATTTGCTTTTAAAATATTATTGTTTTTTAAAGTGAACATACAAACCGGTGTCCACGTTTATCATCTTTTTTTTGTCACCCTGATTTGGGGAGATTTTTCAAACAATTTTTTTTTAATCACTTGCTTTTCCAGCATGAGATCTTGTTTTCACAACAATAATTTTGATGCTTTTGCATCTACTTTATCTGAGATTTTTCATGACTGACATAATTATCTCCGAATCAGTTCTTTGTAAAGTTACAAAGAGAGGTGATTCGGCAGCTTGTTAACATGACAGTGACAAAGGCCAATCATTAACACTCGGCATGGTCATTTCCTTCTCCTTGAATCATGATACAGTAGTTGTTCTGCTGTGGAGCATACTTGGAAAGTCTATGTATCTGCCCCAACCTAGAAGAGAATAAATACAGATGCACAACTAGTTGGCACTTCAATATCTATGTCTGCTTTATCTATCAAAATGAGTGACTGAAATCTTTCTTTGAGGGGGAAAAAAAAAACCCAGAAACCACTAGCTGTATGTTTTGCTTTGCAACAACAGCCCACCCCACCCCACCCCAACCCTGGTTAAAAAAATACATGACATGGCAAGAAAACAGCAGGCTGTGTGAGCTTTACTTGAGGCATAACATGGCTGATAAATAAACTTTAAGGACAACTCAACAGTAAAAAGTCATTAAAGATAGTTCAAGTACTGAGTAAGATGTAAAAGCTCATTAAGGCTTTGGGGCAATTCATCTAAGGCTTCTTAAGCCTTTAAATTCTTTCTTATTAAAGGGAATAAGTGTGCCATATATTATATATGTTTAGGAAAAATTTAATTACATTTGCTGGTGGCAGTGCACACATAAGGCTATTTAACATTTCAATAAACATCCAGATATTTGTAAGAACAATTGCAAACATCTATTTTATCACTACTAATGCTGTTTCACTGATAAAAGGTTCTAAATATTTGTGGGCTTTATGGCATTCTTCGCTGAAAACCCATTAGTCTCTGCTTTTCCCCCTAAACTGTTACTTACTTAGTGTACATAATTTACACTGTTAAGAATTTTATTGACTAGTATTCTTACCTACTATTGAAAATTTAGAGCATCCAAGACATACAAATTCAACATCCTCAAAGAAGTGGCTTAGGTAATGCATTAGAGAGGGGAAAGAACCTGTTGTATATAGCTTCATACTCTTCTTTTGAATCTCTGAGCAGCTTCTGCTTCTGAGCATCATTGTCCTTGCACTTCAGAAACGAAGGAAGGTGGGAAAGAAAGACACAGTTACTGTCTAATTTAATAACTAGAGAAGACAGTATCTGTCTAGACCATGGCTGAAGCAAAATTGGAAATCCACATGACTTCATCAAAGAATGAACAACTGATTGTCTCTCTTAACATCCTGAAAAGGGGATAATTCAGGCAAGGTCTGCACAGGTTACACACAAGGAAGGTAGTAAGATAGATGGTACCACTTCAAACAGTAGATGGGTCACACATCACATTTTAGAAGGCTCCTTGCATTCAGAATTTCCAACAATTGAAAAACACTTCTTTTATAAAGGCTAGGCCAAAATCTCTCTTTGGAGTTTAATAGCATTGATTTTATAAGGAGTTTCTTTTACAAGGCAGGTTATTTAAAAATGTGGAGCTCCACACTGTAGATTTTTAGATAGTCCAGTCTAATACTTCCTCATTCTTCTGCCTCAGTCCCATGTCATTCCACAACACATAGATTAGTTAGTACTTTTTCAATGTGGAAGTGGTGAAGGGTGAGATACTTTTTGGTGATGTTGTCATGGGAAGAGGAAGGGGAAAGAGGGCAAGGAGAATTCAAAGAAAGTGTAGATCTTCAGGTGTTGGGACCAGGCTTTTGACCTATATTTATTTTTCTTTGTCAGATGTATCTTCCACCATTTCTCCAGGAGCTCAAACCCCCTTTATTTGATCACCACAGTAATTACCCTGTGTGGTTGGGCTAAAGAGAGGTGTGGTCCCATCAACCACTGAGTTTCCAGTCCTCGTTCAATGCCTTCACTAATATACCCCATTGGCTCTTCATCACTGTTAACATAATCTTACAGATATGAATCTGAAGCTTAAACCACATGGAGAGGCCAAGGCCATATAGTGAGATTATAGCTTTGCTCAGATCTTTCTGTAGCTAAAAGTCTGAAGGTGTACAAACTCCTGGCTTTTAGACATTATTCTTAGTAAGCAAGAAGATATTTTAGGAGAAGATCAAGAAAAACATAGAAAATATTCCATCCCCCCTCAGTATATCAAAAGAACTGTATCCCTTTGAAGGGGCACTTTGCTTTGTAAAACAAAAAAGACAAATGCTAAACAATATAGAATTAAGAGGAGAAATAAACCAATGACAAATTAAAAGCAACTGAAGAAAGGAGGAAGAGGTGGATAGATATGTTTGTATGAACATGTATGCCATATCTAAGATAAATAGATCATTTTAAACCTCCATATATTAAATCTTTCTGTCCAGATGACATTTGTACAGTTTACAGTAAACTAGGATCACCATATCTGGGCTGCAAAACTCGAGTCAACCTCTAGATAGCAGCAAATAGTTATGTTCCTGTATCTCTTTACTGCCATCTAGTAGCTAATCAGACTTTTGCAACCCAGATATGGTACCCCTCGTAGATATATCCTTCACGGTAAATGTTTTCAAAGTCATATATTTTCTCTCCTGTGTTTCTGTATTTTGATGCTATACTACACAAAGATATATTGCTGTATCTTTGTATAGTATAGCAATATATCTTCAAGAGTTGCTTCAAGAGACACAAAGCTTGTATCACCTTTTTGGGGTTCTAATTTCCACAGACTTGCCCAGTGCATAAACAAGATTCTCTTTGTGGGCTAAAACACAAATGGGGAGATGGGCGGTGATAGAAATGTGAAAAATAAATAAATAAATAAATAAATAAAATAAAATAAAATAGAAATGTGATAGAAACGTGATAGAAATAAATAGAAATGTGGAAAATAAATAAATAAATAAAATAGAAATGTGATAGAAATAGAAATAAAATAGAAATAAATAGAAATGTGAATAATAAATAAATAAAGCTTATGCTGTGGGAAAGGATACAACTCCATCTGGAAGAAATAATCTTCTGATTTTAAGGATTTCCAGGCAGAAAAAACAGGGCCTGGGCCTCTGAAGGCACAGTTGTGCTCCACTTAAGTGAAGGAAAATTTCAAGAAGACCTACAGAGTCAGATACAGTATATTTCCTCCCTTGTAGTTAACTGCACTGAATTGTACTAACGTAACAGTATCCGTCTAGAATTAGGCAGAGGTGTGAGTAAAATTTTGAGAGAGACACGAGGGGTGAAATGGATGGAAATAGAGCAGAAAAGGGTCAGGGCTTTTAGGTAGAATCTAATAAGGTAGCCTTAGCCACCATCCAAAAAGATAATATGTATTCTCAGAAAGGAAAAGGGAGAAAAAAAAGGCACAGATTTGCATAGAATTTGCTTCTGTTGTCTTATCAATGTAATTGCACATTTAGAAACATGTAATGTCATTTAAATAAAAATGCAGCCCATCTCACTGCCATAGGAAAGACTGTGTTCAGTGTCCCCACTCCAGCAGTTTTCCAGATGTTCACAACTTAGAACTCTCCTTCACGCTTCCTTCTTCTGATCTGTACTGGGAAGCAGACTGATGTGCCCAGAGGGAGTCACCTGATACCTTGAAAGCCAATAGAGGAAAAGAAGGGGGTTCTGTCAGGTTTTGGGCAGGAAGAGTGTTTGGGGTATTGAGAGAGCTGGCCCTTCAATTTAAGGGAGAAGTAATGGAATAAATTGTCATCTTACTATCTGTAGTCTAATGCAAAAAGTCCCTAAATTCTTCTTTTACAAAACCAATTAATTGCAGTTAAGAGGTTATCAGATCGCTATATAACCAAGGGTTGGCACTAATGCCCCTCTGAGTATCCTGGCATATCTGATCCTCCAGAGTGGTGTTTGTGGGATTCCCACTGTAAAATTTTATTATCATTATTTTTAATAAAACATTTTTTAAAGGTTTGAAAACTCATGAGATCTCCAAACTTCATGAGAGCTCAATGCTCCCATCAGAAATCTTAGAGATTTGGGGCAAGAAAGCCAAATTCTTGTGTGGTTTTGGTGATCTCATGAAGTTCCAGCTACGGGGGAAAAAGTGTATTTTACTTTTATTTTGCCCATGCCAGGAGTGATCTGCATTACCTACGTGGATTGCAATATCCCCAGAATACCTATTGGGAACCGCTGGCCTACTTTATCTTATGACTCTCCTATGTCTTCTTAACTGTTCTCTCTTTCTTTGCTACATCTGTTTTTAATAAAGCAAATGCACCACTGAGTTTGCCGATGAAGTCCATTGCTATAAAGTGCAAGCTGCTAGATACCCATGGTTGTTACTTTCCCATTATCTAGCTAACTTTACTATTAAACTAACACTAACTATCTAAAACCTTTAACAGTCAGGTTAGAATAATTTAAAGAAAGAGGATAATCTGGTTTTGAGCTTTAAGCCAGGGGTGGGGAATCTATGGTCTTCCAAATATTCACCACATTTGGGCATTAGCAAGAGGGGTGGGGCAAGGGGAGGCAAATCGTGGAATGATGCTGGTTTTGCTGTGTGGATAAAACATTGGCTTCCTGCATCATCCTTTGAACTCAACATCCAGGTGCCTCACCCAGGAAGGCCAATGTTGAAGAAAGCTGGGAGTTTTAGTTCAGCAACATGCAGTGGAATGCTTACCAGGTCTGTGCTGAGATACTCCAGACAACCATTAAAAAAAACAAAAAAAAAAAACACCTCTTTGCTGCCATCTAGTGACCATCTGAAGTTCTCCAACACACATTTGATAGCTTTTTCTGGCTAAAAGTTCTACTACCCCTTCTGTAAATACTGTACAGATTTAAAAGGACAAAAGGGCATGGATTGGAAAACATCAACCATTCATATGGTTTCATCACCACCCAGAGTCCCTCTTTTGGGGGAGATGGGTGGTAACAAAATCTGAACAATAAATATTTTCTTGATGGCCATCCCTCTGAAAGGACTACCAAAGTCATGAAGATGAGTTAAGCAGGAGATCAAAAAGGTCAGCAGCTCTGAACACCCCATGGGTTTGCACAGCTCTAAAGTTCTCAGTGCAAACTGTACGAGCCCTTTCTAATGTGTGTTGGCTGATGTTAGTTGCCAGAACTAGTTGGCAAGACATGTTCTGGGCTTCAGAGGAAGAGGGGAACTTCACATTGTCCATTTTATGCTTCCAGACTTTTAAGAGTTCCATTCCAAAGATGGAACTCTTCAAACAGAGCTCCCGCCTTACAGGATAATATGAATATTACACTCTAAGCATTTATCTGGAACAAAAGAGGTAGCGTATGAAGAAACGAAGAGGATTAAGTGTTATCCTGAAGAGCAGGAAACTGCTGGGCCTTGGGCTGTTCTTTTCCCACATGCTAGCACAGTGCAGTTGGTTAATAATCTTGTACAACTGTGAGTCAAAACATATATTCAAATGCCCAGCAGCAGCCTGTGAGAAAAGCTAAGGAAAGCAGTAAAAGGTGCTGCAGCCAACTCAAAGTCCACTATTTCTCCAGGAAAGCCTTGTTCCTTTATCAGTAAATGTCTGGTGATTGGCTGCCCAGAAAGGCACATGGCTGATGAATGGATTATCACTCACTATGAGCCAAATGAGAACAAGAATTGCAATGCCCTGTGCTGAATAAAAGGGAAATATTTTATCATAGCGTATCATTATCATTTCCACATCCATCCTAGACTAGAAGACTTGGGAAAGTACAGTTATAAGCAGAGTCACTGGGATTCATTTTGAAATGAATCAGTTCATAGCCAGAGAGATGAAGTGACAGGATAATCAGCAAACCAGTCCCAAAGTCAAACCAAATGAGGAAGAGTCCTAACTGTAACTCCAAAGGGTTGGGAAAGTGATAGGCAGTTGGAGTCCAGGTAGCCAGGTCACCTGGTAGTCCATTCAAAAGCTACTATTTACTGTAAACAAGTTTGAAATTAAGTTGCACGACAAGCAGCACCTCGTAGAAATATATTAAACAATTGCTGATCACACAGCCTTAAGAATTACAGACACTGTCCCCAGCAGTGCACTGTTCTCAAAAAGGGAATAATCAAGGTCAATCCCTGCTCAGTACATAATCCACTAAAGCATCTCTGACCGATGTCCATGCAGCCTCTGTTTGAAGATCTCCAACAAGGGAGAACTCACCATGTCATGGGGCAGCCTGTTCCATGGGCTGGCAGTTTGAACTCTCAGGACTTTCCCCTGATGTCTACCCTGAAACTTTGTCCTTTTAAATGTAATCCACCGGTTCTGGCCCTGCCCTTTGGGCAATAAAGGGTAAGTCCACCCCTTCTATGTGACAACGCTTCAGATGTTTAAAGACTGATATTATATCAGTCGTTTTCTCTGTAGATCTTTTAAATGTTTTTCAGAAGTTCTGGTGTCGAGACTTTCACCATCTTGGTGACCCTCTTCCAAACTGTACTGAACTCCAGCATACCATTGCTCCCCAGGATATCTCTTCTGAAACTTCACACTTCTGTGCCTTTCAGCCTTCCACTTGGTAGCCCAGCACTGCTATTGTTGTGGGCTTAGGGGCTGCACTTAAGAGTCTGGATCAGAATCTAGGATCAGAGGTTACCGTCTATTAAGGATCAAGTCCAGCCCAATGCAGGAATCTCTGTAGGATCCACTGACTTGTCCTCCTCTTCTGAAGAGTCCTCCTCAAAAGAAGCCACCACATGTTGTCAAGTGACAGATCTGGAATAAGCAAACAGCTTTGTAAGTAGCACCAAGCAAAATCAAATGCAGATGCTGCTGAAGTGAAATGGTGGGTGTCCACCTTTAGCCATGGTAGCTAGGACTGGTAAGAGTGTGAATTCAGCCACTTCTGGAGGGCTCCCCTGGTATTGCAGAAAATGTCCATCATCTTAAAGGTATTGCTTGCAAAAATAAATAAATAAATAAATAAATAATCAATCAATCAATCAATCAATCAATCCAGATCTGCCTAAAAATGCACTTACATTACCATCCTTGCTAATATCCATTCTGACGGCTATTCTTTGCCTGCCTGTTTTTGGATAGCTCAGCATACTCCTGTGCTGTTCAGTTGCTATTGTTCATTTGATTGAGGGGAAAGCAATTACTGATTTGCGTGCTTCTCTCCTGATATTCCGCTCTGGTTTTCTCCTTTTCTCCACAGCTTAACTAGCTTTCTTCATACACTACCAGTTGCCCACTAATTGAAAATTGATTTTGTATTCAGTCCAAGGGCTAGCTCAGGAGACCTCCATCAAACACTGTTGATTGGTCTCATTGGCAGGCCCATCCTTCTGAGCTTCCCTTTTGAATTTCATGGCCACAAGGAGTGCACTGGACACAAGGCACAGCTGTGACTTTATGAGGAGTAAACACCTTTGCCAAGATATCTGCAATGGGGTTCCGTAACACCTGACCCACCAGGCAGAAGGCAGCACAAAAGCCATGAATGGCCAGTAAACAAGTTTAACTCTTGCCAGGGGCTATAATAGATGCTGGTTGCTGAGAATGATGGGGGGTTATGACATGGTAAAGAATGTAAAGAAGGATAAAATGCAAAGAACTGTGATTTTCAGCTCCTCTAACAGTCTGATGATGACTGGCAATTGTATCTCCTAATTGAGGATCCCTAGGATGCTTAGTTCTTGTAGGGTACTCTGGGATTTCTCTGGATCAGGTTGCACCCAGGTTTGGCTAAGCACCAGAGGATTTTAGGGTTATGGCTCTGAAGTAAGTGGTTACAGCCATTAATATGAACAGGGCAGCTGAAGGTAGGCAGAGGAGGATAGATGTAAAGGACAGAGTGACCTGCAAAATAACACAAGGCACTTGAGACACAATAAGCCCTATCTGGAATTTCATGAATTCCATTTCTTCTCTACTTCTAATAAAAATAGTAGCCTCATCACATGCAGGACAGGTAACTGTGCCTCCTTGGTAAATTGGGGTATCACAATTACTGAGTCATGGTTCATTGGTTAGGGTCAGTGTCAATCCCTGTTATCATGTCCTACCTCACCAGCTCACTGTGCAAGATAAAAGGAAAATGTCATATCACTGCCAGCTACAAAATATGTGAACAGATCAAAATAAAGCAAATCTCTTCTACCTGATTGTTTTCCCAAGATAGAAAATAGACATAGGGGTGCTGAGGGAGATCAGGAAAGAATGCAGAGAAGAAGGGGTTTGAGGGGGGGAGGGTATAAGCAACCAACCAACCAACCATTGTGCCATTATTTTAGCCCAATTTAGCCCTCTCTGCCCCACCTGAAGTGACCTGTTTGTAAAGAAAAATCAAAATGTCAAGAAATCTGATTATAGATCTTCCATATAACCTGGAATTTGGCCTTTGCAAGCAGACCTTGCCAAATATGTCTGCTGAGCCTTACCCCAGGTCCCAGCTGATTAATCAGCTAGTCTTGTAGTGTTATTTGTCTGAGGGAAAAAATCAATTAATCTTCAACTAAAATTACACAAGGCTATTCTGTATCCTTTTTGGTAAAACAACTTGTCACTCTCTAAGTCTTCATTCTGCATTATTTCATCAGCTGCACTCTGTAGCTCTATTGTGAAGAAATGAATTTGGCTTGCAGCCTCAGGCAAGTAATTGAAAATGCTATAATATTCTTTATTCTTTAAGACATCAAATGAAGCTAATGTAAGAATCTCTTGAGGCACATCTAGAAGGTTACTATGCTCCTAAACAGACAAGGAAATAAATTATTCTTGCGAAGAGCGACAGAACCTGAAAAACCATAACCTACAATTGCATGTAGATGGTCCACATTCTGCAGAAGAGCTGCTGTTTTTGTGCATTCTCATGCTTTGATAACAGCAGGAGAAACATTCACTCATCACTTGCTTTATGAAATTCTTTTTTCTGAAAAAAAAAAATCCTTATTGTTTTCTTCCCCTCACATTTGTTTTAAGTAAACTTCACATTTTTTACTCTTCCAGGTTGCAGAGTCTCAGGAGATGAATATCGCACTTCCATACCAACAAGTTGTTTTTCTATGGGCATCTGGTGTGGCCCTAGAGGGAGACATCCACTCTATCAAATTAGGGAGTCAAAATAATGTAGTAGTTGGAGTCCAAACTGGTGTGTCTAGCAGCTGGATGTGTCTAGGTGGAAAAATAGTGCAATAATTTATCAAGGGCAGGACTCCCTCTTCGTAGTAATGTAATGAAAAATCTCCTGGGGAGAAAGTGCTCCATTATGAAAGAGTGGGAAGCCAAGGAGCTTGCAGGACTTCAGAGAAATGACGGAATAATGAAAGGCAGACAGGTTAAGAATATTGTTAATATATATGTACAAGAACAGAACAAAGCTATTTCATTTTTATCATTAAGAACAAATTTCCAATTGTGCCAATTTGGGGCTTGAAGGTTATGAAACTTTGGGCAGAAATTTCACTGGATTGGACTTCAGAGGAAGTGGCCACTTCATGCATTTTCTTGGAGAAAAGGTGTGCATTAACTGGATTTCATTTTGGCAAGTTTCTGTGATGCCTGAGACTTTGTTGGGATGCGGTGGCGCTGTGGGTTAAACTGCTGAGCTGCTGAGCTTGCCGATTGGAAAGTCGGTGGTTCGAATCCGCGTGATGGGATGAGCTCCCCTTGCTAGTCCCAGCTCCTGCCAACCTAGCAGTTCGAAAACATGCAAATGTGAGTAGATTAATAGGTACCGCTTCGGCGGGCAGGTAACCATGTTCTGTGTAGTCATGCTGGCCACATGACCATGGAAGTGTCTATGGATAAACGCCGGCTCTTCAGCTTTGAAACGGAGATGAGCACCGCCCCCTAGGGTCGGACACGACTGGACTTAATGTCAAGGGAAACCTTTACCTTTACCTTACTGAGACTTTGGTGGGAGCAAAATACTACTAGGATCCAAACAGTCTTTGTTTCTATTCCTACTCCATTCATGAGGGTTTTGGAGGAAAAAAAATGCAAAAACTAAATCTCTTTCATAAGATTGAACACAAACTGACAGGGGGAAAGCAAACCTGGAGAATTTTAATTTTTAAAAAACTTTATTTTGCCCAGCCATACGTAGGGCATAACATAATCAATTGCCCTTCCCAATCCACTGCCCAAAGCTGAGCATTTCAGTTAGTCTGACTGTTCTCTGTTGCTCCAGGGGGTAGGACTAGAACTGATGGACTGGAATAAGCAAGTAGATTTTAGCTGAACTTTACAAGAAACTCCCCTAACAGAAACAGATATTTAACAATGAATAGACTGCTTTCTATTGAAGTTGTTCAGCTTTCCTTTGCTGGAAATACTTAAGCACAGGTTGGATGACCATCCAACAGAAATGCTGGCTTGCCCATTTCTGCACTGAGCAAAAAGTTGGGCTGATAAATCTTCAGCTCTAAAATCCTGTGCCTCCTGTGCTCTAACCATGAAGCCTAAGAGCCAAATTATATGTCATTTTATTAATGTATGATGCATTCTTCATCCTGATAGGCCCTCCTACTAGTAACCCACTGAAAATTGCTCCTCCAAGGTGCTGTTTGACCCAGAAATACTGCTTGCAGTAAAGTACACTTTCAAATCATACAGCAATCAGATAGAAATAGGATTTTGAAGTAAGAAACCAATAGCCTCCACTTGGGCCCTTGAATACCTGTTTTTGATTCAGAACAAAAAGGTAGCATTAAAGGTATAATTGAAAAGCACCAATAAATTAATGTACTCTTGGACCACCACTTAGTGACCTTGATACTACCCACCTACTGATTAGTAGGATGACTGCAAAGGAAGTCCTGAGACCTAAAAGTTTATTAAAAATTTTAAAAATAAAAAAAACTAACAAGAATCAATATTTAGAATAAAGAGAAAAAAGAAGAAAAAAGATAAGAAAAAGCCAAAAGTGCAAGGAAGGAAGGAAGGAAGGAAGGAAGGAAGGAAGCTTCCAATTTTCCTTACAGCAGTTGTAAGTATAAATGTAAATTATCCTTTACTCTATGGTTATAACATGACTGACATTTTTTCTATAAACTATTTTTTCTAATCATCAAAACCATATATCATGATTCCATTTTTTTCTGTTTCATGCAAAAAGTCTATAAGGGGTTTCCAGTCAGCATTAAAGTTAGATAGTCTTTTCTCTGATCAAAGCTGTCAGTTTGGCCATCTCAACAATTATCTTCACCATCCATTCCTCCATTGTGGGGTAATGTTGAATCTTTCCACCTCTGTACATATAATAGACTTGCTGCAGTTATCATATATAAAAGCCAAGTTCCATGACTTTTTTCCAACTGTTTATCAGTCAGTCCCAAAAGAGCCTCTGGTTTCAAGTTTATATTAATCTTTAACATCTTCTAAGCTAGTATAGGTAATTGAGTCCAAAATTTTCTGGCTTTTTTTGCATGTCCATCAAACATGACAACATGTCCCCTCTTGTTTACATTTCCAACATAAATATGAAGTTGTTGTTTATTCATTCAGTCGCTTCCGACTCTTTGTGACTTCATGGACCAGCCCACGCCAGAGCTTCCTGTCGGTCGTCAACACCCCCAGCTCCCCCAGGGACGAGTCCGTCACCTCCAGAATATCATCCATCCACCTTGCCCTTGGTCGGCCCCTCTTCCTTTTGCCCTCCACTCTCCCTAGCATCATCATCTTCTCCAGGGTGTCCTGTCTTCTCATCATGTGGCCAAAGTATTTCAGTTTTGCCTTTAATCCATTCCCTCAAGTGAGCAGTCTGGCTTTATTTCCTGGAGTATAGACTGGTTAGATCTTCTTGCAGTGCAAGGCACTCTCAGAATTTTCCTCCAACACCACAGTTCAAAAGCATCTATCTTCCTTCGCTCAGCCTTCACAGACTACCGTTGCTACTTGGTCGTTATACAGATTTCTCAGGAGGCATACAAGATGACTTGGTATCCCCATACCATGAAGAACTTGCCACAATTTGTGGTCCACACAGTCCAAGGCTTTAGAATAGTCAATAAAACAGAAATAGATGTTTTTCTGAAACTCCCTGGCTTTTTCCATTATCCAGCAGATATTGGCAATTTGGTCCCTGGTTCCTCTGCCTTTTCTAAACCCAGCTTGTGCATCTGGCAATTCTCGCTCGATGAATTGCTGAAGTCTACCTTGCAGGATCTTGAGCATTACCTTACTGGCATGTGAAATGAGTGCCACTGTTCAATAGTTTGAACATTCTTTAGTGTTTCTGTCATGAGTACTGATGGCAAGCAGGAGGGGGCCTCTATCCAGGGGGGAAAATGCATGCAAAGTACTGAGGAATTAAGCAGCCATTCAGAGAGTCACAGATCAGACCAGCCTTAACTTTTGGGGTTTATCTGTCTGGGTTTTTCCCATGCTTCTTCAGTTTGTTAGGATTTTCTGTCTTATGTAGCAGTAATAAACACTAGAGACCTATTCCTCGTCTCAGCGTGATTCCTGACTGTTAGGACAGTTTCTCTTTTTTGGTATGGGGATATAAGTTGATTTTTTCCAATCTGATGGCCATTCCTGTGTTTTCCAAATTTGCTGGCATATAGCATGCCTTACCTTGACAGCATCATCTTGCAAGATTTTGAACAGTTCAGCTGGGATGCCGTCGTCTCCTGCTGCCTTGTTATTAGCAATGCTTCCCAAGGCCCATTCAACCTCATTCTTCAGGATGTCTGGCTCTAACTCACTGACCACATTGTCAAAGACATCCCCGATATTGTTATCCTTCCTATACTGGTCTTCTGTATATTCTTGCCACCTTTTCTTGATCTCTTCTTCTTCTGTTAGGTCCTTGCCATCTTTGTTTTTGATCATACCCATTTTGGCCTGGAATTTACCTCCAATGTTTCTAATTTTCTGGAAGAGGTCTCTTGTCCTTCCTATTCTATTGTCTTCTTCCACTTCCACGCATTGCTTGTTTAAAAATAATTCCTTATCTCTTCTGGCTAACCTCTGGAATTCTGCATTTAATTGGGCATATCTCCCCCTATCACTGTTGCCTTTTGCTTTCCTTCTTTCTTGGGCTACTTCTAGCATCTCAGCAGACAGGCATTCTGCCTTCTTGGTTTTCTCTTTCTTTGGGAGGTATTTTGTTGCTGCCTGCTGAACAATGTTGCGAACTTCTGTCCATAGTTCTTCTGGGACCCTATCTACTAAGTCCAGTCCCTTAAATCTATTCTTCACCTCCACTGCATATTCCTTAGGGATATTAGTGAGCTCATATCTAGCTGATCTGTGGGTCTTCCCTAATCTCTTTAGTCTGATCCTAAATTGTGCAATAAGAAGTTTGTGATCTGAACTACAGTCAGCTCCGGGTCTTCTTTTTACTGATTGTATAGATGTCTGCCACCTTTGGCTGCAAAGGATGTAGTCAATCTGATTTCGGTGTTGTCCATCTGGTGAAGTCCATGTATAAAGCCATCTCTTAGGTTGTTGGAAGAGAGTGTTTGTTATGCAGAATGAGTTGTCTTGGCAAAATTCTATCAGCCTATGTCCTGCTTTGTTTTGTTCTCCCAGACCATGCTTACCTGTAATTCCAGGTGTCATCTGACTGCCCACTTTAGCATTCCAGTCTCCTGTGATGAAAATAATGTCTCTTTTAGGTGTATTGCCCAATAGGTGCTACAGATCCTCATATAACTGCTCTACTTCAGCTTCTTCAGCATCTGTGGTTGGGGCGTATAGTTGGATCACTGTGATGTTAGATGGCTTGCCCTGAATTCGAACTGAGATCATTCTAACATTTTTTGGATTGTATCCAAGCACTGCTTTAGCCACTTTACTATTAACTATGAAGGCTACTCCATTTCTTCTGTGGTCCTCTTGTCCACAGTAGTAGATCTGGTGGTCATCTGATGTGAAGTGGCCCATTCCAGTTCATTTCATTTCACTGATGCCCAAAATGTCTATCTTTAATCTTGATATCTCACCAATAACCACATCCATTTTGCCCTGGCTCATAGATCTTACGTTCCAGGTTCCAATGATGTGTTGATCCTTAGAACATCGGATTCGCCGTTCACCACCAGCACTGTCGGCCACTAGCCATCCTTTCGGCTTTGAGCTAGCTGCGTCATCACATCTGGGGCTAGTTGAACTCATCCTCTGTTCCTCCCCAGTAGCATTTTGACCATCTTCCGGCCTGGGAGTCTCATCTTCCGATGGTATACTGACATATCTCTGGTTGTACTGATCCATTTAGTTTTCACGGCAAGAATACCGGGGTGGGTTGCCATTACCTTCCCCAGGGATCACATTTAGTCTGACCTCTCTGTCATGACCTTCCCGTCTTGGGTGGCCCTTCACGGTTTAGCTCATGGCGTCATTGAGGTGCTGAAGCTCCAGCACCACGACAAGTTAACAATCCATTGCTGAAGAAATTTGAAGTACCTTTATACATTCTAAACATATTTTCAAGTGACATATTCCATTGATACATCATTTTATAAATATTATCTTTAAGATTATAACAATGTAATTTCAATCCTTTCATTCTCCCACTGTTCCATTTGTGTATCATAATCAAAAAATTTAGCCCATTTTATCATATATTCTTTGACTTGTTCTTCTTCTGTTTCAAATTTCAATAGAGGTTTATACATTTTAACAATAACATGTCCATCATTTGCATGCAATTCTGTTTGAAATTCAGCCTTACAATGCTCAAAACTAAGAGTTATTTTACCTACTTTAAATCTTTCTAGTAATTGTACATAAGAAAACCATTGACAAGTGTATCCTTCTGTCACCAAATCTTCTCTTGATTTTGTTTTATATTCTCCTTGAGAAAAATCTAATGTCACAGTAGCTAAGCCATTTGTGCTTACTTATCATTTCTTTTCTATAAAATGCTTCTTACGTTGAGAACCACAAAGGTATTTTTGGGCACAACCTGGGTTTGTATCTATTCCATATTCTCAATATGGCACATCTATCAAAATGATTTTGAAAATCTACATTAACCTTGGCTTTATCATACCATAAATACCCATGCCACCCAAATCTCAGGTCATGTCCTTCTACCTCCAACAGCCTTCTATTTCTTAACAACACCCACTCTTTCATCCAAATTAAACATCAAGCTGCAAAGTATAATTTCAAATCAGGTAAACTCTTTCTTTTACATCTTGTAATACCTTATATTTAACTCATATTTTTTCCCCTGCCACACAAATTTAGATATATCTTTCTACTATTGTTTAATTGGTACATCAGCTGTCAAAATGGGAATTGTCTGAAACAAAAACTACATTCTAGGTAGAACATTATCTTAATAACAGAAATTCTCCCCAGCAATGACAGTTGTGTTTTCTTCAATTTTAATATATATATTTTTAACTTCATTCCATGCCTTAACATAATTATTTTGAAATCACATACAATTCATATTTGTCATATTAATACCAATTATTTTTACCTTCTTCTCAATCTTAAAACCTGTTTTATTTATCAATTCTGTCTGATCTCATATTTTGTTGTTAACATCTTTGTCTTCTGTTCGTTAACCTTGAAATTTGTTAAGGCCCCCAATTCTTTTAGTTTTCCCATTAATATTTCAATTTCTTTTAAAGGATCTTCCAGAAGCAACATCAAGTCACCTGCAAAAGCTCTTAACTTATAAGTCACTTTTTAAAAATGTTTATTCCCATAATCCTCTCATCCTGACTTATGTCTCTACTCAAAATTTCAAGAACCAAAATAAACAGAAGGGGAGACAGTAGGCAGCCCTGTCTTGTTCCTTTTTTTACCTCACATGATTTTATTAAATCTCCATTAACAATCATTTGTGTTTCCTGTGAAGTATAAATTGTCTTTACCCATTTTATAAAATTCCCTCCAAAACGCATATCTTCCAAAACTTTAAATAGAAAGTCCAGTTCAAACTGTCGAAGGCTTTCTCTGAATCTAAAAAAATTGAAGACCCTGAATCTAGTGACCAGAGATACTTCACAAGGCTGGTTCCCCAGTCAAGGGGATGATTTGGTTTACACCCTGTACTGTTTTTGTTGTTGTTGTTGTTGTTGTTGTTTCAGGGGAAGGTTGGGGAGATGTTATGTGTCTTACGGTACAGAAGAAAATACCGAAAAGTGAGCCACCCCAAATCTGTGGTTTTGCTGCCAAATTTCAGCAGTGAGATGATGTGGGAAGAGGGCTTGGGGACTGCAAAACCCAGACTCTGCTAGCATTCTGGAAAGCCTTAAAAACCTGGCTGTGTTCCTAGGCATGGGGGTCAGGTGTATAAGGGGGGCCCATGAGATGGGTGCTATTGTAGTGCTTGTTGTTGCCCTCAGTGGCCATACTGTGCATATTCAGTTTTTTATTGTAGCTGTTATTGCCATTTTTATTATGGTTATTTGTCTATTCTATTGAATATCAACCTTGTGGCAAGATGGGCAACCATATGAATTGATTAAAAGAAGAAAAATAAAAATGAATGTGTCTTGGAAGCCCTGGGTTGCCTACTCCTAGTGTAGCATTTGTTGTCAACCAAGCCATTCTGGCTTATTAAAAGAAACATGGTTAAAACAAACAATGGTTCAGTACAACATGCAAATCTGTCAGCGACCGTCATTCGGGCATTCCTGACGTCTGCTTCCATCTTGTTCAGGCAGTATCTCCAGGCGAGTCCAACTGAACGACAGCAGAAGGCAAACAGTCTCAGAGGCCATCCTTTCTTCTTTTTTCAAAAGACCTTAAAAATTCATTTTTGAAAAGTTCAATGTACATAATTAAAAGTTGGTTGTGAAGAACAGTGCTATCACGTATAGGCTGCAAAAATCTGGCTGACCACTAGATGACAGCAAAGAGAGCTTGGCCTCCCCGTATTGGTTATCTGAATTTTTGCAGCCCAAATATAGTATCTTTAGCAGGCAAACAAACAAACAAACATAAAGGGCCAAATGTTAGGTCTTCTCCTTTAAATATCTCCATCTATGCAAAGATGAAGCTTTGTATAAAAAGCTCCATGCTGACTTTTATTGAAGCAGGTGGCGGGTTTGGAGCTATCCAAGGTCCTGATGCTTCTATTTTGACTACCACCCGATGGCATTTGGATGTACTCCTGTCTGAGAAACTCATCTAGTCCTGTTGGTTCCCTTTTATGATCAGGATGAAGGAAGCCAGAATAGGAGATCTAACTAGTACACGCCTCTCAGATCAAGGTAATGTGCTGTTCCTGACAGATACTTGGTGGAGCAATTCTTCTTCTTAGTTACCACATATGTAGCACAGTACACCTAAGTGCTCAGCTTGCAAACTGACAAATGGATAACCTCATCCTGCCATTGTTAAGTATGTGAACTGGAGTCACATTAATCTTTTTTCACAAAACCTGCTCATCTTCTCTATTCTTTTTTTCTGTCTTGTCCCAATATTCTAGGTTTTATCATTCTAAAGCAATCATAATCCTCAAATGCATGATTTTTCTGAGCATGTGCATATGTTTGTGAGTATATATACACACATACAGCTCCATTAAGGGAATCATAGTCACAGTTCTGCAATCTCTTCACTCAGGTTGATTCTTGTTCACAGTCAGAAATCAATACCTATTACAACGCTTCTCCAATCCATGGTTTATTTTGGAAGAGGAATGGAATGGATGGACAGATTCTGCACTAATCAGACAAACACCCTGTCTGCATCTACCATCCACTGGATGTTGATACTTTAAAAAACAATGGCTGTTTGTTCTGTAACAGGGTAAATGGGAATGGAGCACATTTGTAAACAGCAGAAAAGCAATCCAATTGTCTTCCATTTTGCTTCAAGGACAGAGCTCATAACTCCACCACCAGTAAGTTTGGATATCAGCATGTTATGAAATGATTCCTGTAGGTGGAAGATAGAGACAAAATGGAGCAACATTAATTCCTTGAAGACTTTGATGTTCCCAACTCAAGATCTTTGTCTCCCCAGCGCCTTTTCATTTTATTGGGGAGGACACAAAATGATCCTGTCATTTTGGGCTGGGTGGGGGAGTGGGATATTTCTGCACACCCATTCCACCCATTCTAAAAAAAGCTCTTGGCTCAACCATTTCTAAACCTGGGCTGACCCACAAATGGTAGAAGAAAGCATGGTGTGCAGCCACAACCACCTCTATTGTCATGTTTGTCTCTGATGGGTATGAGATGTTTTCAGAATCAGGACTTGCAGAAGATGGTAGTATCCAGACAGCTGTTGGGGAGGAGCTTGAGATAACTAGTTTTCCTAAAGAAGGCACAGAGTATTTGCTTTACTGTGATCTGCTTCTCTTTCAGGTCCAAGATAGTGGAGGCAACTGAGGCTATTGGAAAAAAGACAGAGTGAATGCCTGAAATAAAAGTTGGCAAAATCAGAACTTCTCTGATAGAGTAATTAAGTAATTATTGGGATGATGCTTTGGTTTGCACATTTTTGCCAGTTCACTGACTTCCTTTGTTGTTGCTTGCAACCAAGAATCTTTCCTAAGCAACTTGTGAACTTCTCTCTGGATAACAGATTCAAGTACCAGGACCCTGGAACTGATTCATCTTTTTGTTTTCAACTTTTTCTTTGAAAAAAACTTATGTGATTGAATCATGACCTGGTTACAAACAATGACCTATACTATATACAAGAGGCTACAAATCTCAAATTTTCAACTTAGCTTCTCTGATCCTTTTCTCTGCATCAAATCTGCTACAACAATTACCTTAGTCACAGCTGTAAAACAGGGCATCTATAGCTAAGCACAAGTGAATATAATAATTACACCTAGTTAGTCTAACTGGCAGAGCATCTGCATTTAATCTGTGGAGCCAGACTCCAAACCCCAGTTCAGATATAAGTCTTTCACCAGCAGAAGATCCTGGGTTTAATCTCCAGAAACTATTAGTCAGTACTGGTAGGCACCAAAACTTCCATCACTCCAAAAATTTGTGCCCACAATTTGTCTCAAAATTTTTAAAGGTTAGCAACTATTTTCAGTGCCCTTACACAACATCTAATGATAAGGGTAAGATTGCTGAAGTGACAGTTTTTTAAAAAATTAAGTTTACATTTTTAACAAAACAAACTTTAAACTTAAAGAAACAATAGAAAACAAAAGAAAAAAGTTCAGAAAAAAAACTCAAACTAAGACAGAGGAAAAAATTGCCTTATATATTATATTTATCAATAGTCACTGGTTTACTTCTGTGTGTGTGTGTGTGTGCGCGCGCACACACCTTTGAGTCAGTATTGACCCCCAGGCAACTTCCTGGACTAGCCCCTGAAGTTTTCTTGGCAATGTTTTCAGAATTGGTTTGCCACTGCCTGCTTCCTAGGGCTGAGAGTGACTGGCCCAAGGTCACCCAGCTGGCTTTGTGTCTAAGGTGGGACTAGAACTCACAGTCTCCCGGTTTCTAGCCTGGTGCCTTAACCAGTACACCACACTGACTCTTTACTAATAAATAGACTACTATATTATAATCAATACAAAATATTATTGTAAAATATCATTAAATCTCTGCTGTAGTACCTTATATTGCTGCATCCTTTGATTAGTATAAAATACTGCTTTTTCCAAAACAGCCCACATTTCTGACCATTCCTTAAACATCTGGAATAATATCACTTTTCCAATTTCTTAATATGATTCTTTTAGACACACACACTCATTCAATACAATCATAATTCCTGATAAGCAGTCAGATCCCAAAGCTTTGGTATTATTTATTCATTTAATTTTCTATCCCGCCTTTATTATTTTTATAAATAACTCAAGGCAGGGAACATACCTAATACTCCTTCCTCCTCCTATTTTCCCCACAACAACAACCCTGTGAGGTGAGTTGGGCTGAGAGAGAGGGATTGGCCCAAGGTCACCCAGCCAGCTTTCACGCCTCAGGCAGGACTAGAACTCTCAGTCTCCTGGTTCCTAGCCCGTTACCTTAACCACTAGACCAAACTGGCTATATATATATGTATGTATGTATGTATGTATGTATGTATATATATATATATATATATATTGTGTGTGTGTGTGTGTGTGTGGTTCAACATAACAGTAACATTGTTAACATTTAGAGATTTTCCCATAAATCTACTTCTATACTGAAGTGACACACAATTTGGACTTCTTAAGCCATTTCAGATTATTTGGAGGAAATACCTTGACCATTTTGTGAGACTACATGATTTCACCTTAGGCCTGAAAAAGGGTACCAATCTTTAGGATAGCTCAATCAAAGGTATAAGACAGCATCCTAAAGTTTATCCATTAATCTTTGCTCTGAACATATAGCCAAGATTCCATGCCATAGCTTGGAGCTACATATTGTGAGGCAGTTTGTGTGTCATCTCTTCTTTCAATTCAGTGTCTCAGATTACTTCACCCATGCTATGATATCATTGCATGGTGCTTCATATCTCTGACAATCTCTGATAGATACTTATTTTTAATTGATTACATACCATCCTTTTGTTGTTGACCCTTAGCAACCACATAGATAGATTTTATCCCTGATGATCTGTCCCTAACCTGGTCCTTCAGCTCTTCCAACAGTGCGCTCATTGCTGCTATAACCTGAGTCCATCCACCTTGCTTCTGGTCATCCTTTTCTTCTCTTTCCTTCCACCTTTCCTAGCATTACAGCCTTCTCCAGAGAGTTAGGTCTTCATATAAAGTGCCTGAAGCAGGATAATTTAAGCCTGGTCATTTGTGCCTTGAGTGAGAACTCTGGGTTGATTTGTTCAATGATCCATCAGTTTGCATTGGCTGTCCATGGTATTCTCAGAAGTCTTCTCCAACACCAAAGTTCAAAAGCATCAATACTCTTCTTATCTTGCTTCTTCAAACTCCAACTTTCACTTCCATAGAGTATCACAGGGAATACCATGGCTTGCACAATTGTGACATTTTTAGGTACAGACACATCATGGCATTTGAATATCTTTTCCAAGGCCTTCATGGCTGCTTTACCAAGTGCTAGTCTACGGTGTATTTCTTGATTGCTTGTTCCTTTACTGTTTATGGTTGATCCTAAAAGGCAGAAGCTATTCAACACTTCAATATCTTCCTTGACAATTCTAAGGCAGGTTGTTCTACCTGTTGTCATTAGTTTGGACTTCTTTATATTTAATTCTAGCCCCATTTTTTCACTGTGCTCCTTGACTTTTATTACTAGCGCTTGCAGATCCTTTGCATTTTCAGCTATCAAGCCAGTGTTATCATCATAGCACAGGTTATGATAGACAGAAGGAATGTGTTAATATCTTGACTGCATGGAATAGGTGATTCTGGTAAGGATGGGAAACTTCAGAATGCTGTGACATCATAATAAGATCATAATTGTTATAGTAAGCCTTTGAGGATAGGTGAATTTAAGCCCAAAATTAATTATTTTTTTCTTAGCAAGAACTAAAACACTTTTGTTATTTATGCTTATTTTATTGTAGCAATGCAAGGAGACTCTGTTGTGGTTTTTAATAGTTGCTGCCTGTCCTGAGGCTTTTAAAAGCATGAAGAAGGTTAGAAATTAAATGAGGATGGAATGAAATATATAGGACAAAGGTTGCTTAATACAGTACCCCAAGAGTACAAAGTGGAAATCTGACGTAGGACTAAGAAAAGGGTAGTGTTACCCTGATGGACTCTTGACAAAGGTCAGCACCAATTCTGACATATCCTGGCTTTTATATTCTGCCTTACCTTTTAAAGATATCTGCACAGTGACTCATAATCATTAAAGCACAATGCAAACCATTAAAAGCCAAACAGAATCAAGCAGAAAAACAAAAATCTTCAGCAGTCCATTAAAAAAATAGGGGGCACATTAGCAGCAGAAAGAAATGCAGATTCAAACCTGGACCATCCAAAACCTTGCTGGAATAACAGTGTCTGCCTAAAAGACAACAAAGAGGAAGATATTTAAATAACCAAAAATCAGATTAAAGCCATTTTTTAAAGGCCAACTAAAATGTTATAAATACTGTAGTTTGCGATCCTGCATTTTGTTGAACTCTTTATCAGGATTAATGATTATAAAGTCCAGGCCAAAGGAAACTATGGATGCCCTTTAAACCAAACCTGCAATAATTTACAGTCCAACAGAGCAAACTGAGGAGAGGAGATATTAATGAGGTTCTATAAGGTCCAGGAGTGGTGTTCTGTTACACCAAGAACTCTCTCCAAACCTGTGATGGAGAAACAAGTGGTTAGCCCTCCCATTTTGGGAGTGTAAACCCAACTGTTGTGAAAGAGGAGGAGCAATGCATGGGTCTCTTCACAGGTGGAGGATTAAGTCCCTCTTCTGGGGGAGTTGGGCAGAAATCAAATTTGAATAATAAATAAATAAAATAAATAAATAAATAAAATGGCAAGGGAGAATGCCACCCTGTTGGCATCAGTGGAGGAAAGAGCCAGCCCATTGGAGGAGGGGTAGCAAACACACATCCAGAGCAAGTCCTCTAAAGAAGACTGAAAGTATGGACAGCATGCTATCTGTGAAAAAAGAAAACCATCAAGCCTGATCCCCTCTAGATGGGTTTTATGGGTTAAAATTCCCATCATCCTAGGGTTGCAGGGGTTTAAGTCCAAACTTCTGAAAAGTGCCAAGTTGCTTACTTTTGTTTTAGGATCTAGCACTTTCCCAGTCCATAGCTCAATTCTAATCACGTATTTTATGTGTTAGCACAGGTGACTCCAGTAAGGACGAAGTACACCAATGGACATGCTGCAACATAAAGTTGCCTGTCCACATCTTAAATGCACATCAAGATGGAAGCTAAATGCTGAGTGATGGTCTTGAGCTATGGCAGCCTCCTCCCACCAACACAAATTGGCCCTGACGTGTTCATTTCAGGGATAGAAACATGAGATTGAGAAACAGGTTGATTTGTTCAAAGCCACTTAGAGAGTTCCTGAATGACAACCGAAGCCCAAGCTCATAATTCAGCTTATAAGAGTACATCAGCTCTCATAATATAGATTCAGAAACAAGTCTTTTTTTTTCTGTTTTCAAAACACTACACAAGCTTGACAAGCGGGTGATTATGTTCCATTCAGCAAATACCACCCATTAAAGATGCTGAGCATACTCTAATCCTCCAAAGAATGAACAATGAATTTTCCCAGGGCTGCAGGGGAGGAAAAAGAAGAGAAGAATAGCAACACACCTAACAATGATAGCGGGTGGCAGGATTTGCTTAATTATGTTTCAAAATCATCCTAGTGAGGAAGCCTGGAACCAATAATGCTATGCACACTTCTCTTCCACCTCCTTGCCCTGCCACACATGCACACATTAGGCAAGAGGGAGGGAGAAAGAGATGGATGAATCAAATGTTAATAGCAAAATTAGGAGGTAGGTGTGTGCTACGCTTTAAGGCATTTTCTACTCTATTTGTATTCTTTATTAATAATCAAGCAAATTCACAATGTTTTCCCAAAGCCTTAAAGAGAACCCACGATCTAAGCATATTCTAAGTCAGAAATCCCTCTATAGACAGCTTCTTTCACCACATATGTCGATGCGCTTGAAAGCTATCATGAGATTGAATTCTACCATTTATTTCATTTACCCTTTTGTAATTAGGGATGAGGGTGGCATTACATTTTTGCAAATTCATATAACGAAAGGGTTAAAAGAGGCCTTTTAGATGATTAAGGATAACTCCTTCCTCAGTTCAGGAATCCAGAGCATCCCTGAGAGATGGCTGCCCTGCCTCTGCTTGAACACACCCTGTGAAGGGGAACCCTACCCTTCGCTAGCAAAAACAAATTTCTGTTAAGGTTAGGAAGGGCTTTTTCTAACATTCAGTAGGAATTTGCTTTCCTTTAACTTCAATTCAGTATCATGTGCTCTGGGAGGAAGGAGAACCTTCTTCTTATGTAGCCTTCTCTCAGGTATTTGAAGAATGAGATTGTATCGCCTCAGATCTTCTCCTCTCAAGGCATTTGCATTTATCAATTGAATTCTATTTTGTAATTTTAGCCCATTTCTCTAACCTACCAACATTATCTTCAAACTTCTTTGTTCTTTCTATGGTTTAGCTCTCCTAATCAATTCTGTATCTTCTGAAAAATTTATAAGTATTCCTTCCACTTCCTTCTCATCTAAGTTATTAATAGCTGGTTTGTCAGAATGGCACGTTTCCAGGAAGGTCCTGGCATTTGTAGATTTGGCTTGATCTAAAATGTCAACAGTTTCCCAGTGGTTGAATTTGTCTGTTGATAAATCAGCCATCAACAGACACGTAGAGATAAACCCCATCTACATACTATTTAAAAGATACAACCAAAAGTCAAGGAAGGAAACAACTCAGACACATTCGCCCCAGCAGCCATCACCCAGATAAGCAGGAAATAGCCCCAGATAAACAAAGAAGAACCAATACCCTAATCAAGGAACCACCATTGAAGAAACTACACCCAACCAAGCCTGGCAGGATGAGCTACTGTATATAAACAATCAGAAAACTTCATTCTCTCATGCACTGATGATGTTACTTTGCCTGGTAACAAAAGTCTGCTGGGAACAACCAAGTGCAAGGAACACCAAAAGCCTCAAAGATAATATATCGGTCTGGCCAGACCACAGCATTCACTCAGCTTTGAGTGAATTTAAATCTCAAAACCAGATAAATTTCCTTCTAAAGAATGAAGAAACTTGCTGTGGTCTGGCCAAACCTTTATGTATTATAAAGCCATAATCTGTTTTCTGTTTCCTGAATCTCAGATCTAGATTTTCTTCTTCAATGTGTGCCATTTTTCCCCCCAAATGCAATTCCTCAGCTCCAAGAGAAGAGAATATATGTAGCTCAGGGCTGAACTGTGGAGTCCTTGGTGCTCTCCAAGCTTGGTTGTTTGTGTGCACGGATGCTGTTACCTAGTTGGGTAATGAAAAGTCTGCAAACAAGCAACCAAGCTCAGGGAGCACCAAGGACTCCACAAATCCTCGGTTTCCATCTCTTCCAAACAGGGTTGCACAGTTCACCCTCTCCCCAAAGGCTCCCCACTCACTGAGAGATCCTCACAGTTTCCTTTATACTTGACACTGATTTTTACCAGTATCCAAATCCATTGCCAAATTGTGATCAAGCTAAAGGATGAACCCTTCCAGTTCCTACCTTGTGTTTGTTGGAAGTCCTGGCAAATCCAGCATGCCTCATTAACATGTAAATTGAGTTGTCCCACAATGCAATGCTGAGGAAGCTGTTTGTTGCCACTCCCACTTCCTCTTTCTCTCTTCCTTCTCCACCAGAAGGAAGCAGGTGGATGTGTGCTGCTCTCCTCCATTCTGGGCACCATGTGGTAGGCCTGGAATTCCCCTTTCTTCCATGCAGCTCTTGGCAGCTGTAGGGCTGAGAGTTGAGGGCAAAACTAAGTATTTAGAAAGGAAAGAAGAACAAAGGAACCTCATCTTTTCCACCAAGATGGATGTAACAAAAGCAACAATAAAGTCAGTAAGATTCTTTTTACTTCTTAATCTAATATGTCTGAGCGTGTAATTCTTTATGCTTGGGAGGGCTGAATGTGTAAGATCCATAACCTGTATTTCTCTGGCATGCTCACTGAAGCTATTTTAAAGGTAATATTTTTCTGTGCCAGCTTCTCAGCTGTGTTACAAGCTCTGCTCCAATTCAATTGGTCCTAGCAGGCCACTAAATTGGCTTCAGTGTTCTTATAGAGAGCTTGCAGATTTGGCAGTTGTAAAGGATAATTCTTCGCTATGACAATGAAAAAAATCTTCATTTTTTTTTCCTCCACTGGGAAAAAATGGGCAGCTTTGTGGTTTGCTGTTTCTACCCACCAAAGGGAAGTAAGATAATTATCACTGCCAATTGCAAAAAAAGGCACCCAAGATGGCTGCTTTCCAAGGCAAAGCATAGCTATTTTAAGCAAGACAGGGGAAACAGGGAGATGATTTGTGAGTTAGAAATGTGTCAGCAATATGTATATAGATTGTGGTGGCTGTGGCATGCTTCTTCCACACAAGGCTCCCGAAACATCCCACAATAACCACATGTGGCAACCCTTCTAAAATAACTTGGGCAGATTTGTTTTCAATGGATAGAATAGTGTTTTGGAGAAAGTTTACTTATTTAAAAAGTTTGTATGTGTGCAGTACATGCTTGTTTAGTAAGAAAATATACATCCACACATCTTTCCATTAATCCTGGCTTTTAAATCCTCATAGATTTCCAGTGCAAAATCATCAACTGAGGATCCCAGAAGAGGAGGATAATGGGAAAAAATCCCTAAAGATCATAGAACTGAACATTTGAAAAGAAATAATAAAAAGTGGAGAGAGAAGAAAAAAAGTTGGGGAAAAAAATGAGGATGGGCAGGAAAGGTGAATTGTAGGTTTGGTCCTATCATTAAGCCAGTGTTTCTCAACCTTGGCAACTTTAAGGCATGTAGACTTCAACTCCCAGAATTCCCCAGCCACCCAACACTGCATTAAGCAGTGAAGTAGCTGCCTGAGGCAATAAATGCAGGAGAGAAGGACAGCCCAGGTATTCTTTCCAAGCCTTTTCCCTGCCCTTCGCTGTTGAAGGACAGGGCTCTGGTTGTGCTGCATGGCTGATGACCATCTGGACAGCCAGTGATCTCACTGGTAGAAGATTACGTACTGTGTCACCTCCTCTACAGTGCTGTTAGATGTAGCACAATGCCAGGAGGAAAGGCAACTTCTCTGCTACCATCACCTCTAGTGTCATCTCAGCTGTAACGGATGGGAAAGCAGTTGTTAAGTCTACTTGGCTAGTGGGCCCAGTTCTGGCTGGATGTCAAATACTGTGGTACCTGTGTCTTCTTTTCTTATTTTCGCAGTAGCCCACTTTCTACTGTAAGATGGCTTTGTTTACTTTCCTTGTGTTAATTATTGGGATGTTATGGTGCCAACAAAAGTGAGAAACCCTATCAAAACAATAGACCAATCATTCTATCCTCCCTGGTCTGAATATCACTATAAGCTGCTTTCATATCTGTAGCATCAGGCCATGCAGTTTTATCATAGGAAAGTGCCTCTGTGTCAAAGGTAGAGGAAACAAGGTGGGACACAGGTGTGAAAAATAGCAGATCAGATTGATAAATCAGCTTACTATTTATCAGTAAGATGCTTACTCTGTGGTACTTTCCACTCACATTTACAGGACTAGATTTGCTTTTCTCTTACTTTCTGTTGTTTTCTAACACTCAGCACCATTTGGATGCTGATGATTCTCAGTTGTACATCTCTGCCCTTGGCTGACCAAGCTGACTGATGCTCTTTGGTGTTTTCCCAATATCTAAAGATGTGGGGGGGGGGCGTTTCTCGATGAACAAACTTTGACTTAATGTAGGCAAGACTGATAGTTTTCCTTATATGATTTTTTGGGGATTCCATTGTAGAAAAACATGCTAACCATTGGACAGTTTAAATAACAGCTCTCCCCTCTCCTTTCCCCACCCTTTTTTAAAACCCTTCCTAGGTCTTCCCAGATTCCAACACATCCTCTTGACCACTTTGCTTTATATGAGCTACTTCTAGGGAGCAGACAGGATTAATGTGACAATTTGCCTCGAAGGTAAAAGACTACAGAAGGTTGTACTTCAGCCATCTGATTCTTGCGACACCAATTTAGACAAGAAATCACTGGCGTGGCATGAAATTCTTCCAGCAGAGCACCATTAGACTTCCTTAGAAGTGCACCTCCAAGCTCTCCTCGCCCTGGTATCTACTGAGTGCCATCCTCTTCACACTTTAATGGAAGGCTTTTATATTTTAAACTGTTCCTTTCCATGTCTCTTAAGATAGATCACCTTTATTAATACTTTTCCCCAGGTAGAGTTTTACCATCATTTATTAACTCTCTGTGTCATTAAAGTCATTCAGGAGGTGTCAACAATTTCCATTAACTGGAAGAAAAAGCATGGGAATTTATTTTTTTTTCTATTTTCCTTAGAGTTTTTGGAAATATTAAAAAAGTACAAAGTATGTAAAGAACATTAAAGTGTGTGTGTGTGTAATTGCATAGTTGGGGCACAACTGTGATTATAGCAAAGAGTACAGCAGGATCATCAAGCAGCCTTCCCCAATGGCCCACAGATTCCAACACATCTGCAATCTTAGCACATCTGGAAATTGCCAGTTGAAGACATCATCTTAGAGAACAATCTTATACTGTGAGAGCCTGGCACCCTGAGTGCAACCCCACAAATTCTATCCATGTGAGACTATCTAAAAAGCAGTGCGGCATTGTAATGAGCTAATTTTGTCAAGCATTCCCACTGGCAGTCCCCTCATCAATTTTAGCAATAAGAATATCAATTTTCTTCATATATCTGGATTAGCTAAATTCTGCTATTGTACCTCTTACAGTATGGGACATTCATTCATGGTGCTGGATAGTGGATTGGGGAGCCACAAATGCATATGTGTGTGAATGTGTGCAATGTACACTACATAATTCTGCTCATTTTCAGCCTGCCAAATAGTTTGCAGTATTGGAAGGGAAGTATGCTAGATAGCTAGACTTTAATGGTAATGTCCCAAACTTTAAACTGGAAGTTTAAACCAGAAACTTTCTGATAACCAATGCAACATTTTTTTTAAAAGGTATTTTTCTACAGTGGTGGAATTGTCCAATCCCACTTAGCTCCTGCAGTTTGCACCCGTTGCAGCTTCTAGGTTATTTCCAAAGGCAGCCCTACATAGACTATGTTATAGTAATCTGACCAAATGGTGATCAGGGCATGAGTTTCTGTCATCAGGGCATCTTAGACCAGGGTTCATCAGCAATGGTTCCATCTCCTACGTGAGCAGGATCTAAGACTCCAGGAAGACCCACAAGTCATTAACCACCTCCTTCAAGGAGTCTTCAACCCCACCCAGAATCCCTACTAGGACCAATGTTATAGAAATATTCAGATGTTTACTAATGAACTGCAGCTCCATCTTGTCAGAATTCCATCTGTTCTTGTTTCGCTTCATCCAAATCCTCACAGTCTCCAGGCACCAGTTTGGGACTTCTGTGGCATCTCCGGATGGGCCCAGGGTGGCAACATATACCTGGGACTCACCAGTATATTGGTGACATCTCATTCTGTATCGAGAGATGGTGTCTCCCAACAGTTTCACATAGATATTAAAGAACACAGGGAAGAGCACTGAACCTTGTAGGACCTTACCCTGGAGAGTCCAAGGTATTAAGTGCTTCCCCCTTAAGACAATCAACTGGAACTGCCCACTCAGGTAGGAGTGGAACTACCCTAAAGTGGTGCCACATCTTCCAGTCCTGGTAAGTGGTCCAGAAGGATATCGTGATTGATAGTATTGAACACTTCCAAAAGGTCTAACTGGACAATTGAGGGGTACATTTCCCCCATCAAAGACATCCATCAGAGTGACCAGTGCTATTTCTGTCCCATGACTGAACTTGAATTCTGACTGAAAAGGATCCAAGTTATCTTCTAGGAACCTGATAATATACCCAGCACAATATTGCTCCATGGCATTACAAAAATTGATATGGCTGCTTCCAGCTCTCCAGAGCTAAGAACAAAGAAGAACCAATGGCAAGTCTGAAAGGTTAGTCTCATTGGGAGAGTTGTTTGGGGATGCCTGGGAACACAGTGGGACTGCAGAGAAGGAGACACCAGCCAGCTAGTTCAGATAATGCAGCCCTACCCAATCATCGGCAAACATTGGCTCTGACAGCCTTGCTAATATCTTTTTAAATAAGTAAGGCTAGAGATTTAAAACAAAAGGGAAGCCCAGGTAGCCTCAGATGAGGTTGCATCCTTCAAGATAGTAGGATGCGAAAGAGACAACTCCAGACCTAACATGCCCTCTTTGCCAACATTTACAGATCAGATAGCGAACTGGTGCAGCTCCCTGCTTTCATCAGTCCTGCCATCAGCTGCAGAGCTGCAAGTGATAATAGCCCTGAGTGTCAAGAAGAAATACAGCACATCACTGTTATTATTCACCACCAAATCCATGCATAGTAAGTTAATCCACCCAGCAAAGAAAGGAGAAGCCATATGGGGTTATGATTCAGTGCTAATTAAAGGTGTAAATAATTGTGACAGTTATACTCTAAACAAAGAGGTGACAAATAGGGCATCATAAATGAGAAGAAATATGAAGTCCTGATTAATTCAACTGCACTTTGTAAAAGGTATGCATAATTATAAAATGCCAAGGATCATGTTAATGTAGATATTTATTAGGGGGGGAAATTATGTGTGCAACTAAAGACAAATTAGATTAAATGTGGGTCTGAGCCTTGACAAATCTATATGCCCAATAAATGGGGCACAGCGAGAAGACTCCAACCTGAGTTGCTTCAGATTTTGTTTCCTTGTTTAGGTGGGAGAGGTAGGAAGCTATGCAATTAAGTTTCCAGTGAATAAGGATAGGTTAAAGACTGTAAATGTCCTGATCGACAGAATGGTGTGTTGGCTGAAGAGAGCTGGATTTTCACAGCTCAACTCCTATGCACTGAGTTCTTGGACTTAGGATGCTATGTTATGTTGTCAGATTTTGTGTTATGTTCTGTTGTGTCATGTCATTAAGACAGAATTGTTTTGTTTTTATTTTCTGTGCGTCTTTTCCAAAATTCCCTGGCAATTCTCTGACCTCTGTCTTTCAGATGTTCCATTGCTGCTTTTCAACCCTTGGGAAATAAATACAGGTGCAAATCCTTTCAGAGGTTGTTGTGTTTTGAAGGAGTCCAGCCCCATGTTTAATTGTCTGAGTCTTAGAAAACACACATTCCTGCCTGGTACAAAAATGCATCGAAGAAATCCCTTTAAGACCACAAGGTTGTTATAAGCTACAATGGCAACAGCAAAGCTCTTGTGGAATTTAGTGATTGATAGTTTTACCTCCAACTTGTTGGAAAATCATACTTTCCCATAAGTAGCCCAGAGAATGGCCTTAATTAAGACAAATATTTGCTTGTTTGTTTATTCTAGTTTAATGAAATGCTAGAAAGAAATTATGTAACGGGGGTGTCATGTTCACCGTTTCAATGTGCTTGGTACATCGTAACGTTTCGCATGTCATTAGCCTGATACGTGTTTGATCTCAGAAGGGAGGAGGATTCCTCATTAGGGAGTTCTTATCTGTTGGCTGCTGGGTTGGAATGTATTTGGGTTATCTCATGTATTCAAGGTTGCTTTCCCAGGATGTGTAGAAAATGGTTAACAGCACCTGGGAGGGGGGTGGTTGCTATGGCTGGGCGGGGGGAGGGATTACGTTTGGACCCGAGGGTTTTTCGTTTGTATTTGGCGCGCTTTTAGTCATTCTCAGCTTTCTCTGTAACTGTCATAATTTCCCTAATAAATCAGATTTCATTTAAGTAACCTCTTGTGAGTCTGAGTGTTTGGGATAGGCAACCATTACATACATGAGATAACCCAAACACATTCCAACCCAGCAAGCAACAGATAACAACTCCCCGAAGAGGAATCTTCCTCCCTTCTGAGATCAAACACGTATCAGGCTAATGACATGCAAAACATTACGATGTACCAAGCACATTGAAATGGTGAACATGACAGGGGGTCAGAACTGTGTCTGTCTGCCCATCTTCAGGATAGCAGCATTCTTTGGATGGGGGTTACAAGTCCACAAGGGGGGTGGTTGCTGCAGTGTGATCTACGCCCTGCTCCTTGGTACTTGATGCAATTTAATTGTGGTTATATTATATATTCTGTAAGGTACTGAGATCCGTAATTTTCAGCCAGGTATTAAATAAATAAATGCAGCCTTTTGAACAACACATAATTAAATTATAATATTTATCACTCCACAGTATAACAGTGTTCATGGACTTGGACACCTCCAGAATCCCCACTTGATGCCATTTATAACAGTAGCTGTCAACACATCTTGTAGCAATGAGTTCTGTAGATTAATTATATGTTGTATATTTAAAAAACTCTTCCACACATTTTTTTCCAGTCTGGCTTGAATGTAATCCCAGTTCTCTCAGTGAACTTGATTTCTTATATTAAAATAGGGACAGCATTTCCTATTTAAATTTTTGCTGCAGTGAAGGTATCCAGTCCCTTGGCGTTGTGGCTCCTATTTTCTGGCTCCCTTCCCCAGGGAAAATGATCTGTCCATGAACAAATTATCTGGGAAACCTCCAAGTTGACTGTAGGCTCACCTCTGCAATACAGGCAATTTTGTATAGCCTGTATTACAATGGGTCAGGGAACCACACCCGAATGGCCATCGCTGGCCCATCCAGACACTGTACATTACTTGATGCAACCTTGACAGGAGTGTTCCATTCCTTTGTCTCTAAGTCCTGACAGATGATGCGGGGGGAGAGGGGGCAGTATGGTTGCTAGGCAGCCACAAGAAATTCTCAGCTACCTTCAACTCATCTCATTTCAGGAAAAAAAATAATTATGATTTCTTCATTTCAAATTTATTGCTCAGTACCAGAAGTATTAGCAACAACATTCTCATCATCATGTGCATTAAAAAGCAAAAACCTTCAGGGGCAAAACGACTCATCTGTTGGGGCCTTGAGTTGGTCCAGAGTCTAAACACTGTAAGCAACCTACCAATTCATTATCTGTTGGGGCAACCTGATGTAAAAGAGGGCAGGGCTCCTGTACCTTTAATATCTGCATAGGAGGGGAAATTTAGGGCATCTTATTAAAAGTGCAGGAGCCCTGTCTTCTTTCATATTCCCATGCAGAATAAAGAGGCAAGATACAGATTTTGGGTAAATATTTGTATTAAATGCACCACAAGATGATCTGCTGTGGATCCACTAACTGAAATATAAGGATGACTGTGGGACCTGATCCTCTTCAGTGCATGAGGACTGAATCTATCATGGCACCAAATTCTAACATATACATCTGCTTGTATCAAGGCAGTTCACCTCAGGCCAAGTGAAACCCTCCCAGCTCATCCTCTTTCCCATACTCCTGCTTTTGAGTCTTTGTTCTAAATAGGCCTCAAATGGTTCTGTCCTTATATCCCAGTCCTATGGCCCTCAGGGAGAAGTCTTGGGAATCCCACTTTACCAATGAGTGGGATCTACCAATGATCTCAGGGGGATCATCTCTTCAGTCCCCCAAAAGGTCACTAGCTGTCATAACAATCAAGTTGACAAGTGGTTGCATTTATTTCATGCAGCTATTTGCTTATCTCAGAAGCTAAGCAGAGTCATGCTTCATTGCTACTTGGATGGGAGACTTCCAGGACCAAGAAGATTAAAAACAAGTTGGAAGAAGACAATGACATTTGTACTGTTCCCAAGAAAACTACATGGAAGTGTTTGTGAAGTCACCAGGAGTCAAATTCAACTTGAATGAACTTCACTTTTACTATCAGAAAAGCCATGAGGATTTATCAGATCTGGGTTGCAAAAATCTGGCCAACTATTCAATGGCAGCAAGGAGTATTCTGAAAACTTATTTGCTGCCATCAAGTGGTCATTTGGATTTTTGCGGCTGGGTCTGGTAGCTCAAATTTAATTCCCAGAATTTCAGGTATGGTAAGGCTGAGGAATGCTGGGGAATGCAGTTCATGCATCTGAAGTGTTCCTATAGCCTGGCATAAGTCTTAAAAGTTGAATGTATTATCCCAATGCCTGTTGCCTCTCTGACCTGCTGTCAAAAAGCATTAGGTTTTTCTCTCTTTTGCACCAGGGCCATTGTGCAACATTGCAAAATGGAACCAGGGCTCAGAAAACTTGCCAACCCCTGCTCTATGGGAAAAGTTGTACATAGGGGTGGAATGCAGCCACCAATACAGGAAATGCAGAAACTGTTATTTACTTCCAAGGTTAGGTAAGGATTGCAAATTTCAACAAATATCTCCTTTCAGATGTCCCCAAGTTCATGTACTGTAAGTTTTCACTTACAAGGACTTTTGGTTTTTCACTGTATATACAAACATAGAGATATGCACATTATAGAGTTGTACAGAGTTCAAGACCAGTCAGAATGGTTAGTTCTCTTTTTCTTTGGATAACTACACTTCTGAAGCATTACCTTATATATCACAGGAATATTGGAGTTGACTCATTAAATTTATAGCAGTATCCCATAAGAAAAGAGAATCTAGCTTTTAAATATTTTGTCTTCCTTGTTATTTTTAGTGTTAATTTAAAAGGCATCATAATATCCTAGATTAATATTGTTTCTACCTACGCAGAAACTTAAATCTAGACAATTTATTGCATTGTCCTTGAGAAAAAAGTGGATAAACAGTGAAAATTCCCTACAAGATTCCCCTCCAGAGAAAATATTTAAGACTATTTTTTTTCCTGAAGATTTGCTATACTTTTGTAGGACCTGATCTTCCTACATAAGAGTATGCATTGCAAGGAAGTTTGTTAATAATTTATAGAAGTTATATGATACAACATGTCTTGGATGATAGTTTCCGTGATCCTTGGGCAATAGTTATCCTGGTTATGGCTGATGGAAATTGAAGTCCAACATATCTGCAAGGCCTTACCAAAGCAACACTGAAAAAAAAGGGCAATATATAAATTCAGTAAATAAATAAACTGAAATTATGTCAACTCATCCTTTCTGGGTCCAATTACAGTAGCTACTGCTTGAAGGATATAGAAAGAACAATCGCAGAGGTGGGATGACTAGCATCTGTGGCAGATAAGCCAACATTAGCTATGATCAGCCAGTTGGTTTTATTTCCTTCCCCTTTTTTCTCACTAGTATCTTATTTCCATTTTATTTTCCATCCATGGTGTTAAATTTTTTATACCTAAGATGATTTCCATCATTCTTGTTATCACTTTAAATCCTATGTATTTTCTTTTTAATAGGGTGCATGAGAAGTCTGTTGTCTCAGTTTTTTCATAAATTTTGTTACATGTTTTGCATGTCCGTTCTTTTCTATTGTGTTCTGCAAATATCCATTGCTAATTTTTGTCCGCATTGCCCTGAGAAAGACTAGGTTCAAACCACACTGGGCGGCTACCCAGCAATGATATGAATGGGTTGGAATGCTTCACCATTGGAACTTTCAGATTCTGTGGCCCTAGACTGGCAGGGTAGAAATGTGAATGGAGGGAAGGTACTGTCCTTCCTTCTCCCTCCCTCCCTTCCAGGCAGGGATAAAAACTATTCTCTTTTTATTACATGAAATGAAAGACAATAAATTCTCAGACTGAACAAAATATACCTTTGTGCTGGAAGCTTGGAGGAAAGCCTCTGACCGTCAGCCTCTTTCATACTGGCTCACCTGCGCTCCCCAGAGCCTGCCTGCAGCACCCCCCCACCCCTCATGACACTGATGCACATACCACCACTCCTTACCTGGGACTCCCACCTCTTCCTGCTTAATGACCCATGCAGTCCTGGGGACTGCCAAGATTACCATCACTAAGTGATGTGGTCACATGATGTTGTGCTTTATGACCACATTGCTTAGTGATGGAAATCCTGGTCCCAATTGCCATCATAATGCAAGGACTACCTGTAGTGCAATTTCAACTAGAACTGCACTGTGTGGGAAGCATGAGCGTTGTGTCATGGTCGGGGTACTCAGCCATTTCCCTTGTTCTCCTGTTGTCAAGGTAATAGCAAAAGGAACAGGTCTTACTGGGGCCTTAGAAGACTGATTTACAGGACACATGGTGCATCTCCAGCTTAGCAGATCACAATTAAATAAAATATAAAATATTTTGCAGGCAAAAAGCCCATTTACATGGTATATGAAGCATCTTCACTTAGCAGGTTATAACTGTACATGATGTGAACCATTTTGGGGGCAAAATAAATCAATTCTAAGCATCTCTAGGACTGGCAGAGGTCCCTCTTGCCACTATTAGTCAATACAGGGAAGCATTCCTCAGTGGGATGCTGATCTAGATCTGTTGTGACTTCAGCACCTAAAATGTCCTTCTAGTATACCCACTGAGTACACTCACTGGGGATTCTGGAAGTTGTAGTCCCAATGAATCACTGGGGAAGTCTAAAATATACAATATTGAACTAAGGTTGCTTGGTGATGACCTTTGGCATAGAAAGGACAGAAGTAATGCAACTGTCCTGGTTCTCCTTCATCTCTCAGAGTCCTTCAGTGCCATTAATCATGGTAGCCTTCTGGACGACCTACAGAGATTAGAAGTCAGGGGCATGGTGTTCTGAGTGGCTGTGGATGTTTTGGACCTCCTAAGTCCGGAGTGGTTCCACTTTTGGTTTTGAATGGCATTGGACTTCCCTCTTCATGACTGATGCCCAATTTGGTAGTCTTCTTGGAATCACAGTTCCTATTTGGGCAGCCCTTGCACAAATTCATCTAATGTGCAGGTATGCCCATACCTAGGAGGCCGTTATGATTGTCACTCATGCTTTGGTCACCTCATGTTTGGACTATTGCAAGGGACTCCACTTGGGGCTGCCCTTGAATATTATTTTGAAGCTGTAGCTGGTCCAGAATGCAGTGGCATGGGCATTTATGGGCATGCTGTATCATGCCCTTATAACATCTTGGGCCTTCCCTGTCATGGTTCTGGCCACCTGGAATACCATTCCCTTTGAGATTCATATGGTTCCCACCCTGGTTCTATTTAAATGAGCCCTTTAAACCTGGCCCTATCCCCAGTCCATGAGTTAGAGTGGGTGATGGACTCCTTATGTGGTATCTTGATGCTTTGAATAGTTACTGGCTTTTTTTCTGGACTTTTTTCTTTTTGGTGTGGCAATTTCTTTCTTCTTTTTTTTTACCGTTGTATTTTGTAAGCCTTCTGGAATCATGACAGATTGAGATGACCTATAAATTCCATAGATAGATAGATAGATAGATAGATAGATAGATAGATAGATAGATAGATAGATTGATTGATTGATTGATTGATAGATGATAGATGATAAATAGACAGTTGTTTCCAAGGATAATACTTCCAAATAGAGTAACATATTATATATATACACACACACACACACACACACCATTGTAAAATTGTGAATCCTGAAACTTAGGCCTGAGGTTGGTTTTCTTTGGATATCCAAATAGTCGTCACCTAATATTGTTTGTCTAGCAATGTGTGTGTCCCCACCTAGACTAGGGCTCCCATATCTGGCCTGCAGTGACCACAATGATCACTCAACGGCACCAAAGAGACATTTCTGTACCTCCTTGCTGCTATGTAGTAGTCATCGTAATGCTTGCAGCCCAGCTATAGGAGCCCTCACTTGTGTACAGATGCCATCTCATTGGTCCTTCTGCTTTGTCCATGATGAAGAGATATGCTGACTATTTTGTTCTAAAGAGTGTTTTGTGCTCAGATTTGCTGAGTATTTTGTTCTAAAATTTTGTTCTGAATATCCTAATGCACTGGCACTGAATTCTTCCTTTAACTCTATTGTTCAATAACTAGATATTTCAAACTGATGAAAATAGAGAACTCCTGCTTCCTGATAAAGCTGACCTATATTTGCACCATTTTTGAATGTGGGTATCGGTTCCAATATTTGCATAAAATTGCCATCTCAAAGTAAAAAAAAAAAGTCTTCACATTATTACATTTTTAATCACAAAGATTTTATGTGTCTTATGTATTTATCTCTTTTAATATTGTGCCTTACTAATATTAGCTTATGCTTTAATTAATGAGGCCTGTAAACTAAAATTTACCATGCTTTATTTATAAGTAGATCAGGTGGCTGGTAATCATGTATGAGCATACACTCCTCTTCTACCCACCCACCCTTGCTGCATAATATCTTTATATAAAAGTTCTTTAATTGAATAATAAAGAAGACATGGCAAGGGATGGGGGGTGGGGGAAGGAAGAGAAATTGAAAGGAGAGCTATAAATCTTCCTGAATCTGACTTGCTGAATGAGCTTCTCAGGAACTTTTAAATTGCTAAATCTCAGCAGGCATCTACCATGGGAAGAAGACACTTCCCCTCTCCATTCCATATGTATATTTTAACAGGGTTCTGATACTGATAATCCATTACAATGCGGCAGCTCAGTCTCAAGGTTTCATACCTATCTTCTATTAATAGTCAGGACATGGAATCTAAAGCTCAGAACATATCTCTGCCCAACTTGTTTGACCTCTAAAGCCAGACTGAGCTGCCACAAGCAGCCATAGCCTTGATGCCACCATAGACCTTTGCACATATAAAAACACAGTGTGTTTGCAGTCACAAGCAAGTCACAGAAACGGTCTATTGGGTCCCAATTCAACTAGGGGGGGATATTGTTCAGCTATTCAGTATTCTTCCTATTTTGATGAAGAAATAACCTTCCTTCAACGTCATTATCTGAAGCCCCACTCTGCAGGGTTGCTACTTGCTTGTTGTTTCATACATCATAACAGGGCTCCCACCTGGTCACATATCCCACAGTGACTGAGACAATGTCATGAAGTCACAGAGTGAAATGATTTTTTGTTATTTGGTTATGTTGTTCAGGGCTAATGAATACAACTGATAGAGATGGCAGTGGATGTGAGTAAGAGCCAAACTCTGCAGTATGTAAAATGCCGAACAAGTGCTGAAAAGCAAGTGCACAATGGCCAATTTGATATTGGGACCACCACATCAAATCCATTTGTTTAGAACAACACGTTAAGAGGACAACTTTGAAAAACCTACCCTTGGTGTTCATGGATATTTAAAAAAAAAATCACATCCCAGATAGATATTTTTTTACAATAAGAATCCTGGCAGGAATCATACACTATCCATGATATGGTTGTCCTAATCTGAATCAGATACCAAGTGCTTATTTTCAAGTAAATAAACATGGAAAGGGCAACTTCACACTAGCGATTTTACTTATCATGCAGATTTGCCACTAAATGATTATTGTCACAAGTAGTAGTGAAAAGGTGGATGAGAGGGAGTTATTTAATAGCACTGCTGGCAACTTTCATGAACATCTAACTACTGTAGCTTCTTAACCCTGGTGGCAATTGTCCTGATCAGTTAGGGCTAATAATTAGTATTACATCCCTCAATTTGTAGCATTTGTTCCCATAACAAAATGTTCCATGACACAGAAAAATAATATAAAAAAAGTTTCCATACTTAAACCAGTTTATAACAGATTTTGTAAAGAAAACAGAGTCATTCATTGAATCACCAAGCAGCAACTTTCCTTCTCAAATTTTATAAGAAATAGAGACACTATGGTCCAATAGGATAGTTCCTTTTTTTCAAATCAGCTTCTTTTTTCTCTTTCAAACTTTCTCTGTGACTTCAGAAAACCCTTTCCCCAAACACTGAAATGTTTGTAGATTTCAGAAAATTGTTGGCCAGTAGGAGGCTATAGGTGAGGGACGCGGTGGCGCCGCAGGTTAAACCGCTGAGCTGCTGAGCTTGCCGATCGGAAGGTCGGTGGTTCGAATCCACGTGACGGGGTGAGCTCCCATTGCTAGTCCCAGCTCCTGCCAACCTAGCAGTTCAAAAACATGCAAATGTGAGTCGATTAATAGGTACCGCTTTGGCAGGCAGGTAACCGCGTTCCGTTTAGTCATGCTGGCCACATGACCACGGAAGTGTCTACGGACAAATGCTGGCTCTTCGGCTTTGAAACAGAGATGAGCACCGCCCCCTAGAGTCAGACACGACTGGACTTAATGTCAAGGGAAACCTTTACCTTTACCTAGGAGGCTATAGAACTATCTAGAATAACTGTGTCCAGCCTGGCTCCTCTAGATGTCCTGCTTCTCAGTGATTCTCAGTCAGCATAGATAATCTTGGAGATGGTAGTCTAACACTTCTGAAAGGTACGTGTTGTGAATATGAGAGCTTAAACTCTGAATTGCTATGAAATTGTGTTGTTGTTTTAATTCTGTGTGCTCAGTCAAGTCTAATGCCCTAATTTATTTCTATAGATAAGGAAACTGTGTTTGTTTTCTCAGCCTTGTATTCCATTTGTCAGACAGGGCATGGAGTTAATTTTATTTATAAGCTTTTAGTAGACTGTATATTAAGTTACATCATCTCCTCTCTCCCAGGGTGAAAGATTCCTTTACAGCTGACCAGCACCATTTTATAATGTTGTTAGAACCTTTATGTTGCATTTTCTTCAGACCTTTTTTATTGTTGATCCTGGTCAAGAGAATACCATAAATCCTTTTCTACAATGCTGAATATATGAATTTAGAAATTAAAGTTAAAACGGGTGTTATATTTTATGGGGTTTTTTTGTTTTGTTTTAAATAATGTTTGATTTTCTTTATCTCTGGTGAGATTGGTCTGTCTCCTGGGGTGAGTGTCAGGTGAAGGACGGGCTGAAATCTCTCGACACATGCCTCTAAGCTACATAGCCAGAAAATATTCCTTTTTTATTTTCATTTTTAACCTTTTAATTGTCAGAAAGGCAGCACAGGGTGCAAAATACCTGTCACTGGGGATATGGAGAAGATGCCATGTGAGGTATCCCTGGAAGACTGAGTGGGAACTACCTAGCTGCTAACCCAAAGCCTTAGGTCAGGCCACACTGAAAACTCAAAAGGGAGATAAGGTTTGAGACTTTGGGCTTAGCCCAAACACACATTTATAGAAGATTAACTGAGAACTGAGAACCCTGAAAAAGTTTTCTGTCATTAGAACATTTGTGAAATATCAGAAAAAGAGTGAAATTCAGAACAAGGAAATCAGTAGCCCCCTGACCAAACAGCAGATAAAATTATGACTCAGCTATTTTTGTGACTGATGGCCAAAATCCTGAAGTCAAAGTTGGAATGGCAATTGCATTAAATCAAATATGAAGAACATTATAGGACATGGGTATCACCATCAATAAAGACAATTCTCTTGCTTTGGCTTAGATATGTATATACATTCTAGAAATTTTACAAAGGAGCTGACCTCGTTCAACCAGAAAATGAGATGTCTGGCCTCTATCAATAGATCCTACATTTGAAAGAATTATATGGGCAATTACAAACAGAAGAATAGATGAGGAAGGAAGGAAGGAAGGAAGGAAGGAAGGAAGGAAGGAAGGAAGGAAGGAAGGAAGGAAGGAAGGAAGGAAGGAAGGAAGGAAGGAAGGGGCTGTAGAAGGTGGTAGCAATTGCCGTGTGAATAAGAGAGGTATTTTGTCTGTTCTATGTCTATGTATACATGCATTTCATTTGTGTTTTACTTAATTTGATGCCTAAGTTAATTGATTTACCTGCTTTGGTGTAGTGTGTGTTTTGTAGGGGTGTGTGTGAAGATGTTTGATTTTCTCTCTGCATTTTTATAGGGTTTCATAGAGCATTGATTTTCTTGGTTAGATTTTTTTACATGTGAATGGCAATATGTAATTTGTGAGGTAACTCCTGCCTCTACCTTATTCTCAACTTTCTGACCAGGTTACTTGTCTTCACATTGACTTTTGTGAAATGGCTGCTGGAGCAAAGCAGCTTTGGGTTTTTCTAAAAGTTTAGATTTTTCTTTTATTTCCCCAGTGTTCCTTATCTGTCCTAACCAAGCCCACCATAACATCCAGAATGTAAAAGTACCCACAACACATTCTCAAAACTCCAAATGTGTCCATTAACCTCCAAAGATTTGAGCCTTCAGTCTAATTTTGTGCTTCTTCTAAACAAGACAGGGTTAATTTAAATTTTGGCAGAGATAAAAAGAAAACATCACAGGAACCGGACTGGTTGGAAAAGCTGTGCCCCAAACAAAAGTATTTTTGGCTGAGTGGCAGTTGCATGCTTTTCAGGCAGTTTGCAAACATTTCTGCAAAAGTAAAGAGTTCGTGTTAAATCAAATGCTTCTTCAAATGCATCCACTGTACAGATGACTGTGTCATTCACAATTACACATCCGTCAACAAGTGTTTCATAAATAATTACAAAAAGAAGCTTATGTAGCTACCAAAAAACCTTGTAAATTGGCTTGTTGACTCTCGTAGAGAAGGGCTACCTTAAGCTTTTGGGGGAAGACTGAGGGCTGCTCTTGTCAAGGCAATAATTCCAAATAAGTGGAGTCAAGTCAGATACATCTTTCTCCCCCCCACCACCCTGTTGTTTTAGAGTGGGCTTGTTGTTGTTTCCCTTTGTCTATACTTTTAATTTTGTTATACCTAGTTTAGGGCCAGCATTTTAGTTTTCACTTGTTTCTCAGGTCAAATTGGTGGGAAACTGTTCCCATAAATTTTCAGCAGTCATGCCACTGAAACTTGATGGCGTGGTTATGGGAATTCCAGCCCCCTTCTCCCCCCCCCAAAAAAAACAACCCTAAACCCCACCCTTTGGGTCTATATGCTGGACCCAGAGATGCAGGTTATCTACCTCTAACATATGCAATTTTAGTCCAAAGAACAATTCCTAGAGAATATGTTGCTCCATATAAAATATATTCAAGCACCATGAGCGAATAAATTCATATTCTGAACCAACTAATTAGGAACTGAAGGCCAAGCCTATAGAAGCTTTATTACATTGTATAGAGTTACATCTGTCCTTTTTTGTTCCTCCAACATAAATGCAGTGGCTCCAGTCTAGATCAAGATAATAGTAAGGCTTTGTCCCTTAGCTGCCCAGACCCAAATTCCCTGTCACTACAATTTCTGTATGAAAAAGTCCCCACTGAAATGAATGGGAACCATAAACATATGCAAATCACTGTGTGGAGTAAATCCAGAAAGAAGGAGGATCCCAGGATCCCAATCTATATTAGATCACCTGTGATAACTACTAAGTGAAGAAAAGAACAGATGTAGGTGTTTGCCCTTCCATTTAGTTTGTCCCTGGGATCCAATATGGTGTAGCTATTACATTTTGGGGCTAAGACTGAAAAGAAACAGGTTCAGATTTCAACCCAGTCTGAAGCTCACTAGTGATCTTGGGTCATCATAGTCTCACAGGGTTGTTACAAAGATAAAACAAATGGAGTAGAAACATTCTGAGCTGCTTGGAGGAAAGGGAGAATATAGTCAGGATGAGTTTGTCCCATCTTTAAGCATTCCATTACTGGTTTTTCCTTGGCTCAGTAGTTTTAAGCAATTTCATTCATTCACAAAGTAATCAAAAACAGATTCATTTTCCCCAGAAACTAAGCAAATCCAAAATTCATAACACACTGATTTTTCTCCTTAAACAGTACTACCAAATAAAACTGATACCATATTTAAATATGAATTACTTGAAATATACATATATAGCACCTTTGGATAGATGGACAGTATTAGGATCTAAATACAACAGAATTCTAATATCTAATATATGGAAACAATTATGTCAGCTAGAAAGCTATGGAATGCAATGTCTAATAAAAAAAAGATTCAATCCTTTTTTCCATGCTAAATTGACTTTATAAGGAAACCCAATGTTAAAAAATGGGAGAAAGATGGTGATAGGGAAAAGTTGGATGGAAGCAGGGATATTGACTTTGGACCAATTGATAGATGATGAAGATGAATTTTTAACATATGCTGTGTTAAGGGTTAAATGTCATCTATCGGATGTATCCCCATGGCAATATCTACAGCTAGAACATTTGTTAACAACATTGTTTGGACCAGCAGCATTTTCAGCTTCTAAGACACCCAAGATACTAGAACAACTTGTTAAGTCCTTTAAAACTAAAAAAAACCCTACTATTAGCTTTCATAGATATTTGTTATCAATAAATCTATTTGATATGCAGATGTTAAGGGATAAGTGGAATAAAGAATTAGAGGTTTCTATATTGCCTAGACAATGGGAAAGTGTTTTAACATCTATAGCAAGAGTATCAATGGACCTTGAACTACGACTTATGCAACAAAAAATAATACTTGAGTCCCCCATGAGGTGGAGATGGGCAGTGAATAAATGTATAAATAAATAAATAAATAATATTTAGAATTTGTTGGACTCTATTATGTCTGTATAGAAAAGGATTGTCAAAACCAACATTTTTTTGGAGATGTAATAAGGACAGTGCCTCTTTAAAGCATACATTTTTACAATGTCCTATACGTACTAAGTTTTGGGAGAAAGTAATGGACTATAAAAATACGATTGTGCGACAAAAGCTAAAATTTTCAGAGGATAATATTCTTTTGAACTATATACCTCATGCATTGAATCTGACATCTGCACAACATAATTGGATTCTCTGTGCCCTTACTATGGCCAAAAGACTGAGATTGCAACATTGAAAACATAAATGTATGGCGCCATTTACTCAGTGGATTGAAGACCTGGTTACACTTGCCACCTATGAGAGGATTGCCTATAGACATAGACTTTGTATGGACAAGTACAATGAAATATGGGACTCATTTATACAAAATACAGTAGGTTAAAAAATATGGTAGTTCTATAAATGTATTAGAAATATATATGCATTTGTATAATATTTGCATTAAATATATATAGATTTTTGCTGTTTACTGTTATAATGATAAACTATGCTAAGTTTTTTTTCCTTTGTTGCATTTTTTCACTTTTTGTAATAGCGCTTTTTAATGTTTTTTATTGTTCTTGATAGTGCATGTATCTTTATTATTATTTTTCTGTTTTGTTTTTGTTTTTTGTGTTCGTTATTAATTTAAAAATACAAATTTAATTAAAAGTATGAATTATTTCATATTTTTAAAAGATCTGCTTTGAAAGAACCTTTTTTTTTTTTCTTGGCAAAGGAAGATTTTTGCAAGTGGCAGTTGTTGTATCCAGGCTCTGTAATGAATGTGGAGATTGCATTGTGAAAATTCAGAAAAAGGAAAAGCGCCACACTGGAATCTAGAGATGGAGTGGACACTTGGTTTATCTATGCCAAAAGTAAAATGAAAATGACAGCGTGAAGTGGGGTATAAATAAGAAGGGATTGGAGGAAAAAAATGATAAAGATGGCAGGTTAATTTTGGCACAGAAGCAGTTGTGAACATCCGACAGTGTCTGGTTATATTCCAGTTCTTTCCATAGATAGCCTTTTGTTTCAGCCAACTCACTTTGTAATGATTGCCTATCCTAACAGACTCAGACTCACAAGCAGGAGCTTAAGAATATCTGGTTTATTAAAGAATAGCATGCAAATACAGAGAAAGCCGAGAATGAGCAAAAGCATGCCAAATACAAACTAAAAACCCTCAGTGCAAGCGTAATCCCTCCCCTCGCCCAGCCGTTTCAAATTCCCCACCCCAGGTGCTGGTAACAAGTTCCGCTGATGTCCTGGGAAAGGAACCTTGAACACAGCAGATAACCCAAACACATTCCATTCCCCCGAAGACAGATAACAAACCCAGCAGAAGGAGTTCGCAGACCCCTCCCAAACAGAACACGCGTCAGCAACTTAACTTGACATGCGAAACGTTACGATGTACAATGCACATTGAAACGGGGAACATGACACACTTTAAAAAGACTGTGCAAAATTTGGGAGTTGAAATCCATTTTCTGGAGAACTTCCCAGTCAGGGAAGACTCTTTTTCAGATCTACTACTTTATGAATGATTTGTTTCTCTTTTGACTCTCACACTCAGGGCCAATCTGGCCTCCTAAATTTGACTTTCTCACTGTCTAAAAGATTGGGGAAGAGAAAAAAAAATGTGGGTTTTTCATTTCAGGGCTCTATGGCTAGCAGTGGGCAAATTTTTCCATTAAAAAAAATTGCAACCAATAAAATACACACACACACACACACACACACTAAATATGTTAGAAGACAAAAAATAAGCTCTATAAAAGCAAAACAACAAACAAAGTAGCTTAGTTTGGGAGTACATGTAATATAATGGTAAGGAGGGATACACACTTTCAAATATTCAAAAATTCAACATTTCTATCAAAAAAGATATTTTTATAGACAGAGTTAATATATTAAGAATTGCACTGTTGATATAACTAAAACTTGGAGACCAAATGAGACTAAACAATATTAATTAAAGGATTTTACAAGGCTTTGTTGCTGTGCTATTTTTTTCATCCAGTACTATTTCCTATTTTTTCAATATCATCTTTTAATTTGCTATAGTAAATCTGTCAACTAACATAAAAATGAATTAATTCCTTGTGTTACACTTTTTCTATATCCTGGGGAAAATGGATAAGAAAGCTACACTAGCATTAATGAATAAAAACAGTTACGTAATTTTTCTAATTTCCTCAAAAATGTTTAGCCAAAATCGGTCACTAAAATGGGTGCTGTCAGCAGAGATAATTATATGCACTAATTTGATTACAATCACGCCAACACTCTTAGAAGACTCTGATTAATGAAATACAATTTTAAGAAGCTGTACCATTTATGCATCCACTTTAAGGAGGTGTAGTACCATCTGCGCACTCCTATTATAATTCTTAATGACTGGTCAAAGTAGATTTGGAATTAATTGCTTACGCTACAAAGAACTGCAACATGACTCCTTAAGTTTGAATTCTAAGTCCTCATCACATAATTTCTAAAAGATTTTTCAAGACAGCCTATAGAAGAATTTTTATTTACTGAAATATGTATTCTATTCAGCTCACTGCTTTAAAAAAATCAGCCCAAAATGTCTAGTTTTATGCAAAGTCTGGAGCGCTATGAAAGATGCATTTTTGTATACACATGTCCCAACATGCACTTTTGTGCATAGCTTATGGATAGCACATTGCAATTTTGTGCACACCTTCCTCCAGTATATGCATTTTATATGCATTTAGTTCATTCATTGGTGGATACATTTTTGTACACCATTTTTGAGTTGTGAATTACGCAGCCAAATTTTCAGAGAAATGCAAATTTCAGCAGATACCTGTGGTTTGGATTTTTCCTTCAGTTCAGGATCTGAAATGGGGTTATTTGTACCAAATTTTCACATGACAGATTTCTCATCCATCTTTATCTGTTGCCTCTTATCTGGCAGAAGAGGAGGAAATTTATACTAGCAAAAGTCCCAGTCTTATCAGTTAGAACCAGTGCATGTATCCTACCCTCTTCAAGAGATGGTCCACAGTCTTGCACATCATTTGGATGGGTGGGCAGGTATGGAAAGCAATCTTTCTTTTTCCTTTTTTTTTTTTTTCGCCAGCCCAAGTATTTCTCCTGCCTTCCCTTGGTCCCAACTAGCGATGTTAGGCAGCTGTGTCTGTTTGCCCAGGTATATGGTGCATGTGGATCCTAAGCACAGTGCTAAAACACAAGTAGGCATTCTTTTCTTTTCTTTTCTTTTTTGTGCCTTCCAGTCAGTTGTGACTCCTGGTGACTGTTTGGAAATGTCCCTGCAGTATTCTTGGCAAAGCTTTTTGGAAGTGGTTTGCCCTTGCCTGCTTCTTAAGGCCAAGACAGAGGGACTGGCCCCAGGTCACCCAGCTGGCTTTGTTCTAAGGCAGGAATAGAACTCAGGGTCTCCTGGTTTCTAGCCAGGTGCCTTAACCACTACACCAAACTGGCTCTCTAGGCATTCACTACAGATGCCAAAAACACTCTATAAAGCCTGAGAATTGGCAGGACACAGGTCTGACATGCAGGGCTTCCCTACTTACCATTGAGTTTCAGTTCCTTATCAGGACCACTCTCAGGGCCAGTTCAAGAAGCCAACAAGCCATTCATGTTCACATCTCTTTCCTTAGGGGGTGTTGCTGCTCATAGCAATCTTCATTAGTGTCCATTAGTTGAATTCCAGATACAACATACCTAGGACTGAGGTGTGACCAGACAGCTTGCACAAGTAGACTTTGTATCAGTTTCCAGAGGATGTGCATGGCCATTTGAAAAGATGCATGCATGGGAGAACATCATGTAAGGGATCCTCTCTATCCTTGTTAGGAAAGCTGAGTTATATGATCTTGTGAAATATAAGATACTGAACAGCTGTGGTTATATAACATGACCCTCTGTCATGCTCCCCGATCAAACGTTCCTAGAACATCTGATTGGACTTGCATGCATGAATGGAGTTAATACGTGTTGGTACTTGTAGGTCAGTGGAATTGGGAGGGGAAACATGCCAGGAGTGTGAAAGCATCTAGTTTGTACTATCCCTGGTATCCAAGGTCAAGCTGCCGAGCCGTTGAGGACATCTGCATGGAGCTGAACTGACTGGCACAAAGAGGGGGGCTGCATGCCTGAGAAATGGGGGAGGGTGTTGAACTCATTGGATTGTTTAACTTGGGGAAAACATGGGAACTTTCATTCACAACTTTTTCACTGTTCTGTATACTACTCTTCATTAAAGGGATTTCTACTATAGTCACGTATGAATAGAATTTAATGGCAGGTTGAGTAATACAGTCATTACATCCTCACTTTGTCATATACTAAGAACTGCAGTGTCCTTCTATGCAGGACTATGTGGTCAATAGTCTTACTGAGTTCCAGGAAGTAAATGTGTAGCCACAATCTTATTTCAAAGTGAACAAATTCAATTAACCCATTTTTTGCATACTGCATTAGATTACACAAAAATACTTCTCTCTGTTGTTGTTGTTTATTCGTTTAGTCGCTTCCGACTCTTCGTGACTTCATGGACCAGCCTACGCCAGAGCTTCCTGTCGGCTGTCAACACCCCCAGCTCCCCGAGGGACGAGTCCGTCACCTCTAGAATATCATCCATCCATCTTGCCCTTGGTCGGCCCCTCTTCCTTTTGCCTTCCACTCTTCCTAGCATCAGCATCTTCTCCAGGGTGTCCTGTCTTCTCATTATGTGGCCAAAGTATTTCAGTTTTGCCTTTAATATCATTCCCTCAAGTGAGCAGTCTGGCTTAATTTCCTGGAGGATGGACTGCTTGGATCTTCTTGCAGTCCAAGGCACTCTCAGAATTTTCCTCCAACACCACAGTTCAAAAGCATCGATCTTCCTTCTCTCAGCCTTCCTTATGGTCCAGCTCTCACAGCCATACGTTACTACGGGGAACACCATTGCTTTAACTATGCGGGCCTTTGTTGTCAGTGTGATGTCTCTGCTCTTAACTATTTTATCGAGATTGGTCATTGCTCTTCTCCCAAGGATTAAGCGTCTTCTGATTTCCTGACTGCAGTCAGCATCTGCAGTAATCTTCGCACCTAGAAATACAAAGTCTTTCATTGCTTCTACATATTCTCCCTCTATTTGCCAGTTATCAATCAAGCTGGTTGCCATAATCTTGGTTTTTTTGAGGTTTAGCTGCAAGCCAGCTTTTGCACTTTCTTCTTTCACCATCATAAGGCTCCTCAGTTCCTCTTTGCTTTCAGCCATCAAAGTGGTATCATCTGCATATCTGAGATTGTTAATGTTTCTTCCAGCAATTTTAACTCCAGCCTTGGATTCCTCAAGCCCAGCTTGTCGCATGATGTGTTCTGCATACAAGTTGAATAGGTAGGGTGAGAGTATACAGCCCTGCCGTACTCCTTTCCCAATCTTAAACCAGTCCGTTGTTCCGTGGTCTGTTCTTACTGTTGCTACTTGGTCGTTATACAGATTCTTCAGGAGGCAGACAAGATGACTTGGTATCCCCATACCGCTAAGAACTTGCCACAATTTGTTATGGTCCACACAGTCAAAGGCTTTAGAATAGTCAATGAAACAGAAATAGATGTTTTTCTGAAACTCCCTGGCTTTTTCCATTATCCAGCGGATATTGGCAATTTGGTCCCTAGTTCCTCTGCCTTTTCTAAACCCAGCTTGTACATCTGGCAATTCTCGCTCCATGAACTGCTGAAGTCTACCTTGAAGGATCTTGAGCATTACCTTACTGGCATGTGAAATGAGTGCCACTGTTCAATAGTTTGAACATTCTTTAGTGTTTCCCTTTTTTGGTATGGGGATATAAGTGTATTTTTTCCAATCTGATGGCCATTCTTGTGTTTTCCAAATTTGCTGGCATATAGCATGCATTACCTTGACAGCATCATCTTGCAAGATTTTGAACAGTTCAGCTGGGATGCCGTCGTCTCCTGCTGCCTTGTTATTAGCAATGCTTCTTAAGGCCCACTCAACCTCACTCTTCAGGATGTCTGGCTCTAACTCACTGACCACACCGTCAAAGCTATCCCCGATATTGTTATCCTTCCTATACAGGTCTTCTGTATATTCTTGCCACCTTTTCTTGATCTCTTCTTCTTCTGTTAGGTCCTTGCCATCTTTGTTTTTGATCATACCCATTTTGGCCTGGAATTTACCTCCAATGTTTCTAATTTTCTGGAAGAGGTCTCTTGTCCTTCCTATTCTATTGTCTTCTTCCACTTCTGCGAATTGCTTGTTTAAAAATAATTCCTTATCTCTTCTGGCTAACCTCTGGAATTTTGCATTTAATTGGGCATATCTCCCCCTATCACTGTTGCCTTTTGCTTTCCTTCTTTCTTGGGCTACTTCTAGTGTCTCAGCAGACAGCCATTTTGCCTTCTTGGTTTTCTCTTTCTTTGGGATGTATTTTGTTGCCGCCTCCTGAACAATGCTGCGAACTTCTGTCCAGAGTTCTTCCGGGACCCTATCTACTAAGTCCAGTCCCTTAAATCGATTCTTCACCTCCACTGCATATTCCTTAGGAATATTAGTGAGCTCATATCTAGCTGATCTGTGGGTCTTCCCTAATCTCTTTAGTCTGATCCTAAATTGTGCAAGAAGAAGTTCGTGATCGGAACTACAGTCAGCTCCAGGTCTTGTTTTTACCGACTGTATAGATGTCCGCCACCTTTGGCTGCAAAGGATGTAGTCAATCTGATTTCGGTGTTGTCCATCTGGTGAAGTCCATGTATAAAGCCGTCTCTTAGGTTGTTGGAAGAGAGTGTTTGTTATGCAGAGTGAATTGTCTTGGCAAAATTCTATCAGCCTATGTCCTGCTTCATTTTGTTCTCCCAGGCCATACTTACCTGTAATTCCAGGTGTCATTTGACTGCCCACCTTAGCATTCCAGTCTCCTGTGATGAAAATAACATCTCTTTTAGGTGTGTTGTCCAGTAGGTGCTGCAGATCCTCATAGAACTGCTCTACTTCAGCTTCTTCAGCATTTGTGGTTGGGGCGTATATTTGGATCACTGTGATGTTAGATGGCTTGCCCTGAATTCGAATTGAGATCATTCTGTCATTTTTTGGATTGTATCCAAGCACTGCTTTAGCCACTTTACTATTAATTATGAAGGCTACTCCATTTCTTCTGTGGTCCTCTTGTCCACAGTAGTAGATCTGGTGGTCATTTGATGTGAAGTGGCCCATTCCAGTCCATTTCAGTTCACTGACGCCCAAAATGTCTATCTTTAATCTTGACATCTCACCAATAACCACATCCAATTTGCCCTGGCTCATAGATCTTACATTCCAGGTTCCAATGGTGTATTGATCCTTAGAACATCGGATTCGCCGTTCACCACCAGCACCGTCGGCCGCTAGCCGTCCTTTCGGCTTTGAGCTAGCTGCGTCATCACGTCTGGGGCTAGTTGAGCTCAACCTCTGTTCCTCCCCAGTAGCGTTTTGACCATCTTCCGACCTGGGGGTCTCATCTTCCGATGGTATACCGACATATCTCTGGTTGTACTGATCCATTTAGTTTTCACGGCAAGAATACTGGGGTGGGTTGCCATTACCTTCCCCAGGGATCGCATTTAGTCTGACCTCTCTGTCATGACCTTTCCGTCTTGGGTGGCCCTTCACGGTTTAGCTCATGGCATCATTGAGGTGCTCAAGCTCCAGCACCACGACAAGGTAACGATCCTTTGCTGAAGTCTTCTCTCTAGAGGGGGCTTGACATGATGGGACTTTTATCTCCTCCATCCCCAAAATGCCCCCCTCTCCCCCCCCCTCTATACATACTTATTTGTGTGTGTGTGTGTGTGTATTTCAAAATACAAAGTACACTAATACACTAAATACACTAACATACACTAAATATATAATTAAACCCTAAAATTATATATTTAGTGTATAATTATACACTAAAAGTATAATTAAATGAAGCAATCCACCTTGAAAACCAAAAAAGAAAAATACACCTTAATTTTTACTAGATCACTTAGGTAACCTTTTCTTTTCCCTTGAAACTGTCATCTTGAAACTCTGGAAGAGATTGAATGACAGCCGTTAAGAAGTCTCTGGCCTACCAACCTTTGAGAGGGCTTTCATAATATTTTCTCTTGCCTTACAGTGGCTGGCAAAAGGTGAATGCCTTCTGACACTCACCCTTCTATTTTGCTGATAGAGGGGTAGCTGCCAACTGCTGTGCCAAGGGGCTGGCAATGGAAGGAACATTCCCTGCAATTTGGCGCAGGGCCCTGTGTTACCTAGCAGGGCTTGGCACACTTTCCGCCTCCGGGGAATTTTTTCCCATAAGAGCCCATCCCCTGTATCTGAGATACACATTGCTGAATTGCTTGTAGGAGATCTGAGGAAATGTTCCAAGAGGACAGCTGCTAACTTTTTCCATTTTCACTGTATCTTGCTTGACTACACCAGATGACAGTTCATTTTAGGATTGAGATGGGCCTTTTTGCAGCCAGGGCTTATTTCATTGGCGTTATTTCCAAGTACTGCAGGGACATGCCACTTAAGGGCGCTGGACTTATCTTTTTGGCCTTTGGGATGTTTGGTTTGCTATTTTCATCAAAAGTAAATGCGTTAAGTCTACCAAAGGCACCTATTTGGGGACTTAAACCATTTTAAACAGGCAAAAGTAACATGCTGCTTGCTAATGAACTCAGGATACTCTGCAGGCTGCAAAAATGTGGGCAGATTGCAAAAATATGAGGCCACAGGTTACCCATCCCTGCTCTAGAAAAACCGAATAGTTATCACTGCTTTCTAGCTAAGCATACCAGAGAAAGTGAAGAAGGGTAGGCTATCCTTCCAGAAAGAATCTGAGAAATTGCCAATACAATATTTTCGGAAGAGTCTTCACTGAGAACACCTCACCCCATTGCCTATGGGGTGAATTTTAGAAGAAAGTCCTTTATAAGCATCACGCAAGTAATACAGTCATATTACCCAATTTCTTTCTACTCTATCCAACTGCAGTCTCAGGCATGCCTTTTCCAAACTCTTCTGGGTATCAGGATGCTTTCAAAGCATCTCACATTCATTTTGTCAGTAATTCTCACAGCAACCTTGTAAGGGGCAGCTGTATAATAAACTCCTACTGCAGATAGAGCAATAAGGATGAGTGAGAAAGAATGCTAGCTGGATTAACAGAGTCAAGATTCACTCCTTCTGCATGCCTTGTAATTCCTCTCCCATTTTTAGTTATTGAATTAGAGGTGAGTATCTCTGCATGGGTCTGTGAGTAAATGCACAGTTCCTATTTTAATACACCTTATACCAAGAGTTTATCTCTTCATGCCTCTGGTCAGAATAAAAATAATATTTCTTCTAGAGTTAGAGACTTTACACAAATCCATCGGACTTCTCCCTTTCCCTCCCTCTCTCCTCTCTCTCTCTAGCTCCCAACCACACAGGAAGGGCAGTTTCATGCCCTGATTGGGACTGAGGATGGCAGAATTAAGTCTCTCCAGCTGCACATGCTATTTAAAGTTGGAATTGTGCACAGACTATTTCACTGAACAATGGAGTGCTTAATGAAGTTTGTTGAAGAAGTCCAAATGGCTGGATTCATGCCAAACACTAAGCCAAAATATCAATTTACCAACCCCAATTGCTAGGCTTGTATATTGTGTAAGCCAAACCTAAACATGCCACCTTAGGGCTTAGGATGAGGTAGAAACCTTACGGATGACAGTAAGTTCATCAATAAAACAGCCACATTGCAATGTCATGCTGTGCGGTCAGTGAAACATGTTGTTGGGACTGCAGTCTGTTTACCTGTAGTAATAGAGGGACAACTTAAGGATATATCTGTCAGCTCATTGAGGTAGACCAGATCAGGAAACAGACTCCAGAGGAAGACCAGATCTATGCTTTAGTGAGATAGGCTATTATAACAGAATCTTCCAAGCCTGTCCATGTCTTCCCTTCCCTCCCTCTTATGCTCAAGGGAATTGGAAGGGCAGTGGTAGGCTGAGTCATTTTATAACAGTCTTCCCATCTCTCTGGACTTAAAACATGTTTCTTCTGAACCTGGTGTTTCCCTAAAGGTCTCTGAATTCCTTCTCCAGGATCATCTCCATGGCTGTGTACAAGATCCCACAGCTTCTGCATTTCTCTTAAAGGCCACAGACTACCATGCTGCCCCAGTACAGAGCACTCCAGTCCACTAAGCACACTAGCCCAAAGTGTCTACCTCCACCAATGTTTAAAATTCAGATCCTCCAGTTATGCTGTCAACAGTACTTCCCCAATCCAGAGAACACAACAGCTTGTGGAGGAGGTAAATGCTGGAGAGAAAAGGAGAATTAAGGTGTTCTATACACCCTCCCACCCGCACTTTTTGTTAACCCAGTTTGCATAGGAACTGATACACCTCAGTGATGCAGGCTGAAGACAGATAGTTATATTTAGCTACGTGTCATCTTTCTCTGCCATTGCCCCTACATATGTATGCATCATTTGCTATCAGGTGTCAGAGCAAAGAAAAAAGAAGGAGAAGCAGCGATAACAACTTTCTAATTTGGGGAATAAAAATGGAACTGCACTTCACGTTCTGTTAAATGCCTTGTGCTAACATACGTTGCAACATATTTGGATTCACTCTGTTTTTCACTATCTCAGCCACTGCCTTGTGCATTTAAGTAGCCATGGTATGATTTCATTTCACTTCAGTATGTGCAATATTGTTCTCTCTATCGCTGGTACATTTGGTATTGTCTTATCATAACAATCTGGACATGTCTGGAACTGTTTCAGCGAAAGCAAAAGCAGAAGGAAGGTGCTGCAGTTCCTGTGAGCCCCGTGGTTGCTAAGAAGCCGTACTTTAGTCCCTCCCCAAAAAGCTGAGAGCATCTACTTTATTCTTAAAGTGAGAAGGCATATAAATACATGAAGGGCTAAAAAAAAAAAAGAAGAAGAAAAAGAAGAAAAATAAAAATAAAAAAATAACATAGTCCAAAAGCAAAATCAAAACAGCCCAGTGATATTGAAAAGAGGTTTCTTTGATAATGTAAGCAAATTTGCAAGCAGATGACTTATTTCTGAAGTTAGCACATAGAACAGCATGGGTCAAAGTCAGACTGTATGGTGGTAATGAGGTGTAGTAGCTACTAAGTTTTCAACAGGTTGAAACTGATTCTGTTTTCCACAGGTTGAATCTGATTCCGTCCTGACTAAGCAAGAACCACACCGAGATGAGGAAGAAGTCTCTAGTGTTTTATTACTGCTACATTAGACAGAAAATCCTAAGAAACTGAAGCAGCGTGGGAAAACCCAGACAGATAAACCCCCAAAAGTCAAGGCGGGTCTGTTCTGGTTCTCTTTGAATGACAGCTCAACTCTCTCTACTACGCATGCATTTTCCCCCCTGGATAGGGGCCCCCTCCTGCTCACCATCCATACTCATGACAGATTCTGGGGCCTTATGCACCTTTTACCCCTCCATCCCCCAAACAACCATTTTTGCTTTATCGCTGAGTAAATTCTGAACAGTGTTGGGGCCAAAACCTGGCTCACCTAAAACAACCAAATCACTTTAAAGATACAACATAGATATATCTTTATAAGAACTTTATTAAAGTTTTGGAAAAAGTTAAAATACAAAATACAGAAAAGCTGAAGTACAGAGTTAAAGAAAAAAGACAAAGAAAACTTAAAAAGTGCAAGAATAGCAGAAAAATTAAGGAAAAAGTGACCTCCGCCCTTTTCCAACACAGATATAAGTACTTATTAAACTATCTTAATCTCTTACTCTTAATTAAACCTTAATCAACATTATTTCTATAAAAACAAACCCATCAATCATCAAAACCCAAAATCAATATTCATTTTTTTCAGTTACAAGCAAATAGTCCAAAAGCGGTTTCCAAACATAAATTTATTAAATGTGCAAAGAACAACCACATACACTGAGCTCTGAGCAAAGCGCTGGCAGACTGCTGAGCAGCCCTGAGCAAAAGCAGAACCACAGCTTTGGCCTACTATAGTTCAAAGACAAGACTCAAAAAATGCAGATCCAGTGTAAATTATACCATGGTGTTGGAATGTTTTAGATCAGGGTTCGTCCACCTTGGCAACTCTAAGCTGTGTGGACTTCAACTCCCAGAATTCCCCAGCCAACTCCCAGAATTCCCCAGCCAGCTGGCTGGGGAATTCTGGGAGTTGAAGTCCACACAGCTTAGAGTTGCCAAGGTGGACGAACCCTGTTTTAGATAAACCCACCTGGATGACCTTCTAATTATTTCTCCCTTCCTCCTAGGTCAGCAAGGAAACTATGCTATCTTCAAGATATGGCCCGTGAATATAAACTGTGAGGTTTCCTGGGCCACTGGTCCCTGTCTGCTTCCTCCCCCTGTTGCCACTCAGGGCCACTTCAGCTTGCTGTGGATGTTTTCTTACAAGGGCATTTTGAGCAATTCACATGTGTGTGTGGGGGGGGGGCATCTCATAGGACTGGTAATGAATGCACTTCGCATGTGTGTGGAGGGCTATCTTTTACCACCACATTAGCAGTGACATATCAAAGATGATATCTGGAACCTTCGACCTCAAAAAATGTGTGCTATATGTTCTTCCCTGGATATCTCTGGTTGAGAGCTACACTTCCACAGCATGGCATCAGGGTGAACAGCTGTACATTTTTCTCTATGCCTGAATTCCTTGTCAGTACTCAAGAAATCTGGGGGAATTTTTTTGTTAAATTAATTTAGATTTTTCTTCTTTTACACTCCCTGCTTCTGAAGCAAAATTAAGTCTTATGCATGTGTGTAGGTTGATAATACTTTTGATGAAGCCATCAGATGTGTCCAACAGCATTTATTATTTAGTTGAAGACCTCACTGAGACAGCAGATGATACATGTGATGCAAGAGAGAGGTTGCAACTACAAGAATATGTCATCTCTGTGCTGTTTAGACAACCCTGTCAAGAAAGAAGGATAGAAAGGAGGGATGTCCTTAGCCCCCAGTTGCTTCTAAAGTTGCCAGGATTCCCCAAGAAAGAAGGGTTATATCTGAAGCTGGTAAGGAGGACTAACCAGGTGGCGGGGGGCAGCCAGCAATTCTCAGAGTTTAGTATCTGTGAAGTTATTCACAGATTCAGGGTCTATAAAAGCTCACCTCTCCTTTTGAGCATCAGCTTGGAGAAAGTTTGCCAGCAACTCTGCCTAGGATTTCTTTTTAGACATAGGGTAGTGGTCAGCAGTTATGCAGACATATTCTTAAACCCAAAGCAGAAACGATCTGAAAAGATATTACCTGAACATAAATTATATTGATACTATACCCATATACCTATCAAATCAAATTTTATTATGGTCATAGACCAGCATAAGGAAGGTGGGGTACAGTCAATTAAAAGCATAGAAGATACATCAGAATCTAACAAAAAAAATTATGAAAAGCTAGAAGATATTAAAACAGAAAGTATATATAAAAGTCTATAAGAATCTAAAAGAAGGGGTAGAAGCATTAGATGGGTGTAAGGGAGCATAAAAGATTACCATGTGGCAGACTATGTCTATCAAATTACAGAGTACTCTAATATGGCAAACTGGGTGTTCATTAAGTTTAGTTTATGGCACAGGTCATCATCTGATGCATCTACCTATCAGTAGTAAGCTCATAGTTAACAGTGACTCATGATCTGAAGCTAGTCAAGGCCTTCTTTTATATTCCTATATAGTATAAATGAATCCTTTGAACTATGAAAATGTTCACAGTAATTGCTAGACAGTATCTTGGTAGTTTTTTATTATTAACATTAAGTCATAATTCTAAATGATTTGGTAGCGTGAGCTAAATGCCAGAAGATTGATTTCTTGGTCACAGATGCAGCCCTTTGTTTCAATGGACATTTGCATGCTAAGCTTAGCCATAGCATTAAATTAAATAGGATAAAAACAGACTGGTAATTGCCTCTCTTAGAGCACTGTATGTTTTTGCCCTTCATATTCTTAAAGTTCATATCCACATGAGCATGCACATGGGGTGCTGAGGCATCAGTCTGGTCTGGAAAGATTTACAGCAAGCCTTCAGTAATAAATATATGAAGCTAACCTTATACATTTTCATGATGGGTATCAGTATAGTACAGCACAACAGAGGAGTAGTGGATTTGGACATAGGCAGAAGTGCAAAACAAAGTGGTCCTTTTCAGACCAAATTATTGCATTCCAAGGTGTGGCAGAATCAGCTGGAAATGGCACCAGAGGACTTTAACAAGACACATTTTTATAGGGTTTGTTTCTCAAGTGAAAGTCACAACAATTAGAAGAATGGGAGAGAAAAAGGGATCTGACTAAGTGAGAGATCTCAATTAAAATCAGAATTATTACAGTATCAGTACCAATGCCAATGTCTTAGTAATCCTACAGCACTAGAGATTTATTACGTTTCTTGCAAAAACATAGGCCTATAAGGGCTATAAGACCAAATGGCTATGGGAATATATGAGAATAGATCTTCCACAGTATAGAGAGGCATGTGATAACAAACTGGAATGTCTGGTATATGAACGTCAAGGCAAAACCATTTAACATCTAGGTATCATACATCTATACATTTAAAGTTACAATATTCTTACACCCAAAGAATAAATTCAACAAAAATATCTTTTTTATGTTTGTTTATTGCAAAATGATACCCACATTCACATGTTGGACACCTATTTAACTTTTTAGGAAAAACTTGATGAGTTCATTTGACTATCCAAAATGCATCCCATACTAGGTCTGTGATGTATTTTGAGGGTCACCGACATCTGCTCCAAAGTAAATGCCACACTGCTTGTATATGCCCTTAAGTATATAGAATTGGTTTCAGAAATTATGAATTTAGGAAATAAACCAGATACCGGTAGGGGTTGCATGGTTAGACAGAACCATGTTCCTTAGCAGAAAGGTGCGATTGGGTGGATCCAGGAAATAGCCAGTGCTGTTTAGTCTGAAGGCATTACACTCCACCCACTGCCTTAAAGGTGTGGCCATTCTTTTAAGAGCCCCTCCATGAATCCTAAGATTTTGACCAACTACCATCCAACTACAAATATTCCTTTCATGAGCAAGATGCTGAAGGATGTTATACCCATCTAGTTAGAAGCAGCTTCTAACAGATTATTTAGGTTATTTAGATTCCAATTGTCCTTAATTCTACAATTAGTAGAAGTAGAGACCTAAGTGGCAAGGAGGGCCTATCCCATTCTCAGCTCATATACCAGCTATGACCCTACCTGAATTGAGGTGGCCTAGGCTCCATGCCCAAATAGCTGATTGATTGAATTACTATGATACAAACTATGTGAAGCTACTCTTGAAGATGATCTCAAAGTTCAACTAGGGCAGGATGCAGCTGTCTGATTGCTAAGCGGTCAGCTAGAGTAATAGTCCTGAAAGTGATACCTTGTTGTTATGAATTGCTAGACTCAATTTAAGTATTGATATTAGTCTATATAACCCTATCTGGCTTAGAAGGCAAGTACTAAAATATTGTCTTCCCCAACTCACACAGTAAGATTGGCTGAGACACCCATTTTTGGCCCTTTCAGTGGATTTGCTTCACAATGTAGGGCTCAGGAGTAGGGTGCGCTCAGGGCAAGGGGTAGAACTTTATTCTGAGAGCTCTTTGGATGGTGTCCCACAGTGATATCTTTCAGAAAACAGCTGAATTATTTATTATTTATTATTATTAAAATTTATATGCCACCCAACTCCCAGCAACTCTGGGCAGTTTATAAACTGCCCCCCACAAAAAAAAAAAAAACATTAAAACAAGAAAACAACACAAAACAAAAAGAAGAATTTCAAACCCAAATGGGAGATACAAACACACACACACACACACACCCCTATTGACCTGGACATGTATGGGATAACAACTACTGCAGGATCAGACTGCCTTTGAGGCTACCTATTAATTATTTTCCTTTCTTGATTTTTAAAATGAGCTTTGTTTTTAATTGTCGTGTTTGTTGAGTTGAAGTGCTGTGGGTTTTATTGTGATGTTTTTATTTTAGAGTGTCTCCCCTCCCCTTTCTCCTTGTTGTAAAGAAATGAGATCCTTTGGGAGGCACAGAGATGTAGAAATAAAGCAAATAACAAAATGTAACATTTGTTTATGTGATATGGTAGTTTGCCATAGTGATTCCCCTTTGGGAAGAATTTATTCCACATGTTCATTTTGAACTGGAAGACCGATAGCTTTTTCTGGAGAGGCTTATGTTCTTTAATTACATACCAATGTCTTGGAAACCAAGAAGAGAACAACAGAAATAGATGCTATGTGTGTTTGTGGTTGAAAAAAGATGGATAGTTCAAGGCTGGGAAGATGCTAATTCTCTGTCAAATATAAAATGGTCTGTAGAGCTCACCTCTGTAAAGATATAATACAAAACAGTAAAGATCCCCAAACCTTTTTGACCAATGACACAGTTGGAAGTTTGAGATCATGTGATGGTCACTGTCACAAAGGGTTGTTGTGGTAGGTGTGGCCAACCACATAACACTCATATACCAGAAGGTAACGCCCTCAGCCTTTTATTTATTTTCTATTTCTCTGGGTTCTATATAGGGCCCAGAGGCATTGTTGAAAATACAGACTATACTTAAGGTAGCAGAGCTTTCCTTTGCAGCATGCTCATTCCCCAAGCAGAGCCATCTAAATCTACTGTAGATGGGATCCCATTCACTGGGACAGACTGGGACCCAGTTTGGGTACTGCTGCTACTGGGGAATATTCCTGACACATAGAAGCTTCATCCGTCTTTGGTTAGTATCTCTAAAATTGAAGTTAGGGTACCTCCATAGATATCACTCCATTTGGGGTTAATTTTCATGCACTGATTCATAAGCTTGGACTGTGTGTGTGAGAGAGATTGAGAGAGAGAGAGAGAGACTATGCATATAATGCTATGCTTTGCATAAGTTTAACACGTGGTGATTCAGTGACCGTTGAAGCATATTTCCTCTGAACATGAGTAAGGGTATATCACATTCCTTCTAACTAAGACCCTTTTCATTATAATGGCTCTGAATTTCCCATCAGACTGAGGAGGCTCAGGCAGGCAAAGTCTCCCATTACATTTCACTGCAACTCTGGACATGGAATTGCCTGCTGGAGCTAGAATCGAGTGCCTTGAATAAGAGGTGTTGGAAGAGTGTGAAAATTGCCTTCAGTCATATCACTTTTGTGAAGCCAAGTGCCAGCTGCTGTGCTTGAAGGGGAGGGGAGATGAAAAATGGAGGGGAGGTGAAAAAGGAGAAAATAAAAAATAGCATCTCACACAGGTCACTATCACCACAGCATTGTTTTCTTTCTGCTATGGGAATGCAACAAGCTAAAGTGTGGTTTTATTTTAATGGGCAGTTAGAAAGAGGAAATGGAGTAATGTGCAGCACTCAAACCAGAGTGTGCTTGCAATGGATACAAATAGAGTCCAGAAATGAGAAATCGTAAGTCTGAATGTCTCACTGATTTAGAGCAGCCCAGAAAGCAGAAACTAAATTCTAATTGTAGCTGTCAGAGAACAAAGCTGAAGGAAAGTAGTCCTGGAACAGTGTTTTCCCTAGACAGATAGGGAGATGCATTATATTCTTGCTTCCCTCAGTCAAAACTTGGTTTCGTCTGCACCAAGGATAATTAAATACAAACCTATGTTGCATATTACCTGGTTAAGTTTGAAACATCTCCACGCAACCTTGAGTGTGAACATTGCACAGACCACAAGACAGCTTGCACACAAAAGCTGTGTGAGATTGGTGCATTACTGCAATTAGATGTTATTACTTGTTTTTTGTCTGTTCTGGAGTTTGGCTGAGCTGCTCTGTGATGAATTGTTTGTGAACTCCCTAAATGTGGGAGGCAGGAACACATTGGCAATGAACTTAGCCAGCTATTTCCTATGAGGAAACTGAAAGATGAGTTTGGCTGAGTGGAGGCAGAGAAAAGTAAGTGTGGGTTTTTCTTGCAGGAGGGCCTTGTGTTTCACGTATGTGTCTAATTCATATTTTCAGGGCAAATGTCCCCCTGATTTTTTTTTCCTGAATGACCTTATTGTTTCATATGCGAGAGAAATGTATATGCCTTGTATGCACAGAGAGATTTAGGGTTACCATATCTGAGCTAACTCTAACTTTGATGCCATCTAAAGTTGTCTGGAGAGGACGTGGTGGCGCTGCCGGTTAAACCGCTGAGCCGCTGAGCTTGCCGATCGGAAGGTCGGCAGTTTGAATCCGCTTGACGGGGTGAGCTCCCGTTGCTAGTCCCAGCTCCTGCCAACCTAGCAGTTCGAAAACATGCCAATGTGAGATTAATAGGTACCGCTTTGGCGGGCAGGTAACGGCGTTCCGTTTAGTCATGCCAGCCACATGATCACGGAAGTGTCTACGGACAAACGCCGGCTCTTCAGCTTTGAAATGGAGATGAGCACCGCCCCCTAGAGTCGGACACGACTGGACTTAATGTCAAGGGAAACCTTTACCTTTACCTTTTAAGGTTGTCTGGGGTTTTCCAGCCCAAGTACTAGGAAATAAAACTTTATCTACCTATATTGTCCTGAGCTAACAACTTCCAGTTGTAGCTTAATTCAACCATGATCAAGAACAGGTTCTATATCACCTTTTCTTAAGCATGGAGCAAAGCATACATGGTTACATGGCATTTTCCTAATGTCATGCATAGACACACACACATACATGGAGTAATATTCTGTCACTGTTGCCTTCAGCCTGCTCAATGATCAAACAAAAATGTGACAAAATCTCTTACCTGACCATAATGAAAGGTGACCCCATATTGCCTGAATACCTCTTTAACACTGTAACCATTTATCAAAGACAATTTTCTCAGAATAATAAAGTGTGATGAACTACCTCAAGAAGCGCTGTGCCATCTGGTTGCCTCCTTTATCATTAACATTCACCTTCAATCTTTGCCTGTCTTGTTTTGCAACTAGGTGAGTGACAGGAGAATTAGTTCATTCCCATGGCTTTTACCTGGAGACAGGATTTTTCCTCCCCTTCTCTTGTGTGTTCAGTTGGTTAACAGAAGGTGGGGGGAGGGATTAAAAGCCTAAACAAACTTGAGATACTACAGCAAAGTGACAGTTTACAGATGTTATAAAGTTTGCACCATACATATTCATAGGAACAATAATACTACTTTTCCCCCAGAGGAAATAAACATAGCTCTGAAGGCTGCATATGAATCAGAGAAACAGTTGTACAGTTTCTAGAATATTCGAAAATAACCCCAGTCCCATGTGATGGTTTGCATTAAATATACCAAGTTTACCAGAGTGAAGTCATCATAGAACTTCCCCTAACATAGCATCTTCTTCCAGTCCATGAGTGCTAGAAGCATTAGCATTTCTTTGAAACTAAAGAGTAACCTTAGATACGGATGGTCCCAACCTTGCTGGCATTCTGCAAAGCTATAAAGACCTGGCTATCCCCCCAGGCACTGGGACCAGGATGCTAATGGGGCACTGATGTAGATGCAGGTCTATCTATTGTTGCTGTTGCAAGATTCTTAGGGGCCTTGACTGCTATTGCTATTCCTTCCTTATGCCTTTTTTAAAAAAATATTATGGACTGTTATTGTTGCACATCTGTTCACTACCCAGACTGCTTTGGTACATGAATGCCTGTATAAATATGTTAAATAAATAAATAACCTTACAACTGATGGAGTTTTTAAAGGTTAATAAAAGAACTCCAAGCAGCTAACAGCAATCTTGCAGAGTAGAAGCATGAACCAAAAGGGAACTTGCACATTAAGCTTAATTGCGTTCAGAAAGAAATTCAGTCTTCACACTGTAGTTAGATGAAGAAAAATATAGCTTACTTTTATTCAGTAGATCTGGATACAGGTAGGTTCATAGTAGAAAGCACTTAATCATCACTGGATGGTGAAAAAGAGCATTCTGCAGCTCTTCCTGCTTTCATGTCTGCCCACGAGGTAATGGAGACTGTTAATCCCCAAACCTAAGAAGAAGGAGAAAGTGGAAATCAGGTGACCCATGTGACATCCCACAAGCACAGTAGAGATGTGATTTGCTAGAGCGACCCCCTTATGCTTATGAGACAATGCTGAATTGATCCCTGATAATTCCAACAATAACATGCAAAATTATGGGAAGAACAATCTTTACAAAAAATTAAAAAGCTGAGACAGAGTTTTTCCTAATCAAAAATAACCCCTTTTTGTGGCCTAAATCAGAACCTTAGGAGCAACGTGGTTATAATGTTATGTGGGACTACTGATTACTAAATAGCCAACAGTTGCACATTTGGATTAGTTTGTTTAGCTTCTTGCAGGGAGGATTAAAAAGCAGGAGTTTCTATCTTGTGAGACTTGTGCTGAAGAACATAGTCAACTCTATGCTATTTTCTGTAATATTTCAAGTCTGAATTGTGGATTGTAACATAAGCAACTGATTACCAGAGAGGTAATCAGGTTAGTCTGCTGCAATTAAGAAAGAGAAGAGAAGCAACAGAAACAACTAAAATCCTCCTAATACCATAAAACTTAACAAATTTATAATCTATTTTTATTACTATGCATACTCTCCCACTGTAGTCTGAAGAGGGCCTAATTTAAACATCCCTTTGCAAGGAATACATTCCATCTTCGGGTAAGAATGATGTGTCCCGCCCTTAGCAACTTGTGTGAAGAGAAAGAAAGAGAAAAAACGGGGAGAGGGGAAGTATGGGAAAAGCAGATTAGAAAGAGAGGAAATGGTGACTTCTAGCTTGGACCTTGCAAAGGTTGACATAGATTGCAGCCCATCTCCATGTATTATTCCTGCAGGAATATAGCCCTCAAGAGGAGAAAGAAGAGGAGGAGGAGGGCAGCTACCTCCACCACAGGTTTTCACCCACTTCATCAGATGCATCTGATGATATTAACTGCAGTCTTCCAAAGCCTATTCTCTAATATATTTGTTGGCTCCAAATGAGTATTTGAGAGTGAGTTGTTCCTCCAAAAGTGGTTTCTCTTCCATTTTGAATATTGATGGAACAAGAAAAACTACACTTTATGCCATGGTTTGTTTGTTTATTTATTTATTTATTTATTTATTGGTATTTTCCCACTGCCCATCTCGAAATGACTCCTTGCCATAGCCACAGATGGGGTCTTATTTTATTCGCTTGACGTGGCAAATATTACACCAAGATTATTAATTATTTTCTATCCCTCCCCATCGGAAAAAGAGGATCCAGATATTATGCATTTAAAAAATTCCAATCTAAGATGAGTAAATGTAGGCACACGCACAGAGGGAGATACTTAAAGGCTTTGAAGGCTGAAATACCCCCAGAAAAAACATTATTAGTTCTCAATTTCAATTTCATATCTTAAAGTAAGTGAATGTATAATTTATTCCAGAGACAGATTCCACTTTGGGGAATGTATCAACAAAAGTACAGGAAGAAAGAAGTAATGATGCTTTATAAAGAATACAGAATCAAAATAGGAAAGCAGTACAGTTCTTTTCTTCTTCCTTCTCCTCAAACCTGTGGAGACTTTTCATGTCATTTGCTGATATCTCGGGAGCTGTGGTGGGTGTAGATACAACCATAAAGTAGGTGGCGATGATGCTTTGCCTGGTGTGGCTTTTCAGAGCCCAGTAAGTGTTCTGCCAGAGCTGCAAAGCATCCTTCATCTGCCTTTGAAAATACTACTGAGCTCCATCAGGGGTTGAGTTCAAACACTTTGTCTGCCAAGGCTCTCCACAGCTGCAGGATCTATGGCAGCTTTGTTCAAGGGCCATGCCTTTACATTAATGTTGCCATTTCCCCCAGCAGAGACCTTCACTGTGTGTTTCTTCATTTTTTTTTTTTTTACTGTGGGGGAAGTTACATGCAAGATTATCACAGAAGGTCAGACCACAGCAGATCAATGAGGTTGTGGGTGCGGGGCAAATGTATACTTGTGTGCATGTGTGAGCATACACACATGCACACACACATGTCCAAACTGCAGATGTTATCCTGTATACTAAGGATAATATGTTCTGATGTACATTTATGAACTGTGGATTTGCAAAACTGCAGATAACCATATTGTGGATAATGATGTCGCTCTGTAAGTGCTTCTAAAAAAAAAACTAGATAGAGGCAAATGTTGACAAAAGTATTCTCAGTGCGATATTACATGTGTTTGGTTATAAGATGTCCAAGAGGCATGCGTGTGACCAGGAATATACTTCAAAGGGGTCCTCTGATTCAATGGAGTTTCCATAGAAGAATCCCTTGGAAGCAAAGGGCCAAATGAAATGGCACCCTGGATCAAAGTGTTGGATCAGAGTGACCTTGCCATGGTGACCTGGATGAATAAAGGAAATTTGTCCATGCACATGCATGCACAACCCCACCCCCACCCCTTTTGATCTGGAGCAAATCACTTGGCTGAATGGAATCAGTCCACTTTGATACCTCAGCTAGAAGTATCAGAGCAGAGTAACTCAGTCCTCTAGACTAAAATCCTACATTGACTTGGATTGCTTGGACAATGACAGTTAAAACAACACTTCAAACCAGATCACAGCCAGGCATTAGTCTTATATGTGTGACCATCCTATGTTCCATAGCACTGCCATCGCTCTTACGATCTGGAGCTCTCATGTTTTCCATGCTTCATTTCAAGTGCAGGAGATGTTATGAGAATTCCTCCTTCAGGCCTTCTGGAGAGGAATGGGCAGCCAGAGAGACCACAGAGTGATGAAGAGATACATAATGGAATAAAAGGATAAACATACACAGCACCCTTGGCCTTCCTGCAGCAGTAAATCAAGGTACAATACATCAGGAAAAGGAATTCCTAAAAAATGTTAAAGGCAAAGAGATCTGAGAATGCAGCTGCTTTCACAGAGGAAGAAGATTTCCAGAAAAGTGTAGGACAGATTTCAACATAGCACTTCATACATTCTGTAGAAAATAGGTAAAGGTATCAGTCCAATGACCTGTCTCGACATGTTCTACTATTGTGAATTCACTCAATGCTGAAATCCGTGATTTTTTTTAGACTGAAAGAAAAGTCTAAATATGAAGAAAATCAACATCAGGTATACAAACTCACACTGGCCAAAGAAAGCCTAGATAATAGCATGTGAACTGAAAACATGGCACCATGAAAGTAATCTGGCATCCGCATATGCAGGGGCAGGAGTGGGGCAGGTAAACAACATCAAAATGGTGGTTGCAACTAGAAAATCAAAGCACCTCCCTTTTAATGTGCATTGCATGCAGATAAAAAGCAATGGGGCTTCAATCAGCTGATTGCACTTACCCTTGTGATGTCACTGACTCCCTTCTATGGACATTCTTGCACATGTTGCGGTATATCTCCTTCCCACTTCCAGATGGCCACTTTCACCTTCAACATTTTCAAAAACTGTAGGATTAAATCAGATCAACATGAGAGGAAAAGGCCAAATGAGGTGGCACGTATGAATCTGGGCAAATTCATCAGTGCTTCTGTTCCAGCTGTGCACAGAAATGTCAGAGTTAGCTTTATTTTAAAAAAGGGGACTACAGATTGATGATGGTAATGCAATAGGCTAGTATAACGGTATGCTACTTCCAGGGTCTCATTAAAATTTATACATGCATACAACAGAGGGATTAATCTTTACTTAGCTTTATTCTTGTTAATTCTCTGAGTCTCTGAAAGGAGACCAGCTTGGTGGAATTCTCTTTTAGTGTATTTGAACCGTCATCTTTTCTCTTCAGCAAAGAGGTGGCTCAAGAGCAGCACATAAATAGTTGTAAGAGTTACACATAAGCTAATTTAATACCAGTAGCAGTAGCAGTTTCTTATTCAGTTTTCTCAGTACAGAGGCATTTTCTCTGATAAAGGGGTGGGGTGGGGTGGATAAAATCCTTAAAGACCGAATGCAACCAGAACAATTTAAGTTCATTTAAATTCGTATTATTTTGAATGCTTAATATATTTAGTAGATGCTAGTTTGTGGAAGGCTGATAATAGTCTGTGCAAAGGCAGAGGCATGATGTGCAAAACTGTGCTTTGGGAAAGCTGTACCCTAATGTCCAACCCAAATAAATAAATAACCCTTTTTTCCATCCAGATCCCTTAACAAGATTGTAGACAATGATTGGATAGATGCACTGAGTTAAATTTAAACATAAGTTGGGAATATACTGCTTATACCCAGGACCAATTTAGGCTCACCTACAATTTCCTGGTGAAGATGTAATACAATAATTCTCACCTCATCTTGTTCCTATATAGCTGTAGTTCACATGGCAGATTTTACTGCAAAAGTTAAATAAAGTTCTGGGTCTGGTTCACCATCCTGTTTCTTTTAAGTATGGTAACAATGGCAAAACCTTAGAGATTAGTAATAGGAATGCTATCTTCTAATTAATTATGATGAGTTCTAGTAAATGAATATTTAAAGCAATCAGATTTTTATTAGGCCCTTGGGATGCAAACTTTAATCAGTCAACTGGTAGCTTAATCAACTACATTTTTAGTTGATTCAATCTCTGACAGGATACTGGGACGAAGTCAAAAGCCCTGCCAGGAAGACCCTGACAGATTGGAAGAATTTGCTTCCTTCCTGAAGAAAGAAAACCAGATTCCTTGCTCTGCTTGTTCTGAGGGGAACTTTATTTAGACCAGCCTAAGGACTGATCAAAATTCCTTCAATTTCCAGTCGGATTCACTTGGGAGGTTAGGTGGCATTTGGATCCATTTAATCCAAAATGCCTTCTGCTATGCTCCCTGCTCATCTCTCGTCGTAACTTGTTTAAAGGGTTTTCAAACTGTGATTTTTAATGTATTTATTTATTTGTCATATTTTTATTACTGCCCATCTCCCCCACTCGGGGGACTCTGGGTGGTTCACAATAAAACAATTTAAAATTCAATAAAATCATAATAATATCGATAATCAATAAATATCAAATATAATGAAATCCAAGTAACGGCAGATCTAATTCCACCCAAAGTTGACAAGACTGGTCCCAGCAGGACTAGGGAACCAACCAACCCCAAGAGTGGCTCTTCCTCTCCCCACTCCAAGCATGGTGACAAAACCAGGTCTTCAATTGTTTCCTGAAGTCCAGAAGAGAGGAGACCAACCTCACTTCCAAGGGAAGGATATTCCAAAGGGCGGGAGCTGCTGCAGAGAAGGCCCACCTCCTGGACCCCACCAGATGGAATTCTCTTGCAACCAGGGTCCGTAGCATGCCCTCTCTGCATGAGCGGGTGGGCCGGGTAGATGAAATGGGGAAGAGGCGGTCCCTCAGGTAACTCGGTCCCATGCCATGTAGGGCTTTAAAGGTCATAAACAACACCTTGAATTGGACCCGGAAGCAAACTGGCACCCAATGCAGCTCACAGAGCAAGGTAGTAATATGTGCTGATCTTGAAGCACCTAAAATCACCTGCTCAGGTGTATTCTGGACCAGCTGTAGCCTCCTGATACTCTTCAAAGGTAGCCCCATGTAGAGTGCATTAGGTAAAGGTAAAGGTTTTCCTTGACATTAAGTCCAGTCATGTCCGACTGTAGGGGGCGGTGCTCATCTCCGTTTCAAAGCCGAAGAGCCGGCGTTTGTCTGTAGACACTTCCGTGATCATGTGGCTGGCATGACTAAACGGAACGCTGTTACCTGCCCGCCAAAGCGGTACCTATTAATCTACTCACATTTGCATGTTTTCGAACTGCTAGGTTGGCAGGAGCTGGGACTAGCAATGGGAGCTCACCCCGTCACACAGATTCAAACCGCCGACCTTCCGATCAGCAAGCTCAGCAGCTCAGCGGTTGGAGATGACCAGGGCATGAGTGATCGAAGGGCCTCTCGCTCCAGGAATGGTCTTAACTGGTGCATGACATGAACTTGCGCAAAGGCCCTCCTAGCCACGACTGCCACCTGCTCTTCGAGCAGGAGCCGTGAGTCCAGGAGGACCCCCAAGTTATGCACCGGGACTTTCTGGGGCAGTGCAACCCCATCCAGAACTAAAGATGGCAAATTCCTAGGAGCCGAGGGGCTGTTAACCCACAGCCACTCTGTCTTACCAGGGTTCAGCTGAAGCCTGTTGTTCCCCATCCAGACCCCAACAGTCCCCAGGCACCTGGAAAGGGCAGTCACAGCATCACTTATTTCCCCCAGGGTGGAGATGTATAGTTGAGTATCATCAGCATATTGATGATACCTCATCCTGTGGAGATGGATGATCTCACCCAGTGGTTTCACGTAGATGTTAAAAAGGAGAGGAGAGAGTACCGACCCCTGCGGCACCCCACAAAGAAGGGGACATAGGCCTGATCTCTCCTCCCCTATTAACACTGACTGGGACCAGCCCTGGAAGAAGGAGGTGAACCAGTGCAAAACTACACCACTCACCCCCAACTCCCTGAGCCGCCCCAAAAGGATACCATGGTTGATGGTATCAAAAGCCACTGAGAGGTCAAGGAGAGCAAGGATGAATGCACTGCCTCCATCCTGCTCCCGCCAGAGATCATCCATAAGTGCAACCAGTGCTGTTTCTGTTCCATATCTGGGCCCAAAACCTGACTGAAAGGGCTCTAGATAATCCTCTTCCTCCAGGATCCTCTGGACCTGCAGTGCCACCACCTTCTCAACCACCTTCCCCATAAAAGGGAGGTGGGAGACTGGACAGAAATTGTCCAGCATGGTAGGGTCCAGTGATGGTTTCTTGAGGAGGGGGCGCACTAGCACCTCCTTAAAAGCTGCCGGAAACACCCCCTCCTGCAAGGATGTATTTACCATTGCTTGGACCCAATCACATGTCACCTCCTGAGCTGCCTTCACCAGCCAGGAGGGACATAGGTCTAATTGACAGGTGGTGCCTTTTACAGTCTGGAGGATCTTGTCCACTTCCTCAGTTCCAACAGGATCAAACTGTTCCCTAACTGGGTAAGTATGTTCCCTAGGCATCTCCCCAGACTCTGTTTTACTCTTGGAGTCCAACTTAGAGCTAATCCGAGCGATTTTATCCTGCAGATGCTCTGAAAACTCCTCAGCACAGCCCTGTAGATGATTTTCCAGGACCCCTTTCCCCAACAGGGATTGGGTGATCCTAAACAGGGCCGCTGGGCGGCATTCTGCGGATGCAATAAGAATGGAGAAATATTGACGTTTTGCCACTCTTACCACCACAAAGTAGGCCTTAATCTTGGCTCTAGCTTGTGTTCGGTCGGATTCGGTCTTTGTCTTCCTCCAGCGGTGTTCTAGATATCTCTTAAGCCTCTTCAGAACCCTTAACAACTCTGTGAACCATGGGGAGTGTTGGGTTCGATGGGATAAGAGAGGTCACACAGGCGCAATCGTGTCCAAGGCCCTGGCTGCGTCCCTATTCCAGGCAGCAACCAGGGCCTCCACTGGACTGTGCAGCAGGTCCTCAGGTATAACCCCCAGCTCCCTCTGAAACCACATTGGGTCCATCAGTTGCTGGGGGCGGACCGATCAAATAGGTCCTGCCTCCCTGCAGAGGAGGGTGGCATATGAGAATCTCAGGGTCACCAGGGCGTGATCTGACCATGACAAAGGGGAAGGATGTAACTCCAGTAATTTTCCATTATTGGGACTCTGCAGCTTCGGTATATCTCAGCAATAAAATGTACATTACATGTTATTATGTGGAGTTGCATGGACAAGCATGGGGCTTTGCTTATGATTGGGATACTGGCCAAAATGTGTCATAACTGACTGATATTGTCCTTACTAGAGTAGTGCATGCCATATGGGTATGATTATGGCTGGTAACTAGTCTACCCATTCTCCCTCTTACTAAAAAGCATTATGTGAAAGTCTCAACTGGCCAAAGCCATGATGGATGGTAGGGCTTAAGATCTGTGGGCCCATATGGTGGAGACTATGAAATATGGAAGATTCTAACTTGGAATGTAAGAGTGAAGAATATGAGTTAACAAATGAAATGAAAGAAAAACCAGTATGTTGTGAGTTTCTGAAACTAACAGAAAGACAAAGCATGTGATAGATCTCAGGAAGGATGCCTGATTTTTGTGGGTGAAGTTAGTGAATATATAGAGGGACATGAAGGTATAAGTTTAATTATGAATGAAAGGGAAAACATGTATGTCAGAAAGTAAAAAATGATATCATTTATCTATCGTCTGGCATACTGTCACCATGCCAACAGCATTGGTTAGCACTCTGCAGTCTGCAAGTTTTTCAACATTGCAAAAACACTTTTTCTGACCCACTCCGACTGAATATTCACAATTAACCAAAGCTTGTGGCCAGAATCCAAACAACACTCCAGTGGGCTACAGATGAGATTTTCTTGAACAGAACCTTCCTGTGTTATGTAACAAACTGCTTTAGAAATGCAGAGTATATTCAATTCTGTTTTGGAACATGTTGGTTGGAGGGGGGTGCTAATGTGGCAGGTATGGTGTACACTATCTTTAGTCTTTTCCTCTTCAAAATATGGTATGTCCATTGATGGAAATGTTTAAATGTTTGCTTATGGTCTCTTTTAGGGCATTTAAATTGGCACCCAGGGATATGTGTTTTTGCATATTTCAGAATCAGTGACACTATACTTCCTGCTTCCCGAAATTTCATGTTGAGCAGATTTGACATTTGAACATGTTTTATTAATGTACTTCCCATAATCTTCATCCCCTGGGATACAGTTCTCTTTTTCTCTTTCTTGACAATAGTCTTTTGGACTGATAAGCTCAACATGACTGAGCTTGTGCATCCACACGGTGTGCACATAACAATGTTTTGAGGAAAACCCTCAAAATGCTTGATCTTGAGGTGCTTGATCTTCCACAAATCCCTATAGAATCTATGGTATGGAAGAAGTCAAAAATAATTAATAAGGTCAGAGCCAGGAGACGTCAAACTCACTGAAGCATTTTGGGCTTCCTGCAAAGAAAATAACAAAAACAAAACAATGCTGACATATGTTAAAAACGGAACCTTGCTTTTGTTGTTTCCCTGAAGAAAGGGGAATTTTCTCAGCATCTTAATAAGCCAATTTGCAGCCAAGCCTGCTGGTACCTCTTATCCCATAGCAGTCTTATGCCAAAACTAAGAAAAAGAACATACAATGTAGCTGGCATTTCCAGAAGACGATCTGGGAGGGAATTAGAGAAGGATATTTCCTACTCTTTTCAAAAAGATATCTGAGACTACAGTACTATGGCCCCTTGAAGGGCATCCCTAATATCATAAGTTTTAACTGCCCTTCCCTTTTTCAGGAAGAGAAAAAGAGCTGTGAGTAGGGGTGTAGCCTTGGAAGTCTCCATTTGGGGCCTTGAAATCTCTCCTAACTTTATCTCTCTGTGGTCAGCCTTTCACAGCAATAAGGACAGAAAGCACAGGTAGTCCTTGGCTAACTACAGGAATTGAGACAGGAATTTCCATCGCTACGTGATGTAGTCATAAAGCATGACATCGTGTGACCACATCACTCAGTGACAGCAATCCCTGCAGTCCCTGTTGCTGTCATTAAGCAAGGATTGTGGGCCGTTAAGCAAGCACCTCCTTGCAACTTCTTGCCAGCTTCCAACAACCAAAATCCATGGGGAAGCCAGCAGGAAGTTGCAAGTCCCAGGAGGGGACAGTGCACAAGGGCGCACAGGTGGCATGAATGCAGCAGGGCTGGGGAAGAAATTTTCTTTAGATTTTTTTAAATCATAAAGATATGTAATGGAAAGCGGTTATGCTGCAAAGCCATGTGCCAGATTTCAATCATCCATTATTATTGCCGAGAATGTCTCCTGGCCCATTTAGCCTCAAAGCTAAATGGCACCAGGAACCATTTAGAAAATGGTTTAGAAAACAAAATAAGGGCTGGACCCAAACAGTTTATCTGGAAATGTGCCCCTCCTGCCCAGAGAAAGAGGTCAATTGGGGTGTCAGAGATTGTCCTGGAGAGCTAAACAGCTTTACTACCTTGCTTTATAGGAAACAGATATTTTGGGACTACACATGGCCACCATTTTGTGAATGCAGAAACTCCCCCTGTCATCGCAGCCATTTTATTTCCACAAAACTCTCTCAAAATTATATGTATGCACAACACAGTTACTCTAACTCAGCTCTACTTAGTAATATCAGTAATATCAGTTGTAGGAAAGAACACTAACAGCTTTGCATGCAGTCTTACCAGACACTTGGTATTTTTTTTTACTTTAAAATATTTAAATCATGCCTCATAATCCCCCACCCTTTCAAATTTGGCTGCCTTAGTTTGATTATGTGTAATCATCATTCTTAATTTTTGTTTTTTTATCTTATTGGATTGGTTGTTGTTGCTGTTGTTTTGCTTTAAGAAGAGAGAGAAGAAAAAGAATTTAAGCACAAACACACACAGACAGAAAGAAAGAAACAGACAGAAAGGAAAATACTGCCCATTGGAGTTGGGCAGCTATATCAAATTTAAATGAAAGATTCAATGAAACAACGTGTATTACATCCAAGAAATAATTTGATCTGAACTTTGTAGGCTGAAAAGCTGGAAGTGGCCATGTTTTTCTCAATCTTGGAGAGGACCTGCTCCCATCCACTTTACTCCCGGTTGATCTAGAAAGCCTGCTGATGCTGTTTGTCCCTTGGTCCCCTGGAGCCTAGTGACCACTATCTTGGCCACAGCTTCTGCTGCCATGGACAGCTGAGAGAAGGGATTCCTCTCCATCCACTTCTCTCTCCCTCTATCAGCAACTGGTGGTTCTGAACCAATGCTTGGCTACAGATACAGGTTACTGACAAGCCCTTAGACAGGTACTGCCCCCATCAACTGCTTAGCAATCCCAGTTTCCAGTTTTGTCCAGCAAGCAACAGTAATCAAACAAATAAGCAAAAAGAATAATTAATAAACCCAATCAACTGCCATATATCTCTGCTGATTTGGGTAGAGTATTATAGAATAAACAATTTGCAAGACTTTAGTTCTATAACGTAATTTTGGCCCAGAAGATTAATCTCCTGCTAGCTCCCACCCAGTTACCTGGATTTTTTTTTTTCTTTTTAAGATTTGCCAATCTTCATTCAGGTCTTTGGAGCAGCATATACTTTAAATGGGACAAATGCTAATACATTTAAATTAGCATTAACCATGGGTCAGACTATCCTCACAACCTATTTAGAGCCACTGTGCAAAGTACTGACATTCTCCCTCTTCTTCTACATGTGTTCTACCTAAGTTCAAGATTAGAAAATCCTTCGAAATTATCATCATCATCATCATTGTCAGCATCATCATCTTTTTGCAGCTGCAGAAACTTCCCTACTCAGTTATATCATATACATGGTGACATTTTGAAAAGAGTTTCTGTTTTTCTCTTTGGTCAAAGGAGAACATGATTTCACATACAAAACAAAAGCAACAAGCAATAGCAAAAGTGAAACAGAGATTGTGTCAGTGTTGCACTGGGAAAACGGTGATTTTAACAAGCAGTGTGATGACTTTGTGGCATAGGTCAAGCAAAACTTGTTGGAATCAGAAAGAGGGATTTCCCTTCTTAATGACCCTTGACTGAAATAGAAATAGGATAGAAATCCTTAACTGCTGAATTGCCCAGCTATAGCTGGAGGCTTCTTGTGGGGCTGAATTAAGTGAATGTGGGAAGGGATGCCGGTGGCTTGAGAGGAGCTGTATGTCGGGTGGAGCAAAGGAAGAGGAGTGAGATGAAGGAGCGAAATAAAGACAGGAGGTAAACAACACAAGGAACAGCTAATACGTGGGGAGCAAAAAGCCAACCATGTATGTTTAAACTAATGGAATGAGTAACAATAATCCAGGAAGAGAAAATTGAACCATTATAGAAAACATACTTGCAGCATTTGAAATTCAATTAAGTGCTATGCCTCCCAAATGATTTTGAAAGTCTTCTTCTTTCGTATTCTATTGTTTTTTTTTTCATTGATTAAATTTTAGATCTGTGCATATGTGTATAGCATACCCCCACGCTCCCACACACACAAACATGTACATATATTTAAAAGCAGGCTTCTGGTAATCAAATCAATATGTTTCGAATCTAATTCATGTTATTAAAATCTCTTTTTGGTGCAGGAACTAATAATATGTGACAGAATCCAACCAAAATTAAATAGATTCCTGATCCTTTGATTTCAGAGGGAAAGATAAGGGCAGTTTATACTTCCATTTCTTTTAATGATATTGTATTAGGTCTATAACGTTGCTTATGTCTGAATTGCATTTGATGTGTGATTTCTTTTTCTCTTTCTGCCTCTGCTTGATGCTGGATGGTGACATGGGTTGATTAGCTTTCTGTTATCAGAGTTGAACAGCGAATGTAACACTGTTGAACTGATATGGCTAAATGGAGGATGGGGCGTAACTTTAGAAATGAGTTCTCCTCCTCCTCTGCTGGTGTTATTTTTTTTTTAAAGCAAACTGTATTAAAGGATAGTGCTGATCTGTTCATTTTATTTTATTTTGTTATTTCATTTCATTTTATAATTTAATCAATTTATATAGCTGCCCAATCAACATGAGACGCAGGTCAGCATACAAGATTAAAAGCAGCAAATAATAATCAAAATATATTAAAACGTAATAAAACATAGTGCACCAGAAGCAACTTCAAACAACCAAAAACAATACAAAACAATTAAGGTGGGCATAAAACTTCCCAACTCAGTGCCTGGGGAAAAAGAACAGATCTTCAGGGCCTTCTAAAAAACAAGAAGGTCAGAGCCATCCAAATCTCTGGGAGAATCCTGTTCTATAGGGCAGGCATGATAACAGAGAAAGCATATTTCCTGGTTCCTGCTAGATGGCACCATTTAAGTGACAGGAGCATGCCATATGCTTGTCAGATCTTATTGGATGGGCAGAAGTAATTAAAGACTACTGTTCACAAATTACCAGGCTCTGCATCATGAAGTGCTTTATGGGCAACAACCAGCACAAACTGTACCTGGAAGTCTACTGGTAATCATTGCAGCTTACAAAGCAGTGATGTTATTGAGGTGGTCCCGTAACTACTAATGTTGCTGCACTTTGCATTAATCCAGATGGGAGGTGACCAAGGCATGAGTGATCATGAGTAGGCCCTTCTGATGCAGAAATTCACATATAAGATGGACTTATACAAAGACCTACTGTGCCACAGCTGAGCCACAAGTCTGGGAGGACCCCTTAATTGTGCCCCATTCACAACCAAAGTTGGAAACTCTCAGATGGCCTCAAAATCCAGAGCCATTCAGTCTTGCTAGGATTGAATCTGAGTCTGTTCTGCCCCATCCAGATCCCTATAGCCTTTTAAACACTGAGACAGAACCTCGGTGGCATCACCTGGCTGGCCAAGGGTTGAGATACATAACTGTATCATCAGCGTACTGATGATACCTAACTCCATGCTAACAGATTACCTCACCAGAAACCTCACACAGATGTTAAACAGAGGCAAGAAAAGAATCAAGTCCAGAGGTACCACACAAAACAAAGGCTGAGGGGTAAACCTCTCCCTTCTTATCAACAATGACTGGAATTAACCCTACAGGAAGGAGAAGAACCATCAAAACACTGTGCCTTCTATTCCCAACCCACTGAGCTGATCCAGAACAATACCATGATTCATGGTACTGAAGTCTGATAAGAGATCAGGGAGGGCCAAGATGGTTTCACCAACCCTGTTTGGTCCTGACACAGGTCATTGACAAGGATGATCAATGTCACCTTGGTACTGTGCAGAGCCTGAAACCAGACTGAAAGAGATCTAGCTAATTTCTTTCCTCCAGAACACTCTGAAGCTATAGCCCAACCATCTTCTCAGCAACTGCCCCAAAAAAGGGAAGATTGGAGAGGGGTCAGAAATGACTTGGACCAATGCCTCCTTAAACACAGGTGGAACCACCCCATCTCTCAAGGATGAATTCATCGCTGCTTGGATCCACCCACAAATCATCTCCTGGGAAGCCTTCTCATGTTTCTTGTAAACTAAATATGCTGGGCATGCTGTATTTTAGGAAGTAAGGAGTAATAAGAATTGGCCAATGTCAACAGTTTTCTAGTATGATAAGACCAAGTGGGCATGGACACTTGGAATGACAAGATATCTAGACATCTTTCATCTTTCTCTCTGCCAATCATAGTGACTCAAAAGTTGGAACTTTTCTGAAGAAGCAAATCCTAAACAGAACTCAGTGATGGGGATCCAATCCAGAGTAGCAGAGTAATCAAGGCAAAGATGGACCAAAGGCAACCAACAGCAAGGGGTTTTGAAGGCAATAAGAACTTTTGAGGATTTAAAATATGGTGCTTCCATTTGCCTGGCAGAGGGACTCCACCATGCAGCTCCTGACACATGTCTTCCCCGCTCAACTAGACATCCAGTGCTTCCTTTCTTCTTCATCTAGCATTGCTTCTGTCTTCTGCAGGCTTGAAAGATATAAAGCAGGTTGGCTATCTGACTCTTGTGTTCTGCTTCTAGGTATATTTTTAGTCTGCAGCTTTTATTGTTATTGCCTATTTCTTACAAATTGTATGCTCATCATGCAAACCTTGAAAAACTCTTTAAGTACAGTATACTAAGGCAATACTACTTCAATGCATTCTTGGCATCTCACTACCTAAAACTGCACTAGGCTACTTACAAGAGTATGAACATACTGCTCTCTGAATAAACTATGAAAACCTTTCAAGGCCTAATATTTCCACCACCACCCATTAGTATGAAGGAGGGCCAACAGTCTTTAGCTTTGTCTGAATTCTCACTGTCATCTTTTATTACTTGGCCAGCCATCTCCAACCTGATGCTCTCCAGACATGTTATAAAATATGATTTGAGGTGCAACACAGTGTGTTGGAAATCGACTCAGTCCATGTACATAAGCAAAGAAGTGGCACAAAGACTGTAAGAGTGAAAGATGACACAATATGCTGCATTTAGGAGGGCTTCAGACAAGATGACCCTTAGGCTTTTCACAGATCTGTTGGCTTGTCAGTCCCACAATCCTTTGCCTGTTCCATCACTAAGCTTTGCCCTAAGCTAACTAGAATAGGGAGAAGTCTTGCTTTTATTTGAAGATCACAGGGACTAACAATTCCTTTTAACTGAACGTGTCAAGAAGATGCAGTGAGTGATCATTGTTCAGTAATTATCCCTTGATGTGAAGCTGAAGCTTTGAGGGCAGATTTATTATAGTTGGGATGATGTAGACCAATATATCGTAATACATTTTCCTGGAGGATAGACTTGAAATTGTATTGGCAAGTAAAACTTAGTGGTATATATCCCCCATGGTTTTCTGGCCTGGTTCCCTGTTCTCAATTAGAAAATCTTATTAATCCTTAACATTTATAGTCTGTTGTAACAGTAAATTACTCTTACAAAGAATTCTAAAATAGAGACACATTTTTTACACCAGATTCCACAAGTTCGATGACCATGGGAATGTGATAGACACAGGGTACCTTGATTTCAAAGCATTTAACAAAGCCTCCCACAACCCACCTGGTCATGCAGAGAGGGCATGTTATGGACCCCATCTGTAAAAGAACTCCATCTGGCGGGGTCTTGGAAGTGGGCCTTCTCTGCAGTAGCTCCCACCCTTTGGAACATTCTTCCCCCAGAGGTGAGACAGGCCCCCTCGCTCCTGGACTTCCGTAAAAAATTAAAAACCTGGTTTTGTCAGCAGGCCTGGAGCGGGAAGAGGAATAGCCACTCTTGGGGATGGTTGGCGCCCTAGAATGATCCTTGAACAGCCCTTATGCTGACGGACTGATAGAGAACCTTTAGCCATCTAGATTTTATCATATTTTTATTCTTATTGTATTTTGTATTTAGAATTGTTTTGAATTTTAACATTGGTTTTTATTAAAAACCTCCCAGAGTCCCTCCTTTGGGGGGGAGATGGGCAGTGATAAAAATTTGATAAATAAATAAATTGGTCTATGCTATCATTACATTGATACAGAACAATCATAATCAACAAGTGTATATCAATAGTTCTACATGAAGCTGGAAGGATGTCTTGAATAGTGTAGCACAGGTTTTTGTGCCAGAACTTGTACTGTTCAACATGTTTACAAGTAACTTGGATAGGAATTGGAAAATATCATTTTCAGATCTGCAGATAACACAAATATAGTGGGGATAAATACCTAGGAGGAGAGGACCAAAATTCGGAAGAATTGTGGCAACCTAGAACAATGGGCAGAAAAAGGAATAAATGTGATGTCCTTCATTTTGGTAGGAAAAGTCACAGGGTAGGATGGGAGAGACCATACTGGGAACCAGTTGATATGAAAAGGGTCTAAATTTCTTGGTAGATCACAAACTGAACATAAGCAAACAGTGGGACAGAGTTGCTAAAACAGCAAACACTATCTTAGGTTACAACAACAGAAGTATAATGGTTAAAGTGCTGTGCTAGAAACTGGGAGACTGTGAGTTCTAGTCCCACCTTAGGCATGAAAACCGGCTGGGTGACCTTGGGCCAGTCCCTCTCTCTCAGCCCAACTCACCTCACAGGGTGGTTGTTGTGGGGAAAATAGGAGGAGGAAGGGATAATAGGTATGTTCACCACCTTAAAAATAATAAAGGCTGGATACAAATTAAATAAATAAATAAATAATATTGTCAAGATCCAGAGAAGGTTGGCCTATACTTAATATATTGAGTCCCATTGTGGGCACTGCTTCTCAGGAAGAACACTGACAAATTGGAATATAACCAGAAAAGAGCAACCAAGATGATAAGGGGCCTGAAAGTAAAACCTTATGAGGAACTGTTGGAGATGTTGAGTATGTTTTGCCTGGAGCAAAGGAGACTGTGAGAAGACATGATAAAAACCTTCAAGTATCTAAAGAATTATTATGGAGAAATCTACAGAAAGCAAGACAAGGTAAAAGAAAGTGGGTTCAAATTGCAAGGAAATATTTCAGTTGAACATCAGGAACAAATCCTGATGGTAAAAGTGGACTCTCCTTCACTGGGCCAGCTTAAACAGACTGGGTAGCCCTCTGACAGGGATGCCATGGTAGTGGATTCCTGCTCTGTGCAGGGTGTTAGATCGGATGATTTCCGAGATCTCTGCCAACCCCAACATTCTGTGACTCCACTGTACATTTGGGTAAGCCACATGACTGCCACAGAATTTACTTCAACCCTTGCCCTCCCAATGAGGAAAACTATGTGCAACTATAAGCAAGTGTTTTCAGCTGTCCAGGAACAAGATGTATTAGAAATCTACATATTTCCTTGTTTTGATCCTACCATTCACACAGTAAGGTCATGTCTTCATGTCAAGAAAGAGGCCACTGTTGCGTATTTTCAGCAGTATATTTTATCCTGCTGTTTTATCTGAGTGAAAACAAGGAGCTTCCCTTTGACGTTTAGACCTGCTCTATTTAAGATGCTAAAATAAATAAAATAAAGTTATTTGGAGAGACTAATCACAGAATAACAATTTAAAAAATCATCATAAAATCTTAAATGTTAAGGAAGACATGGCAATCCAAGTGCAATCACTCATTCTCCTTAAGCAAACAGCTAGGAAGTACTGGGGAATAATTTCCTATTTAACTAGTTAAATATAATTTCATTTATGTATTTGAATTGTAATCGAGACTTTTGACAGGTTTCAGTCCCAACAATAAAACATCCACAGTATAAATATGTTTATATAACAATAAAAATAACTGAAGCATGGATAAAATCATGGAACAGGCAATCAAAAAGCAATCAGAATGGGAAGTGACATCTATCATTCAAAGGCCTCTTAAACAGTTTGGTTTTTAATAATTTCCTGAAGCATAATAAGGTAGGACCTAATTGGATTTCATGGGGCAGGGAGTTCCATAGAATCAGCTACAGAAAAACAACATGTGTGGGTCTCCGTCGCCCTCATCACCCAGAAATGGGAGACTACTAATAGATTTCCTGGGAGTTTGCAAATGAGAGGAGGAAATAGTTGCAGAGGGATCTTGGTGCCAAGCCTTCTAGACTTTAAAGGTCAAAAACAGCACTTTTAACTGCACACAGAAAGTAAGTGTAGGTCTCAGAGCACAGGTAGAATGAGCTCATATTGGCAAATACCTGCCAATGGCTGGACCATTCTATTCTGGGCTAGTTGAAGCTTCTATGTGGTCTTCAAGGGCAGCCCATGTAGAATGCTTTACGGTAGTCCAACCAAGTGGTGATGAGGGCGTGAGTCACCGTTGTGAGATTCTCTTGTCCCAGTAAGACCACAAGTGGTGCACCAGCCGAAGCTGGGCAAAGCCTCTGCATCCATCTGCCTATCCAGCAGTAGACATGAGTTCAGGAGGACCCCAAATCATGAACCTGATCCTAGCTGTAGATGTCGGGGACCCATGATGAATTTTGTTGAAGTCCAATTTAGTTTTGCATCCTATCCTCCCTGTTTTTGGAAGTGTGGCCTCCTGGACACCCTCCAGAAGCTAATTACAGCCCTCAGCACTTGTAGAGGGTGGGAATAGGGAATGGCCTTGAAGGACAGGAGGAAGCACTGCTACTAAGGCAGCAGTCAGATAAGCGGGGCTTGAGCCAGGGGCAAAGAAATTAGTTCGAGTAAATGTCTTAGGCTCTTCTCTAGTTCACATGAAGATAAAGTGAGTAGGGCGTGGGGGAGCACATTCAGACTTGTGAGATTTTGTTACTACAGCTATTACAATAAAAGTAATCCTGACCTACATGGCATTGGTTTCTTAGTCCGATATACCTTGTTGAGCTGACAATACTCCCCTTCCCCAAACTTTAGGATAAATCTTTAGGGATCTACCTATTTTTTCCATATATCGCAACAAATTTTCAGACAACAACCAATAACCCAGAAACATTAAAAGGGGGGGGGGGTTACCTGAGGTGGTTTTTACTTCTCTTTTTTTCTATATCAGAGCAAAAACTTCACTTTAACAACCTTTTCCTGGACTGTGGAGAGTTCTAGCTGGTGGACTTTCTTCGCTGAGCTTGTTTTAGTCATTCAGTTTTTGGAAGACAAACAGAAATCTGTGAAGATGTTTGAACCAAACCAGAAAAGCACTATGCATTTGTTGTTAATGCATAATAGATCAGTGTCTTGAAATAAGAGGCATGCAATCCATTTTAATGTGATGAGCCAATGCACACCCATGATGGTGATTGTGGTGGCCATGGAGATGGCACATATCAAGTCTTCAAAGAATTTCACACACATTACCTTGGAAATGTTTGTAACAATTACCATTCTCTCTGCTGTTGCTGAGATGGAAATGAGCAGAATTCCATCCTTAGGTTTGCTAAAGCACTGTTGATGAAGTCATGATTGAGGTCATATCCAACTACACCTTTCCAGGCTTAAAACTAGGATGAGGGAGAATTTAAAAAGAAAATACTGATATTTTCAAATTTCTTCATAAATGGGATAGGCAGAACTTGAGATTCAAAGCATTTGAATATGAGGAAAAGCAAATCTGATAGATCTATTAGGACACTTTTGTGGGGTGTTGTTCAGCCTGCTACATCTTGAGACCCTTCAAATGAATTGGACTACAATTCCTATATTTTCCAGCTAACTGGCTTGGGAATGATGGGAGCTGAAGTCCACCATATCTAGAGGGCATCTAATTGGGGGAAGCCAGTATACTCCTGAAATATCTCAGTCTAAAGGACAAGTATATTGTACTACGAAGCAGTTATTTTTTTCCCTTTTGGCATAGACCATTTCACAACTAGTGACTTACAGCATCCTCTCAGCATTGTTGGAGTAGTATAAAGACTGTTGTCATTACTGTTATTTTGGAACAACAACAGTTGGATTATTCCAGAAGAGACTGTAAGTTGCTAGCAGCGAAATGATTGTAGTGTCTTGTTTAAACCCAGATAAGAGTTGTTTACTCAAGACACTAGGTTAAACCAAACATGGTATGTGTACCCAGTGTGGCTCTGAATCCCTATACATTCAAACTTGTTTAAGATGCAAAATTCAGATTTATAGCTTGCTTTCTTTCCTGTCAGGTAGTTCAGCTTTAACTACCCTTTGTCAAGCTGCAGCAACACGGTTCTCTCCATTTTGGGGATAGCTCAGTTCATTTAAAAAGGAAAAGCGTTTAACAAAAATTGCAAAAACATTATCAACAGGATAAGAAGAATTTAAATCAGGAGAAGGTGAAAGTGAATGGACTGCCCACCTGTACATTCACAACTCTGCTTCTTAATCACTGTGTAGCTTTATAAGGTGGCCTCCGATCTCTGATGCCATCTGACAGGACCTTAATACTGGACTGAGTATATGCTGCTGTGCCATTTCATGCATTTTTGTGGTTATTATAGTCTTGTTTTAGCATTTCAACTTTTGTAATTTTGTACGATTAAAATGTTGACCTTGGTATGGCTTTAATGAACCTTCCTTTGGACTATTTTAAATGGAAAGTAGGCTAAACGTAATTGTATGTGAGTAAATAATAGAGCAGATAATGCCTGAAATTACCATTCACTAGATCCAAAAGAATTAGCCATGATTCCATTTAAAACCTGCAGGAAGGAGGGAGGGGAGGGAATCCTAGAACATACTCCAAACTGTTGCAGATGCTGGGAAAGCCTTTAGCCCAGGAGAGGTCAAAAAAGTCACACACCAAGCATTTCTATAAAAATAATTTATTTACAGAAAACAAAAACAAAAGCAAAACATTTAAAGGACCTAGCTCTCTTTTTGGAGCAAGCCTTGCTGAGCTACATTTCCAGCAGAGAGAAAAAGAAGAAGTGAGAACAAGTCCGGGCAGGTCCTCCCCCAGGCTATTTTGCATGAAGCACGTGCGAGGAGACAATCACTTGCAACCTTTTTCACTCAGCCAAAATGACTAGGCACAATAATCTATTAGTAGGAAAACCTCAACACTCCCCTTTTTACACTATAGATTAAGTTGCAAACCAATCTTCTCTGACAACTCTTTGTGTCTTGGTACAGGAAGAGGTTTGGTTAAAATATCAGCAATCATGTCTTTTGATTCACAATATTTTAACATTATTTCTCCTTTGCTTATCATATCTTTGATATATTGATATCTAATATCGATATGTTTTGTTCTACTTCTGCAGGCTTCAGATTTTGCCATAGCAATGCAAGCTTGATTATCCTCATAAACAGTTATAGGCTGGTTCACTTCCATGCCTATGTCTTTTAACAAATGTTTAAACCATGTAACCTCATTACAGGTTTGTGTTAGAGAATAAAACTCTGCTTCTGCAGTGGAAAGAGCAACAAGTGTTTGTTTTCTAGAATGCCAGCCTAAGCTAGATCCAGCAAATTGAATTAAAATCCCAGAAGTGGATTTTCTGTCACTGACATCTGCTCCCCAATCAGAATCGGCAAAAGCCTGCAATTTCTCAGTTCCAGAGGCATTTAGCATCAGGCAATAATTCTTTGTTCCTTGCAAATACCTCATTAACCTCTTCAATGCTGCTTTTCCAGTAGATGTAGGCTTCTCTACCTGTCTACTTAAAATGGCCACAGAATTTGAGATATCTGGGCGAGAATGATTTGCAATGTACAGTAAACTTCCAATTGCAGATCTATAGTTCTCTGCCTCAGTTAATTGAGTTTCTCCTGTATCTTTCTGAAAATCTATTATCATCGGAGTAGAGACTGGTTTACAGTCTTGCATATTAAAATCTTCTAGGAGCTTTTGAATTTTACTACGTTGGTTTAACAGAAAGCTACCATCCTTGTCTCTGTGTACTTCCAAACCTAGGTAATTGGTCACAACTCCAAGGCTTTTTAATATGAAATGGCTTTTCATGCAGGCTTCAAAATCAAGCCTTTGTTTTTCTGTTGATGTGAATAGCAGCAAATCATCAACATAAATGCACAGATACATACAGCCTTGTTTGTCCTTCTTCATATATACACAGGGATCTGCTTTTCCTTTTTCAAAACCAAAATTCTGCAGTTTTTCATCTACTTTTTGGTTCCAGGATCTAGCAGCTTGTTTTAACCCATAGATTGACTTCTGCAGTTCACAGACTAGATTCTCCCCTTTTTCATAGCCAGGGGGTTGCTGCATGTATAATCTGTGGTCTAAATCACCATAGAGAAATGCAGTTTGAATGTCATAGTGGTTAACTGACATTCCCTTGAGTGCAGCAACTTTTAACAGTAATCTAATTGATTCACCTTTAGTAACTGGTGCAAAAGTCTTGTCAAAGTCTAAATCTTTCCTTTGAGTGAACCCTTTTGCAACCAACCTTGCTTTATATTTTTGGATTTTGCCATCAGCATCCCTTTTCAGTTTGAAAACCCACCTACAACCCAGACAGCGTTCATTGGGAGGTAGATTTACCAGTTTCCATGTTTTATTTTCTTTCAAGGATGCTAATTCCTGTTGCATGGCAGAATGCCAATTTTGTGCAATCTCAGGTGGTAAAGCATTCACTTGTTCTAAAGACTCAGGTTCTGTGAATATGTGAAAAGCCTTTACTGTTTCAGCCTGAAAACGTGATGGAGGAACGCCTTTATTACTCCTCTGAGATCTGCGAGGTAATATAGGGCTTAAATTTTGACTCCTATCACTTTCCTGAGAAGCATCTGTCTCATCAGACAGATCTTCAGTTTGCTTTTCTGGTTTAATGTCCTCATCAGGCAAAAGATCACCATCAGCAAGTCCTTGCTGTTCTCTTGTGGTGGTCAGTTCAACTGGAGAGCTAGAATTTAATCTCCCCCAGTTTTGTTCAGCAAAAGAAGCACTTTTGCTAATTATTAATTTCTCTCCCATTATGAACCTGTAGCTCCTCTGGCTTTGTTCATAGCCAACAAAGATGGCTTTCTTTGTTGTGGGGCCTCCTTTCCTTCTCTGCTGTTTTGGAATGTGAACCCATGCAGTGCTACCAAACACTCTAAGATGGCTTACCTTTGGTTTCACACCATAAAACAAATGGAATGGAGTGTCCTGAATCATAGAGTTATACAACCTGTTCTGAACATAACAAGCAGTCGATAAAGCTTCTCCCCAGAACTTAAAACATAAGCGTGAATCTTTTAACATGCATTCCATCGCATTTTGCAAGGTTCTGCCCTTTCTTTCAGCAACACCATTTTGCTGAGGGGTGTACGGGTTAGAAAGAATTTGTTCTATCCCTTTTTCCACTAGGAACCTTCTGAATTTGTGAGAAAGGTATTCTCCTCCTCTATCACATTGGAGTGCAGATACAGGCCTAGGGAATTTTCCATTTGCCCATGTCACAAAACTTTTAAATTTCTCAAATGCCTCATCTTTATGTTTTAAGATGTAGATAAATGTGTATCTTGAGAAATCATCAATGATGGTCATTGCATACCTTGCTTGTCCAAGACTTGGAGCAAAAGGACCAATAATATCAGAGTGTACAATTTCCAAAGGTCTAGTTGTAACTCTGTCACTGTGCTTACTCACAGGAGCTTTTAGTGTTTTGCATTCTTTGCAAACTACACAGTCTAAGTACTTATTACAGGGTTTTATCTTTAGGTCAGCACACAGCTGTGGCATTTGTGCTATATACTTGTAATTAGCATGACCAAGTCTCCTGTGCATCAGGTGTACACATTGGTCATGATATGGAGTGTTGCCAACTGCAGCCTTGCAGCTTGGCTTCCTTGCATTTTGCACAATGTACAAGGAGTCTTTTAACATACCAGTAGCACACAATTTCCCATTTTTACGTATCTCACAACCATTTTTCTTAAATGTTATGATATACCCTGTTGCAGCCAATTGTGCCACAGATAAAAGGTTTGATTGTAAATTTGGCACATACAACACACCTTTTACAGTTTCTCCTAAGCAGGATAAATACAAGTCACCTTGTCCCATAATTTTGGTGACAGACCCATCAGCCAAAGATACACTTTGTCTTTCAGTTTTAGACAGTGACACAAAAGAGCTTTTACAATTACATAAATGACAACTGGCCCCAGAATCTAACACCCATACATCAGAATTACCCTTCTCAGCAACCTGTGCAATTTGGGTTGTCTGAAGAGCCTTCTTCTGTGTTGCCCTTGTGTTCTTCTGCTCTGTCTTTCTACTCTTGGGTCTCATGGCACAGTCTCTTTGCAAATGTCCAGCTGAACCACAAGTGAAGCATCGCTGGCTGGCTAGCGCTGTGGCCTCAGGTTCCTTTCCCTTCTTTTCCCTCATTTTCTGGTCTTGCAGCTTTCCAGAAGAGATGGGGGGGGATCTTTCCTCTCTCTTCTCCCATTCAGCGAGTAAGCGCTGTGTAACATATGATGGGGTGAGGTCTGCTTCAGGCATAGCCTCCAGGGTACAAATCAGCGTGTCCCACGTTTCATTCAGTGAGGACAGGAGGATATAGGATTTTGTGAGAGGTGTAAATTCCATTCCTCTCTCCTGCAACTCAACATACAGCTGCTGAATAAAATGCAGGTGCTCAGGAAGGCTATCTCCTTCTGCAAGGTAGGCTCTGTACAGCTTTTTTGTCAGAGTAACTTTACTCCCTGCTGTTGCCTTTACATATAAGTCTCTCAAAGCGTCCCAAAGTTGCTTTGCAGACTGCATGCCTCGCATGTGGACTAGCTGATTGTCCTCAACTCCCAAGATAATGGTGGCTCTAGCCCGCTCATCCTGTCTCAGCCATTCAGCATTGGGATTTTGGGGGGTTTGCTCACCAATTTGCAGCCAAAGATTCTCTCTGCGAAGATACATCTCCATCTTCAGGGCCCAATTCAAATAGTTGGTCTCTGATAGGCGCTCCAGAGGCATCGCTGAGGGCTGGGAGGTAGCCATGGCTTCTTCCTTCTTTTGCAAGTCACCTCAGCTAGCTTCTTTGTCCTGCAGACCGGCAGTTGCTGGAAAATCTCCAGGTGGCTCCAAAGAAAATCTTCACAGGTCTTTGCTACCTGCCTTTAAATTGTGCACGAGGTGTGAAGCTGACCTCTCTTTTCTCTCTGGGTTTTACTGCGTTGTTTACTGGGCACATAACCTGTTGCAGATGCTGGGAAAGCCTTTAGCCCAGGAGAGGTCAAAAAAGTCACACACCAAGCATTTCTATAAAAATAATTTATTTACAGAAAACAAAAACAAAAGCAAAACATTTAAAGGACCTAGCTCTCTTTTTGGAGCAAGCCTTGCTGAGCTACATTTCCAGCAGAGAGAAAAAGAAGAAGTGAGAACAAGTCCGGGCAGGTCCTCCCCCAGGCTATTTTGCATGAAGCACGTGCGAGGAGACAATCACTTGCAACCTTTTTCACTCAGCCAAAATGACTAGGCACAATAATCTATTAGTAGGAAAACCTCAACACAAACAACATGTTTCATTGAACGGGTATTCTTCTAGATAGGATTTTCTTTTGCTTCTTGACAAGCAGCCAAATCTTGTGTCAAATTCACTGGCTTTTCCTCTCTGTAAGAAGGATGCTTTCAGCAAGGTTGAGGGAAATTTGTTGGAAACAAAGAAGGAGAGAAACATCCACACATCAGCAGCATGCCCTCTCCTACTCCATGATCCCCTGAAGCCTACACTGAAATATTTATCCAGATCAGTGTTTCCTAATGTCAATTAGCATGAACTTTACCCCACACCATTGCTTTCGTATCATTATATCTCCATACCAGTATTTCCCTTGGAAATACTTAGATATTTTACCCCTCATTTTCTGGCTATGAATTCCAAAGTTATCTGACTGCATGAGAATGTATCATTATTGCCTGCCGCTAGGTTTCATTTGTTTACAGAACAACCAAACCAACCCAGGCTGACATCCCAATAACTCTTCTGAGGCAGCCTGCCTGGATGGGATGGAGAATGTCTCTCCCCCTACTTCTAGATGATGATGTTGGTAGATGAATTGTTGTTCCCCACACCCAGTTACAAGCAATGGGAAGGAAATTGGTTTGACCTGCAAAAGAGATGATCAAAATTTTAGATTGGATTGGAGTCATGGAAAAATGCTGAAGGAAGCTGTGGGCTGTTTCACAGCTTCAGCCTCTCTCAGTCCAGCTCCACCTATTCACTGGAATGGCCTCTTTGGGGATTTTCTAAATTTGGAATATCCTCATTATTCAGAATAACTACAGGAGGAGGTGGAAAGGAGATCTAATAAAACCCTTTCTCTTAGACTGGAGGATGGATTCTATGTCCCTTGGAACCATTTCTCATGGCACAGGATTGTGTCCTTTGAGATAAAATATGTCAGCCTTACCAGGTAGACCAGACAGGAAACACGACCAGATAAGCTAATTCTACTTTATTGTAAAGCTACATTTACAGATTCTTGCAAGTCTGAAAGTACAAATCTCCTGCAGTCTTCTTTACAGCCTGAGAAACTAGGTAGGGTCTCCTCTGAGCCACTTGCCCCACCCACTATCCAGCTGTGGGCTATGTCCTCTCTTATCTGACCGTTCCCTAGGCAGCATCTCTTCTCCCCGTCTCCCAAGGTCTTTCCCACATACCATTACACATATTAGCAGCCTTGTGTAAAGTATCAGTTGCTAGCTGTTTAAACTACAGGAAAGGGATCAGCTGACTTCATGTTACCTAGACCCCAGAAGCATTCAAGAACAGCTACATCCTTCTTTGTGAAATATCAATTTTGGATGAGCAGAGAGATGCTGTAGATTTTTTTTTTTTCAGATTTAATCAAATTTCCAACCAAAGCTAAGCCATGTCAGAAGACATGAAAAAGTAAGTATATAATGATGATGAAAATTTCTTTGACCATTCAGTCTTTAGGCTTCAGGAGGCCCCATAGCCATTCTTGTTGTGCCCTCCCCACAACTGCCAGAAAAATGGCATAGTTTCTTGCCACTTCATGATGAGAAGAAAAAAAGACTTAGTGTGAGCTCCAAAAGAAGGCTGTAAACAATTTTAAAAACAAAACAATGAAAATCAGGAAAACCTTGTCCACATGACATGGCTCTTCTCCCTTCGCATCATCATGCAGGTTTCACCTTTTCTATAGCCTTCATCCATGAAAGGCTGCCTAGCACTGGTTTAAGTTCAGAGTAGTAAAGGTAAAGGTTCCCCTTGACGTAAAGTCCAGTTGAATCCGACTCTAGGGGGCGGTGCTCATCTCCGTTTCTAAGCCTTGGAGCCGGCGTTGTCATAGACACTTCCGGGTCATGTGGCCAGCATGACGACTCGGAACGCCGTTACCTTCCCGCCAAAGCGGTACCTATTGATCTACTCACATTTGCATGTTTTCGAACTGCTAGGTGAGCAGGAGCTGGGACGAGCAACGGGAGCTCACCCCGCCGCGCGGTTTCGAACTGCCGACCTTCCGATCGGCAGCTCAGCAGTTTAACCCGCAGCGCCACCACGTCCCTCTAAGTTCAGAGTACACACCTTTTAAACTAAATTTAGCTTTGATTCACTTATTGAACTTCACCCCAGCTACTGAAGGGGTGGGGCCTACTTGTTACCCTTGCTGGGAGCCACAGGTTATCTAGATTCTGGCTAATGCACGACTTTGCTTCTGATCATACCTATGCTGAAATTGGCACATGAATGTGTGATGATGCATATGTACCATTAGAAACTAATGTAGAACTGCTGAAAAAAGGATTTTACATTTCTGGGTGATTTTTGTTTCATTGCTGTGGTTGTTTTAGAGCCTTTAACAATGAGAATCACAGTTTGTTACCTAATTATGATCTGGTGACACTTTTCATATATGAAGAGGAATAGCTGCTTGTGGAGCTGATCAGACATTTAAAAAGGGAAGAGAAGTTGCCACTCATTGGCAATCTGGGCCTTGTGACTCTTAATCAAAGTCAGTTATTCATTTTGTTGCCAATGTAATTCAGTGCTCTTTATCAAATGTTGATGGATGTGCCTAAGCAAACTCTGCTCAGTGACAAAACGCACTCTGACCTTTAAAAGAAAGTCTCATCCATATCCTATTGGACTTTTTCCAATTTCCCTACGCATAGTAGATGCACAGCTTTAGGACTATATGACAAATGTTTACCACATTGTTGTAGGAGCATTATAGCAAACAATTAACACATTATTCCCTAAATTATCCTAAATTAACAGATAACTGTTACTTAGATTCTTCCCCTTACTTCTGATGCCACTCGGATGGAGGGTTACCCTTTCTCTGTCAACGGCACATAGCCAAAAAGATTGGATTCTCTCCCTCTCTATCTGAACAAGCGTTTTATCATCTGGTGTCCCAACTGGAGGACTTTTTAAAAATTTAGACTGTGTATATTAATTTATATGTTTGATTTCCCATTTTCCTTAAGTAAAATGATTTAAACATTAATAATTTAACTGTAGAACAATACATGACTAGTTTTGTTAGCACTGAGGATTTTAAATTTCGTAGTTTTTTTCTTCCTGTTTGCCTTTCCTTCTTTTTTCTTTCTTTTTTTCTCCTTTTGGAATATTAATTCAAATTAAGAAAAAAATACTGCAGAAACAAGTAAACATTAAAATTAATCACACTTAATAATACTGCGACAGCAAATGAAAGTAGGCATTTCTTAAAATATGAGTGACAAGTGGTTGAGTCAATCAATTGCTCATTGGGCACCCTGTCGGGGAGGGTGCTGGAGTGGCTACAGGCCTGCCCCTTTGTGACTCCAGCTGCAACTCCAGACACAAAGCCTTTTGTTCATTCACCTGCCTGCTGCTTATGCTTGGATGGATTCTTCCCTTGTATGGTTACTGCAGCATGAACTGAATGCCCACCCAATTGATAACACAGCTGAGGAGAGCAAGGAGAAGACGCAATTGCAGCCAAGGAAATATCCAGTGGAACTGCCAGCTAAAATCGAGGGTAGATAGGCTGAGTCTTGGGGGAAAAGTCATGGAAACACTTCCTCCCCAAGCCCTTTCTAAGGGCTTTCCTCATTTTGTAGTGTTTTTGCTATCAGTTGGGTAACTCTAATCAAATGAAACTCCTCTATTTCTGCAGGGGAAGAAAACAAGCCTAAACGGAATGCCAAAGTACAGAGATGGGATTAGTCCAAATTCCAGTCCATGGTGAGGGAAGTCAGTAGCTGGCATCCTTTGCACTGGGAAACCTGTGGCTCCTCAAATGTTGCTGAATTCAATTCCCAGCAGCTCCAGCCAGTATGATAGATTGTTCCCCTTGCTACTGGGTTGGAAGAGCCACAGATTCTCCATCTGATATGATATAAGAACCACAACTCATTTTCTGGCTGGCTGGTCACAGGAGGCCTTTCTGCTGCCATTCCCCCCCACCTTCTTTTCTTAACCACAATTGGATTAATGCAATGCACTCTACATAGGGCTTGAAGACCATCCAGAAGCTACAGCTGGTTCAAAATGCAGCAGTGTGAGCAGTAACAGGCGCCTCTCGGTGTCACGATTGCTACATGAGCTCCATTGGCTGCCAGTTGGCTTCTAAGTGAAATTCAAGGTGCTTGTTGTTCCCTATAAAGCCCTGAATGGTGTAGGGCCTGGATACCTGAGGGACCGCTTGTCTCCAATCGTTTCTGCCCACCCAGTACGTTCCAGCAGAGTTGGTGCACTCCGGTCCCCTCCATTAAACTTTGCCATCTTGTGGGACCGAGGAAGCCTGCCTTCTCAGTTGTGGTCCCCACCCTCTGGAACAGCATCCCCCCACCCAGATAAGATCAGCACCCTCCCTCCGGCGGTTCTAGAAAGCTTTGAAAATCTGGCTTTGGTCCCAGGCCTAGGGTTGATGTTTGTAATTTATTTAAAGGCCCTTGTTTTGTTTTGTGGATTTTGTTATTAAAGGCTGTCTGTTGGTTTAATACTTTTAGTGTTTTTTATGTCTCTTTTAGTTGTGTGCACCACCCAGAGTCCACTGGAGTTGGGCAGCCAATAAATTTAAATAAATAAATAAATAATAACAAGCTTTACAAACATAGTTAGGAAAAAATGTAAAATACAAAACAAGGAAAGAAATACATGAAAAACAATGTAAAGAAACAAAAAAAAAAAAAGGAGGGAACTATCGATATATGTCACACATTAATCAAATGTCAAACAGATTTCTAAATCTACCTTGGGGGAAAAATAATATTTAATGATTGTCTAACATTACAAAATGTCATAAAAGCTATGCCACAGAATAACGTATTGAGTAATTTTTGATTGGTAGATAAAGTTGCCTTTTCAAAAACGGATAAGTCACACATCTCTTAAATCCAGTCCTTAATATCAGGAATATTACTACTTGTCCAATTTTTCAAAATAATTCTCTTAGCACCCCCCCAAGCCCAATACTACCCATAGAACTGTAACTCATCAAAAATAGTCAAATTTCCTTATTTGTGCAGAAAATGAATCCTGTCCCTGCCTTCTCATAATTTGGGGCTGTTTTATTTTGAGCACTTTAAGGGTGGGAATGATACATATTTTTCTTCAAGAATCCTCCCATTTCTAGTTTTAACATATAACCCTCAAAACAAAATGACCCAACCCATTTCAGGCTCAGTGTCATCACAGCATCCCAGGACACTCTCCTGCAGTCCTCCAGAAAGACTTAGCCAGAAATATTTTGTCCAGGGAAAGCAAGTGAAAAGAAAGAAGGAATCTAGAAATCCACATTCATTTAGGCAAAAGATCTGTTGTAAAAAGTTGGTAATCCTTTAAATGAACATGGATGAAATGTAAGTATGATACAGAAGGAAAAGGAGAGCCAGTCTGGTAAGTGAATTTTGAAAAAGTCAGATCACAACCACAGAAATTAAATAATAGATGTAGCCTGCCTGCTGCATCATCAAATTTTAATTAGATTCTTTACAGCTGCATGTCTTTGATCTGAGTTAAATAAATCATAGCCATGTTTTGGGGAGGAATTTCAGGAAGATTTACATGTCATGCAAAGGTCATACAAGGAGAAAAGAGTGGATAGTTTGGAGCAAAATTATTATTATCTTGTGCTAAGCAAGGCCCTGAGGTTGCCTTACTACTGAAATTTATCTCATGAAAAATGAATAGCTCTGTTATTCATAAGAGCCACAAGTGTTTCTTCCAAACCTAGTCCAGTACTATAAGTGCTACTACACTGTAATGAATTTGGATCTTAGGTGAAGCATCATGACTGGAGGCCATTTCATTATTAGCTTGGGACACGTTTTGTACTCTGGAGATGTTTCCTAGCATCTGCAGGAATGAGAGCAATGCAATTCCCTGTGCTGCAGATTCTCAGCTCCTCCTTGCTATGAGTTTACTCTCACCCAGTGAAGAGTCTCACTCTCATCTTACAAGTAGAGCTACATGTGAGCTTCACAGAGGCATCGTGGTTGGGGCACTCTGGAAAAGAAAATGCTGGGATAGATAAACCTTCTGATTTTGTTTCAGCATAGCACTTGAAACTCAAACTGAATTCCAGGGGAAAATGAAAGGTTCAGGAAGCCAAGCAAAATTTCACAAGAGTGTCTTCCTTAGTGGAGTGTGTTAGAAAGTGCAAAGCACTTTGAGGCATGGATGGGGAACTTGGGACTCTTCCAGTATGATTGATCACAACTCACATTAGCTCCAGTGAACGTGACTATTGATCTGGGATGTTCCCAGTTTTGAGGGCTGAAGGCTTTCCACTCTGCTGTAAGATATCTGAAATATTCTCTCCATATTTCCCAGGGAGGACAAGTGGGCAGCCTGAAGCTGGAGGACAGTAGTTTGCTGAATTCAAGGCAAAGATGAGATCAAGGTGCCCTATGTCCCAGTGAACTGTCTTAGACAGAAGCACACAATGATTTGGAGGCTGAAGGCTGCACTTCGAAAAGGAGGCCAGATCAGTGCAAAAATTAAATTTGTTTTGATTAAATTATATTCATTTGTATTTAATTAAAATTAAAATAATTTCATGCAGTTAATGTAATGACTGCCCATGTTTTTAATACATTCCCTTCTGCTACTTTAAAATTGCAATCTAGTAACAATGTTAGCTGGGATTTAGATATTGCATCCAAAGTTTTGGAGGCCACTAAGTTGTACACCCCCACTTGAGGCATTGAGATTCAACAGCTCTGTAGCTTTAGGTTGTCACCAGATTTGGACAGACCCCAAACATGGAAGCAAATATGGATTATTCACTTCAGCTGAATCATCTGTGGAGAAATTACTCCCTTCCAGTGTCTTTCAAATATATTCATTTATTTTCAAATGAGAGAGAGAATGAATTTCAGTCATCAACCAGCAAAACAAAGCTTTGAAGAATAAAACTACAACATTTCCATCAATTACACTGATGTAATAGTGTAACATACAGTATATATTATAAGAATTTACTGAAAAAAGTTTATCACTAGGACAAACTATAAAATCATGATACTGATACAACTAAGGTTGTAAGTTTATAATTTTAGACACAAAAGTGAATATAGTGAAAATTTATAAATTTGGGTGAAACTATAGAGTAACGGAGAGCCAGTCTGGTGTAGTAGTTAAGGCATCAAGCTAGAAACCGGGAGACTGTGACTTCTAGGCCTCCCTTAGGCACAAAGCCAGCTGGGTGACCTTGGGCCAGTCACTTTCTCTCAGCCCTGGGAAGGAGGCAATGGCAAACCACTTCTGAAAAACCTTGCCAAGAAAACAGCAGGAACTTGTCCAGGCAGTCTCCAAGAATCAGACACAACTGAATGGATTAAAAAAAATAGAGTAATGACTTAAAATACATAAAAATAGCTAGCAAAATCATTTATCCAAGCTTCATACAGTAATATGCTGTGCACTTTCCCAAACAACCAGTTCCATTCCCAAGTCTAGTTCTGTTTATCAAATAGCTATTACGTAGGGTAGCATGCCTTGTTTTTAGGAACCAATTCTGATGAGGGGAATGTTTTGGATCCATATGTGCATATGTGATTCATTCCTGGAAAGAAATTTCCCAGAAGAAAAAGTTTGAAAAGAAAGCCAAAGGTTTACTTGCTGAATACAGCACGGGCATGTATTTTGGAAGAGAAAATTTTGAGAGCAAGCAAATGCTATTTTTCTGCTCAGGGATCTCCTCCTCCTCTCTCTCACCCTCACATAACAGCTTGTACCACAATGGCTGGCTTGCATCAAACCTATACAGTAATGTGGTTAAGCAGTGATGAGCTATCAGGCTGAATGGCCGTGGTCTAGTTTTCTTTGGTTCTGACATTTTGCCAGCAGCTGTAGCTGGCGTCTTCAGAGGCTGGGTGAGCTGGTTTGTGGTGTACCTCTTGGCAGCCCACAGGTGACTGAACTGGGCTGACTGAGATTTTGTATTTGTATCTGATTGATATGGACCAATCAGAAATCAGCTTGCCCAATCTAAATAAAAGAGAACAAGAATTTCTTTAGTCATACACCGTGGGAATTCTGAGAGTAGCAGTCTCAAGTTCACAAAGGTGCCAGGTTGAAGAAGGCTGCTGTGAACATTGCAGCTTTGCAGAGATTCCACCAATCCAAAGGTTGTCCATTTTATGGCCTTTGTTTCATAGTTTACAATTCTTTCACTGTAATGTGTGCATACACACAGAGAGACATGTGATTGAGGAGGGCATTATGAAAGCTTGTTATAAATAAAACTGATGATTTTTAAGATATTACTAGATGCTGTTATTTATACAAATGTTGGATATTTGGATATTTGAAGTCAAACCAAAAGTCCAGTTAGCACAATTCTGCTTGGACTACAGTTCAGCAGGCAAAGAAGCCTTTCACAAGCTAGATAAGAAGCAAGACTTTAATTCAGGGGTAAAGTATTTGCCTTTTAGTGCAGCAAGTCTGAGAAACAATTCTTGGCATCACTTGTTAAAAAGGAGATCCAGTACCAGGTGGATGTTGATGGGAAAAACAGCCTTGTTAGAAATCCTGGAGCTGGCATAGATGAATTCCCTTCCATTAGTGTATTGAATTCTGTTTCTCTCTTCCTTTTGCCCTGCTGGCAGAAGCCAAGCAGACTTTGGATTCTTTGGAGCCTACCATTAGAAATCATACTCAAAAAAGACAGGATTGTTCTGTACTCATTCTCTTTTCTTTCACCAATGACCGGCCACTGAAGATGCACCTTGCCTAGAACTGCCACTGGTAATATGATCCCCCTAAAACTAATTCCAAGTTGCATAGTCTTCCTTAGGTGAAATGTTTGGGAACTGTGGAGAAAAAGCTAAGCGCATTCCTTCACTGCAAAAAAAAAATAAAAAATTCTGGAGATATTTCTCAAGATAAAATGGATCAATTTGATCCAAAGAAGAAAGATCAGTGGTCCTTATAGTCAGAATAACACATCTAATTCTATGATCTGTTGCAAGTTATTTAGAATGAAGGGGGGATGTCATGGGAAAATAATAGCTTTGAAATATTTGGGCCAGGCAGCCAAATAGCCATGCCACCAGTGGCTGTCCATCACAATTACTATGCAACACAACAGCCATAGAATGAAGAGGCTTTTGAAAATTGCTCTTGTGGAATGGTATGTCTCTGGGACATTTTGGCTCTAGAACACAGTATCTGCCAGCATTTTTGCTGCAATTGCAGTGGCTTTGAAGCATTCGGAATGTGGGGCACACCAGATGTGCAAAATTGTGGCTGTGGAGCACAATGGCCAGGGGACATTATGGGAAAAGCACAGCATTACAAACTATAGCACAAATAGTCCCCAAGCCAGGGAAGCAAGCTGGTGCCAGTATCTCACAGGTTTTTAGGAATATAATCTGAGGACCAGCATCTGCATTTGGAATTCAGATAACTACTGTATCTATTCTTCCACATCTCACACTCAAATTGAGTAGCTGTGGAGTAAAATGTGGACTTCTCAAGACTCACTCAAGGCATAATTTTAAAAATAAATTGTGCACCAAAAATCCAGGATATGTTACAGAAAATTACTGAGTATTGACACTAATTGCAAGGAGTGGTCACCTTGCTTCCTGATTGTCTTTTTTTTGGGGGGGGGAAAGGTAATGCCACCAGTGTGCATTGCAACACTGGAGTGAAAAAGGAGACAGTTGTCTGGATATAAAATAAACTGTAAAAATGCTGAAGAGTATGTTTGAAAATCAATAGTTATTGCTGCAAGTGATGGGATTACCTGTGCTGATGTTTACTGTTTGTATGCTCAGGAGGAGATGTTAGCAATCCTTTGCTCAAGTGGTGTGACTAAGGACCCTTTGGACCCAAGAGAGAAGTATATTATACAGATTGAGCTGGCCACTAGTGATGACATCACTATATTCCTTCCAGCACCAACAGTGATATGATATGGTGATGTGCTAGCAAGTACAAAAAAGCAATCAGTTTTCCTAAGTAAAAGAATATTGTATTTTGAAACTCCTACCTAGTACAGCAGGAGAAACAGGTCACATGCATATGCAGGAAGCTGCTTTCTAGGATCCAGCTATGTGAGGAGCCTTTTCTAAAAAAAAGAAAACAAACATCAGTGGTAATATTTAATTGTTCTAGTGGGGTATCTGGGCAAGGCTGCCAGATTTACTTTGCCCTGCTCTCCTAAATTTTTTGAATGATTACTACAAGGAATGGAAAGGTCTACCACTAAGACCCTTCCCTCCCCACCACTATGCTATGCTTTTCTCTCTTTAATCTGTGCTTCATTTCTAGGAGAGCCATTTCATCTAGGAGCATCCCACATCTTCCCCAGTCAGTGATATCCAGTGTGTCATCCCCAGTGGGGGAATGCCTGCCCTGGATGAACACGTGCAGGAATTGCCTGGCATATCCCTGTTGATGGCCCCTGATGATTTGCCTTGCCTTGCATTCAGGAATGACGTCAGCGAGGAAAGTTTCTTTCAGTTAAACTCCACCTGGCATCAAGCAGCCTGCCACAGCAGGTATGAATTCAGCTTCCAGGTCAAATGTAATTCCTCAGTTCTAGACTACTGTTTGGCAAAGAAGGCCAGGAGGCTCAGCAGATGGGTTCCTTGCTACAAGAGAAAGGGCTGTTTTCAGGAAAGCCATATAGATCCTGCATGGATCGTTTCATGTCCATCAACGTGCAGGAAATGATCTCAAGGAATGCTGGCTAATGTGAACATGTAAAGAAAGAAGATTTAGCAGCAATGGTTGTGAATACGTGCATGTGGGGTTTCTCTTCTTTTTGAGATAAAAATCATTTTTTGAACCTAAAGCGCATGGAACATTTCCCTTAACAAATAGTCCCGTAGAAAACTTAAAATTCCTAAGGAAGGGGTCTTAAAAATACCTGGAGAGAAAGTTCAACCTATCTGAATATATGGTATCCTTTTCCCATTCTTTCAGGGTGCCAGTTCCTTTCCACGGCATCCATGAATTCCTTGAGGCATCAGTATTCTCCAGGTGCACCTTTGCTTTCTCTATCAGAACTTCCTTTGTTAATCACTGCTGTTTACATGGCATCCTTCATCCAATGATGTGGCAGCAGTTTACAAACAATCCTTATTAATGGGGCTGTGCATCTCACCACTGCTTTGAAGTACATCTCATTAATCATGGAGTGACAGGTAAATGGAGGCAGCAGGATAAGACAGAGTGTAAAATGGCTTTCAGATGCAGGGTTTTGACAGAGTTGCTGTTTGCGTACTTAGCATGCCAAGTAGTATCTCATCTTGCATTCTACAATATCCCTCCACTTCCTTTCTTCTATAAAATAGGCCTGGTGAAGTAAACTGTCATTTCTGTAAGAATTAACAGGAAGAAATAGGTAAATGGCTTCCATATTACTTTTCTAAGGGAAATAATTGAAATAGAGGAGGGGGAAATGCACCAGAAGACTCAGACTGGATAAAGATCAGGCCTTTGCTCCAGCCCTGTGCTAGCCCTTTTTACTCATCTAGGAGAGCTATGTTCACGAGAACAGCTCCCCTTCAGACCTCCAGCCTGAATGCATGGAGGAAAATGCTGAGCAGCCCATACAGTCAAACACGTGATTCAGCCACACTGGAAGTGCTGTATGTATGGTTGAAATGTCCAGGTCAGCAAAGCACTGGAAACATCTCTTTCAACTTGCAGTGGGTAAGACTCGATTTTCTTTCTTTCCTCCTCTGTTCCTAAAGGAGGGTCCAGCCACAACAGCTACCTGGTGATATTTTATTTAAAGATTTTAGTGCACAAACCCCAATATTCATGTATGCATGCATGCATGCATGCATTCATCCATTCATTCAAGTTGTATGCTGCCCATCTCAAATACATGACTGGGTGGCTAACAGTGATTAAAAACAAGATTAAAAACATTATAACAAGCCAATAAACAATGTACACCACAGCCAAGGTTTTGAACAAGAATAGGGGCAGATTAATTCTTTGGGAAGTCAATTTCATAGCTTCGGTGCTTCAACTGAAAAGTTCCTGTTTTGCATCTCAAAACTGCAGAGATTAAGTTAGTGCCCAAAACAACAGTCTTTGAGTCCTTCCCATCTTTCCTTTGGAATGTTTCTGGCAACCTTCTCCAACCTGGTGCCCTCCAAATGTGTTGCACCTCAGGTCCCAGAACCCAAGGGCTAATGGCTCCAATACCTGTCTGGGGCAGACTGATCCATCAGTCCCCTGGGTGATGAGTTGACATTGTATGGTGAGTCATTTTATCCTTACTTTAGTTCACTTCACCAGTGCATTCCAGACAACAATTAGATTGTTTCATCGAGATTAATTTGTGGAGTGCATGTATGCATCATTAAAATGTATGAAGAGGGAAAATAGAGAGACAATATCCTGAAAAATTAAAAACCGTGGACCCAGTTCAGATGCAAAGTTCTCTGTATAACATTTAGCCAATTAAATAATGGCACACTAGAGAATTCCAGTGCTGTGATGCACTGGTTATTTATTTTATCAATGTGTATAATGCTTCTCAGATGCCTTCCAAAGTTACATTTTGAAAGGAAGCCTGGCTAATTTGAGATCTCAACATCATGGCTAACTTTTGGATATGGAAACTTTCAGAAACATCCCTACATGTGATGGGGCAGGAAAAGTGCAAGGTAAGTTGTAATATGCACATGTTCTTTCAAGCACAACATCATGCATAATGTGGAGTGTATACATGAACATGCTTATGACCTGGCTGTTCAGTAGAGCGATCTCGCTTTGCTGGTGTTACAGATGTGCAGATCATGTACAGATGTGCCAGCCAGGCCCTGTGTACATAACTTGTATTTTGCCATTCCGCATTTTTCTTAGCCAAGTGTTATTTATGTATTTATTTATTTACTCATTTAACTATTCAGAACTGGGTACAACAAACCAACATAAGTACTCATAAATGTCCATCTTTCTTTCTTTTAAAAATTGTTCTTGTCCATGTTTATGATCATTCTGTGTACCGCTTTCCCAGTTATATGCTGTTTTGTATACTCTTTTCTGCAGATAAATGCCATTTTCTCCAAACGTCTGTGCAAAAGAGTGATAGACAGCAGGAGTTCTATTGGCTTCCACCATTTGCTCCCGATAATCAATATAGCTTGTTTTTTTCTGCTTTCCTCAATCTGTAGTAAATTTCTTTTACATTCCCAACTTGTGCTGATGCTGCATCTCATAGCATCATTTTCTACATAATATTATAGTGGGTGAGGGCAGGGGACACATGACCTTGAGACTGATTTCCATAAGATTTATTCTACAATAAGCTTTTCTAGTGCTCTTTCTTTACCACATGTGCAGGTGACCCGGTGGGACTTCTTCTCTTGATAGAAAACAAAATAAGCAACATTCATAGGTCAGCAACAAAACAAGGTATTCAGTCCTATTCCTCTGGCAAAGACAGTGTGAAGATAATTGATTTCCAGCGTTGTGTCTAGTGATGGCTACCACGTTGGCTTATATGACAGGAGCTGGAATTAGTCGGCATCCACTTGCAGCAGCTGGTCAAAATCAATTGCCTGTTTCCACAGCCAATGTGAAATAGTTAATCAAAGAGCATATTTTAAGCTGTGCTGTTTGGCATGCTCCTCTTGTTTATTAATACGTCTCCTTGATCTAATTATTTCATTCAAATGTAGAGGGAGCTCTTCTGCATTACAATCCATGTATTGAATATATATTATGTAGAGATGGCAGAAGGGGACCAAATTCATCCTTGAGGCTGGAAGGTAAGGCACTGTAAATATTGCCACCGCCACATACAGGACAGGACAAAAACATCCGTTGGGGAAACTGGTTTGGTTTGGTTTTGTTAAACACGTTACTCAACATGAAGAGGCAGACTTGCAGTATATCAACAATATGTTTGCCAGCAGATTTTATTAACCTATTAAATCAGCAAGATAGAAAAACCACTTTGCTCTGTTTAATTTAAAACAATAAAACTCAATAATAAAATTGCAACTTTGTAACCTAGCCTTATGTTAAGGGACAGGAGTGTTTCATTCCAATCTAAGAATTCCTCCTGGTATTAATACAATATTGTGTTTATAAACCCACATTTAAGTCAGTGCTCTACACTGGGACTGGTTGTATGTGCAGGATAATGTGAGGACCCAAGTTTCTGATGTTGCAGAATTCAATAATGGGAGAAGATGCAGAAAGCCAAAATCCTGGGGAAACAAAATGTACGAAAATAAGAACTTTAGTCTGCCATTCATGTATCTATGATAATATCTCCCTAAATAAGTTTTGGGGTGCAGGGATGTGGTAGATCATCCTCCCCTTTCCAAACACAGTCAGTTTATTCCAGATAGGTAGGGAAGTGAAAAAGGTACTTTGTTCTTGCAGATAAAAGGCATCCTCCTTTATTATTCTATAATTAAAGATACAGTAAAGAAAATGAAATGAAATGAAATGAAATGAGATTGTGTGTTTGTGAAATTAAGAGAGGATGGATGCAATAATCTGCCTGAAGGTGGCCTGATATTTTGGAGTTGATGAATACATGCATAAATATGAAGATGTAAATGTAATTATGAATGAAGGGGATAAAAGGCATGTCAAGAAATCTGACTTGGTGCATTCCAGATGGTTTCCTACAAATATACAATTCATAGGTTGGTACAATAGGCCAGTATTGAATGGTGAAGAAACAAGAGATGACATCTTATGGTACATTCTGAATGAATGCAGTCTGTGGGGGAAATGTTATTCTATTAGCTGTCATAAATGTATGGATGGGGAAAACACAAGCAATTGAAGAAAAAGTGACTGGGCCATTCAGAAATCAAGAATAAATGAGAATGGTTACAAAAAGGAATATTTGTTTAAAATATTTGATCTAAGCATAAGTCCATAAATAAGTAAGCATGGGATAAGAATGAATTTAAAAGCATGATTGATTATTTATGATGGTTTAAGAAAATTATGGAGGGATAAAGTGGGATAGACCATTTTTTTGGTAGTGACAAAAATAGGAAATTTATCTGGGGGGAAAAAAGAACAGGAAGGAAAAGGAAGGAAAAAATTACAGAAATCAAAGTGAAAATAAAATTATTGCAGGAAGAGAAAGTACAAGCCATGTATAAAAAAGTTGTATTAAAGGATAGATTAGTTCCCCAACAGAATGAATGGAAAGTGAATGGAAGGAAAGATGAGGTGGAGACTCTTAGAACAGAGTGCAAAAGAATTAGGTTACACAGAAGTGTATTGAGCTACGCTAATAAAAGGATCTAAAAAGGATGCTTGATAGAATGCTGAAGTGGAAAAATAGCTGTGGATGAGAAAAAAATGCATATAAGAGAGGGTTGCAAAGAATAAGGACAAAAGAAAGATATAATGTGCATATAGAAAAAAATAGTTGCAAAGAAGGTAGTCAAAGAGAGTAAGGAACAATTAAGATTTAAAAAGGCAGAGAAAATGCAGAGCAACTTTGATGGAAATTGAAATTGTAAAAATTGTTTGAGAAGTGGGTGAAGAGGCCTAAACAAGGAACCTCAAGCAGAATAATTAATTGATTGGGATGAAGCTGAGCTGAAGGAATGCTGAAAGGAGAACTGTAGAAATGTATATAAGAACAATTATGATACATTGAAGAGTGGAACTGAAATAAATGCTATCAAAATTAGTGTCCAAGAAAAAAAAAGATGAAAAGAAAGCCATAGATGCTTGAGAATGTTGAAATGGCTAAGCATACGGTTGCAGAGAATGTAACTGGAGCAATTAAAATATGGGTGTGTTTTACTTAGGGAGTGGCTCTGCAACTTGCTTTAATATACAGGTGAAGACTGCATCCTGTGCTTGACAACAAGAATCTAAAGAGAAAAGCGATAGAAGTGAATGCAAAATTAAGAGGTATCATTTGGTTAAAATATGTCTGCGAAGGCATTGATTGAAAGGGTACAAGTTGCAATAATGAACAAAAGTTGGGAAATGCAGTGCAGTTTTATCCCAGTTTTTTTGGGGGGGAGGGATAAACATCAGATTTTTGCTTTTCAGCAGGTCATTGAGAAAAGTGAGGGGGAAAATATTGTTTATTTGTTGATTAAGAGAAAGTATGAGTTAAATTAAGAGGCTTGGAGGATGGAACATTTTGCATGAATATAATGTAGAACTGAAGGCTGGTTGGTGGATGCAGTAGAAGTGCTATTTGGCACAAACAGGCATATGAATAAATGGACTGCTTAGTGGAGGGTTCAGCACTGATCAGGGAGTAAAGGTTCCTATACCAGGAAGTGAGAGACTGCACGTGTCGAGGAGCACAGCAATGACCTTGAAGAAAATATGCAGCAACCTTTATAAAGTATGATCTTAGCCCAGGAAAACAAGAAAGCACAAGAAAGAAACTATAGATTGCCTCACCTTGACACCTTAACTCGCTTTGGTGTAAGAGGAGGGTATAAGAGGAAAAGTTGGGATTTCATGAGCCTGTTCTCCTAGTCTAGATCAATGAAGTAGAGTTCTAGTATTTCTCGTGGTATCTATTTCTTGACCTGGCCCATCTCAAAGGACTGACACTGTGGCTGTTTGATGTATTCATGGATAAATCTACAGAAAACGCTTGTTGTGACAATACTGTTGTATAGGTTGGGGATGTGAATATGTGCAATTTATATGCAGATTATATGTTATTTTCTGGCTGAGAACTCATATGACTTGCAGTGGATATTGCATGTATTGTAAGATGCAGTGAAGCATATGGATTTGAACGGTAAAATGTCAAAGACCCAATGTAACGATTGCCTAAACCCAAATACTCAGTCTCACAAGCTCGGGCTTAAAGATAACTGATTTATTAAAGGAATAGTATGCAAATACAGAGAAAGCTGAGAATGAGCAAAAGCGCGCCAAATACAAACTTAAAAGCCTTGCTTGTAAGCAGGTCCCGCCCCGTCGCCCGTCAGGACGCTCCCCCTCCCAGGTGCTAGAAGCCGTTAGACGCGCCTGGGAAAGTAACCTTGAACAGGAGCGCAAACCCAAACATGCATTCCAAGCCCTCAAAACAATGGAGGGCGAAGGAATGGAAAAACCCCGGGTGAAGGAACACGGAACAGAAAAAGACATGTGAAACGTTACAATGTTAACCAGACATTAGAATGAGAACATGACATATTGCCCCCCCAAAAGAAACTAGGGAGCCGGTTTGTCAGGATAGGCAGAGTGAAATTGGGTTACGAGACGAGGAGAATGCACGTCTGGAGCAGCAACCCATTCAGGATGAGGGAAATGTTTCCAGCGGACGAGGTACTGTAAAGCGGAGCGCTGGCGTCTGGAGTCGAGGATAGATGCCACCTCGAAGTGTTGCTGGTTGTCAATCATGAGGGGAGGTGGAGGAATGGGTTGTGGATGCCAACGGTCCGACGACAGGCAGGGTTTGAGTAAACTACAATGGAAAACAGGATGTAAACGTTTAAGGTTGTGAGGCAAATCAAGTTTAAACGTAACAGGGTTGAGCTGAGCAACAATTGGAAAAGGACCGACAAATTTAGGACCAAGTTTCTTAGAGGGTTGTGGGGACTTGATAAACTTAGTTGATAAGTAGACTTTATCCCCGACCGCAAAGGATGGTTCTGGGGAACGCTTTGCATCGGCATGGCGTTTATAGGTAGCCTGGGCATGGCGGAGAGCGAGTAGAATATTAGACCATGAGTCTTTGAGAGAGTCTGCCCAGTCAGCAAGGGTGGCTGGTAGCGGTTGAGGATGAGGAAGTTCAGGAATCGGAACAAATTCACGTCCAAAAACTGTTTTAAAGGGAACTTGACCCGTGGTTTGATGAATGGCATTGTTGTAAGCGACCTCAGCAAATGGGAGTAAATCGACCCAGTTGTCTTGTTGGTAGTTAACAAAAGCTCTGAGGTATTGTTCCAATGTAGAATTAACCGCCTCTGTAGATCCGTCCGTTTCCGGATGCCAGGCGGTGGAAAGCGACTGTTTTGTACCCAAAAGTTTTAAAAATGCCCGCCAAAATTGTGACGTAAATTGTGTGCCTCTGTCACTCACCAAACGGGCGGGGATACCGTGGAGGCGGTACACGTGGATGAGGAAGAGGCGTGCCAGCTGTTGTGCGGTGGGGATAGAAGCGCATGGGATAAAATGGGCTTGTTTGGAGAAAAAGTCTTTGACGACCCAAATGACAGTTTTGCGTTGACTAGGGGGTAGATCAACGATAAAGTCCATGGAGATATCCTGCCAAGGGACAGATGGAGTGGCAACGGGTTGAAGGAGACCTTGGGGTTTGCCTGGTTTGCGCTTTATCGCCGCACATACAGGGCACGCAGTGACATACTCCTTCAAGTCTTTGAGTAAAGTTGGCCACCAGAATTGGCGGCGAACGAGGTGCAAAGTTTTTACGTAGCCAAAATGTCCAGCTAGCTTGTCATCGTGGCAGCGCTGGAGTATGGTTTTTCGCATTGCCTCGGGTACATAGAGACGATCGTTGCGCCAGGCAAGATCATCGGTGAAAGTTAAAATGTGTCTATTGGTTTGCAACCAAGTATCTGTTTTAAGGTGGGAAAGCAACTGTTGTTGCAAATTGGAGGGAATTGACAAGGGCGGCGGGCGGCTGGAAGGCAGAGCGGCTGGAGGCGGAGTTGATTGCGCTCGGGTCTGGCTGCGAGTCACTGCTGCCAAACTTAATTGTTTGTCGGTCCAGACGGTGCCTTGGACCGTTGGCCCTGGGCCAGCATCTTGGGGTCTGCGCGAGAGTGCATCAGCTAAAAAGTTTTTCTTGCCTGGTATAAATTTAAGAGTGAAGTCAAAGCGGCTGAAAAACTCAGCCCAGCGCAGCTGTTTGGGACTGAGTTTCCGACTGGTGCTTAGAGCTTCCAGGTTTTTATGGTCAGTCCAGACTTCAAAAGGGTTTGAAGTGCCTTCCAATAGGTGTCGCCATGTCTCTAAAGCCGTTTTTACAGCAAAAGCCTCTTTTTCCCAAACATGCCATCTTCTCTCTGTTTCCGTGAATTTGCGAGAGAGGTAGGCACAGGGTTTTAAAGCGCCAGATTGGTCAGATTGTAATAGAATTGCTCCTATGGAAAAATCAGAAGCATCGACTTGTACAACGAAGGGTTTAGAGGGGTTTGGATGCTGTAAAATTGGTTCTGTGGTAAAGATTTGTTTAAGCGCTTCGAACGCTTGCTGACAGGCTGGAGTCCATTTAAGGAGCGCGCCTGGGTTCTTTGAACGTCGCGTATCCCCCTGTCCTTTAGTTTTTAACAGTTCAGTAAGAGGGAGGGCGATTTCTGCAAAATTTTGGGCGAATGCCCGATAGAAATTAGAGAATCCAAGGAAACTTTGTAATTGTCTCCTGGTACGGGGAGGTTCCCATGCCACGATAGCTTCTACTTTTGCAGGGTCCATTTCAATGCCCTGAGCTGAAATCCGGTACCCTAGGTAATCAATTTGCGACTGATGAAACGCACATTTTGACAGTTTTGCGTACAACTCTGCTTTTTTCAATTTAGCCAGTACCTGACGCACCAAGTGGATATGTTCTGACATGGTTTCAGTATAAATCAATACATCATCCAAATATACCAGTACCCCCTTAAATAGGTGGTCATGCAAGACCTCATTGATTAGTTGCATAAAAACCCCAGGTGCCCCAGATAAACCGAATGGTAAGACTTTATATTGGAAAGCCCCAAGAGGACAGTTGAACGCTGTTTTCCACTCATCCCCTTCCCTTATGCGAATGCGAAAGTAAGCTTCTCTCAAATCCAGTTTTGAGAAAATTTTGCCTCTGGCCAGATGTGATAACATATCTTTGATCAGGGGCAAAGGATATTTATTTAATATTGAGACCGCATTGAGCCCGCGGAAATCGGTACAAAGCCTTAATGACCCATCCTTTTTTGGCCTGAATAGGACAGGAGCTCCTACCGGGGAATTTGCCGGCTCAATGAAACCCCTAGCCAGATTTTTGTCGATGAACTCCCTTAGCGTGGTAAGCTCTTTGGGAGACATGGGGTATATTTTTGGGTGAGGCAATTTTACATTTGGTAAAAACTCAATGGCACAGTCCGTTTTTCGGTGGGGTGGCAAGCGATCCGCTTCCTTTTCCCCAAATACTTCAGCAAAATCTTGGTACTGATTGGGTAGTCCCTCAAGAGGTTGAAGCGTTTGCATGGTGGTATACGCTACCCCTCCACCCTCTATGTCCTCCAGTAGGTCCTTTTCGGGTACTTTGTAAAATCCATCTGCAAACGTCACAGTTCTATGCAGCCAGTTGATAAAAGGGTTTTGTTGCACAAACCAAGGCATCCCCAAGATTACCAGAGGACCCCCCACTGGAGCTACCACAAATGGCAGCTTTTCCTGATGGGAGCCCATCTGCAAGGCGACCAGTCCCGTGGAAAGATTGACTGCTTTCCCTCCCGCCATAGTTCCATCCAATTGGGTGAAAATCATGGGTCTTGGCAAAGGGAACGTGGGCAGTTCCAGAGCCGCTACGACATCAGGGTGCATTAGGGAACGGGAGCAACCCGAGTCTAGCATGGCCCACACTTCCACCGTTTTGGTTTTTGAGCTCAGTTTAACTTTAACAGTCAGTGTGGGGAAGTTTCCACTCACCGAATCATGGTTACGCCCGGTTTCTTCCACCTGCCCTAGGGCGCCCTTCAGGGCAGGTGGTAGGCTTTTCCCGCCGGCTGCTCGAATTGCAACTCTTCCTCCTCTTCTCCGAAGGGAAGGTCTGGGGGGTCCAGTTCCGCGAGGGCTGCCTTCAGTTTTCGCGGTGGAGCAGGAGCAGGCGTCTTTACCGTGGGTTTCGTCTGTCGTTCCTCTGGACGGCGTCTCGGGCACGACGTGGCTCGATGTCCTTCTTTCCCACATCGGAGGCACTGACCCTTGGAGAACCGTTGCTCCCTCTCTTCTTCCCAGGTTTTCGGTTTGGGGCGGCTGGCAAGTCCAGATGTGCGCGCTCCTCTAGCGAGACGTGTTTGTCTAAGCTCTTTGGTATGGGCATAGGTTCGTAGGGCATTTTCTGCGCTTCCCGCCAACTGAATCCACCCATATAGCGTTTTAGGATCATCTCTGCCCAGAGCCCATCGAAGGATTTCGGGTTCAAGCCCCTGCTTGAACAATTCGATGATTGTTGGCTCAGACCAGTCTTCCACTTTTCCTGCCAAAGCTTTAAACTCCAACGCATATTTGGCAACTGAGAGGGACCCTTGGTAGAGTTTCCGCAGGTCATTTTTGGCCGTTTCTTGAGCTAGGGGGTCTTCGAAATGCTCTTTAAGTGCCCACAAAAAGTCATCGAAGTCCTCTAACTCAGTTGCCTCAGCTTGGCATAGTTGCACATACCAATCCGCTGCCCTTCCTCTCAGCTTGTTGGCAATGAAATTGACCTTGCCATGTTCAGACCGAAAGTTTCGACCCCAATCTTCTATATAATGCTTGGCATTAGTAATAAAGAAGGAGAGCGTTGTGGGATCCCCATCGAACTTCACTCCAAATGGTGGGAAGGTTCTTGCCGGCTCAGCTGGCTGTGGCGGTGCCGCGAATGTCAGCGTGCGCCGAGCCCCCATGGGTGGTCGATCCCTAGGAGGTCTTGCCTCTCGCTCCCCCCCTTGACGGGCTGATCGAGTCTTGCTTCTCCCCCGGGTCGACATGGTACTGTGCCTGGGGTACTGTGACGGCTCTTCTTCCCAATCCTCCGGGGTGGGCTCTGCCTCTCTGGGTAGATCCTCTCTGGGTAGATCCTTGAGGATCGTCACTATTAAATCCATTTTATCTTCTAATGCCCTCATACGGGCCGGAGTGACCGGCTCCTCCGGGGGTTGGTTGGTTACCACCACCCTCGGTGACAAGGGGACTTCGTGCTCCCAGGACAATTGTGGAGACCCCCTCCCCGGTGCTCTTTCCATAACAGTTCTATGTTCACTCCTGAGACTCTCCTGCATGGATATCAGCAGCTCGTCCAATTGGATATCTCGCAATTCCCGACGTGCTGCTCTTTGCGCTCTCGAGGTTAGCGCTGGCCGGCTTTTGGCCGCCTCCCGCTCCTCTTCGCTTCCCTCACTTGCGCGAAGTTGAGGTTCTGTCATCGCTAGCGTACCCTCTTATCCAATGATTGGATGGGGCTAGCGGAAAATGGATAAAATGATTCTCAGCTTTATGTAACGATTGCCTAAACCCAAATACTCAGTCTCACAAGCTCGGGCTTAAAGATAACTGATTTATTAAAGGAATAGTATGCAAATACAGAGAAAGCTGAGAATGAGCAAAAGCGCGCCAAATACAAACTTAAAAGCCTTGCTTGTAAGCAGGTCCCGCCCCGTCGCCCGTCAGGACGCTCCCCCTCCCAGGTGCTAGAAGCCGTTAGACGCGCCTGGGAAAGTAACCTTGAACAGGAGCGCAAACCCAAACATGCATTCCAAGCCCTCAAAACAATGGAGGGCGAAGGAATGGAAAAACCCCGGGTGAAGGAACACGGAACAGAAAAAGACATGTGAAACGTTACAATGTTAACCAGACATTAGAATGAGAACATGACACCCAAGTTTAACAGGGAAAATGGAAGGAATAACTGGAAAGGATGCCAATGGAGCAAAATATTAGACCAGTAGATGAATATGTGTACCTTGGGAGAATGTTTACTAACAAGGGGGAAATGGGTGGGTAAATTTTAAAGATGTGGAGATGCTGATAGAAAGGTAGCGGGTGGTCAATGGAGAGGAATAAATGTTTGCCAAAATAAGTGAAAATGGATGTAGATAAAGATGTAACTTTGTTACCTGGAAAGGATAATAAGGTATGTCAGGACAAAGATAAACATAAGTGGAATGCAGTAGGAACGGGTCATTTAAGAAGTGTGTGTGGTAAAACAAGGAGAGACAGGCGCAAGAATAAATGTGGGATGAATGTGGATTGAACAGAAAAATACAAGAAGTGATCAGAACAAAAGCAGTACATTGAAGTACATTGATCCTATAGAGAGAATAAATGAAGATTGAATCACAAAGTGGGGGGGGGGAGAGAGAGAATTTTGGGAGGAAAGGGAAGACCGAGAAACTTGTAGCTGTATGGAGTGGATACAGAAAAGAGACGAGAAGTCTACAAAAGAAAAAACAACATATGAAGTGATGAAAGAACATGATGGAAGCAAAGGTGGTTTGCAAGGATCGAAACCGAAGGAGAGGCACAGTGAATGGTGTTGGGGTGAAATGATTTATCCTTCTCTTTTTTCTTATCTCCTGCATTTAATTTATTTTGCTTACTGCTTGCTATGTTTCTGCACTTACTTTTTTTCTGCACTTTGAACAATGTTGCTTACCCCAGAAGGGAACAACATGACAGATATGTCTATGGATTCTATTACCCTTATTCCTCAACCTGGAAATCAGTGGGGAAAACTCAGAACATAGTTACAGCTGTTGTTAAGAAAAGTAGGGAACACTGCAAGGTGCTTTTCAAATGAAGAGTCCTGTGCTTTCCATGTGGCATGGAGAGTAGTTAAAATATGCCTAGAAATGAACAGATTTGTTTTTGCTTTCATTGTTGCAAAGTGTATAGGTATGACAAAGATTCATCTTTGTGTATTTTCTTCCTTGGAACTCGGTGACCAACTGGTCATTGAGAAAGGTGAGAATTTGCTAAGTGCTTTGCTAATCAAAACACAAATGCAGAATGCTGAAAAGGTCACGGTGCATATAGCACTGAATTATCTTTCTGGAATGCATTACCCATTTCATTTCAGAGCCCAAGGTTTTAATGAAATTGACATATAGCAAAAGGTTTTGCTTTTAAGAAAAAAAGGAAAGAGGAGGGAAAAGACAAGAGAAGACAGACTATAGAAAAAATTAAAATAAAATAAAATAACATACAATTTATTTTAGATCAGAAGTCAGCAATGTGAGGATCAGAGCTGACCACATCAGCATCACTATAGTATAAACCCTAAAATACAGTTAACGTTTTAAAAAGTCAGGAAACGCCCAATTCCCACCAAATATCCCCTGGGAAAATGAAGTATGTGATTCCCCGCATGTGCATAATGTGTCTCTGCTCATCATTCTCCCTAAAATTTTAAGGGTGATCCTCTGATTTACCCTAATGTCTTACAGTAGGATTTTTTGTTAAAACAGAATGCTTGTTGCAATTTCTTCTTTTTATGCTGGATTATTTATACTGAATTCTGCACTTAGTTGTATTGAGTCCTCTGAATCGTCAGGGCAGGAGCAGATGAGATTCATCAAGATAAAACACAGGGAATCTTTATACACTGGTGGGAACATGTGGAAATTCACCAGCATGTTGTGGATGCATTCCCCAAATGCCCCTTTGCAAGTCCACAAAAAGGTCGTTGTGGTGCGTTTGGCCAGTTACAAAATATCCTTTTGCTTGAAAATGACTGTGTTGGTTCCCTGATAACCCCTTTAGCCACCCCGGATGCCCCCTACCTTCATCTTTTGTGGAAGGAAGCCTTGCCAAACAGATCCTTGAGGCAAGGATTTCATGACCTCTATGACTTGTCCCAGACAATCTTGGGCCTGATGCAACAGGCAGTTCACTGAGATGCTCCAGGAACTGAGGAGAAGGAAGAGACTTCTACAATGGCACATTGGAAGACCACAAGTGAACCCAATTATGTGCCTTCACTCAGGAGTATACCACACTGATCAAAATTGCTGAGAGTTATTATAAATGCAGATGATCCTAGAGGCTGGTGCTTTGCAAGGTGACAAATTCCCACTTAATCCGCTTCTCATTAAAAGGATCTTTTTAAAAAGTGGGGCAAGGAAATAGATCCTGAAGACGGGATCAAGGCGTACTTTGGCACCCATGTTTTCTGTTCTGCTGATCCTAGAGCTCTACTTCATGGCAGGAAGAAACCAATTCTGTGTGTGCAGGAAGGAACTTGCCATGAAAAAGGAACTTCTAACTCCATATGCTTCCAGACAACATTTTTTTCATGGAATTGCTCCCTCTCATTCACAAAATTGTATAGGAGTTTCAGAAGATGTTTTTAATCATTTCTAATTTCTGCTCCCCGTGTTTTTCCATCCCTCCTCCTCCTCCTCCTCCTCCTCTATGAAACAGCTTGAGGAAGTCTTTTTATTGGTAGTGCAAAAAACTCTCTGTCTGGAAGCATCACATTATCACTCTGGACACCCTGTGGTCTTTCCTGGCAGTGAAGCATGGGGACATAGTAGATAGTTTAAAAAGAAATGAGCTTTTGCTAATGTCCAATACTGAAATTTGAAATATTTCCATTTGGCTTTAGTGTCAAAATGTTGAGCTCCAGCTTTCACATTATAATTGTGGACTGTCAGAAATGAAAGCTGCCTGTTTAGAAGTAGTTAATAATAGAAAAGTTAATAAAGGGGTTCTTTTTCAAAGGTCATTCTATCAGGTTGCAGAGCAGAGGGAGAAAAGATTCTCGCGATAACACGGATAGATTTGGTTTATCCCTCAACTATATATGTATGTTAATCATTTTAAGGACTGTTGCCTGAGTTTGTTTCTTCCCTGTTCTCCCCCTTTCCTTTTCCTCTTTTCATATATTTTACCAGAGTAGGGGCTGTCGAGTTTATCTAACTTTATCTCTATCTCTGTCACTGTCATTTCCTTCCACCACCATCCCCACCCCATCCTCTTAGGTATGAAATCATATTGCATTGTCAGGACAAATACATAGAGGTGTTGTCCAATCTATATTGAAATGTCTTCACTGAATTCCATTGCATTTTGAGCAGCTCAGAATTCGGTGGGCAATTACGAGCCTCCTGCTTTCCTGTAGGAAAATCTGCATTTTCACAATCATATATGTTGGGTTTTGAAAACTTCAGCTTTGATTTTGCTCATTCTCATTTTTTTCAATTTAATTCCATCTGTTTCCACATCCATATGCGACTTTAAAAAAATGTCCACGTGGAGACTCATATAATTTTTCATGTGCGTTTCTCCAAAAATGCAAATCATCATCTGCATTTTTTCAAGTATATGCCTTTTGCTAGCAAAAATATTATCTGATATAATAAATGCATTTTTGTGCACTTTTCCCCCCAATACATACATTTTGGACTACCTTTCTTTGAGTTCTGAATCATACCAGACCATTTTTTAAAATGGGCAGATACTTGTATTCTGGCTTGCAAGTAAGTTCAGGAAGTGTGACTGCTTTGCATTAAAATGAGTTTTCTCATTTAACTACTTAATAAGAGAAAGATACGGAGGAACCTGCATCTCTCTCTCTCTCTCTCTTTTTCTTTTGTACTTAGGGTCAAGGAAATACAGGAGTTTATCTCTTTTTGGAAATCCCATAAGTGAAAGATGCCAAATCTTCCCCTCAAATGGTAATTTAGGAGCATAAAAAAACCAAATAGCTAAGTCCACACATCTAATTTGTGATGTTACCATCTGTTTCCATGTAAAGCTAAAATCTATGGCTGATTTTGTAACAAAATAGCTGTTTCTGAAACAGGATTATTTTCACATAAGTGAGGGCTTGCATTAAATTGCATGGCCTGTCAAATAAAAAGCATTCCCTGCCTCAATTTGTCTATTCCCTCTCTCCAATTTTTGCATGCTGGCCTTGCCAGTCAGGAAAAACAAAAGTCTGATAACAAGTTGAATTTAGGGGTGGCAGGGTGGTGGCGGCAGAGAAGGATAGCCAAGGAGAGAAAGGTGGTAGGATTTTTCTAAGAGTTTAAATGAAGTGAAGAAATCAAAACGGTAAAGTTTTAGCTGAAGGATAAAGCACTTCCTATACATTATTATTAGATTGTTTTTATTACTATTAGATTATTATTATTAGATTTTTATCCCACTTTTATATCTATAACTATCTATCTATATCTACCTATCTATCTCTATCTATCTCACGGTGGCAAACATACCTAATTCTCCCACCTCCTATTTTCCCCACCACAACAACCTTGTGAGGTGGGTTGGGCTGAGAGAGAGGGACTGGCCCAAAGTCACCCAGCCAGCTTTCATGCCCAAGGGAGGCCTAGAACTCACCATCTTCTGGTTTCTAGGCCAGCACTTTCACCACTACACCACACTGGCTCCATACATGCCACAAATCTGAATATGAATATTGACTATGAATATATGGGCCTTCAAGTCGGTTTTTGACTCCTGGCAACTGGGTGAATGGTTTCTCCAAGGAAAGGAAACATTCTCTGACAATTTCTCAAGAACAGGCTTTCCCCTTAGCAGTGCTACTGAAAAAGCTGCATTGCAAGAGTTCCTCCCTTCAGCAAAGGATTGTTACCTTGTCGTGGTACTGGAGCTTGAGCACCTCAATGATGCCATGAGCTAAACCGTGAAGGGTCACCCAAGACGGGAAGGTCATGACAGAGAGGTCAGACTAAATGCAATCCCTGGGGAAGGTAATGGCAACCCACCCCAGTATTCTTGCCGTGAAAACTCAATGGATCAGTACAACCAGAGATATGTCGGTATACCATCAGAAGATGAGACCCCCAGGTTGGAAAATGGTCAAAATGCTACTGGGGAGGAACAGAGGATGAGTTCAACTAGCCCCAGACGTGATGACGCAGCTAGCTCAAAGCCGAAAAGATGGCTAACGGCCAATGGTGCTGGTGGTGAACGGCGAATCCAATGTTCTAAGGATCAACACACCATTGGAACCTGGAATGTATGATCTATGAGCCAGGGCAAATTGGATGTGGTTATTGGTGAGATGTCAAGATTAAAGATAGACATTTTGGGCATCAGTGAACTGAAATGGACTGGAATGGGCCACTTCACATCAAATGACCACCAGATCTACCTCTGTGGACAAGAGGACCACAGAAGAAATGGAGTAGCCTTCATAATTAATAGTAAAGTGGCGAAAGCAGTGCTTGGATACAATCCAGAAAACGATAGAATGATCTCAATTCGAATTCAGGGCAAGCCATCTAACATCACAGCGATCCAAATATACACCCCAAGCACAGATGCTGAAGAAGCTGAAGTAGAGCAGTTCTATGAGGATCTGCAGCACCTACTGGACAACATGCCTAAAAGAGATGTTATTTTCATCACAGGAGACTGGAATGCTAAGGTGGGCAGTCAAATGACACCTCGAATTACAGGTAAGCATGGCCTGGGAGAACAAAACAAAGCAGGACATAGGCTGATAGAATTTTGCCAAGACAACTCACTCTGCATAACAAACACTCTCTTCCAACAACCTAAGAGACGGCTTTCTACATGGACTTCCCCAGATGGACAACACCGAAATCAGATTGACTACATCCTTTGCAGCCAAAGGTGGCAGACATCTATACAGTCAGTAAAAACAAGACCTGGAGCTGACTGTAGTTCATATCATGAACTTCTTATTGCACAATTTAGGATCAGACTAAAGAGATTAGGGAAGACCCACAGATCAGCTAGATACGAGCTCACTAATATCCCTAAGGAATATGCAGTGGAGGTGAAGAATAGATTTATGGGACTGGACTTAGTAGATAGGGTCCTGGAAGAACTATGGACAGAAATTTGCAACATTGTTCAGGAGGCGGCAACAAAATACCTCCCAAAGAAAGAGAAAACCAAGAAGCCAAAATGCCTGTCTGCTGAGATGCTAGAAGTAGCCCAAGAAAGAAGGAAAGCAAAAGGCAACAGTGACAGGGGGAGATATGCCCAATTAAATGCAAAATTCCAGAGGTTAACCAGAAGAGATCAGGAATTATTTTTAAACAAGCAATGCGCGGAAGTGGAAGAAGACAATAGAATAGGAAGGACAAGAGACCTCTTCCAGAAAATTAGAAACATTGGAGGTAAATTCCAGGCCAAAATGGGTATGATCAAAAACAAAGATGGCAAGGACCTACCAGAAGAAGAAGAGATCAAGAAAAGGTGGCAAGAATATATGGAAGACCTGTATAGGAAGGATAACAATATTGGGGATAGCTTTGACGGTGTGGTCAGTGAGCTAGAGCCAGACATCCTGAAGAGTGAGGTTGAATGGGCCTTAAGAAGCATTGCTAATAACAAGGCAGCAGGAGATGATGGCATCCCAACTGAACTGTTCAAAATCTTGCGAGATGATGCTGTCAAGGTAATGCATGCTATATGCCAGCAAATTTGGAAAACACAAGAATGGCCATCAGATTGGAAAAAATCAACTTATATCCCCACACCAAAAAAGGGAAACACTAAAGAATGTTCAAACTATTGAACAGTGGCACTGATTTCACATGCCAGTAAGGTAATGCTCAAGATCCTGCAAGGTAGACTTCAACAATTCATGGAGCAAGAATTGCCAGATGCACAAGCTGGGTTTAGAAAAGGCAGAGGAACTAGGGACCAAATTGCCAATATCCGCTGGATAATGGAAAAAGCCAGGGAGTTTCAGAAAAAAATCTATTTCTGTTTTATTGACTATTCTAAAGCCTTTGACTGTGTGGACCATAACAAATTGTGGCAAGTTCTTCATGGTATGGGGATACCAAGTCATCTTGTATGCCTCCTGAAGAATCTGTATAACGACCAAGTAGCAACAGTAAGAACAGACCACAGAACAACAGACTGGTTTAAGATTGGGAAAGGAGTACAGCAGGGCTGTATACTCTCACCCTACCTATTCAACTTGTACGCAGAACACATCATGTGACATGCTGGGCTTGAGGAATCCAAGGCTGGAGTTAAAATCGCTGGAAGAAACATTAACAATCTCAGATATGCAGATGATACCACTTTGATGGCTGAAAGCGAAGAGGAACTGAGGAGCCTTATGATGAAGGTGAAAGAAGAAAGTGCAAAAGCTGGCTTGCAGCTACACCTCAAAAAAGCCAAGATTATGGCAACCAGCTTGCTTGATAACTGGCAAATAGAGGGAGAAAATGTAGAAGCAGTGAAAGACTTTGTATTTCTGGGTGCGAAGATTACTGCGAATGCTGACTGCAGTCAGGAAATCAGAAGACGCTTAATCCTTGGGAGAAGAGCAATGACAAATCTCGATAAAATAGTTAAGAGCAGAGACATCACACTGACAACAAAGGTCCGCATAGTTAAAGCAATGGTGTTCCCCGTAATAACATATGGCTGCGAGAGCTGGACCATAAGGAAGGCTGAGCGAAGGAAGATCGATGCTTTTGAACTGTGGTGTTGGAGGAAAATTCTGAGAGTGCCTTGGACTGCAAGAAGATCAAACCAGTCCATCCTCCAGGAAATAAAGCCAGACTGCTCACTTGAGGGAATGATATTAAAGGCAAAACTGAAATACTTTGGCCACATAATGAGAAGACAGGACACCCTGGAGAAGATGCTGATGCTAGGGAGAGTGGAAGGCAAAAGGAAGAGGGGCCAACCAAGGGGCAAGGTGGATGGATGATATTCTAGAGGTGACAGACGCGTCCCTGGGGGAGCTGGGGGTGTTGATGACCGACAGGAAGCTCTGGCGTGGGCTGGTCCATGAGGTCACGAACAGTCAGAAGCCACTAAACGAATAAACAACAACAACAACAACAAAAGAGTTCCTCCATGTTGTTTTGAGACGTTGTTAAAGCTTAGGAAGTCAAAGAGGTGACAGGCCATGGTGGCGATGATGGTACAATGAAAGACACGACGGTGCCATGCACAGTCGGCCCTTTCTAACTAAATAAGTACACGAACCCCACTCTCTACACATAAATGTTTTTTTCCAAATTTCTCATCATCATTGAAAGATTTTCCAATCTGATGAATTTTCCTTCATCAGATTGGATGAGAACTGCTTTAGAAAATGCTGGAGACTTTTGTTCTGTACTATTCAAGCAAATGAACACATTTCTCATGTTTGGTAGAATTTAGGTTTACGACACAATAATAAGCCATTTAGAATCCTTAGTAGTAGAATGAGTTGTCTGACTGCTGGGTTACAATAGCATGGTTGTTGACCATCCCTTGGCTGAGTTCCTCCTAGGACACACATCTTGTCACCAAGGGAACTGGATTAGGTGGCCCTCAGCCTATTTCAGGCAGATCTGCAATTATTCTAAAATGTGTTGGAAACCATGTAGCTGTAGGAGAGTGGTGAAGCTAGGCTTTGAGATCAAGTGGACAGGATTTATTTTAGTCTGATCGTTAATGATTCCTATATATAGTTTTCAAAATTACAATGTCCATAATTTGGTATTAATAATGCAGTTTTAGTTATCTCATATATTTCATAGCTTAGACTGCTTCTGTGCAGAAGTAGGATTTTTTTAAAATTGTTATCTTATACATCTATTAATATTTATCAAGACTTATATTTTATGCTGCATCTTCTTTCTTCTGGGTAACATTAAAACTTAATAATATTAGACATTTGTGATAGTAATGCTAATATTTTAGTCATTTTTTAGGTTTTTATTGATGGAGTTACCAGCTGTAAATTTTGCTGGCTGTAAATTTTACGCTTCTATTATCTTGTGCTGCTCTATGATTGAAAATAAAGAATGTGCTATTTATTATTAATAGCCTGCATATATTGGGACACCTGACTAAGCAGGATCAGTCATGGTTAGCGCTTGGATGGAAGACTTCTAGGGAATCCCAGAACTATAGTTTTAACTGGGAAGGCAAAAAAGCATCTCAGAAGGAAGTGGTAAACACTTCTGTACTGTTGCCAAGAAAACTACATGGATGTGTCCATGAAGTCATCAGAAGCTGAGACTGATTTGAAGGAGACACAAGCACATTTTAATATTTAATACAAAAGGAAAAGCTTTTATTAGATAACTCAAGCGTGATGCCTAGAAGAGAGCCAATGTACTGTAATGGTTCAGGTGCTGGAGTTGGACCAAGGAAAATCAAATTCAAGTCCCCTTGACCATGGAGCTCACTGGTTGACCTTGGGCCAATAACTATCATGAGTACTGATGGTGAACAGGAGGAGGCCCCTATCCAGGAGGAAAATGCACACATTGTTTAGAGGCTTTGAACTGTCCTTCAAAGAAACTTAGAGCAGATCCACCTTGAGTTTTGGGTTTACCTGTGTGGGTTTCCCACACTCTTTCAGTCTGGCAGGATTTTCTGTCTACTAGAGTAGTTCAATAAACACTAGAGACCAACTCACTGTCTCAGCATGGTTCTTCGCTCTAAGTTAGGACAATAACTCTCCCAGCTCAACCTATCTTCATGGGGTTCTTATTGTGAGGATAAAATTAGGCCGGCTCCCCCCAAGTAAGTTCCCTTGAGTTTTCAAAGAAAAGATGGGCTACAAATAAATAAGTAGATAAATTTAAAAAAGCAATCACCTGAAATTATAATGAATTAATCTTGTGAATATATAAGTGTGTGTGTGTGTGTCTGTGTCTGTGTGTCTACCTCTTCTTTGTCAGCTTCTTAATTGGATAATGTACCATTTTACAGGGAATGTTGATGAGATTCCTTGCATTCTGCCACACTAGTTCCCTTGGAGAATCCACCTTTAATTATGTAATAAACAAAAAAAAAATTGTTTTGATTAAGGGTTGAGCCCATTGGGGCTAGGGATTATGCATGGTACACTTTCTTCTCTAATATGTAGAAGAAGGTTGTGCTACCATCTCAGCTCTCCTAAAGAACATTTCATTCTTCCATTCTGCTTGACCGTACAGAGGCTTGCAAATATTGTGGGTGGTCTTAATGCAACTTTGAGACTACTGTGCCCTTGCAATATGATCAAGAGTTGACATCTTTGTTTCCTGGGTAAAAATTAATCCTTTTTGAGATTTATTTGTGACTACCTACACAGTCAAATAGAAAGTCATTACAATTCTTTGGATGCAAGATGTCATTTGGATAGAATGAGACAGAAGAAGAGAGGACTGAAATAATTGCTCACTACATAATTTTTAAAAATGACAGAGAAAGAATGTGTACAACTAATGTGGCATTCCCCTGTTCAGAGTCTTCTAATGTTTAGACTTGAGTTGTACAAAATATAAAACTATCCATGGCATAATGGCACACTAGCCTTCCCCCAACCTGGTGCTTTCCAGATGTTTTGAAATTCAGCTCTCATTTTCTCAGACCGTTGGTTATGCTGGCATGAGCTGACAGGAGCTAAGTCCCAAATGACTGGAGAACATCACGCTAAAGCAATCTGCAATACTCTTTCTAAAACAATAAATTGTCACAGCTATTGTTTTTTCTCATGTGTGCAATAACTTCTTTTCTCTTTCTTACTTTCATACAACCTACCTTTTTTCTACAATAGAAATCACAGCAATATATAGGGAGTTCCCAGGTGATCTCCCATTCAAACATTGTGGAGACCCAGAACTTCATAACTTCAGCAAGTTTGCTGCTTCATGTGACTTCACACCATGAAGAAAGTCACATTTTACTTTCTTCCAAAACTCAGAAAAAATTATTGGCCATACAGTGTCCAATACCCATTATTTCCAGGCTTTTGGGTAAACCAGTAAAATTAATCAGGTGGCAAAGTTTCATTGTAGGAGCTCTACTAAACAAGAGAATTCATCATCCTTGAGCTGGGAATGTCAGAAATGTAGGTATGTCTAGGTGTTTCTAGAGAGGGACAAAAAGAGCAAGACTATTAATGGAAATCCTTCAGAAAGTTTTGGTATTACAGTTCAAGTTATGTATTTGTTTATATGTTAGATTTTTACTCCCTTTCATTCAGGAACTTATGGTGATGTACATAGCCATTCATTCCTCCATTTTTCCCACACAACAAGACTGTGAGGTTTTTGTGAATTGTTATTTATAAAGGATATTAAGTTCTTGAGTCAGATTTTAATATCCTTTACAAATCAAAGTGTGATCTAGATGATGGAAATTAGAGTTATCCCCGGGCACCAAAAAGCATCTGTGTTTCCAAATCTAAATGTGCTTAGGAATTGACGTCGGAGTTTAAATTATTTTTTTTTAGGATACTCTTCCAACCACTTGATACTTGATGTAGGAATGGGTGTCTCAGATTGATTGGAACAGGAGAACTGCTGTAGGCTATCTTGATGGCACTGCTTGAGTGGTCAAGTGGTTTTCCTTTGCTGTGAGATGGTAACCAATGCAAGTAGCAGAAATAGTTTCAAAAAGGGAAGGAAAGCTAGGGATCCCTAGGAGGTTTGGAATGTGCTGTGACCATTGCTTCTTGGAACAGGGTTAAACAATTCTTGACTGACATATATAAATGTATCCATATATTAGGGGGAAAACCTCCAGTGACCTCATATTAAGGTGGGCAGTCCCATGAAATCTCAAAATGCAGAGATTTAAACTACAGAAGGGTGTGATTTCCCCTTCCTTACAAAAGAAACAAAAAATGCATTCAAGGTGGTTGACACAACCAGTGAGAAAGAGCTCCCAAAATGAAAGCAACATCTCAGTGAAACTAACACAGCACAAAACTGAAACCATTTCAGCAGCATCGTGCGATAGCTTACTCCATCAGCTGTACCTGGTCTCTCTGCTTCTTATCTTTGCCCTTTGCATTCCCCATTTCCCCCAACCCCAACCCCCTATCTGACCTTGTGAGGAATATTCTCATGCCATTTATAAAGCTCAGCTACTTTTCTGAACACTTGGTCTATCCATCTGATTCTTCTGTGAAGACAGCCCAGTCATGCATGGTGGTGTTTGCCTGAACAGAAGAGTAAGATGGATAAGGTCATATCTGCTAACCTGCCCCCAATAAGCCAGACCTGCCCTCAGTGTTCCCAGTCCATGCCCTTTAATGGGGAGCTTTTGCATCATGGCCTTTGCTCATGCTGAGGTTTCTTATTACAAAGAGGAGGCTCCTTCCTTCTGGTGTACTCATGTGCCCCGCAGCATCTGAATTCTACTATCCCTATAAGGCTTGAGGACATGATCTCTTCACAGAAGGCAAGGGAGAGCAACTGAAGAGTATTTAAGTCAATAAGCAGGGCTTTCCATAAATACCATTGTTTTCAAACTGCTGTAAACTCTTTTGGGATTTTTACCATTAGGAAAGGATATCCATCTATTTTACACAAATAGATAGATAATCATAGAACATTCACACAGACTGGACTAAAATGTGTCTGCACTGTGGAATTGTTAGAAGCCATGTTGCCATTGTAGTAGCTACCCATGAGGGAGGGGAGGGGAGGGGAGGGGAGGAGAAAGCTTCTATTGGCTAATGAGTAGAGCTGAAAATGCTGGACTAGGTTCTTGGAGATGCAGGTTGAATCCGCTCTCAACTATGGAAATTCTCTCAGTGACTTCGGTCAGATCGTTATCTCCCATCTTAATTTACAGAATGGAAGTCTGTGGGAAAAGGCTCTGAGGAAGCTTTTTCCCACAGGAAGAATTGCTATGGCTGCCTCTTTGAGATGGTTAGGATACCAATCTAACAAACAAACAAATAAAAACGCAGACTCAGATTTTAAAAAAAATAAAATAAAATCAATCCTCTGAAGACTGGGAGACTTCTTACTTCTTTTCACCCTCTTCCCTCACAACTATGTCAATAAGGTTTCATGTCCATCTACAGGTACCTTTATGCCCCCAGTTCTTTCAGTCCTACTCTGACGTTAACTAGTTTAACATTACATTTGAAATACAGGAAGCAGTTCATGCAAAATGCCACCATGCTGGGTAGATTTTGTGTGCATCACCTACTTGCCCTGTATTACTTGCAGGAATGTTATGCTGCTTCTGCCTAAGTAAGTCAAGTGCAGCACTTCTGCTATAGTACTACATATCTTATGTCTTGCTGAAGTCAGGTAATAATGACTTAATACATCTGCTCTCCACACTTCCCAAACTAGGGACGTGCTGTTAGTTGTTTAGGGTGAAGTTTTCTGGATCACAGATGAAGACAGAGCTTACATATAAGATGGGGAAGAAGAATCAGTGGCTTAAAGCTAAGACATATAAAATATGTTGCGACACATCCTAGCTCTTTAAAAAAATGTGGATTATAAGCTTAGGTAGCTCAAAGGGTTACCATACAAATTAGCTAAGGATTTCGAGATATGGAAGCCAAATGCAGGTCAAAACTATGAATTCCTGGGAGCCATAAAAGTTGATATCTGCAGCATACATACTAGCTGAGATAGTGACCCAATAATTTCTCCAGGTAACAAGAATATTTGACTTTCTGCAAATAAAGATGTGAGGAGGAAAGTTGGGTTTATAAAGCTAATGAGAAGGAATGTCACTCAGACAATTAAATGAAAGCCTGAGAAGTTTAAAATAAGCATTCTGGAGGGGGAAAAAAACCCATTTGGATGGACATGAAAGAATTTGCTTGATGTTCCATCCATCATCCAGTGTGGAGATCTGACTAAGTGACTTGCTTGTAAAGATATTGAAAGCACTAATGTCAGAATGGAAGGCTCTGGGAAAGGCTAATGTATATTTGGACATTATTTGATTTATATGACAGCAAAATGACTTGGGAAACTATCTAGCTCATCATAGCCAGATCTTTGTCTCCTGCTTCAACCCTCACTACTGTAGAGTTGGACCAAAACATTCTTACTGCCAGAGGCAAAGGACATGAGGGCACCTTAATTCCATATACAAAAGCTGACAAGACCGGATTCTAAAACTTATCTCAGAAAGTGAAAATAGGACGGCATTCCACGCTGCATCTGATGGATACAGAGTACGGTGACGGGTAACACAACTGGTAGACCAAGATAGTTACAAACTTTGGTGGCCAAACAGTAAGAACAACAAGAACAACAACATAAACAATATGTAGGTGTAGAGGCAGAAGAGGAAGAGGAGGAGAAATGTTATTTTTTGATTGGCCATAGTAAACTAGGAACAATTTCTAGGTACGCTTATCCATAATCAAAGTCTAAAGGCAAAGACGGAAGCCCTGTCACAGGAGAACTTCAATGATACTAAGCAGATCTAGTTCTGGGCTGCATGAGATTCCTCCATATGCAACCCTGAATTCTATTGTGGAAAATAAAAAGATACAAAGGCAACAATATATGCTGCCGTTCCCAAATTCTTTCTATAATGTGTTGTGACTTAGTCATTCAGTCACTTTCAATTTTATATATGTATAATTTTTATTGAGAATTTTTTTTACAGGATTAAAAACCACAAAAACATAAAGAATTAGGAAAAAGAAAAAGATACTAAAAGATAAAAGAAAAAGTGAAAAGCAGTAGAAGTCAAGAGAAGAAGAAGGAAAGAAAAAGTATCTAAAGAAGCAACTTCCGATCTTCTTCACAGCAGTTACAAACATAATTATTACTATTTCTGCCCTCCCAAATTATATATCATGGCTTCCTTCTTCCTGTAAACAACCCGTTTTAATCAGTAAATCCCAGGATCATAAGTTCATTTTCGTCCGTTTTCAGCAAAAGTCAATAAAGGGTTTCCAGTCTTTTATAAAAGTTGCTGTTGTTCCTTCCTTAATCAAACAAGTCATTTTGGCCATTTCAGCAAGTTCTGCCATCTTCACAATCCACTCCTCCATTGTGAGTATTTCTATATTTTTCCATCTGTCATTCAGTCACTTTCAATGGACATCATTTTCCAAGATTGTCTATCCGGAACTACAGGTAGTCCTCATTTAGTGACTGCAATCGGTTCTGACAACTTGGTCATTAAGTGAAATGGTCACTAAGTGAACATGTGACTGACAGATCTGACTTATCCATGTTCATTGGTCCTGGGACAGTTAATGAATGCTTATAGGCCACTGAAAGCCAGCAACTGCGATGCCACTGAATGAGTTTTGAACAGCTTTCAACAGAGCAAATCAGAAACATGACAAGAAGCCAGCTCTCTACTCTGCCAAAGCATCTGTATTATCTCTTGCTTGGCTGCTTTTTCTGAAAACCAAGTATATTCTTAAGGGCAGATTTCAAGTTAATATCCCATGGGAAAATACAGTGCACAGCAACTACCACGACCAGGTTTCTTTTAAATCCCTAGCACTGGCACATAAAATGGAATTTACACATGCAAAAGGAGAACAGATAGCTGGCAACAAAACTGAGCAGGGATTAAGGTATCACTCTATCACAGGTTACTGCACCCATGCTGCATAAATTGGAAAGCTTGGGTAAGGAGAGGACACGTCCCTTGCTTCTGGTGCCCATAGTTTTGGCCAAACCACCAAATAACTACACTGCAGTAGATCTGTGGTATCTACTGCAGCATCAAGAGAACCATGGTTCCCTGTCCAGTATGACCAGGAAATGTGTGTGTGTGTCTGTATACACATACCCAGAGAGAGAGAGACTCACACATACATGTTCACACTCACATCTAGTTTTTAAAATCAGATGATAGCTGAAATGAAGTACGTGTTTAATCATTTTAACAGGCAGGGAAATGCTGGTGGATGTTTAATCAATACCTGCATTTCTGTTCAGTCCTTTGGGCCCCTGCAGTTTCCTTCACATTGTTAATTAGGCTGCTCAGAGCAAGCTGTTTGCTGAATGCAACAAAACCTCTTTTTGAGAAGTGAAGGAAGATGGGGAACCAACAGGAAACGATGCATATTAAGAAGTTTATTTTAGATATCATTTCTGTTCCACTGGCACTTGGAAGACTAATTGAAGAAGCATCTTAGTAAGTAAGCATCTTCTTAGGCTATGTGGGATGTGGCTTTCCAGTATCAAAAAAAACTGAAAAACCTCATTTGCATAGCTGTCAACTGAATGAATACAGTTCAATCTTCTGATGAAATGGTGATTGTACAACATGTAAAATCTTGGGTAAAATTTGCTGTTAATTCAATTCTGCTGGGAGAAAAAAAACTCATGTGATTAGGAGGAAGGGAGAAGAAATATCAGTATGGATGCCTATTCATCCTTGTCAGATCTCTGAGATACTGTAATAGCTTTACACTTGCTTGAAAAATTGTCAGAAGAAAATGTAACATGGCATGTCTGTGACCTAGCTCTGAACATTTAGCTTAGTCCCACTGCAATCACATGACTTCTATTGATATGGGATAGTTAAATGCCACTTTGCAGCAGGTTTGGTGGTCCTCTCTGGTGCTGGGCATGGTTTGGTAATCTTATGCAATGGTTCAGATGCTTTGCTCCCTAAACCTGTTAGATATCAATTAATGAGAACTTTATTAGGGAACCATTCTGTGCACATCTTTCTTTTCTTCCTCATTCATTCTCCCCTGCTCATTATCTTTTTCCTAATCACTATTCTTCCTATCAAAAGTCTAGATCAGTGTTTCTCGACCTTGGCAACTTCAAGCTGTGTGGACTTCAACTCCCAGAATTCCCATGCCGGCTGGGGAATTCTGGGAGTTGAAGTCCACACAGCTTGAAGTTGCCAAGGTTGAGAAACACTGATCTAGAGACTCAACAGAATCCAAGAGTAACTCTCTACAAAAAAAAAAAAAAAAAGTTGGAGCATTTGTATATATCAATGCTTCTCACCCTTGATGAATTTAAAATGTGTGGACTTCCCCAGCAGCATGCTGGCTGGAGAACTCTGGAAGTTGCAGTCCACACATCTTTAACTTGCCAAGTTTGAGAAGCACTGATATAAATGTATTAAGAAAGGACTAAGGATGGTTCAAGATATCTCTTGCCTGAAGCAAAGAAAAAGTTGATGCTGTCCCCTGTTTCATGTGCAAAACCTGACTAAATTGGCTGTGGAACCTTTCCACAACAATGGTGAGGTGGAGCAAGGTCCTCTACTACACTTAAAGACATCAGGATAGTATAGAAGACATCAAGTAAGACATATGGCACACATGTTTGTATTACATTGACATGCTACCATGATCAGTTTCATTCTTGGTGGTTTCCATGATATGGAAAAATAATTTTAAAACATCCCCAGTAAGTACAAAAGTAAAAACAGTTGAAAGTGTGAGCAGCTCTGCAAATCTAAACAAGCAAATAAATTAAAGAATAAAATAAAAGATGTTCTAGTCTCATTAGAACACTCTCTAGAACAGCTCACCCTTCAGCAACTACTTAAATGTAATCAGGGAGGGGGCCAATCTGACCTTCTCTGGGATAGTCTTCCAGAGAAATGGTACTGCTACCAAAAATCAATACCTCTGAGCCTCAGCTCCTTTTACTTCTCCAAAATAGGGAACTAGGAGTAGTTTCTACTAAGTAGGTGGGCCAAGTCTGGCTAGAGCAAGTGGTTCTGTAAGGACTTAATCAGTCAAAAACAGTACTGTAAATTGCATGGGTAGCCAGTGCAAGGCTTGTGGTTTTGTTTTTGTTTTTGTTTTAATTGTATGGTGTAGCAGTTGGGTGTTCATGCTCCTTTTTCTTGCTGGGAAATCCTTGTGAGGTCCAGCAGCCAGATGTGTAGACTATTTAGCCAGGACAAGTCACGTTGCCCGGGGTGCACCATGAGGAGGCTAGTCTACATTGCACCGAGTTGGGCTGAGAGAAAGTGACTGGCCCAAGGTCACCCAGCCAGCTTTCATGCCTAAGGCGGGACTAGAACACCCAGACTCCTGGTTCCTAACCCAGCACCTTACCACTAGACCAAATTGGCTGTCACTAAGGCTTGGGGTATAAGTATAATACTCTCCCACCAATTCTGTACTGATTGTAGCTTTTGAGGAATCCTTAAGCCGCTCCATGTAAAGTTCATTGCAGAAGTCTAACCAGGTGGTTATGAGGGTGTGAGTTACTATTGTGAGGTCCATGGTTCTCTTCCTCTTCCTGGTGTGAGACACGTAGTTCTTGCTTCCATCTTCAGCCACACCACCTCCATATCTTCTTCCTCAAGCGATTGTGTCCTTCTGCCTAATGGTAGGGCTGGGGTGCTTGCAAAGCCTTTGTGGAATCTAGACAGTCCTCTTCAGATTACCCATCTGATGAAAAGTAGAAGCCTCCAATAGAAAATTTGAAAGCAGAAGAGGAAAGTAGTTCATTAAATGGATAGTCTTCAACTCTAAGTTAACAATGACTCCTGGCTAAAGTCACATTTGAAACCGGAATCCAGAGGTGAACATGTCAGCATCACGTTCTCAGTCTCCTGAGCTATCTGGTCAACATAATGGATTCACTTTCACGTTTCCTGGAAATTAAGTATATTCACTAGAGATGGGGAGAAAACAAACAAAGCTGCTTTTTTGTTTTCCTCCCCACCCTAGGGGCAAAAGCATTATGTAGCTTCATTCTCTTCGATAAAGGAAAACATTTGATTACTTTTTATAAACATTTCTCATTAAGTACAATAACAGCAATAATAATAACCACAGCACAAGCACTTCTTCTAAACAATTTGTAAAACATTAACAGAGAAGACATTCTGCAGAAAAGAAAAATCCCCTTTGGGAAAAATGACAGAAAATTTTCAGCGGCTATTTCAGTTTGTAATTTTCGGCATGTGGCTATAAGATCAAAGAGAATTTCAAGAGAGATGCAGCTTGCCTTGCTCCAAGATCACTCATCCTTTGCTAATTTGTCCCATGGCATAGAGTGCAGTACCTTTAGAAACATCTTAAACAGATTAAAATTGTATTTTGGAATGAGTTCATCTTGAGCTTTATGAGCTGCAAAAATGCAAGTTAATTGGAAGTGTACTATTAACTGGAGACATAAAGAAAGAAACTGAGTGAAAAGGCAGAAAAAAAGCAAGAACCTTAAGCACCAATTTATATACAATGTAATCACTTTTCTCTTTGATTCATTACATATGTTGTCTTTGGATCAGAAACATCAACAAATAGTGGGGAACACACATACACACACCTCCTTGCATACATTTTGTCCTAATGTATCTAAGCAGCTTGATATGAGTTGAGCATCTGGAGTAAGTTTTAACACTTCTGCAAATTTGAACAAAACAAAGTTTATTTTGAAACTGAAACAAGGTGATGTTACAGTTTCAACTGCTGTATGTGAATGTCAAGGAACAGCGTGAATGTCAAGAAATCGGCGTCAACAGAACAGCAAGGCAGCAATGCTATGACTCATCATAGTAATTGTCCTTAATGGGACTTACTATGTCAGTACATGGTGTAATGTCAGCCAGCCAACCTGTTATCTAGACCACAGTCACTAAACTATGAACCCCAACACTGCCCAACATACTATTAATTGCTTAAGTGTAGCAGATAAGTTTATTTCCTAAGCATTTGATTGTTTCTTCTTGGGTTATGTGAGAAATTACAATTTGCTAATAACTTTTGGATAGGACCCCTGAGGCCACATCTCAATCTGCTTTGATGGATTTCCCTTCCAGAGTCTCAGGTTGTTCAAATCAGGGACTCTGAAAGAAACTCCAAGGGAGTTTCTTTGTTGCTTATACAGGATATTGATCACCTCAGTCCCAAGGGTGGCCTGGCACATTTGTGGGCAAACGACAGGAAGTTCTTTTAAAGGGTTTCTCTTGTACAAGCTACTTGCACTTGGCAATTAGGTATTTGGCAGCTTAGATACCTGCATGCCCAGCAATGCTGGGGCCCTTTGCCCAGGCCACTTAGGAGTTTTCTTTCTAGAATAAGTGGCAGTTCTGCTACATGCAGTATACAGCCCTTGGTGTGCCACTAAGTCAGTGAGCAAACCTTCCTTAGCGAGAATAAAAGGCTGTGATGCCAGGGGACAGTCATGAAATGAGTGAAGCAGAGATGCTAGAGCTGATGAACAGTTAAGAAAGGCTTCAGACAGATGAGGACCCACAAGGAAATAGTCTCATGAACAGAACCTCCAGCCAGGATTTCACAAAGGTGATTTGATCTGACCATATGGTGTGCATGCCTTTATGTGCAAGCAATGCATTCCAAATGAGAACATAGTCTAAGAATGGTTGTCCCCTTCTTTGTTACCATGCTTCAGCCCCTTCTCCCATGATTTTCTAGCCCCCAAACAGCTTCAGTGCAAATCCCAGTAGACCATTGATTTCAGGCAGCCATGCTTCCACCATCAGTTCTGAGCAACTGGCTAAGCAACCATTTTTGAAAACACATTTGTCCTGTTGCAGCTGCTGGGAGGCAGAGAAACTTTTCTCCACATATAGAAACTATATTGTTGGGCTTGGGGCAAGAGGAGTGGGAGAGGGCTTTTTTTCTCTTTTTGCCAAGAGGTTTTTGAATGGAGATGAAACAATAAATTCTTAAAGTTATTGTAGGCAGAGTTATAAATATTTTGTGGTAACTATGTGAGGTTTGTCTGCTCTAGCTGCTTTCCCCTTTTTTTGCAGCATGAAAGATTTATGAATCATCTTTATTTCCAAGCATAAACTACCTGAGCTCCTTATGGACTTTCCATATGGTCGAGCTGAACTCTACAGAGCTGTGTCAATTTGCTCCAGATTATAGGTTGTTGAAAATACCATTTTCTTCCTTGAAGTTATTAGTAGCTACACAATGCTCTAACACTCCCCTTCTGTTTACTAATGATACCGTTTGCTTCCCAGACAGTGCTGGAATCAATAGTGGGAAAGGCTTCTCAAGCAGACTCAAATAAGCTAAAATAATTTCACTTCTCACATGTAGTAGAAAGCTAAAGTAATTTATTTGTGGGTACTTGGGGTGCAATTCACTTGCCAATAGTCAGGCAACAACTCTGAGAACAGCCTAAATTTTAATGATCTGAACTAATGAACTATCAGGAGTAAATAATCTTTATGTAACTGGAGGCTTGTAATGGTTGCCTATTCTAAAACACCATCAGACTCATGAGCAGGAATTCAAAGATATCTGATTTATTAAAGAATAGGATGCAGGATCACAGAGAAAGCTGAGAATGATGAAAGCGCACCAAATTCAAACTAAAAACCCTCAGTGCAAATGAAATCCCTCCCTCCGTAGAATCTTCTGAAGTTCACAATCCCAGGTGCTCCTAACGGTTTCTGATGGTCTGCAGGAAAAGTCCTTGAACAGAGAACATAACCCAAACACATTCCATTGTCCTGATTTCACATACAGAGCTTGGTACAAGGTCTCACAGCAGCTCCCTCCCAAACAGAAACGCACGTCAGCACCATGGCATGTGAAACGTTACGATGTATAAACTACATTGAATCAGTGAACATGACATACTGCCCCCCCAAATGAAGAATACATTAAGCAGCAGGCTTCAAAGGATAAGCAAGGTGGAAACGGTTAACTAAATCAGGAACGTTAACATGGTGGGCAGACACCCATTCAGGATGAAGAAAGTGTTTCCATCGGACCAGATACTGCAGGGTGCCTCAAAGCTTGCGAGAATCAACGATGTCCTTGACTTCAAAGTGTTGTTGGCCGTCAATCATAATTGGAGCAGGAGGAGGAGGTTGAGGGTGCCAACGCGGTGAGTGGTGCACAGGCTTAAGCAAGCTGCAATGGAAAACAGGGTGCAAGCATTTCAAATTGTGAGGCAGTTCCAGTTTAACAGTAACTGGATTGACAAGATGAACAACAGGAAAAGGACCAATGAATTTGGGAGCAAGTTTTTTAGAGGGTTGAGGTGATTTGATAAATTTAGTAGATAGACACACCTGATCCCCAACTTTGAAGTCGTGTTGTAAAGAACAATGCTTATCAGCTTGAGACTTGTAAGCAGCCTGGGCATCAGCCAAAGCTTGTTGAATTACTGGCCAGGAATCAGACAGTTTAACAGCCCAGTCAGATGCAGAACATGTTTGGGAAGGGGGCTGTGGCAGTTCAGGGATGGGAACAAAGTCGTGACCAGAAACCACATGAAAAGGGGTTTGTCTGGTACTTTGATGGACAGCATTGTTGTAAGCAACTTCAGCAAAAGGTAGCAACTCCACCCAATCGTCCTGATGGTAGTGAATGTATGCTCTAAGAAACTGTTCAAGAGTGGCATTTAAAATCTCAGTAGAACCGTCAGTCTGTGGATGGGACGATGTGGACAGTGCTTGTTTAATGCCAATCAATTTTAAAAATGATTTCCAAAATTGGGAAGTAAACTGTGTCCCGCAATCACTGACCAAATGGGAGGGGCTACCGTGGAGACGGTAGATGTGGTGGAGAAATAGGCGCGCTAATTGTGGGGCTGACGGGATGGATGCACATGGAATGAAATGAGCTTGTTTAGAGAAAAAATCCTTTACAACCCAAATGACAGTTTTCTTCTGACTGGGAGGTAGGTCCACAATGAAATCCATAGAAATCTCATCCCAGGGGCGGGATGGGCTGGCCACTGGCTGTAGAAGCCCCTGTGGTTTTCCTCCTTTTCGCTTTGACATGGCACAAACAGGACAGGAAGCAACATAGTCTTTTACATCATGTCTTAAGGTTGGCCACCAAAATTGATGGTGAACCAAATGCAAGGTTTTGACAAAACCAAAGTGTCCAGCAAGTTTGCCATCATGGGAACGCTGCAAAATATCAGCTCTTAAAGTTTCAGGCACATAAAGTAGGTGTTCCACCCACGCCAGAACATTTTCAAAAGAAACATTGTCTCTATTAGCTAGCAACCAAGTGTCAGATTTCAGTGCCTGGAGAAAGTCCTTCTGTAACTGACAAGGAACTTGCACTTTCTGCTTCCCAGACTGGGCTGGGGGCGGGGTTGCCTGCGCACGGGTCTGGCTCCGAGTGACAGCAACCAAGCCCAGTTGTGGTTCAGTGAGAACAGTCCCAACCACATCTGCCACCTGGTCAAGGTCCTGAGGCAACCGTGACAAAGCATCAGCCAGAAAGTTTTTCTTTCCCTGAATAAATTTTAACTGGAAGTTAAAGTGACTGAAAAACTGAGCCCAGCAAATCTGTTTAGGGCTGAGACGTCATGGGGTGTGGAGGGCTTCCAAATTCCTGTGATCGGTCCAAACCTTGAAAGGGCATATAGCGCTTTCAAGGAGATGGCACCAGGTTTCTAAAGCTGCTTTTTGTCCTAACAGCCAGGAACCACACTGAGACAAGGAATAGGTGTCTAGTGTTTTATTACTGCTACATAACAGAAAATCCTAACAAACTGAAGAAGCATGGGAAAAACCCAGACATATAAACCCCAAGGCTAAGGTGGGCCCGATCTGTGTCTCTTTGAATGGCTACCTAATTCCTCAGTACTACGCATGTGCTTTACAGCCTGGATGGGAGCCCCCTGCTCGCCATCCTTACTCATGACACTTTTACAGCAAACACCTCCTTTTCCCAAACATGCCAACAGCATTCTGTTTCAGAAAATTTCCTGGATAGATAAGCACAGGGTTTTAAGTGATTTTCTGAATCCCTTTGTAACAAAATAGCCCCAACAGAGGAGTCAGAAGCATCAACTTGGACCACAAAGGGGTGTTCAGGATCAGGGTGCTGTAGAATAGGCTCAACAGTGAAAAGGGTTTTTAATTTCTCAAATGCTGCCTGGCATTCAGGCGTCCAATTCAGCACTGCCCCAGGGTTTTTTACTTTGCGTGTCTCCCCCAAGCCCTTGGTGTGGAGTAAATCAGTGAGGGGCAGAGAAATCTCAGCAAACCCCTGGATAAATTGCCGATAGAAATTACTGAACTGTAGGAAACTTTGTAATTGCCTCCAGGTGTGGGGACGTTCCCAACTTAGAATCGCCTGAATTTTTGCAGGGTCCATTTCTATACCCTGGGCAGACACTTGATAGCCCAGATAGTCAAGTTGGGTTTTGTGAAACTCACATTTGGAAAGTTTGGCATAAAGTTTGGCATCTCTAAGTTTGCATAACACCTGTCTGAGGAGGCATTTGTGTTCCTCCTCGGTTTCAGTGTAAATGAGATCATCTAAATAAACCAGGACCCCTTTAAACAAATGATCATGTAATACTTCATTAATCAATTGCATGAAGAACCCGGGCACCCCTGCCAACCCAAAAGGGAGGACTTTGTACTGAAATGATCCTAGTGGGCAATTAAAAGCAGTTTTCCATTCATCCCCAGCTTTTATGTGAATGCGGAAGTAAGCTTCACAAAGATCGAGCTTGGAGACAATCTTGCCCTTTGACAAATGAGCTAACATGTCCTTCATGAGGGGCAGAGGGTACTTGTTGACAATAGAGATGGAATTTAACCCTCGATAGTCTGTACAGAGTCAAAGCGTGCCACCTTTCTTTTCCCAGAATAACACAGGAGCCCCAACTGGGGAATTAGCAGGTTCAATAAACCCCCTTGACAGATTTTTGTCAATGAAGTCCCGTAATGCCTTGAGCTCCTTCTGAGTCATCGGATAAATTTTTGGCTTGGGCAATTGAGCATTGGGGACCAACTCTATTGCACAGTCAGTTTTCTGGTAGTGGGGGGGGGGGAGTAACTGATCTGCTTCCATCTCCCCAAATACGTCTGCAAATTCTTGGTATTGAGCAGGCAAGCCTTCTAAATGTGGCAAGTCTGGGTGTGGTGTGGCAATCGCTGCCCTTCCAACTTCCACATGTGCAACTATCTCCGCTGTAGGAGCTTGGTAAAATCCATCTTTAAAAGTCACAGTTCTGTGCTCCCAGTTTATATAGGGGCTTCGATAGGTCAACCAGGGGATCCCCAGGATTACCAAGGGTTTGCCAACAGGTGCTACAATGAATTTCAAAGTCTCACGGTGGCTGCCCATTTGCATTGCCACAGTTCCAGTGAAATGGGTTGCTGCCCCCCCCCCCCCCGTTGAACCATCCAACTGTGTGAAGATCAAAGAATGCTGGAGGGGGAAACTAGGAAGTTCCAAAGCAGCAACCGGCTCAGGGTGAATTAAACACCTGGAACACCCAGAGTCAACTAAAGCCCACACCTCTGTAGTTTTTGTGCGGGAACCCAATTTCACTTTTACTGCTAAAGTGGGACAGTCAGCACTCACCATAGCATCTTTGTGCCCATCCTCTTCCACCTGCCCACTGGCACCCTTCATGGCAGGTGGCTGGCATTTCCTGCCGGCTCCTTAGAGTCATCTTCAGCCTCTCCTGAGATGTAGATTACTTCTTCAGCATCAGCTGTCCCTTTGGCTGCTGTCATTCGCCACGAGGGTGGGGCGATTTGGCCGGTGGCTTCCCCGCTTGATCTCCAGCCTTGGCTTTTGGGCAATCAGCTGCTTGATGGCCCTCCTTTCCACATCAGAGGCACTGACCCCTCGTGTAGCACCGATCTCTCTCCTCATCCCAGGTTCTATAGCTTGGCCAGGCAGCAGTCGCAGCACTTCGGGGTCCTCTCATGGTGGCGGGTGGTTTTTCAATTTTTCTAGTTTGCATGAAGGTATGCTGAGCATGCTCAGCCTTTCCTGCCAGACAGATCCAGTCATACAATGACTCAGGGTTGTCTCTACACAACGCCCAATGCAGGACGTCCCGGTTGAGTCCCTCTTTAAAACGCTCTATTAGAGTTGACTCAGACCAGTCAGTGATTTTCCCAGCCAGAGCTTTAAACTCTAGGGCATAATCAGCTACTGACATTTGGCCCTGGGTAAGATCCTTCAGCACCTTCTTAGCTCTTGCCTTGGCCAGAGGATCTTCAAAATGCAGCTTTAACGCCCACATGAAATCATCAAAATAATCAAGTGCAGGGGAGACAGCATCACTTAACTGAACATACCAGTCAGCCGCTCGACCCTTCAACTTGGTGGCAATGGCAGTTATTTTAGCCTCTTCGGAAGGGAAGCATGCCCCAAACTGCCTCATATAACTTTTAGCATTAGTTAAAAAGAAAGATAACTTTGTTGGATCCCCATCAAATTTGACAGAAAAGTCTCTCACTCTGCCTCCAGTTGGAGTGGAACCAGCAGTCACTTGAGTGGTTTGGCCCCAGGTTACAGTAGCTTTCCCTTTTCGGGGTGGGGATACTGATGACCGGGCCCTGCGGGGTGGAGATTCATCCTGGAGCCATCTCTGGCCCCGCTCCACTGGCAGACTAATGGTAGTCTAACAGCAGTCTGGATAGGAGGATGGGGGATGGTTGCAGGAAGCTGGGATCTCCTCCGTGCCTCCCCTGCCCCTCCAGTGACAAAGACAGGTTTCTCAACATGTACTCCATCAATTCTATTTTGGTTTCCACCACTCTTAGTCTCTCAGGGGTTCGAGAGTCCCCTCTCCTTCGTGTGCCCGGTTTCCTCTCAGTTGACACCATAGTAGATCCTTTGTCTGAGGTTAGCAGGAACTGATACTTCCAGGATGTCCCCGACATCCCTGGTTGGGGTTCCCCCACTTCATCCAAGGTGATCAACTCTGCGAGCAATTCTCTGGGTGCCGGTTGCTTTGGCTCTTCCCCATTGTCAGATTCCTCTGCATCAGAATTGGAACTTGATTCATCCCTTGACAGGTCTTGGGATTCTGAAGGTTCTGGGGTGAGATTCAGTTCTCTGCTCTTGACCGTCGACTCAGGCATCAAGCTAACCATTTCCTTGAGTTCCCCGGTCATGGATTTTGACTCAGCCATCATTAACTATTTTCCCTCACAAGAGACTGATCTTGGTAGGAGCTAAAGGTACAACTTTGGGATTCTCAGCTTTACGTAATGGTTGCCTATTCTAAAACACCATCAGACTCATGAGCAGGAATTCAAAGATATCTGATTTATTAAAGAATAGGATGCAGGATCACAGAGAAAGCTGAGAATGATGAAAGCATGCCAAATTCAAACTAAAAACCCTCGGTGCAAATGAAATCCATCCCCCCGCAGAATCCTCTCAAGTTCACAATCCCAGGTGCTCCTAACGGTTTCTGATGGTCTGCGGGAAAAGGCCTTGAGCAGAGAACATAACCCAAACACATTCCATTGTACTGATTTCACATACAGAGCTTGGTACAAGGTCTCACAGCAGGTCCCTCCCAAACAGAAACGCGCATCAGCGCCATGGCATGTGAAACGTTATGATGTATAAACTACATTGAATCAGTGAACATGACAAGGGTGGAATTTGGAGTATGTAGGCTTACACACACATACTGTATATGAGCCAGTTTGGTGTAACGGTTAAGGCACCGGGCTAGAAACTGGGAGACCGTGCATCCTAGTCCCAACTCAGGCAAAAACTCAGTTGGGTGACTTTGGGACAGTCACTCTCTCTCAGTCCTAGGAAGGAGTCAATATGGAATCCAACTATTTAAGGCAAAATATAGGGATATACAATTTCCATTTCCCCAACTTCCTCATATTTCCTATTTATCAGTACTCTATTTTTGTTACTTGGCAAAACAACTTTTAGGGCTTTGCTTAAGACATGGATGGTAAGGAAGATTTAAAATTTAATTTTATAAATTTTATAAATAAATTTAATGATAAACAAATAAAACCATACGGTATGGTTTCCAAGGGGGCCTAAATGCTTATAAACACTACAAATTGGTAGAGGCCTATGAAGGGGGAAGTTAGAAACCAAGTAGTTTTTAACTTCCTTTTGTTGTTGTTTCTTTAATATACATAAACAACAATAAGTAACAATACAGTGGATATCTTAGTATTAAGTATTAAGCTTAAAATAGAAGCTTTTATTCTATAATAATTTAATGTACTTTGCAGTTGTTTATCAATGCCACATCTGGTTTCAAATGTAATTTAAGTGATCTTATGCTTATCAAGTTCTATGAGGATCTGCAGCACCTACTGGACAACACGCCTAAAAGAGATGTTGTTTTCATCACAGGAGACTGGAATGCTAAGGTGGGCAGTCAAATGACACCTGGAATTACAGGTAAGCATGGCCTGGGAAAACAAAACGAAGCAGGACATAGGCTGATAGAATTTTGCCAAGACAACTCACTCTGCATAACAAACACTCTCTTCCAACAACCTAAGAGACAGCTTTATACATGGACTTCACCAGATGGACAACACCGAAATCAGATTGACTACATCCTTTGCAGCCAAAGGTGGCGGACATCTACACAGTCGGTAAAAACAAGACCTGGAGCTGACTGTAGTTCAGATCACGAACTTCTTCTTGCACAATTTAGGATCAGACTAAAGAGATTATGGAAGACCCACAGATCAGCTAGATACGAGCTCACTAATATCCCTAAGGAATATGCAGTGGAGGTGAAGAATAGATTTATGGGACTGGACTTAGTAGATAGGGTCCTGGAAGAACTCTGGACAGAAGTTTGCAAAATTGTTCAGGAGGGGGCAACAAAATACCTCCCAAAGAAAGAGAAAACCAAGAAGCCAAAATGCCTGTCTGCTGAGATGCTAGAAGTAGCCCAAGAAAGAAGGAAAGCAAAAGGCAACAGTGACAGGGGGAGATATGCCCAATTAAATGCAAAATTCCAGAGGTTAACCAGAAGAGATCAGGAATTATTTTTAAACAAGGAATGCACGGAAGTGGAAAAAGACAATAGAATAGGAAGGACAAGAGACCTCTTCCAGAAAATTAGAAACATCGGAGGTAAATTCCAGGCCAAAATGGGTATGATCAAAAACAAAGATGGCAAGGACCTACCAGAAGAAGAAGAGATCAAGAAAAGGTGGTAAGAATATATGGAAGACCTGTATAGGAAGGATAACAATATCGGGGATAGCTTTGACGGTGTGGTCAGTGAGCTAGAGCCAGACATCCTGAAGAGTGAGGTTGAATGGGCCTTAAGAAGCATTGCTAATAACAAGGCAGCAGGAGATGATGGCATCCCAGCTGAACTGTTCAAAATCTTGCAAGATGATGCTTTCAAGGTAATGCATGCTATATGCCAGCAAATTTGGAAAACACAGGAATGGCCATCAGATTGGAAAAAATCAACTTATATCCCCACAACAAAAAAGGGAAACACCAAAGAATGTTCAAACTATCGAACAGTGGCACTCATTTCACATGCCAGTAAGGTAATGCTCAAGATCCTGCAAGGTAGACTTCAGCAATTCATGGAGCGAGAATTGCCAGATGTACAAGCTGGGTTTAGAAAAGGCAGAGGAACTAGGGACCAAATTGCCAATATCCGATGGATAATGGAAAAAGCCAGGGAGTTTCAGAAAAACATCTATTTCTGTTTTATTGACTATTCTAAAGCCTTGGACTGTGTGGACCATAACAAATTGTGTCAAGTTCTTCGTGGTATGGGGATACCAAGTCATCTTGTCTGCCTCCTGAAGAATCTGTATAACGACCAGGTAGCGACAGTAAGAACAGACCACGGAACAACAGACTGGTTTAAGATTGGGAAAGGAGTACGGCAGGGCTGTATACTCTCACCCTACCTATTCAACTTGTACACAGAACACATCATGTGACATGCTGGGCTTGAGGAATCCAAGGCTGGAGTTAAAATCGCTGGAAGAAACATTAACAATCTCAGATATGCAGATGATACCACTTTGATGGCTGAAAGCGAAGAGGAACTGAGGAGCCTTATGATGAAGGTGAAAGAAGGAAGTGCAAAAGCTGGCTTGCAGCTAAACCTCAAAAAAACCAAGATTATGGCAACCAGCTTGATTCATAACTGGCAAATAGAGGGAGAAAATGTAGAAGCAGTGAAAGACTTTGTATTTCTGGGTGCGAAGATTACTGCGAATGCTGACTGCAGTCAGGAAATCAGAAGACGCTTAATCCTTGGGAGAAGAGCAATGACAAATCTCGATAAAATAGTTAAGAGCAGAGACATCACACTGACAACAAAGGTCCGCATAGTTAAAGCAATGGTGTTCCCTGTCATAACATATGGCTGCAAGAGCTGGACCATAAGGATGGCTGAGAGAAGGAAGATCGATGCTTTGGAACTGTGGTGTTGGAGGAAAATTCTGAGAGTGCCTTGGACTGCAAGAAGATTCAACCAGTCCATCCTCCAGGAAATAAAGCCAGACTGCTCACTTGAGGGAATGATATTAAAGGCAAAACTGAAATACTTTGGCCACATAATGAGAAGACAGGACACCCTGGAGAAGATGCTGATGCTGGGGAGAGTGGAAGGCAAAAGGAAGAGGGGCCGACCAAGGGACAAGGTGGATGGATGATATTCTAGAGGTGACGGACTCGTCCCTGGGGGAGCTGGGGGTGTTGACGACCGACAGGAAGCTCTGGCGTGGGCTGGTCCATGAAGTCATGAAGAGTCGGAAGCAACTAAACGAATAGCCAACAACAACATGCTTATCAACATTAACATTTTAGTCAAAACTGACATTAACTTTTAAAGGTTTAAGTTATCTAAACGTCAGATTGTTAATAATCACCAGTCCACACTGTATAAATACCACTCTAGCCAAATAATATGATGTACTATATGTGTTTTATAATACTAGAATAAAACAATATAAAAAGGGGGGAAGGAAACTTTAACTCTTACCACTAGATAACTGGAACACCTTTTTCAGAGACAGTTCTAACAATCAGCTCAAATTTGCCACCAAGGCAACTCATGCCCAAGAGCTCAACATTCCCGAATGTTATCTTGGCATATCCTGAAGAGAATCATAGGGGGACTGAGCTTCCTTACTTGCTAGACCCACAGTGATCATGTATGTTTATAGGACCTAAGGTGACAATTGCTACTCATGCCACTTACAATAAAGAGATAGGGATGTAAATTGACTTACTGTAGTGTCCCAAACAAACCCAAACTAAAAGGGCAGAGTAGTATGTAGTAAGTCACACAAAAAGCAAGTGAGTGGCCAGATGTTATTCGGTAAGTCTTTAACCCTCTCTGGGGAGTGAACTCACAGACCTTTGTACTTTTTATATCTATATAGAATGCATCATCTGCAGAATCTATCCAGATCTTGGTGCTCAGCAATTGCAGGAAGAGCTATCAGAATGGTATACATAGTCCACCTCCCTTAAGCTGCCAGAAAGAGATACAGATGTTATGTTATGACTCCATATACAGGCTTGTCCATGACTTTCACTCCCCTTCTTGAAGGAGGGGAATTTGTTTTTACACAGCATATACCCTGTGTGGTATTTTCAGTTACAGTGACCTCTAGGAGTACATGCCCAGTTTCATCCTTATTGGAACTTTCAGATGCAGACAGGAAAATGTTATTCTATGGGGTTCAAACCCTCAAAATTGAACTCACAGACCTTTTCACTTCAGATTATTTGCAGTCCATCTTCTCTTAAGTTCTCAGAGTATTGAGATACACTGTGTAAAAATAGAGAAATTCCTCTCTTCCAAGAAGCAGAGTGGAAGTCACGCAAACCCCCATACATGGGGGCATGACATAATATAACATCTGTATCTCTGTGCTCTGAGAATTGAAGGGAGGGTGGGCTGTATATGCCTCTCTGATAGCACAAAAAGAAGATGCAATCTCAAATGCGGAAGAGGAGAAGATCCAACCCAATCTATGTCTGATCTGGGTCAGCATCCTATTCATTAAATCATTAGTGCCTTCCTTCACAATTCCGCTTCTTTTTTTAAAGAAAGAATATTCATATTTTAACATTTTAATGCAACTAGCTGCTTATATTTCTCCAGTGTATGCAGGTTTGTATACAGCTTTCCTTAAAACATGTCCACAGATTATTTTTTAAAACACTTTCCAAATACATAACACTTTCATATATGCATATTTGCATATATGACTTTTCAGCCAAGAAATAGAGCTGGTGGACTCCCTAAATAATGCATCTGTCTGAGCCACAGCCAATTCCATTTTGGCATTTCCCACATTATTTGGCTGAAAAAGATATCCATGGCAGGTTTCTTTGTATCCTTACTGGAAAGTAGAACTAGAAAATGGGAATTGGAAAGCTCTCTAGGAAGAGAAGAAATCCAGGGGATACATCTGGATCTGTGAATTTGCTGGCTACTCATACATCAGAACCATTTCTTTCTAACACAGACACACACACACACACACACACAAATTCTTTGCTGACAGCTTTTTCAAAAAAAACTCTTCTGTCAAGATGAGTTCCCTTCCATAGTCCTAATGGCCCTTTTCTTCAGTTATGGCCTATAGTATGTAGGTTTGGCACTACTGGTGCACCCTTCATGTAAGAAAAGGAGTAACTGGGGCAGTGTACCTCCTTGAGCTGCCCAGTCACCCTCTTTTCCTCTCTCAGCTAACTTATTGGGGAGTAATTCATTCAACTCAGAGGCTACAGCTCTGCAAGAGGAAAAGACAAGTAAACATCCCTGGGCACCAGACATATAACCTTGTCATTCTTTCTCCTTTCTTATCTCTTCCTTTTCTCCTTCCTTTTTCAACTCCCCCCTGGTTCTGTAACTCTGCTGCTTCAGTACTTTCCATCTCCTCTCTTGTTTCCCACTGTGGCTTTTAATTTCCCCACTTTACTCCTCACTTTGATTTCTCTTTCCAGCTATACTTTCCTTTTTTCTCCCTACTACTCACTCCCAGCATTATCTCAAATGGATTGCAGAAAATCCTTCTACAGCAAAAGCAGTATACACTTTTTCATTAACTTCTATAACCAGCCTCATCCCCAAGTGAGACAAAGCATTAATCATATGTAACTGCAACTCTTTATCCCAATTCTTTCTTGCTTTCATTGCTGAAAGAAGCACCTTTCCCCCCTTATATTACTAAGTCAAGGGCAGATATAATTATTAATCAATTGCTAATTGAAAATAGCAGAACAACCTGATTGTCACTGAGAAAAGAGGGTAGTACACTTTTGCAGTAACAAAATCCAGGGCTGAAAAAATAGAATGTGCTCTGTTTCCCTAGCAACGTATGAAATAAACAAAGAATAGTAAGCTTCCTCAATTAGCACAACTCTGAAGTTCCTTATTTACAGCAATAAAATTGGATTACAAAAGCAGAAAGATACTTGTTTTTTCAGAAGTAACTTGGTGCGTGCTTTCGGGTTATTTTCACTATCAAGGAAGACTTTAGGTAGAGAGCAACAAACAAAGCCTATCAGCTGGGGAACAATTCAGCCAAGCAATTAACCATGGGCCTACTCAATTTCACCAGCCCATTGACTGCTGCAATTAAGAACAAGGAAAATGGAGTGAAGGATATCCTGCCTCCACCCAGTTACCAGTGTTCATGCAGCTATCAAACTATCAGTGCCAGTTTACCACCACTTTGTTCTCAGAAAATATCTCTACAAATCCCAGAGGTCCTTTCAGAGCTTTATCTGCTCAGGAGACAGGTAATATGAGTAAAGTATTACATTTATACTGGGCTCATTTATAATGGGTTCACAGCTCACTGCCTGCGTTTAAACATCTCATTGAGCCATAAGCCATAGTTTATCAACTACTACCATGATGGGGTTTTCCCATCATGCTCAGACAAACCCAAGCATATCCCATATGGCTTAGCACAACCCAATGTCCTTCAGAAGTGTTGGACTACAAAAACCCATCAACTTCTTTTCACATTGTTAGTCTGACTAGGTAGGGATTTGGGGAGATGCAGTATAACACATCTGGGGGTTACCAGGCTTAGTGTGATGTATGAAACTACTCATTCTCTAAACTTAGGATCATTAGGATGATCCTAATATTCCATGTCAGGAGGGAGGTTCTGCTAATGAAACTAGATGGCTTGCTTAAGGTGATATATTCAGAATATGCCTAGATTAGGTTTCAAAGCAGGGCTTCTGAGGTTTTGTCTTATTGTGATTGACCAGCCCTGTCTGCAAATCTATTTTAGGCTCCAGAGAGTCAGTCAAACATTTGATTTATATTGCCAGCTTCCAGAACACTCCCTCCCAAACTGCATACCCTCTTCCTCATCCCATGGGGTGATTTCACTGACCTGCAACATCAAAGGAGAAGTGACACTTCCACTTCACAGGCTGATGCTGGCAAGAGATGAGAAGTCAGCCAACATCTGTGTACACAGCTATGTGTTTTCTAGAAAAAGAGCACATGAAACAGCAGCACCCACTTTGGAGGCTATGTCTGACAAATAGTCTTTGATTTGGGGAATGAAGTCACTTTTCAGGGAGTTTAAAACATACTTCCAGTATATGAAGCTTAAGATAGATATTATCCTCTAATAGAAAACAATGCAAATATTTTTTGTTCTGAAATTTAAAAGGTGCTGGGCCTTGAAATTCACCACCAAATGACAGAAATATTCCTACTGGTAATTTGCACTTGTGTGCTAGATTTAGAATCCCTTCATCATGGCCTAGATTTTCTTGGTTTATCATCTGCCAGCCTCTGAAGATTTCACCAGTTACCTGTGAATGTCAGCATAGGTATACATGAAGGCTGAAAATCCTAGATAATTTGGTAAACATATGCACACAGAGAAACACAGTTAGATAATATTCAGCATTTGCATTAAATCATCCAGCACAACACAGCTATGCATGTCAATCCTCTTTCCAAGCATTCAGAAAAAGAAGAACAGCTGCAGTAGTGCAGAATTAGTTCTTCTGCTCTATTTTTTTTGTCTTTCCAACAGTGCAGATCACCACATTTTGGGGCTCATAAAGTGAAACAGGATCTATCTGAGTGAACTTATCAAAAGCCTTTCTACCAAATGGTCTCTCCATCACTGCTAATTTGCATTGTTATGTGCTTAAATCTCACATGTGTTCCTTCCCTTCTGGAGGAAGCCTGCCCATCATAAGGCTAATTGCTCCACACATATCAGTTGGAGACAGGTGTCTGCTGTGAGTGTCTGCCTTTCTTTCCAATGAGAAGTAATAATGCACCTCACTCCTCTCCCCCCTTCATCAGTATAAAAAAAATAGTCTTAGTGTTATCTTGCCCAGGTAGATAACAGTACAGGGGAATCTCTCCAGAAAACCCAAATGTTTTCAGGATAAATATAGTAGCTAAGGAAGAAGGAAAAGAGAAGATCTGAGTTTAAAGTACTGTACATGTCAGTAAGTTAGAAGGAGGTGGATGGGGAGGAATGCACCTGATGCACCTGACAGGAGGGAAAAAATATGACTTTAATCATGCTTGCCTCCTGAAAACAGACTGGAACAGGAATAGCAGAGTCAACAGACGTATTATTCACTGCCTGGATCTCCTTCAACTAACACAGTTTTTGCATTGCAAAATAAGTTTTTTTTTTTTTTAATAACCAAAAGCAAAATATGGGCAAGCATAACAGGGAATACACCTGCAATTAACTGCACACAGAATTCTAGTCCAAAAATTACAAAGAGTTAATAAAATGATATGATGGGATGGGATGGGATGGGATGGGATGGGGAGGGGATAAATCCAGTGAAAACTGGATCCTGATAGGCCATTTTCTCTACTTTAGCAGTTACATGATTCTACCTTCAGTGATGTCATCTGAGCACAGGACAACAGACCATGGGATCTAGGCCACTCCTGGCATCTACTGCTCTCCACAGCATCCAGGGATCAGGAACCAGAGTGAAGCTTCTCTGAGGCAAACATTTGAAATGGGAAAGCAAGCAGAAAATACAGTGTGCAGACCGAAGGCCTCGCATTGCTGATAGACTTTGTGGATCCTAAGTTAAAATGCCTTGTACCAGAGACTGGCTAACTCAAAAGGTGATGATCTGTACCTTTCTAGATTTAGCTAGTCCATTTTTTCTATCACTCCTCATGATTGGCCAGAGACTTGAAGTTTTAGGAACATGTGAAGGGCTACATATTGAACACCTCTGCTCTAAGCCAATCATCCCCTGCTCTCCGTACCTTACAGACTTCTGGATTTAGAATCCCACTCTGAGTACCACGGTATTGCCTCAACATCAGGGCAGTTCCATTTTCTCCATCTGAAAAGCACTTCCTGCCAGCTCTTTGCTATTACATGTATCCTGGGCACTTAGAAGTTTGTGCTTCAGTGAGCTCATTGTCCAGCAAGATGTACCCTGGAGCCATTTGACAGTCCTTTCAGATATTAGTATGTTTCTCCAGAACAGTAAGGAAAACTTACTAGGAAAGCATATTCTGGAAACACAAATGTTTATGAAACCCAGCTGTCAGACCTGGTCTAGGACAATGCTTTGTTTTCTTTAAACAACCATTTTTTTAAAAAATGAAACAATAGTAATATGATTTTAAAAAAGCTACACCAGACCAGGTACAACATCTAATATTTGAATCCTCTTCTATGCATAAAGACCCAGCTAGGTAGCAATACCAATGCTGATCTCAAAAAGCTGAGCAGACCTGATAAATACTCAGAATGAAAGGCCTCCAGGAAATCTCAGATCACAGGCTGGACTGGGAAATTTAAAAAAGAAGCATTCTGCAAGAAGGTGTAATGGTTGCCTAATCCCAAATACTCAGTCTCACAAGCCCGGGCTTAAAGATAACTGGTTTATTAAAGGAATAGTATGCAAATACAGAGAAAGCTGAGAATGAGCAAAAGCGCGCCAAATACAAACTTAAGAGCCTTGCGTTCAATCCAGCCCCGCCCCGATGCATGTCAGCCGCCACCCCCTCCCAGGTGCTAGCAACCGTTACACGCGCCTGGGAAAGTAACCTTGAATAGGAGTGGAAACCCAAACATGCATTCCAATGTTGGAAAACAACGAGGAGAGCAGGAATGGAAAATGCCAGCATAGACTCCATTGAATATACACGGAGAAAGGGTTTGACATGAGAAACGTTACGATGTTAACAAAAGATCGAAACGCAGAGCATGACAGAAGGCAATGGCAAAACACTTGCATACAGTTGCCATGAAAATGACATGGATGAGTCCATGAAGTTATCAGGAGTAGAAATCAAACTGAAGGAGTCTTTACCTTTTCCCTGTGTAAAGACATCTTGGCAATGAGAACTAAACAAGGCAAAAGCTCTTGCTATAGATGTGGTTTAATGCAATCTAGAATTGCTTTTGTAAGTTCTAAGTACAGTAGCTGTTCCTATTCCTGCAGGAAACAATTTATTCTGTACATGTTATCGAGAGTGTTGTAATCCACTCTACTTCCTCAGGATTCAAACTTCTTATTCTTCTGTTCATATCAGTGACTAGATTCGATAGAGCTTATTCCAAACTTCTATCATCCAATTAGGAATCATTACCAATTTCTAGACCAAATTCTGGTTCTGACCTGGGCCAATTCTCAAAAGTCAAAGGTCTCCAGTGTAATAATAAACCTTCTCCATTTCTGTGCCTGGAGGCAATACTCCCATTTTCTTGCTTCTGCACTGAGTTGCACACTCTTCTTAGGGCAAGAGGAATCCTGGTTTTGTTGACAAAAAATTAATTTGGATCCAATGGATGGTGAAAAAATAATGTTGTTGAATCATGCTGATTTGGGTAAGATGATTTCACAGATCTAAAGAGTAATTTAAAGCAGCAGCTCTCTGAAAACTGGCATTTCAATGCTAAGGAGGCCTTCAAGCATTAGCTTTCCCAAACCCACTTTTGAGGGAACGGCATTGACAGAAAAGTGTTACAGAAATGCTTCCAAGCTGAAAGCACTGATTCTTGGAATCAGCTTCATCTTTCCCACAACACTCCACACCCCCCTCCAAAATAGTCACTGGGTGAAGGAGTAAAAATGAAAATGCTGCCAGTTGGGAGTATTTCAAGTGCCTACTCTCTGAGAGCTGGACGTTGCCTTACCTATACCTTTCTTTTTTGAAGAAGTCATCAGGTGGGTGAAGCCCTGTGAAACCAGTACTTCAAGGTACCACCTTCACTTCGATATGATGAGAAGATATAGGGGATGGGACCTTACTTGAGGCACATAGAATAGATCAGTGTTTCTCAACATTGGCAACTTTAAGACCTGTGGACTTCAACTCCCAGAATTCCCCAGCCAGCCATGCTGGCTGGGGAATTCTGGGAGTTGAAGTCCACAGGTCTTAAAGTTGCCAATGTTGAGAAACACTGGGCTAGATTAATCAAAGGTTGCTTGCCAGAGGTTCCATACCTTGGCAAGAGATGAATAACTGACCTGTAGAGGGAAGGATGGATGGGTGAATGGATAGAGAAACTCTATATTTGTATTACAAAAGTAAGGAAACAGATCATAGGGACTGTATAGCTATGCACATCCCACATTAGATAGTACATCTGTGCTGCCACTCCTGAAGATATCTGGACTGAGGATTTTTTTCATGATTTTCAGTGGCATGCACATCAGCAAGAAACAAGAATGCCAAATGCATAGACTGTATTCATGGATGCCTGCAAGTGCCATGTCAGTAAGGAAGGGCTCATTGTGACAGGGTCTGTGCTGTTTCCCTATTCTCATGATAACTGATTATGTCTGTTTGGCAAAGAGATAGACTAGCTACTATAACATCTTTGGAGTTTAGTCTGCAAAACCTGGGCTTCCAGCATGTTATCTGCAGGCTTCAATGTACACTTGGGCTATCTCCCTTGATATTTAAGAGGCTCCGTATCCTCCTGTTTCTTTAAAAATCTTTTACTTAAAAAAAAATGCCGTGCTACAGAACAGAGTCCAGTCTTGAGCATATTCTCCATGTCCAATAATACTTCAGGACCCCGTACATTCCCTGGAGGGACTCATAGAATAAGAAAAATGATTGGGGTGAGAAGTCCAGAAAAAAGGAGATAAGATGCTTAGTAGAGAACACTGCAGAAATCAGGGAGGGGGTGTAGCCTCCCCAATTAGCCTTCTGGCAAATAGGTGATTTGTCACTGGCCATACCTATCATCACAGCGTGCTCTCCAATTTCCAAATGTGCCCACCAGCCCAACAAGTCTAGGGATCCCTGGAACAGATAGATAACATCCATTAAAACAGCTCTGTCCTGCATTTCTGAAAATATCTCAAGTATCTTGCCCATAAGAGAGCCTCATCAAGTCTAGACCACAGAATGGTTAGGAAGTGCCTCAGCTTTTAGATTAATGACACTTAGATGTTAACCACAGCGGTCCCTCCCTGGGGATTTTTTCCTCTTCTTGAATTAGTTGCTTTCATTTGCATTTCCAGAGTGACAGACGTGCAGCTTGCTCCTCTATTTCATGCCTAGCCTCTTTCCAAGCAGACATGCACACGCTCATTATTTCCTTCACTCTGGGTTCCATTCCAATAGTTTTCTCATTCTCTTTTGACCTAACATATCTCTCCAGTATGCCATATGTTTTACAGAATGTTGTGCTTTCATTCTTTCATTTCAGTTCCTTCGTTTCAGCCACAGGCCATAGCAATAACAAGCATCATGACCCAGGAAAAGCCACAAGGCTATGGAAACCTGTTTAAAAGCAGGATTTTAAGTCAAAGCAATCCCTTCCCCTTCAAAAGCAAGAAGCAATCACATGTCAAAGACCCAACTTCCACTGTTATTTGCAGCAACTGATTGGTTTTGCAGCCAAAGGAAAGGTTGGATTGTAGCTCAGTGGGAATGTATAGGCAGAAAACCCATCCTGGAATACCCAACATTTCCTTTCAAAGAGTCAAGTAGGAGGTGAAGCAAAAGGCATTTCCCTGAAATCTTAGAAAGCTGCAGTCATACTGTGCTCCTTCCTCAGCCTGAGAGATATCAGTTTATGGGAGGCTGGCAATAAATATATGGCATGACACTAGGAATGGTCAACTTCCATTTGCTTGAAAATTGCACCAGGCTTTGCTGGGATATTAAGGACAGCAGTCCAAATGTGGGCAAAACTAGCATTCATTTCCGGGTGCAACTTTGGGGTTTTGAAAAGTGACATTCATGATTTCAACCTTTGCAAGATGTATGACACCCATTTTGTCCTTTAACCCATCCTCAACATTTTAAAAAATGCAAAAGAGCAAGAGGAGGAAGAGGGCTACATATTTGGTCCCATCCCCTTTAGAGGCTCTTTGTTGTTTATTCGTTCAGTCACTTCCAACTCTTTGTGACTTCATGGACCAGCCCACGCCAGAGCTTCCTGTCGGTCGTCAACACCCCCAGCTCCCCCAGGGACAAGTCTGTCACCTCTAGAATATCATCCATCCATCTTGCCCTTGGTCAACCCCTCTTCCTTTTGCCTTCCACTCTCCCTAGCATCAGCATCTTCTCCAGGGAACCACAAAAGTGATGCTTTGACTGAGTTGCCTGTAGCACCTGAAACACATTTTTGGCACCCTGGGTTATCTTGTCATACATTCTGGTACAGGAGAGCTTTATGTGTTTCTAGATCCATCGTTTAGGCATTTACTTTAGCATTTCAAGACATCTCCCTGAATATACCTGGGAGTGGGAAATAGAATTGCCTTTATTCACAGTACCAGTCACCATCCTATCTGCATTTGGCATAATGTTTGAAACACCTCCTATGTATAACTGCCTGTGCATATACTGTATACTTTCAGACAACATGGCAAATTCAAGTAGTAATGGGCCTAACATAATGGTCCCACTTATTCCCATCCCTTTGCATCACAGTATTAGGAGAAATTTTGATAAGTGAGTAGAAATCCCATCTTTTGTTGGAATGACAACAGTGGCACAGGTCAGTTTGAACTTTTCCAATGGAAAATCCCAAACTGTGGAGTCCTTGGTGCTCTCTGAGCTTGGTTGTTTGATTGCAGATATTTCATTACCTGGCTAGGTAACATCATCAGTGCTGGTGAGTGTGGGGTTGGCTCTCTGTTTACTGTATATACTGTAGCTTGCCCTGCCAGTGCTGGTGGGGGTGTGGTTTCCTCCTTGGTAGTTCCTTGATTAGGGTATTGCTGTTTGCTTGATTGGTGGTCTGGTGTTCATCCCTGTTTATCTGGGTGTTGGCTGCTGGGAAGGATGTATACTGGTCCCCACCCCCACCCCCACCCACCCCCACCCCCACCGGCAGGGCAAGCTACTGTATATAAACAGGGAGCAAACCCCACACTCACCAGCACTGATGAAATTACCTAGTCAGGTAATGAAACTTCTACAAGCAAACAACCAAGCTCAGAGAGCATCAAGGACTCTACAGTTCAACCCTGAGCTACAGATATTCTCTTCTATTGGAGCCCAAACTGTTTCTGAACTGTCCTCGCTGCAAATATAGTGCCTTCTATTAACAAAGCAGTTGCTACTGCACTTGTTTCAATATTGCAAAAGTCATTTGCTGAAATGTAAGCTATGTGAAAACTTCAATTCAAACCATCATCAATCAATTAAATATGTGCCAGACCATCTTGAAAAGTTATCACTATATACCAGTGGTGTTTTTGTTATTAGTTATTAAGAGGAAGCCATTCTGAGCTAGACTCTCTCTCAGCCAGACTTTAAATCCCAATTTAGTAACAGTCTACTGTCTAAAAAGTAACCTGTGAAGGAGAAATATATGCTTAGAGAGGATTATTTACTGTGCCTGTTTGGGTCTTGGGGGAATATAATTGCTATTTTTGAAATTATAATCCTTGAGAATCAATTTGATACATGAATAAGGTGATAAGTAAATGCAATAGTCTTCTATTCTAGATTGAAATCCATGGAAGTAATATTTTGGCCAGGTGTGGCAAGCAGCTGGTCACGATCATGAGAGTTCATTATGGAATTGCCAGAAAGAAAATATTCTGACCTGGAAAGGGATTCCAAACATGGCCTGGGGTGAACCAATGGTTTAGGTAGCCCTACTGAAACCTTACTTCCTTGGGGGGAACTTCATCAGTAGTTAATAGAGCTGCCCTTTTATCACACACGCTACATGGTCTCCCTTTGGTGATGTGGAGGATTTATTCTTCCTGAATTGCACATGTTTCTGGGGAGGTATCAGCTGAGTCTGAGGATGGAATGCACAGAATGGAACTGGTACTATTTTCTGTCTATCACAAGAGCATGCAACCTTCAGCATTCCAAAAGCTACAGCAATTGTTGCCTGGTTAAGCCTGCATGGGACTGCGCCTACCAGAGTGGACGTAACATACAGTACATCTACAAAACAAAAACAAAGTACATACCTGAACACATACCCAAGACACAAATCCTTCTCTCCCCCTCCCCCCTCTGCCCACACATACACACATGAATTGCTGATTGCGTACTCCAGCCAACCGACCAAGTGGTACATTGATGCTTGATGTTAGTTTCAACAGCTTTAGGGGAAATTAGACAAATTTACGAAGGATATTCTTCATTATTACTGTGTCCATGAATATCAGTTGTTACAACATGAATAAAGGGTACTCTTGTGTTCACATCTTGTTAATGAGCCTTTTGTAGATGTTTGGTTACTGAAACAGGGTGCTGAACTACATAGTACTTCAGCTATTCTTGTGATAGGGAGAGCTATTTCCTCAGGAGCTGGTGATGGAGGGGCTAGTGTTGTTCCCAGCAACTTCTTCCCTGGGTTGATTTACCAAAATATCCCAATCAATTACTGCTTTCTATGATGTTTCTGCTCTTCTTCATATTTAGAACTTTTTGAAGTCTTCTAGGACAAAGTGAGACAAGTCATATTCCTAATCCATCACAGTATTCTAAATTTCATTGGAAGCATTTTGTTAACCCTAGTTGAGTTTATACTGGAATGCTTCCAGATGAATGATAAAAGCATTAACTATCATGCAGCAGTACAAGGTCCAGAGATATAAATTAAATTCCAGAGCAGTTAAAACAGTTGTTTTTTATCCTCTTCACTGCAAAATCAGTCCTCCAATTCTCAACGTACCAGATGCCATTACACTCTTGGCCAAAATAGACTCAACTGGATTTTTTTAGTGATGTGAATCAGGAAACTGAGTCTGCAAATATCAGCAAAGTTTGATTTGTTCAGTATTTAGTTCCACATAAATCTTGTGCTAATCTTTCCAAGAAGTTAAAGATAAAAAGAAGTATATCAGGGGTCAACAGTTTTTCAAAGATTGTCTCCCATTTGGGTGGGTGGGGACCTTAATTTTCACAAAATCATTGAATGTGTGTAATATTGGCAATTTCAATTGACTTTTTCTTAGTGCTAAATTTCACGCAGCAGTTCTGCAATCAACTGTTTATAAGCAGCAGATGATAAGATAAGCACCATGGATAGCAACCACTTCTCCCTGACGCAGTGTAGGCATGCCAATTCTAGAAATATTTGTCTAATTCTAGAAGCTCAGTGTTTAACTATTTGAAGCAGCCAGTTCAAAAAAGCCCATGTTTAAAGCATGCTGCTTAAGATAAGACAGATACTTGATGTCTCTGTACTTCCTCTCCAGAGAAACCTACCCCTAGTGCTCCAGCTATCTTAACATTCCTGATGGTAAAGAAGGTCCTAAACCGTTTTTTTCCATGTATGGGAATTAGTTGTTATGCTTTATAATGCATGTTATGACAAGAAGTCAGATTATATTGATACCATCATAGGATTAGATTAAACAAGATTCACCCTGGAATCAGTCCGCTCATGTATCAGCTGTGCTTAACTGTGACTCTCAACCAAATCAGGTAAAGACCTATCAGATGCATTTGCACAACACACTAAGTCTGGATGGGTAATGCAGTGTAGTTCAAGCCTACTTGGTTAGCTAGGGTTCTCTGTATTGAGTGAACCCAGATACTCAATTAAATCAGTAATCAGATAAAGAGTTTTGAATGAATCTACAAGGTGGTAAGAGTATCCTTTCCTCACTCTTTGGCGCACCTGCTCCTAGCAGGCAGGCATGGCATTACAGGGCACTGTTGTGTACGATCTGTAACATTTATTTTAATTAGTTTTATTTTACACAGCTTATAAGCTGCTACAATCAACCCAAAAACTGTAATTTCATTAAAACAATCAAAGACTAAAATCAAAATTATGCTTTACAATAAGTGTAATAGATGCAAGAACAGTGTAATTTCATGCAGTTGAGTGTGCATGTGTATAGGACTGGATGTATTGGTGTATTTTAATGGCATTAAATCCCTAAATCTTCAGAAGTAAATGTTTTCCTGATCTCTGGTTCAAGCTTGTAATGCAATTTTCAAGCTTTGATTTAGAAGCAAGAGGTGGCAAGCATTTGTGGCAATGACAGTACAAGACAATAGTAGAAAATGAAAGGACACCACATTAATGCTGCTCCTAATGCTGCTCCATGAAATTTTCTGTGGTCTTGCAGCTAGGCAATTGTAAACTCTGCACCTAATGATTTTACTTGGCTTTTCTGTTGCAGAAAAGGAATATTTTTAAAAAGCAAAAATAATAAAATGAGCACTATAATTACTGACATGCCCATCCAGCCAGGAAAGAATACAGGATCATCCCTAATGAGGCCCACCTTCCCTATGTCAGCCCAACTACAGATGCTTAGCTTTTCGCTACCACCACCCTCTTTGCTCTCTGGATGGCCACTTGAAGCACTCACAGCTGGAGAATCTTGGACTTTGGCCTGGGGTTCAGCCTTAAAAGTTCCACTCAATCTATATGGACAGCACAGTACTCTGTATGAGAGGCCTTCTAGAAGACCCAACTGGTGAACTTATTCAGAAGGGTGGTTGTTATTTTCCATGGCTGCCCCTGTGTCATGGAGCAGGTTACCATTCAAGGTTCAGAAGCCTCTCTCACTTTTTTGTTTTTAGGAGACACTATACTTTTCCATTCTGCTTTGTTTTCACCAGGTCTCCCCCTGATTTTAGCTATTTTAATTAATGATATGGTTGTGTTATTTTAATTATTTTATAACTCATTTTTATGATTGTTATTTTTAGATTATCACAAAATGCCAAGTGTTTATACATTCTGCAAGGCAAAAATGATGAAATAAATACATGAGCATTTCAGCAAACAACCAACTTCTTCCTACTAAAGTCTGGCATTTAGCTAAGGCTTTGTATTCCTTTTAAGGTAGACCAAGGCTTTGCTGCCCTGAAGGGCAGAAAGCTTTGAGGAATTAATCCCACAGTTTAGAGCCTAGAACTCTATTTCCTTTCAGCCATCTCTCACTTCAAGCATTCTGCTAGTGGGAAAAGTCAGGGGGAAGACAAGTTCCTTGTCTAACGGGCTGCAGTTGCTCAGTGGAATCTTTGAAGAGCCTGTTTTGGTGCCTCTGCCAAGGGGCTCCTGATAGAGTAACCCAATTTGGTCAAAGTCTAGGTTGGAACTCAGAACTTCCAAGCCTTATGCCACTAGTCCTTCTGATCCAGATAATTCCTCTCCTTCTTGTCTATATCCTGTTTACTCCTTAGGATTAAGATAATGACAGTGACAGGCAGCAGGAGTGCAAGTTATTTTGATGCTACAGGTAAGTCCATCCATAGACCTGTTCACATATCATAGGCTTGGTAACATTTGAGGCTCCTATGCTACAGCTTAGCCATCTACTATTTTGCCAATATTTTTTACCTACAGACCCTTTTCTGAAAACTTCATGTTGATTTTGACTTTATGGTTTCATGTTCTTTTGGGGGGAGGATATGCATGTTTAGAGCCAGTGTGGTGTAGTGGTTAAGGCACCTGGCTAGAAACTGGGAGATCATGAGTTCTAGTTGCACCTTAGGCACAAAGTCAGCTGGGTGACCTTGGGCCAGTCACTTTCAGCCCTGGGAAGCAGGCAATAGCAATCCACTTCTGAAAAACCTTGCCAAGAAAACTGCAGGGTCTTGTCCAGGCAGTCTCTGAGAATCGGACCCAATTGAACGGATAAAAAAATGCATGTTGCACACACACACATATCCTTTCCTGAGTCATTACATTATGAGAAAACATGTAACTCTTTCCTTCCTTTTTCCCCCATATGTACAAAGCAGTTTAAGTCTTTCTTCCTGACTTGCTTGCATGCAACCTTACTTTCTCAACCTCACATAATATAGAAAGAAATCAAGGAAATGCAAAAACGCTTGATTCTTCTGGATGTCTAATATGGAACTACATCATTCTCTCTTCTGTCATAACATATCTGAACTGGGAGCTGAAAGCGCTTAATTAAAACCTCACTCAAACTTGGTTCAGTTTCTGTCTCCACTTCCCCTGTGCTCATCCTCCTGATGCCTTTAATTAAGACAAATCTGCCAAAGCTACAGTTGCTGAAGGGAAGGTCTGGTAAGTGTCACTAGATGCTCCAATATTTTCTGTACTATCACAAGCTGTTACAAGTAATTTCCATGCCATGGAAGAAATCCTAGGAATCTCAATCAACCAGCAAATGGGTGGAAGGAGTAAAGGCTTTGTGACATCAGCATCCTTCCCTGCTTAGCAATGAGTTGCACAGTCAGAGGGATACCGCTATCATAAGGATGCTACTGCCTTTCTGGGACTTCTAGTTAGTTTGCAAGGTTGATCAGGTTTCTTTCTAAGATTAAACTAATTGCCATGACAAGTTGTGTCTAAAAGAAGATACTGAAGGATAAAATCACAGGTTTGGCCATTGTGTGTGGAATGGGAGGTTCTAAGGACGTACACCTTCACTTCCTTTCATTGGAGCTCCTGAAGCAGTCTCCTTCCTGAGTTGCAGAGTTCTGATTGAGATGTCCAAGAAATGTGTAAGGGTTTTAATTTAATAATCAACTTGACACTTAATGCCAGGATCCTCAATGAACCACCCTTTGTTTACAAACATGCTGTTTTGGGTGCATTACTGAGGAAACAACTAATTGTAAATGAGTATAGCGCAGTCAAAGATGATTTGCCCATCTAGTGGTATGGAAAAGTATCCAGGCTGTCAGATCCATTGGGGCATAAAAATATTTATTACTCTGTTGGAAAGAATTTGATTCCAAGCTTTTCTATTCCTTCCTCTGCAATATAAAGAAGCATGAATGATATCAATGAAGATCAAGTGCCAGGTTAGCAATAAAGAGTTTTAGAACATTATTTCTCAAGGTTCAGCTCCAGACCTTGGTATTTTTAAAGCCAGGAGCAAGCAAGAGGTATGGTAGCTAGAGATATAACATTAAACCCCACTTTCTTTCCTTCTTTCCTTTACTCTGTTTAATTTAAACCAAAATGAATACATTTGGAAGGGGTCAACCAACTACTGAATTCTCAATTGTTACTAAATTTGACTAATTATGCCTAATTGGAGGTAATTAGCAAATGAATAGAAGGGATTACTAGTATCTCCTGATGTTAGACAATGGATTGGACCTTCTGGAAAAGGCCACAGTCAGATCTCTCCTTAGGAAACTCTCTGGATGTAGAAGACTATGAAATATGACCTTCCTGGGCCAGATACGTGAGAAGGTTATTTATCCAGCTGTGGGTGTTTGCAGCCAGAAGGGTCTTTCAGGGAGGAATTAAATCAGTGATGGCATCATGCCCAAAGCCCCACCCCTCTTCTATGTGTATTAACACTGCATGCACACTGAAAAGGGTGAGACTTCAATTGTGATGCTGTGACTGTCATCTTGCCTGTTTTGTCTCCCCCTCTAGATACACTGTTTGAAGTCTTTGGACCAGACTGGATTGCCCATACTGCAGACCCTCTTCTCAAAGATTGATGTTGGAGTACACCCCTGTTAGCTTTTCTAGAACTCGTACTAGAATTTGAAACATCGACCACAGTATATTACTGGTCAGGCTCTATGAGCTACATGCAGGACTATTTCCAGGAGGTGACAAAAGGAGAATATTGCCCAATCCTATGATATATAAGTAAGGGGTGCTGCAGAATTCCCACCCAGTTCCTTTGTATGACCAACCAGAAGCTGGAATGAAGTTACAAAGGAATTGGTTGATCTGAAGGGGACAAGGGATTCTCTTTATGCTATCAGTAGTTCTTGAGAAGAGTAGAAGACTCATACGCTCGCAGGTATTTTGCTCAATATTCATTTTCCTAAAAGGAAAGGTGAGGTGTGAGCAAAACATCTCAGGAATTTTAGGCTGGGGGACAAAGGACTTGAGATATTTGTTCAGGTTGGGATCTGAACCTTCTTGTCTGTGACCTAGCCAATCATCCCACCCTCAAAAATGCTTCCTTGAAATATAGGGTACTCACCTATTACATTATACATTCCTTGTGGCTGCATTGGCACAGCTTGCTAAATCTGGTCCCCGAATCAACCCATTTTCCAAATTTACATGACACTTTGAACTGTAACTTATCTCTCTCTCTCTCTCACACACACACACACACACCCAAGGTTAACACTAGCTAAGCACTGCATTTTGCACAAATACAGCCTCTGAATCTTTAATTGACCTCATTAAGTGTGTTATATAAACACAAGCAGTACGTTGTCAAAGCATGAAGAACACAAGAAGTCATTCACTTTCCTGTGTTTCAGTGATTAAGTGGCAGTATCTAACATGGGCAAATTAATATTTAAAAACAGCTATTCCCTTCTGAGACTCATATAGGAATAAAATTGAGATACAGAAATGTAAATCTAGCATTTTAGAACAAATTGATGCAAAGGGATTTGCAATGCCACACACGTAGGGAAAAGTGTTTTGTTTCCTGTACAAAAATGGCTTTTTATGTAAACCTAACAGGGTGGTTATTTTTTCTCTCTCTCTCTCTCAAAAGGGCTCTTTAAAAACAAAACAAAAAAAACTTCCATAAATAATAATAATTCTTTTATGTAAAATTCTACAGGTTTGGGCATTTGAGAATGAAAGAAGAGGGAAGAAATTTCTCTTCTATTCACATAAGATTAGATATCTCTGGCTTATCAAATAGAGCTAATTGGCAGCAGATTCAAAGTTCACAGATTGATGCACAGTGTTGGTCAGTCACCCATTTTTTCAGTCCCAAGTAGGCAGGCATGTTGGCTGAGTTTGTGTCAGAACTGGGGACAATTTGGGTAGATGACAAACTGCATGGGCCACTTCCAAATCTGGCACAGAAGTACGGCTCCATCTTAGAATCCTTTTCACGTATCAATACAGGAGGAGGAATAGTATCGTTCTACACTTCTGCTTACAGCCTGCAGCCTGGAGGATGACCTTGTGGGAGAGAGATAAAGTAGATAGAAAGGAATCTGTGACCTCTATGTGATTTGCAGCAGATCAGCAAAGATTCCTGATTCAATTATCTTAACCACAAAATATTCAAGTTTAACAATAGCATATACACTCAGGCACATAATCCTGAAATGTAGGAAGTCTGGAATGGATTTTTGTGTTGAGGAATTGTGCAGACATTTAAACAATTCCTGGATGGATGGATGGATGGATGGATAATTTTAAATATGTGACTTTTGCACAAGTCTTCAATTGATGGATTTCAGAGGTCTGATAAAACAAATGTGGTCCTGCAAGTGTGAAGTCAATCCTTGCTATGATGCTAACATAAAAAAAGATGTATCCTTATGCCTTTTTTTCTGTTCCATGATTGATATCTCCCAACTTCAACCACAACCAATAATTGGACTGCTTTTGAAACATAGGTCATATTTCACCAAAGTAGTGCACACAAACACCAGCTGTCAAGCTCCTTCACTGGCCTATTATTCTGTAGTCTGTGGCTCCCCCACCCCCACCATCACAAGCAGTGCACAATTCACCAACAGAATCAATAATATTGACTGCCAAGTTATGACCCGCATCAGCAATCAGTCTGAAGGAGACCAGATCCTTCTCGGTGCCAGGTCCAAAAGGAGGCTTGTTAGGATCAGAATAAATATTAGCAGCAGCACCAGCTCAGCACAGAGAAGATGTGAGATGAGTCAGCTGGGAATGAAAATAACAACAGCAACCATCCTAAAGTGGAGGGTAGCTGTGGTGCAAAAGGAAATGAGCTGGAGAAGAGTGCTGACCTGCTGAACTGAAATCTACTTCCCACCATTTAAAATCCTACCCAGCAGGATGCGACTGAAACCATGGGAATGCTCCTGTACAGGACTGCAGCTAGCAAATAGTAAACAGGGAGAGAGAGATCAATCTATTTCTAGTCCAATTTAATCAATTCGGTACCCAAACTGTTTGTAACGAATAAGATGATATTCCTGCCATTCCAGTTCTGAAGACTACTGAAGTGATGCTGGCTGTCAGAAGGCAGCAGCCAGCTGGCCTGGCTAGTCTCGAAATCTAAGCTGGGTTGGCTCTGGTTATTACTTGGCTACAAAATGTCAGGGCTGTAGCTATACTGGGAAGTTTTTAAAAATCCCAGAAAAAAGGCAATGCTAAACTACTTCCATACTGGTGCCAAGAAAACTTTGGAGCACTGGAGTTGAGCTTGGCTTGATGGAGTCTTTATATTTGCCTTTACAGAACTGACGTTTGAATCTCATATCAGCACAGAATCTGGGGAACATCCTGCGTTACGCTTAACAACAGACTGCAGAACTGTTGGCAACATAGCTGCCTCCCCAACAACACTTTGCTGTCCCCTTCCAACATCAGCTACTCAGTTGGAGGGCTCACTCTGCCTAAGGGTAGGACTGACCCTCCGGTCACTTTTGCTTTTTCGATAGATAAATAAATAAATAAATAAATAAATAAGGGCTTCTATCCCATTTTCTGTGAATTAGAAGCAAATATATGAATTTCCCTTAGGACAGGGATGGCCAACTTTGTTGCCCCTGAGTGCTGCATGCACTGCTGGATGGTAGATTGGGGACCATACTCACCTGTGAAAATATATACATATTCATATGTATACACATATATGTGGAGAGAGAGAGATTATCTGCTCCTCTCCATTCAATTTCAAAGTAACTGAAGCTGCTAGGGAAGAAATAGAAAACGGGGCAGATAAATGAAGAGCATGGTGAGGTATCTGTTTGTTGTATGCATTCCTACAGTGAGAAATCCAAAATTTGGGATAGCTATGTTCCAATTAGCAAATTAGTCTGTGAAAGATGAATTACATACATTTGCTTAACAATGCAGCGGGAACAAAATTCTCCCGTATCCTCATCAGCCACCCATGTTCTCCTCAAGAATATTATACAGTAGGTTCTGAGAATTCAAGCAGGGCAATTCCCTTTCGCTCATCCCTCCATCCCAAACTTTTTCTGTTCTGTCCAAGTATTACCCAAAATTGCATGATGGTTGGAGGTCAGTGCACCTGTGCAATCCTCAGTGGAATCCGGAGGTGGGGGGAGGACACTTTATTTTGGATCCTTCAAACTTTCCCATATCCTCAGGAATCACCAAAGCATGTTGATACTGGCTTTGTTGGACCTCCCCTTGTTCAGGCTGCATATATGAAACTAGGAAATAAACAACAATGAACTTAGACATACTTAAAAGTATGGACTTTGCTTAGGGTGAGGTTCAACTGCTTTCAAAGATCCTATTCTAAATTTGACTTGGATTCAGCCAATGGTTTCTTAGAGGCAGCTGGCTGGCATTAGAGGGACATGGTAAGTCATCGGACACACAACCCTCTCCTCCAACACTTCTTTTCCCCAATGGTGGAGAAAGATTCCCTATAAAAAATTGCCTCCAAACACTTAATATGGGCCTATGTACCAAAAGATAGAAGACTGTGTCTTCAGCCTTTCTTTAGCTCATATTTTGATAGCTCCTCATTCTTAATTTGGCAAAAAGGGGTATAGCTATTGGGATGAGCCTGCTTTTGACCACAGCTTCTTGCTGGTTCTTCCTATATCCATGCAGACACCCACCTGCATTGCTGCTCAGGAACCAAGAGTAGGTGTGAGTTGTGATTCTCACAGGTGAGCTCTGACAGGAAAGAAGGCACCACATTTGGGCTGGTATCAGTATCAGATGCCACTCTGGCATTGGAGGTAGAACTTAAATGCCATCAGAATTCTGGTAAGAGGAAGCATGGAAATGGGGGTGATGGCTGGTGGCTAAGATGGAAGTCGATCCCAACTGGCCATTGAAGTTGGGTAGCTGGGTTTGGTAAAACCCAATATGGGCTGGTAAATCCAATATGAGTTGGATTAGTTCATGGGCACGTGGGAAGGTTGCCAAAAGGGATTGTTTGAGCACCATCCAAAGAGGCATGCTGAACAGGAGGTGGCACTGGGAGACCGTTCTTCTCAATGTAGAAAGTTTACTAGCCAGAAAGAAGCCAGCAGATGACAACCTGCCAACTGGATTGATGGAGGGATGCTTGTCAGTATAACTTTAAGCCCTTTCTTAATTTATGCCCTTTCTTAAGGGCTTAAATTAAGAAGTTAAATCTTAAAGTATAACATTAAGCCCTTTCTTAATGTAAGCCCTTTAAGCCCTTTCTTAATTCTGGATAAACGTAGGTTTCCTCTGCAGCAACATAGAAAGCTGCATCTATGCCAGGTGCACACGTACGTTAACCTTATAACTAAGGTGTGCTTATTAAAAGTTAGAGTGCAGAGAGAAAAATGCTTATCGCTGGTACTTCTACAGCAGCCTGGAGGGAAGGAAAAGAACTGCTTGCAAAAGAATGCAAAGCAACTAGTAAGGCTTCAGGCCAGGAAAGTGAAACTGTTCTTGCACAGCTGAGCTAATGCTGCTTCTTACTGTCTTTCAGCTGAATAAAAAAGGGCAAAGAAAGAGGGATTTCTATTTTGCACTGTCCCTTTCAATCAAATTCTACAAGCTCTTAACTGCTTTCAGTGACAGCTGTCCATTATAAAAGAGAGGGTTTCCATGAACCCTTTTCAGGTAATTAAGTGCATGTCAGAGTAGAAGGAACAGCTTATGTCAGGCTTTGTAGTGCTCATTGGAGGAGCCGCAAAGTCCCTTTCACACATGCAGCAGAACCTTGCAGGGCTTCCTTCTGATCTTCTCATGAAGGCAAGGACAAATTCTTTTGGGCTGACAGCTGCAGTGACCAGTGGCTGCATTCCAAAAAGCAGGTGTGGGAAAGACAAAAAAAGAAAAGCTTAAATCATAATGGCAAGTAAATTAATTAAGTACAGCAGTACTATAAGTCTGCCTGTATTTAACGATGTTTTCTTTTGTCATATTGGGTCCCCCAAGACAATGTCCAAGGCTTCAAGGTTGTTCCCTTGAGTTCTAATATATATAGACCTAGATCATGGCTGTTCTTAAAGGTAAAGGTTTCCCTTGACGTAAAGTCCAGTCGAATCCGACTCTAGGGGGCGGTGCTCATCTCCGTTTCTAAGCCTTGGAGCCGGCGTTGTCATAGACACTTCTGGGTCATGTGGCCAGCATGACTCGGAACGCCGTTACCTTCCCGCCGAAGCGGTACCTATTGATCTACTCACATTTGCATGTTTTCGAACTGCTAGGTGAGCAGGAGCTGGGATTAACAACGGGAGCTCACCCCGCTGCGCGGTTTCGAACCGCCGACCTTCCGATCGACAGCTCAGCGGTTTAACCCGCAGCGCCACCGTTCTTGCAACACACCTACTCAGACACAAGCTCTTTTATTTTCCACGGAATGAAGGCTTGTCCAGGACATAATGGGAGACTCTTTGGAGGATGGCATTGGTTTTACAAGACATCTGATTTTTTTGCATGATGAAATAAGAGATTTGGAATCCCCAAATTCACTTTTGCAGCAGGATCAATGGCAATCAACTGAGGGTTTCTTAAATAGCCCTGTCAAGTTGCTTCTGTGGATTTTATAAGATAGGGGAAACATCATCTCCATAGCCAATGCCTAAGTAAAAACTAATCTGTTCACTTTTGGTAAGAACTGGCTTCAGACAGACTAGTCAGTTTATTATTTTAATGTTGTTTGACTACAAAGTGGCAACCTTATGCATGTATACACAGGCAAGCCATAAACTTGTTTGGATTCTAGATTAATAGCTGGGGGCACCTAGTTGCTGGATTGATAGTGTTTAATATTAAACATGCTGCATTTATTCTTCATACCAGTCAGATCTGGACATTCTTGATGTCTCATTTTGCATTCTTCTTTTTCTCTCTCTCTCTTGTGTTCTGCAATTTCAATTTATTTGTTATTCAATCTCTTTTTCAGAATCTCCATTTGTATATGTATACGATCCCTTAATAAGCATGCAAATTATCACCCCAATGATAAATGGGGTCTCAGACCCTCAACTAGGAGAATGCAACTAATGGCCCCATTGATCATCATTAATTACCACATTAGTAATGCAAGTACTATTTATAGGGTTCTGTCAAGTCATCTGATTCCCTTCTTTGATAATTAATTATGACATAATAACACTTTAAAAGAGACCTTTCATGTTCCGGTGTAAAGCAAACTCTTTACCCCTACCCCAGATCAGGGAATAATAAATAACCCTGGTGATATATTAATATACCATTAAAAATAAAGACTTGTCTATGTGTGCATCCATTCTGAGAACGATGAGACTGGAAAAAAAAATGACTGTTTTGTTGAACCATGAGACCCACCTTTCCCTGATAAGCTGCAGCTGCAGAAACTCAAAGTAGCCAAGCTCAAATCATCTTGTCTTTATATTTTAAAATGAGAAGATGGAGCAATATGTTTTTATATGAGCTAGATGTAAGAATATGTTGAAAGACAGAGCTACTTATATATCAACACTGCATGGATCTCCATACAGTGATGCAAAAGATACTGCGGATGAACATTATGATGAAACCAGAATTATTCCTGCTGAGTTTTATGGACAAGGAATTAGAAAAGAAATATAGGAAATTAATATTGTATATGGTAACTGTGGCAAGGTTATTGTATGCAAAAAGTTGGAAAAGCAATGAAATACCTACGGTGGAAGATTGGATTATAAAATCAACTGAACTTGCAGAAATGTTGAGGCTGACCAGTCTGGTCAGAGAAAAAACAGTAAAGACTTTTTTGAAAGACTGGAAACCTTATGAGGACCTTTTGTGGAAAGAAAGAAAAATTGAATTGATGATTTGGGGCTTTGGGGCTTAAAAAAGGGACAAAGAGGTTAGGGAAAAGATTTAAGATGATAATTACTCAATAGAAAGAAGGGCAGAAGGCATATGTGTATATTTTTTTCTTTTTCTCATTTCCTTCCTTTTTCTCTATTTCTTATTTTCTAACTTTCCTTTTGTTTTGAATGTTTTGTATGTTTTTTACTACAGTGAAAAATTCTAATTTCTATCTATCACCTGTCTATCATCTCTATCTATCTATCTATCTATCTATCTATCTATCTATCTATCTATCTATCTATCTATCACTACATGGATCTTTCCTTTTTTCCCCTTAGGCTTCAGTTCATTTTGATTACTATTATGTATATTTTCATTGTCTTATTGCTGTTGTTTCATTTTTATCTTTGCTAAATTTGACTATAATTTTAATAAAAATGCAATACAATACAGTACAATGCAAACTGAAACCATGGTGGACTTATCCTGGCTCATGGAACTGTGTGCCTTAGCACACAATTTCCAAAGGATATTTGTCAGGCAAGGACAAAAGGCCAGACCTACAAGACTTAATAATTCAGCTAGCCTACAAACTGCCAATCCCTCTGACTGCGCAGAAGATAATGCTGTGAGTGTCTAGGGTTGAAGACTGAGTTCTGAGGCATGAGTACATACTAAGAAGGATCCCAGCCACATAAATGAAGGCCTCCCATTCTGTACATATTGGAAGATACTTGGCAAAAATGTGCAAAAGAAGAAACACTTGATTTGAATTTTTAAAATTATTATTTTAATGTATTATTCTTTTTTCTTTCTTTCTTTTTCTGCTTCAATTGAGCAAATCTGAACAGCTTACAAATACAATTCTCATTTCTAAGGGTTGCTGGTTCCAGAAGGGGGAGCTGTGGCAGAGAATGGTCATCCTTGTGTCTCTGCCTGCCTTACCTACCAGAGAGTGACGACTCTTAACCAGTGCTTTCTCCTAGCATGTCTCAGATGGACAGATTCTACGCGCAGCAAGTAGTCCTGGAGATATCCTCAGACATGCAGGACTTTATAGATGCTTATCAGCACCCTGAGTTGCACCTGAAAATGAACTGATAACCAGTGCAGATCCTGCAAAATAGGTGTTCTGTAGGAGTATCAAGGACCACTGTGTTCTGCACCATCTGCAGAATACAGGTGGTCTTCAGGGGCAGACCCATGTAGAATGAAAGACTGAAACATTTCTACCCTGATTGTCATATTAGGCATTTGCAAGTGGGGTACACCTCAAAAAGCATTTTATACAATGTTAAAAAGAACTTACAAAGCAATCCAAAGTCTTAAATATATCTATATGTATAAAAAAAAACGTCTACCAAGTAGAACAATATTGTCAAGAGAAATTAAATACCATGTGCACCTAAACAATGTTATTCTTTATTTGTGTAACTTATATGGCTGCCCATCTCACAAAAGTGACACTGGGAAGCGTACAAGAATTAAAATAACAGCTACAAGCAATGACCCATGATGCCTGAGGTAAACACTACATCCCCATCATAAAGACCACATCAACATCACCTCTCACCTAACCTCCTGGCCCCAACACCTGGGGGCCCAGCCAGGTCTTCAGAGCATTGCGAAAGACCAACAGACTCAGGGCCAATTGGATCTGAAACAGGGAGATGCTATTCCATAGGGCAGGCACTGCCCCTGAGCAGGCACAATTCCTGGGTCCAACAAGATGGCACTCTTTGATGGAAGAGACCCAGAGCATACCCTTTCTGCTAGATTTGGTGGGGTGAGCAGAAACAATGGGAGAGAGGCCATCCCACAAATAGCCTGGCCCTGCACTATGTAGGGGATTATAGGTGACAAGGAGCTCCTTGAATTGTACCCAGAAGCCTACTGGAAGCTCGCAGAGCAGCGGTGTTATATCAGTATAATGAGAAACACCAAAAGCTGCCCCGGCTTCTACATTCTGGACTAGTTGCTGCTTCCGAATGCTCTTCAAGGACAACCCATGTATAGCACATTACAGTAATCCAAACAAGAGGTGATTAAGAAGTCAGTCACCATGATCAAGGCTTCCCAGTCCAGGAATTGGTGCAATTGATGCACAAGACAAACCTGTGCAAAGACCCTCTTAGTTACAGCTGTCACTTGCTCATTGAACAGGAGTTGTGAGTCCAGCAGGACCCTCAAATCGTGCACTGACTGGGGAAAAGATGGAAAAAGTCCAGAGCTGGGGCCCTTAAAAATCAACCCCCACTCAGTCTTGCAAGGCTTAAGCCAGAGCCTGTTTTCCCCTCATAGCTCCAGGCATCAGGAAAGGACCTCAGCGGCATCACCTGGTCATCCCAGGGCAGAGATGTACAACTGGATATCATCAGCATGTTGGCAGAGTGCTAGGAAAGCATTTGGCCCAGGAGAGATCAGAAAAGTCACATACCAGGCATTTCTATAAAAATAAATTTATTTACAGAAAACAAACATATTTAAAGGCTATTTGCTGAGAGTTCTTCCCTTAGGTAATGCAACCATTAACACGTGAAAAGGGGACAATTAAATTCAACCTCTTCATCTGGCCAAAATGATTAGTTACCATAGTAACCTTAATCTGTAGAAGAAAACATATTAACACAGCATACTGATAATACCTTAGCTCATGCCTACAGATGACCTCACTTAGCCACTTTATGTACATGTTAAGGAGGAGTGGCACAAAGCAGGGGCTTCAGGTTTGACCTCTTACCCCTACCAACCTGTACTAGCCCCAAAGAAAGAAGAACCACTGTAATCCCCAACCCCTTGAACTGGGCCAGAAGAATACCATGATCAATGGTATCAAAAGCCACTGACAGATCAAGGAGGGTCAGGATGGATGCATTATCCCACCAGAGGTCATCCACAAGTATGATCAATGCCATCTTAGTGCTATAACCAGGCCTGAATCCTGACTGGAAAGGGTCCAGATAATTTATTATGGTTTTCGTTTTAGACCAACATGACATTTCTATTAGTTTCATGGAACAGTAAAGGCCATAGATCTCTCTAAGCACATACTTACCAACTTGGGCAACTCGAAACATGAAGGTTTTTTTGTTTGGTTTTGTTTTGTTTTTACAGGAAACTCATATGCTTCCACAGGAGAAGTATCACATAATATTGGATGGATCAATCAAGTATACCTATGTAGAAATTCAAAATCTGCTTGTACTTTTGATTAACAAGTGCTCAGAATTTGCAGTGGACAGGAAATAAGTGATCCAATAGGATACTATGATGGTGCTTATAATAAATATACAATATTGCATTTATCAGGTATTATGGTCCTCTGAAGAATTTTCCTGATATATTATACAGATCTTTTGAACACCATTTTCTTTTGGTTTTGGATCAGATACTATGGCTGAGGATTTTAATAAAAATTTAGATCCTTTATTAAATCAGAATATCGCACCTTAATTCTCATACACAAAAAATATTGTAAGCTTGTATGTTGGAATTTAATTTGGTGGGTTGATGATTACTTTTAAAACCTTCATAACAAGAGGATATGCCTTTTTTCCAAATACAGCAGGGTTGCATTCAATTAGATTGCTTATTGGTATCTTGATCTGTAGTTGAGTGTATTAATGAATGTAATATTAACACTATAGCTATATTACAACATACTCTAGTAACATTATCAGTTAATTCAAGAAGTAGCCATCCATTTCTTTTCTGGATGATATTTAAATATATCTTTATTAAAGAAACCAATTTTTAGGGAACAGATACAATTAGAGTGGGTTTTTTTTTCTCTTATAGACAGACATTCTGCAAGTGTACTGGTTGTCTCAGACACCTTTATGTGCTTACGTGCTTGTATTATTGATTATGCATCACGGAAAGAGATAAATAAAATTAAACAAAAACATCTGGGGGGAAAGTTAATGAGCTTTGGAAATGCAGAAAGTGCTAAACAGGAGCTTAAGTCCCTTTAAGCATTTGAAACAGAATATTCATTAAGCCATAGAAAGGAAAGATAGAGAAAGAAAGGTGAAAGACCTGGTAGATTACTAGCCTGTTGGCTGAAACAATTATAACAATATAATACTATTTCTGGTGTTGAGAATGCCCGAGGTAAAATATAAAATGATTCTGACTGAACAAATATTTTTCTTTATTTTGTTATTTCTATTCTCAGCTGTATAAACGGAGGAGGAAATTAATCAATTTTTATATAATACAGCTCTTTCTGAGATTACTGATGATCAAGCTGCCTATTTATCTGCACCTTTCTTCTCTCCAAAGAATAATAGAAACCATAAAATCTATGTAAACAGAAACAGCTCTTAGTCCAGACGGCTATCCAGTTGAGTAGAGGAAGACAGATACTGAGTTTTTTGCCCCAGTACTATTGGAGTTTTTTAATGAGGCCTTTTCAAATATTCTATTTCTATATAATTGATTTGGAAGGCTGATAAAATGTCAACTGATCATGCATGTTATCATCTCATTTCCTTGTTAAACACTGATGCAAAAGTTTTGACCCTCACTGCGGAATTATTACTTTCAGTCATCCATTCTACACCATCTAGTTTTATAAAAGGATAGCAAGCATTTGATGATATTAGATTATTAATTGATATACTTTACAAAAAACTGAAAGCAGTAGTAGTTTCACTGGTTATGGAAAAGGCCTTTAATATGGTAGAAATTTCTGAGGCAAGTTCTGCTTAAATATGGATTTTATCAATTGGATTAATAAATAGTACTTTATTCCCTTCACTAGGTTTATCGCAAATGGATTCATCTCCTCATCTATCACAATGTCTTGTGGGACTTGTCAATGATGTCCTTTATTTCTTCTTTTAATGGTATTAAATTGGAACCATTGGTCTGTTTTAAATGGAAGACATTTCAGCATAACCGTGGTTGTTATTATGCACCAATGATATATTATGGTTTCTTGATAACTATGTATTTTCTACACACATACATATTGATATTGTGTAATTTTAGTAATTTATAAAGACATTAATCTGACTAAGATCCATATATTCCCTACAGGCTCAAATGTTTCTCTGAAAATTTGTAAAAACACTGTATTTATCTATTGCTTAAATTCCTTTAAATAATTGGAAATAAAATTGCTTACCTTCATTCTTGATTTGTGGCTGTACATATATCATTTAAAAAAATACTCAGATCAAAATTCATATAAATAGATGGTTAAGAGTCCTGCTGATCTTATATAGAAATTTAAACATAAAAATAAATATTATATCAAGACTAATGTATCTATTATTATGTTAATATTTTAAATTATTTAAGCAGATTGATAAGATGTTGTCTTTTTTATGGGAAGGACAAACTCATAGATTTTCTTTAACTAAATTAGTGCTGTCATATGATGATGGGGGGGGGGTAACTTTCCTGACCTTCAACTTTATCGTTGGGTTATATTTTAACATCAATTCATTTATAGATTACAAGTCATGAACAAAGAAAAACATGATGAGCACATTTAGAAAGTTATTATATGGCCCCTTTGTGACAGCATGGCAGAGGCTTGGCTCTATTTTTAGCCATAGCTTGATTATATTTCCTGCATTAAAGGTTGCAAGGCATATTTGGAAGAAGTTGAGACCGAGGAAGAAATCTTACCCTTATTCACATGATAAACTTACACTCTTGGAAACTCCCATTATGAAAATAACTGGTAAATTTTGGAAATCATTGGCAATCAGGGATATTAATACTCCAGATCAACTTATTGCCAACCAGGTTTCTAAACCCTTTGAAATATAGCAAGAGGATTTTGGATTCCCTAAAACATGGCAGTAAATTAAATTAAATTAAATTAAATTAAATTAAATTTCTTGATTTCACAGCTTCACAGACCTTAAAACTCCTAAATTGTTGTCCAGACTGCAGTGTGATTTAGATCATTTAAAGTCTATAGCATTTTGAAAAAAACTGTTAAGAGTATCAGTAAGATCGATATTGTCATGTCCCCTGTTGCGATGTATACATACATCACAACGGGGAACATGCCTTTCCGGTGAAGGGTAGGGGGAAGGAAAGAATCAGTGCTAATCCCATAAGCACTGAAAGACAAAACAGATAAAGGACAAAGGAGCCATACCTTTGCCCTGACCCGGGAAGCCATCATCCTATCTCCCTGACATCTCTGCACTACCACGGGGGACACACCTGCTCCGGACACAGGAAGAGGACAGAGGTAATCAGCACTAATCCCCCTGATTGCCCATCGAGACTCCGGAATCGCCCCGATTGCCCATCAAGACTCCGGGTTCACCGTCGGTCAGGACTTTGGGACAATGGGGGGTGGGGAAGGATCAGGTCCGCGCTGCGGGTATTTACCGGCTACCTCGCACGCCATGTGCTCATTCCCATCTTTCTCTGTGTCTGCATTCTATTCTCAATAAACCAGATATCCTTAGCCCTGGCTGGTGAGTCTGTGTTTTTTTGGGAATAAGGCAACCATCACAGATATTAATTATTTGCAAGAACTCTGGAATAAAGAGTGGAAATACCCCCAGTTAATAAATCAATGGTTAATGGCCTTAAATAATATTAAGTGGTGTTTCTTAAGATCTTAATATGAGACCAATTCTCTTTTTACATGTACTGGACATCCAAGAGTATGTTTTGAAAAGCCTGGCTATGAACTTCATAAAATTAGAAATGTAAAATGATTGAGGGGAACTTATTCATATGTATGGGATTCTCCCACAATTGTCCAATTTTGGTTTGATAGCCTTAGGTTTGTTAGTATGGTATTACAACATGACATAAAGATGTGAATGTAGAACTTTAATGAATTACATACCAAAAACCTGGAACATAATATTTCATGAAGAACTCTGGTTTTATTGAATATGGGGGAAGACAGAAGAAAAACCCTTATGCTGGAAAGACAGCATGACCCCATATTTATAATCTTGAAACATCTGTATATGTTTGCTTTCTATTTATGAGTTTATCTAACAGAACAAAATTCTGTTCCTGGTTGATACATCCACCTCCTTTGATGGTTGTAGTAGTGGTTAGATTTATAAGGAGAAAGCAGATCTTTGGGGTAACCTGGTCCCCAATAATCCAGTTGTTTAGGGACTTACAGGTGAATATCAACACCCTAAATTTGGCCCAGTACCAAATCAGCAGCCAGTGCAGCTCTCTCAATAATGATGTTATATGGGAATGGCTAACACACCACACAACAGTTTAGCTCCTGTGTTTTACATTGACTGCAGTTTCTGAACCATGCAGAAGAGTAGTCCCATATTTTGATTTGACTGATTATGTTCCATTGGGTCAGTGTCAATTCTTAGCAACCACATAGATAGATTTTCTCCATGACAATCTGTCCCTAACCCAGTCTTCTGGTTCTTCCAACAGAGCACTCATCATCGTTGTAAATGAGTCCATCCACCTTCCTGATAATCTTCCCCTCCTTCTCTTTCCTTCCACCTTTCTCAGCATTATGGCCTTCTCCTGAGAGCTAAGTCTTCACATAATGTGTCTGCAGTAGGATAATTTGAGCCTGGGAAAACTCTGGGTTGATTTATTTGATCATCCATTTGATCCCACATAGACTGCATTATAGTAAATGAAGAAGTTAGGTCAACAGTGCATAGGTCACTGTGCATAGATTATCTCTGCCCAGGAGCTGCCAAATATGACACACCAACCAAAGTTAAAGGCAATCTTATCACTGCAGCTCTTGGGGCCCAATTATAGTTCTATGAGCAACTGCACACTTCATACCTCTTTCTCCAATCCTCTCCACCAGGATCAATACCCTTCATTTTTCCTAGATATGAGAACCTTCATCTTACTAGAATTCACACTTAAATTATTGGCCTTAATCAGACCACCACTGCATCCAGATTCTGGCCCAAGACTAGCAGAATCAGAAAGATATACCTGAATATCTTCACCATACAGAGAATGCCATGCTGCAAATGTCCTAATGATTGTTCTCAAGAAATGTATACGATTATTGAATAGCACCAAAGAATATTCACCTAATGCTATTTGTTGTGATAACTTCTAGATGTAGAAGGCAAACCACAGCAATACAACTCTCCTTACTTTCTGTTCACAGAGATGATCCAATAAACTGCTATGGCCAAGGGGATCAAAAACAACTGGGAAATCAGTCCCCCCCCCCAAAAAAAGTTATAGTTTCTTTTTCCTCATATCGGTCATCCCTCAGTCAACTAGAACTAGGTCTTTCTAAATTGCATACCTGAATCCAGACTGAAAGGGTCTAAGAAATTCAATTGGATTCCATGTACTTAGGGTTATACTCAGCCTGCCTTAATTTTTGTGCCAATATTATAGACATTACCCTTGTCTGAGCTTTGAAGACGATATAACTTGGTCAGCCTGCCCCTCCTTGGGTTCTTCTGTCAACCTCCCTCTGTGCTTTGGTCAGGTCTTTGGTGGGTAGAAAGTGCTTTCCGGGGCAAGTGAATTCTAGCCAAGGCATTGTTTGAATTGGGGTTGTGCCCCTAGTGCCAGAAGAGTATCTGTTCTAAATTAATTCTAACAGGTTCCAGGCTAAAAATAATTCTTTCTAAATGAAAATTTGCCTTCACTTTTCATCTGACAAACCCACAATTCTAGATTCATTTCTGTTAAGAAAACAGCAAATAAATGAAATTATCAACAGTGGCTGCAGTCCAATCAAGCATTAAGTCTGTGTAAGATTACTGAAATCATTGAAATAGCACAGGTTCATGCATTGAGGAGACCTGATTTCAAAAGACAGAAATGAATTATGAGGAGGGCCTTCATGCACCAGAAGGCAGGAAAATGGGTTAAAATAAATATTGTGACAACTGGGAGGGAGGTAGCTTCCAGAATCCCAAACTTGTAGATGTAACAATTTTTTCCTGTGATCTACCGTAAGAGGTAACAAAACCTGCTACAAGCAATGTTCCAGCAGCCAGAAGGATGATTCAGCTCCTTCCTTGCTCAATAAAAGGAGCACAGCTTTGATGGGAGGCTGAGCGAGTCTTTTAGAACACATAATATTGTGTGCTGCAAACTGATCAAACTCAAAAGCTTCTGGTGACTAAATAGCTAAGAATTCTGCAGAACTGACAACGCACAGGAGGCAGGATTCATCATGCCTCTACCACAGCACTTCAAATCTTACTCATCCTTTCACATCCTAGATTCCACCAAGTCGCCTTCCTATTCCCTCTACCCTTAAAAACTGGCAGAAAAACATCAGACGGTTCACTTGGTTCACAGTGAATCTGCTTTTTACTTTTTTAGCAGTTAGAAGATTAACTGCTAAATTACTCAGCTATATTTACATATTACCCAATCCCAATCACAGAATTGCCAATGGAACAAAATGGGAACTCCACCCCAAATTTTAAGTAGCACCTGGCCAATTTTATCTGGGTTCTGACAGGTGTTCTGTGAGTCCAAACATCGTCACTGGATTTTCCTTGTAGTCAAATGAGCCTGCAGGTTTGTCTTGAATTGAAAAATGAAGAGGGATTTGGAGGATTTTCTGAAGTTCTTTTTTTTTTTTTCATCCAAATATCTGGGCAAGCTGTCCTTACAACCTTACAAATAATATTCGTAGAACAGTATCTATTATTGTAGCACACAATAATGAATTAAAAAATAAAGAGGTTCATCTTTTGTATTTGTTACAATAATTTCTTCAGATATAAACGGTGTCCTGATCAGGATTACTGCTCAGCATTTTTTGAGTCAGTCACCTGACATAATAAAATCATCTTTAGGAGTTCTAGGAACATTAGAATTCAGGAGTGGCTAAATTGGAAGGCTTGATTCAAATCACATATCTGCGTTGGCGCTTCTTCTGTGACACAAATTTAAAAGAAAAGAATCAGTACTGGTGAAAAAAAGAGAGAAACCACATGGTATTCAGAGGAGCTCGGACTGTACCTCCAATGGGTAGCCAATTGTTAGTGAATGTCCCCCAATTCCCAGTGACTTTCTGCATGGAAAGAATGTTCTGTTTTTCCAGATACTGTAGCTGTTGAGTGGACCCAGCTATTGGGCAAGGTGAGACGATATTCCTGATCTGATGGATCTGGGGTGCTATTAAAGGGTAGCAATTTGCCTGCTCTATCATTGATTGTTACATTTTTACAACTATTTGGACCACTTATGGCTAGAGGACAAAGTTCTTGGTCTGTAATCTGTCATAGCAGTTGCTTTCATTATGTTACTGATAGCCTGAAATATGTTGCCTTTTGCCCTCAAACACTTGGTGCCTCATTGAGATGAGTTATGAGCCTCATTGAGAAGAGACCTTAGACTTTCTGAGGTCAGTTCTGTTGTAATTCCAAGAAATGAGGAGACCTCCACAGATCTCAAAATGAAAAATTGCAGCACAATTAATAATGTTAATTTAACAACAGACAAGTGAAGAGGAAAAGAGATTGCACAAATATTATTTAGGACTTTCTCCTCCTCTGCATGAACAACCAAGTTGAGTAAAAACTGACCATAATTGAGTGGGGTTGTACTCATCCCTTAACAAATAAGAGAGAGGAAGCTCACATAACAGGAACTGTCTGAAGTTTCATTACTATCTTGATTTTCTTACCAATTGCTCATATTATTGCAACCCAAAACAAAATAAAAGGCAGACTATTATTGAGTAAATAGCACTAGACTTGGGTCAGACCTCTCTATTTCCCAGCAGGCTGGATGTTGGTAAGAGTGTGATTTACAAAGGGGAAGTCCCATCTCCCTGACATAAACCTTTTGACATCATTTGCTGTGCATATGTTCAAGGAATTCATTTTTTTAAATCTCCACAATCATCACTTACATCCACCTCTACTCACTCCTATGTGTTCCACTCACAATGCCCATCCCATTGTTACTCTGCCACCTACTGAATAGATCAGTATGCAGTTGGTACAAGCCAAATAAATCAAAGAAAATAACAGAGACAAAAAACATTCTCCAGGCCGATTTAAGAACTTAGCTCAGCATTCCCACTGTCAGCTCTTGTTCTTGGAGGGTAGTTATAAGGGAATTCTCAGGGTCTGGGCAAGGAAAGCAAGCTTTTCAAAACTTGGCAAATGAGGAGATGAGCACTTCAGCCTTAGCTCTTAAGCAAGGCATCAGTCTGTCAGGTAGGGAATCCATGAGAAAGGAATTCCAACAAGATACAGAGGTCCTACCTTTATATGGGAGAAAGGTCCCCTGTGCAAGTACCGAGTCATGTCTGACCCTTTGGGGGGGATACCACTTTCACGACGTTTTCTTGGCAAACTCTAGCGGGGTGGTTGGCCATTGCCTTCCCCAGTCGCCACCTTCCCCAGCAAGCCGGGTACTCATTTTACCGACCTCGGAAGGATGGAAGGCTGAGTCGACCTGAGCCGCTACCCAAGAATCCAGCATCCACTGGGGTCGAACTCGGGTTGCAGAGAGAATTTTCGGTTGCAATACTGCCGCCTACCACTCTGTGCCACACGAGGCTGTTTATATAACTTTATATACTCCCTAATAAATTAGGGCTGCAGTTTTCTTAATTAGTCTTCAAGATTCTGTAATCTAACCCCTTTTTCCTGGCATTAAACCAAACTAGTAAGACTGTGTAAATCTTCCTTCCTTGGACATGCATGGCTGTGAGGGCCTGGCAGTAGTTCTGGCCAACTCCCAAGCCTACAAGACAGCAGATAGGCACTTACTACCTACTCTAAACAACTTACCTTTCTTCTCTACTCCATCTACACTGGCATACAGTTGGTTCAACACTGAACTTCTTCTATTTACAGAGCCATAAGAAAAGGATATCTAGAACAATTTCTTGCCAATACTGCTTTTGTCAGATGAACAAAATATTAATTTTCTAATAGTGAACAGTATCTGTTACACTACTAAACAAGAAGCTGATATAACCTTGCAGCAATTCTTATATGTCAGCCTTTTCTTATTGTTACTTTTTGTGGGCTGTAGGGTTGTGTTAATAAAAGTGTAGTTTTTGGCATCCTGATTGTTTGGTTTTTTTTAACCATGATTTATATTCTGAACAAATCTATATATGACCACTTATAAGAACTGCTCTCAGATATTGTTTTGTATTCCACTGATATTTTAATATTGCAGTGGCTTCTGCTGACCAAAGCTGTGCACTCTTGATTGATGCTAATGCAGTTTAAATCTGTTTAAATGCTTAACTAGTAGCCAAGGTGGGGTAGCTGAGCATAAATGTCCACTGCTAACCATGATGATGCCAAAATGAGCACAAGATCATTATGACATTAGGATACAAGTTCTGCCTTTTATACTTGTGTCACGTGACACCTGAAAGTATGTACGGCTCAGAATTTGCATCACAATCTTGCGACATTTCATCTCTTCAACAAGTTTGTTTATTTATTTATTTAGCAAATTTGTCACCTCTCTCCCCATGTTTCCTCTCTCCCCACCTTCCCTTCTTCATGAATGTCTTGCCAATGAAGTTCTTAGGTACAAGTGCTGTTGAAATTTCTTTAATCTAAGAACTCTGCACATAAATATATAAGGCAAACACACTCAAACTTTCTTCTGTGCCAACAAGCTACATAATTTTCATTTCTCCCATTCTTCTGTTATTTAACTCTCTCATAAAACACAGTGAACTCTGTGACTCTTTCCTGTGGCACAATTTAGAGACAATTGCATCTATAGAATTATAGGAATGTGAATACCCTTACACACACACACATGCAAACAGAGAGATGGTGGGGGCAGGAAATAATTTTCTTTTTCCTTTTTTTCTTTTCTTTTTTTTTTTAAAGGTGGCTTCCAAAATAGCAATTTCGAGTTACAAGAACTGACTCACTAGCTGCAAAAGAAAGTTTCCAAGCATAAATGTACTTTGGTAAGTAAAGCAAGCAACTTAAGTAAACCGATGGAAGAAATCAGTATCTCATCCTGTGTCGCTGATCAGCATGCCACTTTTCCAGGTGCTTTGCTTGCAACATAGCACCTTATGAAAGAAATGAAAGATAAAAAGATAAAAATTTGACCAAGGCCATGATCAGTGGTAGAGGCTATTATTCATGGGCCCGCTGGATGATGACCATGGCATATGGAAGATGTCTTGGGATGTAAGATGAATATATGATACATTGAATTGAAATGAAATGAAAAATATGTTTTGTATTTGTGAACCTATGAGAAGGATCTGAGTGAAGGTGAAACAGAGATGAGTTCTGGCAAAAATGGGGCAATGTTCTGAGTGAATATAGGGGAAAAATTAATCTGGTAGGTGACATAATGGAGGATAAAGAAAAAGTGATTGATTCTTGGAAATCCAAGAATAAGTGCAAATGGCAATTATTTGGTGAGTATCTGCTAAGGAAAGGGTTTGCTTATTTCAAGCGTAAATCTATTTGTATCCCCTCCAAGTCCTGCTGTGCTGCCTCATCGTGGCAGGGGGTTGTTCCTGGGAAGGATGAGCAAAGAATGCCATGAGTGTGTGCCAAGAGTATATATTCCCAGTAAGGGTCACCCAAGGCATGAAGGGCATCCCAGCTGCCCAGCTAAAGCAAGCAGGCCCCTATATTGGGCAGCAGCAATATAGGAAGATGCCAGAGGCAGATGATCCTTTAGTGATAATAGCAAAGACATCAATTCATACTGCGGGGAGAAGGCAGTGTTAAACCACTCCTTTATCTTTACCAAGAAAACCACTTGCATAGAAAAGATAAAATGATTGATGATATAGTGCTGGCTGTGGGCCCCACAGGTCAGATGGCACTCAACATGCTACTGTGGAAGAGCTGCGGATCTTTTGGAGTACTAATGGTGTTTACGACGTGGCTAGATTAAAGCCTTTAGGACATCGAGTTGCTGATGTTGCCACACAGGAAAGGAAAATCAGAAGCTGCGAAGATAGAATTACAGGTAGTCCTCGATTAACAACCATTCTTTCAGTGACCATTCAAAGATATGATGGTGCTGAACAAATGCTACTTAGGCCCGGTCCTTGAAGTTATGGCCATTGCAGCATCCCCGCAGTCATGTGATCAAAATTCAGGTGCTTGGCAGCCTGCCCGGATTTATAACCACTGGGTGCACTTCAAATTCCCCCACCCACCTATCTCCCCCCCATCTCTGCCTCTTTGGCTGCCCTGCTCTCTGCTGCTTCTGCTGCTCCCACTGCCCTGCCTTCCTGCTCTCCACCACCCTGCACTCCAAAGTCCATCAGACTTTGAGAAGGCTGTGTGCGGCCTCAGGAAGAAGACCTCACACAGCCAGCAGCTATCTCGCGAAGGCCAGGCTGGGTCCACCTCATCAGCAGTGGGAGGAAGAAGACAGCAAAGGTCATTTCAGGGAGGCAGGGGTGGTAAAGCACAGGGTGGAAGGGCAGTTTGTGCACCTTCACATCCCCAGCAGCAGCCACACATGGCCTGGCTGCATTTGTGTCACACTTGTGCCAGGCTGCAGCAGCCACTTACCCACTCATTGGCCTACTTGTAAGCCACCTGGGACTCAAGACAGATTCTTGAGATTCCCCATCAACTTTGCTTGTTGGAAGCCATTAGGAAGTCATGAGGAGGTCCTCTCTTAATGACCCATGGTTCTTGCTTAACAATGGCAACGAGGACTGCTGGGATTGCCATCACTGAGCAATGCAGTCACATGATGTCTCACTTTACGACCACATCACTTAGCAGTGAAAATTCCAGTCCCAATTACCATCATTAACTGAGGACTACCTATACAATCGGAACATGGAACGTCAGCATGAACACAGGAAAGTGGGGTGAGAAGTTTAAAGACCAAAAAGCAAACATAAAGCAGTGTTTGAACATGGTGGAAGCCAGGATGGTTTGCAAGAAATAGAAAAATATGGAGAGATACAGTAAATGGTTTGGGTATAGACCAGATTTAGCTAGATTCCCTTTTCTATTAATCTCCTGCCTTTAATTTCTCTGGTTTACTACTTCTTATACTTTTTCAGCACTTTGCATAACATTACCCATCCTGGAAGAGAATACAATAACTGATCTATACTTGACTGGGGAATTCTGGGAGTTGAAGTCCACAGATCTTAAAGTCGTTGAGGTTGAGAAACATTGCCTTAGACAGGCCCTAAACTGTTTAGGTCTTTAAAGGCCACTACCAACACCTTGTAAGCAGCTGAAAAACAATGCATATTGAAAAACAATGTCATTATATTCTGCCAGCTAGCAACTTGTTGCATTTTCAGCAGCTCCAATTTCTAGTTATTTTTCAAAGATACAGGTAGTCCTCACTTACGATGGTAACTGAGACTGGCAAGTCTGTCGCTAAATGATGCAGTCTTAAAGTGCATTGTCACGTGACCACTCTGACTTTTGACAGCCCACAAGGCCCAACCACACCCAATATTCCCCCAAAATTTCATGATTGATAGTATGGAAAGTTGTTAAGAGATCCAGGATTTCTAATTGATTACTGACTCCAATTCAATGAGACAGGAAAATACTAGGATCGAAATCCAGTTTAATATTAGCAAAAATTAAGTTCTTTTTTGCTCACTCAAAATCTGTTCTAACCTCAAAAACCTGCCCCTTTCACATTCCACCAAGAATCACTACTTCCACTGACAGGCCTCTGAATTTTATTTTGTGGCTACAAGCAAAGACTAAAGTCTTGGCATGCTTATCTTGGAATACTTATCTCATTAAGTCCAGGAGAGCTTATTTTTAAGCAGACATGCTGAGAATTATATTGCAGTGATACAGATTCATCTGCCAACCTTTACTCCAGTCTTCCCCAATCTGGTGCCCTCCAGATACAGTATGCTGGAACTTAAAACTGCCAGAAGACTCAAACAGCATACCTGGAAGACACCAGTTGGGGAAGACTGGTTTAATTGATTTACTGTGAGGCTCCTTTTAGTTGAAAGCACTGAAATTAAAGGAATGCAGAACAGCTTAAAATAGATCTTTCCTGTCATATACTCTTTTGTTTCTCACAAGATCTTTCCATAATTTTCAACATTTAAATGCAACATTAATTGGTTAAAACAAATGACAACTGGAGAGAACATACATACATATACATCTACAGTCGTAGAAAAAAAATAATAAAGTTGATGAAATTGATGATCCTGAAGAGCATCTAATGACCCCACTGGAAAATGCAAATTTCCCCATTTCTGAGCAGACAAGATATCAAGATTTTCCCTACATTATGATGGAGATTTCTACCACCATGGCTATTGTATTCTCGTAGCTCTAAAAGCAGTAGGCACAAGGTGGGCATTTTAGATATTACAGTGATCACGAGAAATATTAATTCTGTCACATTCTAGTCTCCTCATTCCCATGTCATGCCCTGAGAATGAAGGAAGGGAGGTATTGAAAGTCATTTTTAAAGAAGATCATTTGTTGTTGTTTATTTGTTTAGTCGCTTCCGACTCCTCGTGACTTCATGGACCAGCCCACACCAGAGCTTCCTGTCGGTTGTCAACACCCCCAGCTCCCCCAGGGACGAGTCCATCAGCTCTAGAATATCATCCATCCATCTTGCCCTTGGTCGGCCCTTCTTCCTTTTGCCCTCCACTCTCCCTAGCATCAGCATCTTCTCCAGGGTGTCCTGTCTTCTCATTATGTGGCCAAAGTATTTCAGTTTTGCCTTTAATATCATTCCCTCAAGTGAGCAGTCTGGCTTTATTTCCTGGAGGATGGACTGGTTTGATCTTCTTGCAGTCCAAGGCACTCTCAGAATTTTCCTACAACACCACAGTTCAAAAGCATCGATCTTCCTTCGCTCAGCCTTCCTTATGGTCCAGCTCTTGCACCCATATGTTACTACGGGGAACACCATTGCTTTAACTATGCGGACCTTTGTTGTCAGTGTGATGTCTCTGCTCTTACCTATTTTATTGAGATTTGTCATTGCTCTTCTCCCAAGGATTAAGCGTCTTCTGATTTCCTGACTGCAGTCAGCATCTGCAGTAATCTTTGCACCTAGGAATACAAAGTCTTTCACTGCTTCTACATTTTCTCCCTCTATTTGCCAGTTATCAATCAAGCTGGTTGCCATAATCTTGGTTTTTTTTAGGTTTAGCTGCAAGCCAGCTTTTGCACTTTCTTCTTTCACCTTCATCATAAGGCTCCTCAGTTCCTCTTTGCTTTCAGCCATCAAAGTGGTATCATCTGCATATCTGAGATTGTTAATGTTTCTTCCAGCAATTTTAACTCCAGCCTTGGATTCCTCAAGCCCAGCATGTCACATGATGTGTTCTGCATACAAGTTGAATAGGTAGGGTGAGAGTATACAGCCCTGCCATACTCCTTTCCCAATCTTAAACCAGTCCGTTGTTCCGTGGTCTGTTCTTACTGTTGCTACTTGGTTGTTATACAGATTCTTCAGGAGGCAGACAAGATGACTTGGTATCCCCATACCATGAAGAACTTGACACAATTTGTTATGGTCCACACAGTCCAAGGCTTTAGAATAGTCAATAAAACAGAAATAGATGTTTTTCTGAAACTCCCTGGCTTTTTCCATTATCCAGCGGATATTGACAACTTGGTCCCTAGTTCCTCTGCCTTTTCTAAACCCAGCTTGTGCATCTGGCAATTCTTGCTCGATGAATTGCTGAAGTCTACCTTGCAGGATCTTGAGCATTACCTTACTGGCATGTGAAATGAGTGCCACTGTTCGATAGTTTGAACATTCTTTGGTGTTTCCCTTTTTTGGTATGGGGATATAAGTTGATTTTTTCCAATCTGATGGCCATTCCTGTGTTTTCCAAATTTGCTGGCATATAGCATGCATTACCTTGACAGCATCATCTCGCAAGATTTTGAACAGTTCAGCTGGGATGCTGTCGTCTCCTGCTGCCTTGTTGTTAGCAATACTTCTTAAGGCCCACTCAACCTCACTCTTCAGGATGTCTGGCTTTAGCTCACTGACCACACCGTCAAAGCTATCCCCAATATTGTTTCCTTCCTATACAGGTCTTCCGTATATTCTTGCCACCTTTTCTTGATCTCTTCTTCTTCTGGTAGGTCCTTGCCATCTTTGTTTTTGATCATACCCATTTTGGCCTGGAATTTACCTCCAATGTTTCTAATTTTCTGGAAGAGGTCTCTTGTCCTTCCTATTCTATTGACTTCTTCCACTTCCACGCATTGCTTGTTTAAAAATAATTCCTGATCTCTTCTGGTTAACCTCTGGAATTTTGCATTTAATTGGGCATATCTCCCCCTATCATTGTTGCCTTTTGCTTTCCTTCTTTCTTGGGCTACTTCTAGTGTCTCAGCAGACAGCCACTTTGCCTTCTTGGTTTTCTCTTTCTTTGGGAGGTATTTTGTTGCCGCCTCCTGAACAATGTTGCGAACGTCTGTCCATAGTTCTTCCAGGACCCTATCTACTAAGTCCAGTCCCTTAAATCTATTCTTCACCTCCACTACATATTCCTTAGGAATATGAGTGAGCTCATATCTAGCTGATCTGTGGGTCTTCCCTAATCTCTTTAGTCTGATCCTAAATTGTGCAATAAGAAGTTCGTGATCTGAACTACAGTCAGCTCCAGGTCTTGTTTTTACCGACTGTGTAGATGTCTGCCACCTTTGGCTGCAAAGGATGTAGTCAGTCTGATTTCGGTGTTGTCCATCTGGGGAAGTCCATGTATAAAGCTGTCTCTTAGGTTGTTGGAAGGGAGTGTTGGTTATGCACACTGAGTTGTCTTGGCAAAATTCTATCAGCCTATGTCCTGCTTCGTTTTGTTCTCCCAGGCCATGCTTACCTTTAATTCCAGGTGTCATTTGACTGCCCACCTTAGCATTTCAGTCTCCCGTGATGAAAATAACGTCTCTTTTAGGTGTGTTGTCCAGTAGGTGCTGCAGATCTTCATAGAACTGCTCTACGTCAGCTTCTTCAGCATCTGTGGTTGGGGCGTATATTTGGATCGCTGTGATGTTAGATGGCTTGCCCTGAATTCGAAAAAGAAGATCATGGGAAGCAAATATTCAACAAACAAAAAGAGAGAGACAGCTAGAAGTGGGATGAAGTCAGATGGGGTGGGGTGGGGTGGGATGGAGAACCACTTTTCTCATCCTTTGTCCTGGTAAAAACAGGATCTTCCATTATATCTATTCTCATCAATATAGGACTGCACTTTCTCTGTGGAAACCTACACTTGTATACTTAGGAGAAAGTCAACTGTGTTCTGTGAAGTTTACTTCCTGTAGCTTTGTAGGATATTAATGGTACAGAACAACCATGTACATTACAATTCAGAAGTAAGACCCCTTGATTTTGTGGTGCTTGCTTCTGGTTTAGTGGTAACATGATTTAAAAAGTCATAAACTGAAAATTAAGTTTGCCCTAAGTTTCAAACAAATTGTTGAAATATGGCAAATAGAATATCAGCAGTAGCTATACCCACCTATTCTTCATTTTCCCATCCTGGAACTGATGTATCATGTGTACACTTATGTTAAGAAAATCTGAGGGCAATTACATATGTTAGTAAGTGGCATAAGTTTCCTCGTTTATGGTACATACATAAGGTATCCTGCTGGATGCTCTTTTAATAAATGTAGCAATGTATATATTTCTGTTCTGGTACTATTTTGTTTATTAGACAGGCCTAGCATGCTCAGAAGGAAAGATGTGACTTGAACTCAGAAAGAAATATCTCTAGGCTTGGCACATGTACAGCCCAGTAAATGGGAAAAGAAATCAATTACCCAAAAGGTCCAAAGAAACAGCACAGTGATAGGAATAATAAAAGTGCTTAGTCCTCAATTTATGAAAGCAATAGAATATGTGAACAGCCCAGACCTCAGGATGTCATAAAATGGGAGGGTCAACATCTCATGAGAGTGAGAAATTTCTTGTAGCAACTGAGGTGGTTTTGTCAAAAATAATCTTTCGATGTCTAAAGGACGAATCTAATTTAGCAGCAAAATTTGAAAGCATCAGGGCTATTTGCAGAATCTAGCTCTCTGGAGACAAGATTACAGCTTTCAGCATTTGCCCATATTTAGAAATCTCTTGGTCTATTGCCCCCAAAGATTTTATGCTTAATGTAAGATTGGACTCTGTAGAAATTGTCAGGTGAGACTGGTTGTTCCACACCCCCTACCTCCCATCCTTGGCATGAACTCCCATGCAGGAATCAGGCAAGTGAGAGCCCAGGAAGACAATCCTTCTTCCTAAGTGAACTATGTCAGAATATGGGCTTCATAAAAATGATAGATTTGAGATATGTTGAGGAACGAAAGGTCTCAGAATACAGAACGTACATCGCTGTCAAGTATGTCATGCAAGGAGATGCATACTATGAAAGAGCAAAGCAATAGTTTATCCACACCCTGGGATATTAGCACATCATCAAAGCATAATGGTGTTGACAGCAGCCTAACCTTCCACATTAGGCAATTGGGTTGCCCTCTTAAATTTCACAAAATTCCCCAATATAAGCTTCTTTTGGGACATTGTGGGAATGTTAGAATATCAACTGCTCTTTGTTTGCCAGAGCTAGGGTTACAATGATATTAGGGGGAAATTTCTTGAGTACGTCCTCAAATTTAGAGTTGACTCTGGATTTAACCATGATGCAGTTACAGCTAAATCCATGCTACTGTAGATGCTTGAAGTACAGTACTAGAGAGCATTGGCCCTGGAACCCAAGCAAGCTAGATGTAGCTGAACTTGCAAAGTTGTAGCCCTGATTCAGTCCCCTTGGAATTATGCTCTCTGCCTGCAGAAACAAGCTGTTCCTAAGGCTGAAAGACTCATCCATGTAGGGCTGGACGTAAATGATGAAGCATTTTTAGAAGAGAAGGGTGGAGTCGGCTTCTGATTGACTGAGCTAAACCAATACCGGCTAAAGAGTGAGGATACTATGTATTTTTTAAAAAAAGACTTCAGTGAATAAGACTCAAAGGAATTCTATTCTAAACCTCTTTTTTTCAAGGCTTGCCGAGAACTTTGTGCTGCCTACATGCATTTTATACAGGGTTGCAATCAAAAACAGTAGACTGCTACTGAATGTAGTATAGTCCACCCTAGCATCTTATTCTGTGGCTTATTTGTAATAATAATGTATAGCTCACTTATGGGAGAAAAACACTAACCCTGGGGCATCCAAATTCCTGGGTATATAGTATATGTCAATCTCGATGGACTGTGTGTTTGAAATTCTGGTCATCAGTTTACCTGATTGACCTAGCAGAAGTTACATATGATGACTTGGGTCCAAATTTATATTCCACTCATAGGGATCCTCTGTTCAAAGAAAGGATGGTGCCAATGTAGCTAAAAACTGAGCAGCTTTTTACAAATTTATCTTAGATTAACTCAAAAATTAACTCACCCCTTCTAACAATAAGACAAATGAGAACTTTCTCCAGTCCTACAGAAAGCCTCCATTACCCCCCAGAAATACCCATACAAACCTTTCTGATATCCAGAATGCCTCACTGCCACAGAACAAAACTTTCCTCCTTCGATTGCTTAACTTTAAAGCAGCAACTGCAGCAGGATAAACAGGAACAGGAGGAATGTTACCACACTCCCATCCCCAGCTTGCAGTTTGTGCCGTGCTGTTTCCCAAAATATCAGGACAATAGACTGCAGCATCTGCAAGACCTTGCTGTTTTCATCAGAATGATGAAAGCAGCATTGTGGCATTGGTCCACAAGCTCCACTCCTTTTGTATGTGCATACAGTGCAGTGACACAGGTACAAAAGGAACAGGGCTTTCATCACCTTGACACCCCTTCCTGCTCCCCTCCATGGACGCTGCTGGCAACAGACTAGAAAGACGTTCTTCCCCACCCTCCTCTTCCTGCAAGTCTTTGCTGCTGCTCTCAGCACAGCTTGAAATCAGTCAAGGAGGTGCTGGGAATGGCAGAGCCAGCAGGGAAATCTTTGGGGGTATTTCAAGAGAGAAATTGTAATTCTTTTCTAGTCTGGGTTTCAAGCTGAGCTGAAGAAAAATCTAGAGCTTGTATGCTTGCCTCTTCTTTGTGGTTGTTCTTAGCAGCCACTCATAGTAACTTGCTAGTCCAAGCCCAGAGGATTTGCCAACATCTCAATTGGTGGCAGGACTGGACCTGGTTAGCACTTGGATGGGAGGCAATCAGGAATATCAGAGCTACATGGTAAACTGGGAAATGAGACATCTCAGAAGAAGGCAGCAGCAAACCACTTCCATTCCATTGCCAAGAAAAGTTGTTTGGATGTGTCCGGAAATGGAAGTTGACTCTAGGGAGACAACCTTTGCCTACATTTGCACATCTTGGCATGTAGAAAAGTCACCACACATCTAGCTACATCCTTCCATTTCTGCAAGCTCTTTGCAAGATTTTGTCAAAAGTATTTTGACTCCTTTTTTTTAAATGGCTAATTAGTGTCTGGCTTCCCCAGCTTGATATCCTTCAGATGTGTCAGATTACAATACCAACTTTGGAGGAAGTTACAATGGGGAAGATGGATTTCTAAAATGATAGCCTGCACCTTTCTAATTTATTTTGTTTCTACACTGAAATTCCTTGTTGAAATTTTTTTTATGTTTTATGTCATGAGTACATATGGTGAGCAGGAGGGGGCCTCTATCCAGGGGGGAAAACGCATGCGTAGTTTAGAAGCTTTGAACTGTCCTTCAAAGAAACTCAGAAGAGACTCACCTTGAGTTTTGGGGTTTATCTGTCTGGGTTTTCCATGCTCCTTCAGTTTGGTAGGATTGTCTATCTACTAGGGTAAAGGTAAAGGTTTCCCTTGACATTAAGTCCAGTCGTGTCCGACTCTAGGGGGTGGTGCTCCTCTCCGTTTCAAAGCCGAAGAGCCGGCGTTTGTCCGTAGACACTTCTGTGGTCATGTGGCCAGAATGACTACACGGAACGCTGTTACCTGCCTGCCAAAGCAGTACCTATTAATCTACTCACATGTGCATGTTTTCGAACTGCTAGGTTGGCAGGAGCTGGGACTAGCAACGGGAGCTCACCCCGTCATGTGGATTCGAACCGCCGACCTTCCGATCAGCAAGCTCAGCAGCTCAGCGGTTTAACCCGCAGCGCCACCGCGTCCCTGTCTACTAGAGCAGTTAATAAAAACTAGAGACTAATTTCTTGTCTCAGCGTGGTTTTTTGCTTAGGACATTTTATAATATAATATAATATAATATAATATAATATAATATAATATAATATAATATAATATAATATAATATAATATAATATAATATAATATAATATAATATAATATAATATAATAAATATAATAAAAATTTTATATATATATTGATTTTTGGCGACAGAGCCAGTGACATACAGCTAGCAGAACCCAACTCTCTTTCCTGGTTCAGACTGACCTTCTATGAGTACAAAACTTGGGCAGTGAAAGATGTCCAAATGGCAGGCATGACTGGGTGATAAATACCCTGCTCCATATTTTCCACACAGGTAAAAAGGGGCAGAGCTATGACTGCACAACTCAAGCTCACCATTTTGACATCACCATTACCTATACGGATGCCCTTGACAAGACTTCTGGTCTCAGGAGGGCATTAATCCTGTTTTATAAAAACAAGTCTAGAGCACTTTCAGAAAATCACTAAAGCTAAAAACAAAACACCTGGACTAGTGCTTTTTCATCTTCACACCATGGTTAGAGGGATGGAAGGATGAATTCTCGTACAATTTCTCCTACCACTCAGATTTCTTTGGATCTAAAATTCCACTATGAGAATTCTGTGCTCACAATTCCTTTTCCTCCCAAAAGACCCAGAGGAAAGCATGCAAGGAACCTTTGTCCTGTCACAGCTTTAATATATCTCTCTGGTTTTGCATCGCATTTTTATATTCCCACTAACTACTTCATTAAATTCTGCATAAACTCCACTTAGCTGAGTAATTGAAACAGCAAGTCAGATTCCTATTGCTCTTTTTTTAAACAAAGGTAGAAAATCAAAATTAGCTGTTTTAAAAATTATTTTTAGAAGGAAGTCTTAATCTGTCTCACAATGGCAACAACATTATTCCCATTTCATCTAATGGTTATGTTCGCATTTCACTTATTAAAATTAATCTACTTCAATTATATTAAAATCAGTAGAGCTGTGCTCAGCTGTATTGATAGATAATAGCAATAAAGGGAAAGAAGGATTTCAAAGCACTACAGCTGCCGGAAACAGCAACAACACTGCAGTAATTGCTTGATCCTAGAGAGGAAAAACAAGGAAAGCCAAACTTTGCCATCAGGAGGCAAAGGCATTATAATAAGATGATCCTGTAGGTAGAAATCTTCCAGGGAAGCAGCATTGACCCTACATCTCAAAATGTACTTTTAAATAAATAAATAAACATCAGATAGTCACTGGTAGAGTAGAAAAGTAGGGCACAAACAAACAAATAAGCAAATAATTAATGAATAAGAGAAGCTGAATGCCCCAATTAAATGAAGGCTGCTTTTTTTTTAAAAAAAAAAGTCACTCATTGGTAACCTTACTTATCCCCCCTACCCCACCCCAGTTGACCCCTTCCCCAGGGTGTGAATACCAGAATCATGTATCTCCCCAACCTACTTTTCCAGAAAAGTTCCTTGTCATCTTTGCCAAGGGGGAATTTTAGCCCCATTTTCTAAGCATCCTGCCATCAAGGGATGGGTAGAAAAAGTTAAAGGAAACCCCACTTCAACAGAGAAAAGACCACAAATCACCTCATTCAAAGCAGGGGAAAATGAATAAAGTCACACAATTAAAAGTGGGGAAGGTAGTCCTTTCAGGAGTTGGGGGCTCCATAGTCCCTTGCCATTGACTGTGCTAGCTGGGGTTGATGCTAACTGAAGTCTCAAATATCTAGAAGACCCGAGGTTGCCCATTGCTAGAGCAATTTATCTGGGGACTGTTCTATTAATTATCTATCTTGTATTTGTTATTTTTCCTTTGTATTTATTTTTAATTTGTAACTGTTTTCATCTTTGACCTCAATAAAGAAATATCTAGGGAATTTAGTATCCTAAGATATAGTGATGGGCAGCAATTTAAACAGATTGTAAAAGAAGACCAGAGAAATCCATACAGGCTAGGGATTTTGTGCCACAGTAGCTCATTAGGGCATATAATAGTATAAATAACAGGTTTTTATTTTTCATTTTTTACTTCCATGCCTTCCTAACGGTTGCCTGAAAGTACCTCCTGGGCACTGTTTTCTGAGTCTTATTGAGCAGGGGTCCCCTTCTAAAATTCTCATTTGAAGTGTGGTCATTTCATGCTCTGAGCTGTCAATGTATAGCATGTAGTCCAGTGAGGAGAAAAAGATAAAGTAGACCATGCATGCAGGACAACTCAACAAAAGTCCATTTTCCACCATTAAGATGATAAGATCATCAGACTTTGTAGAAGACCCAGCACACAGAACATTGTGTTTGCAGTCGAGATGACAAAATGAACTCGCTGGGTCTCTTCTCACAGCAAATTGTTTATACATGTATTTCCACAGATGGATTTCTTTATGAATAATTTTTATTGAAAGAAGATATTACAAAGATTTTAAAAACTACAGAGACATAGAAGAAGAAATAGAAAAAGAATAGATTATAAAGGGGTAAAAGAAACAGTGAAAAATAACAAAAAAGCAAGAAGAAGAAAGATAGATTTTAAAAAGGAATGCAGATAGTCTGCACTTAACTACAGTAATTGGGACCAGAATTTCCATCGCTAAATGATGCGGTCGTAAACTGCAATATCATGTGACTGTGTTGCTTAGCACGGCAATCCCTGCAGTCCTCAGTTGCCATCATTAAGCAAATCACTGTGGGTCATCAAGCAAGAACCTCATGTGACTGCGGTCTCTGACTTCCTGCTGGCTTCCCCATTGACTTTGCTTGTGGGAAGCTGGCAGGGAAGGTTGCAAATCATGATCATGTGACCATGGGATGCCAAGATGGTTAGAAACGAAGACCAGTTTCTCCTTAATGGACTTTAGCTGACCAGGATTGAACACCAAGGCTTTAAAGATTTGTTCATAGATAACAGATGAGACATGGGAAGAAGAGATCATTTGTTGTATTTTAAGGGAAAGTGATGTTCCTCAAATTGCTTATACTTGTTGTTATGAAGGGGGAAGTCATTTCTTTATATATTTCTTTTCTTCTTTACTATATTCTCACTTCTCTTTCTTTTCTATTTGTCTCTTTCCTTTTTCTGCACTTTTCTTTTTCCTTTAGTTTAGTTTGTATTTGCATTTACTATGTTTATTAAAAACTTTAATAAAATTATAAAAAGAAAAAAGAAAGAACTGCAAGCCAGTTGCCAAGTGCCCAGATTGCAAACATGTGACTGCGGCAGTGCTGTGATGGCCGGAACTTCGAGGACCAGTTGTAAGTACCACTTATTAAGTGCCGTCATAAGTTTGAATGGTCACTGAACAAGTGGTTTTTGACTGAGGACAACCTGTAAATTCATATATTTGGGGAGATAATAGATTTCCCACTGAGTATAGAAGATAGTGGCCAGGGGAACTTCCACCTTTGGTGCAATCCTTGCTCTGCAACGGTTGCTTCATTGTTGCTCTAAATTCCTTATGCAAAGTACTTCAGTGCATTAACTACCAAAACAAGAAAAAAAACATGAAAAGAGTCTTCTAAAGACATTGCCCTTGTGATATCTGTAGGCCAATGATGAGCTGATGGCATCATTCTTCTTTTTGTCAATTGAGACTTACATGGCTTGATTTATTCATCTAGCTGGTTCTCTTTTTCTCCCTCTAAGATTGGGATTTCTATATTTCACCTTCTCACAAAGTGCCTCGGGGCAGCTATCAAAAGCAGTACGATTAAACAATGAAACCATATAAACAACAAAGCAGCAGATGAAAAGAACACATAATCAATAACTAGAATGAGTAGAAGAAAGAGAAAGATTTTGAAGTAAAGGAGGCCAACCTGTGGTCTTCTGGCTTCAAAAGCTCTGTGCAGGTAGTTAATTCCTATCTCAAATAAGGAAAGATGAACTATACAGAGGGCCAATGAGAAAAGGATCAAAAACAAAAGAAGTAGGTGGCAGAAAAAAAGAGGGAGATGGGATGGTCCTCATCACTTCTGGCTCTGGAAGTGTCCATCACAATCTTTGGTCTTGCCCGCTGGTAGCCTGCAGGCCATCACATATCCTCCTCAAAGGAACACAGCCCTAACCCTGCTTCAAAGCTGAGAAGTAGACCAATCAAAAGAAGGGAGGAAAAGTCAAGCATCATTAATGACTTAAAAGAACAGGGCTTCCATTGTTGCCTAAAGAAATGTCAGCATGAGCTACATAAGTCTTTGGAAGTTGTTTCAAACCTCTTCGGGTGCCATTCTACTGAAAAGATCCTCTCTTTATTATTGGCCACATATCCAAAAATAAAAAGACGAGGACAAGCAGAAAAAGGTATTGCCCACTCAGAGCATTGTTGCCGGAAGGGCAGCACATTTAACATCTCATTTCATCTCCCTAGGGCTGAACACAGAGGCTGGTGCATAGTCTGCCAGTTTGTCACCTGGCTGCACAGCTGTTCTTTTCAACAGCAGGTAGATATTCAAATATTGTCAGGAGATCATATGCTGGGAAAAGTATAACTGCTAATGCTCCCACACCCAAGGTATCTTAAAAGCACAAGAACAAGGCACACCTGTGTGTGTGTGTGTTATACCCGTGTCTCAACTAGCAGAGTAATAGTTAGGGGAAATGTGCTCTGGTCACTGTGCATGTACAAAATTCATTTCTGTTACCAACAGAGAGAACAAGAGAATATAGGCGAAACCCAGGGTTTAGGAAACTGTAACTCCTACATTAAGTTGCATGCTATCAAGCATTTTTCATTCTAGAATTTAAGCATTGGTAAGTCTTCTTCAGACATCAGTTCTGAACATTTGGAGGATTCATGGGATTCATATTTCTGTCTGGAAATGTAATGGGAAGAAGGAATAAGCTTGAGGAACATGAGGAAGAGCTGCTACTGTCAGCCCTTCATGGTGGTCCAAACAAGAAGCACAAACCATAGTACTAATACTATCTTTATTGTTTGCTTACCGTAACAGAATCCTGCAAGTCTGAAAGCACTTCTCCCCTCCTTTACTTTTACTTTTCAGGAAAGTAGGGAGGGTGCCTTCTGAAACGCTTCCCACACCTCCTCTGTTTCTGTGGGCTGAGATACAGTACCTTTTGCATGACGGTAGTCTAGTCTGTGACTCATCCATCTGTCTCCCAGGGTCATTTCCACATACCATTACAACTAACAAGACAACAGTCAGATAAAAGAAATCTGAGTCAGGGCAGAACTGTAATCTGAGCAAGCGTCTCAGACGTGACCCTCCTTAGTTCTCATGAAGATAAAGGGAGGGAGGGGAAAGTGCATTCAGACTTGCAAGATTCTGTTACTGTAACCTTATAATAAAAGTACTATTAGCATTCATTTCCTAGTCTGGTCTACTTTGGAGGGCTGACAGGCTCCCTACATCTGCAACTTCCCTGAATTCATCAGGAGGAGCTGGAAATAACTGCTTTGCACTAATGATGGTACTAGTAAGAATACTACTACTAAATAAATGTTACCATTTATCTGAGCTGTGTAACTGTGTTCTGGAAAATATTTTGCAGCCCTTGTTGTTTATTCGTTTAGTCGCTTCCGACTCTTCGTGACTCCATGGACCAGCCCACACCAGAGCTTCCTGTCGGTCGTCAATACCCCCAGCTCCCCCAGCGACGAGTCCGTCACCTCTAGAATATCATCCATCCACCTTGCCCTTGGTCGGCCCCTCTTCCTTTTGTCTTCCACTCTCCCTAGCATCAGCATCTTCTCCAGGCTGTCCTGCCTTCTCATTATGTGGCCAAAGTATTTCAGTTTTGCCTTTAATATCATTCCCTCAAGTGAGCAGTCTGGCTTTATTTCCTGGAGGATGGACTGGTTGGATCTTGCAGTCCAAGGCACTCTCAGAATTTTCCTCCAACACCACAGTTCAAAAGCATCGATCTTCCTTCGCTCAGCCTTCCTTATGGTCCAGCTCTCGCAGCCATAGGTTACTACGGGGAACACCATTGCTTTAACTATGCGGACCTTTGTTGTCAGTGTGATGTCTCTGCTCTTAACTATTTTATCGAGATTTGTCATTGCTCTTCTCCCAAGGATTGAGCGTCTTCTGATTTCCTGACTGCAGTCAGCATCTGCAGTAATCTTTGCACCTAGGAATACAAAGTTTTTCACTGCTTCTACATTTTCTCCCTCTATTTGCCAGTTATCAATCAAGCTGGTTGCCATAATCTTGGTTTTTTTTAGGTTTAGCTGCAAGCCAGCTTTTGCACTTTCTTCTTTCACCTTCATCATAAGGCTCCTCAGTTCCTCTTCGCTTTCAGCCATCAAAGTGGTATCATCTGCATATCTGAGATTGTTAATGTTTCTTCCAGAGATTTTAACTCCAGCCTTGGATTCCTCAAGCCCAGCATGTCGCATGATGTGTTCTGAATACAAGTTGAATAGGTAGGGTGAGAGTATACAGCCCTGCCGTACTCCTTTCCCAATCTTAAACCAGTCCGTTGTTCCGTGGTCTGTTCTTACTGTCGCTACCTGGTCGTTATACAGATTCTTCAGGAGGCAGACAAGATGACTTGGTATCCCCATACCACTAAGAACTTGCCACAATTTGCTATGGTCCACACAGTCCAAGGCTTTAGAATAGTCAATAAAACAGAAATAGATGTTTTTCTGAAACTCCCTGGCTTTTTCCATTATCCAGCGGATATTGGCAATTTGGTCTCTAGTTCCTCTGCCTTTTCTAAACCCAGCTTGTACATCTGGCAATTCTCGCTCCATGAACTGCTGAAGTCTACCTTGCAGGATCTTGAGCATTACCTTACTGGCATGTGAAATGAGTGCCACTGTTCGATAGTTTGAACATTCTTTAGTGTTCCCCTTTTTTGGTATGGGGATATAAGTTGATTTTTTCCAGTCTGATGGCCATTCTTGTGTTTTCCAAATTTGCTGGCATATAGCATGCATTACCTTGACAGCATCATCTTGCAAGATTTTGAACAGTTCAGCTGGGATGCCATCATCTCCTGCTGCCTTGTTATTAGCAATGCTTCTTAAGGCCCACTCAACCTCACTCTTCAGGATGTCTGGCTCTAGCTCACTGACCACACCATCAAAGCTATCCCCGATATTGTTATCCTTCCTATACAGGTCTTCTGTATATTCTTGCCACCTTTTCTTGATCTCTTCTTCTTCTGGTAGGTCCTTGCCATCTTTGTTTTTGATCATACCCATTTTTGCCTGGAATTTACCTCCGATGTTTCTAATTTTCTGGAAGAGGTCTCTTGTCCTTCCTATTCTATTGTCTTCTTCCACTTCCACGCATTGCTTGTTTAAAAATAATTCCTGATCTCTTCTGGCTAACCTCTGGAATTTTGGATTTAATTGGGCATATCTCCCCCTATCACTGTTGCCTTTTGCTTTCCTTCTTTCTTGGGCTACTTCTAGTGTCTCAGCAGACAGCCACTTTGCCTTCTTGGTTTTCTCTTTCTTTGGGAGGTATTTTGTTGCCACCTCCTGAACAATGCTGCGAACTTCTGTCCAGAGTTCTTCCAGGACCCTATCTACTAAGTCCAGTCCCTTAAATCTATTCTTCACCTCCACTGCATATTCCTTAGGAATATTAGTGAGCTCATATCTAGCTGATCTGTGGGTCTTCCCTAATCTCTTTAGTCTGATCCTAAATTGTGCAAGAAGAAGTTCGTGATCGGAACTACAGTCAGCTCCAGGTCTTGTTTTTACCGACTGTACAGATGTCCACCACCTTTGGCTGCAAAGGATGTAGTCAATCTAATTTCGGTGTTGTCCATCTGGTGAAGTCCATGTATAAAGCCATCTCTTAGGTTGTTGGAAGAGAGTGTTTGTTATGCAGAGTGAATTGTCTTGGCAAAATTCTATCAGCCTATGTCCTGCTTCGTTTTGTTCTCCCAGGCCATGCTTACCTGTAATTCCAGGTGTCATTTGACTGCCCACCTTAGCATTCCAGTCTCCCGTGATGAAAATAACATCTCTTTTAGGCATGTTGTCCAGTAGGTGCTGCAGATCCTCATAGAACTGCTCTACTTCAGCTTCTTCAGCATTTGTGGTTGGGGCATATATTTGGATCACTGTGATGTTAGATGGCTTGCCCTGAATTCGAATTGAGATCATTCTGTTGTTTTTTGGATTGTATCCAAGCACTGTTTTAGCCACTTTACTATTAATTATGAAGGCTACTCCATTTCTTCTGTCTTCCTCTTGTCCACAGTAGTAGATCTGGTGGTCATTTGATGTGAAGTGGCCCATTCCAGTCCATTTCAGTTCACTGACTCCCAAAATGTCGATCTTTAATCTTGACATCTCCCCAATAACCACATCCAATTTGCCCTGGCTCATAGATCGTACATTCCAGGTTCCAATGGTGTGTTGATCCTTAGAACATCGGATTCGCCGTTCACCACCAGCACCGTCGGCTGCTAGCCGTCCTTTCGGCTTTGAGCTAGCTGCGTCATCACGTCTGGGGCTAGTTGAGCTCATCCTCTGTTCCTCCCCAGTAGCATTTTGACCATCTTCCGACCTGGGGGTCTCATCTTCCGATGGTATACTGACATATCTCTGGTTGTACTGATCCATTGAGTTTTCACGGCAAGAATACTGGTGTGGGTTGCCATTACCTTCCCCAGGGATCGCATTTAGTCTGACCTCTCTGTCATGACCTTCCCATCTTGGGTGGCCCTTCACGGTTTAGCTCATGGCATCATTGAGGTGCTCAAGCTCCAGCACCACGACAAGGTAACGATCCTTTGCTGAAGTTTGCAGCCCTACCTCTCACTAAAGGTAAGAAGTGTTGAACTAATGCTCCTAGTTGGAATCCTCCAGTTCTAGCATCCATTTTTTACCATAGCATCTATGTATGAGCAGAATCAAGCCTCTTCAGGTTACCTAGAGATACCTCCAAAAGTCCAAAAGAAGAAGTTAAGTTTATTAAGTTACCTGCTCCAATTGAAAGCCTGCCTCTCCGAACTTGCTACCTGCAGGGTGGGGGAAAGGGGAAGAAAGGAGGGAGAACTGTATTCTGCTTGCAAGAAGCAGGGTGAAAAAGAAAATCTGAGAGTAATTTATCAGGGTAAAACAGAACAAAGACCAAAAGTGACACAACACAGGAGTTGTTTTCTTGAGAAGTCTATTCCCAATACCCATAATGCTTCATAGGATGAAAGGCACAGCAAAGAGTTGGCATTTCTGGAGTTGTATCAGTTACTGGTCAGATCAACAGATCAAGTCAGGGGCTGGCCTGTGCTTCCCTCATCTACTTTCCCACTTTTATATCTGTGCAGTTATCATGACTCATCCAACATGACTCACCCAACATCTATCTGTTGCTAAGCCAGTATTTGAACCCAGCTCCATCAGGCTCATAGCACCTGCTGGACCAGAAGCAGAAAGAGATAACCTCTTTATACTATGCAGGATTTCTGTGGAGAAGGTGCACTTGCAGTCATTATTCAGATCATAGATGGAACAGGCTATTTCACAAAGTAGAAGATGAAAAATGAGTTAATTATATTCCAGGAGCCTTGATTGATCTTGTTTAGAAAGGGCTTGCCTGGATCTAGTTGTATTTTTGGCTAGGAAAGTCAACAGTGACTATTATTTCTTTGGGTTACTTAAGCTCCTTTTATCCTTTAATGGATACCATCCCCTTGCTTGCATCTTTTTTTTTATTGTGAGTATTTTAGAATTTGTCCTTCCTGAATTAACAAAAAACACCATCTAGGAGAAGTTAGAGGGAAATTGTTTAGCAAGCACCTTCCTAACTGGGGCAGCTTCAGATCACTTCCTCCCAGCCAAATCTGACCCCTTCCCTTCCCTTCCCTTCCCTTCCCTTCCCTTCCCTTGCTGTCTCTTTGGGTTCTATTACAAGGGATACAGAACAGGACAAACAGAGGACATACTTATCTGCATGGCAAGTAAACCTGCTGTGAGACCATTCCTTTATGTAGCAACAGCTGATAAGGCAAGGATACAACATCAGGTCAGCAGTAAAGCTAACATCAGGAAGAAAGAGCTATTCTACCCAAAGGAACAGCTTTATATCCTGTACTGTAGATATTGCAGGAGGAGAACTGTGTTAGTCTGTGGTGGCAAAAAATCAGTAATCTGGTGGCACCTTTTCTGACTTACAAGTTTCATTAAAAGGCATAAACTTTCATGAGCTGCAGCTCACTTCATCAGAGGCCTGCAGTGGCTATACTGGAGTAGAGTTTAAATTGGGGTGGGGGTGAAGGAAAGTGGATTACCCCAAGGAAGCCGAGAAACAACTCTCCAATACCACATTCTATCAACTTCTGTCCTCAGATCCCACAACAACATATCAGACAGAACTACATAATCTGATGGAAGAATTTCCTAAAGATGCACAGGACTGTATCTACATGAAAACACCCCAGGAGCCCCAACCAGGCATCTACTACCAACTTCCAAATGTACACAAACCAGGCAACGTGGGCTGTCCCATTGTCTTAAGCACTGGAATGATCACAACTGGAATATATGTTTCATGTACTCTGTGCTCAGACCTTATGGCACTAGACTCCCAACTAAGTAAGAGATACCACAGACTTCCTAAGAAAAGTTAACTCCACAGGCAATCTCTCTAACGCCACAATTTTAGCCACCGTGGATATTGAGGCACTATATACCAATATTCCCCACAATTATGGACTTCAGGCCATCAAGAATATCATCACTGATGCCAAAACAGCACGCCTTCCACCAGAACGTGTGACTTTGTACTCACTCATAACTACTTCACCTTTGGTAATAACATGTATCTGCAAATCAGTGGCACAACCATGGGTCCTCAAAATGCCAGTAGCTTCATGGCTGACTAGAACAACATTTTCTTAAGTCTCAGCCCCTGAAGCCCCTGCTTTACATTGATGACATTTTTATCATCTGCACCATGGAAATGAATCTCATCAAGTTCCATCATGACTTCAACAACTTCTACTCTACCATCAACCTCAGCCTAGCCCTATCAACAGAACAAGTCCACTTCCTTGATGTCACTGTAGAACTACACAATAGGCACATAAACACCATGTTCTACTGACTTACTTTTAACCTGCAGGTGCATAACTAACCTCTCTTCTCTGTCTTCCCCCCCACTGCCCCAATTTAAATCCTATATCAATCCTACATCAATCCTACATTAATCTAGCCACTCCATACATTTAATGAAGTGAGCTGCAGCTCACAAAAGCTTATGCTTTTTAATACAGTTTTTAAGTTGGAAAAGATCCCCTTTTGTAATCTGCTAAGGAGACTGCACTGAGTCTCCACTCTGAGTCAGAGATTTTCTTACTTATAAGTAAACCCCAGGGTTAAATTTACTTCCCATTAAACTCTTTGGGGTCAACAGTGTTAGACTGGTAGGGCACCAAGCTGAATGAGGAACATCTTCAGTGTCTACTAGAAAGAAAATGGAACAGAAGAAATCTGCATGCACTTCATACAAAGCGAAGTGGATTGCTTCAGAAGTATTGAAGCTTCCTCTGAAGCATAACAGATCTTTTCCCAATTCATGCAAAGTGAAGCAGGGTAGTTTGTCCTTGAAGCTACAGATAGCTTTGGGCAGCTGCCCCAAAGCGCATCCCTTCAGAATCCTTCTCTCCTGCCTGTCCATGAGATAATAAACAGAATTCAGCATGATGTGTATGCACTTGGCCACAGAACCACCTAGAGGATCTGGGGCTTTCATCAAAACAATGAAAGCAGCATTGTGCTATCATAATGTAAAGGCTACCCCTTTTGTATGTACTGTATATGTGACATCACAAGGCATGTCTAAAGGGGCAGAGCTTCAGCACAATGCTAGCTTCACCATTTGCCCTCCCTTTGCCCCCCACCACTGCAGATGCCTCTGCTTGGCCAGTGTACATGTGTGCATGTCAGATCCCAGGATTCTTCTTTGTCTTTCTGACATACCAGAAAAAAATCCCCTCGAACTAAGATGGCAATATGCAGATGTTATTTTTTAATAAAAGCATTGTATTTACATGTAAATGCATATGATTTACATATAAATCTGTTTATGGGCACGAGGTAAATGTGAAGCAGTTCAAAATGTGTCTTGAACATTAGTCAAATATTTGGATGCAAGCAACAGCAGCACATTATAGACTTAAGATTAGAAAAAAGGCAGAATCATTTTTATTGATACAAACATAGCCACACCCAGAACCTGCAACAGTACAGCCGTCTTCTCACTGAATTGGCTTGAAGAAATATACCACTGCACAGTTATCACCGAAAGCAATGCAATACTCTAAATCCAAGTGGCTCATAAATATGCAAGCTATCTTAGAAAAGAAACCCCCGGTCTGTAAAGATGAAAAGGAAGTGTGCAAGTATGCAGGAGGCCTCCTCAAAATAAAAATTGCAAGCTATGGCAAATGATAAATTATGCCCATCATAAAGTCCACCCTTATCTCAGTGCTGGCTTTCTCCCCTGCCTCTTTCTTCTTCATGACAGTTTTAAGAGAGTTCCATTTAGAATTATGGGGTTATATTATGAATGAATGTGGGTCTTGGCCACCATTCTCACTGAGTCCCCTCCCCCTGAGTTGTGGGCCATTTCAGCAGAATGGCTTGGTCAAAGGATAAAAGGGGTCAAAACAAGTTTCCTTGCCAGTGACATTGTGTACGCTGCTAAACTGCATATGAAATGTAATACTGTAGCTGTTGTCTCCTCTTTCTCTATTTAATTATTGGTCCCCTTCCTTGTCTTCTGCCCTCAGTCAAAATAAGATAACAACAGTAGCTGCTTGTTCTTCGCTTTGTTTCAAGCTATAGAAGAGTGTTCATAACAATGTAGGCCCTTAAAAAACAAACAAAACTTCTTACTTACCCAAGGAAAATCTTACCCAACCTAGTGACCTCCAGGTGTGTAGGAACTGTAGTCCAATCCTCCTAAAGGGTACCAAATTTCAGAAAGTTGAAGGACAATTGGCATTGTAAGATGAAGGTAATGCTTATTGGTATTTAGGCAAGGTACCTTAGGTGTCCGTGTCATCCGTAGATGGGGCCCATAGAACCTAATGGTTGTTGTTCATTTGCTTTTTAATGTTTTAAACATGGCCTCATGAAATCTCCTGAAATCACCAAATCTTGCACAATTTCAGCATTACCACTTAAAAACTGAAACTTGCAAAATCTAATTATTTCAGACAACTTTTTAAAAACATGAGGAGGAGGCACCTAGGTTATAACTCAAGAACATGTGAGGGTACTTGAAGACAGAGTTGACCCATGATGTAGGGTATCAACAGGACTTTTTCGTGGCCCAAAGAAGCTTCACATCTAAACTTCAGAAGAAATGGAGATAACAGAGGGACTGAAAAATGCAAGGCTCTGGAAACCACGCAATATGCCAGGGCTTGATTTTAGCATAAGACTACAAAGAAGTTGCATCAAAATTTCCATAGAATAATGGAGATTTGAAAAGTAAAGGAAGAGAAAAGTAACTTCATGAAAATGATGGGAAAGGGGTTCCAGGCAGATGGGGAAGTAAAACAAGTTAGAGCCCGTTATGGGGTATGAGACATCTGGGTAGTCAAAGGGCAATGGAGCTCCAGAAACAAAAATCACCAGAATTAATAACGTATGAATTATTAAACACCACAGTTTGTTAAATACCACTGTATTATTTTTAATATGAGTTTGTTCTTCAAGACTTTGAATATCTGGGTCAGCTTTTCAGGGAGCAGCTAAATGGCAGAAACCGTAACAGCAGAGGAGGCATGAGCAAAGGAAAGACGCAATCAAGAGGAGACTTTTGAAGATAAATGGCAACTAATAAGGCTTTGTTTAACCATTATAACCTGTCCCATGCATAGGCAACATCTGGCATGCCTTTGGCTTGTTGTCTCATTTCATTTTTATGATAAAAATTACACTTGATGTCAAGTTTGAGCTGTCCTAGTAATTCAAGCTTTAAATGAAGTTTGCCAGAGGGCTGACCAAATAGCAGCTAATGGCAGCTTAATTGCAGTTGTAATTAGGCATCTGTATTCTTATCACATACAGTGAAACTCATCCAAAGATTTGTTGTTCAACTTGTACTACAGGACACAGATAATCAATGAAATTAGCCTTCATGCCAGTCTCCTTAAATGCTGTTCTAGCTAAACTAGACTCTTGAACAGCCCAATTCACACAACCAAATGCATGTGTTCTGAATGTTGGATGAGCAAATAGTTTCAATATCTGCTAAAGGGCATGCATAAATGTCTCAATTCTGTTCAGTCTACAATTAGCTTGGTGGCGTTTAGGGGCACGGTCAGTATAGCCTGATGAAGCAACTGCATCCCCATTGCAACAAAACCCAGTGTGTGCATTATTCAGTCCTGCTTTTCAAATATTGGCATGTATGAATCCCATCATATTGGAAAACAGCCAATGAAATCTTTGTTCCAAAGCCCCCCGAAAGGGTGCTGAGTCTGGAACAACCCAGGACTGGATGGCTATAGCTCAGCTACTTTTCATGAGCTGGAGCACATTTCCTCACAGTTTTCTGCAGACTTAATTATAACACTGAGACCCCAATACATGCTCCACTGCAGCCATCTTCTTAAGGGTGGAATGGAAGAGTCCAGTGGTGGCTGATGCTAATTGGGTTGGTGGGATAGAGTATAGCGCAACAAATGCTGAGCACAGCCAAAAGGTCATGTAGGCAGAATCACAAGCAGAAGCATAAAGGATAACTGCAAAAAACATTAGCGCAAAATAGAGAGGCAAAGAAAACACACATTCTTTAAAACAATCAACTTATAACAGTAATGAGGAAAAACACACACACACACAGAAGAACCAGTACATCCCAAAAAAATCAGGCTTAATACAACACAATCACAAATTACATGCTTCTCTCATTTGATGACGCAAGTATATAATTTGTGTTGTCATGATGTATAGAGCATCACTTGTCTCCCTTACCCCCAGCCCCTATGGTTGCCCATGTTTCATCCCTGCATACCGCATCATTGTTCCTTTCAATTTCATTTCACACCATCAAATGTTAAAAACTGGATATCCTGACTCTAAATCGTTTATTAACAAGTTGAATAGCGGTAAGCTGAAAACAGATCCTTATAGGATTCTGCTTCTTACGTTTTTCTATTGTGAAAATTGTTCATTTGTTCCTACTCTTTGTCTTCTAGCATCTGACCGATTACCAATCCATAGAAGGACCTCTCCTGCAATCCCACGACTGCTCAGCTTACACAAGATTCTTTGATGAAGAACTTTTTAAACAGCTTTTTGAAAGTCCATGTATGCAATGTCAACAATGGCCATGTGTTTGTTGATGCTTTCAAAGAACTCAACTTACATTTGCTTATTACTCTCTCCCTCTAAAATAAATATGCACAATGTTTGCAAATCTGGTTCTTGATAGCACAATAAATAATGTTTATATTTGTACAACAGTGAACTTGCTTGATTATGAATGGGCTTAGGCTAAACTAGCTTAATTATCTGTCTTTCCAAATATGCATACTAGAAACTTCAATATAGATGCCTTTTTGAAAAAAATAAGAAAGGGGTGAAAGTTCTGAGTAAATACCTAAAGCTAGATAGTCCAGATGAGAAGCACACCCAGGAGTGCTAGCTCTATCTTTATTGTAAGGTTATATTAACAGAATCTTGCAAGTCTGAAAATAACCCTTTGACTCTCCCAAAAACTAGGGAGGGCCCCTTCTGAGATGCTTTTGCCACCCCTCCTCCTTTGGACTCAAATTTAATTTCCACATCATTGTCTAGACTGTAGCTCTTCCTCCTGCCTCCCAAGGTCACTCCCACATACCATTACCATAAGTGAAACCTACAACCAATTATGACCATATGGATGTCTTTCTGTGGGGTACTAACCTTTCCATTCTCCTTCCTTTTCCAGTTTTCCTTCCTCTTCTTTCAACATTCAGACACTCTTCATTGGACTGTTTCAGAAGATGTTTCAACTCCATTGTGAGTATTGATGGGATCAGAGGAACAATCCCAGTTCCATTAAAATCTTGGGTTTCTCTGTTGAATTCTATAAGCAGATCTCACCTCAATCTCTGCAAATATTTATAAATAATTTGTCATAGAGCACTGGGAAAATCCACATTCACATCACTGGGGAACACTGCCTGCTCTTAATCTATGTACCACCGTGTGTCTATTCTCACTCTATTCCATCAACCACTTTTGTTTTTTCTACCTATGCCTTACCATCACTCCTCCCCTCTAACTGTCAAGTTATTCTTTAACCACCAGTGGGTTTGTAAGGGGAGGGGTGTCAAATGGGTCATTCAGATGAAAGCTGTACCCTGCCATTGCAAAGCAATGATAAAAGCAGCAGAAGCCTATAGAGGCCAATGTTCTCCATTGTCTGACAATGCTTACGTCACTTCATTGTCATGAGACTGTTGGGAGGAGAGTAAAATTCCACATAGGATTTTCCTTTCTATTTAACATTTATTGGGGTGGGGCTGCTACAAAACCTCAGCAAATGGCAGCACCTAATTGACCTTGTCAGGATTTGCTAGTTCTTGGATGGGAAACTTCCAAGGAATCCCAGGACTGTTGGCTAGACCTGGAAGTATAAAAACAAGCTAGAAGAAGGCAGTGGCAAAACAACTTCCATATTGCTGCCAAGCAGATTGCATGGATGTCTGTGGGGTCACCAGGAATCAAGCTTACTCTTAGATTTTACTTTTACCCAACATGTGTTGAATTTCTCCCATCTACTGGTACCTTTTTCTTACAAGGCTCATGCTGTTTTGACTTTTTCACATTGATAAAGCAATGTATTGGAATTAGTGTTCTACCTATAAAGAGGGAGAATCAGAACAATCATTCCTTCAATCGTTTCCCAAGCTAGAATAGCCCTCAAACCTCCGTGGTCATGTGGCCGACATGACTAAACGGAATGCTATTACCTGCCTGCCAAAGCAGTACCTATTAATCTACTCACATTTGCATGTTTTCGAACTGTTAGGTTGGCAGGAGCTGGGACTAGCAACGGGAGCTCACCCCGTCACACGGATTCGAACCGCCGACCTTCCGATCGGCAAGCTCAGCGGCTCAGCGGTTTAACCCGCAGCGCCACCACGTCCCTCATAAAAGCTTAGGACCTGATAAAAATGGTCTGTCTTTCCTGGGTCTTCAGACTCTATTTGCTGAACCAGACCAACATGCTACCCAAATGGAAATGAGAAGCACTGTAAGCAAAGCGCAGACTCAGTCAAAGTCTTCCTTATTCTTCCAGTAGTGGGTGAACAATCCCTCTCTGGCTCTCCACACAATCACACACGCAGGGGATGCTTTGCTTTTCACAACAGAGGAGTCGACTCTTAACCACACCGGGCCCTCTTACCTGTTACTATGACAACAGATCCACCACTGAGCTGGATTGCCTTTCAACAAGATTGACTGCAGAGTGGCAATTTTTAATTCTTGTGAATGAGATAGAAGGGCATTTGAAGATTTGTTTTAATAATTAAAAAGAAGAAGCATGAAATTTCCAGCATTCCCTTCCATGGGCACAAAAGAGATTTAATTTGATGTTCCTTGCAGGAATAAATCCAGAGTATAAGAACCTCAAAGGGGTGAAACAGCCCAGCATGCTATTTCAGAAGGACCTGAATGAGAATATAAACTCCTGATGGAAACCAAAGATTGCTGGTGGCAGCTCATAACACTGTTATCTATATAGTGCCATTGCCAGACTCTATAGCAGCCGACAGACAGTTGAAAGTGGTGGGCTGTCTTGAATGAAAGAAAAAAAGAGAAAGGAGAAAGGAGAAAGGAGAAAGATAAGGAGGGATAAACATACCACAAGAAAGACTTGCTAATCCTGTGTTTGTTTCTAATAGCAGGACAATTCATCTTCCACAGGCTACCAGGTCAATAGGACTTTATGAAATAGCAGGATTAGAGGTAGAAGCAGGAACAGCAACAGTAGCAGAACAAGAAGAAATAAGATGTTGGAATGCCCCAAGGACCCATCCAGAATTCCAGCTGCTCCTTCATGCTCTCTAATAGGTGACTCCACTCCATTCTTATTGTGTTCCCTTCCCACGGCCTTGCTGCAGGCAGTCTGTCTCCTCCTCTCTCTCCTCAACTATTGTAATGGTACGTGGGAATGACCTTGGGAGACAGGAGGGAGAGCCACAGATGGGACAACTGGCATGTAAAAGATGTCTCAGCCCACAGAAGGGGGGATAGCATAGGAAACATTTCAAAAGGGATCCTCCCTAGTTTTCCAGAGAGTCAAAGGAAAGAAGGGAAGAAATACTTTCACCCTTGCAAGAGTCTGTTAATGTAATTTTACAATAAAATAAAGGGCTAACAACTATCTATCAGCATTCTATGGCTGCTGAAATTCTCCTCCTATTTGCAGGGGTTTCCCTGATTTGTCTTTCTCTGAAGTCTTCTGGAATTTTAGGGGTATTTTCCAGCTGGTTGATGTATAATCCTCTGGAGCATTCATAGTTTCATTTCAACTTCTAGGTACTATCTTGCTCAAAGAACGAATTTACCATTCGTGTATAGTAGTAATAGGAGCAATAGTATGGCACAGCCATTAAGATGCTGGAGTAGGACTGCGGAAACCCAGGGTGAAGTCCACATTTACTCACTGGGTGATTGGGGCCCAGACTTTTTCTGAAAAGAGTCGTACTATTTCAGGCGTAAGATGTGGGACTACAGAACCATTTTTGTTATGGGTAGAAATCAAGTGGAGTCTACAACAGCAGTCTTTATCCCTAAATGGCTTGAATTTCTTCTATTATTGTGATTTTTTTTCTTTTTTCCTGAGGTGTGAAGATGAATTTTTGACAATCCCTATTAAAGCTGTGTGCCCTTCATTTTGCCCTTTGGAAATTATCCCAGTTGGGAATTCTTACATCTCTCTTTAAGCAGATATTTTTAGAGCTTATGACCATGTGAAGGCCACGAGATTTCATCTCATTCAGTGTATTGTTTTTTTTTTCTTTTAAAGTGTATTAGTTTTTAAACATTTACTTAAAAAAATACTTTTGATACTAGTGTAGTATGGTATGTGTTATTCAGGTTTTTTTAGTGCTATATGTACATGTATAGTAAAGTATACTCTGATGCACACATACCCTAAAGGAGGAGAGGATTTTTCTCTAAAGGTCAGTCTTACAACAATTAAAGAAGAACTTTGAGATGTTGAAAGGATTCACACAATCATATAGCTTAGGTGGTAAGTTATCATATGGCTTAGGTGGTTTTTGGCCCCATGGTATGTAAAACAGGGTTTGTGAGTTGTGTGAACACAGCTAATTGTGGCTTATTCAATAAATAATGGTTAAGCAAATGGCAGGTTAGCATGATGTTGAATCCACTGAGTGTCTTTCTGTGAATTGTTTCTAAAAGTTCCTGTCAGTTAGTGTCATCAGAACAACAGATAGGTGGTCCTTGGCTACCCATTCAATTGTTAATCAAAGACGGTGTGCATTTTTTAAGGTCTGCCAAAGGTTTCATTTGTAAAATAGGGCACACATTTTCAAGTTGCAGTCATATATTCTCTACTGAAACCTGCTGTCTTTCTTTTGATATTGTTTGAAATAGCTTAGCTTTGCTTGAGTAAGCGTGCACTGTGAGGCTGGCACCACTTTTATTATGAGGCTTAACTTTGTTAAACAAAGTACAATGCTGGCCTGGACTATTGGCTATAGAACAGATCAGTTCCCAATAAAAGAAAACTCTGTCTAGCTCTAAATAATTTTAAAGTACCTTTCTATGAGTCCATAGTTTGTCTGAATTTTGTATGTATTTGGGAGGAGGGGTGCTATTGCTGCTTTGGTCGGCAGAGAGAAATAGCAGCCACAGTTGTTCCAGTTTTTTTGTCTTTACAGGAAGTGTGTGATCTTTTCCCAAAATGCTTAATGGTAAGAAGAATTAAGAGTCTTGATTGATAGCAGAGCAGATGAAATTTTGACAGACTCATTAGCATATTGAACTCCCTGGGTGTACATCATTTTTTTCCCCTCATCATCTGGTAGACACTGAACAAGACCAGAACATTTTCTAAGTGGGAGTCCTACAAATGTTGCTGAACAACAGTGCCCAGAAATGTCAGCCAACATAAGCAATGGTAAGAGATGTTGGGAATCATAATTCAGCTACATCTGGAGGATCATAGCTTCCCCACTGCAAATTTATTGAAGTCTGATCAGAAGATCTCAAATGATACATTTAGACTCACTGCTACATCACAAAACATACCTTACATGCTCAAAAGTTCAAAGTGCAATATTTTAACCTCATTTTCCTCTACTTCTCTCCCCCTGCCTCCATGTGTTTCTGGATTATCATTACAATCATCAATATCCTTTTTCCTTCTTCAATTTCTTCCTACTTTTACAAACTATACAAAAAGCCTCCCTTAATCTGACAATCTTAGTATGTATCATTTCTCTTCCAACTTTAATTTGCCCTATTATCTTTACAATGGTATAGTTCAGCTGAACACCATTTCAGTGATTTGTTCAAAAGAGAACTCTGGCCAATCATCCTCTTGAAACTTCTTTACAGCATCACTATAAAACAATCAGCTTGTGAACCTGAATGGGTCTGAATAACAAGCCACTGCAGTCCATTAAATATCTGGCCACCCTACTGGTGTGTAATGCAAGTGGAGCCATTGATAACATTTTGTCTGCCACGGCAGAACCTCTAAATTTCCCTAACACATGGGCATTCAAAGCAAACTGGGATGATTTTAAAATGATGACACGTATCCAATTATGTCTTGATTTAAATTAGCGTTTTTCAAACTTGGCAACTTTAAGCTGTGTGAATTCTCGGAGTTGAAGTCCACCCAGCTTAAAGTTGCCAAGTTTGAAAAATGCTAATTTAAATCCTGATGTCTGACCTAAGTACCTAAGTTATGGGTTTGGCATCAAGAAGTTGTGATGCACATTTCTCCATGTGCTCCCTGCAAATTCCTGTGCCTTGTCAGTTGCTCTGCAGATGGGTCAGGACTGCAACTCAAAATTCTAGCTAGCATAACCAAATGTCATAATAGCTGGGAACTGTAAGAGTTACAGTCCTTGGTCATGTGGAAGGCACTGGTCTGAAAGATATTCTCAGATCAAGTCCATATGTAATAAATGGATCCATGAGGTCCTATTTGGCATAGCAGTTAGAAAAAAATACAGATTTCTGTTTCCCCAGACCTAGATTTTTTTCTCCTTAGAAGGGTTTCTTGTGTTTTCTAAAGACCAAGGGTAGCCAACTGAATGAAGATATGTCCCCAAAATCTATGTGTTGTGTTCCTCTCAGAAAAGTTTTCAACCTGTAAGAAGCAGAAATTTTATTATCATATGTACATCCTTTATCATTCTGCACATAACATACATATGACATGTTAAGCCTGAACAGCCCATGTCATTCAAAGGCACATCATTCTTACTGTTAAATGTAAAGCCATTCCCAATCACTGCTTGAAAAACAGAGTAGACCCAGAGACTTTGAGAAAGTTTCCCTTTCTTGTACATTTTAAAAATGATCAACTAGATGTAGTACAATTATTTCTTTTAGCTCCCAGCAGATTTTCGCATATTAATTTAACAGTATGTCAGTTGGACAGACTGTCAAGTTGTCAAAGATATGGTGCTGAAATGAAATTCCTTTCAAAATGTTTTAGCAATATGTGTCACTTCTTAAAACTTACATCCCGTTGTCCAAGTTTTCCCTCCCCCTGCCACCTGTTGCTTCAAAAATTGATTTATTTAGTCAACCTTGCCTGTAACTTATTCCCACAGGTGTTCCTTCAGCCATAAAACAGTATAACACTCCATCCACTCCTAAGACAACGGCTTCATAAAGTCTACCTTCCATGCCTTCTTCAGTGCTGGATTACTGAGCTCAGCTAGGTTTGCATGGAAAATGTCAGTCCCAATTCTTGATTTGTTTAAACATAGGTTTTAATTAAATATTATGACCTGAAAAATGTCAGGATAAAACTCTAGACCCAGCTGTGATTAAACTGACAATTATTTGCTTATTTTGAAGACTGTCATCTTGGCTCCCCACATGCAAGTCGGAACCAAAAGGCAACCTGCAGGATATGTGTGAAAAGTTAAGGGATATGGAGGCTAGAATTACCACTCTTCATCTCCCATTCATGAAGCAACCAGGATCTTTGGGTGCTGAGAGAAGCTATGTGCATACTTCTTGATGCTCCTGTCTTGTCTAGCATGAAGAACTTTGTGCATTCACAGATGAATCTGCATAGAATTCCTCTAAGCAACAAGAATCCTCATTGGATCCAGGTCTTCCTCTTAAGTAAAAAGGTTTTCACATGAGTATAGATCAGACTTTCCCAACCTAGATACCTTCCAGATCTAGGTTAGCCCTAGGCACCTCCAAAGGTGTGGACCAACTCCTAAAATTCTCAGCAATGATCATGCTGGCTGGGATTATTCTGGGAGTTGAAGTAAACATACCTAAAGGGGTCCACGACTAACGTAGATCCTTTTCGCACACTGGCCAAACATGTCACATGCTTGTGGGTAGCCAGGGCCCCATCGTGATCATGACCAACTAGAGACCTTTTGAAGGAGAACTGACTATGAAAACAGAGTCATAGGAAGTATTGGAATGGAAAAATAATTTGTCAGATTTCTACAATGCTATACCCCCAGAAACTTCACCACAATAGAAGCCCATGTTTGTTTGTTTGTTTCAAGATTTATAAGGCCGCCCAACTCAGACTGTGTGATTCTGGGAGGTGTACAACATAAACAAATAATAATAATATAACAACAAACAACCAATATATAAATACAAAAGCTAAAATGTAAAATGGCAACCAAGCACAGAGCAAAACAAACCTCTGAGGGGGGACTCCCACTCAACCGACCCCTAATGCCTGGGAGATGTTGCAAGCATCTTTTCAACATCAGGTTATGCTGCTGATCTAGATTCTGATCCTCCCAGACCACAGCCTCAAGATAGCCCAGTCTTCTAGGTGCTGCCATGTGCCAACGTCTCTTAGAGCACTATGAGAGCAGGTTATGCTCTCTTGAATGGAAAAGTCTGTCCTTACTGGTAGCAGAACTGGCTGTCTAGATGAAGGTGCAGCTCTGCTTAAGCTTCAGGCTGGCTTTGCTTTGGTTGAAGTGACATTGGCTCTGTGATATTTTAGCCAGAGTATCAGCGGAGCTAATCCAAGGGACTGCTTGCCAGCCTGATACAAGCCTTGTCCTCAGCTTTGCTGAGAAAGTCATTGCCAGGTCTTCCACTAGTACCAAGAATGGGGCCCCTCAGCTTAGATCCCTTTCTCATGGAAAGTTCTGCTTGGAATACAATGTTGTGCATCAGGAAGATTGTACAGTCTCTCCCATATCTGTGTCTTTAATGGGTCTGAGACAGGAGAGGATTATTTGAACATTATGCACAAGACATTTTGTATTTTGGGTCAAGGAGGGGTGGGTTTTTGCAGGGAGGGTCACATAAAAAGAGCAAGGGGAGAAGGACTTGGCTAATCCCAGTTAAAAAAATGTCCTTATTTTGAAAGCTCCTCCCTCCCTCCGTCCCTGTTTCCCACATACAGATACTCAGTTGCACAGAATGTTTTTCTGAAGAAGAATCCAAGGCTACTTGGCAACATGCAAGTAGCACCACTAAGAAAAATACCTAAAGAACTTGGCTCCAGCTGTATAGTCTAGTTGCACAGAATCATGTGATGGAGAAGCAGGTCCCACTCATTATGACTGTGTGTGTATACTGAACCATGGATATTAAGGAAACCTTTACAATAGGAGAAAGTTTTAGACAAAAGTACAAATAAAAATGAGGCATCTGTAAAAGGAGCTATCCTCAAAGGAGCCAAAAGCAAGATATGTGAAATGATTTTCTCCCCCCCCCCTCCACTGAAGTAACCAAGAATGAGAAATGGCAACTTACAAGTTCAGTTCAAGTATCTTCTTGATGCACATGAGTTTCCACAGTGTCAGTTTTGACTTCTGTTTGATTAGGAAATACAAAAATGTGATGAGACCTCAGACTCTTCCACCTTCTAAGCTAAATAGGGGTGTTTCCCAGCCCTGGAGCAAGAAGGTGCCCCAGACATTCATGGCACTGTTCTACAACATGGCCCTGTTCCAGATATGCAGTAAGTACATGCTGTGGGAGCAGCAAGATTTCTGAAACCTGCTTGTTCATTTGGTATTTCTCTCTGTGTGAACAGTTTTATTCTTCTTGGTAAGAGCTTAACCAAAACTTCGCTTGCACGAGAAATTAGTACCATACTGCAGTAATTTACATGTTCTCTTGCATCTCATTTCTACAGTATGTACACTAGTCTTTTCCAACTTCTAGACCATATACCAGAACAAATATATTCCATATTTGTTGACACAGAACTGTTAGCACTCAACTGCCTCTTCCTGCAGCTGTGAACTGTCAGTAGGTGTTTCATCTACACCTGGTACTTTCATATTTGACAGCAGGTCTACTTCCTATTGAATCTCACTTTCTACCAGAGATGGTCTTTGAATATATTGTCTCTTTAGATACCTCTCTGAGCTGCATGGAGCTTTGTGGAGCCAGCTGGCCTCTACTCTGAGTTGGGGCATGGCTATGGAGGCTGATGTGGGTAAGAGGATGCCACAGGAGTGATCAGAAGTAGTATAGTCCTGAGGCTGGCTGGAGGTAGCAGTGCTGCTGATGAAGAGGATGGTGGAAGTAGTGGAGTCACAGGCTGACAGAGACATGACCTGAGCAGGACCAAATATTGGGAGACTCTGCTGTATTCTTCTTTTTGCCCCCTGGAGCTCTACAGGGTGGTGGTGAGAGGGCAGACCATGGCATTGAAGGTCCCTGGGAGGACTAGGTACTTTCCAGCTGCAGAGTGGGTCCTTGGAAGCATAGGGAGGATCAGGCAGATGCAGTGATAGTGGAGGGTGAAGGGTGGTTGAGGGGTGTTGTTGGTGCTTGGTGTGGTTTAGCAGGTTAGGAGGGATGAAAAAATGGACCTGGGATAGAGGAACATGGTGAGGGTAAACTGGGGGGAGATGTGCAGGCAGGGGGCATTATTGGAATTATGACAATTAGGGATAGATATGATGGGTATCTGAGCATTGGCTGCACTCAGGGATACTGGGAATGCTATTTGAAAACAATCCCAATGTTTTCCCCTCAGTGTTGACCACCAGGACCAGGTCAACAGATCCTTGGTGGTCCCTGGCTCTGGTTTCTGCTCTTGAATGCCACATTGATGTGTAATAAATCTACCCCCATCCATAATTCCACATGGGGATGGCTGGTATCTTAGAACACTCCTCCCACATACAGGCTGTATCTTCTGCCACCTGGACTTTATTCTTATTCTTATTCTTATTTTTACTTTTATTTTTATATTTATTTATTAAGAGTAATGTTATATTTATTTATTGTATTTTTATTGTATGTTTGTTGTTTTAATCGATTATTATATTGTAAACTGCCCAGAGTCCCCTGATGGGAGGAGATGTGGACAAATTAAACAAACAAACAAACAACAAACATGAATGTGGATGAGGGTGCCAATATGGCATGTTTAGCTGAGACCTGGGCATTAGCCAAGACCCTGGTTGGAGGGAGGGTTATTTATTTAGTTATTTATTTATTTATTTGTTGAATTTCTTTGCTGCCCATCTCACATATGACAACTCTGGGCAGCTTACAAATAGTAAGAATAGCAAATCACTAAATCAGTATCATATAAATACCTAAAAAATATAAATAAATATACAATATATACAATATAAAATACAAAATTCCAGATGGGAAGATCTTAACCTTGGCATCCTCACGGGACCAACCACCCCATGAATAACTGTTCCCCCCTTCCCTCCCATCCCAGGCCAGGCGGCATAACCAAGTTTTTACTCCTTCCGAAAGGCCAGGAAAATGGAGGCCTGTCTTACCCTCAGGGGTAGCTTGTTCCAAAGGGCGGGTGCTATGGCGGAGAAGACCCTCCTCCTGGACCCTGCCAATCAGCAATCCCTCATGGACAGGGTCCATAGCATGCCCTCTCTGCTTGACCAGGTGGGATGGGTCAATGTCACGGGGGTGAGGCAGTCCCTCAGGTAACCTGGCCCCATGCCATGGGGCTTTAAAGGTGATAACCAACACCTTGAATTGGACCCGGAAGCAAACCAGCACCCAATACAGCTCGCGCAGCAACAGTGATTTATGTGCCCTCCTAGGGGCTCCCAAGACTGCTCATGTGGCCATATTTTGCACCAGCTGTAGCTTCCAGATACTCTTCAAGGGTAGCCCCATGTACAGCACATCACAGTAGTCTATGCAGGAGAAGACCAGAGCACGAGTGACCATTCGGAGGGACTCCCGATCCAGGAAAGGGCGTAGCTGGCACACAAGATGAAGTTGTGCAAAGGCTCCCCTGGCCACGACTGCCACCTGCTCTTCAAGCAGGAGTCATGAGTCCAGGAGAACCCCCAGGTTCCTCACTGGGCTGTCTGGGGCAGTGCAACCCCATCCAGAAACAAAGATGGTAAATTTTTGGATACTTGGGAGCATGAGGTTCTATTGTCATTTGGGAGTCACTGAGGCCCCTTAGAGGTTCTGCTCCTCCTGTATGTGAGAACCTCTAGTTTTAGATGTGGTGCTGTATTGCCCTCCCTGCTGCCAGCATAATCTCTGCTTGAGCTGCTGGATTCCATGGGTGAGTCAGCAGTGGAATCCCTGAGGCTGATGGTCCTTGGGGACTTTAACCTGTCGCCTGGTGACATTTAGTTCAGGATGGCTCAGTTGTTCATGGCCTCTGTGGCAACCATGGACCTGTCCCAGATAATAGAGGGCCCAATGCATACTGGAGGTTGCACGCTACATCTGGTTTTGTCTTGGAGCAGTTGCAGTGTGATCTGGAATGGGAGAACAATATCATCACTCCATTGCCATGGACAGATCACTCTTTGGTTGCCCTCCAGCTCATTGGCACTACCCACTCCTGTGGAGAAACATGGACTGTTATATTGGCCCGCCCCAGGCAACTAATGGACCCTGTTGGGTTGCAGAGGGAGCTTCAGTTTTCCCTAAGGATCTAGTGGGCAGTTTGTCTGAGGCCATGGTTGTGGCCTGGAATAGGCAGGTTACTGAGGACCTCGGACGGATTGCTATTATCTGCCCTCTCTCTGTACGCCTATCCTGGGATTCAACCTGGTTTTCTAAGGAGCTCTGGGAGATGAAACACCAGAAACAATGCCTGGAGTGCTGTTGGAGGAAGACAAAAGAGTGAATCCAACCTAACATAAATAAAAGCACATATTCAAGCCTACATCATGGCAATATAGGTGAGGAAACATTGTTATTTCTCCACCCTTGTGGAGTTCACTGATAGCTGCACAGTGGCCCTGTTTAGAGTGACCTGCTGCCTGCTGGGGGGAACTGGGCCACAGGACCACCTGCTGGGCCATGGTGATAACTATTCATACTATTTGGTGGATAAAGTCACTTGGATTCATCTGAAGTTGAGCTCTAATGGGGTCCAAGTGAGTTGCCCAGGGCACAGTCTTTGAGGTTGTCTGGACTGAGCTCAATTCTGTGACTCTCAAGGAGATGGACAAGGTCCTCTAATCTCTCAATACTGTTACCTGTACATTAGATCATGGCCCCTCCTGGGTTGTTAGGGTGGCCTGGGAGGTGATTAAGGGATGGGTTGATGGGCTGGTATCTTCCTCTTTGAGGGTGGGGATGGTCCCTCCAACCTTGAAGGAGTCAGTGATACATCCTCTCCTCAACGGGCCATCGCTAGACCCCTCTGTTTTGGCTGTTGGCCAGTTTCCAATCTTCCCTTTGTGAAGATTGTAGAGAAGGAGGTCAGACAGCAGTTACAGAGGATCTTTGAGGAAATGGATTATCTGGACCCATTTCAGTCAGGCTTCAGACTGGGGTACAGTATAGTGACGGTGCAGGTCATGCTTCCTGATGACCTTTGGCAGAGCTGGGATGGGGGTGGTGCATCCATCCTTGTGCTCCTTGATCTATCAGTGGCTTTCAATACTGTCAGCCATGGTATCTTTTTGACCGGCTGTTGGGGTTGGGAACGGGAAGCACTGTATTAAAGTAATTTACTTCTTTCCTCAGTGGTTTGATCCAGTCGGTATTGACAGGAGCAGAGACTGCACCCACAGCCCCTCACTTGTGGGTTGCCTCAGGGTTCAACACTCATCCCCCTCCTGTTTATCATGTACATGAAACTGCTGGGTGAGGTCATCCACCAGTTTGGGATTCAGTAATTCAGACTCTGTGATTGATTGATTGGTTGATTGATTGATTGATTGATTGATTTTGTGCCTTCAAGTCAATGTTGACTCCTGGCAACTGCCTGGACAAGTCCCTGCAATTTTCTTGGTAACATTTTCAGAAGTGGTTTGCCCTTGCCTGCTTCCTAGGGCTGAGTGAGAGGGACTGGCCCAAGGTGACTCAATTGGCTTTGTGCCTAAGGCAGGACTAGAACTCATGGTCTCCCAGTTTCTAGCCTGATGCCTTAACCACTACACCAAACTGGCTCAAAACTGATGATACTTACCTTTATAACTCAACCCTGGGCTCCACAAGTGAAGCTGCAGATGTACGGACCCAGTGTCTGGAGGCTGTTCAGGTCTGGATAGGGAGGAATAGCCTTTGTCTCAATCCTGAGTGGCTGTGGCTGTTTGGGCTCCCTAGGTCAGAGATGTTGCACTTCCTCATTTGAGATTGGTGCAAAATTTGGAGGCCCTCTTGGACTCCCAGCTCCAGCTCGAAGAGCAGGTGGCAACTGTGGTTAGTGGGTCCTTTGTACAGGTTCATCTTATGCACCAGTTTTACCCCTTCCTCAACTGGGAAGCTCTTCAGTTAGTCACCTCATATTGGACTATTACAATGTTCTGTACATAGGATTCCTCTTGAAGAGCATCCAGAAGCTGCAGCTGGTTCAGAATGCAGCAGCACATGCAGTAATGTGCCCAAGTTTCACCACTGTTATGCAAGCTGCATGGACTGCGAGTTGGCTTTCAGGTGCAATTCAAGGTCCTTTTTTTTGTTTATTCATTTAGTCGCTTCCGACTCTTCGTGACTTCATGGACCAGCCCATGCCAGAACTTCCTGTTGGTTGTCAACACCCCCAGCTCCCCCAGGGACGAGTCCGTCACCTCTAGAATATCATCCGTCCAACTTGCCCTTGGTCGGCCCTTCTTCCTTTTGCCTTCCACTCTCCCTAGCATCAGCATCTTCTCCAGGGTGTCCTGTCTTCTCATTATGTGGCCAAAGTATTTCAGTTTTGCCTTTAATATCATTCCCTCAAGTGAGCAGTCTGGCTTTATTTCTTGGAGGATGGACTAGTTTGATCTTCTTGCAGTCCAAGGCACTCTCAGAATTTTCCTCCAACACCACAGTTCAAAAGCATCGATCTTCCTTCTCTCAGCCTTCCTTATGGTCCAGCTCTCGCAGCCATATGTTACTACGGGGAACACCATTGCTTTAACTATGCGGGCCTTTGTTGTCAGTGTGATGTCTCTGCTCTTAACTATTTTATCAAGATTTGTCATTGCTCTTCTCCCAAGGATTAAGCGTCTTCTGATTTCCTGACTGCAGTCAGCATTCGCAGTAATCTTCGCACCCAGAAATACAAAGTCTTTCACTGCTTCTACATTTTCTCCCTCTATTTGCCAGTTATCAATCAAGCTGGTTGCCATAATCTTGGTTTTTTGAGGTTTAGCTGCAAGCCAGCTATTGCACTTTCTTCTTTCACCTTCATCATAAGGCTCCTCAGTTCCTCTTTGCTTTCAGCCATCAAAGTGGTATCATCTCCATATCTGAGATTGTTGATGTGTCTTCCAGCAATTTTAACTCCAGCCTTGGATTCCTCAAGCTCAGCATGTCGCATGATGTTTTCTGCGTACAAGTTGAATAGGTAGGGTGAGAGTATACAGCCCTGCCGTACTCCTTTCCCAATCATAAACCAGTCCGTTGTTCCGTGGTCTGTTCTTACTGTTGCTACTTGGTCGTTATACAGATTCTTCAGGAGGCAGACAAGATGACTTGGTATCCCCATACCACGAAGAACTTGCCACAATTTGTTATGGTCCACACAGTCCAAGGCTTTAGAATAGTCAATAAAACAGAAATAGATGTTTTTCTGAAACTCCCTGGCTTTTTCCATTATCCAGCAGATATTGGCAACTTGGTCCCTAGTTCCTCTGCCTTTTCTAAACCCAGCTTGTGCATCTGGCAATTCTCGCTCCATGAATTGCTGAAGTCTACCTTGCAGGATCTTGAGCATTACCTTACTGGCATGTGAAATGAGTGCCACTGTTCGATAGTTTGAACATTCTTTAGTGTTTCCCTTTTTTGGTATGGGGATATAAGTTGATTTTTTCCAGTCTGATGGCCATTCTTGTGTTTTCCAAATTTGCTGGCATATAGCATGCATTACCTTGACAGCATCATCTTGCAAGATTTTGAACAGTTCAGCTGGGATGCTGTCGTCTCCTGCTGCCTTGTTATTAGCAATGCTTCTTAAGGCCCATTCAACCTCACTCTTCAGGATGTCTGGCTCTAGCTCACTGACCACACCGTCAAAGCTATCCCCGATATTGTTTCCTTCCTATACAGGTCTTCTGTATATTCTTGCCACCTTTTCTTGATCTCTTCTTCTTCTGGTAGGTCCTTGCCATCTTTGTTTTTGATGATGCCCATTTTTGCCTGGAATTTACCTCCAATGTTTCTAATTTTCTGGAAGAGGTCTCTTGTCCTTCCTATTCTATTGTCTTCTTCCACTTCCGCGCATTGTCTGTTTAAAAATAATTCCTTATCTCTTCTGGCTAACCTCTGGAATTTTGCATTTAATTGGGCATTTAATTGGGCATTTAATTTTGCATTTAATTGGTTATTACTTTTAAAGCCTTTTGTGGCATAGGCCTGCTTATCTGAGTGAAACCCTTTGTCTCATTGTTCTCCATTCAGTGTTGCCATCTTGTGGGACCTAGGAAGCGTACCTTCTCTGTTGCAGCCCCCGCCCTCTGGAATAGCAACCCATCAGGGATAAGGATGGCACCCACTCTTCTGGGGTTCCAAAAAGCTCTTAAAACCTGACTTTGTTCCCAGGTCTGTGGTTAATGTTGTCTGGGGAAGGAGGCTGCTATGTCAGGTTCCATCGTGGCTGTTTTTAGTCCAGGCTGTCCTGTTTATGTTTTTAATTGTTTAACTATGCATGATAATCGTATGCTCTCCAAAGTCTATTAGAATGTGCAGCCCTAACAAAGTCAATGAAATAAATAAATAAATAAATAAATAAATTCTATAATCCCTTTTGTAAAGGGGTTCTTCCATTAACCTGATATATCTCTATCAAAAATCAAAATGATTGCTCTTGAACTTTCCTAACTTACATTTTCTTGCAGTTCTCTTATTGTCTTTAAAATCTCTCTCATTTTCCTATTTGTTTTAGATTTCCAGTAGCATCCATAATGGAAGTGGGGCGGGGGTTCAAAAGACAAAAGCAACACTCCACCAATGATACACGAGCTTTGTCCCTTCTGTACATGTATTGTGTCATCACATGCACATATGGAAGGGGTGGAGCTTCCATTTGATGGCACAGCACTGTTTTCATCACGTTGACAAAAGTGCTTGTTCCTGCAGATGTCTCTGATTATTCCTTTATCTGTTGACATTTTTGATTGTCCTTTGTTGCTTGTTCTTGGAAGTCTGCGTTCATTTGTGAAGCAGCCATCTTGTTGCTCAATAATGCTGTCTCTGTCCTTCCCTGACCAGTATGATAGCTTGTTCTAAATGTCATTCAGATCTTTTCCTTTTTTAAATTTTTCTGCTTTGGTTTTACAATGTGTGTCAGTTTTTCCATAGATGCTCAGGTTCTACTTCACATAACTTAAGTACACTAAATCTGTTCTATACATTAATCTAGGTTCAGCCTGAATGTTCTCCAGGTTGTATTTTGCTGGTACACCTTTAATTTTCTAAGTTTAATCCATATATCTGATACTAATAATTCATTATCTGTTTCACAATCTGTACTAGGAAGAGTCCTGGTGGACTGGATTGTACTTCTCTGTTTTTAATTTCCCAGTATGTCATTGATGCCAATGTTGTCTATCCAGTGACATCCATGTGGAGAGTCTATACGCATCTTGGCAATAAGTAAATAATTCTATTATCACATCTCCTGTATTATTATATTTACCCAGTCTAAATTTCCTGTGATTCCAGCTCCACCATTTCTCCGGCTTTTGCATTCCAATCACATGTTAGTAATACCATGACCTTCCTTGATGTTGTATTTCATCCCTTTTGCAGTTTGCCATAAAATTCCTTAAGGTCTTCCTCCGTTATATCTGTAGTAGGACCATACACTTGTATAGCATCTATGTTTTCTGGATATCCATTAATTCTAATAGGTTTCATCCTGTTGTATACTGAATTACAGCTAAGCCCATACTTGTTGATGTCTATGTTGAATACCATCAGAATTCCATTCCTTTATATGAATTTATATCCCAAATAGTTTATCATGTAATCAGCTGAGTCGAAGTGGCTCATTCTGATCCACTTAAATTTACTTATTGCTATGCCATCCACTTGGGTATGCTTCCCCTCCCTCCCTCTTTTCCTTCCTTCCTTCCTTCCTTCCTTCCTTCCTTCCTTCCTTCCTTCCTTCCTTCCTTCCTTCCTTCCTCTTTCTTTCCATATTCCAGCTCTGTTTAAACTAGAGCCAGTTTGGTCTAGTGGTTAAGGCACCAGGCTAGAAACCAGGAGACTGTGAGTTCTAGTCCTGCCTTAGGCATGAAAGCCAGCTGAGTGACCTTGGGCCAGTCATTCTCTCTCAGCCCAACTCACCTCACAGGGTTGTTGTTGTGGGGAAAATAGGAGGAGGAAGGAGTAAGAGGTATGTTCCCCACCTTGAGTTATTGATAAAAATAATAAAGGCGGGATAGAAAATAAAAAAATAAAAAAATAAATAAGTAGCTCCTCTTTCAATACTGGTGGCATCAGAGACCAGACTTCCTTGTGGCTCTGATGTGACTATATAATCACCTCCAGATCTATTTAGGAAAATTCAGTATTCTTCCAAGTCACTACAGGACTGCCTTCCAGCCTGGGGATCTCATTATCTAAAACCCAAATTCATATAAATGTTAGTAAAGATAAAGGTAAAGGCTTCCCTTGACATTAAGTCCAGTCGTGTCCAACTCTAGGGGGCGGTGCTCATCTCCGTTTCAAAGCCGAAGAGCCGGTGTTTGTCTGTGGACACTTCCGTGGTCATGTGGCCGGCATGGCTAAATGGAACACCGTTGCCTGCCCGCCAAAGCGGTGCCTATTAATCTACTCACATTTGCATGTTTTCGAACTGCTAGGTTGGCAGGAGCTGGGACTAGCAACGGGAGCTCACCCCATCATGTGGATTTGAACCGCCGACCTTCCGATCGGCAAGCTCAGCAGCTCAGCAGTTTAACCCGCAGCGCCACTGCATCCCTCTTATTAAATTATTAAATGTTACAACCAGGTATATGCAGCTTTCTAAATATTACAGCTCTTTTCATGCAGAAAGTGGTTTGCCATTGTCTTCTTCCATGTTTGATTTTAGAGTTCCTTTTTCAAAGTGGGATAGCTTCCCTCACATCAGCAGCACCCCACCTACCCTGGATTACTTCACCACTAGATAGCTTCACCAGTTCCCTTATAATCTTGCCTGCAAGGGTATCCTTACTAGGAATCCATGTGCCCCCCCCCACCCACCCCCTACTGGTCTCAGAGTAATTGAAGCTACTAAGCCTTTCTAATACATCAAGGTGCTCAAGCCCTTGGAAGACACAAGAAGTGCAGTACATGGGACAATATTACTAGTATGTTACCGCTCTCTTTCACAAACACATAAATACTCACAAAAATTACCTGCAATAACTTTATGGTTAGTCACTGATCTGTAGAATGCAGATTGGAAACCATTGCATTAGACCACATTAAGTTTCAAACCATAATGCAATATGTGCATAATTAAGGTATAATGCCAAATGGAGGATTCCTGTGATCAGATGTTTGATCCCTAACAAAGAAAGTGACATCTTGCCCTGTTTTATGACACTGCTCAGTTCTACACAGTGATCATGATATTTCCGGTACAACACTGTTGGTCATTAATGGCACAAATGCTTAAAATGAAAGGCATCTGGATAGAGCTCCTGGATAAGGGGAGCTACCCCAAGATATACTGATCTGTTTCTCTTTTAAAAGTCTGCATTTGTGCAAGCTTTATGCATGAAATGATTTCAAAGTACCAAGCCATGTATCGTTTTTGCAAAAAGCATTGCAGTGATGACTCTTAAATTACTAGACAATTTTAGATTGTATTAAATATATTCCAAATGAGCCCATTCATGATTAATGCTATTACCATGAATGCCAGAGGCATTAATAGTGATTAGCAGGAGATTGCTTTGCTATGTTTTTAACTGGCAAAAACAAGCTATTTTAATAAAATCAAGCATCATTTTGAGGCTCTGGCATTAGTCTATTAGTCATCATATTGTACTGCCATGTGATCAGAGCCTGTAAACTGTGATGTGGCACATTCATTCCCACTAACAGGACATGATTGTATCACAGCCACATCATCGGTTTTAAAAGAGGAAAGCTAAGAGAATTACAATAACCCACACATTTAACCTTAATTCAGATTTCAGGTGGAAAATACTACCAGGGATTCTGTCCTTTAACATATGCTGTTAAAAACAGATCTGATTTAAAGTTTGAGAAGGTCTTCTGCATTATGCCCCCTCAGGTTTGTGAGCACCAAAAGATAACAAATGGGCCTGGCCCATCCATCTTCTATTTATCTCCTCCAGATTTGGCAAACAAGGGGGTAGGCTTATCAGAAGAGGATAGATGCAACAGGTCATCAGATAGCTGAACATTTTCCACAAAGCTGTGAAGTAAAGTAGCATCATTTTGAGATATTGTGGGCAATTGTAATGATAGCTACCTAATGTTCATCAATGGGTCAAAGCAAGTTGTGACAGCGGTCTTTCCTCAACAACTATGATGTAATGTCTAACGGACAATGGATGCACAGAGGAGAGTGCAAGACAGTTAAGGGAGGAAACAGGGCTGGTACAGTAGAGATTCTTGAGTCCAGAGGAGGGGGGAAAACGTAAAAAAGAGACTCAGTGTAATTCCACCTTAACTCCACTAATTATAAATGATGTGGGAGAATTACTTTGGTAGATTTAAAGATTCTATTATAATACTTAACTAGCAATAAAGTTCTTTCTAGAAATCCAAGTAATTCTTGTTTCCTGAATGTGCCTGCCACGAAGGGCCTAGAAGAAACCTGAGAATCTGATATCCTAAAGCTAGGCCTAGAAACAACTTAACAAAGCAAGAGGGAGTAACCCTCAAGTATAAGGGTGTAGCCTAAGGAGCACTGGAATATTTAGTGTGATAGATGGGGAAAACGATTACATCCATTGGAATAATGATACTAACCATATATAATTTAATATAACTGCAGTACAATTTGAATTAAATTAAATCCAATTTAGCTTTTGTCCCCAACAGCAACTACAGCTGCTAGGCAGCCATTTTGAAAGTAGACTGATGATAGTGAGGAAATGACAACTTTGCCAAAAGCCCAATTCTAGTATTGTTGTCATTAATGTGATTTTTGAATCTGTCTCATTTTCTCCTTTGTTAGCAGCTGATGACTATCTCCATCAAAAGGCAGTTTTATCCCAATTTCCCATAATAAGAGAATCCTATGCTATTATGTCTACTTCTGGGAATCTAATTACTTTGTTGCTAAGAAATTCTTGTGGGAAATAAAGCATAAACCTTACTTTGCTAGCACATTTGTTATTAATCTTAACCCTAACCCTAGGGCTATCAGATATAGACAGAAAACATCCAGATGGCCATTAGATCATTGTTGAAGGGATTGTTTCTGTTTCTCTTTACTGCTATTGAATAGTTGTCCAGATTTTTGTACCCAGAACTGGTTGCTCTAATTAAACCTACATTTTTTGTTTATAAGTAGACTTTTCTACTGGTTAGGTCAGCATTGTTGCGCTTGTCAAAGTACATGTGCACACATCTACCTCTTCTCCAGATGTACATTTAGTCTGGATAACTCAGTAAGGTTTGCTACAGTTATTGAGAGCCTGGTTGCTAGACCAGAGTTTCCAAAGTTGTCACTACCTATAGAATTTTCTCTCCTGGGATTTAACCCTAAACTGATTGCCTTCCTGGGATTTAACCATTTTTGCTGGTATTCTGATATTATAAAAGTCTAAAATATTCCTGTTTTCTGTGTCCCAGAAGACATGAGTTACTTAAAATGCTGTAACATGGAAATATGAAAAAAGAAAAATAAATGTGACAGATAAGATTAATTATTACATGTATGTGAGCAGGCATATATATCTAACACTACCTAATGAATTTACCTTCAGAAATGTAGTGGTTCTTTAGCCCAATATTATATATACCTAGCTCTTAGTTAAAATGCTTTTCTAATTCTTAGCAGAGAACAGTACAGCAAATCAATGAGAAGACATATGCAAACTACATGAATCAAGAGGGAGTACAAGGTATGGTATGCCCTGGTTTCTTGAACAAGCCATGATGTCCTGGTTCACACAAAACCTGTACATGTATACCAATACTCTTGTGAGACAGTCTCTGTTTCAAATTTTGCTCCTGCTGTGAATCCGGTGGTTTGTTTCAAACAAGCTCCTTGTTTCAGTCCCCATCTTCTCACAGACATTGCCTAGGTTTGCTCAGTAACTATTTGGTGACTGAATTTATCCATTTTTTTGCATCCACCCAATACCATAGATGTAAAAACTGAAATGGCTGTGGAAATGAAAGGCCTAGAAAGACCTTGGGCTTTCTGCAGGATCTCTCTGAGGACTTTATCTCAGTCATGGACATCAGAAGAGGCTGTTTATCTGCAGATAAGTGGCTCACTTGTCACAGAGGAAATTAATTGACTGAGGAGAGTTAGTTTAGTTCCAGATAAGACTTAATCTGTTTGGGGCTAAAACTAACCTCCTCAGGCTTAATTGGCTGTGTCTGTTAGTGGTGCTTTGGAGGTTGTTCAACATATATACAGTATATCTCCTCCTTTTTAAAAAATAACTTTTATTAAGGATTTTAAACAGAAGATAAAAACTAACAAGAACTAATATAAAGTGAAAAGAACAAAGAAAACAAAGAAAAAGCCAGAAGTGCAGAAAGAAAAAATAGAAATAGAAAGAAGTAGCTTCCAATTTTGTACAAATACAAAATTACCCCTTATTCTATGGTTACAAAAACAAACTCTCCTTTTTCTATTATCTGTTTTTTTTCTAGTAATCAGAACTATAAGTCATAAGTTCTTTTTTTTTCATTTCACACAAAAGGTCTGTAAAGGGCCTCCAATCAGCAATAAATGTAGATGTGTCTTCTCTCTAATCAAAGAAATCAGTTAGCCATTTCTGCAAATTCCATCATCTTCACCATCCATTCTTCCATTGTGGGTAGCATCGAATATTTCCACCTTTGTGCCTATAATAACCTTGTTGCAGTTATCATGTATAAAAACAAACATTTTTTTTTTATGTTCTCTGCTAAGAATTAGAAAAGCATTTTAACTAAGAGCTAGGTATATATAATATTGGGCTAAAGAACCACTATGTTTCTGAAGGTAAATTCATTAGGTAGTGTTAGATATATACATCCATGACATTTTTCCAGCTGCCTGTCCATCAATCCCAAAAGAAAAGCCTCTGGTTTCAACTGTATGTTAATCTTTAAGATCCTCTGAATTAGTGTATGTATTTGTATCCAAAGTTTTCTGCCTTTTTTACACGTCCACCAAGATGATAAAATGTCCCTTCATGTTTTCACATTTGCAACATAAATTTGCAACATAAATTTGAGATACCTTTATACATTCTAGACAATTTCTCTGGTGACATACTGTATACTAATGATACATCATTTTATAGAAGTTCTCTTTAAGGTTATAACATAATGTAAATTTCAGTCCTTTCAACCACATATTTTCCCATTGTTCCAGTTGTATATTGTAACCAAAAATTTTAGCCCATTTTATCGTATGTTCTTTCACCTGTTCTTCTTCTGTCCCGTATTTCAATAAAAGTTTATACATTTTAGCAAATACGTGTTCATCATTTGTACATGATTCTATTTCAAATTCAGTCTTACACTGTTCAGACCCATACATTCTTTTATCTACTTTAAACCTTTCTAATAATTCTATATAAGAAAACCATTGAAAAGTGTATCCCTCTGCTACTAGATCTTCTCTGGGTTTTATTTTACCTTCCCCTTGAAAGAATTCTAATATCTCATGGTAAGTTAGCCATTTGTGTTTGCCTATTATTTCTCATCTATAAAATGCTGCTTGTGCTGAGAGCCACAAAGGCGTTTTCAGGCACCACCTGGGTTTGTATCTATGCCATATTCTCAATATGACACGTCTGACATAGTGATTTTTAAAATCTACATTAACTTTAGTTTCATCATACCACAAATATCCATGCCCCCCAAACGTCAGGTTGTGTCCCTCTAACTCCAAAAGCCTTCTATTTCTCAGCAACCATTCTTTCCATTCTTTCATCCAAACTAAACAACAAGCCACAACATATAATTTCAATTCAGGTAAACCCAATCCTCCTCTTTCCCTCTCCTCATGACCCAGAAAAGCATGTAGTACAAACAGGCCATGTGTGTTCCCAGCTCTGTATAAAGGTTTAAAATTAAACTGCAAACTGGAAGGAAGCACTACTAGTGACAAAAAGAAATGTACAGTGTGGAACTGCTGTTCATGCCACCACAGTTCAGAGTGCTCAGTAATCCATACATTTAAATCAGTGGCAAAAGTGCCCTTGATGGGAAGAGCTGTGTACCTCATACTTATGTCCCCACCTGTCACAAATCAGATCATCAGTCATCGGGAGGATGAATCTTACTGGTACAGAGAGAAATCTTGTTTTGTTTTTCTCTCCGTGGTAATCACATGCAAAGCCCTTTCAATTCCATCTGGATGGAAGTTCAAATGAAATTGAATTTCTCTATAAAATCATTCTGCTCTGAAAAAGTCAGCTGGAAAGGAAACTATCTGATTCCAAGAAAAAGTTACTGTCTCATACATTTCACAAAGTCAGGGGAAGTGTTGCAGAATTAAATTCTGGGTGATGAAAAATAGTACTTACCTAGATTTCTGGGTATATTTTTATGCTGCTTATCTTCCTTCCAAAATAGTCTTCCTAAATATAAAATTACATCAAAGGGCAAAGAAAAAATGTATTTGAAAGGTGGAATTATTTTCACAATTCTGATATCACTAATTTGTAAAGGAATATTATGGTTTTAATGGAACATGTATTTACAGCTCTGTACATCACTTGTAACATCATAGCCATTCATTCACCTTTAGGAATATAAATTGGCAAATAAGCCACATGATCTCTGTGTGTCTCCAGAATCTCTTGATAGGGGCTACAAAATACAGATAGTCCTCACTTAACAACCATTTGTTTAGTGACGGTTTGGACCGACAACAGTGCTGAAAAAACTGACTTATGACCGGAACTCATGCTTATGACCATTGCAGCATCACCACTGTCATATGATCACCATTTGGGTGCTTGGCAACCGGTATTTATGACTGTCGCAGCATCCCATGGTCACATGATCAACTTCTGGCAAGCAAAATCAATGGGGAACCATGTGATTCACTTAACACCCACATGGTTCACTGCAGTGTTTTGCTTAATGACCACTACAAAAAAGATCATAAAATTGGGTCAGATTTGCTTAATGACCGCTTCACTTAGCAACCAAAATTTCAGTCTCAATTGTGGTAGTTAAGCAAGGACTACCTGTACCTCTGTTTGAGATCCCATAGAGTAACTCCCAACTAGTGCAGGCAATGGTTACACAATCTGGTATGCTCCAGAAAATCTGGATTTTAGTTCCTATTAGCTTTAGTCAGCAGGGTCAATGGCAAAGGGATTATGGAATTTACAGCCCCAAACATCTGGCAATCATCAAGTTGCCAACCTTTGGTTTATTGATGCAGACAGCACAGAGCTAGGTGGAGCAATGCTCTGACTTGATATTTTTCTAAACTGCTCTATGGTCACATGGGGAAAGTTATTCCTTTATTTGATTTCTTTACATTATAGGCTAGGGATGGGCACCTGTACCCTTTCCAGATGTTTCTGATGTACAAATCCCAGCTACCCCAGCCTGCACACTGAACAGTGAAGGAAGCTTAGACCTGAAAATCAGTAACACTGGAAGGCCACAGATTCCCCCATCTCTGATTAAGATATATAAAGTAATATAATTAAAATTTTGAAGATTAAATTAATTTAGCTGTTCTAGGAATTGATAAAGCAATTAAATGTATCTGATAAACAGATTTCTTGATGATGGGATGGGGGAATGGGAAAGCATAGAATGGCAAATAAAAATCTACAGTTTGTTTATATTTATTAGACTTGTGCTCTGTCACACTTAAAAATTTTCTCAGCACTTATGCAAATTTCAATTCTCAGTTTTCCAACCTCCCTTTTCAGCTTCTCTCTGTGCTCAAAGGACCATTAACTAACAGTTCTGAGAAGCAGTTACCCAGCTAGACTTCCCTCTCTCTTATATACCATTTAGGGGGCCTCTGTAGAATTGTGGTTCTATTAGAAACACTGAAATAGCAACTTAAGGACTTGCACCTATTCTCCAGTTCTTCAAACCACCTGATGCCCTTTATATATTTTAGACAATAATTTCCAGCTATATGGAGAAGGGCCAAGAATGAATGAATGAATGAATGAATGAATGAATGAATGAATGAATGAATATATATATATATATATATATATATATATATATATATATATATATATATTAATTGTGGCTTACAATCCTGGTTCAGTGTTGGGAGCATGGCATGGTAAAAAGAGTATGATTTGGCAAATCAAGATGTGATCTAATAAGGCAAGAATACAATGCAGGGATGATCATGAACAAAGGAATGTGCATAGGAATAGCCCCTTCTTCTTTTTGGATTCATTGTTTGGATTACCAGAGAATATGATATCTGAATGTAATCATGTGTGGTCTCACCCATCAATTAACAACTTACTATAGCTAATTTCATTTGTCCCTCTGAACAACCCAATAATACATACAGATTCTAGGTTCATTACTGTATAACAATTCCAGGATAACTATTATCCCTGATTTCATATTCACACCAGCCCAAATTAGAAGCATCTAACCACTCATGAGTCCTTTTCTCCAACCTCAAAGAAATTTTAAAAAAAAACTTGATTAGAAACAAGATTATATGGCCTAAATCAAAGGCATGGTGATAGTCAAGCACAGCAAGGTGGAATAATGACATTACAATGGTTAAGCTATAAAGCTCCTGCTACATCGGGTCATTTGCTGTTAAAAAGACAATGGCTCATTAGTCAGCTTTGTGATATGACAGCCCTGGGATCCTTTAGCTCTGACAATTAGCAGGTCTTTTATCTTCACCAATTTGGTACATTTTCCAGAAATAATATCCTCATTATTAAGTAAGTTTTCAGAGTACAATATTAGATCAAATAGTAGTTGAAAAGTCAGAATAATTTCATTCCCCAAAAAAGGTTCTAGTGCTGTTTTTCCTTTATACTATAAAGTAAAACCTTGCCCATAAATGAAGTGGCTCTTATGGCAGCTGCAGAATTAAAATATGATGAGGTTGGCTGTGCTGTTTGCGCAACACACTAAACTATGTTGCACTCAGTTGACACAACAGGCAGAACAAGAAAGTGACGATGTGGGCTAGGTTCATGCAACACACTAAGTCATAAAAGAGACTGAAATATTTTAGCCCACTGCGTTCTGTGACCCAGCGATCTTTTTTTTTTTTCCTGACTGTGGACGGGTTTCTGGGTGGCTAGAACTGAAGGTGAAGTGCAGCTTTTTCGCTTTACTGGCCAAAAAGAATTGAAGGTCCAGGAGATTACGTGAGATTGAACTGCTGGAGATTCCAGCTTTCTTTATGTGCGTCTGAGCATTCCTGAAAGTGGGAATCTCACCTGAGCAATAATTAGTGAACTCTGTTATAATTATAACTCTAATTAGTTATAATTATAACAGAACACAGATTTTATTTACAGGAATTACATTACAGGGATAGCCAAAGCCTAGCACCTAGGCAACTAACCTGCAGCAAGAGGAAAATAAAAAAGCATGTGCGGTATGCACAGGGGCATTTGGGGTGGGCACCATCAAGATGGTGATTGTAACTGCATGGCTGAAGCCCCCTCCCTTGGCATAGCATGCATGTACACAGGAACAGGATTTTGAATGCATGGTCACAATCACCTTCTTTGCTTTCTTAAGTCCCCTTGTGGATGCCATTGTCTGGCATGTATGCCTGGAAGCAAGGTAGAAGAAAGTCACCTGAAATCAACACCCATTTAGACAAAGGATGGGCAGAGTGCTAAATTTAATTCTGTATCTTCACCCGATTACTCCCTTGTGATCACTAGGTCATGAGGTGCTGAAAAGTCACTGCCATTGAATTCACACCTCCTACATGAATAATGCAAAAGCTTCATATTGCGTGTTGTGGGGGTAGATGATGGATCGGCTCTGCACCCTATGCTCCCTTAAGTTCTGACCAAATGTTCTTCAGTTGTTAGTAAGACAAAAAGAAAGAGCTCTTCCAAAAATCTTAAAACCCAAGCAGCTTACACAGGGAAGTATCACCTTTCAGATAAACTGATTCTAAGTCTTGGCAGAGGCAGAAAGACAAAAAACGGAATTGCCCCGGAAATGGGTGAATGGGCACCAAAAATCTTCTAGCAGAAGAGACACAATTCAAAGTCAAGCTACAGTATTCTGAAGCCATTGAAATTTTAAAATGCCCTTCCTAAAGCAGTCCCTCTACAATATGTCTGAGCAGCCCAAACAAGATGTGATATATGTAGGACAAAGGACATTGTATAGCCTAAATTGAAACTTCCAGGAATAGATGTGGCTGGCACCCAAGCTTGAAATACTTGTTCAGTGGTTGCTAAAGACTAGATGTGTAGTTCAGGTCTGAATCCAAGAACCTCTCTCCAAATTTCTGGTCTCAGTCATGGAGTCCCATCCATCCAAGACACTTTGAATACTTCATCTGTGACACACTCCAATTTATTTACTCTCAACTACTCCCTTACCGATGACAGGTACAAATTCAGGTGTTATGTTGCTCCTTGGAATGAAAGTGAAACAAGTGATAGTTAAGTATCATCAGCCTATGAGTGACATCAAATGTGCAAAGCTCACCTAGTAGTTAGTTTCATACAGTCATCAAATGTACCAGGTCAGGAATAAACTTTCAGCTACAGAATAGTACCAAGCAGTCTTATCCAGCTCCACCACCCAAGTGTTTGAAAGATGTCTATATGTGGCCAACTGAAGATGGCTTCGTGAAGTGGTGGAGCCAATGTTTGCAGACATTTTAAAGAACTGGTCAGCAGATCAGCTTCTTTGATCCCCTCTGGATAAAAGAGACCAACGTGAGATTGCCCAAGCTGTTTCTCTTTATGGTTGTTCCTTTTCCTCATGAATAGACTTCAAAGGAGGGGTGGGATTTCTGGTGGGAGGGGACCTTGAGATGGGGGAACTTGCCATAATTTCTCCAGCTGCAAAGGGAGCCTTTTTCAAAGGACACTTAGTTCGGCCACTTCCTCTGCTAACTGCCTTCAGAATTGCTTGCTAATTGCTTTAATGAAGTTAGACACCTTCATGGGGCAAAGCTGGAATTACCTTGTGATTGAATACCTTCAGACCTCAATATAAAAAATGAAGATTTATTTTTAGAACTCTTAAGAAGTTAAAATAAACAGCAAAAAGCAAGACAAGGTTTTGGCTATAGAAACTTTTTAAAAGACTAAGGTAAGGGCTCAGAAAAAATATTTTTAAAAAATAAATGCATGTTTATGGGAAATAAATTATTACGGAGTGTAGAGATACTTTTGAGGAACTCAGTCGAGGCCTTGAACCAATTGGGGCAGCTATGTTATGTTTTCTTGAGAACAGTCAGTCCCCAAAACAAGATGTTATAGAACAAGATATACAACAAATTCCATTTGAGAACAATATGAATGAACCTTTGGAGAACATGCCATCAGATGCAAAGAGAAAATTAAATGAGATTTTTAAAATTAAGAAGGAAATAACAAAGACAACCCCAGAGAGTAATGGGAATATTTTTTTTTCCTGCTGGATTCACAAAAGAAACTGGTTAAAATATGGAAGAAATATGCAATAAGGATCAATAACTACTGGAACGGATTACAGAGAAAGGCTGTTTGGTATATATATAAAAAAAGGAAATATAAAATTGGCTTACTTGACCAGGGCTAGAATGGGACATACTGTTATTCTGGGTGGTTCTTTTTGGATTTACTGATATTTTGACTAGAAAAGTCTGGTATACTGGATTTGCTTATTTGATGTTTATTTTTTATTTTTTACTTTATAGCTATTTTCTGTATCCTAATTGTTCAGGATCTAAATGCTTAGTATCTAATTGTGATTTTTTTCTTTTTTTAAAAAAAGGGAAACTAACTCTTTTTGTTGGATTAAATTTTAGCGATGATGGTGGTGGTGGTGATGATGATGATGATGGGATTACTTTATATTTGTGAATAGTTTAGGGTTGAGATATAGAATTTTATTTGAATGGGATATGTTGTTATTTGGGGTGTTTATATCTGGAATGCCTGGTATTTGGAATGGATATTGGAGTTTGTCTTTTTTTGTCATGGGGTTTTGCCTAAAACTAAGAACTGAGAAACTTGTAGAAAGCTGCGTTATACATTTGTTAATTAATTTCAATATTCAAGAGCTCTGGACTTTTTGCTGATAATTAGATAAGAAGATGTTCCCTATTTGATCTGTTTACTATTAAGAAGTGAGTTATGGGACAAAGAGCTGTTATGAAATGGTTTACATTTGTGATGAGGGTGGGAAGTTGTTTTCTTAACAGCAGGGTTCTGATTTTTTTTCTGTATTTTTTTCTCTTCTTTTTCTTTTACTTTGTATTATCTTTAATTGTTATTTTTAAATTTTTAATAAACTTATTGGGAAAAAAAAGATTGCTAAGAATGTGAAGGGTTACTCTGAAGGGCTGAAGGGATGCTCTGTGCTCATCTAGGCAGCCACTCTCATATACCTTTTCCTGTCCTTAAGTCACTGGAGAGTAGGTGGACATAAATTTTACAGTAAAAGCGGTATGTGTAGGGGGAGTCAAAATAGGCAAGATGAAGGTCATGATAGCTCCTTTTCTTTGTGTGCTGATGTTGCTTCAACATACAAAGAATCTCCTGGAAGATACAGATGCTTGAGAAATTGACATTACCATGGGAAAAGCCACCAGATTGGTGGGACCAGGACCTAACTTTCCACAGGAGGTGTTAGCATGGAGGCAGGAGGGTGGGCACTCTTCTCACCTTAAGAATAAAAAGTAGAAAAGTTTTGCTTTTTTGGTTTTGGCAAAAGCTGCCTTGAGGGAAGCATACAACTGTTTTTCAATTAGTTTCTGAGTCTTTACTCGGCAGTGATTTTTATCCTTCCATGCTCAGTATGGTTTTTTATAATGGTTTCTATGGTGATTTTTAAACCCTTTCTTCTTTCTTCCTTACTCTATATTAGTTTGCATTAGTTTTTAGCTTTGTTTTTATACACACACATACACCCCTTTGAAGCTTAGCACTGATTTCCTGAACCTCTATTTTTCAGGAGCAAGAGTCAAAATATATCTCTTTTGATCCTGTTGCCTTTTTAGTCTGGAATACAAAATATGTCTCCCAATTAAACTCCCTGTAATTTGCAATTTGGCAACTGCAGTCTCAGATCAAATATACTGTCCAGGATTGGGTTAGTTATGGGCTTTGGCAGGTTTGTGGGCCTCAGCAGATGCCCAGTGATGCTGAGCCCTGAAAATTCACTTCTCTCATTTTGAAAGAAAAGTGTTTTGTTGGAATCTTGAAATTTTATGCAACTGCATACACAGTATAGCTAATATTTCAACATACAATAACACAATCCTTAGCCAATGAGAACATTTATGGGAAACAAGAAGTAACAACGTGTTCCACATCCAGCAAAAAACTAGCTACTTCTCCGAACAGAAAATGATTCACTCTTGCGTTAGCTAGTTAGTACTAACAATGTTGAAAAATGTGTCCTTGCAAAACAATACAGGCAACTTAACAGCACTGTGTGTTGTTACCCTGTGCCTGTATTGTTTTGTCTAACTTCAAACTATCTGTATGTTCAGCAATCTTCTCAGCAAACTGTGATGATGCAAAAATGATGACATGTGAGTGGAAATGTCATCATGTAAATCACTGTGCCTTTGTCCCAATGTCTGATACAATTGCTAGCCTCAGTCTTTGTGTGATGTCATCATTTCATTATTTGCCTGCCTCCCTCCCCTTCTTCCCTGTGGATACCCATACGTACATTGGCTACTTACGCAGGCTAGAAAATGAGGTCCAAAGAAGCAGATCTAAGTGGACATCAATTCTGGGAGAAGGAAGGTCTATAGAAGAAAAGATGGCCTAAGCCAGTATTGACATTAGCTAAGATGCTAGGCTAGAACTGGGGAACACTAGGCTCAAATCCACCCACGGTCATGGAAACTCACGGGAGTGCCAAGAGATCTTAATAAAGCTTAAGATCTCTTTACTCAGTGGTGTGCTTATTGTCTCTGGATCTAAAAGAACCAATGGTCTGGGCACCTGATCACTACCTGGACACTTGGCAGAACACCCACTAATGTACTGTCTCTACTGACAAGCAGCACTTCTCCAGGGATTTTTCTGCCCTCCCTGGAGACAGTAAGGATATTTATGCAAGGAAATAGCTGTTTATTTCACTCTGGGATAAAACATATTCAGCCATGTGGTGAGTTGGGGGACAAATATTTAAGCAGTAATTTAACATGCTTTGGACTCAATGGATTAAATCTCAGGAATGCCAGTGCTGTGTGACATGTTTTTCTTGGGATCATTGAAGCCCCTAAAATTTCTACCTGTAGGCAACCATCTTTCTTATGCTTCATTTCAAAAATTTCATTTAGAAGATCCTAGTAATTTCCCACCCACCTAAAACAAACAGATCCATGCATTGATAATAATAAATCTTCAGATGCTCTCAGATCATTCACTGAGTGTTTAGTGTAGACTTAAGTACATATACAGTAGAGAGAGAGAGAGAGATAGCCACCCATCTCATACAGGTGGCAGCTTATGAGGGTTAAAAAGACAGAAAACCCAACAACATCCAAGGATAAACAACACTCCACCCACAGGAAAAAAAAGCACATTGACAATAGAAGAGCTCATCTAACCACCTGTCCCAAAAGACTGGGAATGGAGCAACTTTCCATATATTTTAAAGTGTAATGTGCCTAATCTCTTTCATTGGCCATATTGGATATGAAATCCAAAAGATCTGGAAACCACTGGGTTACTGCTGCAAATAAATTTATCAACTTATCAATATCCTTAGGATCAGCAATTTCCTTAGATACCATACAATAAGATTGATAGTATTAGGCATTCTAGTTTATGTGGCTAAATTTAGCATGGTCCAGAACCTACTGTGTTTTTTTTCTCCAACAAGCTAAAGCACAACTGAAATTGTAATGCAATTGTAAGAGCACTGTGATCTGTACAGAAATAATGGAAAGGGGGGAAATAACTTGCACAAAGTGCAAAATTGAACAGGAGGACAAGGTACCCAGGTGAACTCTGTTGCCTCCTAAATCAAAAAACTGTCACCTACGAAACAGCTATTAGGCCACCTGAGATGTGTGGAATTGAAACCCTATCTGAAACAAGGCAGGAGAGAGAGGGAGAGAAACAGCTTATGAGATGAAACAGCTGAAAAGTCTAGAAGAAAAACAATTTCTATTGAGCCAGTAATGTCCTAAGCATGATTATAACCACAAACTGGGGAGAACATGTGAAAAATGAGCATGCTTACAACCGTAGAATATAATACCTCCCATGTTTAGGCTGTACGGATCCCAAAATCATGAGACATAAATGCACATACTTATTAAAGGAATAAAGTGAAAAAGAGAGGGAGTGGTCCTCTATGTTTTGGGGATGTTATTTTTAAGTTTTCTTGGAAATATTTTTATCATTTTCAAATATCCCCCAGAGAAATGCAAGATGGTGCTGCAAGAATTATGTTGAGCCACATGTCAGCAGTACTTCAGAACTGATGCCTGATTGGCTTCAGTCTGAAGGGGGCTGGTCTTGTCACAACAATAGGTCGAGAAGTCTGGGCAATCATAAGACTCAGAACTGTGGCCATTTTTTTAAAAAATCCCCCAATGTAAAACTTAATACATGATGCATTTTATAGGCTGGTCAGTGTGGCAGAGGGAACATTAAAAAAAAGTAAAATTTTGAAGACAGATTGAGTGGCAATTTAGAAAATGTGGATAATCCTTACAAGGGCCTTCACATTCTCTATTCCATGTCAGAGGAGCTATTAAAAGACTAACTCACTCACTCACTCTTTCCCCTCAAAGTATTAGTGGCGAGAGAGGACTGAATTAAGCCAGTGGAATCTACCCTTCTAGGGTTAAGAATAGGCTCTGACAGAAAGGACATTTCTGTTGAGACTCCAGAGGGAGGGAAAGATTCACCCCTTCCTTCCCACATCATAATCCTGATTTTGAACTCCCATCCTGACCATAAGGTAGCTGTTTCTATTTCTGAAAATGAGTATCTGAATTCTTTTTATATAATTCATGTGACATAAATACTTCTCCTTTATTCTGCATTGCTGACACCCCACTTCAGATACAGTGTCCAGTTCATCACATGGCCAAGCATGTTACCTGTCATTCCAGACCACTGATGTGAAATAATAGTTTTAAGTTACAGAAAGGTAGATTCCAGCTGGATGTTTTGAACATTTTTCTAACGGTAAGAGCAATTAGGCAATAGAACCAGATACAGAGGGAGGTGGTGACTCCCCCTTCCTGTATATGTTCAAACAGAGCCTGAATGCATCAGGAATTATTTAATTTGGAATCCTGCACCAAGAAAGGTTCGACTTAGTGGCGTAACCGACCTCTTCCAGCCATATGATTTAATGAACTCTGACCCCAAAGTCTGAGATTAATCAATTGCAAAACAGTAACAGCAAATGATCCATTTAAGTTTTTTTCTCTGTCTAATGACTGGGTTTTGAGTTGGTAAAAATTACCTGCAAAACAAATATTGCAATTCTTCCCACAATCCTGACACCCTGGTCAAGTCTGCCTGCTTGCAAGCAATTAAGTTCTGACTTAAAGCTTGTTATTAATCTACCGTTCACGGGTTACTTTTACTAAGAGCCCTGTGAACTTGATTCTGTATGCCAACCTTCCCCAACTCGATGCTCCTCAGACATCAGGTTGGGGATTGTTGCCCTGCACTTAGGAAGAAGCCTTAAATCATCTGTGGCATTTGGTTTGTTACCATCAAATTAACACAGAGCAAATTGAGCTACCTGTTTCTTTTGTCTCCATTTGTTGCTTATTCATTTAGTCGCTTCCGACTCTTCGTGACTTCATGGACCAGCCCATGCCAGAGCTTCTCTCCACTGCTTACGGAAATGTCCATATAATTCTTATAACGAGGCAGCAGCAGGCAATATGCCAGAAATAAACATTTTTCCAATTGCTCAAGAAAAGCCAGGCAGGCCTCTGGCAAACAAACTTTCTGCCAAGCTTAAATCAGGTTTTGTTTCCTATGCAAACAGTAATCGCTCCAGTCTTTAAAGACCAATTGTTGAAAAGCTTTAGGCAAGGAAGAAAGCCTTTAATATATTACTTTCCCTCTGAAGAACAATATCTAGGTAATGGGCCATTGAGAGCATGAATAACAGTGACACTGCCAGCAATACTGTATAATTCTGGCATTTCACCACTTTTTAAAATCAATCTGATCAATGTTCACTGCAGGCCAGAGTGAAGAAGAATAGTTTGCAAAAACTTAAGAAAAATGCAGTGTGCTTTTTGGTTCCCCATTAGGATGCTGTAATGCCATCAGAGTTATATATTTTCTCTCTTCTTATCCCTGTTTTTAAATGCTCATTTTTATTCCACACCAATGGTATCGGTTTCCTTGAAGCAGTGATGAATGAGTTGACACTGTTTTAATGCTATTTTGCACATCACAGCTACAGATAGGCACCACAAGGAAAGAATTACCTGCCATAGACCAGACACTACATGAAGCTGTTGACAGTTGAAATATACAATTGGGATCACATCCAGGTCAAAGGATCTGTACATTACGAATGCACAGAGGGCAAGGGAGGTGGAAAGTTTAACACTTAGTTTGGTTTTACTGAGTACATATAGGCTAGTTTAATGTTTAGGAGATCCTCAAGGCATTAGACTTCAGGGACTCAGCATTAGGTATTAGAAAGCATATCTGATCTTTTAAGTCAAAGGGAAGGAGCTAAAATCTATAGAATTCTAATATACTCAACCCACCAGGCAAAAAAAAAACCCAGGGATTGTTAGCTCAGCTTCTAAAGACTATGCAGTGCCTCAGAATGTTGGTAGCAAGGAATAGAAAGCACATGATTTAAAGTTCTCTCATTAGTAAACTTGGAAGAATCACTTTTAAAAAAAAATAGTATATACCATGTAGGACCGCATGTGATCATATGAGCTTCCAAAAGGTCTCAGGACAAATTTATTGCTTGCTTTGTCTCGGTGCGGAGACCCATCATGAGTCTTTTGCATAAGATAAAATACAAGCATTATGTGGTTCCCTGTATATGATTTGGATGTTTCCAAATTATGATATGGGCTGATTTTAGGATCAAAACTCCTTTGGATCCTTCACACAGGGGTGAAACATAAGCAGTTCTTTAGGATTTCCATAGGAATCTATGACTCTGCTAGCCTCTCCTGGATTATGAATGTGGTAGCTACTGGTGATTTCTTGAATATCTTGTTTCTGGCCGAGCTGCAGCTCCAGCTCTATTGTCAGCAAGCACTGCAAGAAGTAGAACCTTACAACAAATTGGCCTCTTTCTTGCAAGGCTTGGTGATCACGGAGCTCTCCAAGAACGCAAACTAGGGTACCTCATGTGCTTAACCTCACACTGAGAAGATCAGAGTCTTCTTCGGTCTCTGGGCCTTAATAAAATGAGCAGGGGCTGCAACATTGATACATTGGGAAAAAAACAAGCAAATGAAGGGAGAGCATTTCCTTTTTCTAGCAATCACAGCTTGGAAGGAGTAAGATCACTAACATTTTCCACATTCATTTCAGTTCCACTCTTGCACATCCCATAATTTAATCATTTTTATTTTCAATTCACTTTTCTCTGCTGGAGGACCTTGTTTAGCTCTTTTTCCCCCACTTTCAAAATACCTGTTTTTTAAAAATTTCCGTCAAAGTTGTTGTGCTTTTTCTCGTCCTTTTGAAAGTGCAACATTCATTGCTCTCCTTAGCGACATCCTTGCAAGTCTCACTGCACATTGTGCAATATCTTTCATCCTCATTTCTGCAGCATTCTTTGGTTTTATATGTGTTTCTTCTAATTCGTAATTCCATCAAGCAACTTTTTTCATACTTGCAGCCCTCCGAGGTAGGCCTGGACAAGAAACAGTGACAACAGGGATTCTGGAAATGCTCTTTATTGTAGTAAGATAGAATAACAAAATCTTACAAACCTGTCCAAGTTTCTTTCTGTTCCATCTTATATTAAACAAAATCAAGGTGCAGTTATTTTGAGTTTCTCATGCCTCCCTTTATCCCAGGATTGTGTAATCTTTTCCACCAGTCTCTCCTAAATGGCTTGCTCCTATTTTCCCCCTTTAACAACTCTCCCACATCTTCTCCAGGTTCAGCTCTAAATTCCTTTACACCACCAACCTAAATCCATACACTTCTGTGGCATTCTGTAACATGTTTTTTTCACTCTAAGAACCTTATACATCACTTTTCCTTATGCCCAGTTCTTTTTTTCTCTCTCTCTCTCTCTCTTTTTCCTTCCTTCCTGATTAATCTGATAGGTTTTCATGCAGGACTTCTATGGTCTTCCTGCAGCTGTTTTACTTTCACACTTGTTTTTTTCACCTCTTTCTTTCTACATCTGTTTTTACTCCAGATCTACTCCTGACACTACAAAATGATCTATCCATCATTCAGATCCCTTTGTTCTCATTTTCTTCACTGAATCTGTCTTTCAGTGTGCCATAAGCATTGCAAGCCATGACTACAGACAGATTCATGTCTAATCATTTTTATGCTTGCTTTTAAAGCCTTGGTAGAAAGCCTTCATTTCTTCCTGTTTTCTTATCAAGCTGTCAGATTAACCTAGTGCAACTTCTTTATTCAGAGACAATTTTATTAGGGACCCTCATGCCGAATTCAGTGAATGCCATATGATAGAAGAACAGCAGTGCCTGCAAGGGGGAGAGGGTAAAAAGTCAAGATGGCAGTCATGACCATGTGATCAAAGTCCCACCCCTTTTATGTGTTGAATGTGTCACATGTAAGAAAAAGGAGGGGCTTTGATCACATGGTCATAACTGCCATCTTGACTTTTTTTTTTTTACTCCCCTTACAGAAACCCCTGATGGAGAGCAAAGATCCCTATTTTCAAAGAGAGAATGATATGTGAATGCTAGAAGATTAACACTACCTTATGTTTGCTCTTTCTTCCAGCAAATCCCCAAAGGTCAATAAAGATTAGGCGTATAATGTATCATGTTATTTGGTCATCGGAATAACATATAAGTGAATGAACGAAGTGAGAAAGCTAATGAAGATTCAGTTAACTACCCACTTCCTGTCTTTATTCTATTACTCCATCACTCCACACTTGTTTATTCATCTAGTCATTCAGTCTGTTTTACTGATATTACCTCTGTAGGGAAGTAGAGTGAATGATGTAGTACATGAGTGTTACAAGTTGATCTTGCAGGTTTGATGGATTGGTCTGAGGATCCAGCTATTAAGAGGAAAGCTGCTGCCCTCCTCCTCCTCCTCCTCATCTAGCAGGGAAGAACACCGCCTCACTAGCAACCTGTCCTTTCTCAGTTGGCATGTTAATGAGGTATACACTTAATCCTGACATGTACCTGTTCTTTCCATTAGATAACCTTAGTGGCAAAAATACTATGGAGCTAGAGTTTCAGTAAGTATGTGGGTTTTGGCTTAGCTTGATTTGTAAATCCAGCAATTGTAGTTTATCAATTACACTTTTTGATTTAGTGTCATGTGTGAACTGGATCACTATAGTTTGTTCATCAAACCATGCTTAGCACAATGTATGATTCCACTTTGTTCTATAGCTTTAACACATGCTTTCCTTTCATAAATCTTGAGTTTCGTTTTGTTTTTGCCTTAAAAATAAATTTCATTGGGCATTTAGTGAAACCACATGTGTGCATCCTTCCTGGAGATTTCTTCTCTTTAGTTCTTTCCCACAATACTTCAAACCTCTCTGCTGTGCATCTGGCTCAAGCAGGATAATGTGGCAGATGGGGAAGTTGCTCTGATAGCCTATGTAGTTCCTATCCTGATACAGAATAGTACACAATACTGCTAAATGTTGAATGGGTACAATTTTTGATTGGTGCTGACCAGAGTTTGAAATCAAGAACAAACAGTGTTTTCAGATTTTAGTTACTGTTAGTCAAAATTTACAGCATAATGTGCTTACAATGTGAATTTGGAGTGGGGGAGGCTGCATGGGAAAAAGGTAAGGAAGTAATGCACACAATCACATTAGACAGCCCACTTGGCTTAATGTGCTGTGCAAATGTGCCTATTGGGTTCACATAATGTACTAAGCCATGTGTTTTTCTTATTCCTAGTTTTTTTAAGATGCCACCATCAGATGGATTCACACCATACGCTAAGCTCAAAACTGGCTTACAAACTACAATTCCTGTATTTGATAAACATGTTAAGCCCAAACCAAAATGCCTTCCCTATTTTCAAGAGGGTGAAGAAAAAAAGGAACTGGTTAACTACAAATTGGTCAGCTTGACTTCCATACAAAGAAGAATTCTGAAACAGATTGCTCAGCAGTCAGTTGAGGAGCATTTAGAAAACAATGTTCTGCTTGGCAGGAGCCAGTATTACAGGATTATCAAGAACAGATCATGCCAAACCAGCTTGATCTCCTTTTTTGATGGAGTGACCAATGTAGCTGCCCACAGGAATGTGGTGAATGTATCTGGACTTCAGCAAAGCATCTGACAAAATCTCCCATGAGATTCTAATGGGAGGATACAACACTAGCAGGCTGGACTATGACACCACCAAATACCTATAGAGCTAACCGAACAATCATATCTAACAAGCGTATGTCTATGGTTCCATGTCAACGTAGAAGGAGGTATCAAGTGGCATACTGCAGGGCCCTGTCCTAAGTCCTGTGCTATTCTACACATTTATAAATGATTTAAAAGAGAGGTTAGAAAATATGATATGCAGATGATACAAAGACAGGTGGGATGGCAAACACCTTACTATTAAAATTCAGGGGGATCTTGACAAGCCAGAACACTGAGAAAAGCCCAGCAAGTTTTGAACAGGGACAAATGCAAAGTCCTGCATTTGGATAGAAAAAATCAGGCAAAACTTTAGCACGTGCAAAAAAGACCTGGATATCTTAGGGGTCACAGACTTGATATAAATCAACAGTGTGATGCAGCTGCAAAAAAAGAAATGAAATGAAATTCTGGGTTGCATTGACAGAATATAGTGTCAAGTTCAAGATAAGTTATTGTTTCTCTCTGTTCTGCATTGGGGACACCTCACCTAGAATAGTGCATTCAGTTCTGGGCATCACATTGCAGCAAAGACATTGACAAACTGGAGCAAGTCCAGAGGCAGGCAATCAAGAAAAGGGGCTGGAAGAAAAATCTAAAGAGAAATTGTTGGAAATGTTGGGTATATTTAGCCTGAAGAAAACAAGACTGTGAGAGGCATGATATAATAACTGTCTTCAAATATTTGAAGGGTTGTTGTATAGACAATGGTCAGAATTGTTCAGTTATTCTGGAAAAAAAGGACAAGAAACAATGGGATTAAATTACAAAGAGTAGATTTTGATTCAATGTTAGGGGAAAATCCATTCTAGGATTCTAAGAAATATGCTTCGGAATGGAATATTCAGAAAGGTCAAAATATATCGACAGTGGCCAGATTCACATATTGCACAAAGCCACAGATGGTTTTAATAATGCTTTATTGTATAAATTACAGTATTTGGATTCATATAAAACACTAAATCATGAAGCAAACAAATTGCTTTATGGCTTAATGTGATGTGTGAACCAGCCAGTGAACAGAAACCATTCATTTATGTGAGATAAGGTATCCTTGGGACTACTATCATCATGTGGTCTACAACTATCTACCCCTAATGACCTCAGGCTACATATCAGGTTTATAAACTGGTTTTGGGCCAACAGCGATATGCAATTTTTATGTGGAATGCCAATGCCACGGCCTCTGAAAAAATGGATATAGCTCAGCCAAAAAACTATTTTACTTAATCAAAATTACATTGATTATTCCCCATCTAATATCACCTTGAGGGTACACTGAAAATTGCAAATTTTAGAGGGATTCTGGATGGCAACCCAAAGTTTTGAGGTGATGTTGGCTCCCCTGAAGCCACAGATTACCATATACATCCCTAGCTCTGTGGTGAGGATTCTTTTCTTATCTAGCTGAGTTGCAGACTGCAACTCTTTTATTTTGGCTCATGAATTAAATGGGAGCCACTAAGAACTGAGTAGACTCTCTCTGCAAAAGGGTAATTCCTTCCTCTCATACTTTATCCTGGATTTTCTTTCTTGAAATTCCACTGGAATGTTGTGGAACCCTACAGATTGGCATAGAATTTCTTTTAGCTTAGCTGTAATTGTAGTTTCGCAACAAAAGAATTGCTTCATCAGTAAGAAAAGGACTAGTCAGAGGAAGAAATTGTGCATGAATAAGACTTGGCAGTAGAGGAAGGTATAGTCCCAGGGATGCAACAAAATATCAGAGGCAGATCTAACTGTTCCTGACAGTTGTGACTGATTAAATGCTTAACTCCCATATTCTTCTAATCTCATTCACAATGGATACGAAAAGGATGTCACAAGCCTGCCAACAATTAACAATGGGGGAAGAAGAATAGTGTCTCCAGCTGTCTCCAGTGAAACAGCTTCTAAAGCCATCCCTAGAAGGCAATTTTGGTGAATTACCAGCATCTCAGCAGTTCATACAAATGACATAGCTGACAACAACAGAAAAATGCCTTAAAAGTCATACATTTTTAAAATCATGATTCCCTCATGGGGACTGATGCAAGTCTTAGCAGCAAAAATCTATGCCTTAATATTTTTTTAAATGAGGTTACACTGGTACAAGCCCAAGAAAGGAATCTGGTATAGGTACTAACTGTAGGTATTATACACTTGATTTAAATTTTTGTATCTTGCCAGGACAGAAAATGTCCATGGAAAAGTATCCTGCACTGATTCATTTTGCTAATGAATTGTTTAGTTCCAAGAATTCATGTAAGAGGACTGCAAAATTAATCAGCAGAAAGAAGAATATAGAGCTGTTTCCCTTAGATGAGTGTAACTGTTACATACTCTCCAAATGTTTTAATGGAAAGCAGGAGAGATCTGTTCTGATCTACCAAAACTTTCATGTGGACTGCAGTACTCAGAATGGATTTTATAATCCACTGCAGGTAACACAGAAAGGATCCCTGGATTACACACACACACACACACACACACACATGTAATCTGCTTCAAACTGTCAAGCATGTTGAGAAAGCAACCCCATTTCCATCCCGTTAGAACTCTGGAGTCTTCCAAGCAAAAGGCAAGCTTATTAGACCTCAAAAATGCCCCATACTGCATTATCCACCTTACATATATGTCCTTAATGTTCCAGAATGCAGTGAATATTCAGTCCATATTGCCCATCACAGTGTGTGATTTCATCCCAGATTCTGCTTATGGAACAAACTCTGTTCCAGCCCTAGATTTCCCTCCACAAGGCAACATTTTGTTCCTTGGCCTGAATGAAAAGAAGTAAGTAATGTTATTTGGGGTCAATCAAAATCATACCTTTTTGTTTTTATTTAAGGGTTCTGAAAGCTTTTTTTCTATGCAACTGCTAGGAAGAAGTCCTGAAAAACTCCTGGTGATTCAGCAGAAAGAGTACTCTCACACGAATTTAAGAATCATGAGCAGTATGCAGAAAGGTGGCCCATTTTTTAAACTTTATATATACATCCCCAACCTTTAAGGGTCAGTATTCACAGGGGACAGCAATTTTTAAAAGGTCTGGTAGAAAATATACACAGCCATAAATGATGAAGGATAATCCATAATCTTATAACCAGGATGCCTGAGGAACTGGACTGATCCAAAGTCCAAAGGGAATTCACCTGATTTTTAACTCAGGAATGAATGTGCACATTAGAATACTGCAGTTCTTCCATAATGTCAGAGCAAGGAATTTATTAAGTGCAAATCTAAGAATCTGCTCTATCAGGTGAATTTTATAAAGCAATCATCGGGCTACAAAAATAGCAATAATTTCTCCTCCCTTCCAAGATTATTGAATGGGAAAAAAGATAGCTCTCCCTGTAGACCCATGTGGGTAGATATTTTTCCCCAATTTATTAAAGAAACTTAAGCACCAATTGATGCTTGTCATTCTTTACACCTTTTTGCCAACATAGAATAATTACTACTATTAAAGTTATTACATCAGAACATTATTTCCCTGACAGACTTAGCTACTCCAGTAATATAAAACTTTGAATTTAATTCAGTTGCGTAAGGTAAAAATGCCAAGTATATCCACTCTGGCTTAAAATACTTCAGTCCTGCTGGTAATTATGTAAACACACAAACACAGAGAGAAACTGCTGACCATCCATATTTCATAACAATTAAGTAATATTTGCTTTTGACCAAGAAATAGGATGCCGTTGGGCTTTTCCCCACTTTCTGTCTGACCCACCTTGACTAGTACCAAACAAGTTTTTGTCTATTATTATGCACAGCACAAAGTAAATTAATGAACAGCATGTCATGTGTTATTAATATTGCTGGGGAACTCGCAACCTGGTGTCCTGGCCAGGTTCCAGCTTTGGTAATTACATTTTGTAACTAGATTTCCCTATGCATTTAGAGGCAGGACCTCTAGCTCCAAGGAAACTTAATCAGATCAAAACGGAGTACTGCTCACCTGCAAAAGAAGTGCTCTGTATCACTGGGCACAAATGATTTCCAGTACAAAAAAATGTGAGATTTATACACATGTCCAGTTATAGCTGTAAATCTTATATGATGTGACTTCCAAACTCCTAATATCCATGAGAAAGCCTATGAAACCTGGTGATCAATTTGGATGTAGCTGAAAGATTTATATATTCCTTCTGCTTTCCCTGTCCTCTACTGTTTCCTCCACATTAAACTACTGATTGTAATCCTGATGCTGTTCTCTTAAACCGCTAAAACCCATGCCAGCTGGGAATCATCATGGAGGCAAAACTTCAACATATCTGGCAGGTACTTGACTGGGGAAAGAAGATGTAAATGGTTGCTTGTGTTCTACAATGCTCAATTCAATGTCTTATGCCCAGCTGTGAGGGCAGGTGTCTCAAAAGGATGATAAAGTACACTCTGTTAGTCTTCTGCATTCACACCATTTCCTGTCTGGTGCCACTTAATTTATATCCTGTCTTTCTTACCTGATGAAACTCAAGGGATTACATATACAGTGTGGCTATCTCAGGTAATCTCCCATCCATGTTTTATTAAAACTAACTGTATTACCTACCTTTGGTGGTTTGTGCCTTTAAAGCAGCTATCCCCATGGAGGGTTCCTGTTGGCATATTAGCTAGGTTGGGTGGACGTTGCAGAGCAAAATACTTGGAGGGTCCAGATTGGGGAAGTTCCCTTTAAATCAGTGTTTTTCAAACTTGGCAGCTTTAAGATGTGTGGACTTCAACTCCCAGAATTCTCCAGCCAGCACTGGAGTTGAAGTCCACAAAGTTGCCAAGTTTGAAAAACACTGCTTTAAATGATCCAGTCATTTGAAATATACAGTGATAAACATGAGTGAAAAAGAATCACAAGAACCTCCTAAAGTTTTGTGCATCTATATGTATTCTTCTATGGGACCTGAAGATTTAGAATAACTTATTACTTTTATCTACAACTTATTACTTTTATCTGCAGCAGCTAAATATGTAAAACAACATTGGAAAATATGGGGATTAACTGTGCTTTAAAAATCAACCAATACTGTAAGAAGTCAAGAGAATTTGGGGAATGCTACATTGATACAAAATAGGAATTATTATTATTTTTTGAAATTATAAACATCAGGGCAGGATACAACCAGACTTGATTTTTTTTTTTTCTGTGTCACAGTTATGACTGAGTTTCTTACTCTTATTTTTTTAATCTGCATTTATTGTACCTTTATTCTTTTCAAAATGAAGAAGCAAAGACATGTGAACAGTCAGAGGCCTGACCAGTAGATGCTGGAGCTTTTCAAAGTTTTATGCAGGGAAGATTGTACTGGAGATCACATCTTTGAGAAGTATACACTGTTTTGAATACCTTCAATGGAATGACTTTACTACAGTTTGTTTGTTCTCCACAGAATACAGCACTTGTGCACATATTCATTCAGAATGTACTGTATGTGTGCAGATGTGTGTATTTCTCAGAGTATCTGTTTGTGTAAATTTATTTTAGGAGCCATGTTATCAGTTACAAACATGGTAGATAGCTTCTCCCACAAGATTAGTTCTTGGATTCAGCCACACATAATCATTTATCACTTCCATTTACCTGAGGCAGACTAAAAAGAGAGTAGCGCAGGGAAGATAGTAATTTAGGAAGAAAATAATGGAAAATGGTCTGCTTTGCAGGGGCAGCCCCTTTCAAATAAAGAAGGCAAGTTTCCAAAAATTAAAAGAAAATGGGAAAGTTAATCCGGAGTATGGATTTCAGCAGGGAAGAACAGCAAAATCTACAACTGTGCTTTCTGGGATAAAACCATGCAGCTTGACATGGTGAGACATTCAACAGAGCTAAAGAGTGTTGGATACAGGATGCTGTGAAAACTGCTGAGTACACGCACATATTCGCCAACAATGAAGTAGGAGACCAGAAAGGTGTTATTCATCCTTAATCCAACCAGCAAGGGGAGGAAATCCCAATCAGCATGGCTTCTCAAGCTCTTTCGACAGAGCCAAAAGATGTCACTCAAACGTGCTTCGTCCTTCAGCAACTCCCTCTTCACCTGTGCTCACGCAGGTGGTACTTCATTGCTCCAGCGACCAGCGTCCCTAATCTGCCGCCTTCCTGAGGTTGGCTAAAAGTAGCCTCGGCGAGGTAGCCCACCAGAACAAATTGGTAGAGGGTCTGTCTGAGGCCTCCTTGGTCTGAGCACATTCATGAGCCACGTGGCCAGATTGGCACGCACTTGCCCCCCCCCCCCCACTTCCATCACCTGCGCCGGTCCCACCCGGAGGCCCCAGTACGCCAAGTAGCAAATGGCGCATGCAAGAGCAAGGGGGTGTTTCTAAAGGGAGAAGTGTTGGGGATTCTGCTTGCTCTTTTCTGGTTGTTCTTGCTCTTGTTATAATAATTGTTGTCATAATTTCTTTGCTCGTTCCATTTAATTTCTGGCAAGGAAATTTATTGTCGGCATCATTGTCACCATTACAGAAGATCAACGAGGCAGCTTAAAAATAGAGAGAAGGATGGTAGGGAAGATTTTCCCTTTTCCCCCCAAACAACTGGAGGGACTCTGCATATGGAGGGTGGCATGGGAGGAGTGAGGGGGGAAGCATTCCTGCCAGTCTGCCCGCCTGCCTAAGTTTGCATGAAGAATATGTATGCATCCCAGAGAGAATGAGTAGATTAATGTACACCTTGTGTCTTTTCTTCATCATATGTTGTACATTGTTACTATTATTCAGGCCCAGAACTAGGGCCTGTGTCACCCAGGGCAAACATGGATTCCGCACCTCCCCCCATGGGTTGGTGAGGGAGGTGTTAGCAAGTTTTATTATTCTATTATATATTAAATTAATAAAACTGATTTTAAATTCAGTATACAAATACTATTTTGTCATTTTGGTACGACCCCAGCGTGGCGCCCAGGGCACATGCCCTGCTTGCCCCCCCACCCCAAGTTGCAGCCCTGCTATTATTTCCATAGTATTTTATTCATAATTACATCCTTACGATAGTTTGTGTACCTTCTGGTATGGCACTGATGAACATGCTATTCACCTCCGTGTTTGTGCAAATGCTGTTGCTCATTCTTTTTGGCCTCTTCCTACTTTAGCACCACTGTCAGGTTAGTGTCATTGATGGATGCGGCCGAGCTGATTTTCTTTCAATCCCATTGATCTCAAATACCCAAACGTACCATTTTCTTTGCTGAGTTACCTGAGCTGGACAGGGAAGGTTGCAATCCTGGCCTTTTCTGGACTATGGATTCTGTAAGTGTGGCATATGTGTTAAGGTTTCCCTACTAACAGATTAAGCTACTATTATACCTAATCATTTGGCCGGGTGAAAGGTTGCAAGTGATTGTCTCCTCTCACGTGCTTCATGCAAATAGCCTGGGGGAGGGGAGAATCCTGCCCGGACTTGTCTTCTTCACTTCTTCTTTTTCTCTCTGCTGGAAATGTAGCTCAGCAAGGCTTGCTCCAAACGGAGCTAAGTACTTTAAATGTTTTGCTTTTGTTTTTGCTTTCTGTAAATAAATTATTTTTATAGAAATGCTTGGTGTGTGACTTTTTTGACCTCTCCTGGGCTAAAGGCTTTCCCAGCATCTGCAACAGGTTATGGGCCCAGTAAAACAGCCCAGTAAAACCCAGAGAGAAAAGAGAGATCAACTCCACACCTCATGCACAATTTAAAGGCAGGTAGCAAAGACCTGTGAAGATTTTCTTTGGAGCCACCTGGAGATTTTCCAGCAACTGCCGGTCTGCAGGACTTAGAAACTAGCTGAGGTGACTTGCAAAAGAAGGAAGAAGCCATGGCTACCTCCCAGCCCTCAGCGATGCCTCTGGAGCGCCTATCAGAGACCAACTATTTGAATTGGGCCCTGAAGATGGAAATGTATCTTCGCAGAGAGAATCTTTGGCTGCAAATTGGTGAGCAAAGCCCCCAAAATCCCAATGCTGAATGGCTGAGACAGGATGAGCGGGCTAGAGCCACCATTATCTTGGGAGTTGAGGACAATCAGCTAGTCCACGTGCGAGGCATGCAGTCTGCAAAGCAACTTTGGGACGCTTTGAGAGACTTATATGTAAAGGCAACAGCAGGGAGTAAAGTTACCCTGACAAAAAAGCTGTACAAAGCCTTCCTTGCAGAAGGAGATAGCCTTCCTGAGCACCTGCATCATATTCAGCAGCTGTTTGTTGAGTTGCAGGAGAGAGGAATGGAATTTACACCTCTCACAAAATCCTATATCCTCCTGTCCTCACTAAATGAAACGTGGGACACGCTGATTTGTACCCTGGAGGCTATGCCTGAAGCAGACCTCACCCCATCGTATGTTACACAGCACTTACTCGCTGAATGGGAGAAGAGAGAGGAAAGATCCCCCCCCATCTCTTCTGGAAAGCTGCAAGACCAGAAAATGAGGGAAAAGAAGGGAAAGGAACCTGAGGCCACAGCACTAGCCAGCCAGCGATGCTTCACTTGTGGTTCAGCTGGACATTTGCAAAGAGACTGTGCCATGAGACCCAAGAGTAGAAAGACAGAGCAGAAGAACACAAGGGCAACACAGAAGAAGGCTCTTCAGACATCCCAAATTGCACAGGTTGCTGAGAAGGGTAATTCTGATGTATGGGTGTTAGATTCTGGGGCCAATTGTCATTTATGTAATTGTAAAAGCTCTTTTGTGTCACTGTCTAAAACTGAAAGACAAAGTGTATCTTTGGCTGATGGGTCTGTGACCAAAATTATGGGACAAGGTGACTTGTATTTATCCTGCTTAGGAGAAACTGTAAAAGGTGTGTTGTATGTGCCAAATTTACAATCAAACCTTTTATCTGTGGCACAATTGGCTGCAACAGGGTATATCATAACATTTAAGAAAAATGGTTGTGAGATACGTAAAAATGGGAAATTGTGTGCTACTGGTATGTTAAAAGACTCCTTGTACATTGTGCAAAATGCAAGGAAGCCAAGCTGCAAGGCTGCAGTTGGCAACACACCATATCATGACCAATGTGTACACCTGATGCACAGGAGATTTGGTCATGCTAATATCAAGTATATAGCACAAATGCCACAGCTGTGTGCTGACCTAAAGATAAAACCCTGTGATAAATACTTAGATTGTGTAGTTTGCAAAGAATGCAAAACACTAAAAGCTCCTGTGAGTAAGCACAGTGACAGAGTTACAACTAGACCTTTGGAAATTGTACACTCTGACATTATTGGTCCTTTTGCTCCAAGTCTTGGACAAGCAAGGTATGCAATGACCATCATTGATGATTTCTCAAGATACACATTTATCTACATCTTAAAACATAAAGATGAGGCATTTGAGAAATTTAAAAGTTTTGTGACATGGGCAAATGGAAAATTCCCTAGGCCTGTATCTGCACTCCAATGTGATAGAGGAGGAGAATACCTTTCTCACAAATTCAGAAGGTTCCTAGTGGAAAAAGGGATAGAACAAATTCTTTCTAACCCGTACACCCCTCAGCAAAATGGTGTTGCTGAAAGAAAGGGCAGAACCTTGCAAAACGCGATGGAATGCATGTTAAAAGATTCACGATTATGTTTTAAGTTCTGGGGAGAGGCTTTATCGACTGCTTGTTATGTTCAGAACAGGTTGTATAACTCTATGATTCAGGACACTCCATTCCATTTGTTTTATGGTGTGAAACCAAAGGTAAGCCATCTTAGAGTGTTTGGTAGCACTGCATGGGTTCACATTCCAAAACAGCAGAGAAGGAAAGGAGGCCCCACAACAAAGAAAGCCATCTTTGTTGGCTATGAACAAAGCCAGAGGAGCTACAGGTTCATAATGGGAGAGAAATTAATAATTAGCAAAAGCGCTTCTTTTGCTGAACAAAACTGGGGGAGATTAAATTCTAGCTCTCCAGTTGAACTGACCACCACAAGAGAACAGCAAGGACTTGCTGATGGTGATCTTTTGCCTGATGAGGACATTAAATCAGAAAAGCAAACTGAAGATCTGTCTGATGAGACAGATGCTTCTCAGGAAAGTGATAGGAGTCAAAATTTAAGCCCTGTATTACCTCGCAGATCTCAGAGGAGTAATAAAGGCGTTCCTCCATCACGTTTTCAGGCTGAAACAGTAAAGGCTTTTCACATATTCACAGAACCTGAGTCTTTAGAACAAGTGAATGCTTTACCACCTGAGATTGCACAAAATTGGCATTCTGCCATGCAACAGGAATTAGCATCCTTGAAAGAAAATAAAACATGGAAACTGGTAAATCTACCTCCCAATGAACGCTGTCTGGGTTGTAGGTGGGTTTTCAAACTGAAAAGGGATGCTGATGGCAAAATCCAAAAATATAAAGCAAGGTTGGTTGCAAAAGGGTTCACTCAAAGGAAAGATTTAGACTTTGACAAGACTTTTGCACCAGTTACTAAAGGTGAATCAATTAGATTACTGTTAAAAGTTGCTGCACTCAAGGGAATGTCAGTTAACCACTATGACATTCAAACTGCATTTCTCTATGGTGATTTAGACCACAGATTATACATGCAGCAACCCCCTGGCTATGAAAAAGGGGAGAATCTAGTCTGTGAACTGCAGAAGTCAATCTATGGGTTAAAACAAGCTGCTAGATCCTGGAACCAAAAAGTAGATGAAAAACTGCAGAATTTTGGTTTTGAAAAAGGAAAAGCAGATCCCTGTGTATATATGAAGAAGGACAAACAAGGCTGTATGTATCTGTGCATTTATGTTGATGATTTGCTGCTATTCACATCAACAGAAAAACAAAGGCTTGATTTTGAAGCCTGCATAAAAAGCCATTTCATATTAAAAAAGCCTTGGAGTTGTGACCAATTACCTAGGTTTGGAAAAACACAGGAAGAAGAATGGTAGCTTTCTGTTAAACCAAAGGGGAGATAATGGTAATGTGAATGGAAAGACATATAAAGTCAGAGAAGATTGGTTTGCATCTTAATCTGTAGTGTAAAAAGGGGAGTGTTAAGGTTTCCCTACTAACAGATTAAGCTACTATTATACCTAATCATTTGGCCGGGTGAAAGGTTGCAAGTGATTGTCTCCTCTCACGTGCTTCATGCAAATAGCCTGGGGAAGGGGAGAATCCTGCCCGGACTTGTCTTCTTCACTTCTTCTTTTTCTCTCTGCTGGAAATGTAGCTCAGCAAGGCTTGCTCCAAATGGAGCTAAGTACTTTAAATGTTTTGCTTTTGTTTTTGCTTTCTGTAAATAAATTATTTTTATAGAAATGCTTGGTGTGTGACTTTTTTGACCTCTCCTGGGCTAAAGGCTTTCCCAGCATCTGCAACAATATGCACCACTGCATTATTGGGGAGAAAGGAAGAAATATCCAGGACTTGTTTCAGCTTAGGTTGACAAGGTATGGAGAAATTGCACAGAATCTGTGAGTGAGTGTGTGTGTGTGTTTTCCTATCAACTTTTCCTTTTGGGAAGGGAACATCTTATCAGGGTTCTCCTGGCTGGTGGCTTCTGGTGTGGCATCTCATACATGAGCAACTTTTAAAATTATTTATTTTCTATCCTGCCTTTATTATTTTTATAAATAACTCAAGGTGGCGAACATACCTATTACTCCTTCCTCCTCCTCTTTTCCCCACAACAGCAACCCTGTGAGGTGAGTTGGGCTGAGGGAGAGGGACTGGCCCAAGGTCACCCAGCCGGCTTTCATGCCCAAGGCAGGACTAGAGCTCACGGCCTCCTGGTTTCTAGCCCATTGCCTTAACCACTAGACCAAACTGGCTTTTATTCAGGGGCAGAGTCACACAAATATCCAAGAGAATGTCCTCTAGAATTTTCACCTGGGTAATTAAATTTTCACCTCAGTGTTCTCAACATTGAGAAATTTTACTCAATGTTCACTCTCTTTTTTAAATAGTAATTTTATTAAAGATTACAATAACAACAATACAAACTAATACAAACTGAATAAAATAATAAAAAGAAAGAGTAGGAGGTGCAGAAAAGAAAGAAAAAAGGGAAAAATAGAAAAAGAAATAGAAAAGAAAAAAATAAGAATATAGTAAAGAAAAAGAAAAGAAATATACAAAGAAGTGACTTCCCACCTTCATCACAAGTATAAACAATTTTAGTAACTTATCACCTTCTCTTAAAATACAACAATGATCTCTTCTTCCCATATCCTATCTCTTATCTATAAACAAATCCATAAAGTATCATCATTTCAATCCTGATGTCAGCAAAAGTCCATTTAGGGTTACTGGAGGTAACAATATATCTATTTTAACCTTGATGAAATAAACCAACTTTATATTCCTTCCTTTTACCTCTAACAATCTTGATCTTTAGTCCCTTCAAATTATGTGCTAGAACTTGATTTCTTTTCATTTTTAATTTTCCTCACAAAATTCTTCAAAGCTTTAACAACTCTCTTTTGTAAATCTAATGTAGGAAAATTATCCAGGTCACTCTCTTGCTTTGTTATTTGTATATCCCTTTTAATTATTAACACATCAGCCTGTTTCTTTTGTATGTCCAGTGTAACATCTTTTTCCATATCAGTCTTGATCTTGTCAGGTAGAACTTGTTCCTCTTCCATAACATCTTTTAGACACAGTCTATCTACAGAGGCAGACACTCTTAAAATCAACTTTTGGGTTCATTGTTCAAAAATATCCTTCAACATATCCAGTGTTAAAATATTTTGCTTCATTCTGTAATTGTAAGTCAAGTTTAAGTGTTCTTTTCCTTTAATTGTTATCTTTAGTTCCCTCTAGTTTCCAATTTTTAAATTATTATCTTATTTTTTAAAAAATTCAAAAGCATTTTCCCATGGGAACAATTCTTATAATTAAGTCCAAAATCTTGTTTCAAATTTATCTGGACCCTTAGTAGCTTTCTAGAATCAAAGTTGTAATCACTCTTTTGCTATTTATTCCCCAAAAAGTTAAGTTCTTAAACTTGTAGTTAAAACTTCTTTTGCTTGAGATGGAAGGAAACTCACCCAGTGCTGTCAAACGTGTCGATCCAAAGGTTCCCAATAGCTGAAAAGCTGTTAACAAGCAATTTCCAAAACTGATTGGAAAAGGAAGTGTGCAAACCCAGTGTCCTTTTGAAAGGTGCCAACTGCAGTTTGAGTGAAAAGATGGCTTTCCCTTGTCTCCCAGAGCTCGAAACCCACCAGAGACTGCTGTCTTGCGGTCTTCTCATGTGGAGCAACTGTCTGGAGCACTTGTGGGCAATCTCAAATCCTCTCCTTATCTGGAGAGGAATTACACCATGGTTGTTGGATCCACTTTTTGGAGCTGTCTTCAGTCTGCTGTTTTTCCCCAGAAGTCAATGTTCACTCTCAAAGAGACTGCCTTCATGGTAATAATAGCATGTATGTGTGTGTGTGTATCTTGTGATACGCATGCCCACTTAAATTATTTCAAACACAACATCACCCTGGAAATAATATCCATGACTACAAAAACTAACAAGGGAATGTCATTCTACAGAGTGTTGCACATCTCTTTATTCGGACCCTGGAGAACTGGATGTGGTATGGTCTTGCTCTTTGATGGGCAAAGCTAAGAAATTCATTTGGGACACACAGAATTCATTTGCAGAAGTGAAGCCACAGATACATTGTTGACAATGGCAGAAACTGAACTGATGGGTTTGTTGGGCTTGCATGTGACAAATCCTGTGGCTTGCACAGTCAAGGATGGTGCAACAGCATCTATTTTAAGAAGATCAAGATCCCTAGAGAATACAGCTATCTGTCAAACAACACACAAGGTGTTCAGTCTTGTAGGAACAGAGAAGCATGGGAGGAAATATTTTAAAGATGTTCAGAGTTACTGTACTAACTGGGTGGTGGACCTCACAGGCAACTAAGTGAACCCATCTTGCCCAAGTTTAGAAGTGCCATGAACTGGTGCTCTGTAAGTGTAAGAAGCTAAGCCATGATGGCGAATCTTTTGAGCTCAGCATGTCAAAAATTTGGAAAATGCCTAACTTGACTCTGCTGGTGTGTTATCCGCCCACAAACAAAAGAGAAACAATTCTTTATATATTCATTTATTTTAAAAAATATCCAATTTGGGGCGGCCAAAAGGGCAGAGATGGGGGGGCGGGAGATAGGTGGGTAGGGGGAGTTGCAGTGCCTTTTGTTCATTCGGTTTCTTTGATAAACAGGATGAATAGTTGTTGGGTGTTGGTGAATGCTGACATGTCACCCAGAACATCGTGGCATGTCACCTTTGACACGGGTGTCATAGGTTTGCCATCCCTGAGCTAAACAGAAGCCTATACAGGTGCTACAATGAATTGCACTGTTCTCTGTCACTATGAAGGAAACTGCTTGGAGAAATTATTTCATTTAGACAACTGATTTTATGCATAAACAGAATATCTAGCAGGACAGTCCAAAATTAGTGGAGGGAGGGAGTATGGCAGGGGATCAAAGAATCAAATTCCTTTATTCCTTCCAAATATAAAAGCCGTAATGGAATAACAGGCGATCTCTACCACTTCTAGAACACGGCAATTTATAATTTTATGCTGTGCTAATACAATCCTTCATACAGGAACAGCTAACTGCTAATAGAAATACCACAAATGTTCTTTATGTCCAGAGAGTTTTCTGTGGATGTATAAGGGCTCTCCATAGTATGACCCCAAGTTTGAGAGTGCTTTGCTAGCAAAATGACCTGCTCTGAAATCCTCCCTCTTGATATTAGGACTCTGCTCTTAAAATGGACTCTTGAAGATTATCTGTAACATACATGCAGTATATGGCCATGTGTGCCCCCAAAATCAGCAGGCAAGGCAGTTTTGCATGCACTTTTGGAGCCACTGGGGAAAACAGTCTAAAGTCCTTTTTCATTTTCTTGTGTCTAAACGTGGACCCCATCGTTTATTTACAGGTAACCTTTCAAAATGTTATGTAATAGGGCAAGGGAGGACAAGCTCCAGGGAGCTCCCCAAGGAATGGGGTCTGCTTACCCACAAAAAGACAAGTAGAAATGAATGTGGGAGGTTAGAGATTTTGGTGGAAAAGATCTTCACTTCAACAGATTGCCCCACAATATTTGGTTACGTTCCCACTCCTGCTTATGAGCCACTGGCAGCCATTTTATCAGAGCAACCATCCTATCTCCCAATTCTGACTGTTCACCAGGCCCCAAAGGCTGCCGAATAGGAAGAGAGAGCAATGGAAATCATGAAAAGATCATCTGGGTGCATTATTAGACCAGCTCTTCTGTCATAAGCTCTAGGCCTATTTAAGCCCTATGGGCCCTGGGAGAAGGTACATGAAGGAAGCGGTGGACAGAGATTGCAAGGCATCGCCTTGGAAAGCCAGTTTCAGTCAGCCTGACAGAATACAGAAGGTGTTCTATTTATTTCTAATGTCTGTTGCGTAGCAGTTTCAAATTGTAAATACTTGGCGTGTCTGGACAAAAAGCAGTGCATAAATCCACTAAATATATAAACGGGCAGAAAAGGAATGCCCAGGCTTTCATAACTGAGGACTTAAAATCAGTATCTCTGGTTTTCTGTTTCACTAAAAAGGGGAGAAAAGTTACAGGTTAATAACAATAGCAGTTTCTGTGTCCATCATGTCACATCAAGTTGCCATGGATACTAGAGTAAAGAGTAAAACCAGTAAGAGAATGAGCATAGTATTTTGGATTTTTTAAAACATTTTTTTTTTACAAGGGATGCTCTTACGATAATGATTTGGCCTTCAAAATTTGATGGATGAAAACAAAAATCATGGCTTATATGAAAGATCTCATATCACATTTGGTGGATGAAAACAAAAATCATGGCTTATATGAAAGATCTCATAGCAAACCATGTTTAATATTGGAATCTTAAAATATTTGGGTGAGTGGGAGGTTGTACCAGGTGTCACTCCCAAAAGGCAGATGTATCTAGAATTTTAACATCAAAGGCAAATCAGAAGACCAGGCACTGAAATAAGGCAGGCTATGCCACACATTTATTATTCTTTTATATCTCACCTTTCCTCAAGTTAATGCCCAAGTTATTTCCACAATAATTCTGTGAACTAAATTAGGCAGAGAGATGGTGACTAGACCAATGTCTGCCTGTGCATCTGAACCTGATAGTAGTCAATTAATGGCCAATACTAGCTTGAGGTAGGCAGCATAAACACCTAAGAAACTGGGGGAAAGGGAGGAAGAAACCCAAAGCTCCTTCCCAAACAGGAAAACATCTTGTTTTTACTGTAGGAATGTCACTATATCAGCACTGAATCAACAAAAAATAACTAGAAAAAAAGAAATCAGTTCCTGATTCCAAATGTTACTGTTAAGGGCTGTAGTAGAAGACTAAGGGAGGTAAGTGATAGGATGTGTATTATGATGTCATGATGCAAACTTGACACAAGTTTCACCTTGTTTAGGTTTGGGTTGTTTTGCCAATTTGGGTAGTAACGGATGCCTATGTTACAACAATAATAATTACACCTTGTTCATGATACGTTGATTAAGAAATTAAAAAATAAGTTCTGCATAGGGTACATTTTTGAAGGACAGGTTTCTAAATATATATCTCAGTTAATGCACATTTTTTTTTCATAATTAGCTGAATGTATAAATGGATCCTGTTGAAGACCAGGAAGTGATACCAAAAGGCCCTTTAAGCAATGAAACACTTCCATTTTAATTTTAAAATATTGCACAATGGGTCACGAGCTGACATATTTTTAGTAATAGCCTGCAAGGATCAGGGAATTGCAGAGTATGAACAAGTTTAGAGAGATGTATTTTACATACTATTACTTTTGTTGACAGACGTACAAAGATCCAGAAGGGAGGCAACAATCATTAACAACAAATGGGGACAGATGGCCCTTGTTGCATTACACAAAGGACCAATCCCACGAAGTAGAGGCAGCAACATTGCACAATGCAAGAGCCCATTTATGGGACTCAGTGCTTGAATGACCAAAAAAAAATGCAAGGCAGGGAAAATCTTTGGCAACCCCAGACTGTAAGGATTGCCTACCTTAATAGACTCAGACTCACAAGCAGGAACTTAATGGTATCTGATTTATTAAAGAATAGTATGCAAATACAGAGAAAGCTGAGAATGAGCAAAAGCGCGCCAAATACAAACTAAAAACCCTCAGCTCAAACGTAATCCCTCCCCTCGCCCCGTCATTGCAAACTCCCCCCCCCCCCAGGTGCTGGTAACCGTTTCTGCTGATGTCCTGGGAAAGGAACCTTGAACACACAAGATAACCCAAACACATTCCAATCCAGCTGCTAACATATAACAATCCCACAAGATGGAATCCTCCTCCCCTCCCAGACGAAACATGCATCAGCCAAATGACATGCGAAACATTATGATGCAGCGGTAACATTGGAACGGTGAACATGACATACCGCCCCCCAAAAAACACTAAGGAGCAGGTTTCAGAGGATAAGCCAGATGCAAGCATTGAACTAAAACAGGAGATTGAACATCATGGGCAGACACCCACTCAGGGTGAGGAAAGTGTTTCCACTGAATGAGGTACTGCAGGGTGCCACGAAGTCTATGAGAATCAAGGACCTCCCTCACCTCAAAATGTTGCTGTCCGTCAATCATGATCAGAGCAGGAGGTGGGGGTTGTGGATGCCAATGATCGGAGTGGTTGACAGGTTTGAGCAAGCTGCAATGAAAAACAGGATGTAAACGTTTCAGATTGTGTGGCAAATCCAGTTTAAATGTGACAGGGTTCACAACTCCCACAATGGGAAAAGGACCAACAAACTTAGGAGCCAACTTCTTCGAGGGCTGAGGGGACTTAATGAACTTGGTGGAAAGGTAGACCTTATCACCAACTTTAAAAGCAGGTTGAAGGGCTCGTCGCTTATCAGCATGCAGTTTATAGGCAGATTGGGCATCAGCCAACGCCTGCTAAATCACTGGCCACGAATCGGCCAGTTGAGCCGCCCAATCAGAAGCAGAGCAGGGCAGCGCGGGGGGTTGAGGCAACTCAGGAATGGGAACAAAATCCCAGCCAAAAACAATATGGAAAGGGGTGTGCCCTGTGCTCTGATGGACGGCGTTGTTATAAGCTACCTCAGCAAAAGGTAGCAGATCAACCCAATTATCCTGCTGATAGTTGACAAATGCCCTCAAAAATTGCTCCAGGGTCGAATTAAGAACCTCCGTAGATCCGTCAGTCTCCGGATGCGATGCAGTGGACAACGCCTGCTTGGTGCCCACCAGCTTCAAAAATGCCTTCCAAAATTGGGAAGTGAACTGTGTCCCGCAGTCTGTGATCAAGCGGGAGGGGCTACCGTGAATCCGGTAGATGTGGATTAGAAAAAGGCAGGCCAATTGCTGAGCAGACGGAATAGAAGCACATGGAATGAAATGGACTTGCTTGGAAAAGTAGTCCTTTACCACCCAAATCACAGTCTTTCTCTGACTAAGAGGCAAATCCACAATGAAGTCCATAGAGACCTCCTCCCAAGGACGGGAGGGGCTGGCCACCAGCTGCAGCAGCCCTTGCGGTTTACCCCCCTTCCGTTTTGACATGGCACAGACAGGACAAGAAACAACATAACTTTTTACATCACGTCTCAATGTGGGCCACCAAAATTGGCAGCGTACCAGATGCAAGGTTTTGACAAACCCCAAATGACCAGCCACTTTATCATCATGAGACCTAATCAAAATTTCCCTTCGCAAACTGACAGGGACATAGAGGCGGTTCTGTTTCCAAGCTAAGCCTCTGTCAAATGTAACATTGTCTCTATTCGCTTGCAACCAAGTATCAGATTTCACCTCTAGCAGAAACTGTTGTTGCAATTGTGAGGGAATTGGCATCCTTCCACCAGCCGGTGAAACCGAAGCTGGGGGCAGCTGCGCACGAGTTTGACTGCGTGTGACAGCTTGCAAACCCAATTGGGGTTCTGTCCACACCATACCCACAATGTCAGGTGCCTGGACCGAATCTTGGGGCAGGCGGGAAAGCGCATCAGCTAGGAAGTTTTTCTTGCCCGGAATGAATTTCAACTTAAAGTCAAAGCGACTGAAAAATTGAGCCCAGCGGATCTGCGCTCTCAAGGGGGGGACCTTGTAATTCTCACTCTCGGCGCCCTTGCCTCCTCTCTGCACCGGGTCCTACTCCTTTCCTCCGAAGAAAGTGGGGGCGAAGAAGGAGACGAATGCCTATTACTAGACTCCTCTCTCCTCCTCTCCCAGGGACCCCAGTCCCTTGACATTTTCTGAAACAGAAATTCTAGTGACTCCAATTTGGCCTCCACCAGTCTTATACGGTCAGAGGTTTGGGAATCCTCCTTTCCCTCCTGCCTCACCACAGTTGGGGAACTCGGGTACCGCTGTTTCCAAGATGTTTTGGACGTCCCTGGTAGGGGTCCCTGTGATTCATCCCAGGTGACCAGTTCGCCTGGCGACTCGCCGGTCAGTTCAGGGGCTCTTTTACCTTCAGCCTCCTCTTCTCCCAGACTGGAGCTCGACACCTCCCAAATTTTTGAGAGCTCCCGAGTAGGGACCCTCTCTGTTCTCACCGTGGAGTCGGGTTCCCCCTTGCTCGATTCCTCACTTTCCGTGGTTTGGGGATTTGGTTTGCTCATCGCTAGCACTTCTCCCTCACAAAATAAATCTGGAAAGGGGCTAATGGAAAAAATTTTAAGATTCTCAGCTTTATGTAAGGATTGCCTACCTTAATAGACTCAGACTCACAAGCAGGAACTTAATGATATCTGATTTATTAAAGAATAGTATGCAAATACAGAGAAAGCTGAGAATGAGCAAAAGCGCGCCAAATACAAACTAAAAACCCTTGGCTCAAACGTAATCCCTCCCCTCGCCCTGCCATTGCAAACTCCCCCCCACCCCCAGGTGCTGGTAACCGTTTCTGCTGATGTCCTGGGAAAGGAACCTTGAACACACGAGATAACCCAAACACATTCCAATCCAGCTGCTAACTTATAACAATCCCACGAGATGGAATCCTCCTCCCCTCCCAGACGAAACACGCATCAGCCAAATGACATGCGAAACATTACGATGCAACGGTAACATTGGAACGGTGAACATGACAGACCTGCCAGCTCACACTGGAAAAAGGAAGGAAGGTTGGAGAAGGGGGGAAATGCCACCATCTCCAGGCTACTTATGGTTTCCTCTTTCTGAGATGGGCCACATGAATCCAAATTCTGCCCAGGACTCTCCTTTGTTGCAGCAGCAAGGGCAGAACAGTAGGAGTGACCATTCCAGCAAGCAGGAAACTCTTGGAGAGTGCTTCCCACTTGAATGCACTCCCAAGGACCACAGATTTACCCTCCAAAGATATGATCCTAAATACATTTTCTAGAATATAAATCCCATTGAAGTGACAGGTAGTCCTCGTTTAGCAACCACTCCATTTAGCAATCGTTCACACAGTGGTGATGAAAAAGTAATTTTACAACCAATTCTCACATTTACAACCTTCACAGGTCTGCAAATCAAGGGAAAGCTGAAGTAAGATCATAAGCACCGTCGTGGTTTCACTTCGCAACTGCTTCGCTTAATGACCGAGTTTCCAGTCCCACTTGTGATCACTAAATGAGACTGACCTGCATAAGGTTTTAATTTCTGAATAAATCTGCTTAAGAAGATTGAAATGTGAATCAGCAGATTTCTAGCCAATTGAGAAAGCAAAACCATTTCTGCACCCTGGGTTTCATGTATGGTTTGGCATCAGAGAAGGTAACGTTTGTGTTCCCATTTGCTCTGGAGTATGCCCCACTAAACTCTGTTAACTTACCTCTGAGTAAACATGTATACGAATGCTCTGCAGTAACTCTATTATATTCTGAGCTGGCCTTTGAAATTTAGGATTGTCAAAGCTATCTTGCTGTGCTCAAGCAGTGTGCCATATTGTATTCCACTTAAGCTACAAAGAGGATATACACCGCAGCATAATCCTTTATATCTCTTCCAAGACTTGCTGGATTCAGTGACACTTACTAAGTGTACAGCTACATGGCACATTTGTAGGAAAATTGGATTGCCAATTTTCAGCAATCACTGAAATTAAGCCATGCGATTAGAGGCAGCTGCGGAGACCGCAAAAAAAGGACAGAGGCATCTGCTTGTGGCCTGGGGTTGCCCGCCCCTGCTGTAAAGCATGTCCTAGCCAGTAGTACTCCTAAGTAGGTTTAAATTCACTTGAGTCTTTCCTTATAATAACTTTCCATACAAAGGGTTAGCTTGTGAGAAGACTGTGTTCTATTACAGCAGTCAAACTCAGTTTGGCTAAAGTTGTCTAAATCTCATTTTTGGATGTGCACTCTATATTTTCCAGTGAAGAAAATGGCACTTTAATTTTGTAAACCGATTTCTGAAATGTACAGAGAAGAGAGGCACATTCCCTTGATGCTTACAGTAGGTAGCGGAGCGTCTGTTCAGATGCAGATACAGTGGTCGGCAACAAATCACTGCCCTTTAGAATGTGATCGGCATGCTTGAAAAGTGTTCAGAGTACAGAGTATTGCACTATTTCTCCAACAGAGATAGAAGCCACACTGGCTTTGTTTTTTTCTCTCCTACTGTAAGATCTGAACTCTTAAAGAGTCTCCTCTTAGTTTGTCTTGCTTCTAACCTCTTTTTGTACATGCAGCCGTATATGCAGTAGCCTTTGTTCTCCAAACTCTCTCCCTCCATGACCTGCATGACAGTGGAGATCTCAAGCTGGGGAAAATCAGTACTTCAGGCCTGAACAAGATGCAAAGCCAAACAAGCACTCTTGTCGCATTTCCAGACTTGCAAAGAGGCAGGTGTGCTACTTTTTGTTTATCTGCACTAGCTAACAGCACAAGCTGGGAATATTTTTACCAACTGCACTCTGTGAGCTTCATGAGTTCAGAAGCCATTTCCAAAGAAACTCACATAATCAAATAGATACAATAATCCCAATCACTTTTGTCTGTTCAGGGAATGCATTAAGAGCACTGAAGCCATTAGTGGCCAGCTAGGACCACATAATGGAGCAGAGCTTAACACAGTGGAGGAGCTGCGCACAGAAAAAGAGTATCTTAAATAGCTTCAATGAGCATGTCAGAGAAATACAGGTTATTAATCTTACACACTTAGCCCTCCCAGGCATAAAGAATTACACGCTTAGTCATAGTAGGTTCAAAGTAAAGTAAAAAAAAAGAGTCTTACTGACTTTATTCTTTGGTTCAGTTACATTCATCTTTGGGGGAAAATGAAGTTCCTTGTTTCTTCTGTTCTTTACCTATACTTGGTTCACCCTTAGCCCTATAGCTGCTAAGAGCTGCATGGAAGAAAGGGACAAAAATCTCCCTTTTGAATACTTAGGCCTACTGCATGACCCAAGATGGAGAGAGAAGCAAAACATGCTTCTTGCTAGATGGTGAAAGAAGAAGAGAGAGAGAGGAAGTGGGAGTGGCAACAAAACAGCTTCCTTGAGAAGCACGGTGAATTGCATCTTGGGATCAAGTCATTTACATGCTAATTGAAGCATGCTGATTTGCTAACACTTCCAGCAAGCACAACCACAGGCATCTGCATGTGCCAGATGCCATCATTTATCTGAAGATGTCATGGCATGTGTGTCATCATTTTGACATCATCATGAATTGTTACAGATTCCTATATACCCAGCAGTTCCACAACAAATGCTCAATATAGTAACCCTCAATTTGACAGATCCCCATTCAGAGCATTCAGGTGCAATGGATGAAGTATGACCTCAAATAACAGTAATGTCCATTGTTCAGTGATTCATTCTGGATAATGTAGGTAATTTATGTAGTTTACATTAAAAAGTATGCATTTCTGGTAAATGCTACAATTCACATAAGGTGCGTAAATTCAGCAAATATATTTAAATTATGTATGTATGTAAATTATATAAATTAATGTACATTATATACCCTTTACATAAATTTGGACATTTCACATTTAAAGGACATCCCTTTCCCTCAAGTGGTCCATTAAATCAAGGTTTTATTATAACGTCTCCCCTATAAGATCAAGAAACCAATGCCAGATAGGTCTAAAATTACTTTTATTGGAACAGTTATATAATAACAGAATCTTGCAAGTCTGAATGTGCTCCCCCCATCATTTTATGTTTGTGCGAATTGGGCAGGGCTTGTCCGAGATGTTTTCTCAAATTAGTTTCTTGGAATGGATTCAAGTCCTCCTGTATGATTGTTGCCTTGGTAGCAGTTCTTCCTCCAGTCCTTCAAGGCCATTCCCTATTCCCTCTACATATAATTCCAAATTACTGAATTATAAATAAAGTGCAAAGTACAACCCAAACTCACACATTATAGCATCTTATAGCACACTTAAAAATAGAGTAATGCTAATATAGATCCTATTATTATCAGCATGCAGGTTTTTTCTTTAATGTGAGCAGGAATCATTCAGGAAATGAATTTTAAATTGGGACAGGATTTGAAGGAACAATATCCACAACGGGGGTTTTGTTTCATTTTTTGTTTTTCTTGTAATCAAGACATTTCTCAGTCAAAATCATGTGGAAGGGGGAAAGTACCTTAGAAATGTTTTACTTCCCTCTCCTTCCCTCTGAAATAATTGGCCAATCAACATTGTCTTAATTCTGGAGACTATTTTAGGGCTGAGTTGAACTCTTGAACCATGGTAAAATTAATACTAAGAGTTATTGGCTGTATCAAACAACAGATCAAGCTAAAATATCACTGAGTTTTCAGCTCAATATGCTGTGCACATCTGGACAACTGACTCAGTTTATTTAACTATGACTTGGCTAATTCTGTGAAGCTACTGGATTTAGGCTGCAAAACTCCCGATGACTGTGAGATGGACCAAAGAGTTAGTTTCCTGTGTCTCTTTGCTGCCACCTAAAGATATCTGGATTTGTGCAGATCTAATGACTTGGTGCATTGTACAAATATAATCACAATTTTGTATGCAATGAGTGTCCTAACTACCAGGAAACACACTGAGACAATGAACTGGTCTCTAATATTTATTACTAGTACTTAACAAGAATCCTAACAAACTGAAGAAGCATGGGAAAAACCCAGACATATAACCCCCAAGGGTTAAGGCGGTCCTGATCTGTGTCTCTTTGAATGGCTGAACAGTTCCTCAGTGCTACGCATGCGCTTGACAGTCTGGGTGGGAGCCCCCTGCTCGCCATCCTTACTCATGACATCACCCTCCCCTCCAGATTGACATTCCATTTCAGCCCCCTCCCCTCCAGAGTCTTGATAAGATGTGCTGTCTGCTTGTAAAGTCCCATGGGAACTGGGCAAAGAAGGCAAATCTTCAAAGGACAACTCCTCCAAGGACGAAGCAGTGCTGCCCTCCAAATCCGATAACGCCTCCGGGCCAGGTGGCTGCTGCTGGAAAACATCTAGAGAGTTAGCAGGGTCAGCCCCCCTCCCCCCTGGGAAATGCAAGCCCGAGGTTGAGGGCTGTGGTTCACCCGGCTCCTCTGTAACTGGAGTCGAGGCTTCAGGTGGGGGCGGGGGGAAATACACACTCACAAACTCCTCAGCTTGGGCTTCTTCGGCCTGCTCAGGCGAAAGAGGAATCTCGGGTAAAATGCGAGGCTTGGGTTTGTGAGGGAAAAGCTGATGGAATCGATGAACCAGTGCTGGAGCATGTACATCTCTGGCATTCTCCCACGTGCGCTCCTCCTCAGGGTACCCTTTCCAGTGTATGAAATATTGGATGCCCCTTCCCCTTCTCCTAGAGTCCAGAATTTCCTCCACTTCGTACTCTTCCTCTCCCTCCACAATTACTGGAGGTGGGGGGGTAGTTGCGATCGCAAGTTACTTGGGGGAGGGTCTTTGGCTAGCAAGGCTCTGTGAAACACTGGATGGATCTTCATGGATGGTGGGAGCTGTAAACGATAAGCTACTGGATTTATCTGCTGCACCACAGTGAAAGGGCCGACAAACTTAGAGTCCAATTTCTTGGAGGGTCTGGTAGAGATCAAAAACTTGGTAGAGAGCCACACTTTGTCTCCTACTGCAATCGCTGGCCCCTCCTGCCTGTGAGCATCTGCCGCCCTCTTGTAAGCACTCTTTGCCCTGTTCAGCTGCTCCTTTAACAACTCCTGTGCGGCTTGTTGCTCTTTAAGAAAATCAGCTGAGGCTGGAACAGTTCCCTGCTGGGAGGAGGTGGGCAACACCTGAGGGTTAACCCCGTAGAGCGCTTGGAACGGAGACATCTGGGTAGATGACTGCACAGAGTTGTTATAAGTAAATTCTGCCATGGGCAGCAGGGCTGGCCAATTGTCTTGCCGATAAGTGGTGTAACACCTGAGGTACTGCTGTAACCACTGGTTAATTTTTTCGGCTTGCCCATTACTGGCAGGATGATGCGCTGATGACAGGTGGATCTGGACCCCTAATGACTGGAAAAGGGCCCTCCAGAACCTGGAAGTGAACTGTGGGCCTCTGTCACTCACCAAGTGATTCACCATGCCTCTATACCTAAAAACGTGGTCTATGAACAACTGCGCTGTGGCTGGTGCAGATGGGAGGCCCTTGCAAGGAATAAAATGTGCCATCTTTGTGAAAAGGTCCACCACCACCAGTATGGAAGTCAGGCCCTGGACCGGGGGTAAATCAGTGATGAAATCCATGGAGATCGTATCCCAAGGCCTACTGGGGGTGGGTAGGGGTTGCAAGAGTCCTGTGGGCTTCCCTGGGAGAGGCTTGGCTCGTCTGCAGGTGTGACAAGAAGCAACGTACCCCTTAATGTCTGCAACCATCTTAGGCCACCAGTAGTCTCTCAGAGCTCTATGGAGAGTTTTGAAAACGCCTCCGTGGCCTGCCGTTTGGTGGTCATGACACAGTCTCAGTACTTCTTCCCTCAATGAAGGGGGAATATACAATCGCCCACTATGCCAGAGGATTCCTGCCTCCACATTGAATGGGGAGGCAGTGTCTTGCGGGGCCCTCTGGAGGTCATCCATCCTGGCCCTGGCATACGGGTCCTGTTGCTGCTGAGCTCTGGCTCTTGAAAATAGGTCCTCTGCTTGTCTGCCTGCTGCTAAACTCTCTGTTTGGCTCCCCCTCATCAGCTGATCAAAGTTGTGAGGTTGTAATATAGCAGCCTGTACTTCCTGGTGAGTGGGGGGTTTTGCCTGAAAGGATCGAGACAGGGCGTCTGCCAAGCAGTTTTGCACCCCAGGCACATAAGAAATAACAAAATTGAAACGGGAGAAAAACTGGCTCCATCTGATCTGGCGTGGGGTGAGGGATCTGGTGTTTTGTAGAAGCTGTAAATTCTTGTGATTGGTGCAAACTTTCACAGGAAAGGTTGCCCCTTCTAGCCAGTGCCTCCACTCTTGGAATGCTGCTTTAATTGCCAGCAACTCTCTGTTAAAAACATCATAGTTTCTCTCTGCTGGTGAGAGTAGGCATGAAAAAAAGGCACAAGGAAGCAATGTATTCTCTGCCTTGTTTGTATATTGCAATAACACTGCCCCAATGGCAACATCTGAAGCATCTGAATACATTATGAATGGCTTCGTGGGGTCAGGGTGCCTTAAGAGCGGTTGGGAAGCAAAAGCTGCTTCAATTCCTGGAACGCTGCTTGCTCCCTCTCCCCCCATATGAATTTTGAGCCTTTCTTCAAGAGCTGTGTAAATGGTCTGGTACGTTCACTGTAATTTCTTATGAAACGCCGATAAAAATTGGAGAATCCTAACCATTTGTGTATATCTTTAACATTTCGGGGGGGTGGCCAAGAAAGAATTGCCTGGACCTTAGCAGGATCCATGGATATGCCTTCTGTGGATACTATATAGCCCAGGAAATGTATTTCAGTTAAATCAAAGGCACACTTCTCTAGCTTGGCGAACAGCCTGTTCTCTCTTAGTTTTTGCAAAACATTACGTACATGGGTTACGTGAGTTGTGGCATCCTCAGAGAAAATTAATATGTCATCTAGATAAACGACCATGTACTTGTCTAGTAAATCAGCAAAAACGTGATTCATAAATCTGGAAAATATGGCTCCTGCATTAGACAAGCCAAAGGGCATAACAAGGTACTCAAATTTTCCAAACCTGGTGTCGAAGGCGGTCAGGTATTCGTGCCCCTCTTTCACCCGGATCAGATTGTACGCACTCCTGAGATCCAACCTGGTAAAAATGCATGCCTTCTGTAAGCGATCTAGCAGATCCGAGATTAAGGGCAGAGGATAGGATTCTCTCTTTGTTTGTTTATTTAAAAAACTGAAGTCGTGGACCACTCTCATGGGTGTCTCCTGGGTTGCAGGTGCCAACGGGTCAGGCTTCTTTGGTACGAAGAAGGTAGGAGCAGACGCTGGGGACGTAGATGGTCGGATGAACCCCTTTTGGAGATTGGAGTCCAAGTAATCCTTTAAGGTGGCTAACTCCTTGGGGGACATGGGATATTGTTTCCTTGCTGGAATCTTGGCTCCTGGTATCAACTCAATGGTGCAGTCACAGTCCCTATGGGGGGGTAGTGCTGTGGCCTCTTGCTCGCTGAAAACGTCTGCAAAATCTGCATACTTGGCTGGCAAGTGGACTCCCCCTGCTACTGTGACCGCGTTGGTTGCTGGAGAGTGTGGAGCGGCTTGAATCTTGTGGTGCTGGCATTCCTTAGCTGGGAAGGAGATTGCTCCTGTAGTCCAGTTCATCAACGGGTTGTGGATCCTCAGCCAAGGCGTGCCTAGGATTACCGGCACATTTAGCGCTGCAGTAACATAAAGCTGGATCCACTCAGTGTGGTCTCCCACTGTCAGTTGCACCGGTTCTGTGAGCCTTCTAATCGGCCCTGCCTTGAGGGGCTGGCCGTCAATGGTCTCCACTTCTATGGGGCATGGTAATTCTCTGGTCGGGATGTTGCAGTCTTGTACGGTCTGCGCATCAATAAAATTAGTTGAAGCTCCAGAATCCACGAGGGCCTCTAGCTTGACCTGGTGCTCTGGGTTGACATGGACTTTTACTGGTAAGTAGTAAAAGGCTTGCCTGGAATCTTCAGAATGAGCCCTCCTTAATTGATTTACGGTCTCCCTGCTGAGCTCTATGGAGGGAGACCAACGGAGTTTCCCTGATTGGAAACAGAGGCGGGGATGGGTCTTGTTTCAGCTGCCTGCCCTGGGGGTCTTACTGGAGCTGCTTGGCCTCTCACTGGGCAAGCTCTCACCATGTGCCCCTGGGCTCCGCAGTAGAAACACAGGGCTCTCTCTCTCCTTCTCTGCCTCTCAGTCTCGGAAATCAGTCTCCTGCTTGCCCCAATCTGCATTGGCTCCTCTTGTGCTGAGTGAGAGGCTGCTACAGAGGGAGCTGGAAATCCTGAAAACGCTCTGAGGGTCTTGCTTCTCCCCGGCTGCATCTGCCTAAGCTCCTCTAGCCTGGCATCTATGACCACCGATAGCTGATATAGGGCTTCTAACGTAGCTGGTGTTCCCTGGCGCACCAATTCATTCTTAATTTCCTCATCCAGCCCCTGTTTGAATTGGTCTTTTAATGCACTCTCATTTCAGTCCAGATCTCCTGCTAACAACTTGAAATCAGCAATGTAGAGTCCCACCCTCTTGTTACCTTGCTTGAGCCTCCGAATCTCCCGGCTGGCCGTGGCTTCTCTGATGGGGTCGTCAAAGTGTGCTCGGAACCCTGCCAAAAAGTTCTGGTAGTCGTTGAGAATCGGGTCGTTGTTCTCCACCATGGGAATAGCCCATTTGGCAGCTGGTCCCTTCAGCAGGCCTAGGATGAAAGTGACTCTGGTTCTGTCTGTGGGAAACTCTGCGGGTCTGCTGTCGAAGAACATAGTACACTGTGTGAGAAAGATTCTCAGCTGTCCTGCTTCTCCTCCAAATTTCTCTGGTAGACTGCCCTGGGATCTCAACATTACTGGTGGAGCTGCTGCTGCTGCTGCTGCTGGTGCCGGTTGTGGGTTAATTGGAGCTGGTTGTTGTAACTGCTGTAGCATGGCAGCTTGTAATGTGTTGATCTGGAGATCTACTTGTTGCTGGTGTTGTAGGGCTGCTGCCAATTGCTGGATGGCGAGCCGCATTTCTTGGTTTTCTGAAGACATTTCTAAACGTATCTGCTTAATTGCTCGTTCCTCCCTCTTTCGATGGGAGTAAGAGTTTGTTAGGATTGATGTCCTAACTACCAGGAAACACACTGAGACAATGAACTGGTCTCTAATATTTATTACTAGTACTTAACAAGAATCCTAACAAACTGAAGAAGCGTGGGAAAAACCCAGACATATAACCCCCAAGGGTTAAGGCGGTCCCAATCTGTGTCTCTTTGAATGGCTGAACAGTTCCTCAGTGCTACGCATGCGCTTGACAGTCTGGGTGGGAGCCCCCTGCTCGCTATCCTTACTCATGACAATGAGTCTGTCCACAAAATCAACATAGGTACAGCTCATACTGTTCCCAGTGTCATGGAAGTTATAGTTATAGTTCATTGGCCAGAAAGTGGAAAAGTGGTTGAGAGCTCATAATCAGAGTGAGTGAAAGTGAGAGGCAAAAAGCATCAGGTGAGTTTTGTGAGGAAGTATGTGAATTTTGTGGACCTGATGATGTGCATCTAAGCATGATTGTTTAGCTAACTGGGTAAATCGGGGTGGGGCATCTCCTTGCTTGCTAAACAAGGAGGGCTTAGAGCTGTGGCTGACTGTTTGACCAAGGATCAGCTAGTGGAATTATTTCCTCACCCACTCACTCAGTCCCACCTCCTGACACTGCTTGGAAAGAGGAGAGGCAATTGGGAGTTTGCAACCAGAGCAAATGAACAGGAGGACAAATAGGAATAAGGGAGTTTAGCAGGGGAGGAGAGTGAGGACACTGACAACTGAACTCCAAAAATTAAGAATCTACATGAAAGTTCTTCAAGAACTCAAATGTGACCTCCTAGCAAAAATAGGTAACTTGTCACTCAAGTCACACACAGTGCTAGATGTCTGGAAAATATGCAGTGTGGCACTAGTTCTTAAAAGAGGGCTGGGAGGATCAAGGAAATTATAGGCCAGACAGCTGAACATCTATTCCAAAAATTGGTAAAAATAATAATCAAAGAAAAAATGTCTAGATACAGTACATAATGGAACAACCCTTGAATGAAAATCGATACAGATTCAACAAAAATAAATCCAGTCTCTCTAACCATTTAAGAGTCTTCTGAGAGTGTGAATGGAACTGACCCTCTCAACATTGTAGATCTGCATTTTCAAGAAACCTTTGACAAAGTTCTTTCTGAAAGGAATTTGAATAACCCCATGGTATAAGGAGACCTTTCCTTTTATGGACTTCTAACAATTAAAAAATGAAAAGGAAGGCTAAATGAACAATTATCTCAAATTAAATAAACATAAACATGAAGGCTATAGAATAGTATCATAGAATCATAGGGTTGGAAGTGACCTTGGAGGTCTTCTAGTCCAAGCCCAAGGCAGGAATCCTCATATCACCTCGGACAACTGGTTGTCTAATCTTTTCTTGAAAACCTCCAGCGATGGAGCACCCACAACTCCAGGAGGCAAGCTGTTCCACTGCTTAATAGTTCTCACTGTCAGGAAATTCCTCCCTATTTCCAGAGGTTGGATCGCCCTCTGATGAGCTTCCACCCATTGCTTCTTGTCCTACCCTCAGGTGCTTTGGAGAATAAATCAACACCCTCTTCCCTGTGGCAGCCCTTCAAGTATTGGAGTCCCTCCTTGGGGGGAGATGGGTGGTGATAAAATTTGATAAATAAATAAATAAATAGGCTATTATGTCTCCCCTCAGTCTTCCCTTTGTTAAGCCAAACATATCTAGTTCCTTTAGCCATTGTGATGGAGATCAGAGCAGGGGGAGAGGAGAACACATTCCAGGCTGATAAGCATTCTCACAGTTTGCACTCCTTGGAGAGTGTGGAGGGGCAGAGGAAGAAAGTTAGACTAGCCCCACCCTAGATTTTCCAAGAGTATTTTTCCCTTTAGCTCAGTTAAGGAACCTTTAGTCTGGCAAGATTCTATATATGGAAGAGAACAATAAAGAAACTAGGGTTTGCATCTGACTCAGCATGGTTTTCTTCGCCGATTACCCTGACAGCCATCCTCCATAAGATTTAGCCTCCAGACCCCTTATCATCTTTGTTGCTCTTCTCTGCACTCTTTCTAGGGCCTCAGCATCTTTTTTTGTATTGTGGTGACTGGAATTGGACGCAGTACTCCAATTGTGGCCTCACCAGTGCAGTATAGAGTGGTACTATCACTTCCCGTGATCTTGATACTATCCCTCTGTTGATGCAGCCCAGGACTGCATTGGATTTTTTGGCAGCTGCGGCACACTGTTGATTCATACTTAAATGGTGGTCCACCAGGACACTTAGATCCCTCTCATAGGCACTACTGTTGAGCCAGGTACTACTATATTTCTTTTTTCTGCTTGCAAGCACATCAGAAGCTTCTGGCTGGACATAGCTATAATCAAAAAGCTGGATTAAGATGGGCTTCACCTAATCCAGCCTTGCTGTTCTTATATTCCTATGTTCTTCACAATTAAGGTAACATCTGTCACCAGCAAAGGGCTACTTGCTATATTTTCTCCATACTAGTTTTGCCTATGGATTTTCAGACATTTGAGCAAAATGGAGGGAGCTCTAATGCAGTGGTTTCCATGCCACTGGGGTAACAGGAAATCTGTCAGCATTTGTCTCTGCCCCTTGCTGCGTCTACACCAGCCCAGATTACTTTGACTCCTCTGTTATTAAAACCTCTGCAGCAGGAAACCAGAAGATGCCATTTGGGTAAGTTAAGTAAGAGTTTGGGCTGTTGACTAAAGCCTGCCTATCTCTTTGCTTATTACTCTTGAATCTATATTCCAAGGATTGATAATCTGTGCTCGACCTGATGTTCCTGAACTACAAGTACTAGCATCATTCTCCTTTGGTCAAACTGGCTGGTGTTTTTGAGAGTTTTATATAAACATCATATGAAGCTCCTCAGATCTCCATCCTTGCTATGGTCCAAGACCTAGTACAAAAAGAATGAATACCTTAAGATCCAATGATTAATTTCAGGATGGGGGGGAGTGCTACCTTGTAAGCTGCCCAGAATTGCTCTTATGTTTGGCAGTTTTTGCTACAGTTTTATAAGATGTCCCTAGCTAGCCAAACTCTTGTACATTTTGATGTAAATATTTTGGAAGAAGTATTATTTGCTGTACAATAATCCTCTAGGATTCTCTCCCTGTGTAATGATTGCCTATTCTAAAACACCGTCAGACTCATGGGTAGGAATTCAAAGATATCTGATTTATTAAAGAATAGTGTGCAGGATCACAAAGAAAGCTGAGAATGATGAAAGCGCACCAAATTCAAACTAAAAACCCTCGGTGCAAATGAAATCCCTCCCCCTGTAGAATCTTCTCAAGTTCACAATCTCAGGTGCTCCTAACGGTCTCTGATGGTCTGCAGGAAAAGTCCTTGAACAGAGAAAATAACCCAAACACATTCCATTGTACTGATTTCACATATAGAGCTTGGTACAAGGTCTCACAGCAGCTCCCTCCCAAACAGAAACACGCGTCAGCACCATGGCATGTGAAACGTTACGATGTATAAACTACATTGAATCAGTGAGCATGACACCCTGGCTGTCCTACAGATGGATGCAGTTAGCATCTATAAAGCCTTCCATGGCATAGGGCCTGGTTGTTGAGAGGCCGTCTATCTCTGATGGTTTCTGCCCATCCTGTGTGATCAGGCAGAGTGGGTGCACTCTGGGTCCCCTTGATTAAACAATGTCATCTGGTGGGACAAAGGAAGCCTTATGGAGTTGGTGGCCTTCTAAATCCAATATGGGTTGGTCTGGAGTCAGACAGCACCGAAGTCTAAATAAATATTTTTTAAAACAACTTCTTGTCTAAAGATGGCTTAGTCCTACCCAGAACTCCTGCCCTCCCCTTTCAGCCAGCAGAATTTCACCGCTCTTCAATGGCCCAATATTAGTGCTTTTATGCTGTCCTTTGCTGCTGTGAATGTTCCAGCAGAGCGTTCAAAATCTTAACTGAAGAAGGGAGAAGTCTTGACTGTTCCTATTTTTTAATAAACGAAGTAGATCTCTACCGTTGGTGAACTCACACTATCCACCATCTTCCATATATATTATTTTAGTACCTGGGTTTACTGCACTTGAATATTCCACATGGACATCTGATAGCTCATGGACAATCCATTTAGATACCTGGGTTGACTGTACATCCCACTGAGCAGATACCCTATGACTTCTGCACATGGATATCTCACATGGCTATCTGATCAGTAAAAGTTAGCAGGATAAAATCAAGCTGTTCCCTGAGAAGTGTTTCCATTTAACTGAAGGAAGGGCTGGAAGGAACCAGGATGGATGAAGAAATCTTTAAGATTCTAGGTTTTTAAATCAAACACATTATGGGTTCTACTGACAGGAAAAGAATGAATGTTGTTAATCTGTAGGAAGGCTGGGGAGTATTTACTTGAGCATTACAAGTCAGTTGAGTTGTGATGCAAATGCTCTTCAACCAACCAATACATTTCAGTTCATTGATCATTTATTGGCAGTACAAAATTTCCACATTTTTCAAGGGCAGAGATGCTTGCCTATAGCCTGAAGGTTGGGGTGATCCAGAAAGCAAATTCACCATACTTTTTGAGCTTGTTTGGTTTGGGTTTTGCTTCTTGCTTTTTAAAGTATACACCTAGGAGGAAACTGGACTTCACTACATACCCATGTTTCCCCAAATGCCTTATGTTCAGCTTAATATGCAGTAAAGTCCTGTATGGATTTTTCCATTAAAGTGCACAAGTTCCCAGTTCCCAGGACTCTTATGAGAGTACAGAATTGGCTGTCATTAGCCCAGGATCATCTGCCCAACAGTCTCTGGGCTGCTCTTTGACACACCTGGTTAAGTGGAGTCAATCCTTATGAGCAAATCCTCTGGAAGCAGGTGCTACTTCTCTCAAGTTAAACTGCTCTCTAACAATACAGCTTCACATAAATTCAAAAGAGAGCTTTCTTTTGAAAACTGTATTGCTTTACTGAAAAAAAATTAAATCTTATTTCTCTTTGGGAAAAAATCCCATTCAGCTCTCCGTTTGCAACAACTGTGCTGCTAAGCCTTATGCTTTGGGAAGCTTCAGATACTTTCAGCTTTAACTTAAGAGAGTTCACTGTGATGACATTTGAAAAGTCTTTGCCTAGATCTTGGTAAGTAGCATCAGTAACTGGAAGCATTAAATTAGAACATTTGTGGGATTTGAAATCTTCAGCAATATGTTTATCTTTCTTTTTTTCCATTTAGTCTTTTGAAAAATTATTTTATTGCTATTTAATCTATTTAAAAAAGAAAACAGCCAAGTACTTTAAGAAATAATACAGAAAAAACACACAAGATGAGCTAGAAATAACTGGCACAAAACAAAAAAAGAACAAAAAGAAGAAGAAAATTAAAATTATTAATACATGTTAGAATAATTGAATATACAACAGAATTAAATCTTAACAATTCAAGTCAGGTTATATCATAGTCTTTCTGCTGAAGGGAGCAGTCTTCATACACACTGCCCATGCATGATTTCATTTCCATGACACTAACTTTTCTGTTTTTATTTGATCTTCTAGCAGGGGTGTCCATGAGGATGGGTCAGCCAAGTCAAAATGGTGACTATGACTGGATGACCAAAGCCCTGCCCTTTTTTGACACGCATCACACACATGTAAAAAGGGGTGAGGCTTTGATCACCCAAACATACCCACCATTTTGATGTAATGACTCCCCATGGGTGTTTCTGACTTCAATTTTGTGTGTCTCAGATTTTCCTCTTGCGCAGATAGACAGACGAACAGACAGACAGACAGACACTGATTCCAAAACTAACCTTGATTCTTAATTCAGAATGTTCTCCAGTGAAATAAATAATTTTTGGCTATGGTCTTCTGCTTTTTGCATGTCTTTTGTACAAGATTCCATAGTAATAGAGGACCGGGAAACAAGAACTAGGATGTTTGACCCAGCAAAGCTGTTGACAGAAGTACAGAGGTGTGGATTTTTCTCTTACCATGCCAGAAAACATTATGCAGCCCTGTAGCATTCAGTACAGCCACACTGAATACAATGATACATGCTTCTGTGAACTTGCATTGCGTTGTTATCCCTTCAAGTCACAGATGAGCCAGCTAAAGCAAGTACTATAAAGCACGCTCCAGAATGTGGATGTCCATGTCTAGCACATTGTCTGTTCTGACAAATGCCTCTCTCCATTGTCCAAGGCACATTATGATCTCAGTGCATAGAGAAAAGACATCTCAGTCTTGGCTGTTCTTCATCACTTTGGGCTTACAGATGGATTCACTCTAAATTAACTTGAAAATGGGTTCCTCCATCACCTCTAGAAGGTAGTGTAGTAGCCAAAGAGCCAAAGAAATTCATGAACTTATCTCTTTGAATTCACTGTGCAGATTTCAGTTTTTAAAAAAACCCAAGGACACAATAGTACAGAAAGTGGTGTGGTTTGAAGTGAAAATTTAGGTGGGGGGGTGGTGGTCTGCAGTAGCTCTTGGCTTTTTAGTGGTGTGCCAGATGGCACTTCCAAAAGGAGGTAGAGTCAAAACAAAGAAATGAGTGAAACCTGAATGAAAAAAAAAATTAATTACAATTTATTTAAATTAAACACTGGATATTATTAATCCCCATGGACTTCTAATTTTTCCCTCCTGGACAAGGAGGCCACTTTTACAAGGTTTTGTGGGGTTGGCAGCTGAAGCTTTATGGGGCTGCTTGCAGTCTTTGGCCTCATATTCTTTATGGTTGTAGAACACTTCTCACTGCTTTTGATCACGGGCCAGGCTGATTAGGCTTACAGGAATCTGTGTTGTCTTGAACTCTGGAACTGAGTTTGTCCCAAAACAAGAAAAGCAGCAAGACCATTATGCTAATGCCAAACAAGTGATGGAGTTAGTGTAAAATATTCAGAGGAATATATGCAACTAATGTTGGGGACAGAGCTATTGGTTGGAAAGTTCTGCTTTAGAAGTAAATATTCTGTGGAAGTCTGCTTCTTCCAGACATACTAGATGCCTCTAAGCACCTGCTCACAATCCGGCAAGTTATTGGTTAACTTAATGTCAGAAAAATGACATGTATCAGTAGAAAACAGTCCACTGACAAACTGCAGATTTCTCTTCTGCTGCTTCTTCCAGTCCTAAGTTTCATGCTCCTTTGAATCTTGGCAATCTATTGTAATGGTCTACATCCCTGAAAAAGTTACCAACTTCCAACGCTTATGGCAGGTACTTGTCAGTGTCTAATAAACAACTCTGAAGCCAATATCATTATTTATTCCATCTGTCTCACCATCTTCCTCTAATCAAAGGGGTAGAAAGTTGTCCATCCATTGTGGCCTACGTTCGGTCAGGATATCATGTCATGGAATTGCATGCTATTAATGGAAGGGCTAAGTGAGTAGCCATTCCTTTTTCTCTCTTTCTGCCATTGTCTTGTTTCTGCTTCTTTCTTCCTCTCTGATACCCACTTTTCTGTTTCATCTTCTTCTTTCTTCCTTGCCCCCTCCCATTTCCTCCCACCTCCTTCCGAACTGCAGTGGCAGGGTCAGATTGCTCTAGTCAGAGCCCTGAATCGTCCTTGGCATTTGAAATTAGGCCAAGTGCTGACCGAGGGTTTTGAGGTGTCCTGGGACAAGAAACTTTTATGTTCTCAAGAACTTTGTGGGGTGGTTCAGATTTAGAAGGTTGTGAGAGGCCCGAGGTCATGCGGTGAACATTTCTCCCTGAAACGGAATTTGAATCCAGGTCCTAACATGGGGGCCCTGACTACTACACCAGGCAGACAGTGCACTTGAAAAATAATCAGTATATTAATGTCCTTGTACATTTGTATGCTGTAGGTCTCCTGCTCTATTTCATGCATTTTCCATACCTAACAAGGATCTAGAATTCAGCCAACTATGCTCTTCATCATATTGGAGTTCCCTGCTAAGAAATGCTTTAACTATTGAAAGGATATTCTGAAAACAACATTTAAAATTATGAGCGTTATATTAAGGACTTAAAAAGGCATTTTAAAGGATCAATAAGAGTCTTCCAACAACATGTAGGCAAAAGGATATATAGGCGGTGAATTTCCCAAGTGATGAATTTGTCTCAAGGTCTGACCTATTTTCTTTCCATTGATTTCCACATCTCTTTTTGTGAATATGGTAGCAAGACAAAAGAAGTCCTGGGTGCAGCATTTTCCAGGAATAGGCACTTAGCTTTTAAACTGATGAAAGGTAACCTTGTATTCTGCATTAAAAAAAAATAAAAATCTGCATGTTCTGAATTACTAAAGAGCAGAAATGCTTTTGCACTGTGTTAAAATGTGCTGATATTTCCGTTCATGTAATGATGCACATATTCAGTATTCATATACCCAGTTGATGAAGTACGTATGTGCTGATAGGAAGGCCATTTCACCCATTATATAGACATAAAGTGTGTCTAACAAATTTTTCCTGTAGCCCTTTCTTTAGTAGTGATATTTTCAGGCAGTCTATAATCCTTTTCTGTATTTTGACATTAGTGCAATTTTGTAATCCTGACATTTCTTCCCTCTTTTCCTAGAATGTATTATTTGGGGCATATTAAAACAATTCTTATGGGATTTGTCCTCCAATGATCTGGGGATCAAATTCTTGTATCTTGCAGAATGCATCACCTCCTTTTCCTGCATGTTGTGGGCACAGCATACAGTTTTGATGGTAAAAGGTAAGGTGAGCAAACACTGGACCATCTCCAAGCAACCCACACTATCACATTACTACAGCTGATGGGGATAGTATAAACTTTGATCAAGCAACCCGTGGGTTGGTATGCTGTGTTAACCTTATCTGTCTACTTATTTTCTGTGCTGTACTATTTGTTTTTTAAAAAAGAATTTTATAAAGTTTTGAATAAAGATAAAATCTACAGAAAATTTAAAAAAACTACAAAGAAAAAAGAAAAAAACTAAAAAAGTGTGGAAACACAAGAGAAGTTTTTTTTTTTTTTTAAGAATTACAAAAAGAGGTGACTTCCGACTTTAACAGCAAGGATATACAACAATTTTCCATAATCAATCCCTTACTCTATATTAAACCAAAATCACATTATTTCTATAAATCATTCCATTGGCACATTATAAAAATCACTAAATTCAGTTGCTGCATCCCCTTATATTAAAAGAAAAAGAAACACACACACACACAGACACATATGTATACACACACACACAATATATTTTATATATACACAGACACACATACGCACACACATACATACACACTAATCAACTTCCCCCTCAAAGATAACATTTATTTAATTATTTCCTTCCTACTAGTATTCTATATATTCCTGTCTACTACAATAAAAATCAGACTAAAAACATATAAATTGTCTACCATTATACTTGATAATTGTTGTTTATTCGTTCAGTTGCTTCCGACTCTTCGTGACTTCATGGACCAGCCCACGCCAGAGCTTCCTGTCGGTCGTCAACACCCCCAGCTCCCCCAGGGACGAGTCCGTCACCTCTAGAATACCATCCATCCACCTTGCCCTTGGTCGGCCCCTCTTCTGTTTGCCTCCACTCTCCCTAGCATCAGCATCTTCTCCAGGGTGTCCTGTCTTCTCATTATGTGGCCAAAGTATTTCCGTTTTGCCTTTAATATCATTCCCTCAAGTGAGCAGTCTGGCTTTATTTCCTGGAGGATGGACTGGTTTGATCTTCTTGCAGTCCAAGGCACTCTCAGAATTTTCCTCCAACACCACACTTCAAAAGCATCTATCTTCCTTCTCTCAGCCTTCCTTATGGTCCAGCTCTCGCAGCCATATGTTACTACGGGGAACACCATTGCTTTAACGATGCGGACCTTTGTTGTCAGTGTGATGTCTCTGCTCTTAACTACTTTATCGAGATTTGTCATTGCTCTTCTCCCAAGAATTAAGCGTCTTCTGATTTCCTGACTGCAGTCAGCATCCACAGTAATCTTTGCACCTAGAAATACAAAGTCTTTCACTGCTTCTACATTTTCTCCCTCTATTTGCCAGTTATCAATCAAGCTGGTTGCCATAATCTTGGTTTTTTTGAGGTTTAGCTGCAAGCCAGCTTTTGCACTTTCTTCTTTCACCTTCATCATAAGGCTCCTCAGTTCCTCTTCGCTTTCAGCCATCAAAGTGGTATCATCTGCATATCTGAGATTGTTAATGTTTCTTCCAGAGATTTTAACTCCAGCCTTGGACTCCTCAAGCCCAGCTTGTCGCATGATGTGTTCTGCATACAAGTTGAATAGGTAGGGTGAGAGTATACAGCCCTGCCGTACTCCTTTCCCAATCTTAAACCAGTCCGTTGTTCCATGGTCTGTTCTTACTGTTGCTACTTGGTCGTTATACAGATTCTTCAGGAGGCATACAAGATGACTTGGTATCCCCATACCACTAAGAACTTGCCACAATTTGTTATGGTCCACACAGCTTTAGAATAGTCAATAAAACAGAAATAGATGTTTTTCTGAAACTCCCTGGCTTTTTCCATTATGCAGCGGATATTGGCAATTTGGTCCCTAGTTACTCTGCCTTTTCTAAACCCAGCTTGTACATCTGGCAATTCTCGCTCGATGAATTGCTGAAGTCTACCTTGCAGGATCTTGAGCATTACCTTACTGGCATGTGAAATGAGTGCCACTGTTCGATAGTTTGAACATTCTTTAGTGTTTCCCTTTTTTGGTATGAGGATATAAGTTGATTTTTTCCAATCTGATGGCCATTCTTGTGTTTTCCAAATTTGTTGGCATATAGCATGCATTACCTTGACAGCATCATCTTGCAAGATTATGAACAGTTCAGCTGGGATGCCATCGTCTCCTGCTGCCTTGTTATTAGCAATGCTTCTTAAGGCCCATTCAACCTCACTCTTCAGGATGTCTGGCTCTAGCTCACTGACCACACCGTCAAAGCTATCCCTGATATTGTTATCCTTCCTATACAGGTCTTCCATATATTCTTGCCACCTTTTCTTGATCTCTTCTTCTTCTGTTAGGTCCTTGCCATCTTTGTTTTTGATCATACCCATTTTGGCCTGGAATTTACCTCCGATGGTTCTAATTTTCTGGAAGAGGTCTCTTGTCCTTCCTATTCTATTGTCTTCTTCCACTTCCACACATTGCTTGTTTAAAAATAATTCCTTATCTCTTCTGGCTAACCTCTGGAATTTTGCATTTAATTGGGCATATCTCCCCCTATCACTGTTACCTTTTGCGTTCCTTCTTTCTTGGGCTACTTCTAGTGTCTCAGCAGACAGCCATTTTGCCTTCTTGGTTTTCTCTTTCTTTGGGATGTATTTTGTTGCCGCCTCCTGAACAATGTTGCGAACTTCTGTCCAGAGTTCTTCCGGGACCCTATCTACTAAGTCCAGTCCCATAAATCTATTCTTCACCTCCACTGCATATTCCTTAGGAATATTAGTGAGCTCATATTTAGCTGATCTGTGGGTCTTCCCTAATCTCTTTAGTCTGATCCTAAATTGTGCAAGAAGAAGTTCGTGATCTGAACTACAGTCAGCTCCAGGTCTTGTTTTTACCGACTGTATAGATGTCCGCCACCTTCGGCTGCAAAGGATGTAGTCAATCTGATTTCGGTGTTGTCCATCTGGTGAAGTCCATGTATAAAGCCGTCTCTTAGATTGTTGGAAGAGAGTGTTTGTTATGCACACTGAGTTGTCTTGGCAAAATTCTATCAGTCTATGTCCTGCTTCGTTTTGTTCTCCCAGGCCATGCTTACCTGTAATTCCAGGTGTCATTTGACTGCCCACCTTAGCATTCCAGTCTCCTGTGATGAAAATAACATCTCTTTTAGGCGTGTTGTCCAGTAGGTGCTGCAGATCCTCATAGAACTGCTCTACTTCAGCTTCTTCAGCATCTGTGGTTGGGGCGTATATTTGGATCACTGTGATGTTAGATGGTTTGCCCTGAATTCAAATTGAGATCATTCTGTGGTTATTTGGATTGTATCCAAGCACTGCTTTCGCCACTTTACTATTAATTATGAAGGCTACTCCATTTCTTCTGTGGTCCTCTTGTCCACAGTAGTAGATCTGGTGGTCATTTGATGTGAAGTGGCCCATTCCAGTCCATTTCAGTTCACTGACGCCCAAAATGTCTATCTTTAATCTTGACATCTCACCAATAACCACATCCAATTTGCCCTGGCTCATAGATCTTACATTCCAGGTTCCAATGGTGTGTTGATCCTTAGAACATCGGATTCGCCGTTCACCACCAGTACCGTCGGCTGCTAGCCATCCTTTCGGCTTTGAGCTAGCTGCGTCATCACGTCTGGGGCTAGTTGAACTCATCCTCTGTTCCTCCCCAGTAGCATTTTGACCATCTTCCGACCTGGGGGTCTCATCTTCCGATGGTATACCGACATATCTCTGGTTGTACTGATCCATTTAGTTTTCACGGCAAGAATACTGGGGTGGGTTTCCATTACCTTCCCCAGGGATCGCATTTAGTCTGACCTCTCTGTCATGACCTTCCCGTCTTGGGTGGCCCTTCACGGTTTAGCTCATGGCATCACTGAGGTGCTCAAGCTTCAGCACCACAACAAGGTAAGGATCCTTTGCTGAAGATACTTGATAATACAATAGTTTTAATCATCTAAATCATGTTGAACCCAAAGCCAAGCAATATATTATACCTTAATAATCTTAATCCAAATTGTTAAAAATAAATGAAATCAGCCAAACCCTAAAAGCAATCCAGATAAACATTCTTTAACCCTTATCCCACTTCAAAATAAACGAGAGCATTTACATATCCCCACAATGCAAACAGAGCTTTTTTCTTTCAAAAATCAAACAGCCCAACTGCCCCCTCAAAAACTCCAACTTCTCTTCAGGAGACCTCCCATACATAATAACCCCTTTATTTCCATGGCATTCCATCAGAAAATCAATTTCAGTTATGGCTTGTAATTCGATCTCTCCCTTTAATTTCTTCAACTCAACTATCCAATCTTCATCCAGCATTTCAATAGAAGTCGAAGAGACATTTCTGTCACTGTCAATTCCTCAGTTTCATCCACGACATCGCCAACCAGGTGACACATTTTGAAGCTCATATTTTCCACAATGTCCTGAATGCCTTGCATAAAACTTGGCAGGAATCAGAAAGAATCTGTTTGAAATCCTGGTGGAAGTCCGAAAGAGTCTGTTTAAGATCCTCCATGTCTCCAGCAGTAGACTATGGCGCCCCCTAGGAGCTTAGCCAGCAAAAGTCAAAGATATGAAAGAATGTGTTTACACAAGTGAAAGTAAGATAAGCAGAGAATTCCCTAGGGAAAGTAGAAGCAGAAAACTGAAACTTCAAAACAGCCAATTAAACGTGTATGAAAATGCTAATATCTTTGAATTTAGTACAAAAACAATAACAGGGAGACAATTATTTACTCTAAATCCCCCTTAATATTTGGATGGAAAACAAGACAAAACTTAAATAGAATTTTTTAAAAGAAAAATTAATCCCCAAAATAACGATAAGCACCAAGAAAACTCACTTCTTGTTGTAGAAAGTCTCTCTGAGGGTACATATACTTAAAAGAAATATAAATTGGGTGATTTAGAAATGGGGTGGCCAGTCTTGTTGTTGTTTATTCATTTAGTTGCTTCCAACTCTTTGTGACTTCATGGACCAGCCCACGCCAGAGCTTCCTGTCAGTCGTCAACACCCCCAGCTCCCCCAGGGACGGGTCCGTCACCTTTAGAATATCATCCATCCATCTTGCCCTTGGTCAACCCCTCTTCCTTTTGCCCTCCACTCTTCCTAGCATCAGCATCTTCTCCAGGGTGTCCTGTCTTCTCATCATGTGGCCAAAGTATTTCAGTGTTGCCTTTAATATCATTCCCGCAAGTGAGCAATCTGGCGTTATTTCCTGGAGTATGGACTGGTTTGATCTTCTTGCAGTCCAAGGCACTCTCAGAATTTTCCTCCAACAGTGGCTGGTCTTAGTGTCCCTTTAAGGCTACAGCATGGCTTGGAAATGGTGACGTCCCAGCCTCCCAGCTAGCTCTTACTAGTTGAGCACAAATGCTGTTTGAGATCTTCTGGCTGCAAGCCACCATCTGGAGGACAGATGGGGTGATTCCAAGTATTTTCCTTTCCTGGAAAAACACTCCTGGGCTTCAGGAAAAACCTGCCCGAGCCCGAGAAAAATGCTGCATTGTCAGTTCTGCCCACTAAGCCCACAGGCACAGCTGTTCAGTGCGCCATGTCCCCACCGGAAGTCTGTCCTGTAGTGTTTAGTCTATGCACATTTGAACACAATGCAGGGACCAGCTGCTATACATTATTTCATTCACATGTTAGCTCTTGTCACTGTAGTTGTGGATCTCGGCAGTGCCTCTGGTTCTCAAGAAGGAGGGAGCACATTCCAAGGAGGTGGTAGTGATAAGAGGAGGCACAGTCTGGGAAGCAATGGTGGGAAAGCGAAGAGGCTCAGAATAGCCCTGCTGTAGAGCAATCCCAGGTTATTTCCCCTTAGGTTAGGTAGAGTAGCTTTAGTCTGGCAAGATTCTGTCCATAGGGTTTAAGCAAATAAAGAACTGGAGTTTGGCTTGACTGATTCTTGGTCGTTCTTGGGCTGACCCTGACAGTAGTGTCACCCTTCTTTCAACATACAGTTCACTTTCTTTTCTTCAGCTCTCTTAAGACATTATCCCACTATTGATATCATATTGAAGATGGCAGTCATACTGAAGCAGTTATGAAACAGTGAAGGAACTGTGAAGGGATTTTAGGGGAAGAGGCATCCATTTCCTATCTGCAGCCTTAGGAAGTACAGCTCAAACATGTTAGCAGTGAGAGCCACTCAAAGTCTATTGACAATACCTGATGGATAAGTCCTTATGTGAAAATAACTGGAGGCTACTTCACATTTCTTTCCTTGAGACTAATCAGCTTCAGTTAGAGATGCAAAAAAAAAAACCAACTGCCACTTTTTTTTTGAAGATATGACAAAATCCATCCATCAAGCTGGTCATAGGTGCTAGTAACACACAGAGTATAATAAGGTTCATTTTTATTCTGGTCTCCAAAATTTGATCCAGAGATTTATTTGGAAAAGATGTGTACAGAGTATATATGGAAAAGCTACATACTGTATAAACATTGTCTGTTATGGTGAAGTATGAATTACAGAAATTGTCATGCACCAAACATAGTTTGGGGTAATTGTAGAAAATAGCCCATGTTAGGAGAAATTGCATTAGCATTGTAATGGAAAAAATGATGCACAAGCCACCTACCAAATGTGGAGGTTGAAAAAAAGTTGTGTAAAAGAACAGACATTTCTTTTTTTAAAATATACCAGATTGAATAATAAAGGAACATATGCAACAGTGATATGGAACAGATTTAGGCATCTACGCATTCCTAGTTCCGGTTTCAGCTCACATGGTAACTCCTACTGTTCCAGGTTGAGCATTGCTGCTGTAGCTTGCTCCTTGAGCATGCATTTAGAAATGGCCCAGGCATGGGGAAGACTCTTGCATTGTGAGTTTCTTCTGTCTCCAGGCCGTGATGTCCCAGGTTTTGCTATTGTTTATAGCATTCATCAAGGAATGTGAGAAGCAGCTCCAACCAAGCCTTTAGCAATCTAAGTAATCCAGATATCCAGCCCCTGGAACAGTAATTCCGTCTGTTAAAATTACTAAGTAAGGTAAAGACAAAGTCTTCTTGAAATTGAACTCAATTCCTGGTGACTGTGTGTACTTTCCTTGGCAACAGTGTAAGTCGCTTGTCATTATCATCTTCCAGGATTTTTTTTCCCCAATTTCTCAGTCTAATCTACTGCAAGTAAAGGGATTCCTTTGCAAGTAATAACCAGACCTAACCTTGCTTAGTTCCTAACCCAGATAAAGTTTTGGCACTGATGACATTCAAATCCTTTCTCTTCAAAGATAAAGCAGCTACAAAAGCAATTTAGGTTACATTTTGGTGGATGGAGAACACTTTACATGCTGAAACATTTATTGTTGTGGCTATAGACTGCTGAAAGCTTTGTATAACTTTCAATATAGTCATTTGCTCAGAGATCTATAGTCTTAGCCACAGTTAAATCTTCAAATTGTGCATTTTTCCTGTATTGTTCCATCGATCTTTTTACCAGCTACACAGCACATTCAAAGAAAAGGGAAGATAACTGAAGGATTAGAGGAGGTATTGGAAGTATTGGAACAATGAAACTATTCTATTATTGTTCTCTGCCCCTCCATCTACCTGGGGTTGAAGTAATCTTGCTTCAAATTTATATATTAAGAATGTCAACAACACATTTGCAAACATTTAGCAACTGTGGCATTCAAGATTTTTGCAGGGCAGCAGACTTCCAGTGGGGACAATGGTGGATTGAGCTGGTTTTTTCTGCTGTCTGCAGACTGACCCACCAGAGTGGCTTTTTTTCTTGGGCTCAGGCAGGCTTTCTTGGAGCCCAGAAGCATTCTCTGGATTAAGGAGAGCCCCAGGAATCACCCCATGTGTTCCCCAGATGCCTGGTCACAGCCAGAAGACTGCAAAACAGCCTTTTGTGATTGACTGGTAAGTGATCAGCCGGGAGGCAGGGCCATCATCTTCTTCCCAAGCCACTCTGAAGCCATAACGGACCTTAAAGAGGCCCACCCCATTTCTACAGCACTACTTTTTTTTGTTTGAATTTTACCAAAGAGAGGCTTTCTACAACAAAGAAATGCAGAATCTCTTGGTGACTCTCATTATTTTTGAAAATTACTAACTTAGTAATTTGGAGATATATATATAGAGAGAGATATGCTCTCTTCTTCGTTGAGTCTGCGGATTGAAGCTCTGATCTATTTGCTTTCACTTTCCCACGGGAATGCTGTTTGTTATTACATTTTATTTTCCTGATTGGCCACACCAGAGCTAAAAAGGCTGGAGAGAGTGTTCGGTTACAGCGTTAATGACTTTATCTTCCTGAGGCACTAGAGGGTGCCATAATCTACCTTACTGTTAAGAAATAAGGAGGAAATTAATTTGATATTTAAGGATCTCTGCAATGCTGTTATTCAAGTTTTGGAGCATTTCTCAGAATTTGTGGAGTCCAAATTGTCACAAGAATGGAGAGAAACTGATAAGGCTGAAAATTACCCTAAGAGTAAAGTGGTTCCTCCAAAGAAAAAGATGAGGATAACTTACGTTTAAATAGTCAAAGGAAAATTGAGCTGTCGAAAGTTGAAGATAGGAAAACTGTGTTGCCACCACACCATGATCAAGAAAGAGAATTAAACTCTAGAAGGTGGAAGATTTTGGACGAATATTTGGGTTTTTTAAAGCTTCCAGCCTTGGGAGAAGAGCAATGACAAATCTCGATAAAATAGTTAAGAGCAGAGACATCACACTGACAACAAAGGTCCGCATAGTCGGAAGCGACTAAACGAATAAACAACAAAATAGTAACAAACACTACCCTTCTTCACTATCATTTGCTCCTATCTGCCAACTAAACTAACATAAACCAAAAATGTACAAATTATCCAAACTGCGTAAACGTTTATCTAAACCCTTAAAAAAACCATCCTGATAACCACATCTAAACAATAACCTAGGCATTTACCAAAAATGTAAGAATTTTCAAAACAGCATAACCATTTATCCAAACCTTTAAGAAACCATCCTGATAAACACATTTAGAGAATTATCTCACTTCAAAGTAAACCAAGGCATTGACATGTCTCAGTATTATGTACAGAGCTTTCTTCTTGTCAATTTCAAATTTTGGAAGCTTTTTGTTGTTTATTCGTTTAGTCGCTTCCGACTCTTCGTGACTTCATGGACCAGCCCACGCCAGAGCTTCCTGTCGGTCATCAACACCCCCAGCTCCCCCAGGGATGAGTCCGGCACCTCTAGAATATCATCCATCCACCTTGCCCTTGGTCGGCCCTTCTTCCTTTTGCCCTCCACTCTCCCTAGCATCAGCATCTTTTCCAGGGTGTCCTGTCTTCTCATTATGTGGCCAAAGTATTTCAGTTTTGCCTTTAATACCATTCCCTCAAGTGAGCAGTCTGGCTTTATTTCCTGGAGGATGGACTGGTTTGATCTTCTTGCAGTCCAAGGCACTCTCAGAATTTTCCTCCAGCACCACAGTTCCAAAGCATCTATCTTCCTTCTCTCAGCCTTCCTTATGGTCCAGCTCTCGCAGCCATATGTTACTACGGGGAACACCATTGCTTTAACTATGCGGGCCTTTGTTGTCAGTGTGATGTCTCTGCTCTTAACTATTTTATCGAGATTTGTCATTGCTCTTCTCCCAAGGATTAAGCGTCTTCTGATTTCCTGACTGCAGTCAGCATCTGCAGTAATCTTCACACCTAGAAATACGAAGTCTTGCACTGCTTCTACATTTTCTCCCTCTTTATCTATCTATCCAATTTGTCCCCGCCCATCTCCTCCCATCGGGGGACTCTGGGCAGTTTACAACAATCAATTAAAAACAACAACCATAAAATACACAGTATAAAAATACAATAATAAATAATATAAATAAAGGTAAAAATAAAAAATCCAGGTGGTGAAGAATCTAAAACAGTCCAAGTGTGGGTGGTCTATAGCAACCATCCCCATGTAGATCTATTCCTCTCTCCACCCCAAGCGAGGCGGCAGAACCAGGTCTTCAGACTCCTCCAAAAGGCCAGGAGTGATGGGGCCAATCTCACCTCCCAGGGGCAGCATGTCCCACAGGGCGGGAGCTACTGCAGAGAAGGGCCGCTTCCTGGACCCCGCCAGATGAAATTCTCTTACCAACAGGGTCCGTAACATGCCCTCTCTGCACGATCGGCTGGGACGAGCTGATGATATGGGGAAGAGGCGGTCCCGCAGGTAACCCGGTCCCATGCCAAGTAGGGCTTTAAAGGTAATAACCAACACCTTGAATTGGACCTGGAAGCAAACTGGTATCCAATGCAGCTCGCACAGCAGCGGTGTTACATGTGCCCTTCTGGGGGCACCAAAAACAGCTCGCGCAGCTGCATTCTGGACCAGCTGGAGCTTCCGGATACTTTTCAAGGGTAGCCCCATGTAGAGCACATTGCAATAGTCTATCTGAGAGATAACAAGGGCATGAGTGACTGTTCGGAGGGCCTCCCGATCCAGGAAGGGGTGTAACTGGTGCACAACAGGAAGCTGTGCAAAGGCCCTTCCGGCCACGGCTGCCACCTGCTCTTTGAGCAGGAGCTGTGAGTTTTTAGGTTCCAAGTTATGTTTGAAGTGTTACATATGTTTTTCTTTAATTGGGAAGATAATTTTGTTTTAGAAGGGAATGTAATAATGAGAATTTAAATGCTTTATAGAAATAATGTTTACTATAATATGAATTGGAGTAAGAGATTGATATTGATTTATGTATATCTTTGTTATAGATATACATAGCAGTATATCTATAGTAGCAGATTTACTACCAGTAGTAGATTTGTAGTAGTTTGTTTTGTGTTTTTTCACACCTTTTTATTTCTGTTTCTTTTTCTTAGTAGGCTTCTTTGTTTCAATCTTTTTAGTTTTTATGTATATTTTGAAAATGCTTTAAGAATGTTTTCTAAAGAAAGATTTTGGCAGGGCATAGTATGAGATCATTGCAAAAAAAAGCACCATTCTTTTTGGCATTTAATAAAAAGAGTGCATTTAATTATGAACACCTTTATTAGTCAGCTCATCAGCCCTTAAAAATATAGCTATTTTCAGTTGGCTTTGATCCTTGTAATATTGCAGATTCAGTATCTGTGCCTTTCGTACCTCACTTCCACTGTACGGAAGACGTGATGTGAAAGAGAAATGGAAGCTCTTCAGAGGTGCAACAAGACCATCTTAGACATGAGAAGGATGACACCCATTCCACGTTGTAAGCCACAGCATCATTTTATTCACCTTTTACCGCAACATGACAACAGTCAGTATGGCTAAAAAATGAGCATTGCATTTCTTACTGAGAGCCAGTGTAGCATAGCCATTCAAGTGTTGGATCTGGACTGAAGTGACTCAGGATCAAGTCCCCCCTTGACTGTGGAACTCTGGATGACATTCCCTCAGCCATCATTCCACACAAGGTTCTCGTTATGAGGATAAAAGAATGGGTGGAATGCAGAAGGAATTCCTGTTTATCTTGCCTTGAGCTGTCAGGGAAAAAAAAGACCCAGTCATGGTACTTATTTAAAAAAAACATACAGGGGAATAAAATAAAACAAGGAGTAGGAGCAATGATAACATCCTCTAACATCTTCCCTTCCTAATTACTGCTGACACATTTTTGGCAGCCTGGCTCAGTGAACATGAATTTCAGAGATGGCAACAACCAATAGGCGAAAAAGGCAAAAGTCATCCCTCCCAGCTTGCTCATATAGTAAACACTGGGATTCTTTAGAAAGGGGTGACTTTCTGCTCCCAGAAAATTGCCCTGCTTTTAGAACAGGCTGCCTCCAGTTTCCAACATACTTCCAACATGTAAGTAACCCTGCTTGCTGCTCTTCTCAAATCTCTGCATACTTAGCAAAGGAGAATTCTCTGTCTCCTAGAGTCACAACATGCACCCCGACCCAGTTCAGACATCAGTGTTAAACTGTGGCTTAGTCTTATATGAATGAGCTTTGTTTTCCTTAACTTCCTTCTCCTCATGGCATCAGGAATTTTTGTTACTGTGTCCGGTATTCCTCCCAAATGGTAAATGTTTGGATGTAACCCTCAAACACTAAACTATACTTACTTGCAATTACTGTTTGCTGAAACAAACTGATTTTGAAAAATATAGGGCAAAGTTGCCTAGTTCCCATAAGCAGTAGTTAAGATTAATTGAAGTTTGTCTAGATTCAGAATTGGTATGGGTCAATTCTAATTTATTTTTCTCTGCTTTGTTTTTGAGACTATAGCATTATTTCTCAGTTTCTTGTTGTTGTAAATACAGTATGTCAAACTTGAGATTTTTTTTTAAAGTCTACACTAAAATTTGCATGCAATAAACAGTTTTGTTCTACTTTAAAGCATTTCTCTATATCCTATTCAGGAATAATGTAAGGGTTGAGTCTGAGTCAGACTCGGAAAATGACACCTATGCTGAGTCAGGAAGGGAAAACAAAACTTATCAGGAAGGTGTTGGGGGAATAGAAACCAGGAGTGACTCAGCAGAGCGGGAAGATTTGGAGAGGCTGATTGGGCAGAATCCGGAGGAAGGTGTGAATCCTCCAGTCAGCGCTTGAGAGAGGAGAGGAGAGAAGTGTGCCAGGCAGAAGGCAGCCTGATTGGCTTGTTGTTGTTGTTTGTTGTTGTTTATTCATTTAGTCGCTTCCGACTCTTCGTGACTTCATGGACCAGCCCACGCCAGAGCTTCCTGTCGGTCGTCAACACCCCCAGCTCAGCCAGGGTCTAGTCCGTCACCTCTAGAATAGCATCCATCCATCTTGCCCTTGGTCGGCCCCTCTTCCTTTTGCCTTCCACTCTCCCTAGCATCAGCATCTTCTCCAGGGTGTCCTGTCTTCTCATTCTGTTGCCAAAGTATTTCAGTTTTGCCTTGAATATCATTCCCTCAAGTGAGCAGTCTGGCTTTATTTCCTGGAGGATGGACTGGTTTGATCTTCTTGCAGTCCAAGGCACTCTCAGAATTTTCCTCCAACACCACAGTTCAAAAGCATCGATCTTCCTTCGCTCAGCCTTCCTTATGGCCCAGCTCTCGCAGCCATATGTTACTATGGGGAACACCATTGCTTTAACTATGCGGACCTTTGTTGTCAGTGTGATGTCTCTGCTCTTAACTGTTTTATCAAGAGAGGAGAAATGGTGCAAAAAGGATGAGATAAAAAGGCACCAGTGCAAAGAGCAAGTTGCCAGAGACAACCAATCCTTCGAGCTGCCAGCATTTGCAGAAGAGTCCTTGCCAGGAAATGGAGCCTCGCCTGTAGCCGATACGGAATCATTGCCAGCTTCTCCTGCCTCTGAGGATCCTCCTTCCTTACACCCTGATTCAGCCAAGTTGTGCCTTGCTCCCAGCTCTGAGCTTCGTCTTGCCACTTTAGCCAGATCCAGCCCTGCCTCCAGATCTCCACTGCATCTTGCTGCCCCAGCCAAGTTCCGTCCTGCCTCCAGCTCCAAGCGTCTACCTGTCATTCCAGCCAGATCCAGCCCTGCCTCTAGATCCCAGCTGCATCTTGTCGCTCCATCCAAGTCCAGCCTTGTTCCCAGGTCTAAGCGGCTTCTTGCTGCTCCTGCTGCACCTAATCATGCCTCCAATTTCAAGTCTTGCCATGCCACTCCAGCTGTGCTTCATCTTGCCTCCAGTTTCAAGCCAAGTCCTGCTGATCCAGTTCCAAGCCGAGTCCTGCTGATCCAGTCGTGCTGAGTCTTGACTTCGGTTCCGAGCCAAGTCCTGCTGATCCAGTCGCGCTGAGTCTTGCAATATTGCTGGTTGGGAAGATGACAAAACAATAATTGAGAGAAGCAGCAACAGAAATAGCTAAGCTGTCAGACCAACATGGTTTGCAGTCAGAGAAGCATTTGATCCCTAAACTAAATTTACTCCATTCACACCCAAACATAAAGCTGGCCTTTTTTAAATTAATGACTTATGAAGAAGATTCTATTGGAGAGGTATAAAAAAAATGATGCCATTGAAATGCAAGTTGCAATGAGGCAGTGACAGTGGCCTTCAGCCTATGAAAGGAGATTCTTAACCTTGAAATTAATAAGCTAGATAGGAAAGATTTGAGTATAAACGTGCTTGCTTACATGCATGCTCATAATTGGTATTATTCCACCAGACCAGGAAGATCTGTCTTTTTTTCCTTGATGGAAGGGAAATTGGCTAGGATGCTTGCAGCTGTGTTGTATTTTAGCTTAATTCCCAGGCAGAATGGCCATCTACGTTAATTCTGAATAAACAACTGAAATCTGACAAGGGAAGGGATAGAAGCCAGACTGTACAGCATCCTAGAAATTGAAAAAGAGAATTTCAAGGAGTCTGTTCCAGGAGCTTGGAAATGAAGATCCAGGTAGAAGTTAGATGGGTAGATTGAAACAAGCTTTTTTTATTCACTTTGGAATCTGGAGAAAATATTACTAAATACCCAGTGGCATGTTTGAATTAATCAGGGAAGGAAAAGTTCACTATGTGGTAGGAAAAAAATAGATGGTGGAAAGAAAAATCTGGTTTATTTCAGTCACAATCAAAGGTATTGTTATTAACCTTTAAAGCTCTTAGTGGCTGACAGCATTTATAGCAAATCCTTTTATCATATGCTCCTACCTGTAACCTAAGGTCGTCCTTAGAGGTCTTGGTTCTCTGATAACTGGGCTAGGTAGCATCCCATTAAGGTTCCCTGGGAAAACTCAATTTGAAGGATGGCACATGCATTTTAATAAATAAATGAGGAAAATTACACTGATGGCCAGGAACTGGGAGAAGTCCAATGAAATCTTGTTCTGTCTCACAACCCTTTGAGTATTTGAAGAGTGATATTCTCACATTCTTCTCTTGCCAAGCCTAAACATTTCCAGGTTTTTAATCTCTTATCATTGGATTTGGCTTCTAGTTGATTTCTGTTGTCTAAGTATATAACATTGTGTTTTGTTGTTGTTTTCAGATGACTTCTCTAATCTATCAAGATCATTTTGAATTCTATTTCTGCCCTTTAGGATTTTAGCTACTCTACCCAATTATTAGTTAAAGCAAGTGTGATAAATATTCTGTGCAACTTTTCTTCTAAGTAATGAGTAAACATATTAAGAGTACAGGAGCCAGTACTGGAATCTTTGGCATCCCACTCAGCACCTCATTCTAGTTTGATGAAGAACAGTTGTTGAACAGACAGTGAGGAACATTTGATGAGGAGCAGTGATTCAACAGTTGTTGAAAATATACTACTTCCAAGCCATTAAAATACATCCATGTAGTTGTCATGCCCTCTAGCCCATAGTTAACTAGCTTGCTAATCAGAATGCCATGGAGTACTTTGTGAAGTGCTTTGTTAGAATTAAGATATTTTACATCTACAGTGTTCCCACCAACTACTAAGGAAGTTATTCAGCCTGGCAAAATAGTTCTTGAGAAGCCCATGCCAACTTCAAGTAATCATTTTGTTTTCAAGTTAAAGATTTTTCACTTTATGAACTGCTCTAGAATCTTCCCAGGTACTGATGTCAGTCTGACTGGATTGTAGTTCCCTGGATTCTCTCTTCCTTTTTTAAAAGATGGTATCAGTATCTGTCCTGTTCTGGTCATCTCTCACCTATTTTCCTGCATTCTTCAAATATAATATATTACACTTGAGCCAGACCATCAGTTGTTCCTTTAGTATCTAGGAAGCCATTTATTCTTGAAAAGATTAAACTCATTCACATTAAGAGGCATTTCATCACCATATTTGATTCACTCATAAGCTTCAGTCCTTTCCCTGCCATTCACAATTTTCTTGTGGTACACATATTTTCTTGTTAAATGAACAAAATTGGAGTTGAATAGCTTTGCCTTTTCTTTGTTAACCTCTTAGCATTTTGCCAGTTTCCTTGAGCGGTTAGCATACGAATTCTTTTCTTTTCCTTTTATTTCGAAAATATGTGAAGCTTTTGGTTGTTCCTAGCATCTTTCACCAACCTCAGCTTATTCTGAGCTTAATGCTTTCTGACACTACCTCAGCAATTCTTGTCCTCCTTTCTGCCTCTAACATCTGCCTTTTCTTTGTTGCCAGATCTTCACTAAGTTGTTTATGCAATCACATCCCTCCTTCTATGGTCTTTCTTTCCCACGACACTAGAATTGTCTGCAGTTGTCCTAGACAAATACCAGAGAGAATAAAAGCAGAGAGAAAAGCTCAATTAAAGCATCAAAGATGGAGAAATTTGATTGACAACTCTTAAAATGTTCAGCATTACTATTAGTGTATTTACCAGGAAATACTTAAGGAAGATAAATCTCTAGTGGGTAAAAATCAATCCCCTTTTTGTGGCCTTTTGTTCGTGGAAGAGCTCACCAAATAATTGGCCTGAACCTTTTTTCTCCCCAGAAGTTAATACTGAAGTATTCAAAAAAGGTGCCTATCAGCATGTTTCTAAATGTCTTTGATGCTTCACCCCTGAGCAACTGTAGACTGTTCCTAAACATGTACAAACCTGAAGGAAGAGTTCCAGAGTGGTACAGCAACAACCAGCCTTATAACCAAAACATATTGCGATGGATCATGCTTATACATTCTACTGGTACCATTAGAGCATCATGAAGTCTTATTCTGGCAGTTTGTCACCATGCTCATTTACATTCATCACTGTGTAGCTTAGCGCTTAGTGCTGGGGACACTCAGCACTCTTGAAATCAACCAGTCTAGAAAGGCTGGTATAACCAGACAGTTCAAAGAGGCATGAAATTTGCCCCTTATAAAAAATAACCAGACCAGAATAGGGGAAAGCATGTGGGTGTATGCCCTAGTGTGTTATATATTATATTCTTGGAATAAAATGATCCACATTAGAGAGATCCGTATAACTTAAAACAATGAGCTTAACTTTCTATGGCATCCTGGGGCTAACATCAGACTGTTCTGTGGAAGAATAACGGAAGCTGCTTCTCATTCTGAAAATTTGATGTCCAAATGGTTCGACTTTGTCTCCAGTCAAGGAGCTGCCCTGGGGTGGGGATGTGGGATTTCTTGCTATGAAAACAGTTGCTCCTGTTACAATGGAGATTTAAGATAAAAATTAAACCTGAGGGGAAATAGGAAACCATTGTGGGTTTGGGATTTTTTTTTCCATCCCAGGAAACCAGGAATTGCAGCAACCTGTGGGTGAAATGACGTGTCAAGGGGAATGCCTAGAATTTTATTTCTTTTTGGAGCAGCAAATACATCCCTGAAATATACCCAAAGTTGTTGTATAAGGTAAGATTCCCTACTGAACTCCCACATCCCAAAAGAATTAGGAATATTTTGCACTCCTGTCTTAACTTTTGAAATCAGTCATTCACTTCAGGGTAATACAATCTGACCAAGAAAGATGATAAAGAAAGCAATTTTTTTTTCCTAAAAAGTATTTTTTTGCAGGGGGGAGGGCTTGGTCTCCTTTCCCCTTTAACCAGTGCATGGTTGTAAAAGGTCTCTGCTCTTAGAATTTGATTTTCATTTTGATATCAGCCCCTAAACAACTTTCAATAAAAAAAGGCAGCACACTTTACCTTAACAGTGGCAGAAACAAGGAAGATGGAGAGATCCTAGTGGTGATATATGTACGTTATTTCACGCTTGGCAGAAAAACAACACACAGGTTTCAGGACACACAGGATTAGGGATCTACGGTATCTCGGATTCTCAGATGTTAGCAAAGCATCTCATCAGTTTTTTTATGTGCTCTGCAGTTCAACCAAGTGGGTGTTGAGAAGCAAATTCTCCTGCAGTGGTGGGAGGAGAAGCTTCAGGCAGGAGTAACATCCAACTGGGGGCCAAGTTGGCCTTCCCTGACTTGTTTCATTTGACCTCCTGTAAGGTGTAAATTAGGGCTGGTTTCAAAAGGACAACAGACCTTTTAATCTTTTCTTTTTGGTATTGTATTGGGAATACTGAATACGCTATTTATACAGTGCAGTAATAGACATTCCCCTGGCCCCAGGCTTACAGCTGGACAGACAAAAAACATCAGGAAAGGGACTGGGGAGGGTAGAAGCCAAAACTTTATTGTATTGGTTAGTTTAATTGCTCCAGTGAGTTGAAATATACATATTCTGGTTTAATTGTATAGAGATCTGTGTTTTACCTGTTCTCTGCCTTGATTTATGTTTGTTTGTTGGTTTTCATTTTTTTTTCCTTCTGGTACCTAATCTTTCTGCTTTCTGTTCATAAGTTCAAGATTGACTGATTGATAGTTTGCTGTTATAACTGAGCTCTTCTACCTCCTTGTATCAATAATATAGTCAATTTGATTTCTGTGTATTCTATCTGGTAATGTTTTGGTTTTTGGAAGACTGTTAGCCATGAAGAAATCATTGGATTGGCAGAAACTGATAAGTCCATTCTTCTGCTTCATTTCTGTTTCTAGGCCATACAGTCCAACTCTGTTTTCCTCCTTACTATTTCCAACTCTGGCATTTCACTTTGTTGAGCTTTCCCATGTTCATGCTTCTTATTTTCCATGTTCTCACTATAATTCTGTTTTTGTAGCTTTGGATTTTTTTTCCTGTGTGGCAATATCAGCAACTGATGTCCTAAGGCTTTAATCTGGCCACTTCAGAAACACCATTAGTTCTCTAAAAGATTCTCATCTCTTTCTCTGTAACACGTTGAGTGGTGTCCAACCTGAGGGGCCTGTCATCTGGCATGGTATTGTCAATCACTTTATATTGTGAATCCATTTCTTGGTAAAATACTGGAGTGGTTTACCATTGCCTTCTTCTGCATAGTTTGAAATGACTCCTTTGCCATCGTCACTGAAATGATCATCCACCCTCAGCATCTTCATATATTGTTGCTACCCAATATAAGTGCCTGCTTGCTTTAGTTGAGCAGCTGGGATGACCTGCACACCTTAAGTGACCCTGCTGGGGTTATATACAGTACTTTCAGCATACACTCCCAGCATTCTCTACTCATTCTTCTTAGGGACCCTGCCCCCCTCCGCCATGGTGAGGCAGGATAGCAGGATATGAGGGGGAAGTTCAAGCTTATTCTAGTTTTTTGCCCCTCCATTCAGGACGAGGTGTACCACAGAATCTTCTTTTGAGGCAATGGGGGAATCATAGGGAGATGGGTAATAGAAGTTTGCTAAGTTGTTTCTGCTCAGCAAAGATAAAAACAGCAAAGACACTATTTTTGGCTGCAAACAGTGTTCCCAGGGTCTGTTTGTGCAGTTCATGCCATTTTTTTAAAAAATGTGATAAAATAAATGTAGCATATCAGCTATTTAAATGTTGTTTATATGCACACCCTTTATTACCGACCACCCTTTGGTTAAATTATTGAAGAGGTAAGTAATAATTACTCAATTTTACAGGGGTGGCAAGGAAAAGGAGAGAAAGAAGTAGGGAACAAGATGAGAAATAGAATGAAGAGGAATGAAGGGGAAGGAGGGTGTGTGTAGGAGGGTGCTGGCGAGATTCCCTGCCTTCTGTGATTGGGTGGCTTCTGGAAGAATCCCATTGGAGGAATGCAGCATTCAGGAGAAAAACATGTTTCGCCCACCCATATTTAGATGGCATTTTATTCCACTGAGGTTATGCTGAATCTCTCCCCAGATAATAGGATTCAATATTTGCAGAAACAGGGTGTATATTTTAAAAGTTACCAAGTTTTAAAAATATTAGGATTCAGTTTTCATCATTTTAGAGGAAATGGCAGGTTATAACTTTGCCATTTGATCTTTGAACAGGATTGTTTTCTTACAGGAGACCAATTGTTCCACTAGATCAGAAATTATATATATATACTTATTATTTAGTTTCATTCCATGGAAATCATTTCTGGCACTTATAAATGGAAGAAATAAATGTCCATAGACATTTCTTCTATAGCTGCTATAGATATTGGCTAAAATGAATATGATAACATTAACAACATTAATTTAGAGAAGAAAAGAAGTTTCCAGAGAAACTGAAGCTTTTCCTATAGGAAGAACTTTTGCAACCCAGTTAATTATGATTGGGTATAATTTATAATTCAGTTTTACAAACATTTGTAAAGGATTGCATTCAACGTCACTTACTCTTTGGGAAATATATAAATGAGTTGAATCTAAGAGTGGAGAGAGAGAGATGTTTACTCAAAAGTAAATCCAAGGTGAGGGGTTTCCACCCAGAGGTTTGTTTTCTGACTCCCCTTTCACTTCTTCTGGGAAAGGGAATAGGTGGGAGGATTCAACTTGGGTCAGACCATTTCTTGTTCCTTCAGCAGTGAATCCTGGATTATGTTTTCCAAAAATTGGAGGGAGGGATCACTTCCATAATGTGTATAGCAATGTCCTCTGAAGCCAGTGCTTATAAAAAAACAATTTATCAGTGGAAATGTGCCTTTGGCTATCTCTTTTTAATCAAAAGTGAGGATAAGCTAAGAGGATAATTCATTAGGTTTTGCAGCAACTGCATCTGCTCAGCACATCAGGCAAAGACTGATGAATGGAGACAAGGCTGCTGAGCTTGGGATTCTGGAGGTTCAGTGGGGAAAACACATTGATTTTTGGGAGTTCCAAGTGGTCAGAGGAGCTGGTTGAGAAGACAACTGGGGAAATTGGTCCTTCCTTACAGAGAGTCTTAGCTGTAATAATATATATGGAGCAATGTAGAAGAGTTTCTAATAGATAGGAAGGTTGGCTCAGTGATGTAGTTTGGGGAAAATTAAATATCAGGATATGAGCCAATGCAATAGTATATGCACAGAGCTTGAGGGACATTTAAAGATCTTCCGCGCAAAGGAAGGCTAAGTAGGTGAGATGGGCCTCCCATTGATCACAATGACAGCACAACTGGGCTTGCAGTTGCAGACGTTTTGGGCTAATGGCACTGTATTGTTAGAGAGGGAAATACTACAATATTTCAAGGCACCAAAGAGTGCTTCCGAAACTGCAGTGTTGTGCTATGTTGTGTTTGAAGGAGTGGTCTGTGTTATTGGAGGGGATTTTTGGCTTGCTCCTCCTTTCACTTCCTGGGATCCAGTTACAGCAACATGCTGGCATAGTAGGAAAAGAAACCCAAATCCAGATTTGCCAATATGCTACTGTGAAGAGTTTGCTAAGCAAGAAATGTTCTTTGCCAATATGAAAGGGAAGCTTTTGAGAACTTTTAATGTGTTTATTATTCTTTTAAAATGATCCACCTCTCCTTGCACAGCTTTCCCTCTAACTGCCTTTGGGGTTTTACTGCAAAACAACAGACAAGTGTTCACAAATAATGGCACAGTTGCACACGGAGCATAGGAGAGAGGGAATATTAGCACTTTATTTTCTTTTCACTTTGTATAACAGGGAAGGGATTTTAAAGTCATGGAGCTGGTACAATATGAGGGAATGGAGCATGGCACTCAGTTGGTGACTAGCTTGAAAGAGCAGTAAGCAGGCATTGATTGGCTGGCAGTTCTTGACACTCATCTCTTGGCCAGCAAGTGATTGGCTCCCATTTCTCTGCAACCTCTGGACTTGCAAACATCATATTCATAGATCCTGGTACTCTTCTCCACATCTCAGTTAAAATGCTCTCTTCCCCCTTGTGATTAAACTGGCATAAGACATTCCAGTCTGTGGAAAACTAAACCAGCAAAGATTTTGCCAATCCAATTGCAGTTACTCCTGCTCTGGCTTGTAACCAAAGGGCAGTATCTTCAGTCTGCCCTCTCCTTACCTTCTCAGTGTCAACAGCCAGCAGGAAACCACCCAGTGGTTTTGACAGAGCAATAGACCTGCAGGTTTAGCTACCTGTCTGAACTCACCTCCCCTTCACCTGTCACTTGACCCAGCCTGAGGTTCAACTGCCCAGGCTGGGAAAGATAGCAGACCAAAAGGAGAGAAGTCTCTTTACCTGCCAGGTCTCCGAACCAATCCCCAGCTTGGACACCTGAATCAGCCTGAATAACTAACAAACTGAAGAACAGATTATAGATACGGGCAACATACAAGTCATCTCATACAAGTCATCTGTCGTTCTTCCACTTTATTGCACTTGTCAGCTTTTGTTTGGGCTGTTTTTGAACAAAGGTTTCAAGCACTGCCAGAAAAGCACTAAACCTGCATTTAAAAACCCACAGATTTAGCGGTCTTCCAGAAGACTGCTAAATCTGTGTTCAAAAGCAGCCTGAACAAAAGCTGACAGCTGCAAGGGAAGTTATTCCATGAAGTGGCAAAGAGGAAGAGATCCAGCTCTCTCTCTCCCACTGCATTCTGTATCTCCCCAACACCACCCCTAATCAGCTATTATTTGGGCTGATGTAGTCCCTGAGTTAAAGATGCTCTGAGAGACAGACTAGGTACTAAGGGAGAACCAGGTTGAAAGGACCAGACTTTCCTGATGCGCAAAGCAAGATGGCTCTGGAGGACCGTGCCCTGGGACCTGAGGTGAAGGTGCATGTGTTTACTGGCCTAAAGCAGCCTGTTGATGCCAGGATGATTCCATCCCCAGGAGATACCTGACTGGAACACGAATAAAAGGGACAACACAACATTATTGGAAGATAATCCACTGCAAAACTCACCATTTGTTGGCTGCTTAGGAGAAATGAGTAATACCAGAATAGCTAAAGATGACCTCAAGCTACTTCAGCATGGGTTGAAGACAAGATAAGGAATCATGGGGAAGTTGCCAGGGCATATTTATGCCATGGTTAGGTGCAAGTGAGGAAAGACCCATGATATCCATGTGGACCTGCAAATAGTCAAAGCAGCCCAGATCAGATTTGGATGCATTTTAAACTGGATTGAGAAGCACTGAGGTACAGACAGCTGGTCTGCAAAAACCAGTAGAGTGAAATGGTGGTGCAGTCTAGTTGAACTTTTAAAACTTAGAGTTTTCTTCCTATTTTTTTAAGTTCCTCCCTGATCATTAATTAGTTGTAAACTGCACAGCCTCAGCACCTGTGCATTATCTGACCGGCCCATAGAACTCACTGGCATCTTGCATGTGCATGAGTTCTGGTAGGGGTGCAATAGTTCCAAACTCCATAATTCCTCTGGATGGCCCTAGCTTTCTGCCCTTCATAGAATACAGTAGGTTATGCCCAGCAGGCAAATAGATTCACATTTGAATGATGGGTATTCACTGCAGAAGTAGACATCTCTTGTGTGGAATCTGGCTCATCTTAGGTCAGAATGGTAAATTTTCCCCCTGTACACAGCTTACACTACTCTTAATGGCCTCTAGACCCTGAATATATGAGAGAGAGAGAGTGTGTGTGTAACGGTTGCCTTTTCTAAAACACCATCAGACTCATGAGCAGGAATTCAAAGATATCTGATTTATTAAAGAATAGGATGCAGGATCACAGAGAAAGCTGAGAACGATGAAAGCGCGCCAAACTCAAACTAAAAATCCTCGGTGCAAATGAAATCCCTCCCCCCATAGAATCTTCTCAAGTCCATAATCTGTCCTAACAGCCAGGAACCACACTGAGACAAGGAATAGGTCTCTAGTGTTTTATTACTGCTACATAACAGAGAATCCTAACAAACTGAAGAAGCGTGGGAAAAACCCAGACATATAAACCCCAAAGACTAAGGCGGGCCCGATCTGTGTCTCTTTGAATGGCCACCTAATTCCTCAGTACTACGCATGCGCTTTACAGCCTGGATGGGAACCCCCTGCTCACCATCCTCACTCATGACACAATCCCAGGTGCTCCTAACGGTTTCTGATGGTCTGCGGGAAAAGTCCTTGAACAGATAACATAACCGAAACACATTCCATTGTACTGATTTCACATACAGAGCTAAGTACAGCAGCTCCCTCCCAAACAGAAACGCACAGCAGCTCCCTCCCAAACAGAAACGCACGTCAGCACCATGGCATGTGAAACATTACGATGTATAAACTACATTGAATCAGTGAACATGACATACTGCCCCCCCCCAAAATGAAGAATACATTAAGCAGCAGGCTTCAAAGGATAAGCAAGGTGGAAATGGTTAACTAAATCAGGAGCGTTAACATGGTGGGCAGACACCCATTCAGGATGAGGAAAGTGTTTCCATCAGACCAGATACTGCAGGGTGCCTTGAAGCTTGCAAGAATCAATGATGTCCTTGACTTCAAAGTGTTGCTGGCCATCAATCATAATTGGAGCAGGAGGAGGAGGCTGAGGGTGCCAGTACAGTGAGTGGTGTACAGGCTTAAGCAAGCTGCAATGCAAAACAGGGTGCAAACATTTCAAATTGTGAGGCAATTCTAATTTAACAGTAACTGGATTGACAAGATGAACAACAGGAAAAGGGCCAATGAATTTGGGAGCAAGTTTTTTAGAGGGTTGAGGTGATTTGATCAACTTAGTAGATAGATAAACCTGATCCCCAACTTTGAAGTCGTGTTGTAAAGAACAATGCTTATCAGCTTGAGACTTGTAAGCAGCCTGGGCATCAGCCAAAGCTTGTTGAATTACTGGCCAGGAATCAGTCAGTTTAACAGCCCAGTCAGACATCGAACATGTTTGGGAAGGGGGCTGTGGCAGTTCAGGGATGGGAACAAAGTCGTGACCAGAAACGACGTGAAAAGGGGTTTGTCTGGTACTTTGATGCACAGCATTGTTGTAAGCAACTTCAGCAAAAGGTAACAACTCAACCCAATCTTCCTGATGGTAGTTTATGTATGCTCTAAGAAACTGTTCAAGAGTGGCATTTAAAATCTCAGTAGAACTGTCAGTTTGTGGATGGGATGATGTGGACAGTGCTTGTTTAGTGCCAATCAATTTTAAAAATGATTTCCAAAATTGGGAAGTAAACTGTGTGCCGTGGTCAGAAATTAAACAGGAGGGGCTACCGTGGAGGCGGTAGACGTGGTGGAGAAATAGGCGTGCTAATTGTGGGGCTGACGGGATGGATGCACATGGAATGAAATTAGCTTGTTTAGAGAAAAAATCTTTTAGAACCCAAATGACAGTTTTCTTCTGACTGGGAGGCAGGTCCACAATGAAATCCATAGAAATCTCATCCCAGGGATGGGACGAGCTGGCCACTGGCTGTAGAAGCCCCTGTGGTTTCCCCCCTTGTCGTTTTGACATGGCACAAACAGGACAGGAAGCAACATAGTCTTTTACATCACGTCTTAAGGTTGGCCACCAAAATTGACGGCGAACCAAATGCAAGGTTTTGACAAAACCAAAGTGTCCAGCAAGTTTATCATCATGGGAACACTGCAAAATATCAGCTCTTAAAGTTTCAGGCACATAAAGTAGGTGTTCCACCCACGCCAGACCGTTTTCAAAAGAAACATTGTCTCTATTAGCTAGCAACCAAGTGTCAGATTTCAGTGCCTGGAGAAAGTCCTTCTGTAACTGACAAGGCACTTGCACTTTCTGCTTCCCAGACTGGGCTGGGGGCAGGGTTGCCTGCGCACGGGTCTGGCTCCGAGTGACAGCAAACAAGCCCAGTTTTGGTTCACTGAGAACAGTCCCAACCACATCTGCCACCTGGTCAAGGTCCTGAGGCAACCGTGACAAAGCATCAGCCAGAAAGTTTTTCTTTCCCTGAATAAATTTTAACTGGAAGTTAAAGCGACTGAAAAACTGAGCCCAGCAAATCTGTTTAGGGCTGAGACGTCGTGGGGTGCATAGGGCTTCCAAATTCCTGTGATCGGTCCAAACCTTGAAAGGGCATTTAGCACTTTCAAGGAGATGGCACCAGGTTTGTAAAGCTGCTTTTACAGCAAACGCCTCCTTTTCCCAAACATGCCAATGGCGTTCTGTTTCAGAAAATTTCCTGGATAGATAAGCACAGGGTTTTAAGCAATTTTCTGAATCCCTTTGTAACAAAATAGCCCCAACAGAGGAGTCAGAAGCATCAACTTGGACCACAAAGGGGTGTTCAGGATCAGGGTGCTGTAGAATAGGCTCAGCAGTGAAAAGGGTTTTTAATTTCTCAAATGTTGCCTGGCATTCAGGTGTCCAATTCAACACTGCCCCAGGGTTTTTTACTTTGCATGTCTCCCCCAAGCCCTTGGTATGGAGTAAATCAGTGAGGGGCAGAGCAATCTCAGCAAACCCCTGGATAAATTGCTGATAGTAATTAGTGAACCCTAGGAAACTTTGTATTGCCTCTGGGTGTGGGAACGTTCCCAACTTAGAATCGCCTGAATTTTTGGAGGGTCTATTTCTATACCCCGGTCAGACACTCGATAGCCCAGATAGTCAAGCTGGGTTTTGTGAAACTCACATTTGGAAAGTTTGGCATCTCTAAGTTTGCATAACACCTGTCTGAGGAGGCGTTTGTGTTCCTCCTTGGTTTCAGCTTAAATCAGCTAAATAAATCAGGACCCCTTTAAACAAATGATCATGTAATACTTCATTAATCAATTGCATGAAGACTCCAGGTGCCCCTGCCAACCCAAAGGGGAGGACTTTGTACTGAAACAATCCTAATGGGCAATTAAAAGCAGTTTTCCACTCATCCCCAGCTTTTATGAGAATGCAGAAATAGGCTTCGCGAAGATCAAGCTTGGAGAAATCTTACCCTTTGACAAATGAGCTAACATGTCCTTCATGAGGGGCAGAGGGTACTTGTTGACAATAGAGATGGAATTTAACCCTCGATAGTCCGTACAGAGTCAAAGCGTGCCATCTTTCTTTTCCCGGAATAACACAGGAGCCCCAGCTGGGGAATTAGCAGGTTCAATAAACCCCCTTGATAGATTTTTGTCAATGAAGTCCTGTAATGCCTCGAGCTCCTTCTGAGTCATCTTCAGCCTCTCCTGAGAAGTAAATTACTTCTTCAGCATCGGCTGTCCCTTTGGCTGCTGTCATTCGCTGCGAGGGGGGTGCGATTTGGCCAGCAGCTTCCCCGCTCAATCTTCAGCCTTGGCTTTCGGGCAATCAGCTGCTCGATGGCCCTCCTTTCCACATTGGAGACACTGACCCCTCGCGTAGCGCCGATCTCTCTCCTCATCCCAGGCTCTATAGCTTGGCCAGGAGCAGTTGCAGCACTTTGGGGTCCTCTCATGGTGCTGGGTGGTTTTTCAGGTTTTCTAGTTTGCATGAAGGTATGCTGAGCATGCTCAGCCTTTCCTGACAGACAGATCCAGTCGTACAATGACTCGGGGTCGTCTCTACACAACGCCCAACGCAGGATGTCCTGGTTGAGTCCCTCTTTAAAACGTTCTATTAGAGTTGACTCAGACCAGTCAGTGATCTTCCCAGTCAGAGCTTTAAACTCCAGGGCGTAATCAGCTACTGACATTTGGCCCTGGGTAAGATCCTTCAACATCTTCTTAGCTCTTGCCTTGGCCAGAGGATCTTCAAAATGCAGCTTTAACGCCCACATGAAATCATCGAAATAATCAAGTGCAGGGGAGTCAGCATCACTTAACTGAACATACCAGTCAGCCGCTCGACCCTTCAATTTGGTGGCAATGGGAGTTATTTTAGCCTCTTTGGAAGGGAAGCATGCCCCAAACTACCTCATATAACTTTTAGCATTAGTTAAAAAGAAAGATAACTTTGTTGGATCCCCATCAAACTTGACAGAAAAGTCTCTCACTCCACCTCCGGTTGGAGTGGAACCAGCCGGCGCTTGAGTGGTTGAGCCCAGGTTACAATAGCTTTCCCTTTTCGGGGTGGGGATACTGATGGCTGGGCTCTGCAGGGTGGAGATTCATCCCAGAGCCGTCTCCAGCCCCACTCCACCAGCGGTCTGGATGGGAGGATGGGGGATGGTTGCGGGAAGCTGGGATCTCCTCCACGCCTCCCCTGCCCCTCCAGTGACAAAGACAGGTTTCTTAACATGTACTCCATCAATTCTATTTTGGCTTCCACCACTCTTAGTCTCTCAGGGGTTCAAGAGTCCCCTCTCCTTCGCATGCCCGGTTTCCTCTCAGTTGACACCATAGTAGATTCTTTGTCTGGGGTTAGCAGGAACCGGTACTTCCAGGACGTCCCCAACGTCCCTGGTTGGGGTTCCCCCACTTCATCCAAGGTGATCAACTCTGTGAGCAATTCACTGGGTGCAGGTTGCTTTGGCTCTTCCCCATTGTCAGATTCCTCTGCATCAGAATTGGAATTAGATTCATTCCTTGACAGGTCTTGGGATTCTGGAGGTTCTGGGGTGAGATTCAGTTCTCTGCTCTTGACCGTCAACTCGGGCATCAAGCTAGCAGTCTCCTTGAGTCCCCCGGTCATGGATTTTGATTCAGCCATGGTTAACTATTTTCCCTCACAAGAGACTGATCTTGGTAGGAGCTAAAGGTACAACTTTGGGATTCTCAGCTTTACGTAATGGTTGCCTATTCTAAAACACCATCAGACTCATGAGCAGGAATTCAAAGATATCTGATTTAATAAAGAATAGGATGCAGGATCACAGAGAAAGCTGAGAATGATGAAAGCGTGCCAAATTCAAACTAAAAACCCTCGGTGCAAATGAAATCCCTCCCCCCGTAGAATCTTCTCAAGTCCACAATCCCAGGTGCTCCTAACAGTCTCTGATGGTCTGCAGGAAAAGGCCTTGAACAGATAACATAACCCAAACACATTCCATTGTCCTGATTCCACATACAGAGCTTGGTACAAGGTCTCACAGCAGCTCCCTCCCAAACAGAAATGCACTTCAGCGCCATGGCATGTGAAATGTTATGATGTATAAACTACATTGAATCAGTGAACATGACAGAGAGAGAGGGAGGGAGGGAGGGAGGAGGAGGGAGGGAATGAACACTAGGTGTTTACCATATCCCAAGGCTTATATTGTTGATGAAAGGAGTCGCTTCTGAGATAGAGGCTTTCAAACAGATAATTATTGTGAGATTTGCCAGCACAGCAGCTTGCAATAGTTTATGGAATTATGTTGGCATATAAATAGAAGCCATATACACTGTCAGCTTATTGAAAGCTTTGGCATTGTATTAATGATGATAGCATTGAGTTGAACCAGGCAGGGGGCCTCATTTTCATGAAAAAATGTGCTCTTTTGTAAAAGATGTCCTCTGTGTCTGTGGTTTTGGGGAGGGAGCTGTAAACAATGCCAAGTGTTTCCAATCCCATTGCTTTTCCATTCCGTAGCACTGTGGCTAGGGTAGTGCCTTACTAAGACCGTTGCCTGCAAAATCCCTCTGATGCACTTTACTGCAATGATATACGTCTGTACTTAGAAATAAGATCCATTGAACTTAGTAGGATTTATTCTATGGACCGCTATGAAAAAGGCAAAATTAAAGCAAAACTGAGATCAAAATCAGGAACTTGCAGTCATATAGGCATTGAATTCTAGAGAAAAGGTGGAATATAAATGCATTTTTAAAAAAAATATGCACTGTCCAAAAACAAGGAATTCTGGATTCGTTAAAGGAACCCAGAAAAGAATCAGGAGCATAAGATACTGGTAACTTGCTTTAGAAATTGTTCCAGCAATAGGTTTAAGGATTTTATAGCCTGAATTCTTTGAATTCTGCCCAAGGCTGATCTGCAATTGATTCTTGAGAACTCACCTCATAAAAGCAGGAAGTTGTCTGCTGCCAACGTTCGATTAAACTCTTGAAGTAACAACTTGAATTCAGCTAGAATCAGATAAGAAGCCAACAGAACTTAGACAATGGATGCTGTCTGCTGTGCTCTGTGATTGCCAGAAAAAGTATTGTTGCCTCATTTTGGCCCAGATAAGCTTCTGGGCAGTCTTCAATGATAGTTGCATGTGGCCTGTCTTTTTGGAGGTTACTGAAGCATGGATGACTGAAGCAAAGTCTGCTTTCTCCAGGTAAGACTGTAATTAAAAAAAAGATGTTCATTGTAACTACTGAAATCTCAGCATCCAGGGAAGGTGATGGATCAAGAGGTACCAATTGGATGCATATCTCCTCCTTCAGAACACGAAAACCCTATCCATATCCTGTCAAATTATTTCACCTAGCTTCCCAGTGGTTTCAGTTAAGAATGCTTTCATATTCCTTACCTGTTTAGGATAAAGTTGCAAAAATTGCAAAAATTCTTATTTATTTTTTTTTAAAAGCTGAATGAAATCCTCAACCACCTGCACTACCCAAATTCAAAAGATACACTTGTACCTGGCATGGAAAGTAGATTGGAATACCTAGTGGGCATGTAGTTTAAGGAAGAGGGAAGAAAGCAGATCCAGCTGTCATTCACTGCCACAAACTTGATTAATGTTAAGGGATACAAATATGTCAGGACCCACCTGGCCAATCCCACTCCCCTATTCTCCTACCTTTTCCACTCTAGGCACCTGCCTTGGACATCAGCTGCTATGCTGACTCCCGTAAGATGTCTGCAACTGGTCAAAGTAGGATGAGTCAGTGACAATGGAACCAATGTCATGTGATTAAATGTGCTGAATCAGATATAGCCTTGGTTCACACATCAAGCTGAACCAAGCCATAGTTTGCCTAATTACTGTAAAACAGCTGGGTTGAAAATAACAATATAATAACAGTACTATATTTAAGTTACAATCAAACAAAACATGAATATTTTTTAAGTCCACACATCTTTAGGTTGCTGAGGTTGAGAAACACTGGTCCTTTTTTCAAATCAAATTCTGGATGGCACTGGCTTTCATTTGCATTGCTCTGGATCAGCACCCTCAAGTTTATTGACATGTCTGTGTGGAACTATAGGAATGGAGGAAGATGTGAGATAGCACACAAGCATAGATCATCCCCTCACCTGATCCATCCAGCTACATCTTCGTATCCAGCTGCATCTTTGTATCTTCCTGCCTGTGACTTTACAATTTCAGCACAGTGGTATGTGCATCTAATTACAGAGCATCTGGTGGACTGGACCAGCATAGACCTGGAACAACTCCTGGCAGACTATAATGGAATCACAATGCTGATGATTTCATAGTCACAGGATGAAAGGCAACATTCACAAAGGCATTACAACTTCTATCTGGGGAGTACTTGGGAAACACAGAAGCTGTGATCCATCACTTAGCTGCAAGTTTATATGACATTTACTACAAATGTGTATATTTGGAGAAAGTTGACAGTGACATCTTTATGTTTCAGTTATCAAACCTTTCATCTTACAAGCCCCTTTGGTTCCCAGTGCTGTTAAGAGCGTTTCAGGGTTATGGCCATTTGTACTTCCCATTTTCTGAGGGGTGCAATGATCAGAGAAGAGCAAGGTTTTATGATCCCTTCAAGGCATTTGAAAGCTATACAAACTCAGTGACGTATAGAAAAATTTCAAAAAGCAAGGTAGAGCTAGATTCTTAGTGAGCAGGCTTCCTCCTTATTTCTTTCCTTAGAAGTATTACAGTGTTGAATAGAATCGGGTCCCTTCAAAACACTTCAGAGAGATTCAAGGGCAATTTGGAGACTCAGTGAACATTATTGCATTGCGGTGACTAAGCCCATGTAGTCACAATAGACAGTATGGCCTTTGGACAACCATCCTTAAACCTTTGACCCTCCCTGAAAATGTTTGGTATTTCTTTCAACAGGGAAAGGATCCCATATTCCTCCAGATAGCTTCCTTCATTAATGACTATTTCCCATTTTGACTAGAACTCATGGGAGCTGACATCCAACATCATCTGAAGGATCAGAAGTTTCCATTACTGTCATATAGAATTGATATGAGAATAAATGAGGGAAAAACAGAAAATGAAGATGACAAGAGGAGAAATATTAAATATAGGGTTAATAAGATAAACTGGGCCCTTCAAGTCTTTGATTTATATTGGACTTCAACCAGATTCGGCTGTGTTTAGTTCTCATTGAAATCAGTCAGGCTTAAGTTAGAAATGACTACTTTTTCACATTAATTTTAAGTAGATCTAAATGTGGCTAACCTAGCTTAGATCATAATCCAAAACTGTAATGAACCTGGATAATAATAGAAAATTGTCAAATCCCTTTCTAAATCCTGCTGGTTCCTATAATTGGTCTGGCAATAATGTCATTCTAATGAAGCAGAATCAGTTTGACTTTGGGAACATACAAAAGACTTGTATGATTAGAGTGTCATGTTTATGAACTTTCACATGATTTACAGCAGCAAAATGAGACCTTTTAAAACATTGAAAAGAAAGACATCATCTATCCTAGAGCACTGTAAGGATCGAGCCTGCTTCTGACTCCGAAAACAAAACTTATCCAGAGTCAGAAGGGGATAACGAAACTTTACAGGAAGGACTTGAAGAATGAAAACCAAGAAGTGATTCAGCAGAGCAGGAGAAATCACAGGCGCTGATTGGACAGACTCTGGAGGGAGATTTGAAGCCTCCAATCAGTGCTCAAGAGAGGAGAGCAGAGAAGTGCATGAAAGAGAAAGAAGTTTGATTGGCTGCTAAAGGAAAATGGCATGAAAAGGAGCAGATAAAAAGGCAGTTGTGCCAAGAGCAAGCTGCTGGAGACAACTGATCCTTTGTGCTCACAGCACCTGCAGAAGAGTCCTTACCAGCATCGGAAGCCTTGTCTGTAGCCAGCATGGAACCAGAGCCAGCACCTTCTGCCATTGCGGACCTGCTTCCTGCACAAGTCACTCCATTCGAGCCTTTCCTTGCCATCCCTGCTGAGCACAACTTCGCATCCAGCTCCAAGCCTTGCCGCATCACTCCAGTGTGATCCAGGCTTGTCTTCAGATTCAAGCCTTGCCCAGACACTCCAGCCCAGTCCAGTCTTGTCTCCAGATTCAAGTCTTGCCTAGATGCCCCAGCCAAGTCCAGTCTTGCCTCCAGAACCAAGCCTTGTCTAGACATTCCAGCTATGTCCATTCTTGTCTTCAGAACCAAACCTTGCCTAGATATCTCAGCCCAGCCTTGTCTAGCCTCCGTGAACAAGCCTGATCCAACCTGCATGCCAGGGTGCAAATCTGAGTGTTCAGCCTCTCCTTTGCCATGCACTCTAGCTCCTTCCAGTCTTGCAGCTTCAATCAGAGATTTGGCCAAGTTCTGCCTTGCTGTCTTGCCACGGTCTGACCCTGCAGTGTTGCCTGAGTGTCCCTTGCCACCTGGGTGGACTTGATTGATTTATGCAGTCTAATCTATTGCAAGAACTTTTGCAATAGTTAATTCAATAAAGAATGTAAATCTGCCTGGCCGTCTCATAGTCTGAACAGGACAATCACAAGGGGAGGAGAAACATCTTCTGAACTAAACTTTTTGTGGCCAGGCTCATATTTTTGCAGGGCGCAAATCACTGTGACAGGATGATGATATAAAGTGTACAGGAATACAGGAAGAATATGGATAGGATCAGGATTTTCTGGTGTTCCCAGAGTCTGGAGAGTGCCGAAAACATTTCTTTCTTTTTTGCTAAGTATTTTAGATTTATGCTATAGTGTTTGTATTTTTTCCATCTCAATATGGTACTCTTGGTTCATTGTTGATTATTGGCAACTATTATCACCAACAGTTGATGGGGGGTTGGATTCCAAGCAAAAATGGTTTGGGGACTACATGCAGTGTGGGGAGCATATCTGGCCTACCCCTGGCATAGAGGATAAGTAGTAAAGCTGTGGTCATGTTGACAGAGAATTCTGGCTGTGGTATCTAGTTAGGAAAGGTCCTTATACAGTCTTTTCTTTTTCCTTAAAAAAAAAAGTTAAAAAGCAAAAGCAAAGTTATGAGAGGGAGGTGTTCATGTCTATAATCCATCCCTCCCTTTCTTCTAAATTAATTGTAATAAAAGAGAATCCAAGGTTCAGCCCAGAATCAGATGACAACCTTTTCTGGATTGATATAGAAATGGGAGTTTCAGGTGTCATGAAAGTTCTTAACCCTCCTTTTAGAATGAGGAAATGTTGGTTCAATTAACTCTAGGTACACGATATTAATAGGGTTATACTGTACAGTTACATGAGCTAGCAAGCTCATAAATCATCTAGTCTGCTGGACAAAAAAATGTAGTGACTATACAATAAAAGAGAAACTGTTGCATTATATTTCAAATAGCTGAACATTGGTGTTCTCTGATGACTTTGATTTATTAGAAGGATATTCTATGGACAAGGTAACTCCTACAGGGCCACTAACAAGAGCTTTCATAATCAGTGAGATTTTGTTAGAAAACAACACTTTTATAGCTAAACAGCAAATTCCTTTCTTGTTCATTTGTGACATTCAGAATTGGACATTCTGTATATGTGCCCATCATCTCCACTTCAGTGGACACTCAGCATGCTTAGTCCTTTTGGAGGGGGTGGAGGGTTTCCTTGGCGGTTTTTTAAGAAAACTTTCTTTAAGGAACGGTCTTCTTCAAATCCTCTGTTTTCCCCAAGTCTGCGAATATTCTCTAATACGCGAATGTTGCCATTTTGGCTACCACAGTATTGGCATTTAGAGAATATGTTTACAATTAGCATATATGGATTCGTTAAAAGATCAGCCTTATGCGCATATGAACATTGACTATTCCAAGCAAACGTTGTGATTGTCCAAAAACTCAAAGGTCCTCTGCCAAGTAAAATTGATAGACACCTGTGAAATTATCAATATTCACCAGGATAGTCCTGATGTAAAGAAATACACCAATTGCTGGACTAGTTGGATTTTGCATTGAAATATCAGCATCTCATCAAGCCACTGATGTTCAGTAGCGACGTACACAGCCTTCTTTGGAATCCCATGGAAGTTTGTTTATTCTTTTTTTAGTTTTATTCCTCACACTCATATTCTACCTTCTTTCCAAAGACTAAGCATAGCATGAAGTCAGGTAGAGAGTGTCTACTTTGGTTTACGTTTACAGCCAACTTGGGGAGAGAGGTTTGGGTGAGAATAAGTGAACCGCCCAAAGTCAGGGGCAGAGCAATCCTATTAATCCTCTTGAAGGCTTCTCACATTGGCATTTCTGACAGGATCAGGGCCCTGCTAGGCTGCTGCCTGCACAACAGAAAAGAGCAAGGGGAGAGTTGGCATCTATCCTTCCCCTTCTCTGCGTCTCTCTTTTTCAAAGGTTTTCATTGCAAGCAGTGAAAAAGAACATTTTGTCCTTCCTCCAAATTTCACATAGATGGCAGACTAGCTTGGAAGCATGCCAGGCAGTCACCAGGTCACTGGATCCAGCAAATTCATGGTGTGTCCCCTGCATTTCCCCTTTTGGCCCCTTCTTGTATCAGAAGGAGTGAGAGAGAGTTAGCAGGGTTCTAATCATGGTTTCACATCTTGGATTTTTCCCAATCACTCTGTTCCCAGAGGAGGAAATCTGGTGCAGCCTCTGACCACAGGAAAATTAGGTTGCAGCCAAAATTAGCTGTACAGTGAATTAAAATCAGAACCTCAATGTCCTGAGATTTACTTACCTGAGTTGTTTGTGAAATACAAGCAATAGCTTAAATATTTGAATCCATTTAATTTCTCACTTGCAGAGAGTTTAAGACTCCTTTTGTGTAAAAGGATTAAATGCTGTCTCCCACACATGCATGCACACAAAACTGCATGCAATATCTTTAGCCTGTTCATTGGTATTTTGACTAACAAGAATAAACTGGAGTCACAATACATTTCTTTAATAATATCTCCAAGAACAAGTACTGATGCCCAACTACTAAGGCAATTAATCAGCATTTTCATTTTTAAAAACTTTTAAAAAGCAAAAATATTTACAAGCATAATACATGGCTATATTCTACAAGGAAGAAAAATGCAAAGACTAGCATGGTTTTGATGCCAACATCAGTAAATAAAAAGAAGAGTCTTGACATCCATTGTATTGATGGATCTTCAGAAGCTTTCTGTGGTGATTCCCTTTCATGGGAGGATTGGACTATTTATACAAACAGCAGAAATATTCTCAGAAAACATAACACATTCTGCATCACCAGAAAAATTACAGCACCAGAGATGAAGCAAGAGTGATTATAATTATTAGTACTTAAGAAGTGCGTCTTGTCTTCAGACAACGGTACTTAGCATGCACTCTATGATGTCACAATAATATGTTACAAAATGCTCCGTACTGTTTCTGATTTGAATTCTATTTTGTCATCTCCTATCTTGCACAGCCTGATGTCATTACCTTAGAATCCAGGTATGGCCTCAGGTGCAAGAATTTTGCAACTTCTGCTATGAATCCATCACTAGGAGCTATAAGAAGATTAAAAAGAAATGTATGCAAGTGGGCAGCTCAGAGTAGAAACCACTGCTGAACAGTATAAGAATTCTGGAGTGGTGGGGAAGAAAAGCAATTCTAGGTTAAGGGAGGAACTGCATCTGGTTTGAGAGTGACTTTGTTCACATACCACCATAAAAGGTGACTGGCTCTGACTGATTAGGCCATCAGAGATGCTTATACATTTCACTACACCAGGAACCAGACATTCGCAATGCAGCACTCGTGGTGCCAATGCACACAAGATAGCATCCACAGAACCTCAGCATTAAAGACTTTTTTTCCAAATTTAGAAAACAGCTAAAATCTCATGAAATCAACAAGTCTCTCAATATTTTGATGTTTTCTCAAGAAACCTCATGATATTTTGCACAATTATATAAAAAAATTCCCTGCTCACCCCTGTGGGTGGTATGCGTCTTCCTCAACCTCGGGTCCTCTACCAGAGGCCTGGGAGGTTGAGGGTTCTGCGCAGTATCTTGGCTGTTCCCAGCACTGCACTCGTCTGGACAGAGAGCTCTGACGTTGCTCCTGGGATCTGTGGGAGCCACTCTCCCAGCTTGGGGGTCACAGCCCCGAGTGCTCTTACCACCACTGGGACCACTTTGGCCTTCACTTTCCACATATATATGTTTAGATTTTGAATATACAGTTGCTGACCCTTGTCACCAACCTTGGTTTACAGACCATGATTATTGGAGATGTACAACATGCTAAGTCAAAACCAGAGAAAAAAACTGTACCTTAGCACAATGTATGTACCTAGTCAAGATTCCATACTTTGGAGGAAATAATTAGTATAGCAGAGATTTCCATTTAAAAGATACTGTCCAGTCACCAGCCTCACTAATCCAGAAGGAATCTCTAGTGGGAAGCTATGTGATACCGATCACTTTCAACCAGAAAGTAGGAAAATCTCCCTCAGGTTTAGCTTCACCCTTTTCACTGAATTTTCTCAGCAATCATATAGAAGTTATTTGCTCTGATTTTTCCAGTCTAGCTGACGGTTCTGCTACTTCTGATGGACTTCCGTTCACACTTGATCTTGCTTAGCTTTTCGAAATCTAGTCTTTAGATGATCATGGCTAATTCTTAGAAAGGGGAAAAATAATTTCCCCTCCATTCCTTTTACCTTTCAGTGTCATTTATGTGTGCCTTCAAATCAGTTTTAATTCCTGGCAACTGTCTGGATGGATGCATGCAGCTGTCTTGGCTACATTTTTGGAAGTGGTTTGCCACGGGCCTCTTCCTAGGGCTGAGAGGGAGTGGCTGATCCCTACTTTCATATCTAAGGCAGAATTAGAACTCGTGGTCTCCTGGTTTCTAGCCTGGGGCCTTTAAATGCCCTGTCAAACTGGCTTTCTATGTTATTTATTAAATTGTCCTATAGCACTGCTATAAAAAACAACAACAACAACAGAAGACAGACAGAATTCCTCTACCTCATACACTATTTCCACTTAAAAAAAAAACTGGAAAATCCTAAAGAAGATTCTGCATGCCAAAGTATCAAAGATGGGATTTTTATCTAGTATTACTGTTTTAATTTGTGATACAATCAGTTATTAACAAGGGCTCAGACAGTAGGTTTTAGCAATAAATTTTGAAATGTATAAAGAAAGTGTCTTCATTTTGCATTTAGACTGACATATGCTAATTGTATTGGATGCCCTCTAGTTCTTTCTAATATTATATAAGTGTTATATAGTGTTAAGCCAACATAAAGTATACCCAAGCTGACGAAGTAGAATAGCTTGTACCAACCACAAATCTACTCAGTTTAGCTTGAGGGTGATCCTGAATACCTGTTGAAGCCACTGGCTGGTCTAAGCCAGGGTGGAATTTAATTTCTAAATTTTGATTAAGTGGTAGATGAGGTACAATTTCCTGTAATTTTCTAAGCAGTAAACCATTTTGCCTAGTCCCATGATACTACTTAAAGACTAAATTGTAGGAAATTACTTGTATGAGTCACAAGTTGTTTTGTTCTCTTTTGTTGGGGTGATGGGATTGCTTTAGTGTAAAATTGAGGGATAAGAATATTTCCTTCTCTCTTAATTTGAGAGAACATCTCTTCTTCCTGCAAAAAATAGTAGCAACTAAGAGGTGAGGGAACATCTCTGTTGGAATGAAAAGCTCCTTCCTGCCTCTCAGCCTTTGCAGCAAGGGACTGTTGACTCTGATCAGTGAAATCGGGACTTGTTGGCAGCAGACCCAAAGCATGGAACAGCTGGAGGAAGGAAACGTTTCATCTGCAGTGGGAGGAGGGCATGCAGTCATGCCTCAGTGAAGCACTTACTATGTTCCCACCACAAAGTGAACTGTTTTGAAAAAGCAAACGGCCGTTGCCTGGCATGATGAAAGTGGATTTGCTTGGTCAGCACAGCAACAACTTAAAATGTGCACATTCAGGCTTCAGATTCTTGTTACTGGCTGTTGGGAAATGAGCAAAGAAACTGTACTGGACATACTTTTGAATGGTAGGTATTGATTTCTTCAGCTACAGACAGGATGCATTCATCTTACTGAGCCATAATAGGGTTGTTGGACATTGCCTTAGTATATTATGTGAGCAGACACAGTGATTTGTAACCCACGATTCATGGCTTGGAGTGTGGTTGAAACCCAGCTGTGACTTACTCAACCAAAGAGTTGCAACTATTAAAATAAGAGCCCCTGTACAATGAGTGCAATTAAATGCGGCACCTAAGCACAAAAACATCCCTGTCTCAAGAGCTCTCCTGGTACTGTAGTTATCCAATGGAATCCCACTGAAGAGGCTGTTCTCAATTTTAGCATGATCCAAGAAGAGTTTTTGGCAAGCTAGGCGAGAAGCACAGGCGAGACAAAGCCTCCTGGGTACCTCTGTGTATCTGCATTTTCCCGTCATCGCTCCCACTTCCTAGTGATCTTGCCTGAGGTGGAGAGCAAGAAGCTATCAAGTGTTCAGAAAGAATACAGGGATTGGATTTTCCTGCTCCTCACTTTATTCAGAAATGTCACAAACTAAATTACACAGTGTTTATGTCACAGACTGATATGGCCATCAATGCTGTCTGGTTGCTTAGGAAGCCTGTTTGCTATCTGGATATAACGATCAAAAGGATGTCACCACTGATGTAAAATTATTACAGAACATCACCAAATATGTCTGAATTGAATCTGAGCTGATGGAAGGCAATTAATCTGGTAATTAAAATTACCAGGTAATTAAAATTAAACTTCCATGTTTGGCTATTTTAATAATGAATCAGACTAAATAATGGAAACTGTGTAATAATTACTAGTTTTTGAATTATTACCTGTTTTTCCATTTTTTTAAATTATCTGTTGCTAACCTTTTGTAAAGGCAGGGAATTGAACAGGAATGGCAAATGTGTGAGAGGGTTTATAGGTTTCATCTTAGTTTCATATGCATTTTGTACCAATTTTAAATTTTATAGGAGATTTACTGTTCCATAGAAAATATCATACTCCTTTAACGCTTGTGACAGAACAAGTGGAAAAATCACAACAAATTCTCCACTGAAGAACCCAGTCACTTGAAATCCTGTACATAAAGATGGTTACAATCAAACATTGGTCCCTTTTAAATATATGGGACATGTCAGAAAGATCCAGATGAAGAATCAGATCCAGTTATCAGGGATGTACATAGATGTAGATTCACCCTTCTGAATAAACCTAGACAGGATTGGGAATATGTATGAATCAAGGGGATTGGCTCACAAGGAAATGTGGATAGGATTGCAGTGAAAATATGTCAGAGAAAGAGTGGAAGGGCAAGATATCTGTCAGAGAACATGGAAAGGGAAAGCGGGAGACTTCCTTTTTTTGCCTCCACCACCGTCCATTTCAGAATTCTTTCAAATCCCAGAGACCTTGAACATGGCAATGAAAGATGGCTCCCTTCTTCTTTTCCTGCTTAGCCCCTACCAGAAAAGATAACATGCACAGTTTCCTGAATACAAGAACCTCTGCATGAAATAACTGTACATCAGATAAATTCATATTCCATTTATTCAACAAGGTCTATTTAAATAATGTGTTGGTTGGGGCTGGTAGTCAATAGTGTATTTACTTAGTAAGTACCCCATGATCCTGCACCTTCCTGTTTATGTAAATAAATATATACTTGTACCTATTGGCACTGTGGGTTAAACCGCTGAGCTGCTGAGCTTGCTGATCAGAAGGTTGGTGGTTTGAATCTGCATGACGGGATGAGCTCCCATTGCTAGTCCCAGCTCCTGCCAACCTAGCAGTTCGAAAACATGCCAATGTGAGTAGATGAATAGGTACCGCTTCGGCGGGCAGGTAATGGTGTTCCATTTAGTCATGCTGGCCACGTGACCATGGAAGTGTCTACGGACAAACGCTGGCTCTTCGGCTTTGAAACGGAGATGAGCACCACCCCCTAGAGTCAGACACAACTGGACTTAATGTCAAGGGAAACCTTTACCTTTACCTTTACCTATTGAAGCCATTAGTGGACAGCTAGGACCACTGAATGGAGCAGAGCTTAACACAGTGAAAGATGTGCACAGAAAAAGAGTATTATCTAAAATAGCTTTAATGAGCACATTAGAGAAATATAGGTTATTGATCTTACACACTTTGCACACCCAAGCATAAAGAATTACACACTTAGACAAAGTAGGTTCAAAAGGTAAGTAAAAAGAGTCTTACTGATTTATTCGGTTCAGTTACATCCATCTTCGGTAGAAGAATGATTATTCTTTCTTCTGTCCCCTAAACTGAATTAAACTCTTAGCCCTCATTGCTGCTAAGAGCTGCATGCAGATAGAGAAAAAATCCTTCCCTAGGCCCATGCATGTAGCCAAGATGGAGGGAGCTGCAAAAGCATGCCGCCTCCTTGGATGGCGGAAGGAGGAAGTGAGAGGAAGAGGAAGTGGGAGAGACAACAAATAGCTTCCTCAAGATGCATGGAGAATTGCAATCCTAGAGTGGACTCATTCACATGCTAATGAAACATGCTGATTTGCTGAGATCTCCAACACCTATTGAGACAGAAGATCAGCATTTATTTATATTGTGTAAGTCTGTGATCTGAGTACTTCACTTACCGCATCCTTCCCAAACGATAAAAGAATATGCATGAGTCCTCACCCAATTAAACAAATGACTGGGGTTACATTGGGCAAGAAATGAATATGCAACTTATTTTCAATAATTAAATAATCAACGTATCTCAGAGGGGTTCTCAAACTTTGTGGGATTGCAGTCATCACTGGGTTTGCATGGACAAAGAGGAACCCTGTCAAAATTCACTCCTGCTTTGTTTGGATAAATCTGCAGCTGGCTTACACAGACCAAATGAAAAGCAAAACCCCAGCTAGATTTTGTCAGTACTCCCACTTTGCTTCTGCAAAGATTTCTTTTTTAAAAATGTGATTTCCCATTTAAGTTCTTGTGACTGCCTCCCCCCACCCAGGCTCTTATCCCACACTGAAAATCCCTGACATAAATGAAAGAGAATTTAACCAGGCCAGGGTGGGGGAGGGAGCATGGCTTAGAATGACAAAAAAGAGATGTTTTGAAGATAACCAGATCCATTATTTCTTAAGAACACCAAGTTCAGGACTTGTTTCAAGTGGTTTCAAGTCAATCCTTGGAACAAAGGCAAGATAACTGGTATTATTTTTTAATAACAATGGTTACTCAACCATACTGACAATCTGAGATTTGCTTCCACATAGCTCAATCCTCTTGTGTGTTTATTTATCTGTAGCAAAAAGATCTCTGCTTACTGGGCTTGCATTGCAACAAATCTGTGTTTGTATGAGTACAACAAATCTCCATGTATGAACACACATGCAAGAGAGGTCCCTGAAGGAAGGTCAAGCTCCCTGATGTTAGTGCTGGTAGACTCAGGAGATCTGACCCCATCCAATAATTAAAGTGAAGCAACAGTTGGCTGGCAACTGATAACCACTTACTACTGAATAAGCTACAATAAACTCAGTTCACTTCCTTCTGAGTAGGTAAGTGTACAGTTACAGAACAAAAGCATCTGTAAACAAAATCATTCTAACCAAAATGATAAACAAATGAACAAAATTATAAATTGAAGCTATACATAATTTCTCTGATACACTTGGGGAATGTCCTATGATTTTAGGACTATGTGCCAACAGTGGGGTAGGGTGTGGACAGAAAGCCTTTTCCAGATGAAAAATGTAAGCTAAAAGTCCATTCTTCTTCACCCCATTGCAGCTGTATTTAATGCAATGGTGTGTGAGAATGCCTTTGAGTCAGTATTGATTCCTGGTGACTGCCTGGATGAAACCCTGTAGTTTTCTTGGAAGCAGAAGTGTCTTCCTCCTACGGCTGAGAGAGAGTGACTGACCCAAAGTCATCCAGCTGGCTTTATGACTAAGGCAGGACTAGAACTCCTAGGCTCTAGCCTCAATCACTACATCAAGCTAGTTCTCTAATGCAACGGGGATGCAGTGAAAGTGAAATGCTTTGTGAGGGTAGCTGGCTAAGTATGATTTGGTTGGCTGGTGCATTTTCTCCATTCCTGAGAAAGTGTCAGTTGGTCAAGGTCTTTCAGCTGCAAATCCAGATGGGCAGTAGGCTTGTTGGAAGATGGTGACCTACTATCAACTGTAGCAAAAGAAGACTCTACAGGCCTTTCTGCACTACTGAGCTGGTGCTCTTCACCTGTCTTTGAGCCCATGGAAATAATATCTGCATAAAATTTGAAAAATATCTGCATGAAAGATATCTGCATGAAATTTGCCAGGGCCAGTCCCTGTACTGCCTCGCCTGCCTCTTTTCCCAATCACCCTTAATCATCTGACTTCTCTCCAGTATAAAAAGTGGCAAAGCCAAACAGATTTTACACTTTTAAGGCTGCACTTGGATGGTGTTGGAATATGGGGAAAATGCTTTTTAAATACCTAGCATAGCAAAAGACAACCTAAAGCAGTCTCACTCATGATCTGGGGATGATATGGGCAGTGTCATGGGGACAGGGCAATAAAATGCCAGAGTACTTTGTGCTGTGGTTAGATGCAAATGGAGAAAGTCTGTGACTGGAGCAAAGGATATTGTGTGAAGGACTAACGATAGTAACTCAACATTATGCAAGCAGACACCCAATTGCTGAGTGATCAGTAATATGCAGTGCAGAACACAACCTACAGTACCTGCCATCAGCCATGCTGCTGTTCTCGCTGTCCATGGTGCTGAAGTATAATCCTGAAGTAGCATTAACTCAGCATTGGGTTCCCCATCTCCCTCTAACAGTTGGTGGGATTAAATAATTCACTAGGGAAATGAGTGCTAATCCAGTGTTGCTCTTGATGGAGCTGTAGACTGGCTATGCCCAATCCAGTGTCCCCCACCCCCGAGTTGGGTCTACAACCCCTTACGGCCTCAGAATTCTGCAATTTGCAGTTCTAACTAATCTGATACTGGAATAGAGAAGACTAATGTGCACATTTAGTGAAGCAACCAAAGAGTTGTGATGTAATAATGGATTTAAAGAGACTGTGCTCAAATCTTGAAAATGTATGCAGATCCCTAATTCAGAATCCACTTACCATTACCCCCCATGACTTTTAAGGTGCAGTGATTTGTCTGAGGTGTCATATGATTATGGATTTGAGAGAATCCTGACATTTTCATTAAATCTGTGTCTTGGATCTGTTTCTTACATTAAATCAAAGCCTTGCAGTGCCTGACCTGGGAGTTTTACAATCTATATATAAACCTGAAATTTGATTTTGCATGTGTATATTTTAAAATTAACAGATATTTTCTCCCCACACCCCAAATGGGAAGCTGAACTGCAGCTGCAACCATAGAGACGGCATAACTGAAACCAAGATGAATTTACAACAGTCCAGTTAAAAAAACCATGAAATCATTAAAGAAAGAAAAAAATTACCAAACCTGACTCCATCACCGCACATCGCCAGTCCCGTTTGGCAAATGGCCGGGCGTGAAAAACATTTTAGAAACCTCACTGGGAAACTAATTTTGAAAGAGGAGGAGCCAGTGCAGTGCTTCAACAGGCTGTTTGGAATGCAGCAAACTGCCAGGCAAAGTTACGGATATATCCAGTTAAAAATATTCCGGACATCTTTGTAAATCCCTCCCTCCCGTCCAGTAGAACAAAAACCTACCAATTCCGTTTGCTAGGAAGAAGCGCACCTCGCCCGGGAAATTCGCAGCTTCCCTCTCTTCAACGGACAAGCTGGATTGGGGGAAAAACGGCACCAAAATTTAGCCCCTCCAACTCAGTTTGACTCAAGCGAATGGTTTTCCTCCTTCCTTTCTTCCATATCTATCCCGCCCTTCATTCCGGATACGCGGCTCTCTTCGGGCGGCCTGCCATCCTCTGCACTCTTACTTGGGAGTAAGTCCTGCCGAACAAAGTGGGTCTTACTTCCGAGTAAGCATACATAAGATGGTGCTGAAAATGCGCCTAAGCTTTCGAGAACTAGGAGGGTTAAATTCTGCCTTAGCGCCCCCCCCCCCGTACTTTGGACCATTTCATCCCCAGGCGGGCTGCCCTCATCCACGGTGCCGCCACTCCACCCGTAGTCGGCCTCCTTCTCGGCGCTGGAACGCCCAAGCCACCAAAACCCGCCGCGCACCCCAAGGCAGCCTGAAGTCCCTGTGCGGGGCAAGTGCGGACCTCTCTACCCTGAACGTAGTCCTGCCAAGCGTGTCGAGGAGGGCAGCCCCGGCGCACACGAGAATCCATCTCGGTTTGCGCCGCCAGTCTCCTTCGCTCGGACTCACACCCGCCCATTTCCTCCCGCCCCCATTTCCCCGCAAGTATTCTTTCCCAGTTCTGGTGCAACTTTGGGGGGATGTTGTTGCTGCGAATGATTTTTTTTAACGACAATAAATACATCAATACAGCGGAAAGAAAGTTTGCAGCGGGCAGGAGGCGTCCGGGAGCCCGGCGTAATTTGCAGCTAGAGACTTGAGGGGACTAGCCTTTCCGCCCCCTTGCCTGAGAGCGAGCTTCGCCGCGGCTCTCCGTTCGGGCGGGCTCCTACCTCCCCAGTAGGCATGCCCAGCCTGCGCGGCTCTTCGGCGGCAGAGCCCGGAGTCCAACCTGGGCTGCAGCTCCGGCTGCCGACTGGCCGCCGCACGCGCCGCCTCCCGTCGCAGAACGCTCGCTCGCTGCCCTGCGCGCGCTGCCTCGCCGCCTCCTGCCCCGCCGGACTGCGCGCGGCGCTGCCGGAGCGTGGCGGGCTGGCTCGGGCGTCCCGGAGCGGCTTGCTTCCCTTAAGTGGGTGGGGGGCGCGCGTGGCGGGGAGGCAGGCAGGGCAGTCCTCAGGAGGACCCGGCCGCGAAGCGCGCTTTTCCCCCCGGAGCGGAGCCCGAGAGGAGCAACTTGACCTCGCGCTCTTTGCGGGGCCGCGGGCAGGTCGACGACGTGAGAGCTCACCTCCCTGCCGGAGCACGGGCAAGAGAAACCGCCGACAGGAGCGTCGGGGTGGAAGGGGTGAGTATGGAACCTACACGAGGCTCCTCAAACGTTTGGCCTCTTTTCCGCCCAGCCCGGGGAAGCGCTTGCCGCTGCAGTCTCGCCGGAAGCAGGCTTACCTGGGAGCAGGTCTCCCCGTAAGGAACGGGGCTTGTTTAAAGCAGACCTGCTTAGGAGCGCCCGCCCGCCTGCTTTCTGGCCATAGACGGACGAAGGCACAACTACTTCGTCGGTTCCTCGCCTAGCTCTGCCCGGATTAGTGCAAAGTATCTATTTGCAATTACTTTTTTTGCGTGCGAATGTTCGGAAAGGAGGGGGAAGGGGAAGGAGAGCTGGATTTATTTTCCTGGCGGCAGGAATAGCCCTGCGGGGGGGAAAAAATGGGCTGAGGCGGGGGCCCCGGTATACTATACTTCAGCTGGCTGCAGAGGCGAGCGATCTCCGTGCGTGAGTTGCACCGCGATGTAAATATTTTCGTTCCCATCTTTTCCAAAGCCGCCCCATCTAATTTTGAGAAGATTGGGAAGAAACGGGGGGTGGGAATGAAAAGAAAGAGAGAAACCGGAGACGCTTGGCACGCTCTTTATTTATTTATTTTAATTTATTTGCTTCCGCGATGACTTCTCCCCGTTAGCTTGGAAAGCGAAGGGAGGAGGGAGGGAAGAGCCAGCGACCCGCGGTAGGCGAGGGAAGAACGACCCCTGCAGTTGCATTGCGGAAAATCTCCTTTCCGTTGCTGGGAATTAACGGGAGCCTGGGCTGTTTTTTTGGCAGGAGACCCGGGGTTTGGTATTTCGTCCTCTCCTCTCCTCTGTAGCTGTAGGTGCAAAAAACCTGGCGCCCGATGCCATGTGCCCTAATCTCTTTGTGATCGTTTTGTAGCGAGCCGGAGCAAAGGGAACGCCGGGACGGCGCGGCTGGCCGGGGCGATGCCTCAGTGAGGTGTGGAGAGTTTGGGGACAACTTGGCATTCGGGTCCCCAAGAATTGAGACTTTCCGGAGCGGGGAACTGCTGGTCCTTCGTCTTTTGTCTATGTCTTGTTGGGAGACCTGGCGGATATTTCCTGCTCTCCTGAAGGAAGAAGCTGGTGCTGGCGGCTGCCTCCTTAGTCTTTGGCGGACGGCAAAGGAAGAAAAGGGATCTGGCTTGAGCTGCACGGCGACCAGAGAGCTCGGACATGTGTCAGCACATCTGGGGAATAGAGGCTGCGAGTCCGGAAGGAGATTTTCTGGGACTGTTCGAACTGCAATATTGATCTTTGCTGTGTTTTTTCACCGAGTGATGCACTTGGCATGAGAATCGGAGGATGGAAATTGTTTGGGAGGTGCTTTTTCTTCTGCAAGCCAATTTCATTGTCTGCATTTCAGGTACGCAGCAAAACAGAGCAAACTAGAGGAGAAATGCCTGCCTCGCTGTCTCTCTTGGTTTGCCTCTCTTCCTTTCCCTATTTAGCTGTGGGGGCAAAAAGTGGATGTCCTGAAAAGGGACAGGAGTGATTGAATTTCAAAAGTGTGCGTGAATGGCTTTGGCCGCCCCCAGGATGCCTTTGCCCATTCCCGGTTGTTCAGAAAACTGTGTAATGCGGCTGTTGCTCCATACTGTTTGAGACCAATTAAATGTTTTCCCCCTTCAAAATATGTTTTCCATTTTATTGGGAGGATGTCCTGGATATCATAAATTAGTGATGTGTTGCCTTAAAGTTGTCCAACTTCTAGTTCAGTTTTGTTTTGTAAAACGTTTCAGAGCTTGCCAAAGCAGGGGTTTGCAACTGGGGGGCTGCACCTAGCCCCCTCCTGTGGATGTTTTACTCCAGGGATCTCCACTCCCGGTGCCTTGTGTACTTTGGCTGGAAATTCCGATCTGGTGCTCCTTGCCTTCCAATATTTTCTCCTCCCTGTTTGGCCGAAGGCAGGTGATTCCACTTGTCAGAAAGGATCCTGTCCAATTAACAGAAGAGGTATAGCTGGGTGTCAGGCATTAAGGATTACAGCAATTTATTTTCAGGGAAAGCACACCCTTCTAGTTCAAAAGCCTTGGCTGCTTCGTTAATTTGTCATGTCGCTCTTGCTGGAATAATTATGTTGCAGTCAGAGAGCAAGAGGGAAGGGATGCAGCTGGCATCTTTGGAGTTTGAGTCACTTCCCTCCCCCCCCCCCCAAAAAAAAATCCTGGTTGCTACTTCCTTTCCTTGTAGGCAGGCATTTTAAAACAGATGACCAGCAGGAGAGAGATGCAAGCAACCCTGGCCCTTTGGGATCAAAAGGGAAAGAATGGGGGAAGGGGGGAGGCTGTCTGCACCAAGCCAACCAAAACCTTCCTACCCCCTACAAGCATCCACCCCGTGGTTCCTGACTTAAGCCGAAACTCCTTTCCTCGCTGCACTGGCATTAGCATTGAATTGCAGACCAGCCTTCCATTTTGAAGCAAGCCATCCTCTGTGCTCTGACAGCCTTTCAGCTTCCATCACTTTGGCCTTTTCCTAGCTGAACAGAAGTGCTTGTCTTGCCCTGCCCCATGGGCCCCACTTCTCCCTTAAGTGATGTCGTCTGAGGCAGTTTATACATCTCCCTTGCTTCAGAGACCACTCCTGCAGTGTTGCCTGTTTATTGGTCTGGAATTCTTGCATCAGAGCATCAAATGTTCCTCTTTAACTCTTGCATTGGAAAGAAAGAAAGAAAGAAGGATGTCTTCCAGACAGAGCTGATTCTTCCATTTCTTCCTCCTCCTTGCACCTCGTCACCAGAGGCCACCTTTGGAAACTGCCTTCCAGCTCCCACATTCCTCAACAGCAATTTCATTTCTTGGGCAAAAGTTCCACAATAGGTGAGAGGGACAGAAGACAGGTCTCTGCTGCCTGCGGGGAACCTCAAATAGCAGCCACACCTGTCTTCTGCCCCTCTCACCCATCTTCATTTAACCCATTTCCCCACCATTGACTTACAGCATCTTCTACTGTATAAAGCCTGTCCTCATTACTGTTGTATGGGCACAATGGTTGGATGACCCTAAACAATGTCAGAAGTCACAAGAGGGGACCCTGCATTAGAGAGGTGCAGAGGGTTACCTTCTTTGCTTCTTTTCAATAGCCTTATCTTTCCTAGTCTGTTTCTCCTGTGGCTAAGCAGGACAATCCAGGAAGCCTTCTCCACTGTATTCCATTGCTGTTCCTGTAAGTGGTGGTGATAATGATACTGCAGCAAGCATTCACTGGAACTCCACTGCTATCTGCTGGGGCAAGAACTGGGTTAAAGGAGGTAGAAAAGCTGCTGCTCCAACCACCTCAGGGTGAGTTAGTTTTGCTTGCCAGATTTTCAGCTTATGCTTAGTTTTGCTTGCCACTTGCCAGTTAAAGTGTTACCTTCCAAGGCAGTTGGTACCACACTTAGCACTGCACTGGGCAAGCCTGAAATCTCAAATTTTGCAGAGAGACCCATACTTGTAGGAGCTCCACCCCAATCCCACCACTGTCCACTGCAGATGGGAATTCTATGAAGCCTGGTAAGGCTGCTGTCCTTCAGCACTGCTTGTGGTTGACATCACAGGCACCCATGAGCTCCACCTGGAGGGCTTACATCAGATCCTGTGCAATGTTGACAATTCTTCAAGCCAAGGATCAGCTGGCTAACCTTGCTCTTTAAACAATACTGTCTAGCCTGGTGGGAAGAAGAAGATCCCAGATGTGAAGAGCTGCAAAGGAACAGAAACAGAAAGCTGATGGGTTCTTGTTGCTTTCAGGAGCTTGGATGGCAAAGGAATATTTTAAGAAGGAAAAACAGAGGGCATCTCTAAGAATGTGTTATCTTTTCCAGGATGTGAAAACATTAGTTGATACTGTTCTGGGAAAAAAATAATACTGTGCATCACAGTCTGTTCCTATTGCTTGGCCAAATAGCTTTGAATGCCTGGGTGCTTGTTACCAGCTGATTTAGCTTGTACTGAAGCTCTGAACACTATCCCCCATTTTTGCCTCAAGGGTCTTTGTTTCTTCTTGGCAAACCATACAGGGTAATTCTATGCATGTCTTGAGTTAGTAAGATCGACTTCCAAGGAAGTGAATAAAGGACCGAAGGCTTTTTTTTCCCCCTAATAGAAGGTAATGAGTTGACCACTGCTTATGAAGCACCCTTCCCCTCCACTCCTTTCCTTTTTTTTAAAGTATTGCTATGTGTGATAGATATAAAACCTGTATTTTCTATGCAGTTTTGGGCACAATTAGGTAATGTTTGCTTAGTGTGTATTCAAACATCTAAATAGCTTTCTTAGGATCTTCAAGGTTCACAAGTTAATCCGTTCATCTATTTCAGAATTCACGCACACACATGCACAGGGGAATATATTTAGCAGGGGGATTTGAGAAGCATATTTGAATAATGGCCTTAGCTAAGAATTAGGAAATAGGCATTCATGTGTTTAAACAGGGTAATAAGTTGAAGTCAAAGTGATATTTTTGTTGTTCCTTCTCTTTGAATGATAGAAAAGAAAACATAATTAAACTCTTTGTGCCTATTTCAGGTTTCAGTAGAGAAACTGTTGTGGAAATTTTGGGCACTTGAGTAACTATAGCCAAATTACCTAAACTCTGAAGATTTGTGAAATGTGTCCTAGATGGGGGACTAACATAATTGCAAATTATTATTTGACATTCCCTGGTTATTTAGCATGGCTTATTACTTCCTTTAAATGCTTAGGTATATTGGAGATTGCTAAATTGTCCTGAAGGAGAGATAAGCTCTGTGTGTGTGTGTGTGTGTGTGTGTAGTGCTTGTATTGTCCTAGAAGCTTGTCAAGATTAATTTAGCTTACAAAACAGTTTAGGATTTTCAGCTATTTGAATGCTAGATAGTTTTTTTTTTAAATTCAAGTTATAAAATGTAGCAGTTTTGCATCTCTTTGGGACTAAATGATCATTGGAATAGAATAATGAAAATCCGAAAGATGAGGCTATAATGATGACTTTGTTTTGAGCCCTGTAAAAGACCTGGCTTTCTGGGAAATCAATTGATACCACAGAGGAGACTAGGATGCTATAAGATAACCTTGTTAAATGAATGTATTGCCTAGGAAACTGTAAAAAAATGAAGTCAAGGTAAGATTCCATCTGGCTGCTGCTCCCTGAGTCCTTCAGATAACTGTGATAGTGAGTAAAAGGTATGTGGAGTATATTATACTGTTCTTTGGCCCAGCTCCGTTTTCTGTGTAATGCCATAACACATTAATTAGCAGCAACATTCCCAGCTAGAGGTGGGATGTTCCTGATCACATAATGGCTGACACATTTGCACAGGCATTTGTTTTGCACCAGCCTTGAGTAATGTTTCCATAACGTTAAAAATCAGGTGATCAGGTGCAATGGAAAACATTAACATCTCTTCTTAAATACTGGCAATAGCTAGTATGAATATGCCAGGGCTTGAGTCATTCTTTGTGTGTTTGTATTGTTTAATTCTGGAAAACCATATTATGAAATAACAGTTCCTGATTCATATGGGTAACTTGTCATATCATTTGCTATTGTAATGGGGTAGGAAGTGTTGTGTTGTAAGCTAGACAAATGTAATTAAATCCTATGAAAATTGATGGATTTAAAAGAGGATTAACAAGCCCTAGAAAAGTTAACTTCTTCTGGGTAATCTCTAGCATTTGTTAATATTCTTGATATATTCTAAAGCACATCTGGATTACTTTGCTTCAGAGCCATGATGTTTAAACATGCTCACATTTTTCTGACATTTTACATCTATAGAGCAAAATATCTTTACCTAAGGTTTTTTTTAAAGTCCTTATTAGCAAAACTTAATGAATGCCAAGTCTGACTAGAGCAGTACCCACAAGCTTGTTGTAAATAAAGGAGAGATAGAGTGCCTGGTTATACATGGAACACATTTTCTCTGAATTATCACAGTGAAGTTACTTATAGGTGACATTTAGATAGTAAGTCTGGTAACCCAGTTTTAAAAACCAACTGTGCTTCTTGACTGATTTATAATAGTTACCTTACTCCATCATGTAACCTTACTCCATCATGAATCACTCACTTGGAGTACCAGGGAGTGTAGGATTAGAAGCTTGGTTTTAATATGGCTTGTTTAAAGCATAGTTTAAGCCCAAAGAGCCAGCTGAGATCCATTTAAACCCAACACTTTCAGATATTCTGGCAGTGCTAGGAGGAGAAGAAGGGGAGAGTATTCAAATCAGTGGCTTCTCCAACTTCAGTCACATGGTCCTTAATGGGTGGTGGGGACACCTTTTCAGGCCCAAGGTCAGTTATTAGGTATGAGGCCACACATGCTCACTTCCTCACATGTATTTTTTCACATAATATGTGTTCTCCTCCTTTTTCTCTTTTCCTCCCAATGGCCAATGCTATGATACACAGTGACTGGCCCAAAGTCACCCAAGGAACTTCCATGACTAAGGGTGAACTTGGATCTGGGTCAGTCCAATGCTTCCATTACAGTTCTGAAACCCCTTGGCACCACAAGAAGAAGCTTACAACACACTGATTTCTGACATCTTCCATCAATTTCATAGGTATTTGCTTTCAAGTAATATGTTTATTAGCTTGTCCCCTCTGTCATCACATCTGAAGTACCTTGAAGTTTCTTCATTCCAGTTCAAAACATCATGTAGCACATTCTTAGGTATGCCATTGCAGAAGTGTCCTACCACGTTCAGTAAGACATGGCCAAATTAATATATAGGATTACAGCCTAAGGTTGTTTCATTATTTGAGTTTGGGTTGATCAGAACTGTGTTGACATTAAATGCTTAGTTCCATTTGTATACTTGAGATTTTTCCAAAACTAGAAAACCCAGTGATGTCTGGCTATCCAGAAAGATCAATAACTGGCCAATATATATGAAATAAGCTCTTGAGAGCTCCATATTTTTAGCTTTTGATAATATGTCACAAGAGAATAGCTTAATTATACTGTGCAAACAGTATATCATAATTACAGTACTGTAATTATTTTTATCAGATAATCCTAAGGCAAAAGGCTATCTCAGCTGGTGTCTTACAGACAGATAAAAATCTGATGCTCGTAACTATTTCTGAGCTTTGTTTTACTAACATGGTTTATTAAATTATAACTTCTAACATTCAAGATAGAATTATTTTAACAATGTAACTTACCTGAGCTATAGAAAAGGATGCTGTTTTCTTGGTAGTAGAGTTCTGTTATTCAACTATGAAGTAAATTCATTTTTTGTTTCATTGTTTTAGTAAAATAAAATAAATGTGTAATTTGAATTCTAGATATTCCACAGAACAACCATTAACAAATAAAATTAGGAGTCCAAAATTATTGTTTTCTTACTGGTCTGCCTGGTGTATATCATAATTATATTTTTATTATTTGTCTGTATGTAGTGCACAACATGGATAACTGGTGCTGATAGTGAGAATAAATGAATTTTCACTTTCAACATAAAAATATCAGTTGGAAAAAAACAGAAAGATATGCATATCTGCTATTTTCCTAAACAGCGTGTTCATATGGACTCTATGGTATTCACCCATAAAATGTTGTAGTTCATCTGTCTGTCTGTCTCTTTCTCTATCAATCCCCTTTTCCTTGAACATTCCTACATAAGTGGTGGGATTCCAGGCATGCTGCATGGACTCTTGTAGGACATTTGGTCATGTCCAGGTCAGGTGAAAAAATCAGGGATCGGTGCAGGCTGAAAGATTGCGTGCATGAAATGCATCACAGGAATAGGTAGTATAGGCATGTAGGATGATGACTTTTTGCATCAAGTACTGAAAACCCGTGTGTTAAAGCTTATCGTATCCTATGTTTTATTTGCTTTGCTGTTGCCTTTGTTCAATGCATATTCACTTGCTGTCAGATCCTTGGCACTCCCTTCTCATTCTTCATGGCCCACAGTCTGGGAGGTCAGTAGTGGCAAGCAGAGGATTTCATTGTATGTCTAGGTGGTACAAAATGAGGGCTTCTAAGGCAGCATCTTAAATCTTTGCTTGGAATGTAATGCCTTCTCATAAAATGCACAAACGTGTGATCCTGACCATGGTTCTTTCCTGGGAACACTTGTGAGGGAAAGGTGAAATATATAAATAAGGTTAAAATATCTTTGGGGGCAGGAGAGGGTCATTATGCTTAAAATGAGAGTACCTATCACCGTGGCAATTCCTGCCCTTACCTTGCTGAAGTGCTTGCTGAGCAGCACATAAGCAGGAACAATTGGACCAGTTGCCACTTAAACAATCCTGAATCCAGTTCAAAGTGCAGGTATGGCCAAAAAAGCCCTTGTAACTTGGAGAACTATCTGCATTCACATGCAACTGCAAGGCCTTGAGGTGAGTGTCAGAGGCCCCACTTCTTGACTAGATTGGTAGATAGCAGAAGCAGAAGACTGGCAGAGAGCTCCATTCATGGAACTTCCTCCAGAAGGAAATATGGTGAATGAAATCCCTTTTTCTGCTTTTTCTTAGGCTTTGAAGACCCATTTATTTCAAATTGTTTTAAGTTTAAAAAAATCAAGGTAGTTTTGGATTATTAATGGTGATTTTATTGCTCATGCAATTTGTAAATGGTTTGATTAATTTTATGGATTGCTTGGATGAGCATTGCAATATTTCTATTATTTTAAATTATGGCATTTTATGGCATTTTATATTTTATGTAAGTCACCTTGGGGGGAGTTCTTGCTTTCTTCAAATATGGATTAAAATACTTACCTCATTTTTTAAAACGTCAGTGCTCAGTATTCAGAACAGAGGAAAATATAAAAAGTGCAACATTTGGGTATTCATCTGAGGAAAGGGGAATTTATCGCCAAGTTTTTGACACAACGACATTCTGTAACATATGTATAATATATTTTGACATTGAAGAAATCTGCACATTTCGTTGTGGAAATTCATTCCAGTTGTATTTTAAATTAGCAATAGTTGGCTTATTTAATCTGTAAAAGTAGGTTAGCATTGTGAGGATCTCTTGATGTGAAGATGGATAGAAGAGGTGGCCAGCAATTGGTAATGATTCAAGAACATGATTCAAGAACATAATTTATCATTTAGAGAACAAAAAGCAGTCTCATTTTGGAGGTTCAGAAAGCAGGTAATACTCTCCCAATCCATATTCAGTAGAGCTTGTGCTGTCAGAAGGATGGTTGCCAATTTCCCTTGAGGTGTAATTCAAACCATGCTAGCTGAGTATATTGGTAGAATAAATGAATAAACTACATTTCATTGCATATGTTGTCTGTCTATATACAGTACATATTGGAAAGCCAGAATAGTATTGTTGCAGTAGAATTAAGGAGACTATTATTCAAATGTTTAAACAATTGTAAAGATCGTGAGGTATTCTTGGGCCTGATAATATACGGGCTGGTTTTGAAGATAAAATGGTTGGAAAGGGATGCATACCTCCCTGAGCAAGTTATGAGTAGTCTGATTCACATGTGCATTTCTCTTACTGTGGAATGATAGTTCTGAGCTATCACTGAGACCTAATAAAGGATTAGGATTTCCGTAGAGAGGAAAATAATTCAGATCCATGGTAGGTGTGGTTCTGATTTATACTGGTGGTGGATATTATTTATTCTGAAGTTATCATTGATAAACTGCAGTCTAGTGGCATTGTTATACTGGAGTAAGGGTCTCTGCATAGTAGATATTTCAAATACAAGCTCACAATAGTACTTCTACTGATCCTTTGATAAACAGGCTTGTGAATTAATATTTTTGTTGCTGTCTTATAAAGCCCAGGTAGGTGGTAGTACCTAGCTGACCTTGGATGATAAATATATTAAAAAAGAAAAAGAAAAAAAGAAGACCGGAGTGGGCTAGGCCTATTTAGTATTTGGATGGGGAATCACTAAAATATATCAGGGCTGGAAGCTAGATTTTAAAATCTAAAAAAAAATTCAGAAAGAAAAGAAGGCAATGGCAAAACATGTATGTATTGTTTCCAAGAAAACTGTGTGGGTGTATTCATGAAGTCATCAAAAGTCAAGCCCAATTCAAAGGAAACTTCACTTCATAACATAAACCATCCAGCCAGCTTCTCTATATCATAAATACATATTTATATCTTTTAGTACCCCCTCCAAAAAGGAGTTAGATAGGTTTGCCCAAGTAAAACATCTCTCAAATGTTAATTCAATTTAACTGAATTTAAATTGAATTTCAGACACAACAAACACCTCAGTTATCATCAACATGAAGGATTTGGTGGCACTGAAAGAGAAGGAATTTGCAATAGCAGAGAAACTGGACCTTCAAAAAATAAGATGGGAGAAAGATCATCAAATTCTTACTGAAATTCAAAACTAAATAAAGGCAACTGTGATCTCTTTGGTTTGAGTTATATATGAATAGGGGTTTTTTATTTTATTTTATCATGGTATATTTTTTTTCAGTCATGTTGGTCATGCCATGATTAAAATAGAGAATGCAGAGATTAATGCTCTCTTGTGACTAATCCACTAAGCTTTTGGTCCCAACTCTCCTCTCTAAAATGACACAGTCCAAGATGGCCAACATGCACCAGGCAAAATGCTATCACATTTCCATAATCCATCTGTTTTGCTGATTCCATCTATGGAAGCATTTCATAGCTACTTAGGGTATGACATATGAGCTTGGCCTTAGAAAGCAGTTCAGGCAGGTAAAAAAATACAGACGAATAGTTGAACTTACAAATAACTCATAAGTGGGTTTTTCGGTTTTTCTCTTCAGCTGACCCAAGTGGCTAGGAGGGAGTTTTGTTTCTGCCATGGGCCATTAAATAGACTTTCAGCTGGCTCATGATGACAGCATGACTTTTGGTCTTCAACATTCAATTTGCAATTGATGTATATTTCAAATTACTTATTAAGTTTATATCCCATTTTATGGAACTCAAGGCAATGTACTTAGAAATCTTCTCCGCCTTCCCAGAAATGTTTTATTCTTGCAAGGATCCTGTGAGATAAATTTGAGAGATAATAGCTGGCCCAATATAGCAAGTTTATTTTGGTCTTTCCTAAGCTGGTTCTTCCAGATGCCTTGGACAACAAATCTCATCTTCCCAAATAGTATAAATACACTTCCTGAGGATGATTGGAGTTGTAACCTTACATCTGGAGTGCATTAGGACAGAATCAGCAATAATTCGTGATAGTTTATAACAAAGCATGAAAATAGCCAACCAATAAAACACATAGAATTGAACCATACCATAAGCCTATAAAGGACAGTGCAGTCTGATATTAAATATCTAGTAAAACAGCTCTGCTGATGCAGAAAAACATATGATTCTGTCCTTTAAATTCCTCCCTCAAATTAAGCAAAAAGACATTTTATACAAACTGGAGGTATTAAAGAGTCTGTTGGCACAAGATGCTTGTACTGTAGAAGCACTTAATACTTTAGTACCAATAAAAAGCAAAGAGAAGCGAGTGGTGTTTGACTCACTGAATAATAAAACAGTGGATCTATGTGGGGAAAAGTCAAGGTCCTCATAAATAAACAAAGAAGGCATAACAGTCCAACACAAGGTTGTGGGAGAATGGAGGGCAGGCAGCTGAATATGATACAAGAAGCAGGGCAGCAGTTAATGATGACACACTCTTACTCAGAGGAACATTCCCTAGTGCTTATAGATCTGACAGCACAACCAACTAATGTCTGTGAATGACCACCAATAAATGATAAATGATGATTATGCTACAACTAAAACATAGTGATGTGATATCCACAAGTCATTGGATGACATGATTGAAGACCCACTGGGGAATATTGATCAAGTAGCCTGGTAATATAGCCAGAATGCTCTGACTCTGTTGACACTAGATCATTAGCAAGGTGATGGCGGCCTACTGTTAGATGGACTGAGAGTGGGTTGGATTACCACACCCAAAGAGTGTTCCTTAATGACTCTACTTCAGCTTGGAGGGAAGTATTGAGTGGAGTGCCACAGGGCTCCATTCCAGGCCCTGTGCTGTTGAACATTTTTATCAATGACTTGGACAAATGAATTGAGGGGTCATTTATAAAGTTTGCAGGTGAAGTTAGACAAACAAGAAAGAAGATACAGAAAGGTATAATCCGGCTTAAACAGTGGGCTGAAACAAATAGGATGGAACTTAACAAGGAGAACTGTAAAGTTCTGCATCTGGGTAAGAGAAATGTAAGGCACAAATATAGGGTGGGGGAGTCCTAACTTGGCAATAGTACTCTGTGAAAGAGATTTGGGTGTCTTGGTCAACCAGAAGTTAAACATGAGCCAGCAGGGTGATGCTGTTGCTGAAAAGGCAAATGCTACATTGGGGTGCACTGCACTAATAGGTGCAGAGAATGCAAATAATGAGAAGCAACTGTTTCACTTTACTCTGGCTTAGTCAGACCCGATTTGGAGATCTGTGTCCAATTCTGGGCATTCCAAATTAGAGCAAGTTCAGAGGTGAAGGGTCTGGAAACCAAGTCCTGTGAAGAATGGTTAAAAGATCTGGGTGTTTAGCTTACAGAAAAGATGACTGAGGGGAAATATGATCTCAGTTTTCAAAGATATGAAGGGTTGTCACCCAAAAGAAGGAGTGGACATTATCAATTGCCCAGAGGGCAGGACTAGAACCAGTGAGATAAAACTAAAAGAAAAGAGGTTTAGGCTAGATAAACCAAGGGGGAACTGCCTGAGTATATGAGCTGTGTAAAACAGGCTGCCACATAACATGGTGAGTTCTTCTTCGCTAAAGGCCTTCAAAGAGAGGCTGGATGGTTATCGGCTTAAAACACTGTCATGGATCATGCACGGAACAGGGGATTGATGTCTGTGGTCACGTCCAACTGTAAGATTCTGTGATTCAACAGGTTATCAGGAGAAGACTGAGTTAGAGAGTGAGACTCTACAAGTGCTTATGGCCCTGTTGCAGGGGCTCAGTTCTGCAGGGTGGGAGGCTGGGGATCCCAAACCTTTCCAGAAGCCCTCTGAGTCTTCATACCCTGGACCATCCATCCTACTTTGGGGTAATGGAATGGTAGTTCCTGTAGCCACCGCCTATCTTCTAAGGGGTGCCTTACCCTACCTCCAGCCCTGATCTTTGAAAGAGATAGGGCTCTCACACCCTGTGATGCCTTTCTGACAATTTAAAAATCATAATACCTTGAAATGATTTCTATAGCACTACTTCCTGGCTGTGTTGCATAGAACTGTGGTGAGTAGAGGATTTAACTTATCCTCCACCCCACCCCACCCCACCCCATGCAGCCACCCCCCATGGGAAATAAATCAATCTTACAGGAGAAAAACAAAACAAAACTTTATTTTAAAAAAAAAGGAAGATACGATGCTTAACAGTTTTAACTTCAAATATTAAAATGCAAATAGTGTTGAAGAAAATGCATTATAAAGCTTTCTGGATCATGGCATTCAATGGCTGACAAAATGGTTAAAAAGCTCCAAAAGGAAAGATGCTGCTCCAGCCACAAGATAATGATGTTCTGCTACAAATGGAGACACCCCCCTCTCCGAAAATCTCTGTAAAGTGACTGCCGATTTCAATTTAGTATTACAAATTACAAGAGATTCTAAAGAAACTATTATGTCTTATAAACACAGTCTGAAGTATGAATAAAAGCCAAATTTACACTCAATTCCCTAACTAGTACAGAGAGTTAGAGTCGATGACACTTGTCAGAACACAGAAAATAGAGATCAGATACCTTACTAGCCAAATTCCTGGCCAGACATGCAAGCTCCTGAAGCAAAAGTCATCTCTTTCACTTCCTGGATATCTCTAATTTCTTGGAGACCCCACACTTCATTCAGTCAGTCCATAGGCTTCTGCTGAGTTCTTGCCTTGTTTACAAGAACGTTTTTCTACTCCCAGTGGAGGGAGGGGCTGGAGTAATCTGACTCTGTACATGACCAAGTAGCATGTCTCATTGGGAATGCATAGTGTGTGTGTGTGTGTGTGTTTGTGTTGGGGAGGTATTGTGTGACTCAGCCTGAAAACTACAGTCTGGCAAGCAAACTGCATTCATACCAGGACCTAACAGAATGATACACATAAGAAGCTGATAAAGACACCTTGTCACAAAGGTTGTAAAGGTATGCCACTGTCATATATATCAACTGGAGCCTTGATGGAACTGCAATTACAGCAAGCGTTTAATATTCCTCCTGGAATATTGACAGAACTAGATTAATCAGTAATTAAAAGTGAGTCATATCAATTTTCTCAAAGGCTCCTGGTTAATTTATTCCTTTGGAGTCCTTGGTGCTCTCTGAGCCTTGTTGTTTTCTTGCAGACGTTTCATTGCCAGACTAGGCAACATCTTCATGGCACTGAAGATGTTGCCTAGTCTGGCAATGAAACATCTGCAAGAAAACAACGAGGCTCAGAGAGCACCAAGGACTCCACAGTTCAACCTTGAGCTACAAATATTCACTTCAATTGGTAATATATTCCTTCTCAGAACAATATGCACTTCAAACCCTACCAACAGAACAACAGAGTGATTTTTAGAAGATCAGTGTAAGATGTCCTTACTGAGCTGAAATGTTGAAGGAAGGGGTTCTTTAAACTTCATTTCTAAATGTGACATCACAGTGGTTCAGGTGAACTGGTGAACCAATAAGTTTTAGTTCATATTCATTGGGAGCAATAGCTAGTGTGGTAAAGGGTATATACTTTGGCCACCTCATGCGAAGAGAGGACTCAGTGGAGAAGACCCTGATGCTAGGAAAGACTGAAGGCAAAAGGAGAAGGGGACGGCAGAGGATGAGATGGTTAGATAGCATCACCGATGCAATGAACATGAATTTGAGTAAACACCGGGAGACAATGGAGGACAGGAAAGCCTGGCATGCTACGGTCCATGGGGTCACAAAGAGTTGGACACGACTTAACTATTGAACAACAACAACGACAACAGTCTCACTGTGCTTGAAATCTGTTGTCTGTCAGCCTCATGTGGAGGATCTTTATCAGCCTCTTGTCTTCCTTTAAGGAAGATCATGTCCCATTAAGTTGGAGAAAGCAATTGAGGAGAAACTTTCCAAAGCAGTTATAGTGTATGCATCCCTCTTTGGTATTCTGGTTTTTGAGGATTATGGCAACAGTGCAGAAATTGCAAACTTTATTATCTGAGAAGAACACAGATCAATGTAAACAATATTTACTATTTACTATTTTACTATTGGAATAGTAACTATTTATTATTCCAAACCATAGTTTGAAGCCCCCCAAAAGATTTATTGCCAATTACGAAGTCCACAATGCTAACAAAAGCATACTCATACTGGCGTTGCACGATCTTTCAGAGCAGAAGCAGTAGTATAAGCATAGTCTTAAATACATGAAACACGCCATCAAGAAAGATGTGTGAGCTTGTTTGACGCAAACTGTAAGACGCAAGGATTCTGCTTTTATTTGGCATGTCACAGTGGATCATCCTAAAAATGGCCTATTCTATATGAATAGCATTGCTCCACCTATTAGGAAAGGCATTTTAGAGAATTTATATAGAGATGAATCTGTAGATCAAAAGAAAACAAAAAACAAAACATTTTGGGGAATAGGGAATTGCAGTTAAAGTCACCCAAAAATAAAGCAGGCATGACAACGCAAATTACAGGTCCATCAGCCTGCTTAATATAATTGACAAACTGTATGCCAGACACACATATTGGAAAGTGAGATTTGGTTAGAACAGGACAGCCTCCTGGCAGAGGAACAGGCTGTCTTCTGGGAAGATCATTCTACTATTGACCAATGTCTAGTGCTTCAACATTTAATAGAGAAAGGCTGTAGTTCTTCCACTTCCTCTCTGGACTCAGCCTTTATTGATTTTAAGTCAGCGTTTGACTCTATTAATTGAGCTAAAGTGTGTGAAAAATTGGAAGTCTCCTTGATAGATCAACACCTGTTATTCTTTTTGAACTTTTTCTGAAAATGCATCATTTGAAAGTCTGGTATAATTCTCAGGGTCTTTTAGTGTCTGCTCTGGCAACTCAAAGGAGTTCAGCAAAGCTGTATTTTAACTTTATCTAAATTACTTGGTACTGTGCCTAAATAATCTGGACTTTCATCCTCCTAAATCAAGGTAGAAATTTGTTTACATCCTGCTATATCCAGATGTGTTATATTATCTAGGATACTGAGAGGGCTCAGAATAGTTCTGAGAGTCCTTACATAATTCTGCAGGGAAGAGAAATTGGAAATAAACTATCAAATGACTAAGATTATGACCTTTGGAGTCCTTGGTGCTCTCTGAGCCTTGTTGTTCTCTTGCAGACGTTTCATTGCCAGACTAGGCAACCTCTTCAGTGCAAACAGGGAGTGGGTCTTGCTCTCTGTTTATATACTGTGGCTTGCTCTGCTTGTGTTGGTGGGGGTGTTGTTCTCTCCTTGGGAGTTCCTTGATTGGGCTGTTGTTTGTTGCTTGGTTGATTGCCTGTGTCATGAGTAAGGATGGCGAGCAGGGGGCTCCCATCCAGGCTGTAAAGCGCATGCGTAGCACTGAGGAATTAGGTAGCCATTCCAAGAGACACAGATTGGGCCCGCCTTAACCTTTGGGGTTTATATGTCTGGGTTTTTCCCACGCTTCTTCAGTTTGTTAGGATTTTCCTGTTATGTAGCAGCAATAAAACACTAAAGACCTGTTCCTTGTCTCAGCGTGGTTCCTGGCTGTTAGGACAGCCTGAGTTGATAGTTCCTTGACTAGGGTGACTTGTGCTGTTTGATGGTTCATCTGGTGTTAATCCTAGTGCTGATTTTTGCATATCTGGGTGTTGGTTGCTGGCCAGGGAGTGTACTGTTCTTTTGGTTTTTCTAATGTCTCTTTTGAATGGTATGTAAATGTTGTTTACCTCTATGTGTCTCTTGATGGCTGCTTTGTCTGAGTGCCAGGCTCCCAGGAATTCTCTGGTGTTTTTGGATTTTTATGACCTTTGCCAGGAGACTTAAGACCTATGCATGGCATGTAGATGAGCATTCAATCAAGCAGGTGACATGCTTCAAATATTTTTGAACCTACAACACCAGGAAACCTCTTGCCTACTATTTTGCCTGCAAGCACTCAGGGCAGTGCATCTGCCACATTTACGTTTTTCTGATTTAAAGGCAGAAATTATATTCCTGGTGCCCTCAAATTATTTGTGAAGACAATAACAATGATGCTTTATGGTACCCAGTTGGGTCCTTTCTCTGACATTACCCCTTTGGAGTGCCTGCAGTCCATCTTTTCAAGAGCTGCATTCCAGGACTCTTGCTGTGTCACAAATGCTGTCTTGCATCTTGATGGCTGGGTGAGTTGCCCAGATGGACATGGAGTGGTAGCTGCTTTCAAAGTTAAGGATTTTTGTGTATAGGCCAATTCCATGCACAGAGTCACACCGACCACTAGAACCTTTGTATGTATTAAAAATCAGCAGAAATTGTTTACTTGAAAATAAGTAATAAACATCAGTGTCATTTGGAGAAGAAAAGTGTGTATATGTTTGCAAAGTTCATGTCTCGTTTCCCACCCTCGAACAGGTAGATATGGTGAAAGGGGAGGTGTGTGTGTGTGTGTGTAACAGCTGGATAGCATAGTGGTTAGAGCGCCACCCTTTGACATGGAAGACTGGGGTTCAAATCCCAGCTGGTACCTACCTTACCAGTAGGGGTCCTTGAGCAAAGATCCCTAACATTTTACCTGCATACCTCAGATAAGAGAATGAAATGAACTAAGAGAGTCATGCCAGCTCAGACGTCACCTGGATTAACAAGGTCTGCACCAGATGTTGGGGAACCAGGACAATCTGACGATAAGTGGGCTGCTGGAACAAACCATACATGGACGAGACAAGAGAACCTGAAATTGATGGAATGCTACTACAACCGCAGACCTAATGAGAAGGGATATATGAAACGCATGAGGGAACTATGGATGGACCGAAGACCTGCATCCACACTGACTGAGGAACAGCTAGTCACCCAATGCTTCAACGTAGTGAAGAGGAAGCTGCTGTCACAACTTGAGATAGACCAACTACACATTACATCACCCAGCCAGCTTTCATGCTGAAAGGAGGCCTAGAACTCATCGTCTCCTGATTTCTAGAGCACCACTTTAGCCAGTACACCAAACTGGCTCTCAGTTATGTCATTTAAGATTAAAAGTTCACAGGAAGCCAACCCCAATCCTATCCTTGGGAGGAGAAAATGGCTGATTCTGAGTGATTGGGAACAAATTATTAATACCTCGAGCACAAATAATGGATGGCATTACAAAACCTGCATGTGGTTTTAAGCAAGAAGCAAGGTTTGGGGTCATGCACATTTATTATATTATTATATACTTCTATTATTGATGCCTTTGACCTTTGATGTTGGAGAAGACTCCTGAAAATACTGTGAACAGCCAAGAAAACAAACTGACAGCCAAACAAATCAACCCAGAGTTCTCACCCGAGGCACAAATTATCAGGCTCAAATTATCCTACTTCAGACACATTATGTGAAGACCCAGCTCTCTGGAGAAGTCTCTAATGCTGGGAAAGGTGGAAGGAAAGAGAAGAAGAGGATGACCAGCAGCAGGGTGGATGGACTCATTTACTGTGGCGATGACTGCACCATTGGAAGACCTGAATGACCAGGTGATGGACAGATTGTCATGGAGAAAATCTATCTGTGTGGTTACTAGGAGTCAAAAATGACTTGATGGGACATAATCAAACAAACATTTAGTATGATCAGCCTACAACATTCTAATCCAATATATGGGATATTGGGATTTATTCAGGGGTTTCATTGCATGCACCTGGTCCAAGCATCCCTCACTGCAAGGTACTCCCTTACAGAGTGATCATTTATTGATGAATCAGTAAAAACAATTTCTTTGATTCTCATTTAAATGTGACTGTAATTTTGGAATTTCTCAAACTGGGTAGGAATCTTCACGTGGAACACAGCAAATTCTAAACCCTCTCCCCGTCTGGGGAACAAATGGTGGACTGAAGACAGCTCTGTGAAAAGCAAAGCTGACTGTGGCAAATGAAGACTGGCAAGTAGACTGGATCTTCGATACTTCCTCTCCAGACATGGAGAGGACTTGAGATCATCCACAAGTGCTCCAAACAGCTGCTCCTCCTGAGGAGATTGCAAACAGTGGTCTCCGACAGGTTTAGAGTTCTGAGAGACGAGGGAATAGCCATCTTGCTGAAACTGAGGTTGGCGCTTTTGAAAGGACACGGGGTTGGCACACTTCCTGTTCTAATCACTTTCAGAAAGTGCTTGTTAACTGCTTTTCAGCTCTTAGGAACCTTTGGATCAACATGTTTTACAGCACCAGGTGAGTTTCCTTCAATCCTTAGTGAAAGAAGTTTTAACTACAAGTTTGCGAACTTAAAAAAAAGGGGGGGAGGGGGAATAAACAGCAAAAGGGTAATGAAAACTTTGATTTTAGAAAGTTGCAAATTGACTAAGGGTCCAGATAAATTTGAAATAAGATTTTGGAATTAATTATAAAAAATCCTTCCTGTAGGAAAATGCTTTTGTTTTGATTTAAATAATAATAATTAAGATTTTAAAAATTGGACAATAGAGGGAACCACAGGAAACTAAAGATTACAATTAAAGGAGAAGAACACTCAAACTCAACTTACAATTCAGGTACAAGAATGAAGCGAAATATTTTAACATTGGACGTATTGAAGGATATTTTTGAACAATGAACCCAAAAGTTGATTTTAAGAGTGTCTGCCTCTATAGATAGACTGTGTCTAAAAGATGTTATGGAAGAGTAACAAGTTCTACCTGACAAGATCAAGACTGATATGGAAAAAGATGTTACACTGGACATACAAAAGAAACCGGCTGATGTCTTAATAATTAAAAGGGATATACAAATAACAAAGCAAGAGAGTGACCTGGATAATTTTCCTACATTAGATTTACAAAAGAGAGTTGTTAAAGCTTTGAAGAATTTTGTGAGGAAAATTAAAAATGAAAAGAAATCAAGTTCTAGGACATTATTTGAAGGGACTAAAGATCAAGAGTTAGAAGGAAGGAATATAATGTTGGTTTATTGGATCACAGTTAAAATAGGTAAGTTGTTATCTATTTTAAGGTAACCCTTAATGGACTTTTGCTGACATCAGGACTGAAATGACAAGATTTTATGGATTTGTTTATAGATAAGAGACGGGATATGGGAAGAAGAGGTCATTTGTTGTATTTTAAGAGAAGGTGATAAGTTACTAAAATTGTTTATACTTGTGATGAAGGGGGAAATTGCTTCTTTATATATTTCTTGTCTTTTTCTTTACTATATCCTTATTTATTCTTTCTTTCTAGTTCTCTTTCTGTTTTTTTTCTACTTTTTCCTTATTTTCTGCACCTTCTGTTTTTTTTCTTTTTTCTTTTCTTTTTTTAGTTTATATTAGTTTTTATTGTTGTAATTTTTAATAAAATTATTATAAAATAGTTTAAAAACTCCCCTTTAAATTGTGTGCACCAAAGAGCAAGAGATCTGTTTAGGACCCATTACAATTAACACTTTTCACTCATTGAGTGCTATGCTCTCTATAAAATTTCTTTTCCCTGACTTTGGGGAAATTCTCTTTGGTTAAATCAGTATCTCTGTTTCAGTGTCTTTCTCTGCTTTTTGTAATTAAACATTTACTATCTCTCTACTCTTTTCTTTGCATTACACCAGTTCAAAACCAGGCAAATTATTCTGGCTCATGAAATAGAACATCCTACAAGCATTTCCCTCTGTCTCTGAGAGTACAAATAAAATAGCAAATAAAATGATCTGACCTTCACTGAGACCCTAAATTATATTGTCTCAGGAAAAGCCTCCCTGCATGGACAAACAGAGAAAGAAAACCACAAAAAAGAAGGAAGCAGGTGGAAAATAAAGCAGATAAGGTTCGGATATTTTCAAACTCAGGTCACTGGGAAATGCTTCTTCACAAATTATTCCTCTCTCTAATCTTATGTAGACTTACTTATCCACAGTAAACATGTACTGTAAGATTTTGTTTTCTATAGAACTGTGTGTTATGCAGTGATGTCGGCTTTGCTTTGGTTTGATCAACAGTGTAGAATTTAGTAACTCTGTAAACAAGCTGAAACCTAGCTTGTTTCTTGTTTGTGTGATTTCTATAAATCATTCTTAATAAATACTGTGCTTCTGTTGCCATACAGTGTCCTTAATACATTTTCATTTCTATCTAAGCTCAGCAGCAGGGACATCTAAGATTTTACCTTGAATCTATAAAGCAATAACGTTTTAATAAATTTCAGTGACATAAACTACTGGAACAAATCAGAGCTATCTATTTCTTGGAAGAATAAACTCCCTTTCTCTTTATGTATATTTGCCAATTATTCCAACAGAATACCTAGTAGATAGCCCAAGGATTTCTCCTGGTGGGACTGACAGCTGTCTAATGCATTTAAATTCAGATTGCCTGTATGTGTTGTCTGGCCTCCAACTGCAGATTCATCAAGGGATTTAATGGCGCATTTTAGGAATATTTGGGTTTTCAGCCATATTATTCTGAGGTAAAGACAGGGAGAATTGAAGCAAAGCCTGGCCATTTTTCCAAGCATAAGAAACAGGATGCTTATTAGAAAGCTGCAATAACTAACTTGTAATATAAGCTTGTGCAAAATTTTACTATATGACTTTCTTGAGGGGGACAGTTATTACTATTCCTGAGCTTTGGGAAAATTAATGTTTTCATAAATAGTAATATGAATGAACATATTTGGTCTAGTGATTAAGGCAACAGGCTAGAAACCAGGAGTCTGTAAGTTCTAGTCCTGCCTTCGGCATGAAAGCCAGCTGGGGGACCTTGGGCCAGTCACTCTCTCTCAGCCCAACTCACCTCGCAGGGTTGTTGTTGTGGGGAAAAGAGGAGGAGGAAGGAGTAATAGGTATGTTCACCGCCTTGACTTATTTATAAAAATAATAAAGGTGGGATGGAAAATAAAATAAATATTTAAAATATACAGTATTTATTTATTTATTTATTTATCTATCAAATTTGTCACCACCCATCTCCTCTGACCAGAGGGACTCTGGGCGGTTTACAATACAGAACAAGAAATATACAATAAAATACTAATAAAATCCCTCTAAAACAATTAACTACCCCAGCTCCTAAAATCCAGATGGCTGTGATCTCCTTCAGTCATTATGTAGGAGGCACCCTTCAAGGCACTAGCCAACCCCAAGTATGTCGATTCTCCTCCCCGCCCCAAGCCTGGTAGCAGAGCCAGGTCTTCAAGTTCCTCCGGAAGGCTAGGAGCAATGGGGCTAATCTCACCTCCGGTTCCAAAGGGCAGGCACTACTGCCAAGAAGGCCCGCCTCCTGGACCCCGCCATATATATATATATATATATATATATATAGAGAGAGAGAGAGAGAGAGAGAGAGCGCTGTAATGGTTTAAGGAATGTCCTTCTGCCCCCGCCCGCCCGCCACGTATGTAGGTGATAATCTTGCAGTTGACCAGGTGGACAGCACTGCACTACTGCAGTCAGCCATGGGGCTGGTTTGTTACTTAACCAGTTTCTCTCCCACATTATCCAGTTTTTTAGTGTGCAGGCATCAGTGCTTCCTATGATCAATGCTTCTAATAGGTTTAATCAATAAAGTAGACAACCAAACCTCCCCTGATTAATGACTGAAGTTGAAAGCAAATCCCAAGGAGAATTCAAGAAGAGTGCAAAAGAACCAAGGAACAGTAAGATTGGGAAAGATCATGCTTTGCCTCCTTCACCAATGATCTCAGTACTGAGCTCAGTGAACTAATAGCCTAATTCTGCATAAGTTTTTCTAATCCACTGGCTCAGCAGAACCAGTGCGCCAGGAACTGCCACCTGAAGTCTAGGCGATCTTTAAATATTTACTTTGTCCCAACTTTGCCAGTCTTTGTTACAATGATTGCCTGGCACAAATCGAACATATCTGTGTGGGAACTCCCTGTTCCTTTCCTCCTCCAGCAGCTTGCTCAGTTTTCCTCTCTTTGTGACTGGTTCTGTCTCTGCAGGAAAAACCTCTGGGTTCCAGGAAAAGAAGGCTTTCAGGAGTGTGCAATGCCTGGCTTCAGGCATTATCAGAGAAGGGTCCAATTTTATTTTTTATTTTTATTTTTTAACCTGGACTCGGGTTATTTTAAACAACAGTGGGCTGATGACATGGAAACTTGTCCTTATTATCCATAATAAAGATATCGTCATGAGAATAGAAAGAAATGGTTCCTCTTGAGGGGAAGATACCTAATCCTTGATATTTAGACAAAAGAAAGCATTTATCTCATTCTTCTCCTTCACTAGTGCAGATCGGCTGTTCCAGAGCAGAATGAAATACACTTTGTTGTTTATTCATTTAGTCGCTTCCGACTCTTCGTGACTTCATGGACCAGCCCACGCCAGAGCTTCCTGTCGGTCGTCAACACCCCCAGCTCCCCCAGGGATGAGTCCATCACCTCTAGAATATCATCCACCCACCTTGCCCTGGGTCGGCCCCTCTTCCTTTTGCCTTCCACTCTCCCTAGCATCAGCATCTTCTCCAGGGTGTCCTGTCTTCTCATTATGTGGCCAAAGTATTTCTGTTTTGCCTTTAATATCATTCCCTCAAGTGAGCAGTCTGGCTTTATTTCCTGGAGGATGGACTGGTTGGATCTTCTTGCAGTCCAAGGCACTCTCAGAATTTTCCTCCAACACCACAGTTCAAAAGCATCGATCTTCCTTCGCTCAGCCTTCCTTATGGTCCAGCTCTCGCAGCCATATGTTACTACAGGGAACACCATTGCTTTAACTATGCGGGCCTTTGTTGTCAGTGTGATGTCTCTGCTCTTAACTATTTTATCGAGATTTGTCATTGCTCTTCTTCCAAGGATTAAGCGTCTTCTGATTTCCTGACTGCAGTCAGCATCTGCAGTAATCTTTGCACCTAGGAATACAAAGTCTTTCACTGCTTCTACATTTTCTCCCTCTATTTGCCAGTTATCAATCAAGCTGGTTGCCATAATCTTGGTTTTTTTGAGGTTTAGCTGCAAACCAGCTTTTGCACTTTCTTCTTTCACCTTCATCATAAGGCATTATTTTAAACAACAGTGGGCTGATGACACGGAAACTTGTCCTTATTATCCATAATAAAGATATCGTCATGAGAATAGAAAGAAATGGTTCCTTTTGAGGGGAAGATACCTAATCCTTGATATTTAGACAAAAGAAAGCATTTATCTCATTCTTCTCCTTCACTAGTGCAGATCGGCTGTTCCAGAGCAGAATGAAATACACATCCACAGCCTATTGCTTCTTTTTTAGTGTTTAATCCCTCTTTGGTTTTCCTCCATCCCTTCTTCTTGTTTCTACTTCTTCACGCTCTGGGATTATCCAAGGCTGTTGACACCACTGTCAGTTACTGTTTGGGTATATAAGCATCAATCTTTTCCCTGGCATATCAGCCATAGAATGGGTGTAATTTATTTATGACAGGAACTGTCTTGATTCAAACTGAGCACATACACACCAACTTGGTTTGTAGATTGTTTACTGGCATATAGTAAGCAATTGCCCGCAGAGAAACAGTGTGTGCAAACACACCCACACTCCAGAAGTGCTGTATATAAGGGGAGCAAGGTTTTGCCTGAAAGCTGGGCAGTTAGCAAGTTCAGTCCAGACTCAAAATGGAACATAGGTTCAGACTCATAAATGTAGTCCAGAATAATCCAGAAGTCCAGTCACCTAGGAGGCTAGTCAGCCAGTTTGTCAGGATGCAAAGCAGGAATCAAGGACACAGGAGTCTGGATTTGAGGTTGGTGTTGTTCCCAGCCAAAGACCAGCTGCTCCAGTATAGTCCACCCACAGATATTGCTCAATTATGGGCATTCACACTTTTGCTTCTTCAGGAACCAAGCAAACCATTCCTCCTTGGCTCTTGGGAGTTCCCACGTATCCTTAGGCTGAGGGCTCTGCTGGGATCAGGTCCCTCATTGGCTGACTCCTCCCACTGCTGCTCTTGCTATTTGCTTGCTGAGTCATCCTGGGGTTGACAGCCTGCTGGCTCAGGCCTGTCACAACAGGACCATAACAGGAACCAGGCAACGTTTGAAACATTGTACATTATCTATTCACCTCTATACAGACCAGGTTAAATAAATACAGCCATTTGTATTCACATGTTAGAACTGCAACAACTTTAGCATTGGTCAGTGGCACTGCTAGGGGTATTTATTATGTGTCGCTGGTTGTTTTTAGTCTTTGTTACTGCTGGATATGAGCTGCCCAGAACCTTTGGGAACTATCGGCATAGATGCCATAATAAATAAACAAACAAACAAATTGTAAACAGATATTGCAAGAGATTTGGGGAAGCTCCTCCAGTGTGCTGCTGTTCTGATGCATTCATAACCATTCTGCAGGCAGACTAATTGTCAGCTCTCCAAGGTAGCCCACACTAGGAAACTGAAGTCACCAAGCTAATACTTTTATTATAAGAAACAGAATCTTGCAAGTCTGAATGCACTCCCCCCACCACCACTTTATCTTTGTGAGAACTAGGGAGGGTCTTGTTACAGATCTGCCTTGGACTCAGATTTCTTTTATCTGACTGTTGTCTTCGTTGCAGCTCTTCCTCCTGTTCCTCAAGGTTATTTCTTCTTCCCATTACACTAATTTTACAAGTTCCTGTGCTTCAGATGTGTGTTTAGCTATTCATGGCTGTTTTACTCAAGAGTTTGTGTGTTTTACCTTGAGTTCTTGACTCTAAAAAAGTGGCAGAAATGGAAGAGGAGCAGATTAGGTAATAACAGTATAAAAGAGGGTATTTGTAGTAAATGTCTTCAACTCCTATGATTGTGGAATTCATTAAACATAAAACACCTCTTTAAGGGAAAGGCTCTGTCTTTTGTAAATTGTCCCATCACAGTTTATTCACATCAGACATTACAGTTTTGAATGGGAGGTGCTGAAATGTCATTGTATTTCTATATGTAATGATGTATAATTTTCCAGAGGTTTCTTTTTAGATTGATGAACTAGGAAGTTTCATGTGGACTTGAGAGGTTCTGCAGGATAATGTGGAACAATCTGTATTTTTTTTTTATGGCTCAGCATTGTGTGTCCTATGATACCAGCTAGACGGTGAACATTTCTTTCTTTCATTAAATGATGAAGTCAGAGCTTACTGTAGCTTTACGACTAGTGATACACTCGTTATTACAAGATTTGTAAACCAAATAGTACAAAAGATACACATGAGGGCAGGTGTGGCGCGTCTATATAGTTTAAGAAATGAGTTCCGACACACTCCAGTAGTAGTCATATTAGAAGAGGCCTGCGCTTCTGATGTTGGAACTCTACCAAACTGTGTTCCAAATGTATATTTGTGTACATTATCACATAAAATTCAGTGCAACTATTGAGAAACACTTTCTACTTACATTTCACAACTCCTCTGTCACACAGGTTGTCCTGGTGTCATGATTAGATGATACAGATTGTCCTGGTTCCATGAACCTACCAGAAGAGGAATAAGCAATCGTTTTGAAATAAAGGCCTTTATCCCCTTGTAATTCCTTGGGGGCTGTTGAAATGTCTAATGCTGAATCAGGATACACATTATACTCAGAACAGCAGCCCTATCATACACGAATGAGCAGAGCCAAAATAAGTGTTGAAAATATCCTATCGGTATTTCTTTTCTGTTTTTTAGATGCTATTTTCATAAAAGACTCAAGTAGCTTACAATAAATAAATGTAAACAAGGAATTGCTGGTGTAAATGCATTTTTTGAAGCTGAAGTCTTTATTGCTGAAGATCAATTTAGTGTGTCTTCTTTCTTTGCTGACACCTGAATTTGCTTGAGCTTGAGTGCCTCTGGAGATTCAGATTCCAGTCTTGCCAATTTCATCTGAATGCCACCTGGTTGATCGAATTAAAAAGCCCATTAGAAACTCCATCACTATTACTGATGGCTCCTGGACAATTGCAGCAGATGGATGAAATGCATTTTAGTTTTAATGTTCCTTAAATGGCTAGTGCCTGGGGACAGCAGCCCACAAGGCATTGCTCTTTTACTGTGGAGTTCTAGAGGCTGGTCGGGAGTAGAGTTGAAATGAGTGAAGGCAAAAAGCCATTTTCAAATTTTAGAATGATAATTTATTTTTATAAACACTGCCCGGTTTGTTTCAGTGAGAACTCAACTTCTAATACCTAATAATAAAAATTACCTAAAATTATACTTGCATAGAATTAAATCAATTATTAAAACTTACTCAGATAGGTAAATGAGAGTGAAATTTATCCCTTACCCTCAGCTACTGCCACCTGGCCCAGGAATGATGACAAGTTCTAAATGTGGGAAAGATCCTATTCAGGATCTTGAGTACAAATGTACATGGAAGAAAAAGAAAGAAGTAAAAGAAAGAAGAGCAAGAATAGAATGCAGGAAGAGCACATTCAAGTTCTATATGAAAAATTATTAGAAGATAGAATAACCTGCTAACAGAATAAATGGAAAATAGATATGAGGAAAGAGGTTGTGGAACCAATTATATTGAGTGCCACAGAAGTGTGTGGAGACATGCGCATGGGAGGTATGAGGAAAAATGCTTTGTGTCATGCTGAAGTGAAAAAATGTGGAGGAGAAAGATTTATTTTATTTATTTATTTATCAAATTTGTCACCGCCCATCTCCTCCCACTGGAGGGACGCTGGGTGGCCACATTCTCCTACATGCACCAAGATGCATGTAGGAGAATGATTGCTGCAAGCATTGAAAAACAGATTGTATGATATATATATATAGAGAGAGAACAAGATAGTTTGTTTATTTATTTATTTAATTAAATTTTATCCTGCCTTTATTATTTTTATAAATAACCCAAGGTGGCAAACATACCTAATACTCCTTCCTCTTCCTATTTTCCCCACAACAGCAACCCTGTGAGGTCAGTTGGGCTGAGAGAGAGTGACTGGCCCAAGGTCACCCAGCCAGTTTTCATATTGCAACACAAGTAGTAAAAGTAGTGAAAGAGAGCATAGTACTGTTCCATAAAAAGAGGTGGAGAAAATGCAGAGTAATTTTGATGGAAATTTTAAAAAAATATTTTGGAAGTGAGACCAAAAGGCTAAATAAGAAGCCTTCAGCATAGAGATGGGATTTGGTGAAATGATCTAGGGTCTCACTCTATTCTGCCTCACATGGAGTATTGCATTCAGTTCTGCACACCCCAGTTTAAAAAAGAAATTGATAAACCAGAGCAGGTCCAGAGAAGGACTACCAAGATGACGAAAGGACTGAAAGCCAAGTCCTATGAGGAACAGTTAAAAGACCTAGGTATGTTTAGCTTGTAGAAGAGAAGGTTCAGAGGGGATATGATAGCTGTCTTCACATATCTGAAGAGCTGTCACATTGTAGAGGGTTCAGACTTATTCTCATTTGTTCTAAAGGTAAGGCTAGAACTAATGGGATGGAACTTCAAGGATGTAGATACAGGTTAGATATTAAGAAGAACTTCTTGACAATAAGAGTTGTCAATCAATGGAATAGGTTACTGTATAGAGTGGGTTTTTTGCCTTCGCTGGAGGTTTTCAAATAGAGGCTGGATAGTCATTTATTGGGGATGGTGTAGTGAATCCTGCAGTGTGCAGGGGGTTGGACTTGATGATCTCTCTGGACACTCCCAACTCTATGATTCTATGAAACCCAAATTAGGGAATACAATAAGGAGTGTGCAGAAATCTGTACGGTAATGTTAGTAATATGTTGAAGAATGGAATTGAAAAAAATTGCTACAAATGTGAATAATAAATAAATGTTAGTGGCCAAGAAACTTTGATGAAAAGAAGTCATGAATGCTGTAAGAATATTGAAGAGTATTAAGGCTGCAGGTGTAGATGGTGCAACTGGAAAGCTGTTAAAATATGAATCTTGTCCCTTCCAAGGTGAAGCAGTGTCCATATTGCTGCATATAATTTGCCGCGTTGGTAAGGAAAAATGACAAATTTGTGGGGTCGCCATCAAACTTCACGGGAAAGTCCTTAGCGACCCCGCCAACTGGTGCAGCCCCAACCGGTGGACGAGCTGGGGTCCCTGACACTGGAGTAGGACCACGGAGACCCGGAGAAGAGTCCCGTGGCCGGCCCCTCCCTCTCGGTGCTGGCGATGGAGGAGGGGGGATGGCGGGTCCCATCGTGGCACCTGGACTATGAACAATCCTCACCAGGTCCCCCACTGTGGTCGAAATGGATCGTAGCATATACTCCATAGACTCGAACTTGGATTCAATGACTCTAATCCTGTCAGGCGTGATGGAGTCCTCCAGCCCTGGTACCTCAGGTTGCTGGGTCACTGACACTTTGGTGGACTCCCTCTCGGGAGTCAGGGGGCAACACAGCCTCCATGAGGTGTGAGACGTCCCCGGCCGGTATCCCACATCATCTCTGGGGGAGGGGTACCAGTTGTTACAGGCTGTTCTGTCACCCCCCCTTCCATCGGGTCCCCCAACTCCGGGCTGAAGCTGGATTCTCTGGAATAGGGTGCAAGGTGGGATGGGAGTGGGCTCGGGTCCCTGCTCGGAAATGCCGACTCCAGGAACTGTCTGGTCGCTTCCCCAAACCCCGTGGACTCTTTCCTCAATTCTGCCATCGCTAACTTCTTTCGCAAGAAAATTTCTTGGTAGAGACTAGCGAGATTTTTTTGTGAAATGATTCTCAGCTTTATGTAATGATTGCCTGAACCCAAATAAAACACTCAGACTCCAAATCAAAGTTTAGGTTCTGATTTTATTTAGAATAGAGTGCAAACAGAAAGAAAGCTGAGAATGAGAAAAGCGTGCCCAAAGTCAAACTAAATAGCCCCGCTTCAAACAACGTCCCCCCCCCTTATTCCATTACAACCCCACATTCCCAGGTGCTCCTAACGAGCTCTGCTGATCAACGGGCAGAAAGACCTTGACATTAAAGCGATAACCCAAACACATTCCTCCACGGCTGAGGCAAACAGAACTTTCTATACAAGGTTTATCAGCAGCACCGTCCCAGCCAGGAACACGCGTCAACACTCTGGCATACAAACCGTTACGATATTCAGCAACATTGAAACAGGGAACATGACAGTATGTTGGGTGGATGTACATGTGATTTTAAATGCAAGTGCTGCTGTGTTGTTGGCTGCGAACCTGAATAATTTGTGGAAAGAGATAGATTGTATAATGCAACAAAGAGTAAGGACCTGAACATTAATGTATCGAAGACTAAGGTAACTTTGTTTGACAGGAAATATTGATTGAATTCTTGAAAAATATACATAAATGACAAAAGAACTAATGGATGAATGTGTATACTGCAGTAGAAAGTTTAGTAAAGATGGGAAAACGCAGAATTTTAAGATGTGCAAATGCTGGTAGAAATGTAGTTGGTAGTATATTCTATTGCAAAAAATAGATGTTTGTTGAAAGAAGTGAAAATTGCTCTGCATAGGAGCTGTTTCTCCCCACTATAGAAGTGAGAATCGAGCATTCAGGAGAAACATAAAACTAAGTTGAATGCAGTGGGAATAGGTTACTTAACAAGTAGGGTGGTAAAACAAGTACAGATAGATTTAATAATGGATGGGAGATGAATGTGGATTGAATGTAACGAGGAATGCATAAAAGAAGTTCACTGAGGTGAATGGAGAGAATGAATGAAGACTGAATCAAAAACATAGAAACAGTATGAGGGAAGCGTGAAGGGATCAAGAGAAAGGGGAAGGCTGAGAAATTTTTTCATGGACTCACAGAGATCCTGTGAAAGAGAGGTTTTTGAACTTTAGAGAGCAAAAGTCAATGTGATAACCACAAAAATAGTTTCCTAGGATTAAAAGGCATGGAGAGGTATGAACTGTGTTGTCACAAGCTAATCTTAGCTAAGTTTCCTTTTCTTTTTCTTATGCCATGCCATTAATTTATTTGGCTTACTATTTCTTACTCGTTTTCTGTACGTTGCTGCTTACCCCAAAAGGGAAGGCTGTGACGCTTATACATGTATAAGATAGAACTATGTCTGTTTCTTTATTATGAAAAACAAGAGTAAGAAATGCAATCTGAACTGGTTTATAGGTGAAGAAAATTGAACCCCTTGCCCTAACCCCATGTACCAATCGAAGCAAGTATTTGTAGCTCAGGGTTGAACTGTGAGTCCTTGGTGCTCTCTGAGCCTTGTTGTTTTCTTGCAGACGTTTCATTGCCAGACTAGGCGACACCTTCAGTGCCTAACCCTATGTTGCAGTTAAGTGGGAATTTATACTCTGGTGCCAGCACTGTCGGAAAACATCACTTTTTTCCAGCAATGCAGACTGCAGGCATGGAATTGGGATTATAGTGGGATGAGTTCAAGCCTCCTTTATTTTTCTGTATTAGGGTCCTGATCAGCTCTGTATTTTCACACTTAAATAAGGGGGAAAATGTAGTTAGAATGAGAAAGCATCAATGAGAAAGACCAATGTGGTTTTTGTCCCATGCCTAGGCCTGAACCCTGTCTGAAAATGGCCCAAATTATCCATTTTTCCAAAGTCCTATGAAAGGTGCCAAGCAGATGCAAGTGAGTTTACCTATAAAGTGTTCTGGTAAGAACTCACAGCAGCCTGTTAATGGTTTTTCCATCCTTCCCTAAAAGGATCCAAGTGGCTTTTAAAAGGGAAGCTGCATGGGACTCCACGGATGCAATAAGGGTGGAGAAGTAGCTCTGCTTTGCCGCCTGAATTACCACAGGGTAGGCCTGAACTTGGGAAAGTACCTGTGTCCAGTCAGATTCACTCCTTGTCTTCTGCCAGTGTTGCTCTGCATGGCTGCTCTGGTAATCGTCTCCCAGACCTCTTGGAGAACCAAATCCCACCCCCACCCAGTATCAGTATATATGGAGAGGCTGCTCAGGAGAGGTACTACTGAGGACCTTTGTTGCCTCCATATTCCAAAGTTCAGTCAGGCTCCCAATAGAACCATCTTCCAGGTTGCTAGGAAACTCACCAAACTATTGAACTAGGAAACTATTTGAAAGCCAGTTGGATCCATCTAGGAAACTATTTGAAAGCCAGTTGGATCCATCAGATGCCGGAGTGACCAATGCAATATGTTCTACCTTACTGCAGAGGTTCATGGTGCAGATCAACCCCATGGTTACTAGAAAGTATCTATCATTGACAACCGTGTAATTCTTCTGCCCCCCCCCAATTGATTTGTCAGTGAAACTAACTCAAACATATATGGTATTAAACACACAATGTACTTGGTGTTAGAATATAGAATCCTTCATCACTGATTTTTAAGGAAAAAAGGCATGGTCAGGAATTTTTAGTTTGGCTTCATTGCATTTAGTTTCAGAACTGTGGATATTTTATCTGGAGCTGTAATATTTGAGAATAAAGCAGCACTGCTAACTCAGCTGATTGACTAAAAACCCTTTCCAATTTCAGTTAGCCTTTTGCTTTATGTTTTCCATCATTCTTTGCCTTCATTTAATTCTGCTTTGCAATCTTTCTTGCACTTAGCTGGGAGTATCATAAGTTAAAATCAGTTGAACTGTAAAATTTCTTGTAACTATAGCATCCTGTTCCCTGCTTTTTAATTTCTACCCTCTTATTTGCTTTATGTTAAATAAATGTTAAGATTGCTTAGTCAACTTACAGTAGCCAGCTCCCAAGCTTGTCAGCTTCCAGATGTGTGGGCCTACTCTCAGAATTCCCAGCAATAACCATGCCAGCTGCATAGTTCAGGTTGTTGAAAGCCATACACGTGAAAGTTGCCTGAGTTGGCAAACACTGGCTTAGTGAGACATGCCGAAGAAAGCATTTAGGACATTCTTCAGTATTGCCACACATCCTTTTCTCTAGTGCCAAGGAGAAGTTTAAGGCACCAACAACTGGACATTGATGCAGTGATGAACGTATCTTTTCATTGCTTTAATCGCTTAGCATGATCCTGGAATGGGGGTGGGAAGCTGTGCCAACCAGAATTAGAAGCTTATATGGAGTCCTTTCTTTTCTTATAGTACATTTTTCTCCTTTATTTCCCACGTCTCCAGCTCCAAGTTGGGATGTGTCTGGAAGTGGAAAGCACTGATCCTAGGGCCTTCCTGCACATTCTTGGAATCTCTCTCCTTTCAAAAGTGCCTCAGGCTTGACCCAGAAAACCTTCTATAGCCTTGTGCAGGTTTATTTCCATCCATGACTGTGATATGGGCATGGCGCTTTGATGTAACTGGAATTAATGTGCTGATGGTTTTCCTACCATCAGAACTCTTCATCAGCAGTCCAAGTCTTCCATGTATTTATGCAATCCTGATGGGCTATAGGTGTTTTACAGATACTAAAACGAAGATAATATAAGATTCAGCCTGGCTTATTGAAAAGAACTTGCCTTTGCAACAGTGAAACAGGGCAATGATTTTTTATCCATAATCTCAAAAAGGGATTATGAATAAATATATAATTCATAACGTATTATGAAAATAAAGATCCCTGAAGTGAGACACCCAGTTCTTTTGGCCCTTCTCCATACAGGTAGTCCTCATTTACTGACTGCTCATTCACAACTGTTTGAAGTTACAACTGCGCTGAAAATGGAGATTTATGACTGGCCCTCAAACTTGCAGCCATTGCGTCCCCATGGTCACGTGATCAAGATTCAGGCACTTGGCAACCGGCATGCATTTACAATGGTTACAGCGTCCCACGGTCACATGATCGCCATTTGCAACCTTCACAGTTGGCTTCTGACAAGGAAAGTCAATGGGGAAGCCGGTGGCAAGTTACAAGTTACAGTCAGGCGATGTCATGCTTAACAAACACAGGTGATTTGCTTCATCATTGCAGCTGGAACTGACGTCATAACTTGGGCATGCTCACATGATGTTTCACTTATGACTGTGTCACCTAGCAACAGAATTGCTGGTCCCAATTGTGGTCAGTAAGTGAGGACCACCTTTATTCTCCTGCTGACTTTATATGGGTAGCAACTGAAGTCTGAGATTTTCCATGATGGTATATCACTTCCCTAGGCCCATCTACCTAAAGTCAGTTCTTGAGTTTTTGACATTCAATAAAAAAACACACCTTGATATTTTAATTCAATACAGTATATGCTTTTTTAAATTGCTGCTGCTTTTAGATTTGGACTGTGATTTGGCCTGCTTATCCACTGCTGCTTGTTTTGTTACTGCTTTTCCTTTCATTTTCATTTTCATTTTTTTTAACTGTTTTACAATCTTACTGTTTCCCCTGATTTAATATTCATTTTATAGCAGTAGCCTTAGGTAAAGGTAAAGGTTTCCCTTGACGTAAAGTCCAGTCGAATCCGACTCTAGGGGGCGGTGCTCATCTCCGTTTCTAAGCCTTGGAGCCGGCGTTGTCCCTAGGGACACTTCCGGGTCATGTGGCCAGCATGACGACTCGGAACGCCGTTACCTTCCCGCCGAAGCGGTACCAATTCATCTACTCACATTAAATCAATAAAGCATAAAAGATAAAATTAAAAGATGGCAAGCGAGATGAAGTGAGGGGTCTCACTCTCTCTCGGGTGAAGAGCAAGGTCTTCACGGCTCTTCTAAACAACAGCAGGGTGGGGCCATCCAGATCTGGTGGGGAACCTTGTCTAGAGGGCATACGTTAAAATTAATAGCAATGCCAATCTCCCTTAAGCATTTCTTCTGGAATCAGCTTTGCTCCAGGGAATTCCCCATAATAAAAGTATGGCTAATATGATATTCTTGGCAGTAAGCTTTTGAATATGATAAAATAACCTTGTTACAAAATGTATGAAGCAAAATGCTCTGGAATGTCTAACCTCAACGGACTTGACCTCCAGGAGTTTTTCTGTTACTGAGATTATTGAGATTATTCCATTAGTATTTCCACTATGATTGCTTGCCAAATAGTAGGTCTGGATTTCTCTTGCATGCTTTTATTCATTTTGAAGATCTTATGTCTGGGCATCAAATCCATTATGTAACTGCATGATAAATTTGGAAAGGATCCAATACAAATACTTCCAGAGTTCAAATCAGGTGACAGACAATATATTTACCTTGTCTTGCCTCGTTCCTTTTTCTAAACAGAAAGGATAGCTATTATTTGGCTTTTACACAACAAAACCTCATTTTCTTCTTAACCATTAACAAACTTATAAATAAGCTGTTACTTTTTAATGTACACTGCTGTAATATCAACTTTACCACAGAAGGATCTGATTATATTAGGTGAGCATAAATACAATATGGTCAGCTAGTACCATATGCATTGGAATGAGCATAGCCCATAGTACATAGCCCATCGCTTCCTACGTTATTGCTATGCCGTTATGAAAACTGTTTTATAAGCAACCATGTGTAGCTAGCACTGCACTGGACTTTGCTTAAGATATGGGCCTTAAGCAAATAGTGATGTATGTATGTATGTATGTATGTATGTATGTATGTATGTCAGTTTACAAATCTGCCACAATAACTTGTATAGAAAAGCTATTCTGAAGCTTCTGTAGCTAATATATAGAATATATTATTAAGGTCCATCAAGACAGTGGAAGTTCTATTATTTGTTAGCCCAACAGGAACTCTAATAAAGGGGATATTTTGAGCCAGTATCTTATATCAATTGAATGGTGTGATGCTATTTCATATTTGCATAGTACATTGCTCTAGGACCACTTGGGCAAAATCCAGCTTAGATCAGTTAATGGTCCTACTGAAATATGAGTGTCAGTAATGAATCCTATAGTCATCTGTTAGTTTCTGGTCCAGTGTGAAGTCCATAATAATGAAAACAATGGGTGCCCTAAAATATTAATCAATAATGAGGCTTGTTTTCATTTAGTATAATGTTGAAGGTTTGTCACAGAAGATCTGAGAAGGATCTGATTTCGATCCTCTGATTTTGAGAATCAGAAGCATTACTTCTCTAAGTTTTCCTTTTCTCCTGGCATGCTATTCTTGGTACTTTTACAAAATTTCAAATACAACCTGTAAATTGTGCACCAATCTCTTAGCCACACTGGAATAATGATGGCAGAATTCATGCACATTGTTCTGTTGAAAATTAAGAAAAGGTACGGTTAAGCATAGATAACAATAGTTACACTCCTCTTTAGGAAGCCCAATGGTGAGTAATACAAATTCATTATCTCTGGGTGGGTAATATTACAATCCTGCAATCAGCAATGGATGCTTACTCTTCAAGTTAAATGTTGATTCTTGTTTCTAGCACAGTAGAAACAAGAATGTACATTTTTACATTTTTTTCCTCAGTCTACTAATTGAAGCAAAGAGATTTTCAGGTACAATGTGTCTTTGTTTTCCACTAAGTCAAGGTGAGAAATGTGTTTTGCACCTGCCATATAATTTGTTTCACATGCATGCTATTTTGACCCTGGATACTGTGCTAGAAACAAGAATCAAAATTTAATTTGAGGAGTGAGCATTCATTGCTGATAGTGTAATTGTAATATTACCCACCCAGAGATAATGAATTTGTATTATTTGTTATTCAAAATGATTCCCCATGCTTTATTATTACAATAGTGTCAAAATACTGGAGGGAATAGAGCAAATGGATAAGCATGAAGGAAACAGGAGGAAAGCCACATTTTCAACTGTTTCTGCTGTTTGTCATTATGTTCTCTTGATCTCCAAAAGAATTGCTTCTGTTTTGGCCTCTTAATGTTTTAACATATGATAGTTCCAAGTTTTAACCTTCTGATTACATCAAGAAGCTATAATTCTACTGAAGTATTTCTTACAATCAAGAAAGTAGGTCTAATACGTTGGAGGATTTTTGAATTCCATTAGAAGCTAATAACAGTTGCTTGGAAATAACCAAATAACTTAGTGAGAACTGTTTCTGAGGAAGCAATGTTTGGTATCAGGGCTGTCATTTGACCACTTGCTGCTAGTTTTCAGATAATAAATGGTTTTAATTGGACTGTCATTGACAATTGGCACAGTTATCACTATTTGCAATATGAGAGATTCAAGGACACGTTTAGCTGTTTCAAATCAAACTAGACCCAAATTAATTTGATCTGGTATTGTCTTACTCTCTACAAGTATTGATAACATGGATAAATGCATAATTTCAAAGGTGTGGGTGGCTACATACAAAGATGAGGATATCATAATGTTGGTGTGAAATTATTTAATGAATAAAAAGTTATCAATTCTCATGTCAGGAAATAGCTGACTGGCTAGTCAAAAGTAACAGCCTCTTGAACAGGAGAAACCACCATTATAAAAATGAAAGTCTGATAAAGGCTCCAATCCTTGGTAATTGTAGTGCTTTATTGAGACCAAGAAGAATCAGGTATAAATGAAAGAATCAGGCACAGAAAATCAGCCACCATAGCATATTTTCACAGTCTCAAGCCTTACAGGTGATTAAGGGTAATGCAATTATGATATGGAAGCCAATGAATATTTCACCAATCTGAGAGTTGTGCTCCCACTACACATTCCCTATATATGTCACTCATCAGAATGATCGAGGTCATTCTGTCCAAAATGAACAGTGAGATAAGTTAGATGAGTGTTAATGGCTGACCTCAGGTCATATGTGAACTTCACGAATGAATGGCAATTTATTTATTTAATTTTCATCCCACCTTTATTATTTTTATAAATAACTCAAAGTGATGAACATACCTAATACTCCTCCCTCCTCCTATTTTCCCCACAACAACACCTTTGAAGCAATGAACTGGCATTTCCTGTTCTTCTAAATCGGTAGAAGAGTGCTTTAAAAATGTGAAATAGTAAGACACCACTTGTGCCTACACGGGGGAATTTTATACTATTGTTATAACTTTTACGTGATCTCTTAATTTATTCAAATTCTGAATATTGAGGTTGAGAGTCTCTTCATATTTGAAATAAGTTATATGAGACTTAGTTCTGAGAAACACATATTGCTGTGTTCTGAAATTCATAACTTGTATCATAGAGTATTCTGAACATGAAAGTTCATATAATCCTTCAAGCTGCTTATTTTAATAAAAGAAATGTGCTCTTTGGTATGCAGTATACTTCTGTATACATACAGCATAATGAGAAAAATTAAATAATCAGTAAGCAAACTTTGCCACTAATTGAGCAAGACACCATGCAGTTTTTTCTAAAGTGGGACCATATTTCAAATTATATAAGTGTTCCCTCCCAGGAGTGTAAATGCTTCGTTGGATTACAACTTAACTAATTATTATGTTTAGCATATGTTTAGTGTAGAAGAAACACCAATGAAAAATTTTCTGTAACTCTGTAATTTTCTCTGTGAATTAAAGTTTAATCTATGCAGTCTTGAAGCTGTTTTATATTGTCCCTGTTGAGAGCTTTCCTCAGCCAGTCTTTCTATCCATGAACATCCATTCCAAGCCATAATGATGCTAAAATGATGAAATGTGTGTTGTGCTATTGTGATGCACTCACTGCCCTTTCATACCTGGGTTACAGGGTTGCACACAAATCTGTGAGGGGCAGAGTTTGTGTCATGATGCACGTTTTGTCACTTGTTCCCCCTTGCCCCATGCAACACAATTGTGACATTTCCTAAATTTAATAAAGGTCGGTACAACCCAAAAAGTGTTCCTCCATATTGAAGACCTATGTTTCTACTTTTCCCTACATTAATGCCAAAACTGAGCCTACCATTCTATAACCCCTTGGCTTCTTCCAGCTATTTTTCTTTTCTCTCTTAAGCAGATGGCTGGGCAAATGAAACAGCCCTGAGGCTTTTGAGCCCAAAAGAGTAACAATGACTACCTTGCCCATTGACAGTTGTGTGACTTCCATTCCAAATGGGGATCTCCCTAAGGGACCAGCCCTGTTCAGGGACTCTTAGGCTCACCACACTCTTAGGCTACAAGACTACTTTCTCAATCAAACCTGTGGTGGGACTAGGATTGCTGGGGTATGCAACTTTTTCTTGGCTGGGTGGTACTCGGCCTCGGGCTGCATTCCAAGTGAAACTATATTTGATGTAATTCATTTACTTTTAAGTTGGATTAGGTTTAATGAGATGCAGTTATTGTGACACTTAATATGTAAAGATTACTCTATATGTCCTTAACTATTTCCCTCTTCTGGTTTGGTATTTTGGTCCTGTGCTACATCAGATTCTGAAATCTGTAAAAATGTAGCCATTTATAACCCTTTCCTGCTTATACATAATTGCTGCTCCCACTTTTCTCATCTTACTTGGCTGTAATGTATAGGATATTGTGCTATCAAGCTTACTGTGTATTGAGCAGCTGGTAGATAGGGATGGAAGGAGCCCACCTATAGAAATTCATAGCAACTTTTCTCTCTGAAAGATTAAGGAAAGGTGGGCTGTATAGACCATTCAGATTCTATATGTCATGCTCACCAATCAAATGTTCTCCAGAACACCTTATCAGAAGCGCATCCATCTTCTGAAGACCCGTGTCAGCCTGCGAGTCACCAGGCAGGAGGGGGACTTGGACTGGAGTGTGAATTGTACTGTTTGGGTTAGAGGATTGTTGCCACAAGGTCATCAAAAGAGAACTGTTCCAGCCATCTGGTGGCATGGAAGGAGGAGGGGTGCATTCCTAGGTGGGCAGTGGTGGGAAAGATGGGAAACTGGCAATTTTAAACTGTAGAATGTGCGGGAACCACCATTCACAACTTTTACCTTGTACTGGACGCTTTGCTCATTAAATAGATTTATAAGTAACCCTTATGAGTTGTAATTGAATGCAGCTTGAGTGGCCAGTCACTGACACTATATATCCTTCCTGCAACAACACTGAGTGCCAGAACTTGGATAGCTGCTAAAGCTAATATACTGTATATAGAACCCTGAAATACAAGGATCCGTGAGTTCAATTCCTGGGAGAGGATCTGAACCACATAGAATAAGATCTAGCTTATGGTAGAAGAAGCAGCTTCCAGTCTTCTTTACAGCAGCTATATGTACAATTATAACTCTTTTCTTTCCATAATCTATCCTCTCTGATCATCAAAACCATAAATCATACATTCATTTTTTTTTGTTTTACACAGAAAGTCCAACATAAATTTCCAACATAAATTTCAAGTGCCTTTATACATTCTAGATAATTTCTCTGGTGATATATACTAATGGTACATTGTTTTATAAAAATTCTCTTTAAGATTATAACATAGTGTAAATTTCAATCCTTTCAACCACATATTTTCCCATTGTTCCATCTGTATATTATAACCAAAACCTTTAGCCCACTTTATCATACGTTCTTTCACTTGTTCTTCTGTTTCAAATTTTAATAAAAGCTTATACATTTTAGCAATTACATGTGCATCATTTGTACACAATTCTGTTTAAAACTCAGTCTTACAATGTTGAAAACCATAAATTCTTTGGTCTGCTTTAAATCTTTCTAATAATTGTAAAAAGAGAACCATTGACAACTGTATCCCTCTGCCACCAGTTTTTCTCTTCATTTTATTTTACATTCCCCTTGACAAAATTCTAGTATCTCACAATAAGTTAGCCATTTGTGTTTGCCTATTATATCTCGTCTATAAAATGCTTCTTGTGCTGAGAGCCGCAAAGGTGTTTTCGGGCACAACCTGGGTTTGTATCTATTCCATATTCTCAATATGGGACATCTAACATAATGATTTTTAAAATCCACATTAACCTTGGATTACCCAAATCTCAGGTCTTGTCCTTCTAACTCCAAGAGCCTTTGATTTCTCAGCAGCACCCGCTCTTTCATCCAAACCAAACAGCAAGCTGCAAAATACAATTTCAGATCAGGTAGACCCAATCCTCCTCTTTCCTTTGCATCTTGTAACACCTTATATTTAACTCGTGTTTTTTTCCCCGTCACAAAAATTTACATATATCTTTCTGCCACTGTTTGAATTGTGCATCATTGTCAAAACAGGTATTGTCTGAAACAAAAACGACATTCTAGAAAGAACATTCATCTTAATCACAGAAATTCTCCCCAGCAATGACAAGTTGTAATTTCTCCCATCCTAACATACCTTTTTAAACTTCATTCCATGTCTTAACATATTTTGAAATAACATACAGTTCATATTTGTCATAGTGATACCCAGATATTTTTCCTTCTTCTCAATCTTAAAACCCATTTTATTCATCAATTCTGTTTGATCTTCTATTTTCTTTTTGTTAGGATCTTTGTCTTCTGTTTATTAATTCTGAAATCTGCTAATGCACCAAATTCTTTTAATTTGCCCATTATATTTCAATTCCCTTTAAAGGGTCTTCCAGAACCAACACCAAGTCATCTACAGAAGACCTTAACATATAAGTTTCTTTTTTAAAATCTATACTCCCACAATCCTCTCATCTTGTTTTATATCTCTATTCAATATTTCAAGAACCAAAGTAAACAAGACAGGAGACATTGGGCATCCCTGTCTTGTTCCATTTTGTATCTCACAGGGTTTTGTTAGATCTCCATTAACAATTGTTTGTACTTTCTGTGAAGTATAAATCAACCTTACCCATTTTATAAAGTTCTCTCCAAAATTTATATCTTCCAAAACCTTGAACAAGAAAGCCCAGTTCATATTGTCAAAGGACTTCTCTGCATCTAAGAAAATCAGTGTGGCTTGTTTTTTATTATGTTACTCCAAATATTCCAAAATGTCCAACAAATTTTAACATTGTCCTTTAACTATCTTTAAGGTAAAAACCCACATCGTTTCTCATGAATAAATTCTTGCAAAATTATTTTCAGTCTATCAGCTAGAATCTTTGTGAACAACTTGTAATCCTTATGAAATAATATCTGCTTCTTGTTAAATATCTAATATCTAATATCTGTTTATATCTAATATCTAATATCTGATATCTGTTTCTTGTTAAAGTCAAATATTTCGGTATTAATGTTACATTGGCCTCTTTCCAACTCTCTGGCATCTTTCCTCCCTGTAGGATAGAGTTCATCGTGTTTTGTAAAGGTTGTAAAAGTTCATTCTCAAAACATTTATAGTAAGAACCTGATGATTCATCTGGGCCAGGCAGCTTTCCTGGTTTAATCTTTTTTATAGCTTCAGAAACTTCCCTTATTGTTATAGGTCCAATCATAATCTGTCTCTGTTCCTCTGTAATCCTTGGTAAATTTTGTTTCTTTAGATATTCATCTGTCTTCTCTTCAGAGATGTCACTTCCTTTATGTAAATTGGAATAATATTGATGAAATGCTTTCCATATGGACACATTGTCCATTAAAAGAGTATCTCCCTCTTTTAATTTTGATATCATTTTCTTTTCTTTTTCTTTTCATAATTTATATGCTAGCCACTTCCCTGATTTATTTGCAAACTCATTTTTTTTGTTTTACATAATTCATTTTTATTTCCATTTCTCTTACTGTTATCATAGATAATTGTCATTGTAAAAGCTTAATTTGTTGAGAAATACTTATCTTCTCTGGAAATGTCATTAATTCTTCTATTTTTCTCTTTATTTCATCCAAAATAGCTTGTGTTTTCTCTTGACTCTTCTTTTTAAGTTCACTGTTATGTTGTGTAAATAACCTCTAATAAAAGCTTTGCTTGCATCCCATACCATTCTTAAATCAGTGCCTTTACTTAAATTACTTTCAAAGAATTATTTTAATTTCTTTTTACAATCCTCCACTATTGCTTCTTTCTGTAGCAACATTTCGTTTAGTCTCCATGTAAAATAATTGGAGTTTCTTTTATAAACCAAACTCATAGGATTATGATCCAAAAAAGTTTTTGGTATTATCTCTACTTTAGAAACTTTAGTAGCCAAGTTCTTTGAAATCAGTCTATTCTTGAAAAGGATCTATATCTTTCAGAAAGGTATATTCTCTTGAATTGCCATTTTTCTGTCCCCATATATCAACCAGCCCTAAATTGTCCATCAAATCAAAGAAAACTTTAGGTAATTTGCCTTGAGTGATTTTAATATTTTTCTCAGAAGTTCTGTCCAGTTGTGGGGAGATCACTCCATTCCAATTCCCCATCAAACACCAATTTTCATAAGAGAAACCTATTAATCTCTCTATAAGTCCTTATAAAACAGTACTTTATCCTCATTTGGGGCATAAATTCCCAGAACCAAAATCTTAGTCCCATGCAATTAACTTCCACCCCAACAAATCCACCATGCTCATCAGTCAGTATTCACATTATTTCTGCACATGCTTTAAATTGGTCTGCTTGATTGAGTCATTTCAGGGAAACTAAATTAAGAAGCATGTATAATAAGAAGCATGTATAAAAGATTTCTATACTTCTGATTACAATTGATGATTGGAAGCTGAAACTGTAAATTGCCTCCAGTAAAGACCATTATGTTGGAATTGATGTAAGGTGGTATCAAAAATTCTGTCTGTGGTTTTCAAACAGTGATAGCTCATTGATACAAACCACCTCATCATTGGATGTTATAATTACCCAGTATTTATTTTAAGTATTATCCTGCCCTTCAACCAAAGAAAAGTATTCATAATAGCTTGCAAAAATAAATTAACACATCAGCATCTTCAGGCTTACACTCTGAAAGACAGAAAGGAAAGGAAAGGAAAGGAAAGGAAAGGAAAGGAAAGGAAAGGAAATTGTAACATATACGGGTCAAGCCTTAAGCTTAGCTTTAGGATAAGAGCACTTTTCGTTTGTGAAGCCCCACACAGCTGGGCAAGGTCAACGAAGGAAGAAGTATGTAGATTTCAGTAAGGTATCTTTAATCTTTAGCCTTGGGATAAAGACAGATTCTTGGAAACTGCCAGAGGAATTTCCAAGCATCATTTATTGTGAGTTCATTAAGGTGGAGCTTTGAATGATTTGAATATTTTCCCCCAGATTTCTTGCCACTTTGGATCATGGCTCATCATGCCTTTAGTACTTTGGTTTAATTTGCTTATGTTGTACATTTTACTTAACTTTCTTTCATGTTGATCTTACACTTGCGTTCATCTACAAAGATGTGGAAATTCATGAACATACAGGTAGTTCTTGTTTAGCAACTGCCTCATTTAGTGACCATTCACAGTTACCACAGTTATGAAAAAGTAACTTTGTGACCAATCCTCGCATTTACAACCTTCGCAGGTCTGTAAAGCAAAGGAAAACTGAAGTTCATAAACATAGTTGCAGTTTCACTTAGCGACTGCTCTGCTTAACAATCATGTTGCCGGTCCCAATTGTGGTAGCTAAATGAGGACTACTTGTAAATCGTTCCAGCAAAAAATTGGCAAGAATATATGCAGGCCAATGACTGGAATCCTAAAAAATAAGTAGTGTAATACAGGGGTAGTTATGCTCCCAATTTGAGGAAGCTGCTATTTAACTATTTAAGCTTTTTACTAGAACTCTAAATTTACTGCTGGGACTTCGTTTCAAGACCTACTGTAAGAATGAGATCTGTTCAGAACTCATAGCCCTTCCACAGAAAAATCCATGCTGAGTTTTTCTTCATTTCTGCATTGTGTTGGTGACTATGGTACAAAATTTAGTGCGCTTGTTAGAAACTGAAAGTTAGAAATACTTTTTGATCAGTAAATCACCCAGAGACATATCAATAAATCCAGCTCTACCTTTTGCTCAGTTCTTGATGTAATGAACATATAAAAATCTTTCATCAAAATCTTCTGAAAGGCCTTATTCCAATCTCTTTGGGGAATATGGGAGGTAGAAGATCAGGAACAGGCTTTTCCTGATGGAGAGATGAATACAACAGATTGCTTCTGAAGAATTCCAGTGATTTCAGGAAAACTGTTTCTGGTCTAATCTGCTGCATAGTACAATGGCAGGCATTGCTGTCAGCCAGTTATCTTTTCTGCTCCATTAAAGGCATGTCTGAGAAGCCTTGCAATAAGAAGCTGAATGACATCAGGACATTCTGTGGCTGGCAAAGAAAATAGCTGCATTAGCACTGTCCCTTTTTTAATGACCTACTTTTCTGCTTTTGGATTTGCATCTGAATTCAATCTTCTGTTGTATGCATTCTGAAGTTATTTCTGAAATAGGACCTTTGAACAGGATAGCAAACGTTTAAGGTTTTTTAAATGTTTGGGTTGTGGTCAGTGCCATCAGGCAGTTTTGTTTTTTTTCCATGGAATGAGAAGGTGGACAAAATTGTGAATGCTGTTTTAATTGAGGGCTAGGGCTCATCGAGTTTAAATAAGATGGCAAGGTACTTGCTCTTGGCAAGTCTTTCCACAATGTTATTATTCTATTTGCTCACATATGTTTGTATTAAATAAAACTAAAACTGTTTTAAAGTTTAATCCTTAAGAATTACGGAAGAAAGCCCGGCATTTTTAGATTATGTGATCATTATATCTCTGTTAAGGAAAAACTGAAGGGAAGAAATATTTAAAATAATATTTAAATATTTAAAAGAAAAGTGTGCATGGTTCTTTGGAAGGGGGAACATTTCTGACTCACCCTTTTATCAGTCTGAAACTAAAGTAAAAGCCAGCTTCTTAACACAAATTCGAAATTGGCTCATTTCACAAAGCCAAGTTAGTTTAATAGTTGGACAATATGCTGTAGGGGATAAAATGAAAGTGAAAGATTCAGTCTCTCTGCAGCCATCCTCATGGGAAGAGTGGAGCTTGTGACACCTAAATTGCCCCATTGATTGTTTTTTCTCTATTTCTGTTTTTGGGCAATTGTGATGGATGAGTTTTGCTGAGAAAAGACAGATGCAAAGGAAGACAGGACCCCTTCTTTTACCAATGGGCAGAGAAGATACAATATTGAGGCGATTGCTAATACTTATGAGAGCTACATCTGTTAAAAGTCTCACTTACATATGCAGTTTTAAATCAAGATTGTTATTTTAGGATTAAGGGCCTTGACACATTAGGAAAGGATGATGGACTACCACCATTGCTGGACAGGAGAGGGCAGACAATGATGAGTGGAGTTACCCTTTTTCTCTCTCTCTCTGGATTCTATCTCCATTGTTCCCTGCTCCTGCCTCCCCAGATGCAAAATAGAGGAGGAAACAGTTCCTAGAATGATAATCAAGAGAACAGTAGGTCCAAATAATATTGATGAACATATGGTTAGGCTAAGAGATGGGTTTTTTGAAGCGGGGGGTACCTTCAAGCCAGTGATGATTCCTAGTGACTTCCTGGACTAGTCCCTGCAGTTTTCTTAAGAAGATTTTTGGAAGTGGTTTGCCCCTGTCATCTGCCTAGGGCTGAGAGAGAATGACTGGCCCAAAGTCACCTTCAGAAGTACTTTTTTCCTTTTGTGCCCAGTTGTCCCAAGTAATCTCTTCATTCAAGTTGCCATTTTAGTAATTAATATTGCATAAAGTTTTAACTAGTTGCTGCTATAGCTGTACATACATAAGGTGATGCAGATATGCACAGAATCTGGTCTAAATGCTGATGTTTTATAAAGATAGTGATTGGTATTTGCTAAATTTAGGCTAAGTTTCACAAAAAAGGTATGGATGTGATATTTTATATGAAAGAGAAACCAAAATTTATGGAGTAGACAATAAATTTAATTTAACATTTAATGAACATGGCTCAATTAAAAACCATTACAAAATTTACTTCTTTATCTCATTTATTCTCTGCTTACCATACTTTCAGTATCATCTCTAAACTTTGATCTGCCCCAATCTTTGTAACTGTAGTATCCTTTTTCTTTAAGATAATAAACAGTAATAGGACCGATTTCAACAATTTGGACTTGTTATTTGTTGGAAAATTACTGTGGGTAATTTCGAATTTAGTTTGCACCCACATACTCTCAATCAGTCCTTATATCCAGATCAGAATAGCACATATAGCATTCAGTTCAGCTAGCAAAAATATAGCTTGATGTTTATATATATTAAACAGTTAACTAGCCAAATCCAGAGAAGAGATAAGCAAAGAGAGAGAGAGAGACAGACAGACAGACAGACAGAAGTAGGCAAAAATTAGAGAGAGAGAGAGAGAGAGATGTAGGAAGTATCAAATCTCTTTAGCTATCATCTATCTGTGTGTCTGTGTGTCTGTCTGTCTGTCTGGCACAGAACTTCCCAGAATCCTGGAAACAACACTGTGGTAATTAGCAAAGGGACTGGCCTTTGGTTATTCCAGTTTTAACCCTCTGATGTACATAACAGCAGCAGAACAGAGACAGCAAATAAAACACAAAGTGATCCCTCCTCTATTCTGCACCATGAAAGAAACAATCTGATGAACGGGTATGATGTATCCAACAGATTTTAGCATATGTAGAGATGAGAAGAATGGACAGTGACCAAGGCCTTCAGTTCTTTTTGATCTCTTGAAAACTCATAATCCAGTTTAATGTCATCTTGTGCAGTCAGTAGGAATCAACTTATGGGAGACTTAAAGCAGTGGCAGTACCAAATCAATGTTTTCTGGCCTTGGAAACTAAGCAGGGGTGGACCTAGTTAGGATGTGGTTGAAGTTCCACCAGGCAGCTCCAGAGCTGTAAGTATCCTGGGAAACTGAAAGCATGTCCCTGAAGAAGGCAGTGGCAAACTGTTTCTGTAGTACAACCAAAATAATTGCATACACATATGCATGTATTTGCTGTACACACTGTAAAAGCTTGCGTAGGGAGTTTCTAAGCATGGCAGTTTCTAAGAATGGTAGATCAAAGAGGTAATGCATTTTTTTTCAAATGCCCATGAGGTAAGAATATAACTGGGAAAGAGCATTACTATCACACCTTGCTATGAAGTAGTGCCAGTGAATTTCAACTTAATTAATGCTCTTACCTGCAGCAGGTTCTTAGATCTCACTTCTACCTCCAAAAGGCCATGCTGGGAAATTAGAGTCTCAAGCGTTAAGGCCAGGAGCTTCTGAAAACATCAGAGAGTCAATCCACTGATTGTAATAATGGAGGGATGGTGGTCTGCCTAGGCCCATGTGCTGATTTTTAAGTTCAATATATAATGGGCTGTTTCTGAACTTAAAAGGTTAGAAGAGCTTGTTTGGCTTCAGTTCTCAGGAATAGATAAAGAGGAAGAAACAAGTGGCTTTTAACATTGCTTTCTATAGCCTTCCCTTCCCTATCTTCCCTATCAAGCTCAGTAGAGTACAGAAAAGAAGATTTTCAACTCTAAAAAAGAAATGTTTAGAGAAATGGCATCACAGTTTGCACTGCTTATGGGCATTTTCCAACTTTACGGGCAAGGCCTATCCCTAACCACTCAGAGTTGCTTGTGAAGCAACACAATGCCCTTATCAAAATCCATAACCATGTTGCTTTGCCTCATAGCTGAGCCCCACTCAACCTTTTTATCCACAGCTGATGCTGTGAGAGAAGGCTGAGAAGGCAATGACATACTGGGCACCTAAGGAGTCAACTGCTGGCTTTGAAGAGTGCTGTGGACATCTCCAAAGTCATCCAAACTATGGCCATTGTTAGGGGAGAGGGCTGAGAGAAGGCTTCTCTTGCAACACTGGCGCAGAGTGGTTTGAGGCCATCTGAATGATGTTGTTGGTGCCTCTTTGCATCAGTGAAGTGAATCATATTGCATTGGATGGTCCAAATCACAGAACTGAAGCAGAACTGCTTTGCGTTCCACAGGTACACTATTTAAGCCTATCCTACTAGAATTAAAGAAGAGAACCATTTCCAAATATCATAAAGATTTCATCAGCTCCAAGTCTTGTGCCTCCAGTGACCATAAAAATGATCACTCATTTTAATAAAAGGCAGTCATCTTGACATCATGTCAGAAACTCTTTTATGAAGGGAAAGGATTGGCCGACATTTGATCTAGGTCTGATACTTCTTTCCATTACTGGCTCCCCCTGTTCTAGAATTTGTACATTAGCAAGAAAATCCAGAACGGAAATCAGTGCATAGAAGTATATAAATAGTGGACAACCCTTTCAGTTCTGACTATTGTTTGAGGACTGGAACAAGGCTAGTGGCAATATCCTCTCCCTACATACAGATGGAGGGAATTTGCAGACAGGGACTTTCCATTTCTCACAGTATAAAAAACAGGTGTGTTCTTCCTTGCAAATGGCAGTGAAACAGTTTATCATGCCAGATTTTCTTAATGATACAAGATTGGTTAATAGGAAAGTCATCAGCAAAATGAGGATAACTGATTTTGTGGCAATGAGGGCAATTTTACTTGCTTCCTAGAAAACAACAACAGTGACTGCCAGAATCCATTTTCTCTTCCAAGCTTTTTTTGTTGTTGTTGTGAAGGAAATATTCATCTGTGTCAGTTGAAAATTGAAGATCATACATAAGCAAAGGCATCTATCAGTTATGTTTTCAGGAAAGAAATTAATTTCTGCTAATTTAACTATTAGTTCATTAATTGTTTATTAGCCTAATTAATGTAAAACAGGAAATTGTGCCAAAAATGCAAACCTAGTTAAGAGCTTGTGATGGCAAACTTACGGCTGGACAGTTCCCTACAAGGACTTGTTATTGGGAGTGTGCAGCGATCCAGCTTCAAGGGGGGAAAGGTGATTCAGGGCATGCATGGGTGTGCACACCTCACACCTCTTTAAATCAATCCTGTCATTAAGATGGTTGAAACCGGTGCGACCTGCACACCCACATGCATCCAAATTATCTTTTACCCTTCAAATCATCTTTCCCCCACTAATTATTCCACACATATCAATCTGTAAGATTCTCCTCCCCAGAAAGAGGTGCCTGTAGAGCAAAACTGCTTAAACCAAAAATGGTGTAACTAATTAAATGGGAAGGAAATGAGACATGACAAATATGGTATGTGCTGTAACATTGGGTTTTTTTGCAGGTCAGTGTGTCTATACATGCTTTAAAGAAGTATAATGTTGCCAGCCATTACAATTGGATGTGATTTGAAATGTGCTGGTTCATAAAATATGGAATGTTGTTCAGCCATGTGCCGTGGTTCCAGTTCAGGTAGCAATAATGTACAGAATGTTTTTCTAACGTATGGTTGCAGAGTATTCACGCTATCATTATTAAAGTGGAAGGTCACACTGAGATGATTTTATAAACTGGAATCTTGTGGAAGAACCTCTGTGTGATAATTGCTCCAGTTACCACACATAAAGAAAAAAGATGATGCTTGTCCAATCCCAAATATTTTCTGTTAATTCTCCCCCCTCCCCATCTCATTATGAGAGAAAGTTATGTTGAGGGGAGAACTTTTGCCTCAGATGTGAATATGTAAATCTGCTCATACATATTGGCCTAACAATAACGTCTTAGTATCTGTGTTACAACAAAGAGGGCAGTTTTGCTATTTTGATTACTAATCTAGCATTTAAAATAGTGTTGAGGTGAAATCTAAATATGGAAAAACAGGAAGATATGACTGAATCAATGTTTGGGGGGGGTAGATTTTCTATCCCACCTTTATTATTTTTATAAATAACCTAAGGGGGCAAACATACCTAATACTCCTTCCTCCTCCTGTTTTCCCCACAACAGCAACCCTGTGAGGTGAGCTGGGCTGGGAGAGAAGGACTGGCCCAAAGTCACCCAGCCGGCTTTCATGCCTAAGCCAGGACTAGAACTCACCGTCTCCTGGTTTCTAGCCGATTGCCTTAACCACTGGACCAAACTGGCTTTCATATTCTTTGTTCTATATTCTATCCTTTATCTGAGGACAGCAGGAGAATGTCCTCACAGCAGTCCTATGAGGAAGAATTATGACTTCCTAAGACCAGATATTGAGCTTGGAATACAGGGAGACAGTCCTTTCAGTCTACACATCTGCTTTTCCCCCACTCATCCTATCAGGAGCACCTGATCCCTCTGCACATTATCACTCAAAGCCCTTAGGTGTAGTGGAGATTTTTTTAAATACATATATATATTTATTATAGATTATAGTGAGATTAACAAACAAAACACAGTGGCAATACAATGCAATTTATACCTTATCTTATTAAAATGAACTAAATCTTTAAAAAAGGAAAGTTTCATATAGCATTATTAATATACAGTTTAACTTTTTTTTTTTTTTTTTGGTGCATTCAAGTCAGTGTGGACTCCTGATGACTGCTGGGCTAGTCCCTGAAGTTTGCTTGGCAAGATTTTTGGAAGTGGTTTGCCCTTGGCTTCTTCCTTGGGCTGAGAGAGAATGACTGGCCCAAGGTCACCCAGCTGGCTTCACGCCTAAGATGAGACTAGAAGTCACAGTCTCCAGGTTCCTAGCCTGGTGCCTTAACAACTTCTTGGTTTAGTTGGGCCACTTCTTTCCCACTTCTTTCTATGTCATTTCCTGCTGTGAGGGACCTTGACAGGTTGACTAGTAGTATCTTGCAAGACAGAGATGGTGTGGAAATAGGGGAGGGGTGAGCAGTGTTCTTGAACGTAGGGAGGTCTGTAACCATGTTCAGATAAGCACAGTTACAATCAGCTTCATATTTTCCTGTATATCCTAATAAACAGGCACAGAATCTGTTGAGGATTATTCATCTGAATCCCAGGAGGGGCCGAGGGTAGCAGAATTCACTTCTTAATTTACAGCCTTTCTCTCCTGGTGCAATAGAAAATGAACCCTTGCCTTCCAAAGCAGTGGTAGATGTTGGCCACATGAGCTGTTGGTACCAAATGGTGGAGGCCCTCTTTCCTAAGTGAGATGGACACGTGAAACATTTTCTACCTCCTTATCCAAAATGAGGCTGCAAGGGAGGAGAGGGAGGTTGCAATGAAGACGGCTGCCCTGAATATCCTTTGGATATTTTGAAAGCTCCTAGAAAATGCAGGGATATTTTGGTGGTATTTTTACAGGAATGCTGCATAAAGCTCTTTTTTTATTTAAGCAAGGGTGGGGAACCACAGATATCTATGCTTTACCAAAAAGAAGGGTGTCCCACACATGGGGAAGAACAGTAAGGAGAACAACTCTCTAGTGCAGTGTTTCACAACCTCAGCAACTTCAGGCTGTGTGGTCTTCAGCTCCCAGAATTCCCCAGCCAGCCAAGTTGCTGAGGCTGAGAAACACTGTACTAGTGACCCCCTTTTTGCCTGTCTATCTACTTGTTTTCTTCCATGTGAAAAAGAAAAATAATAGCACATGGCAGAACACCTGTGCAGTGGCTTCACTTTCATGAAATAAGTCAAAAAGATATGCTTTGAATTTCCATCCAGTTTGCTTAGACAGATATATAGCCCCTGTATTAATGCAGAGGCCAGTCTTGAATCTGACAACTAAGTTTCCCTGAGATTCCTACGGGATCTCCCCCCAGCATTTGTGCAAATTACATTAAAGAAAGTGTAATGAAGCGTCACCCAGAATATGTACATGCAGCAGGGGGCACTAATGGATAAATCCCCCTCTCTTAGAAATTCAATAAAGATACGTTTTGGTTGGGAAGGTAACACACTCATAATAATCAACCCACTTACAGAAACTCAAGCAGCTGAGATAGCATCTCATGGCTGCATGGAGCTGGCTGGGATGAATTCCCTTTTGCCTTAGAGAAAGATTTTCACTGCCACCAGCAGCACTCACTCACACATCCGCCCACCATCCAAGTCACCCCCTTAAAGGTGCAACACCTATTAAGGGCGTACTGTAGTACAGGGTTTCTCAACCTTGGCAACTTGAAGATGTGCGGACTTCAAATCCCAGAATTCCCCAGCGAGCAATGATTTTCTCCCCTGAAATCTCGTGAAGTCCAATGCAATATATTAACATTTAATTTTAATTTTGGTGGTGGCGTACATCACAGCAATATATTAACATTTAATTTTAATTTTAAAAGAGGTGCCATACATCACAGCAATGTAATCTGTTTTGCTCCCTTAAAATGGCTTCACGTGAAAAAGAATTATGTTGTTGGACAATACTTTCCAGGTTTTCTAAAAGGCTCAGCAACAGTCAACTCTCAATAGCTAGGCTATAATCTTCATTGGAAAAATGAACCCTTGGATTGGGAGGCCCGTCTTCACCCTTGCAGAGAAGGGCTTCCCCTTCTGGCTGGGGAATTCTGGGAGCTGAAGTCCACACATCTTCAAGTTGCCAGGGTTGAGAAACACTGCTGTAGTATATATTAATCTGACTGTGCTCGTCCCTCAGTGGAAGAACTGCAAGCTCCTCTTGGATTAGCTCCTGCACATTCTCTCTCTACAACCTTTGCTGTCCCCAAGCACCTGCCTTGCAGGATGGGGCTTCGGATGCCATTTCTCCCTCTCTTTGGTCCCAGTCAGCTGTGCCCTTCTCCTCCTCAGTGGACACTGCCAGCTGCTTCCTCTCCATTTCTCCTTTCTACCTTTGTGCGTACTTTCTCTCTTGTTGAAGAATGAGAAAAAGCCCCCAGCTCTGTTTGTTCCAATTAGTTTTTCTTGCTCTTATTAACCAAGTCACCATTGGCTAACTAGACTCCTCCCACCCAACCCCTTTCTGCAGACTGACAGCACTCCTCCAATTAGACCCTCCTATGTCATTTCCTGCTGTGAGGGACCCTTGGTAGGTAGACTAGACAGAGATGGTTGGAAATAGGGGAGGGATTTCATTGGAGAAGACTCCCAACAGCCCCCTTCCTTCCTTCTGAATACCCTAACTCTAATTTTCTACCTCCATGTTGTTTACCACAGCAGTTTATATTTTCCTGTAATTGCTATCTGTTCCTCCGGATTCCTGTAACAGTATCAATTTTCTAATTCCTAGTTAAACTCCTTGCATTCAGATTTAACTCTCTTCCAAACCTTCTTGTGAACTCTGGTTATTGACCCTTTGCACCAAACATTATTAATTACTCCCAAACTATATTGCAGCCATAGAGTTGCAGATATTATAGCTGCGGTTTAATGTTCTGGTCATACAGCAAAATGGAAGAGCTTGTAAAGTTTAATAAACCCAATTTTTGCTTTGTGGGTAGCTCTACTATTAGAGTAAGGCATATTCTGGGTGTTATAATAGGAAAGCAAACTGTAGTTTATTTATTTTTAATTACTATGGTTTTACTCCTGAAAGGGAGGCACAATGTGATCTCCAGCAAATACATACAACTTCCAGTGAATACACAATAATGGATCTGATCCTGAAGCAAAAGTTATATAATACGAGGATGGACCCACTTCAGTCTCTTAAGATCTCTTTTATCTTTTACTAGAAGTCAAATTCCACTCAGCAGGACATGGTGCAAAGGCTGTGCATTTAGAATTTTCAAAATATTGAATCCACTCCAGGTTACCCCAAACTGTTGTATATAATTAGTTGGAACAGTGTCATAGTATTATATAATTGAGATCTAGTCCAACCCTCTGCTTAGTGCAAGGGCTTTGCTACAATTTGTTAATTTTTTTTCAGTCAACATACCTGCTGAATTTTCTGTCTCAGGTTTGAAAATAGCATGCCAAACCTTGCCTGGGCTAGGGTGGGGTGGGGGACAAGATTTGTGCCTTGCTCAAAAACTGCCAAGTATCTTAGATATCCCCTTCTCAGTTTATGTCATGAGTACTGATGGCAAGCAAGAAGGGGCCTCGATCCAGGGGGGAAAACACATGCATAGTACTGAGGAGTTAAGCAGCCATTCAAAGAGACACAGATCAGACCCACCTTGACTTTTGGGGTTTATCTGTCTGGGTTTTCCCACGCTTCTTCAGTTTGTTAGGATTCTGTCTTATGTAGCAGTAATAAACACTAGAGACCTACTCCTCATCTCAACGTGATTTCTGACTGTTAGGATAGTTTAGCTGGATTAAACTGAACTTGTCTCATTGATTTAATTGGTCTTACTGAACTGAATTATTAATTTTGTATATATACCTTTGAGACAGCTTTCCTAACTTGATGCTCTGCAGATATGCTGGAATTATAGTTCTCAAATTATGAGCCAGCTGTTGCCCATCTGGACTGATAATTCTGGGTTAGAATTAGAATTAGAAGTCCTAACACTTGTGGAAGGCAAGGTGGAGGAACTCAGGTGTAGGGTAATTGCATGAACCTTTGTCCAAATTAGAATGTAATACTTTGGAAATTAGAGGTTTGGTGTTTAAGGCATTTATGCCTGGTTGAAATTACAGCATTTTACTGATTCAGGTCTGGTAGGTGCTGAGTAAGTACATTTCTGGAAGGAATCACTATGGTCAGATGGAGCCTACATGATCAAATTATTTTTCATATTAAAAAAAAATATCCAGTGCACAGAAAATCTTAAGTCAGGGAGAAGTCCAGCAGCCCTTATCTGACAAACTCTTCAAGCAGCAGATATTGCAATATAAAGTCTGTTCCATTATGAAAGCTAGGGATTGAAAGATGGTGCCCATGACATCCCCAGAGGCCTTCCACAAGCCCGCAAATTAAGTTTTAAAAATTAAAATTAAATGTTTATATATTGCATTGGACTTCACGAGATTTCAGGGGAGAAAACTAAATTGCATACGATCATATAGTATTAAGATTTTGATTTGAAATTGCGTGAGAGTGTATGGATAAAATTACTGAGATATTTTGACCTGTTTTATTAAATATTTTATTATAGTGTCTGAAGGGGTCTCTCACCCCTGGTGTGAGCCCTTCTCTGCAAGGGTGAAGACGGGCCTCCCAATCCAAGGGTTCATTTTTTCAATGATGATTAGAGCCTAGCTATTGAGAGTTGGCTGCTGCTGAGCCTTTTAGAAAATCTGAAAAGTATTGCCTAACAAAATAATACTTTTTCATGTGAAGACATTTTAAGGGAGCAAAACTAATTATATTGCTGTGATGTATGGCACCACTTTAGAATCTCAGAGGAAATAACCAGATGAATCACAGTTACTGAAGGCAGATGATTCTTATCTTTCCTTATCCCCTGCTTCTTTCCTTATATTTGATTTGCCTTTATTCTAAATAATACATTGAGTTTTTATTAAAGAGATAAAGACTTGCTTTTCTTTGTGGTGGGTTTTGTTTACAAAGATAAGATGTAAATTGTGCATCAGAAAAAGCATAAATATTACTTTGTCTCAGGAATATTTTTTCTGCTAGAAGCTTATAATTAGAAACATATAGCATTCAAGAGTCTGATCTGGAACGTTGCGCAGCTATTTGTATTTCTAAAATAATGGCCATTTCTCTTTCCATGGAAGTCAGATTAAGAAACTGGGGGTGGCAGTAATAGGATGGAAGAGGAGTCTCTGAAAACCATCTTTCTCATAGCCTCATGAAAACGATTCTATGCATGTCAGGAAACCCATTATTTAGGCTAGAGATGGGTGAATATCATTTCAGCTTCATGTTCTATAAATCTGTCAATTTTGTTTCTCTAATTCTTCCATTTGTAGATTTTTTTTGTCCCAAGGATAACTTTAAAAAAGAGGCAGTGTTTATGTTTTTTGGGCATGTATAGCTTTTGCAATAATTTTCCTAATATAATAGAAAAAAGATAAAAGCTCCTTCAGATCAAGCATTACTCTTGGCGAATAAATGGATATGCCTCTGTAGTTTTTTCAGCAGCAATATACAAAATTATTTCCCACTGCCGCCATCAGGAATTTTTCTCCCAATTTTTTTTTTCCAGTTGAAATTCCTGGTGGTGTCCTATCCAATACTAACTAGGTCTGAACCTGTTATGCTCTTGTGGATTAGCTAAAGTCAGCTAGATGCTACCATCTGACTGCATTGCCAAGTCTGGGAGAAATGTGAATGTGAATTTTGATTCATGCGTTGATTGAAAAATGCAGAATTAGATGCATTCGCCTTCAGATATGATCTAAAGGAATGTGTCTCTCTTTCCTAACATGGACCATTTAAGAGTCACAAATCCAGCATCGCTCTCTAAGATTCAGATGAACACTGAGTTCTCATCTTAACCCAATAGTTTGGTAAGCACTGTAAACACATCACTGCACTGTTGTGATCCTATGGCTTCAGGAAGTCGTGGCACCTTGCAGATAAATACTGAACTAGTAGTCTTAGCTGTGTATAAACATCTAGATCTGATGTCTATGGATCTCTAGTACAACTTGTGAAGAAAATATGTGGTGTGCAGCAGGCCTGTTGTCCCAAAAGCTCTGGGTTTGTAGCCTGGCATGCAGTTTTGCCCAATAAAAGACACCAAGGGTGGAGATAATAAAATATTTATTCTGTGCAGAAGGTGCAAGGGGAATAATTTTCCAAAGCCAAGCACCAAGGCCCTCAGATTAGCAAACTTTTTATACATTTCTGCAATGAGATACAAACTAAAATTCTTGCAACAAACTCTGAAATAAAAAGCAGCTTTTCAGCTTTGAAGCAATAAACTATGCAGTGGAATTCTCAGTCTAAGATAGGCGAGTGTTGCTTTACTATCTTAGCATGTTTATGTGTTTTGCTTATACCTATGCATAGCACCCTTATCGGTTACCTAGTTACTAATTTGCATCATCTAACTCTTGATTCTTGCTCATGCACACTGTCACTTTTTGCACACGTCCCTACTCTTGCTCACGTGTGTTGTTAACTTTTTGCACACGTCCCTACTATGCACTCATTTTGTTGTTTATTCGTTTAGTCGCTTCCGACTCTTCGTGACTTCATGGACCAGCCCATGCCAGAGCTTCCTGTCGGTCGTCAACACCCCCAGCTCCCCCAGGGACAAGTCCGTCACCTCTAGAATATCATCCATCCATCTTCCCCTTGGTCGGCCCCCCTTCCTTTTGCCTTCCACTCTCCCCAGCATCAGCATCTTCACCAGGGTGTCCTGTCTTCTCATTATGTGGCCAAAGTATTTCAGTTTTGCCTTTAATATCATTCCCTCAAGTGAGCAGTCTGGCTTTATTTCCTGGAGGATGGACTGGTTTGATCTTCTTGCAGTCCAAGGCACTCTCAGAATTATCCTCCAACACCACAGTTCAAAAGCATCGAACTCTGAAGCCAATATCATTATTTATTCCATCTGTCTCACCATCTTCCTCTAATCAAAGGGGTAGAAAGTTGTCCATCCGTTGTGGCCTACGTTCGGTCAGGATATCATGTCATGGAATTGCATGCTATTAATGGAAGGGCTAAGTGAGTAGCCATTCCTTTTTCTCTCTTTCTGCCATTGTCTTGTTTCTGCTTCTTTCTTCCTCTCTGATACCCACTTTTCTGTTTCATCTTCTTCTTTCTTCCTTGCCCCCTCCCATTTCCTCCCACCTCCTTCCGAACTGCAGTGGCAGGGTCAGATTGCTCTAGTCAGAGCCCTGAATCGTCCTTGGCATTTGAAATTAGGCCAAGTGCTGACCGAGGGTTTTGAGGTGTCCTGGGACAAGAAACTGTTATGTTCTCAAGAACTTTGTGGGGTGGTTCAGATTTAGAAGGTTGTGAGAGGCCCGAGGTCATGCGGTGAACATTTCTCCCTGAAACAGAATTTGAATCCAGGTCCTAACATGGGGGCCCTGACTACTACACCAGGCAGACAGTGCACTTGAAAAATAATCAGTATATTAATGTCCTTGTACATTTGTATGCTGTAGGTCTCCTGCTCTATTTCATGCATTTTCCATACCTAACAAGGATCTAGAATTCAGCCAACTATGCTCTTCATCATATTGGAGTTCCCTGCTAAGAAATGCTTTAACTATTGAAAGGATATTCTGAAAACAACATTTAAAATTATGAGCGTTATATTAAGGACTTAAAAAGGCATTTTAAAGGATCAATAAGAGTCTTCCAACAACATGTAGGCAAAAGGATATATAGGCGATGAATTTCCCAAGTGATGAATTTGTCTCAAGGTCTGACCTATTTTCTTTCCATTGATTTCCACATCTCCTTTTGTGAATATGGTAGCAAGACAAAAGAAGTCCTGGGTGCAGCATTTTCCAGGAATAGGCACTTAGCTTTTAAACTGATGAAAGGTAACCTTGTATTCTGCATTAAAAAAAAAAAATCTGCATGTTCTGAATTACTAAAGAGCAGAAATGCTTTTGCACTGTGTTAAAATGTGCTGATATTTCCGTTCATGTAATGATGCACATATTCAGTATTCATATACCCAGTTGATGAAGTACGTATGTGCTGATAGGAAGGCCATTTCACCCATTATATAGACATAAAGTGGGTCTAACAAAATTTTCCTGTAGCCCTTTCTTTAGTAGTGATATTTTCAGGCAGTCTATAATCCTTTTCTGTATTTTGACATTAGTGCAATTTTGTAATCCTGACATTTCTTCCCTCTTTTCCTAGAATGTATTATTTGGGGCATATTAAAACAATTCTTATGGGATTTGTCCTCCAATGATCTGGGGATCAAATTCTTGTATCTTGCAGAATGCATCACCTCCTTTTCCTGCATGTTGTGGGCACAGCATACAGTTTTGATGGTAAAAGGTAAGGTGAGCAAACACTGGACCATCTCCAAGCAACCCACACTATCACATTACTACAGCTGATGGGGATAGTATAAACTTTGATCAAGCAACCCGTGGGTTGGTATGCTGTGTTAACCTTATCTGTCTACTTATTTTCTGTGCTGTACTATTTGTTTTTTAAAAAAGAATTTTATAAAGTTTTGAATAAAGATAAAATCTACAGAAAATTTTAAAAAACTACAAAGAAAAAAGAAAAAAACTAAAAAAGTGTGGAAACACAAGAGAAGTTTTTGTTTTTTTTTAAGAATTACAAAAAGAGGTGACTTCCGACTTTAACAGCAAGGATATACAACAATTTTCCATAATCAATCCCTTACTCTATATTAAACCAAAATCACATTATTTCTATAAATCATTCCATTGGCACATTATAAAAATCACTAAATTCAGTTGCTGCATCCCCTTATATTAAAAGAAAAAGAAACACACACACACACATATGTATACACACGCACACTATATATTTTAGATATACACAGACACACAAACGCACACACATACATACACACTACTCAACTTCCCCCTCAAAGATAACATTTATTTAATTATTTCCTTCCTACTAGTATTCTATATATTCCTGTCTACTACAATAAAAATCAGACTAAAAACATATAAATTGTCTACCGTTATACTTGATAATTGTTGTTTATTCGTTTAGTTGCTTCCGACTCTTCGTGACTTCATGGACCAGCCCACGCCAGAGCTTCCTGTCGGTCGTCAACACCCCCAGCTCCCCCAGGGACGAGTCCGTCACCTCTAGAATACCATCCATCCACCTTGCCCTTGGTCGGCCCCTCTTCTGTTTGCCTCCACTCTCCCTAGCATCAGCATCTTCTCCAGGGTGTCCTGTCTTCTCATTATGTGGCCAAAGTATTTCCGTTTTGCCTTTAATATCATTCCCTCAAGTGAGCAGTCTGGCTTTATTTCCTGGAGGATGGACTGGTTTGATCTTCTTGCAGTCCAAGGCACTCTCAGAATTTTCCTCCAACACCACAGTTCAAAAGCATCGATCTTCCTTCTCTCAGCCTTCCTTATGGTCCAGCTCTTGCAGCCATATGTTACTACGGGGAACACCATTGCTTTAACTATGCAGACCTTTGTTGTCAGTGTGATGTCTCTGCTCTTAACTATTTTATCGAGATTTGTCATTGCTCTTCTCCCAAGGATTAAGCGTCTTCTGATTTCCTGACTGCAGTCAGCATCCACAGTAATCTTTGCACCTAGAAATACAAAGTCTTTCACTGCTTCTACATTTTCTCCCTCTATTTGCCAGTTATTAATCAAGCTGGTTGCCATAATCTTGGTTTTTTTGAGGTTTAGCTGCAAGCCAGCTTTTGCACTTTCTTCTTTCACCTTCATCATAAGGCTCCTCAGTTCCTCTTCACTTTCAGCCATCAAAGTGGTATCATCTGCATATCTGAGATTGTTAATGTTTCTTCCAGAGATTTTAACTCCAGCCTTGGATTCCTCAAGGCCAGCTTGTCGCATGATGTGTTCTGCATACAAGTTGAATAGGTAGGGTGAGAGTATACAGCCCTGCCGTACTCCTTTCCCAATCTTAAACCAGTCCGTTTTTCCATGGTCTGTTCTTACTGTTGCTACTTGGTTGTTATACAGATTCTTCAGGAGGCATACAAGATGACTTGGTATCCCCATACCACTAAGAACTTGCCACAATTTGTTATGGTCCACACAGTCAAAGGCTTTAGAATAGTCGATAAAACAGAAATAGATGTTTTTCTGAAACTCCCTGGCTTTTTCCATTATCCAGCGGATATTGGCAATTTGGTCCCTAGTTCCTCTGCCTTTTCTAAACCCAGCTTGGGGATCTGGCAATTCTCGCTCCATGAATTGCTGAAGTCTACCTTGCAGGATCTTGAGCATTACCTTACTGGCATGTGAAATGAGTGCCACTGTTCGATAGTTTGAACATTCTTTAGTGTTTCCCTTTTTTGGTATGGGGATATAAGTTGATTTTTTCCAATCTGATGGCCATTCTTGTGTTTTCCAAATTTGCTGGCATATAGCATGCATTACCTTGACAGCATCATCTTGCAAGATTTTGAACAGTTCAGCTGGGATGCCGTCATCTCCTACTGCCTTGTTATTAGCAATGCTTCTTAAGGCCCATTCAACCTCACTCTTCAGGATGTCTGGCTCTAGCTCACTGACCACACTGTCAAAGCTATCCCCGATATTGTTATCCTTCCTATACAGGTCTTCCGTATATTCTTGCCACCTTTTCTTGATCTCTTCTTCTTCTGTTAGGTCCTTGCCATCTTTGTTTTTGATCATACCCATTTTTGCCTAGATGTCTGGCTCTGCCTCCAATGTTTCTAATTTTCTGGAAGAGGTCTCTTGTCCTTCCTATTCTATTGTCTTCTTCCACTTCCGCGCATTGCTTGTTTAAAAATAATTCCTTATCTCTTCTGGCTAACCTCTGGAATTTTGCATTTAATTGGGCATATCTCCCCCTATCACTGTTGCCTTTTGCTTTCCTTCTTTCTTGGGCTACTTCTAGTGTCTCAGCAGACAGCCATTTTGCCTTCTTGGTTTTCTCTTTCTTTGGGAAGTATTTTGCTGCCGCCTCCTGAACAATGTTGCGGACTTCTGTCCATAGTTCTTCCGGGACCCTATCTACTAAGTCCAGTCCCTTAAATCTATTCTTCACCTCCACTGCATATTCCTTAGGAATATGAGTGAGCTCATATCTAGCTGATCTGTGGGTCTTCCCTAATCTCTTTAGTCTGATCCTAAATTGTGCAAGAAGTTTGTGATCTGAACTACAGTCAGCTCCAGGTCTTGTTTTTACCGACTGTATAGATGTCTGCCACCTTTGGCTGCAAAGGATGTAGTCAATCTGGTTTCGGTGTTGTCCATCTGGGGAAGTCCATGTATAAAGCCGTCTCTTAGGTTGCTGGAAGAGACTGTTGTTATGCACATTGAGTTATCTTGGCAAAATTCTATCAGCCTATGTCCTGCTTCATTTTGTTCTCCCAGGCCATGCTTACCTGTAATTCCAGGTGTCATTTGACTGCCCACCTTAGCATTCCAGTCTCCCGTGATGAAAATAACATCTCTTTTAGGTGTGTTGTCCAGTAGGTGCTGCAGATCCTCATAGAACTGCTCTACTTCAGCTTCTTCAGCATCTGTGGTTGGGGTGTATATTTGGATCACTGTGATGTTAGATGGCTTGCCCTGAATTCGAATTGAGATCATTCTATCATTTTTTGGATTGTATCTGAGCACTGTTTTAGCCACTTTACTATTAATTACGAAGGCTACTCCATTTCTTCTGTGGTCCTCTTGTCCACAGTAGTAGATTTGGTGGTCATTTGATGTGAAGTGGCCCATTCCAGTTCATTTCAGTTCACTGATGCCCAGAATGTCTATCTTTAATCTTGACATCTCACCAATAACCACATCCAATTTGCCCTGACTCATAGATCTTACATTCCAGGTTCCAATGGTGTGTTGATCCTTAGAACATCGGATTCGCCATTCACCACCAGCACCGTTGGCCACTAGCCGCCCTTTCGGCTTTGAGCTAGCTGCGTCATCACATCTGGGGCTAGTTGAACTCATCCTCTGTTCCTCCCCAGTAGCATTTTGACCATCTTCCGACCTGGGGGTCTCATCTTCCGATGATATACCGACATATCTCTGGTTGTACCGATCCATTTAGTTTTCACGGCAAGAATACTGGGGTGGGTTGCCATTACCTTCCCCAGGGATCGCATTTAGTCTGACCTCTCTGTCATGACCTTCCCATCTTGGGTGGCCCTTCACGGTTTAGCTCATGGCATCATTGAGGTGCTCAATCTCCAGCACCACTACAAGGTAACGATCCTTTGCTGAAGATGCACTCATTACTAAAGCTTTTTACAATGTTGTCTCCACCTGGGGGTGTTGCAAACTTTTGAACCGTAGTGAACTCTTACAAAGGTGTCTCTACTCTACTGCACAGCTGTCAGAAACTATTTCTACTGCACAGCTGCGTTTATTTATTTATTTTACTTTTTCTTTTTCCGCTTGCTGCCTCATCAGGCCTGTGCACACAACTGTAAGAAGAAAAGGTGGACAAGCGAGAAAGATATGAGGGCCTTATGCCATTTTTAACCATACAGTATCTACAATGACAGATTAAAAAAGAAAAGGCCAGAGTTTTGGTTCCCATTTACAAGCAAAATCTGTTCTTTGCAGGCCATGAACTTTTTTTTTTTTTTTGAGGCTGGTTGTTCTTCAGAAGGTTGCATTCAGCCAGCTAGAGGAAGTACCAATCTTTACTGTATTGTGATTTTGTCAGTAAAATCACTCAGAGCGTCTCTGTGGCTTCAAACAAGAGTTTAACTGCTAATGGAGCAAAACTATCAGACTATTTTCCTTCTTTTTCAGGAGGTGAACAGCACAACGATCAGACTGGGTAGGATTAGAATGTCACATAGATTGTGTGATATGTTTTGGTAAGGAAGATAAATGGAAAGAGGTCTGGGATGAAAAACAGTGGAAAGAGGATGGAGCATATGAATAAGGATGAGTTATCTTAGCAAGAATGAGACATCCCAGTGGTGTACACCATATTGTTGCCTCACCTGGAATGCTAGATTCACCCAAAGGATGGCCAAAGGGTGAGGTGAATTTATTTGGTTACAGTCCTATATCTGCTGGTTGAAGGATCATAATAGCAGTAGGTGACCCAAATCCCTATTTTAGATTGGATTGAAAAAGAAACTTGGCCAGCTTGGCATCAAACTCAATGTGACACCATTTTTAAAACATAAAAATCAGTGTTTAATGTTCTATTTATGTTTTGCTTAAATATAAAATCTCACATGATGGGAGGCAACATGCACAATTCTAAATTAACATGTTGAAACAGATACAGTAGCTATGGCAGCAATACAGTATTTCTTCCTTTTCAGGAGATGTGGCTGTACCTGGGCAAAATACATGGCCTAGGACTTGGTTACTTGAGGACCACCTGTCTCCCATAGTATCTGCCTGGCCAGTTTGATCTGGCAGGGTTGTCATGCTCCAGATTCCATCGATTAAACAATGGCACCTATTGGGACCCCGGAAGTAGGCCTTCTCTGTAGCAGCGCCTGCCCTCTGAAATGAGGTTCCCCCTGAAATTCAAATGGCCCCCACCCTACTGAGATTTTGAAAGGCTTAAAGACCTGGCTCTTCACCCAACCCTTCAGAGAGGACAACTGATGCCCCTTTGTTCCTTTCTGTTCCCCTCTGGATTTGTTTTCTTTGCCATCATTGTTCTTTAGTCTTGTGCTGTTTTTGTGGGTTTTGCACTGTTCTTTGTTTTTAAATGTTTTAACAATTGCAAACCACCCAGAATTGCTGGGAGTTGGGCAGCACATAAATTTAATAAATGGTTATTATTATTAAATTATGAAAATCCACTTCTTTCCCTGATTATATCCAGGTACTGTTTTCTGTTCCAAGTACTATATTCAGTGGCTACAATATGGGCAGCATTTGCCCTGTGATCCTGTTCTTTTCAAGTGAATCAGGAAGCTACTAACTATCTTGCTTAAGCTTAACAAGTACTTGCGTGTAGCATTATTATCCTACCCTGTCTCAAAGATCCTATCATTACTGTCCTTTTTCCTCAGAGCAGTCCTCCAAAGTAAGTCCAGCTGAAAGGAAATGGCTGGCATTGGTTCACCCAGCTAGATTTGTATCAATCCAGGCACTTTTACCACTACATGACACCATACTTGAATAGTTCCCTTAGGAGGACTAGTTTGACAAACATACAATATGCTACAGAACATGTCCTGTAGCTTGCATGATATTACAAAAGTTATTTTAATCTACTGTATATGATAAAGAAGAAAGCCTTCAGTTATCTGCCATACAAAATAATAAGTAATGTGTGCTAAGTAGACTGTGACTGAATTCACCACGGGCAAGTTTTCATTCCTTAAATGTTTCCATTCCTTAATTTAGCCAATTCATCGATAAAACATTGCAGCCCTATTTCTAATGCAATATTATTGTGGCTGAGGTAATAAGCTAAGTAAATGGAAAGTTCCAGAAAATGTGAAAATATAGGTAAAATATTATAATATTATGATAGGATTATACAGTATGCATTGTTTGTTTATTAAATGTATCTCACCTTTCTACTCTAGCAAATGCTCTAAGCAGCTTACAAAATTTAGCACCATACTAAATCTAGAAAAAATAAAATTAATACTAAAGTCAGTTAAGTTTAAAAGCCTGGTGAAGAAGGGAAATCTTTACTGATTTTTCGAACACTGAGAGAGTTGGGGCCAAATGCAACTCTTCAGGAAGTACATTATATAACTGAGGGAAAATACAGTGAAAATGAACCTCTGGCAACAGGAGTTTCTTCAAAATAGCTCCTCTTGCAGATCTTAGCAGTTGGACAATCATAAATGGAACAGTGTTTCCTCAGGAACTCAGTTCCTAAACCATTCAGGCCATTAAGTCTGATACTAACTCTTTAAATTGTTCTTGATAAGCAATTGGCAACCAGTACAGATCTTTCAGTATAGGTATCATACTACCTGTTCCTTGCACTGGTTAGCAGCTGAACTGCTTCATTTTGCACCAGCTGCAGCTTCCAGACACATTTCCAAGGCAGCCACTCATACAGTACATTGCAGCAATCAATACTGCATCCAGACATAGATAACTATTACTAAATATGACTGGCTGAGGAATGGTAGAAACTGGTACTGTAGGCATAACTAAGCAGTGAAAGCTGTGGTTTTTCACCAAGTGTGTGGGAGATAAATTGTCTGCTGGGCCATTTTAACATTTTTGGAGCCTGGATGTTTATGTTTAATTCTTTCTAGTTCAGATGCCAGTCTAAAACAGACCTGTGAATGATTTGTCCCTGATATCAGAGTCACCCGGACCTCCTTCTCTTTTCAGATCACTCATGCCATCCAAAAATATGAAATTTAATGTGTCCCTTACTGCCTGCATGTAGCCAGATACCAGCTGAGACAAGTCCACGGTTGCTACAGACTGCATGAAATTCTGAAGCCCATGACTGGGCATGTCAACATTTCCTTGGACAGGGAGTTTAGATAGGCCACTGAGATCTCCCTGGTTAGAAGAGAGGTTTTTGGGCAGCAGCAGTGTGGACAGTCCATTAATGGTTCCCTTTATTAGGAGTATACATACTTTTTTGTTGTTGTTCTTTCAAGCCCAGGACAAACCATCACATTCCACAGGTTCTGCCACTTGCTTTTGGATTAGTCACACTTCAGTAAAAGTGAAATCTAGAATGCTTTGGTAGTTCCACGTTTCAGAAGAAACAAAACCTAGATGGGTGAAGAGGTAAAGCTGGTCCATGCCACCATCCTATTCCATCCTCCCTTCATCATCTCCCAGCATAGCATATTTCTCTGGCCACCCTGCAGCTTCATCCAGCACCTTCCCTTTGCTCCTTCCCTTCAGATGTCCCCACTGCCAATGTCTAGGGCAGTGTATTCCACCAGCCCACAGCCCCCAAACTCCCAGTGCCTCCCCCTCCTCCGCCCACTGATGTCCCAGCATAGCATATTCCACTTGCCAGTAGGCCTATGTACATTTTTTTGCACTTCTTTGACATAGATTTTATTGCGGATGCCAGAAAAAGTTAAACAGTTAGTGTGTCCTCCTTTTCCCCCATTTGTCCTCCTTTCCAATTGTCTGGATTCTCCTTTGCCTGTTCCAATATCTGGTAACCCTATTCCCAGAACTCCCAATGTGTTCTCTCTCCTGCTCCTCAGCAGCCACCTCTGGTACCACCACCTGTATCCCATCTGCCTTCCCCCCTTTTCCCAGCATCTTTCCTCTCTCCCCTCAAAAACTGCCAAGTCCCAGCCTGGCATCTCCTCCTTGGTTGGCCTGCCTTCCAACCTTCCCAGGACCACTGACAGCTTCCCCTTTCAGTTCCAGGCCCAGGAAGGTGATGGCCTCTGCAAGGCGTGCAGGGTCTTAAGTCTGATGCTGCAAGGAACCATTTACCTCAGGTAATAAACAGCAATCACTACCAAGGCTTTCGTTCCACCTGGGCCATGTGGTCATCTTCTCAGCCAGTACTTCCATCTCTTATCAATATACCATTTTATGGTTTCTTCAAATTAAAGTCTGCATTGTACCAGTCCTTTCTCCTCCACACTCTGTCTCTTACAACCTTACTATGATTTATCATACTGTATATCCTCTCCCACCTCTGCAGCTATTTTTTCATTATTGCTGTTTTTCTCTCTTTTCTACCCAAAGAAAATACGGGGTTGTGCAGGCCCACCAATTCTTCAAAGACAATGAGCATTTTGTCTGCTAATCTTAGACTTCTCTCAAGGCACAGGCTAGAAGGCTTTGCTTGAGGTGTCAGTGTGGGGGCAAGACATAGACTTCAATCCTGAAAGTTAGGGTGCAAGTATAGGAAACATGAAATGAAGTAAATTGATATGGTCGCTGGGACAGGCAGATCTTCATATTTCCTATGCACGCACTGTGTGTGTGAGAGAGAGAGTGAGAGAGAGAATTAGAATATATCTTTTCTTTGCAGTTTTTAAGTCATAATGATTCAGTCGGACAAACAAGGGGGAAGAAAGCCAGACTGGTGTAGTGGTTAAAGTATCAGGCTAGAAACAATTACATTTCTTCTATGGCATTTACAAAAAGCTGCCTCTATTTATCTGTGTGATTTCTTCATATATAATGGGCAGTGAAATACCACAGAATTTGTTCAGTCTAGATGTTAACAGTTTCCTTGCTGTTTGTTCAGAGGAATCTTTGCCACAAAGACCCAGTTTTGTAATTATGTGTAAGAAATTATGGGCTGTTAATTTCTTTACAGGACATTGTTATAAATCCAATAGCAAGAATACTCTTGAACATAAATACTGGAATTAGAATAAGACATGTATCTTTCCATTTTTTGCAATGATAATGCTGAAAACAGAGAATATCAGGAATGGCTGAAACTGATTCAGATGTGCTGGTGAACAATTGTGAAGATTCAGACATAAGTACTATGAAATTAGTGCCTCTTCACAAGCTGTGCTATTGCAAAAGACATGCAAGAACTCTCCAGATGTTGCACTGGGATATCTTCTGCTTGTCACCAATCTCATATTCAGTGTGTAGCTTGCAAACTCCAGCCACTATGTCTCAGAGCTTAAAATAATTTATCCATAGGTAGTTATTGAGTCCTACTCCAAAATGATTTTACTGTATCTCTGCTGTCGATAAAATAGTTAAGAGCAGAGACATCACACTGACAACAAAGGTCCGCATAGTTAAAGCAATGGTGTTCCCCGTAGTAACATATGGCTGCGAGAGCTGGACCATAAGGAAGGCTGAGAGAAGGAAGATTGATGCTTTTGAACTGTGGTGTTGGAGGAAAATTCTGAGAGTGCCTTGGACTGCAAGAAGATCAAACCAGTCCATCCTCCAGGAAATAAAGCCAGACTGCTCACTTGAGGGAATGATATTCAAGGCAAAACTGAAATACTTTGGCCACATAATGAGAAGACAGGACACCCTGGAGAAGATGCTGATGCTAGGGAGAGTGGAGGGCAAAAGGAAGAGGGGCCGACCAAGGGCAAGATGGATGGATGATATTCTAGAGGTGACGGACTCGTCCCTGGGGGAGCTGGGGGTGTTGACGACCGACAGGAAGCTCTGGCGTGGGCTGGTCCATGAAGTCACAAAGAGTCGGAAGCGACTGAACAAATAAACAACAACTGCTGTTGTACATGTACAACAGCAGAGATACAGTAAAATCATTTTGGAGTAGGACTACCTATACCTATAACTACCTGTACCATGTTAACTACCTACCTAACTACCTATAACTACCTGTACCATGTTAACTGTGAATCAGGGGAAACCTCATGCAGAATCTTAAAACTTGCATCCTCACCATACATGGAAAATCAGCATCCTTCCATTTCTGTCTCCTGCTATAGATGAAGCTTGCATGCCATCCAGGTTTGCTGTTCTTCCTTCCTTTCTGGGCGGACTGTTACCTGAGAAAGCCCTTGAATGTAGCTTTGCAGGCTTGTTGGCATTTGTGGAATACTGTATTGCATTACTAGAATAGCACCAACATGAACTGAATGGCTTTTTTTTTCTTCATTGGGCTTTGGAAGTTTTGGGGAAAGGAGGGGCAAATTCTATGACTGACGAATTTGGGGCAGAGAGATAGCGCTGGTTAGCTGAGACGTTCAGCCACTGCCTGGCTTGGGAGCTCAGCATGATGCTAAATGTGTTTGGGATTCATGGACGGTGAGGACAAAGTGGGAGAATTGTTAAAGTGTGTGGGAGAGCTCATTAAAGACTTCAGTCTACGACGGCGTCATCAGTTTGATGCAGCCCCGTGGGATTGATATATTTCTCCAAGCAGTTATAGTGGAATTGCTATTTGTATAATGCAGCAGGATGTGCTTGCTTTGCTTATTCAAATGTGATGCCTGTGTGTAACTTGGTCATAGCTGCATTTTCTACTTGCCTGAAAGGGAATTACGATCTGGGCAGTACAATTTGGGCGGCCTATTTTTAAAGCCCTTCTTGGCAGTTGGCATCAGTAGCCCAATTGTAAGGTCAGACTTCCTTGCAATGCAGGCAGGCATTGTGCCATGTTGTCAGATGGGCATGAGATTAAAGAGCATGGGCCTGCTGTGCTGGGTGTACCATAGTGAATGCTGAACAAGACACATTTGTGCGGCAGCTTCATTTTAATTTCACAGCCCTTTGTTTTTGAGATGTCAGTTACTAATCCGGCTTTGTGGATTAGGGTTTAAAACAAAAACCCACCTCCTTTTTACAATTGACAAAAACTACTCAAATGGGAAGAGAGTGTGTATGGCGGGGGAGACCCTTTATCCCACATGGCACCCCAACCCCTTCATGGCTTATCTGAAAAACAAAATGTTGTCAGATCCTGCTTGGTGTATCAGAAGTCATTTTAAAACATGGCAGAGTGCAAATTCGTATCAGTCATGCTTTTCATGTACAGTTTTCTAAAAGACAAAGATGTACCCTGGGATCCCCTTCCTCATTTGTCTTACATACCATTCATCGGTACCCTGTGCTCTAGTTCTCCTGCCATAGTCTGTAATTCAGGACTAGCCCTGACAGAGCTTCCTATTCTTCCTCCCTTTTATTTTAAGTGACCTTTAAATCTCTGGCACAGAAATTCTGAGCGTGTGCCCCAACCCATCTGGCTTAACTACAGGATAATAGTTTACCTGTTGGTAAACCCAAGTCTATCTCATAATTGCCAGGATAATGTGATTTAGGATTCAATACTTAACAATTTTCTGCCTGTTTGCTGTTTGTTTGGGGGAGTTTTATACAGTCAACTTGATGCTTGTTGGCCTCATAAGGATTTTATAAGTATATTGGTACTGGCAGTATTACCTTTTTCTAATAGATGTTCAGTGTCATGCATCATTTAGTACAAAACTTGATGATATGGCTTTTCTTGTTCAACAGAAAAATTCATAAGCAGGTATTTTGTTCACTTAAATGACCCCTGTGTTACATAGAAACAGGAAGGTAAAATGTTTTATATGTTTTAGGTCTTCCCTCTCAAAAGTTACATATATTGCAGTGTAAAAGTTTTACTCATTTTATAACTTGGTTTGCTTCTACTTATATGCATTTTCAGGAAGGTTTAAGAAGGAAGATGGCCAATGTTGCACCATGTAATTAATAAATAATTGAAATAAAAATATTTTAAGGAACATATATGAAAATTGTGATATTATACAAATCATCCTATACCCAAGCTCAAAACATTGTTAGAGAATTTCTCTCCCCTTTTAAGAAACTTGATGACATGATCTCCCCAACTTTTCTGCTCTTAAACAGGGTAGAGATTTTCAGCAAATCACTGGTTCATATCTCTGGTTTTAACTCTGAATAACAACAGCAACAATTAGAAATGTGCATGGGACATTCAAACTTGGCTATGTTGCCACTGGACAAAATTCAAAACAACACTTATAATAAGAGGCAATAAGAACTAAGCATGTTCCCCTTCAAGGGTCAGCGGGGTAGCAGTCGATGTTGATTATGGCTACCATGTCTGGGCTAAAAAAACCAGACAACTACTAGATGGGAACAGAGTTTTCTCTATTTCTTTGCCACCATCTAGCAATCAACTAAATTTTTGTGGTCCAGAATTGGTAGCCCTAATTCTGATTGCTACTATGCAGTCAGTTGCAGAAAGTTTGGGAAAATAGCTGATTTTAACATTTATTTGAAAATAGGGAGAAAAAATTCCAGACAGGACAGAACAGATAAGTCTGTATTCTTACCTATAGTAGGATATAAGGCAAATGCCCAATGCACAGGTCAAAGAGTGACAGGTCAAAGAGTGACTCTTCTCATAATTCTCTTAGCAGTTAGTAAGCACTTCCCAGTTTTGAATGTGCCATTCATCACAGTGCTATGAGTTTTCTTCTGTTGTCTGTAAACATTGCACTTCTGTAGCATTACTGGTTGTAGGAGAAGGCTGATGGTACTTAACTGCATGAATAGCATTCATTAACATTATGACAGTGAAATGGAAACACCCATCCCACTATGATTTTTGCCACACTCTGCTCATGATACCAGCATTTACAGCTCACCAGCAAAGTTCAAGAGCCAATCCTATATTTATTTTATCTATTTAATTTGTGTCCTGCATTTTTACTTTAATGAGCACTCAAATACTCCCAACAAACAACCAGACTAATCAGATAGCTTTTCAATTTCTTAAACCCACCCCAAAGTTCAATATCAACAAAGCATAAGAATTTTTTTTAAAAAAAAAATCATATGGTGTAGCAGTTCAATCTTCATGCTGCTTTTCTTGCTGGGAAATCCTTGTGAGGTCCAGCAGCCAGATGTGTAGACTATTTAGTCGTAACAAGTCACGTTGCCCAGGGTGCACCATGAGGAGGCTAGTCTACATTGCACCGAGTTGGGCTGAGAGACAGGGACCGGCCCAAGGTCACCCAGCCGGCCTTCATGGCTAAGACAGGACTAGAACTCCCAGACTCCTGGTTTCTAGCCCAGAACCTTAGCCATAAGCATAAGAATAATAGTGATGAATACATGTATCTCAGAGTTGGATTGTTAGGTTCTTGGTGTTTTCTGAGTTTGGAGAGAGAGCACTAATGATGTTACTCAGTCTGGCAATGAAATGTCTGCAACAAGAAACTGAAGACTATATATATATATATATATATATATATATATATTCACATTCACATTCACATTCTCAGGTTTTTGTGGGGAGTGGTTCACAGACTTTTTTAGGCACTTTCATATGAAGTAGCAAGTAGCTTTGGATGAAATTTTGAATCACACAAAAGTCAATTATAGACTAGTTTTGAGATTCTCTTTCTATGTAAGCGTCATTGATACAAACAAGGCTTGCTATCCAATTTGAGAATTAGAGCATGACCTCCATCAACTCTTCTGGAAGCTATACAAAACATTGTGACCCATTTTGAATTGTGTGAGCAATGTCATATGGAAGACTAAAAGCTGTTAGATCACAAACATAAAATATTGTTGCTCTGTTCTTATTGGTTTGTTTTTCTTTCTTTAGCTCAGCAGAATTCACCAAAAATCCATGAAGGCTGGTGGGCTTATAAGGAGGTGGTCCAGGGAAGCTTTGTTCCAGGTAAATGCAATATTTCTTATCCAATCATTATGTGAGTTGTTACTATTTTATTCTGGTGTATATCATAGCATGTGGTGTTGGCTTTTATGTTTAAGAACTTCAGAAATTCAGATACATACAGCTGTGCACTGCAACAAAAATCACATAGCTCAATAACTGGATCAATGTGATAGTTCTTACTTTAGATGAAGCACCATAGTTACATCTGTAGAAAACCCTGTGGTTTTCCAACTTTATTGATTTTCAAATTGTGTTTCTTAGGTCTGGGAGAAAAAAGAAAGTCTGCCCCTGCTTTTGGTTGTTGTTTCATATATTCAACTTACACTAAAATCTGCAGAATTCTTCTTTCTATAAGATTGTTTTTAAAACTTTTGGGAATTCTCCAGAAAAGTATAACCAAGGAGATAGAAAGTAGTGGTCCTAATTAAAGGAAAAATATTGGAAATGTACTGATCACTGTGTGGAGGAACCAATTCTGGTTTTGCTGTACTTAAACTATTCTGATTATTGCAAGTCAAAAGTTTTAAGTGTCTGATTTTCCTCCTGTTAACTCAGGCTTTTGTAGGATTGTTTTGTAGGATTGTAGGATCATTCCCCCACCCTCAAGGTGCGATTGGCCCCAACCCTACTGACCTTCTGGAAATCCCTCAAAACTTGGTTTTGTCAGCAGGCTTGGGATCCCATGTAAATAGGAACCCCACGAAATCATCATATTGTATGTAAGATTTTGAATGTACTCTCCCATGGTTTGGGTTATATTTATGCTTTTTAATTGTTTTAATCGTTTTATTTAAATTGTGTGTGCCACTCAGAGTCACATAGATGGGCGGTTATATAAAGTTGACCATAAATAAATAAATATGGCATCTGCTTTCTTATGAAATTAACTGATAGTTTGTTTGGAATTACATACTTTTAGAGATATGTGCACTGAGGTAAACATTATAAAGCCAGGAGAATAAATCCATGTAGTTAAGGACATGTGATGAGTGTATACTCCTTTGTACATGTCCAGTGTAGGTCCTAATACAGTATATGGAAGGATGAATGGTTATAAATGTGCACCAACTCCTTGAGAATTCCTGCCTGATCGTTTGTGAGATAGGGCTTTAAAAAAAAAACTTGTTACACACACATTTGCTATAGGAAATTGGCCTATGGACAGAAAGGAGAGCTTTAAGTCATAACATAGGGTGGTTCAACTTTTTTTAAGTTGAAGGCCAAGTTGAGTGACATCCAAAACAATGGTATAAGTAGGATATAGGATCCAGGATAAAAAAAATGTGTTTAAATTACATTTCATATAATCACTCCCCATTTGTTCAATCATTTCTCCCTTTTCTCCTATCAAAAATTAGAATTGGATAGCAATTTTTAAAGGGGCAATGGAGATAGTATCCAACTCTTCAGGAATCTACTTGTAGCTCAGGGGCCTTGGGTTTGCAACTCAGGTTAAACCAAATAAAAAAGAAAGCTTTTTGCTCATGTTTTGATCCTAACAGCGAAGAGATGTTCACACCAGTCTCTGATCTCTTTAAATGTTAAAGATCTGAATTAAAAAATAGAAGTTTGCTTTATGAAGGTCCATAATATCTAGTGACACTAAAGTTTCTTTCATCCTGGACTTGGTGACTTATGAGTTTTATAAAGTAGGGAACTACTCTGTGAATGTCCTTGGATGCAGATCATTTAAATACCCTGAAAACCTTATTTTCCCCTGCTACCTCATCCTCTGTTTGTTTCTTAAATGTTGATACTGTAGTTTGAACCTAGGGCATTCTGCAGGCAGGCAGGCAGGCAGGCAGGCAGATAGAGTGAATTAGCAATTCTCAGAACTGAAAGCTATAACTTTCACACTGCAATAAAAACACTTGAATTTAACAAGGACAAACAAGCACAAAAGCCCACAACTGTCTTTCAAGAGTGCTGAGCAACTACAAATCCAACCTCAGCTTGGAATGACCAGCATATGTAAAGCTATTCTCTAAACATATCGAAGTGCATGAGGTCAGGCTTCACAACAGGGCTCAACAATAAATCACAGGTCTCCAGTTCCATAACCCTAAATTCACAACTCAGGAAAACTTGACCATAGACCCCCAACAGAAGAGAATATATGTAGCTCAGGATTGAACTAAGGAGTCCTTGGTATTCTCTAAGCTTGGTTGTTTGCTTGCAGATGTTTTATTACCCAGCTAGGTAACATCATCAGTGCTAGTGAGTGTGGGGTTTTCTCCTTGTTTATATACAGTAGCTTGTCCTGCCAATTGTATATAAACAGGGAGCAAACCTCACACTCACTAGCACTGATGATGTTACCTAGTTGGGTAATGAAACGTCTGCAAGAAAAAAACCAAACTCAGAGAGCACCAAGGACTCCACAGTTGATTAAAATCTTTACTGTAAGCAAGAATGAATCCTCAACAACAGTTGATTATCCACTGCAGTACAAAGCAGTTAGAGGCTATATATATCTATTATTGAGTTTACACATCAGACTTTTTTTCCTACTCATCTGAATTAATGGATACTTGCCTGGCCGCTTGATGGTCTTGGGAGGTGACTGCTGAAATATGTTTATTCAACAGTTCTCTTTGCCTTGCAGCACCAGCTCTTTTGCCCTCAACCCTTAAACCTCCTCCTCCTCCTCCTCTATTTTTCCTTTCTTCAACTGGAACTGGTTAGATCTCCCCATTTTCATGGTTTTCTCCTCCTCCTTCCTTGTGACTCAGGAGAGCAGGAGGGGGAGTATGTCCCTTTCTTTTTCATCAGGAACATCTCCCAGTTCAGGTCTCTCTATCTTAAACTATGGCTGATGTGCAGAGGACAGGTAGACATTTCATCCAATAGCTAAAATGGGGCTTTCTAAAAATATGTTTCGAATTGTGGGCCTATGTCAGAAATCAGGTGACTGGGCAAATTGTGGTTCTGGAAACCTGTTGAATGAACATATGAGCTGTTGCAGAGGAGAGGCCTGTAATCAGTGCTGGATCTAGACTTCCAGACTGTTTCTTAGAATGCAGTCCCTTCCAGAGCAAGTATTTATCCTGAATCTTGAAGTCCAGCTTCTGGAATAAAATAAGCAGCAACTCTGCCTTGTCTTAATTCAGCTTTATCTTGTTCTCACACTTCCAGCCCATTAAGTTCTTGAACTGCTTTCAGGAAAGGAAAAGTATACTAGGTATTGTTGATGTATCTGGACTAACTGCCTCGAAATAAATATCCTATATGATCCTTCCAGCATGGGAGACAAGATGGGAGACAAGATGGAAATTTGCAGGAGCCCTAGGACAATTCCCAAGAGGGTTAGACAGATCTACTACCTTGTGATAACACCCAAATAGCTAAGAGCCACAGAAGGCAGGGCCTCTAACCTCCAGGAACTGCAAAAGGATGCTACTGTCAATACTATTAAGTCTACTGAGACATCCAGGACTATCCCTCTCTCGTTCTCTCTCCTAGTGCAGATCATCCACTGGGTGACCAAGACCATTTCTGTGACAAATACTGGCAGTGCCCAAACTGGCAGTGGGATGGATATAGATAATCTGTTTCTTCCAAGAGTTCTGGAGCTACAGAGCTGCTGCTTTCTTCCCCAGCTTGGCTAAATATGACCTATAGTTGTTAGAACAGGTCAGCTCCCAAGGCAGCTACTTATGCAGTAGCCTCTCATCTGCTGCAGAGAGAAGTTAATCTCTGAAATCATTGACAGGATAGGCTCATTGGAATCCCTTCTGACTCAAGCCAGAGAGGGATCTAACGGGCAGGTTGTGATACCAACTGATCCAAGAGCATTATCCACTTCCTTGAAAGACTAGCTATAAAACTGGCTCCAACACAGGCCGGCAGAACAAATTCTGCTGCTTTAGAAAAACAGCTTTGGCAGCTGGACTTCTGTGATAAAATAGGAGTATAGCCGTTGTGGATGCTGGATGGGCTTCAGTCCCTGTCCCTGACTAACAGATTTGCTCTAATTGTATGCTGGAATATGTGCACCTTGGAAGGCTCTTCATAACATGCAATTGTAGCCTGATCTCTTGCACAGTAGTATGTATTGGGCTAGCATTGCAAAGCGTTTTGGAATTACACATGCTTGACAGCTTCTGCATAAACACAAACTTTAATGTTTCTTCCATGCATGGTGGGGGGAAATGGATCTGCTGAACTCAGAATATGTTTTTGCTTTCTGTTTCCGTAGTACATTTCCCCCCACTGGCAAATATGCAACAGGCTGCTTTGCCATACCCTGTATGTTTTACCCCTTGTCAGGGGGTGGGGCAAAGAGAAGGGAATTTTTACACACATGTATACACAGTTTTCTATTTACAACAATATTTAATAGATACAGTGGCCTTAGTTTAACAAACTATACATACATAGTTCTATACAGACAATTTAAGAGGGGTCTTGACTGTTGCATTTCCTCCCTCATGCAACTTCTTTTGTGCTTTCACGTCTGAGGTCAGTTCTGTCCTAGGGAGGAGAATAAGAAAAGGGACATATAATTCTTTTCTGAGCCTCTTGGATTCCAGCAACAGTCAAACTGCTTTCACTGATATCTGTTCTGTTCTCCAAAAAACGCAGTTATTTCCGCCTGCCAGTTTGCTTAGTGGATCTCTCTCTTGGGTCCTACTTACTTCTGCTGGGTCTCCAACTGCAAATTCATCCTTCTTGACCCATGCAGTCTCACCAGTCCATATTGCACAAAAATAACAGCAGAAATGCACAAAAACCGCACCTCCATTACTTAATGCTTCTGCCCTTTTATATGTTTGCAGCTAAAAGGCAAGTGTTGCTTAATTGAATTAAGCATGAAGCTTCTTAATGTTTATGTGACACTAAGCCTGATTTTGGCCCGCCCCAAAAAAACCTTCAGCTTGAGACCATTGCATCATCCCAAGTCCTTCAGGACAATGTACCCTGCCATACCTCTGGCCATAAGAGCTTATATGAGGCTCATTATTTGCCACTTGTCTCATAGTCAGGTTTGAGATTTCCACATATCATCTAATAAAGTTTGGCCTTCTGGCCTCTTTGTCAGAACCTTATATTTGACAAGAAAAATACTTTTCTGAAGTAAATACCATTCATTTGGAGTTTGAGAAATAATCCTGCTTTCCCCTCCCCCTCCAATTTGGAGCAAAAAGCAAACATTCTGAACATGACTCTTATATGAGAATTCCTTGAGAATCTTGTGCCAGTTTAGTGTTTTAAAAATCCTTCAATGTGGTCTCATGTATCTCCTACTACAAATGAGTTTAGGAACATTGTGGGAGGCGGAAGCGTCTCTTGCTAGATACAGCAGGCCATGGAGTAAGTGTCCTAGCTTGTCTTGGTCATCATCAAAGGTTCAGATCAGGTGATAGAGTTGATCTGATCATTTGAAATATAGAAGTTTAGGCATGACTTGCCTGGGAAAAATAATGGCTAAAAGTTAAGAAGATTATCATGACTTGAGTGGGAGAAGTTAATCTGATTTTCACTCATGTAAACAAAGCAGACTAGATTACTATCTTTCCATATTCAGTGATAGTGGGTTTTCTGAGAAACGTTGAACAGGAAAATATTATATTGTCATAAACTGACTGAAAAAAGGAGCACAAGAGTTTTGCAGTTCCTTAAATATAATACAAAGTTTTGTTGATTACAATCCTCTTATTCAGATGCAATTTCATCCAGAGTTGCAAGCGTGTGTTTGTATGTGTGTGTTATTATGTGCAGGGGTAGTGGGAGGGGACTTTTAAACAGTCCAATCAAAAGAAAATGAAATGCAGAAGGTACAGATTATGATCAGTATCTTATTAACAGTGACCATTTGTAAAACAATTGTTGAAAGTTGATTAAAGCATGCTGTCCTAACAGTGAGACACACGCTGAGATGAGGAGTAGTTCTCTAATGTTTATTACTGCTACATAAACAGAATCCTAACAAACTGAATAAGCGTGGGAAAAACCCAGACATATAAACCCCAAAGGCTAAGGCGGGCCTGATCTGTGTCTCTTTGAATGGCTGCTTAATTCCTCAGTACTACGCGTGCGCTTTACAGCCTGGATGGGAGCCCCCTGCTCGCCATCCTTACTCATGACACATGCAGCATAAAAAAAGCCTTTGTCATTGAAACAACAGGAGATGGCATTGAACCTCTTAACTGTAGTTTAGTTGCTTCCAAAGAGACATAAGTGTGTGGTATAGAAGTAGATATGTGTCTGGTGTGTGACTTGTTGGTATATATGTATGTGTAGGCAGGCATGTCATCACTAGCCATGAAACAGTGTCCATCTTTGCTTTAATTTGAGGAATACTAAATACTGAACCTGGGACAGAAAGTCTTGTAGTCTAACCTCTAATCTTCCCTTTTAAAAGCATTTTTGTTAATCCTTAGTATAATGCTAGTGGATAATTTGAAGATGTGTTACATGAGGAAAAGTGAGGTTTTCATAGATTTTTTCCAGTGTTATTTACTTTTTTTCATCTGTTGTTTTATGTGATGTAACCTACCCATAGGAGTTTGTGGTTTCTAAAGCTTGTGGACCATCTTAAATACTGTGAGGAAACAGTTTCTTCTACAGAGAAATAATTCTGTATATTATCAAGAAAATAGTTCCCTGAGATGGTTGTTCTATTGAAAATTAGAAGAAGATAGACAACTTTTTCTCTCCAATAACCTCTTTTCTGCTGCTTAGGAAAGCCAGCTATGCTGGTTTCCATTAGCCTTGAGATCCTGAAAGGAGTGGCTACCTTGTTAACAAAATGCTCGAAAATATTTGTGTACACATTGATTCCTCAAAAGAGATGCATGTTATCTTAACACACTGAGTTCACTTGTGACACTCCATGATTTTAATCTTCTCAGTTCCAGTAAATATGAGGTCCCCAATACGTTGCCTGAGGATCCCAATTCTTCATGGAAAGAAAACTCTTGTAGGGACTGTCAGGTTCCCTGTCCCTAGCTTCTGACATTTAATTGAACAACAGATGGGAAACTGACTTCTGGGAAACAAAGCACTCAATCCACCATTGTTGTCATTTCCAGGATTCTTTCTGGGCCTCAGATGGGCCCCATAAGTTTTCTTCAAAAATAAAAATGATGAGTGGCTACAGCCTAATGTTTTTTTTAAATATGTGCTACCAGCCCCCAAACCCCAATATAACAACAGAAAAGCAAAGCAAAAATATGTCGGGGAATAAAGAGTGTATGGTGGAAGGGGTAAAAAGGGTAAAAGCATTCTGGCATATGGGTGTTTTGGAAGAGCTTATACCAATCAGAACAGCCATTTTGAGGCTAGGCACCTCTCCCAAGCAGCCATACTGCAAGAACACCCACAACACCTTCTTAACATTCCAGTTGTGTCCGCTATCCAAACAAGGGTCAGGGACCTCTATACTCTGCTGGAAAAAAATTATTTTGTTCTCCTCTCCATTTTTCCAAGAGCTTTTATGTATATATAAGAAAGAGTCTTCAAAGGAAATGATTTACTGTCAAGAAATCTTTGCTCAAAAGCTATGATTGCTGCCCTGTGGTTCTTAACTCAAGCAATTCCACCTCGCTTAGAGATACATTTGCTAGTTAATGTTTTTAGAAATGCCACCAAAACCTTTGGCAAAATAATGCTATTTTTATACTTCACTTCCAATCACACAGAAAGTGTAGATTACATAAAGCCATAAATACATTAATATCGTGGTTATTTTGTGCTCTCAACTAATTAGCATCATTTCCAGAAGCACAGAGCAGGATCTCTACTCAAGGCTAGATCAGCACCAACCCCTTGGAAGCATTTGGAAAACCTTTTAAGACCTGGCTATCTTGGAAAGCTTTTGGGGACTGACATGATAGTTCCTACACTGCAGAATGTGATTATTATGTTATGATATTCCTCACCATGATGGATTTAAAGGTTATTATCATTTCCAGTTTTTGTACCATATTATTTTCATTTATTGTTTGAATTTGTTTTATTGTATCATATGCCTTAGAGATTCATTTATTATTTATTTTTAAGCCCAAATAAAATAAAATGCATTTTTTGAAACACACAAAGAGGAAGCATATTTTAAACCTCGTCTAAAGTGTTATGTCTATTCTTACTACTTCTTCAGGGGATGAGGAGATGTCAGGGGATGACAATGAAGAGCCTGGTTTACCTCTTCTGTCCCAGTGGAACCTGAAGCAGCACTACTCCCTATGACATTTTTGGTCTCTGCACTCGAAGTGCCATATTGCAGGGCCAGCCAGCACCCTGGAACAGTGTTCCCTCTTTCCAGGAGTCAGAATCATGACGAGCACTGGCTAAGCTTGGGAGGAGCTAGTTTATAAGACTCTATTAGAAAGTGAGATGACTGTTGGAGACAACATTCATGTCACCCTGCCTTGCATGCCCACAGTGCAACCTGAGCCCTTAAACTGTTTTACAAGATATATCAGCCTTTGCCTGGAACATGACCACTGTTCGAACCTGCCTTTCTTGTATACAGTGTTGTACTTGTTGGCTTTGTGTCCACAAACTATCTCGAATCACTCTTTGGCTTCATATTTTGGTAGGATTGATGTATTGGCTCTCTGTTTTGGCTCACTGACACGCCTCTCTCTCATGGGATCCCTATATCTCCATGGGACAACCAAAGTTTGTTTTCTGTGGAATTTGTAGGCCGAGCAAGACATGCAGCTTTGCCTTCTGTTGCTTGCTTCTTACATAGACTGCTCATGTGGGGCTGCTATATGAATCAACACCCCTTACTTAGATTCCACTGTCTCATCTCGATGGTCCCAGCAAGCTTTTCTATGCTAATATTCTAAAAATGAATTCCAGTCAGGGCATCTGCCATCATTTGGCATGTGAGATAGGAATTTTATTGGAATTAATTATCTCAGACCAGAGTTTTGCTGCTGTGACACCTCATCTCATAATTTTGACTTTTGTATAAGATGGATGATGGGAAGCGCAATTGCTCCTCCAGCGCTGTGATTTGCCATTTTGTAGCATTAATCTTGCATTGTGTACACAGTTCACAGCCACGGGGTCTGGAAGTCATCCAAGGAAAAGAAATTGAGGAAAATGCCAGCCAAAACTTGATTTTTTTAAAATTTCACTTTCTAACCATTTTTTCACAAGTTTCTTACGTATAGTATCAGTGTCGACAGAGGATCCATTGTTAGTACTTCCCTGTCACCCACCCCAGTCAGTATAAAGCAAAATGTTCTGCACTAAGCAGAACAATCTATCTGCCTCACAGGGGCTGTCTGGTATTGCAGCCTCCAACTCTCCCAGCACCCTCTTAATGACAGACTGGGAGGCTAGAAATTAAGGGGAATATTGTTTGTTTAGTTAGCTTCTGATAGAGGTGACAGATACCCTCTCTAGATTTGGTGTTCATGACTTCAGATCTATGCAACGTCTCAGTAATTAATTGGTATTGATGAATCTGTCAGGTACAGCCTCTCTTTTATTTTCAGTTTCAGTGGACACATCTGTGGAGGTTTTTAAGTTATTTTTACTAATGCAGCCATTTTATTCTTCTGTGAGACAACTACTGCACAAAGTTTGGAGAAGTTCAAATCAGGAAAGATAATTTAGACCACGTATTGATTTGAAAATGCAAAACTAGGTTAATTCATGCTAAAACACACCTTTCTCATACATTATACTTTTGCTAAGGCTTCCTTGTTTGCAGTAGATGAGGATTTTGTGGCCATCATGATGACCACAGAACTGAGAGCAATGAAGCAGGCTGTGATAGTTAGAATATGAATCTGTCTGTGTGGTACATGAACAAGACAGAACACAATGAAGAACATGTAATTATACCTACAGTGAACAACAGTATTGCCAGCAGAGATTTTTCTGAATGTTCACAGTAGCCCTTTGACAAAAACAAGCAGTGAGAAGTACAGCACAGATGATATCTGTCAGCCGTATCAAGTAGACCAGACTAAAAAGCAGCCACCATGCAGACCTAAAGCTACTTTTGTTAGAACAGCTATTATAACAGGATCTTGCAAGTCTGAGTGTGCTACCTTTCCTCCCTCTTTTGGCTTCATGAGAATTGGTGGGGGAGGTTGTCTGAGGTGTTTTTGCAAACTACTTTTTTTTTGGTTTGGGCTCAAGTTTCATTTATCTGATCATTGCCTTGGTAGCAGATCTTCAAGGCCCCTTTCTTCACTATACTATGATCCCTGTCTCCAGGGAAATCCTGAGATGAAGAGGCGTTCAAAGGAGAAGGGGATATTTTAAAAGGTGACTTCAACTGTCTTCCTGAAACAGCAGCAACCCCTGGATTCCCCCATGAGTACCCTGCTGAGCAGCCAAGTTAATTTTCCTCTAGCTCAGTTGCCCAAAATCTCACACTGCATGTACACATTTTATGTCACCTTGTTTACGACTCCAATCATTTCAACAACACTCATGCTTTTCAGTTTTGCAATCTGAGATAGTGGAGCAGGGTGAGGTATTTCTGCCTGGTGGGAACTCCTGCTTCTCAGCTACTTGATCTGTCCTGTCCCTGCATGTGACAGGCCAAATGCGTCAGGGCAGGTGGTCAACCAGAGATTGTGGGTTTTTTTAAAAAATGTTTGTTTGCTTTGACCGCCCTGCATGGGAAAGCAAACATGGGAAGCTCTGGGTAGGAAGAGGAAGACCAGTATCAATTGTGGGTGACAGTAGTGCAGTGAAGAGACCATGGTGCAATGGAGATAACTGAACACCATTGCGCTATTCAAGGAGACTGGATAAAAAACCAGAGAGAGAGAGAGATTTTATCCTAAATTACTGTGCCTTAGAAGACAGTCCTGGATTATGCACTCCCCACTTCTGTTTAACACAGGGTTTCTCAGCCAGGATTCTGTGGACCCCTAGAGCTCTGTGAGAGATCACTAGGGGTTCCGTGGGAGATCACAATTTATTTAAAAAATTATTTCAAATTTGGGCAACTTCACATTAAAGAGGTAAGTTTCATTCTTTATTTTTAGTTTAAGGACACTGTTAATGCGTATATACAGGCCTGCACATGAAACAAATAATTTTGCAACTTCTGGCCTATATTTGAGCCTGAATGTGCAGGCGTTCCCGGAGGCCTGAAAAATATTTCAAGGGTTCCCCCGGGGTCAGAAGGTTGATAAAGGCTGGTTTAACATCTACATGAAGCTATTGGATGAGGTCATTCAACAGCAGAGGGTGAGGTATCTTCAGTACGCCAGTGACAGTTGTACGCTTCTGTTCCTGGCTGGCCAAGCAATGTGGAGGCCCTGTCCCAATGTCTGGAGGCTGTGGGGGTCTGAATGGACAACAAGAGGGTTCAGCTCAACCCTAGGTCCCCTAGCAAGATGGAGTGGCTCTGAGTTTTGAGCCCCCTGGATCTGGAATGTTCCACCCTTAAGTTTGGATGGGATTTCATTATCCCAGACAGACTTCATGCACAATTTAAGGGTCCTTCCTGTGCTTGCAGCAGCTGCTCACATATGAAGCCCTACATGGCATGGGGCCAGGAGGGACTGCCTTTCTCTGATCACTTCTACCCACCCTATCAAGCCTGGCAGGAGGGGCACGCTCCAGGTCCTGTCAATTAAAGGGTGTCAGCTGGCAGGGTCCAGGAAGCCTGCTTTTACTGTTGCTGCATCTGCCCTCTGGAGCACTGTTCTCCCCAGGATTAGACTGATCCTAATCCTTTCAGAAATCCTTTAAAGCCTAGCTGTTCTCCCAGGCATGGGGGTGGGAGTTTGGGTGAACCTGTGAGATGTTAATTATTGTTGATGGCTACCACATTTTTGTTTTATTCTTGTCGTATATCCTTTTTTATTTTTATTTTCATTTTGTATTGTACAGATGAGATGTACAGATGAGAGCTGTTTATGCAGTGTAAGTGGCCATATAATTGAATAAAAGAACTAAATACATGTATGGTTTTGATGATTAGAAAAAAATAGGTAATAGACAAAAAGAGCTTGTTTTTGCAACCATAGAGTAAAAGGTAATTTTGTGTTTGTACTTAAAATTGCTGTAAAGAAAATCGGAAGCTACTTCTTTCTATTTCTTTCTATTTTTTCTTTCTGCACTTTTGCCTTTTTCTCTGTTTCTTTACTTCTTTCTCTTTTCTTTTCACTTTATATTAGTTCTGTTAAACTTTTAACTGTTAAAAGTTGAATAGGAATGTCATGAAATTCAATTCACTTCACAATGTTTGGAAGTTTTCAAAATCACAATGCTAGAAATTCAGCTAAGAAAAATATGTGGCATCTTCTAAATACTGGTTGTAATTCCCATTTTTTAAAAAAGGGACTTCAGGGCAAAATATTAGAAATTATAGAACTGTTTAATGACTGATCCAAGGAAATAGCAACATAAGAAGTGAATTTATCTACCCACTGAAGACAAGATGTGCTGATGCTGTATCAGTGGCTTCAAATCTTGCCTCAGTAAATGTTCTGACTTCTCTGAGGTGTCAACACTTATAAAGGTGACCCAGGAGACATTGATTGCTTGGATTTTCAAAAAGCTTTTTGACAAAGTCACTCATTAAAGACTTGTGAGCAAACATAGCAGTCATAAAATAAATAGGTCCTTTCTGAATTGATAGCTGATTAAAGAAGAGAAAGCAAGCAGTAGGAATAAATATTCAGTTCTTGCAGTAATGGAAAGTAAACAGTAGGGTCCCTCAAGCATCTGTACTGGGACCAATTATTTTTAACGTCTTTTATAGGCAGCCTGGTTTTGGGGATGAACAGTGAGATGGCCAGGTTTGTAAACAGAACAGCAAATAACTTAGGGTAAATAATCTAAGGAAAGAGCTCCAAAAACTGGAGGCATGGGCATTAAAAAGATAAACATCATTCAGTATGAGCAAGATTTACAGTAAGTCATGCACATTGGGGCAAAACAGATCTAATTTCATATATACACTGCTGGTTTCTGAGACTGAGCTAATAGTAATTGATCAGAAAAGGGATCTTAGGATGGTGATGGATTTCCCAGTGAAAGAAGCTATTTCATTGTGCAGCTGCCATGAAAAAGGCAAGTTCACTGTTGAGGATCATTAAGAAAGGAACTGAAAATGAAACTGCCAATATTGTAATGCCTTTATACTAATCCCTGGTGCAACTAAGAATAATGTGTACAGCTTCAGAAAATATTGTTGAAAGTGACAAGGTCAGAAAAGAACAACCAAAATTAATAAGCGGCTGGAAGAATTGTCCTGTGAGAAAAATATTTGGGGGTTTACAACTAGAAAAGAGGTAAGGGGGGACTAATATGATAGATTCTGGCTATTCAATATGGCACCCAGGAATGCAATTGTGTCCATGGCAACCCATGGTGCCTGCCTGGTTTCCTGCCTCATCTGATATTTTACATTAAAAAAATGTAATTAAAATGGGAAACTGGGAAAATGTTAGACTTTAATATCATTTTAATTTCCAAGAATGCCTCTGGGCCCCAAATAGGCTCAATAAACTTTCTTCTAAATGATGGATAGGACTCCAGTCCTAAGTTCAGAAGTGTGTCCACCTACCCAGAAAAATGACAAACAAGCACCAAGCATCCTGGGATGGGTTGGCAAGCTAGAGTAGATGGGAGATAGCCTTCTGATCAGTGCTTTGTCCTCATTTTGTGACTGAGTAAGCTCCCACTAGCTCTTTTACAAGAGCCCGTACAACATGTTCCAAAAATTATAAATGTGCCCACTAGCCCAAAAGACCTGGGACTCCTGCAATAAGAAGTTTATAAAGTTATGGGGGGGGGGGGCGGATGGACATGGTTTTTGTCTTCTTCCCTCTCTCAAAACATTTCCAAGAAAGCTGAACATATGATGACGTTATGACCACAAACTTAATGAAGGGCATCAGTAGATATGAAATATAACTATATATTGCTTCTGATATCAGAAGTACCATAGAATGCTGCTGCTTATAAGCTTTGCATTAGCATTTAAGTGATCACAATGGGAAGAGAATGCTGGCCTAGATGGGCCTTTGGGCTGAACAAACATGGCTGTTCTTACAGACTTGGGTCCTTTAGTGCAACTGTATTCCATATTAACATTCTTCTGGTTAATAGTTCCCTTGCTCTCGCATAATTTTGTTAACCTTGTTGACATATTTATTTCACCTTTTTTCAGCAGCTGAACTACATACAAATTAGGGCATTTGCTCTCTGGTTTTTCTTTTTCTTGTTGTTGTTGGTTAATGGGTAGAAATTTTTACACAATGAAAGCCCTGGTTATAAGCTACTGAAACCCAAAAGTGTACATACTTGGTAGTTTTCCTGTGTGGAAATATTCATTGAGGAGAATAAAGCTGGGCTGAATCTTGCATCCTGGATTCATGAGTTTATTTACACAAAAAAGACATTTACCTTTTTTCAGGAGGTCAAAAGTATTTGCAACAGAATTTATAGATTGTGGGGGAGACTAGACACCTGACATTGCATAGCACTGGGTAATTTTCTCACAAGAAATAAAGGGAAACACAAATAGGGTCTTTTTAAAAGGCTTTTTTCTTTTTTAGTGTAGACCCCCTATGTAATTACACAGCTACATTTTCCTGTACTTATCTGAACAAGTGATCATATAATATTACATGGTTAGGGGATCATTCTTACCAAAGTCTTCCAACAATGTTTCAAGGAAGTCTGGAGACAGAATGAAAGTACAGCCACTCCACTTCCCCACTGCAACTTCTGGAACAAATACATACCCACTTCTATTCTCTCCTCTTTAATTTGCCTTTCTGCAATCCTTGCAAATGGGAAAAATTAAAGAGAAGCTAGTAGTTTGAACAGAACGAATGGAGAACTAACATCATCATTCAGCACAAATGTTTGTTATATGTGTAGGCATATTGGTGAAATTATTATGCTGTATTACTTAACTATATAACACTATGTTCTCTTAATGATGTTAATCCAACTGGTTCTACTGCTGATGATAAGCCTTCTGTGTGTCAGAACTTGCAGACTGGAATCTCCTCCTGCCATTTTAATTCTGCTAGAACCAAGACCATACAATTGCGTGCATGTCACCAATCAGCTTGATAAGCAAATGAGGGGCATTGTCCAGAACCCAGCAAATGTACACCTGTCTTTTGGCTTTAGGCCCTCAAAAGTATTGTAGGTCCCCAATGTTAATCACAGAGATTTCCCAAAAAGGGTGTTTATAAAAGAATTGGGGTGGAGGGAATTCTTGATTGTCGCCACACTGAGCCTTAATTTTCTTTTTTATTTCTTTTAATTTTTTGGACACTGCACTACATTTGTTTTTATGTATATTTTAATGGTAATTTTTAGGTGGTTATGTTTTTAGTGTTATTTTATTGTAAATCATCCAGAGTCCCCCATTGGGGGAGATGGGCGGTGATATAAATTTAATAAATAAATAAAAAATAAATCATGTGCTTCTTCTCTGTTAATTTTTCATTCAGCTGGACTAAGCACAAAGCACCTCAAAGAATATTACATGTCTGCACTCCAACTGCCTGTGGAACTGATGAAGTATTTAGAATTCTCCAGGGAAAGTAAAGCTTCCAGGATGTTTAATGTACTCTTTAAATTGGTTAACTGGGATATAAATTAAAATGAAGTAATAGAGGAAACGGACTTCCTGGGGAGAGTTTCACTTCATGTAACTTTCAGTATTATGGTGGCACTGGTACGCAGTGAAGCTGAAACGAAGTCTGGAGAGTCTGGCTGTGATCAACAATGTAAGCCAATGCAATCAAATGGACATTTGTCCATAGATACCAGATGGACTTGGCAAATTCTATAAATCAGGATGATTTGGTTTAAATCAGGATGATTTGGTTTAAATCAGAATGATTTAAAGCTTTGAAATAAGATAGGGATTTGTTGCTGATTGATGATGATGTTGTTATGCACTTAGTATACTTCCTGAACATGTAAATATGCTGTTTGGTGCTAAATAAAATGTACACTGACAACTAAGTAAGAAATTTCATACAAACCAGGAATATATTCTGAAATTTTTGGCTAGCCCTCTAGCACTACCTATTTATATAACCCTAGGATGGACAGAGGCATTCAGCCTGGTGCGCTCTGTATACATGGGACTATATTAAGCAAGGTCCCTTCCTTGGAAGTAAATCCCATAAAGTAAATATGCATAGCATCAGATTGCAAGTATTCAGAGCTTCCTAGAAGCATAAGTTAATAGTTACTAGGTAGTAGTGAAAACCAAATAATCATCCATGCTTTTTGTTAGGAGCAAATTCATAAACATTCACACATCCTAAAACACAAAGAATAGAAGAATATAAAATGGAAGTATGAGCTAACAATATATTTTATATATTAATATAACAATGATTGATCATGATGTGATACAGTATAATATTCCCTAAATTCAAATGCAGGACTCAATTAAATCTGAAGGAAGCTCAGCTGTTTCGGACCTACCATCCATGTCATTTCTTCTATGAGACAACCTTGAAGTAGGACAGGCTGGAAGTTTTGGATCTATTGAAACTAAAGCTTATTTTTTCTGACAGATCCTCAGAATTTGACAACTCAAATACATTAGCACTCACATAGATAATTTCCTCACAAATTAAAACCAAATGTATATGCCTGGGGAGAGAATAAAAAGACTGAAGAAGAGAAACATCTTCTCCTCACGCTGTCTATTTAAGCCTAGAAAGTTCTGAAAATTAATCTCAGCAGTTAGGATTGCTCTGTTGCGTAAATTGAAATGCTTTAAGCTCCGAAATCCATTTTTTCTCTCCTGTGTGGAATAGCTCAAACAAGCTTGTTTGCATAAATTTACTTTTCCTTTTAAAGCAGTTATATTCTCAAAGAGATATAATCCAATTTTATTTTAACAAACTAAAATTCATCACTCTAATTTCAGTAACGTTAGTGATTTTTCTTAATCTGACCCAAGTTATCTATTGTATTTCTCATAAAACTATGTGTTCTAAATGTAGCCTGCATGCCAGACTTCAGGCTTAAATGCAAAATCCACATCCCCACAAATTAGAAATGGCTCTTTGTCACATACAGTACATAAAGTAAGTTATTCCAGCCCTTCCCTTTGTCAGACACAGAAAAGATTTGGTCTTTTCAAAACAAAGAGCAGCACTTAGTAGAAGTCTGCCATGAGAGACTGGTAAAGAAGAAGGTTCATCATCTCTCCCAACAGCCTCTTATTAACATTTTGGAATCTCAAGGTTGCTGGAGAAGCCCAGGTAATTGAAGCAAAGGAACATGTGCATCAGAAAATTTCCATTTTTGAAGAAATAATAAAAGGTATAGCCAGGCTTTTTTGCTAGTCTAAAAATATACTGTTGCTGTATTGTGCTAAGCCCCATGTTCTTTATTCCTCTGTACAAGTTATGGAACTGGATGTTTAATTTCAACCATCATTGATACTTCTAGTCCATGAAGATAAACTTTGTTTTAGAATCTCCTATGATCTGTAATAATACATTATTATTTGAGGGACTGCCTCTCCTTGGTTACATCTACCTATCCCATCAGGACCAGCAGGAGAGGCATGTCACAGGTCCCATCTACAAAAGATTGTCATCTGGCAGGACCCAGGAACTGATCCTTTTCTGCTGTGGTGCCCATCCTGTGAAACGTTATCCCTCCAGAACTTAGATTGGCCCTGATCCTCCTGGCCTTCAGGAAGATCCTGAGAACATGGCTCTGCCACCATGCCTGGGGGTTTGGCAATTGTGGGGAGCTTTTATAATGGCTGTGTTGAGCTGATGTAAGGAGGGATTCTGCTATGGATCATGATTATTTTTGTTTACAATGATTATTGATGTTTGTATATGTTTGCATACTGTTTTTTAAACTTGTTTTTACTGGATTGTTGTTTTTACCTGCTGTGAGCACCCAGAATTGCTTAGATGAGATGGGTGACCTTACAATTGGAAGAAGAAGAAGAAGAAGAAGAAGAAGAAGAAGAAGAAGAAGAAGAAGAAGAAGAAGAAGAAGAAGAAGGGGGAGGGGGAGGGGGAGGGGAGGGGGAGGGGGAGGGGGAGGAGGAAACCACTCTACTTTCTTTACAGAGACTTTAAACAAAGAGCTCTTCATTTGTAGCAGCATTTTGTAGTCTGTTCAAAGTATTATATTTTCTTTTAGATTTTTCTTTTTCAACTAATAGGCAGTTGATGTGTGCCATGATCTGGGCAGCTCTGTAATTTGCTTTCTTCCACATTGGATGTTTGATTTTAATATTTAAAATGAAAAGGGGTTTTTTGTACATTTTATTATTTTTTAATACGGTTTGATTTGCGTAGGTACAGGTAAAGGTAAAGGTTTTCCTTGACATTAAGGCCAGTCGTGTCCAACTCTAGGGGGCGGTGCTCATCTCCATTTCAAAGCCGAAGAGCCGGCGTTTGTCCGTAGACACTTCCGTGGTCATGTGGCCAGCATGACTAAATGGAATGCCGTTACCTGCCTGCCGAAGCAGTACCTATTAATCTACTCACATTTGGATGTTTTCGAAAATTGTTTTATCTCCTGCAGAGGGAAGGAATGGGTGAATTCTCTAGTCATCAAGCCTCTACACAACCAGGAATTAATTCAGCTTTTGCATTTTGATCTTTACTGTCCAGAAAGAGTTACAGATATGACTTTGGGATTACAACTGCATGCACCAATAGGAAGTCTTCCAATCAGTCCATTCACCATCCTTCCTTTTTATCCTTCGCCAGCCGCATTCTCTCAGTATTCTCTCAGTATTCCATCACACATCATTTCAGCCCTCCTTTTGTTGACCTGTTAGGTTTCTGGGTCAAATGTGACTTGCTGCGTGGCAGTTACCATTATCTCTGATTGCTGTTTCAAAGTTGATTTCCTTATCTCTTCATTTTGGTCATTCTGCTTTTTTTCCCCCCTTCTCTCAACATTTTAGTTCTTGTAACAAAAGGCAGTATAGGTTGTGAGAGCCTTCTCTCTCTGACAGACTGGTATCAGGGGGTGGATGCCAGGTGAAGTGCACCCTGGATGATAGGTGGTAGCTGCAGGAACTACCACACACTTACTCCAAAGCAGGAGGTGGGCCCAGAATGTGAAGACTATAAAGACTTCTGAAAGAAGAGGTTTGGGAATTCCAGTCTTCCACCTTGCAAACCTCAGCAATTCACTATACACAATTTCTCTTAAATGTCAGTGCTGCTAAATGTTCTTGCTGCCATTGGTGATTACATATTATGTAAGCTTTAGTCTCCATGAAATCCATACTAACACTTATTGCTTAGCTGTTTATTGTCAGGATTTTAATTAATAATGTCAACTTAAAAATGACATTTTAAAAAAGATATTGGGTATTTTGAGCATTTTAGCACTATACCACAATATGGGAAGCCACAAGTCATGGAAGATATCAGTGTTAATCCATCTACTGTATCTTAGTTTTTTTTATTGGTTTCAGTCCTTGATATATGTGCCGTGTTTTGTGACAGAGTTTAGAGGTGGTAATAAAACGATTGATAGAAGGACAAATAATTGCAATTAAGATAGAGCATATGAATATTTGGAGACATGATTGCTTGATTATGTACCATCAAGTTGGTGTCAACTCTTAGTGACCACATAGATAGTTTTTCTGCATGATGATTTGTCCCTAACCTGGTCTTTCAGGTCTTCCAACAGTGCACTGATCTCCATTCCACCTTGCAACTGGTCATCATTTTCTTCTCTTTCTTTCCACCTTCCCCAAGCATTGAAGCCTTCTCCAGAGAGCTAGGTCTTCACATAATCTGTCCAAAGTAAGATAATTCGGACCTGGTCATTAGTGCCAAGTGAGAACTCTGGGTTGATCCATTTGTTTGTTTTCTTGGCTGTCCATGGTATTCTCAGGATTCTTTTCCAGAACCAAAGTTCAAAAGAGTCAATATTCTTTCTATCCCACTTCTTCGAAGTTGGAGACATGATATATCAAAGTATGTAACAAAGAGACTTTGACTGAATAGGATTTAGGCTTCAAGGTAAGCCATTTTAATAGTAGTATAGAGTGTTAGTCTCAGTTGTCTAAAACAGCCTTCTCTTTGGTTGAGCTGGCTACATATTTTTATGAACATGCCAGATGGTCACCCAATACAGTTACAAGCACCTATGGCCTCTGGATCATGTTGAAAAGAAAGGTGAGAGGATTGCACTAGTAGTAGCCATAACCTGTTAGACCTAAGCTGAGTGTGTATGTGAATGTGAAGGAATGAAGTAAAAAGCTTAAATGGGTATGTGAGTTAATCAGTGAATCAGTGTGGATATTGCAGATAAGAAAATTTCACCTTTACTTACTGCATATTATTTATATTTTTAAAATTAGACTTTGCCTAATTTTAGGCTTGATAGGAATATCTTGTGAACCTGACTCAATACCCAATTCAGTATTAAAAGAATATTATTCACACGTATTCTTCACTATGTGAAGCATACATAGTGTTCCCCACAATGAGAGAATGTGGCTGTCCTGCTTGCTGAAGACTCCATGGGCACTTTTGTAACTATCCTAAAACAAAATTTTCAGCTCTTTTTGGTCTCTCTATTTTTGTTCTATGCATTTTTTTTAAAATGGCTAAGCTCAGACTTGTCTGGTCTTCTAGAGAGAGTATGTGGTGGTAGAACTGCATGTGGATCACCCTTTTTTCATTGGAGTCATAGTGATTGAAAAAGGACATTTAGATACAAAAAGCACAAAGTATCTGATACAATTAGTATTATAACCTTGGTAAATAAGGAATCTGAGTTTATTCTTCTGTTGTTGCTGCTGCTGCTGCTACTTGTTTCTTTGTTTTAAAGTGCAAATGCTTGAAAATTTGGACTGTTAAGATTAAAATCTAAACTTTTTAGAACTATATATAACTAGGCTACATACAATTCCATATTTGATATTGTTATGTTTCTAACCCATCCTTTTTTCAAAGCACTCAAATCATTGTTCTTAGTTCTTCCAACAATTCCTTAGGGTAGATTTATTCATTCATTCATTCATTCATTCATGGAACTGGTATACTGCTGAGTCCTATAGGACTCCCCACAGTTAACAGTGTTGAGCAGATTAAAAAATCCACATTAGATGAAAGATGGAGAATGGCACAAGACTGTCAACTGAGAGTCAGAGTCCCAATATTTTGTCAACTATATCATGCTGACTCCTTATAGGATATGACACTTTTATATTGTAGCTGGAACTGGAATATGGAAATAAACTATTTAAAAGTTCTTTAGGCTTTCTAAATCAGTAAGATGTATTTATTGGCTATGCTAATTATCTGGGCATGTGGTGCAAACATAATGTGGGAGACATTGTGTACTTCTAGAAAAGAATTTAATGTTATATCTGGAAAGAAGGAGGAAGCAAGAGAGATACTTCATGAAAAAGCATAACTCCATTACTTTTTATGATGCAAGAAGATGGAAAAACTGTATTGTGAATGATGAAGGTTGTTTCTTCGTGAATATGTAGAACTAAATCAACATGAGGCATTATGACTTATTTATATTACATAGGAAGAAGCCCCAAGACATGTTTCCCATTACTTTGATAATGGATTGAAGTTTTTAAAAAGAGCGATGATTGTTACTTTTTTTTTTAACCTTGAAATGATGTAGATTTATGGCAACACAGTTACTAGAAGCAAGCCACGGGAAAAAGGCCCACACACGGATAACTTGATTAGTTGGAAAATGGATGCATCAGATCTTTTGCCAAGTGCACTAAAGGAGAAGGGAGACAGAGTGTATGTATTGTGCCCGTAACCCTAAACCACAGGGTAGCATTCTAATGGTTTTTTTAAACAATGAATTTGCCTTCAATAGATTCTGAGCAGACTGGAGAAGTGACAGGGTGGGGAAATAGTTAAGTACCACTTGATTGGTACTTAACTACCACTTAATTGATAATTTCACATCCCAAATTGCCACCTATGTCTTTCTCCATGGGGTGTTCAGTGCATTTCCTGAGATGGAATTAAGGTGGGTACGCCACAGATGAGGAGTGGATTGGGTGGCGGACTTGCCAGTTGCTTCTGTATTCTGGATCAATTATGCTGGATGTGGCATCTCTTATTTTAAAAGGATTGTCAGGCAACTGTGCAACATACAGCTGGGCTTCACAATATAGCCTTCAGTTAGGATTACAACTACAGCAATGAGAGCAGCTTGAACAGAATCTGGGGATAGTAGTTTTATGACTTAATGTAGCTGTGACTGTCTGTTTAAATGTCAGTATAGGACTGTTGTTATGGATTGCTACATTGAAGATGTAGATATTTTTCCATTCTTGCCATATCTGTTTACGATGGTTTGACAGGTTGTTAGGCAGTTTTATAAACTGCTTCTGTGTGTTGGTTTGGGGCACAGAAATAATTTCCAGGTACAGTCCTATAACCACAAATCATAGCATAGTAAGGTATCTTTAGCATGAAACGGAGCCATGTATTAGGATGTCTTTTATTCAAAATACCCATAACATTCTGAAGTAAGGCTTTTAGAATAAAGTTAAATAAAAGTTGAGAATGTGAGTATATTTGAAACAGATTTCCGAAATAATACGCCCTGGGATCAGGACTAAAGGAATTGTTCGTGACAGTTCTCCAAGGAATCAAATGGTTCCAGGTGTTGATGTCAGTATTCTAAAGTATATTTCATAAGCTTCTACCAAGAGGGATAAAATCAAAGGAAGCTGCTCACTGTTGCTATCCAATGGTAGACTGGCTTTTAAGTCATGAGTAATACATCGTTTTACTAAATTGAAGAAAGATGGTCAAAATTTCAATATGAAAAGGAAGTGTTTGGGTTCCTATTGTTGAAAGGAAGTGTTTTACCTTTTGGAAATGTTTGAAAACTGTGCAAGGTATCCATATTTGATGTGCACACAATTGCATTTGCATCCTGAATTTATATCAGTGTCCTTTGATAGCTTGTTTATGCAATCAGGATTTTCAGAATTTATCTGAAGAAGAAGCATGGACTTGGTTAACATGACCAGTTTTGCCCTTGAATGGCCATGTCATAATGAACAGATCCAGGTGCCACTGGAAAAGGGAGCCATATATGATGTTGCACCTTTATTAGCCACTATCTCCCATCTTCCTTGGGATGCATGGGAGAAACTTAGGCTTCTTTTGCATGTTGACTTGTCAAAAGCAATAAAATAAACCAAGTTTGAAAATACAGTATATAGTTGTCAGTCTGATTGTGCTACCTATAGATTTGTTAAAGAAATAGCTAATACAGTCTGTAGGAACATTTGGAAATTTGAGAGAGTGTTGTAACTGCCACAGAGGTGGGATCTGAGCTTCAATACAACTCCTTTGAGCACTTATTAAAAGAATAATCACCATCCAATCAGCTTATCCCAAACATATGTGACAAACCCAGAAAAAACACATCCACACAACAAACATACCCCTCTACATTTTTGCCCTCTTTCTCCCCCTCCAAAAATACTTGATCTGCTTCCTGCACAATTCCCCATGATCAATCTGTCCCCAGTCTCAGCATTACTTTGCACCCCAAACTCCAGAACAGCTCTGGCTCTCTATGACAACCCCCTCCAGCTACCCATTTATCAAGCAGTAATGGAGACACATTTAATTTTTCATAAGCAGTTGTTGTCCACTTCAACGTCAAGGGCCAACTTCCATGTCATCTTCATTTCTACCAACCTCCACTTCCCCTTAAAACAGACTGCATGTTTTTTCCTATCTGTGATATTCCTATTCATTTTCTCTTGTATTGCTCAGCTTGACAGCTGATGTCTTTGTTTCAACTTCTTTCAATATCTGATTTGACATATGAGTATGAAAACAGTTCTGAGATAGAATTCAGTAATATCTGTGTAAATTAAAACCTAGAATTCTTTACAGGATTAATTTATTTTACATTAAGTATAATTGGACACATTACCTGCTGAGGAAAAGTGGGAATCTGTAGCCAAGAGAACATGGTGAGAATAGGCTTTGGCTTTGGCAAAAGAAATGGATAATGCATTGATATTATTACATTTTTTTAAAAGTTAATAAGCAAACACAGGAATACTGGCAGAGACATCTGAAAACCATGTTGTAAAATACACTGTGTGGGCGTGACATTTCCGCATACTTCTAATAATAAACTTACTTATGTATGTTTGCATAAAGTGGATTCAGCCTTCTGGAGAAGTTCAAATTCTATGAGAAAATATTCTGAAACTGGAAATTCAGGTTTTTCAGGGTTTTAATGAAATTTGATCTGCTTTGTTTGAAAATATTGGATTAATATTTCCTTAGATTTGTATAGCATTCTTTATCAAATAAAAATTGTTCTGTTGAAATATACTCTTAAAATGTTTGTGTAATACCAAATATAATGCACGGAAATGATCATTGCTTGAGTTCTCTGTGTTTTGAACTAGATGGATCTTCAAGTTTGACTCCCCAAAATGTTTTACTGTCATATTCTTAACTTTGTGTGCCTTTGAAGTCAGTGCTGTTACACAATTGGGTTTCCTTTCCATACAAGCAACCATGAATTATTTTACCATAAGCATACTAAAGAATCTGTTTATTTATTAGAGTCATAAACCAAAAGAACAATAAGAAATTACATAAAACAGATAAAATATTTGGCAGTCAGTTAAGAAGTAAATATAAAAAAGCCAAGAAGAGAAACTAAAATTGTAGTAACTATATAAGTAATAATAATAGTAACAAAATAACAAAAGGCCTATAGAATTTCATTGCCAGTGTGGGAACTGTGGACCCAACTTCTAATCTGTAGTTTCTATGGTCCAGAATTTCACAACTTTCATTCAGGTTTCTCTAAATTGGTCACTTAGTGGAAAATGCACAGTTGTTACCTACAAAACACTTCATGCCAGAGAGCTGGGTTATTTGTGGGACTGCCTATTTGTAACCCTTCAAGATAATCTAGACAAGAAGCACAACCATGAGTACAATAAATATATTGTGAGGTAACATTAACAGAATCTTGCAAGACTGAAAGTATTTCTCCCCACCTTTCCTTTTACTCTCCAGAAAACTAGGGAGGGTCTGTCCTAACAGCCAGGAACCACGCTGAGACAAGAATAGGTCTCTAGTGTTTTATTACTGCTACATGACAGAAAATCCTAACAAACTGAAGAAGCATGGGAAAAACCCAGACATATAAACCCCAAAGGCTAAGGCGGGCCCGATCTGTGTCTCTTTGAATGGCTACCTAATTCCTCAGTACTACGCTTGCGCTTTACAGCCTGGATGGGAGCCCCCTGCTCGCCATCCTTACTCATGACAGGGTCCTTACTGAAACACTTCTCAAGCATCCTTTCCTTCTGTGGCCTGAGAAATCTTTTACATGCTGGTTGTCCAGTCTGCGGCTCTTCCTCCTGTCTCCCAAGGTCATTCCCACATACCACTATACTATCTCCTGTCCCACAAGATTTGACAGAGTGGACATGTCCAAAGATTAAACTATGCCATCTGATGGGACCTAGGAAGTTTTTCTTGTTTATCCCTGTTTCTGCCTTATGGAACAGCATACTTTCCAAGATTCAACCCTGATTGCCTTCCATAAGGCATTAAAACTTGGTTTTCCCCTGGGTAGTGAGCCACAAAGCCAAAGTCTTCTTTCTATGGACTAATTGATGTGCATGTGTGTGCTGCCCCAAGATAATCTCCCAAAAAAACTTCAGTGATATCTAGAAATTATTCATGGCAGATAACTTGGACAGTAGTAAAAATGATCAAAAGAGACTGAGGAGTGCAAGGAGGGGAGAGGAAATAAGTAGGGAGTATATGTGATGTAAACCGATTGCTTTAAACATGGACCTGCATACCCAGTCTCTCAGCAGTTTCTTTTAGATTTCTTTTATGGGTCTCTTGCAAAACTGAAAGAAGTGAGAGAAGAGAGGTCCCATCATCTGATCCATGTGAAAGCACAAGGCCATGTTGTGGAGCAAGTTAGTGGCCAAGAACATTTGGTACAGGAGCAAAATAACCATGCATTCTGAAGCCATATATTATTCTAAACTCTTACTCCAAGGAGCTTACAGTAAAGGAGCTTATCGTTAAAAAAAAAAAAAACTGGGGGGACAGTGATTAAAGGGGAGTACCCAAGGGTTCCAGGAAAAATTAGTTTGAGGGAAGGACTTTAAAGAAAACAGGAAGAGGTTACATAGATGCATTTTGGGAGTTAATTCCCAACATAAGGGGCAGCCAAAAAATTAGAAAATAAAAATCATGAAGCCATTTCAAGAAGCAAAATCCTTGGTTTTTCCTAGTGGTAGGAGAAGTTCAACACTAGAAATGATTACCTAGAGAGGTAGTGAGCTGCCCTTTACTGCATGGGTGTCAATGCAGAGATTGGTTAGTCATCTGCTTGGAATGCTTTAATATGGTTTCCTGCAGCCGGCAGGTTAAGCAACCCTTTCAAATTCTTTGATTTTCCAGGCAGCTGAGATGATGGACTAGATGATTGGAGTTCCACAAGGAGAGATTTAAGCCAAGGCAGAAAGACAAAAGGATCTGAGAATGGACAGCAAAATAATTAAGGGATTTAAGCAGACAGAAAAATTCCAGGACTTGGGTTCAACTCAAGGGAATTTTTATCTTTCCCTTGATTACTTTTTTTTTAATACTCATGTTTATCCTGCTAGATATACCCTCTTGATTTTACTCAGAAATAACAAAATGCATTGCCTTTTCATTTGTCTTTGTCTTTATTATGATTATGATACAGATTAAAAATATAAATATATGAAAATATAATCATCAGGAATACAGTATGTGATGGTGCATTTTAACTGCAGCAACATGGAATTTAGCCATAATATTGGTAGTATTTTTGTTAAAATCAGAAAGTAAAGGCTTTATGTAATCGGTTATAGTCTGTCTGTCCTGGATACTGTTGCAGAAGAAGTAAAAAGAGAATTCCTTTGAATGATTAAATGCCATCAAGTAGCTGTTGATTTTTAGTGACCACATAGTTAGACATATCTGTCCTCAACCTGGCCTTTTAGGTCTCTCAATGATGCATTCGTTACTGTTGTAATCAAGTCCATCCACTTTACTACTGGTCATCCTCCTCTTTCCTTCCATTTTTCTCTGCATTATGGATGTATCAAGGGAGTTGGGTGTCACATAATGTGTCCAAAATATGATGGTTGAGCTTGGTCATTTTTGCCTCAAATGTGAACTCTGAATTGATTTGTTCTATGAAACATTTGTTTGTTTTCTTGGCTATCTGTAGTATTCAGTCTTCTCCAAGACCAAATTTCAGAAGAATCAATGTTCTTCCTAGCCTACTTCTTCAAATCCAACTTGTGCATCCATAGAACATCACAGATTTTCTTTTCTACAATGGCAAAATAAGATAGAGTTACTGAAGCTTTACTTCTTTTACTTTTTACAAAGAGAGCAAATTCCAGTAGCAAAGCTCAAAACACATCTACCAAACCCCGCTGTTTTCATACATCAGTTTTCACATCATTCATCAGCTTCATTATACTATTCCTGAGCGTGCATGTTACTGTACCATTAAATCATGGAAACGTGAGGGCTACATGTCAATCATATATTTAGAGAAATTCCATTCAGCAGCTGTTTTAGCCTAGCTTAGCTTATTTCTTCTGATCTATCTAAAACCAGTTTGAGGCACTTTTGTGGTTAATGATGCTTAAAGGAAGCCATAGGTCAAAGTTAGTTCATTCTTAAGTAGGTCATCTAAATAGGTTACTTGTTAGGATGTCACTCTTGTTCAAATGTCACTCTCTTGTTCAGACACCAAGTGTAGTAGTCAGGCAAATAAGAGAAACCAAGGTCTTATATTACAACTAAAATTATTTTATATGGCTAAAGTTCAGCCCTAGGTCACTGCTCATAATTCAGCCTCCACAGTAGAGACAGTTTATCACACCTGAATACCTTTTCCAAGATCTTCATGGCTACCCTACCAAGTGCTAGTTTATGTCACATTTCTTGACTGCTGGTTCCTTTTCTGTTGATAATTGATCCTAAAAGGCAGAAGCTATCTACCACTTCACTGTCTTCCTTGTCAGTTCTAAGATTTGTAGGCATACCTGTTGTTATTAGTTTGGTCTTCTTTATATTTAATCATAGTGCCATTTTTTCACTGTGCTCCTTGATTTTCATTACTAGAGCCTCCAGATCATTTGCATTTTCAGCTATCAGAGGAGTGTCATCAACAGGTTATTGATGTTTCTTCCTCCAATTTTAAAATCACACTCATCTTCCTTTAAAAAAAAAAAAGCTTTATTAAGGTTTTTCGACATATACATAAAAACTAAAAAGGATGAAACAAAAGAACCTACAAAGAAAAAGAAGAAAACTAAAAAGGTGTGAAAATACAAAACGAACTACCAGAAAGTGACTTCCGACTTTCTACAGCAAAGGTATACATAAATCAATATAACTGTTACTTCAATTTAAACTATAATAAGCATTACTTCTATAAAGCATTTCAATTCTCATTAAAACATTCCCTTCTAAAACAAATTTTCCCTTCCTGTTAAAAAACATTTTAAAAAACCCTTCAGACCTAATTTTGCACCTAATAAACTAACAAACAATGTCCTTCTTCGCTATAATTTGCTCCTATCTGCCAGCTAAACTAACAAAAAATAACCTAACTACGTCTTATTACTATTATTTATTTATAAAAATATCCAAAAAGTAAAAGTACCCATCTAAACCCTTAAAAAAATCATCATGATAAACATATTTAAACAATTATCCAGATAAACCAGAACATTTAAACTAAAACAAAGTAACCTGCCAAGATCTTATTACTATAATATATTTAGAAAAGTAACTTTATTAATACCCTTTTACCAAAAATAAAAGTGTTATCCAAGCAGCAGGAACATTTATCTGAAGCCTTAAAAGACCGTCCTAATAAACACCTTTAAACAATTATCCCACTTCAAAGTAAACCAAGCTATTTGCATATCTCAGTATTGTACACAGAACCTTCTTCTTGTCAGTCTCAAATGCTACAGCCTGCCTTGAAAGGTCCAAATATTCTTTGAAAACCTTCCAGCCTTTGAAGCCTGATTCTCTTTCTTGGTCCTGATATGATTGGTGCATATCCTTTCCCATCCCTCTTTTTAGATCCAAAACTCTTCTTCCCCCAAATTTCCACAACTCAGTTTTCTTCCCTTGATTTTTTAAGCCCAAGTCACCAATTCTCATCTTCTTCTTTGGAGAAGCCACTTTATTCTTAGGATAATTTTTGACCTTGTCAGCTTCTCTCAATTTTGGGGACAATTTGGACTCCACAAGTTCTGAAAGATGATCCAGAACTTGGGTGACTTCAAGGTAAAAGTCTTTTAAAATCGCTTTAATTTCCTCCATATCTCTCCACAATAAATTATGGCACCCTCTAATGCCTCAGTAAGGTAAAGTCCATTATGTCTGTTATTGGAAACTTCCTCCAACTCCTTATCTTCAAAGTAGCCAATTGGGAAAATAGAAAGTAGTAATGAGGACCATTCCCACAGGAAAGTGAAAGCAAATAGATCGGAATTCCAATCCGCAGATTCAACGAAGTAGGAAAAATCTTTTATACTCCTCAAAACTCACATTATTAAAAAGAGCAACAACAAAAACACAACATTCTTTAGATCTCAGCATTACAGATTATATATATAAAAAAAGCTAAATCACCAAATTAATAAATTCCAAAAATAATGAAAGTCACCAAGAGATCCCTCATTTCTTTGCTGTAAAAAGCCTCTTTGATAACAAATAAACAGAAAATACTTGGTGTTATAGAAATAGGGTGGGCAGCTTTAGAGTCCATTTCTGGCTTCAGTGCAGCTTGGGAAAAGATGATGACCCTGCTTCCCAGCTGATCATTCACCAGTCAATTGCAAAATGCTGTTTTGCAGTCTTCTGGCTGCGGCCAGCCATCCAGAGAACACACGGGGTAATTCTTGGGGTTCTTCTTGCTCCGGAGAACACTTCTGGGCTCTAAGGAAGCCTGCCTCATCCCAAAGAAAACGCTGCACTGACAGGTCAGTGCGTAGACAGCGGAAAAACCTGCTCAAGCCGCCATTGGTCCCCACCAGAAGTCAGAATCACACTTGTCTTCCAACCTAGTTTCCCTTAATATATTTTCAGCATATAGGTTGAATAAATAAGAGAAAGTATATAACCTTATCTCCTTTGCCAACCTGGAGTCAGTCTGTTTCACCATGTCCAGACTATGTCCAGATTCCCATTTTTCTAAGGACATTGTACAGATTGATATGGTTGACACAAATGAAGACCTTTTGTAGCCAGTGAAGCATATATTGACACCTTTGGGTATTCTTTGGCTTTCTCAAAGATTTAATGAAGATCACAGGGCTACAGGACATGATGGAATATAGAGAATAATATGGCAAAAAAGTCACTTGTTCCTCAATCTTTTCTAAAAGCAATTTGAATATCTGCCATTTTCCTTTCCCATGTAGGGCTCTAATCTGCATTAGATGATCCTAAGATTTATTTTACTAGCATGTAAAATTCAGCAGGCGTCAAAAAAGTCACTTGTTCCTCAATCTTTTCTAAAAGCAATTTGAATATCTGCCATTTTCCTTTCCCATGTAGGGCTCTAATCTGCATTAGATGATCCTAAGATTTATTTTACTAGCATGTAAAATTAAGGCTATTGTGTGCTAGTTTGCATAATTTGTTAAGTCTCCTTTCTTTTGATATTAGAATGTAAACTAATCTCTTGCAGTCTGTTGGTCACTGTGTCATTCTCCAGATTTGTTTGGTTAGAACCTTTACGGATTTTTTTTTCTGATGCTTGCCATATTATTCTCTATATTCCATCATGTCCTGTAGCCCTGTGACCTGGTAATGACCGCAGTGCTGATCTGACTTCATTTTCTAGTACTAGAGGTTCTTGTAAGTAGGGTATATCTTCTAAGATATCTTGGATGTTGACATCTCTCCTTTACAGAATTTCACTATGCTCCTATCTTCGTTTGATCTTCATTAAATCAGGTATTATCTGTCCATTGATGTCCTTTAGCATACCAATTTGAAGTTGAAACCTCCTACCGAGTCCAGAGATCCTTTGGAATACTTGTTTTTTTGTGTCTGTTTCCATCTTCAGGGTCTTTACAGATGTCATTGTAATACTGCTGTGTGTCTCTTCCAACAGTTCTCTGAAATTCTTTGTTAAGTTTCTTCCTGAGGGTTGTTGTTGTTGGTTTTTTTGGTCTTTCTTGGCTTTGGGTGGCTTTTCTTTTCTTCTTGTCAATTACCATCATTTGTTCTAATATCCAATTTGCTATATTCTGTTTCTTGCTCTTTGGCAGTCTCTTTTCACATTCATCGGTAATAATATATTTCATACCATAGTTCTGTGATTCCCTATAAATGCGGTTTAAGACTTCAAAGCTATTTTTAATGTTCCTGAAAATGGTGGATATATAACTTTGTTCTTCAATTTCAGCTTGACTTGGAAATGGCACGCAAGCAATTCATGATTCATTCCACAATCAGTCCCTAGCCTCATCTTTGCTGTTATAATTGAGCTCTTCCACCTCCTTCTACCAATAAAATAGCCAATTTGATTTCTGTGTGCTCCAGTCTGGTGATGCCCATGCATCTAGGTGTCCTTTTAGTTCTTCAAAGAATGTTAGCAATGAAGAAATCCATGGATTAGTAGAAACTGATATATTGTTCTACTTCATTTCTGTTGCCTAGGCTGTATAGTCCAATTACATTTTCCTCCTTGGTATTTCTAACTTTGGCCTTCCAGTGACCAGTCACAACTAGCACTTCTTGCTTGCATTTGCTCTTGATTTCAGTTTGAACTTGATCATAAAACTTATCAAATTCCAAAGGAAGGATGAGGTTGGAGGAAGTGTCTCAGAAGAGATCTTCCCTAGTTCTTTGGAAAGTAAAGGCAGAGGAGGGGGTGGGGGGAAGTACTTTCAGACTTACAAGATTCTGTTACTGTAACCTTACAATAAAACTAATATTAGTACTCATAGTTTTGGTTTCCTATCTGGGCTACCTCGAAGGGCTGACATATGGCTACACATCTTGGGACAGCAAAGTAGCTCTTAAGAATTTTGTTTGCATGAAGACTTCCAGTGGGGACATGGCCGACTGAACAGCTGTGTCCATGAGCTCCGTGGACAGAACTCACAGCAGCAGGGGGGTTTGGACACAGGTAGGCTTTTTCCTGAAGCCCAAGAGCACCTTCACAGACAAATAAAATGCTCAGAATCATCCCATCTGTCCTCTGGAACGGTGACTTGCAGCCTGAGAATTGCAAACAGCATTCATGCCGATCGAGTAAGAGTCACTGGGAGGCCGGGACATCATAATTTCCAAGCCGCATTATAGCCTTAAGGGACACTAGGTCGAGCCACCCCATTTCTAAATCACCCTATATATATATATAAAGTTATGTACCCTAAGAGATACTTTCTACAGCAAGGAGAAGTGATCTCTCTTTATGCTTGTTGTTATTCTTGGGATTAATTTTCAAAAACCTTTTTAAGCTTTGGCTTGTTTTCCCATTTGGATATTGCGGAGGACTGAGAATAAATAATTGTCTCCCCCTTATTATTTTTGTAGTAAATTTGAAGGATTTAATATTTTCCTTCACATTGAATCTGCTGTTTTGAATCTTCAGCTTTCTGTTCACTTTCCCTGGAGCTGCTTGTTAGCATATTTTCTCTTATGTCAACAACTTTTGGAGATTTTCCATTAACTCATTAACTCCTACTCTCACTAGTCAAGTATCTAGGGGGCACCATAATCTACTGTCTAAAACATGGAGGATTTCAAGGAGACTTTCTCAGAGTTCTGTTGTGAGCTTCACTGTTTAATTTAAACAGATCTTTTATGATACCTGTCAAGCTATTCTGTAAGATATTTGGGACATTGCAGAAAATATCAGCTTTAAAATGTGTCATCTGGCTGAGGATGTCATGGAAGAAGATGAAGATTTTAACAAAGAGATGTTTCCACTGACAGTGAGATTGAAGCTTTTGTTGAAATGCCAGGCAATGATTACATTTTGGTACTGAAGGGGTTAAAGGGACAGTCTGACTTGCAAATTGCAAATGGGTTGTTTTTTTGATGGAATGTTATAGGAAAGAAGAGGCTCTGTTCTGTGGGAGGTTTTTTGCTGAGAAGTCTGCGTTTCAGAGGGGGGCAGTTTGGCTGTTTGATTTCTGTATGAAAAATGCCTTGTGTATAATATGGAGATATGTAAATGTTTTGGTATATTTTGGGGTGGGGTAAAAATTAAGAATGTTTATTTGGATTGATATTAAGGCTTGTATGATTCCATTTTATTTTAATGATTTGGATTAAGATTTACTGGATTGCTTTTCAGTTTGTTTGATTATTAAGATTTATAAGATATAATAATAATTGCTTGGTTTTGGGTTTTATAGAGTCAAGATTACTATAGTATTATTAATTATAAAAGTAGACAATTTAAATGTTTTTATAATTTGATTTCTATTATAGCGGACAGAAATATATAGAATAGTGGTAGGAAGGAAATAAATAAATGTTGTTTCGGGGGGGGAAGTTGATTTGGAGGTTTATATATTTCTTTTTCTTTTAATATAAGGGGAAGGAGCAATTGTGTTTAGTGATTTTTATAATGTGCTAAGGGAATGATTTATAGAACTAATGTGATCTTGGTTTGATATATAGGGTTAGGGTTTGTTTATTTGTTTGTTTGTTTGTTTATTTGATTTCTATAGCCGCCCATCTCAATGGTTGAGGCATTGCAACAGCCACTTGAACATACTTCAGTCCACATTTGTTTAGCATCCATCCATTTGTAACCTTATCTCTTCTTTTAACACCCACTTTTCCCTTACTTCATTCCTACTGCATTCAACTTAACTTTTATTACTCCTGAAACACTCAACTCTCAGTTCCAATTAGCTTCTGCGATACACAGCCATTCACAATTTTTGGAGGAAAAAATTAAAATGCACTCACTCATATAAAATAATAAACATTAAAATGGATAAACTTATAAACCAAATTACCAAAAGAAATGGAAGGATACCATCATGAGATGCCAAATGCCCAAGGGTGAACAATGTTTTCAGCACATGCCTAAACTAGTGTAATATTTCTTGTCACTAGAAGGAAGGCCTTCAATGGAGGACCACCTCAATAGACAATAACTTCTTCCTACTTGATATTACATTAATATCCACAAGATGTGGCACCAGAAGGAAGGACTCTTTGATGCTTGCAACAGTGGGCAATTCTGTATGAGAGAAAGCGTCTTCTCAGATATCCTGATCCTAAATTAAGTTAACTTAACTTTTAAGTTAGATGTTAATGCCAAAACAGTAAATCTGGACCAGTGGTAAATTGGCAGCCAATACAGCTCTTTCTGTAATGATGTTATATGTCAATAGCTACTATACTTTTCACCAGCTTCATCTTCTGGGCCATGCATCATGACAACCTCTCAAGTTGGAAAGCTACAAATTCATGAGTGCCTATCCTGTCCAGCAATATGTATATAATTTTTATTAAAGATTTTAATTACAGTCATAAAAACTAATGCAAACTAAACTCAGAGAAAGAAAGAAAGAAAGAAAGAAAGAAAGAAAGAAAGAAAGAAAGAAAGAAAGAAAGAAAGAAAGGGAGGGAGGGAGGGAAAGAAAGGGGAAGGGAAAAGAGAGTAAAAAGTGCAAAGAAGGAAAAGGTAAAAGAAAAAAAAATAGAAAAAGGAAAGAGTGAGATAAAGAAAAAAGAAAAGAAATATATAAATAAGTTACTTCCAATCTTCATCACAACAAGTATAAACAAGTTTCATAGTTCTTCACCCCCTATAAGGTTACAAACAGATATCTCTTCTTCCCATAACCATCCCTTATTTAAGACATCAATTTTTCAATCCTGGTGTCAGCAAAAAGTCCATAAAGGGTTGCCAGCACTTTATAAAAACATGTCTTATTTTAACCTTGATCAGATAAACCAACTTTATATTCCTTCCTTTTACTTCTGAAAATCTTTAATTCATTCAAATATTGTCGTAGGGTTTGATTTCTCTTCAATTCTTCTTTGTCCCACTGCAAAGGCTTCTTCAAGGCTTTAACAAGTCTCTTTTGTAAATCCAATAAAAAGACATTATCCAGGTCATTCTCTGGGTTTATCATTTGTATTTCCCCTTTAATTTTTAAAACTTCAGCCAGCTTCTTTTGTATATCCAGTAAAAAATCCTTATCTGGGTCATTATCCTGACCTGTCACTTATATTTCCACTTTGAATGCCTTCTCTGTCTTATAATCCACACTTTTAGTTTTATCCAATGTTTCTGATTCTACTATTTCTGCATCAAGCAAGATTTGTTTCTCATCTGTCATTCCTTCATTAACATCTTTTGAACATAGCTATCCATAGAAGCAGACATTGTTACTAATACTATTGATATTGTGGCTACTAATTTCTGGCTCCATTCTTCAAAGATCTCCTTTAATACTTCAAAGTTTATAGCATTTTGTGACATCTTGTAAATCCCAATACTGATCAAAAACAAATTTACACTTTTTTTTTCTTTTTTGCCTGGGATTTTTAGTCCCCTCTAGTGTCCACTTAAAATCATAAAGTGTCTAATCTCTGTTATGATTTACAGTAGACAAAATAATTTTGGTTCCCATGAAAAGCTGTTTATTTTATATAGTGAGCTCCAAAATCTTATAGTAAAAGTTTTAATGTTCCAAATTTGTCTGGACCCTTAATTCATTTGTAACTTTCTTAGTTCAAAAAATTATTTAGCTTTTTTCCATTTATTTCAAATTCTTTTAAGTTCTTAAACTTACAGTTAATTTTTCTTTTGTTCAGAAATAAAGATAAAATCACCAGGTGGCTTTTCAAACTTGCCATTCTGAAGATCCCTAATAGCTTTAAGATGGTTATAAAGCAATTTCCAAAAGTGATTAGAAAGTGAGATTAGCAAAGTTAGTGTCCTTTAAAAGGCTCCACCATGGTTGTGAGCTTGATGACTGATCCCTTTGCCTCCCGGTGCTCAAACCCATGGGGGACTGCTGTCCTGTGGTCTCCTTGCAAGCAGCAGACATCTGGAGCACATGTGGGTGATCTCCCATCCTCTCCTTATCTGGAGAGGTTCTGAAGAACAGGTCTACTCACCGCTTCTTTGGTCTTTGCCACGGTCATCATTTCCGCTCTCCTGGAGACATGTTTAGCTCACCATATCTCCCCCGGCAGTCCTTGTCCAGCAATATTTTGAGGAAATGGGTGAAATATTTCCTCCTAGCCAAGATAGAATGATTTGGTTCAGGACCCACAGAGATAATCTACTCTCCTGTTTTAGGTGGCTGCTACCATAAAGACACTTACCCCACTTTTGTAAAAATTGCCTTAATTGTGTGGGAGGTTTGATTGACATGTATCTATTTTGTCTTTAAAAATTATTGAACTTTGCCTTTTTATTGACAAAATAGTCTCATTACTGAGTTCTGTATATGAAAAAGGAACTGTGGAATTATTAATGTGAATGTTATTTTTTTAATAAGTTGGTTCCAGCATGGGAGCCCATACCTTTCTCTTCATTAAGCATGTCAGTAAATAAATAAATAAATAAATTCATTAGAAGAATACTACATAATTATTTATTTATATAAATTAGTAGAAATTAGGACCATGTACAGTAGTTAACTTGACACCCTGCCAGTGGAAATAAAGTGTGATGTAATTTTAGTGCATGTGTTAATTGCAATCAGCTCCATTGGATGCTGAACAAATTTCTGTTCCTATTACAGAACTGATCCTCTCTAGAAATGACTGACAAGCCTTGGAGGCTGGATTCCTTGGAGGGAAAAGCCAAATACAACAGGAAATTCAGAATGCCTCAAAAAGGCATATGGCAGGAGTAGAGGAAAGAACTTCAGATCCAAAGGATCCATGGCCTCCCAGTCTTTTGCCTTTGTCTTATGGGGAAGAGATGAGCTAAACTCAGTACATTCCCTTTAACTGTTCTTAAAAGGAGCAGATTTATTTTAAGGAAAAATGACAGACAGACAAGGCAGCAAATAATGCTCTTTCCACACTTCTGTTCTGATTGTCTGTCATCCGGTACTTTAGAACAATCTGGTGATGAAACACTCTGACTAGATTTCTCTGCCTGAATCCAAAGTCTGTTTTTCAACAGAAGGTGTCTGGTTTAAATCCCATTGTGATTAAAATGATGCTACTTTTTTTGTCTCAATGTTCACCTCATTCACATCACTTTCACTGATTCTCTTGCCTCATCATTCTGGTTTACTGTCTTCTACTGTACTTCAGAAAAGTGCCATAAAAATACAACAAATGTTTAAGAATAAAATACAAGCATAGAAACTGACAGAAGTAATAGGGGAAAAAAGTGTCATCAAGTTCCATATGTCATATGCTGTTATATAACAATGGACTGATAATACAGGAGGAAGATGCAGACATGTGTAATCTAACTTCTGAACAACCCAGAGATTGCTAGGAAACTTTAGACATTACAGTAGTAAAAGATGGCTTAGTAAAATAAAGACCTAGCAGAGAATTCTTAAGAAGGCTGGATCATGAGACACCAATAAAATAATGTCTTCATCAGATTAAGTACTGAAGTCCCATTGATTTTGTTGGGAGAGATTTGAAAAGCAGTAGGATTTGATTCAAGTAATTAGCATTTTTTTAAAAAAAGTAGAGGTAGAAGCAAGCAAGGGAGAATATGATGTAATATCATTTACAATAGAGTACTTATCTATAAATTATAGTGTATGACTGTGTCAGAGGATTTCCTAGAGAATCAGTGTTGACAGTGCTAGTTAGGATGGAGCAATAGGCTACATCAATGGCTAAGAATTAGAGTTTGCACAAAATGAAAAAAACAATGTCTTGTTCCAAACTAAGGATAAAGTAGTCCCAGCCAGAATGTCCATTTGAATGTTTACATCCTGAAAGCTCATCACAAAAGTCCAGTACACAGTATGGAGTGTGCCCAATCAAGTGCTATACAGTCTGTACTATTTCATTCACACAATCTAGTTGAATACCCAATTAATTTTTCTCCAAATAAACAAGCAAGTTTTACTGATGATGGGAAAGGGGAAGCCAGCATGGTGTAGTGGCTAAGATGTTGGACTAGGACCAGAGAGATGTTCACCTTCAGCTCTGGAAGCCCACTGGGTGACTTTGGGTCAGTCACTCAATTAGCCAACCTATCACACCATATACTAGCTTGAGCTCCGGAACAAAAGGTGGATATATATGGAAGAAGGAAGGAAGGAAGGAAGGAAGGAAGGAAGGAAGGAAGGAAGGAAGGAAGGAAGGAAGGAAGGAAGGAAGGAAGGAAAAAAATGAGAAGAATGAAAAGAATAAAGAATGAAAAACAAAATGAAAAACAAATCTCTTTCTTGACCAGTTCCTATAATTATAGCAATACAGTATGATGGAGTGGGAGGGCAAAGATGTCTGAGCAGATGACACTGTCTCCAAGTCCATCCATGTACTCTAGTTTCTTTCTCTCTCTCCATGAAATAGCATTCCCAAATGATTCTCAATCCATGAGAAATAACCAATAGTCTCATTACACCTCCCCTCAGCCAACTCTGGCTAGTGCTAATGCAGTATCCAAATGCACATGACTTTTTAAAACAAGGCCCATCCCAACCATAAGACATCAGAACACTTAAAACAACTTTCCATTATTGCCTTATGTCATGCCTTATTTTCTCTAGAGGATGAGGAGATATCTGGAGATAAGAAAAAGGAGCTGGAAATGCCTGTTGTGATCCAAGGCTCAGGTTATATAGCTAAGACTTACACAGAAACAGTTCCTATGACATTTTTGGACTCAACAGCTCCAAACTCTGACCCATACTCTCTGAGTTCTAAGCAGTGCTATCACTGTTGGATGAAGGAACAGAGAGTTGAATAGTGGAGGAATGCCTGGTCTCAGGATTGGGCTTCCTTTGAAAAAGAGCCTCATTAAAGAGGCAGATCCATGATGAATGTCAGCTAAGCCCTAGAAGGGATATTTAAAAAGCAATACCCATAAATAAAATCTTGCCTGGATCACAACCATTCTTCATTTGTGTCCTGTTCACTATTTCTTGGCTTTGGACTCACAGATTGACTTGAATTATATTTTGGCTCCAGTGTCTTTATAGGACTGGTTTACTAACATTTGGCCAATATATCTTGTACCCAGAAACTCTGAGATAGATTGTGAGAACACTGGGAACTTGGAAAGTTTTGCTCACCAAACATAGTAAAGGTAAAGGTTTCCCTTGACGTAAAGTCCAGTCGAATCCGACTCTAGGGGGCGGTGCTCATCTCCGTTTCTAAGCCTTGGAGCCGGCGTTGTCCATAGGACACTTCCGGGTCATGTGGCCAGCATGACGACTCGGAACGCCGTTACCTTCCCGCCGAAGCGGTACCTATTGATCTACTCACATTTGCATGTTTTCGAACTGCTAGGTGGGCAGGAGCTGGGATTAACAACGGGAGCTCACCCCGCTGCGCGGTTTCGAACCGCCGACCTTCCGATCAACAGCTCAGCGGTTTAACCCGCAGCGCCACCGCGTCACCAAACATAGTACACTATAAAACATTAGTTTTATAAATAGACCTGTATTAGGGCTTGTGTCTATATTAATTTTAAATATGTATATAATGTATTTTATATAAAATATTTTAATTGCCTAGCATTTGATGACTAATGATAGTTTTTATGTTCTAAAAAAAGAATAGCATGCTATAACATGATGATAGTTTGTATAAAATAGATGGTTAAAAAATTAAAGGTCATGATGATGAAGATGATAGTCCTTCTGATGTTCAGAATGAAAGACAACAATTGTCATTTAAACATCAGAATTAACTCTGTGGCAAGAAGTAAAATATTTAATCAGTAGTACAATACTTCATACATAATTCAATTAACTGCTTTCACTTATTAGTTATAATGAGATCTAGAGCTTGGATTAATGTGCAAGAGTTTCATAAAAGAGTTCCCAGTCTCCCTAAATCTGACCAAAACTTAATAAAGTATTACCAGTGAAATTCCTATCTCTATCCAGTGGTTCTATACATCAGTATCAAATCATGCTGTGATCTTGTCATTATTTGCTAATTCTCTAATTATGCTGCTTTCTGTACTCAGAATTAATCAGAGCATAATAATTGAGGTGCATCGTGCCAAAAGTTCCTCCCGGATGGAAAATTCCAGGTTGTTTCCCTTGATAACAGCATACTTATATAATAGGAGAAAATGAACCCCTTCTTTTTGCTAGCCTAAATGACTGCCTTTTAAACTTTCAGTGATTCAAGTTCATTAGTTCATTCATTGAACTCAATGGGACTGTGGAAGACAACACTGGAAGTCAACTCAAGGCAGCTCGCACAAGTGGCCATCAAGTGCACCATATACCAAGGTGATGCACCATATCCCTGCTGCTGTTCTGCATGGGCTTGAACCCCCTCAGCCAGATTATCACAAGAACTGGATACAGATAGAAGTTCAAGAGTGGAACTACCACCAGCCACCTCCTCTACATGGATGACTTCAAGCTGTATGCTAAGCGTGAACAGCTGACCCACCTGACACAGATCTACAGTGAGGACATTGGGATGTCATTCAGACTGGAGAACTGTGGCCGGTTGGTAGTAAAGAGAGGGAAGGTAGTTAAGACTGATGGGGTGGAACTACCAGCAGGCCACATAGCAGATATACAGACCAGCTACAAGTACCTTAGTATCACACAGTCACGTGGGAACCATGATGAGGAGGCAAGGAAGACAGCAACATCCAAGTACCACCAAAGTATAAGACAGGTCCTGAAGAGCCAGCACAATGGGAAGAATAAGATCCATGCCATCAACATGTATGTCCTGCCAGCCATCAGATACCCTGCCGGTATAGTGAGCTGGCCAAAGAAGGACATGGAGGCTGCTGATGTGAAGACCCAGAAGCTCCTCACAATGTACGGAGGCTTCCACCCCAAGTCCAACACCCAGAGACTATACACCAGCTGAAAAGAGGGCAGGCAGGGTCTGGTAAGTGTCAAAGCCACTGTCCTGGATGAGACCCAGAGCATCCAGGAGTACATCAGTAAAGTGGCACCTAAAGATGAGCTGCTGAGAGTATGCCTGAGGCAGCAGCAGACATGGAGGGAAGATCAATCAGAGGAAGTGCCATGGCATGACAAGAACCTGCATGGGATGTACCATCGACAGATAGCTGAGGTGGCTGACATTGGGAAATCCTACCAGTGGCTGGAAAGGGCTGGACTAAAAGACAGCACCGAGGCACTGATCACAGCAGCACAAGAACAGTCACTAAGCACCAGATCCATAGAATCAGGGGTCTACTAGACAGGACCCAAGGTGCAAACTGTGCAGAGAGGCCTCAGAGACAGTCCAACACACAGTGGCAGGCTGTAAGATGCAGGCAGGAACAGCATACACTGAAAGGCACAACCAAGTAGCTGGCATTGTGTACAGGAACATCTGCACAATGTATGAGCTAGACCCTCCCAAATCCAGAAGGTTGTGGAGAATGACAGGACTAAGATCCTGTGGGACTTCCAGATCCAGACAGACAGGCAGATACTGGCCAATCAACCAGACATCATGATAGTAGACAAGGACCAGAAGACAGCGGTGGTGACAGATGTAGCAGTGCCAAGTGACAGCAACATCAGGAAGAAGGAGTATGAGAAGCTGGAGAAGTACCAGGGCCTGAAAGAGGAACTAGAGAGGGTGTGAAAAGTGAAGGCCAAAGTGGTCCCAGTGGTGGTAGGGGCACTTGGGGCTGTGACCCCAAAGCTGGGAGAGTAGCTCCAATGGATCGCAGGAACAACATCAGAGCTCTCTGTCCAGAAGAGTGCAGGGCTGGGAACAGCTAAGATCCTGCGCAGAACCCTCAAACTCCCAGGCCTCTGGTAGAGGACCCGAGGTTGAGGAAGACACATACCACCCATAGGGGTGAGCAGGGATTTTTTGTATAATTCATCCATATGTCTTTTCAGGTTGTTCTTTTCATATTCCCTCCAATGATTATCAAGTGAAAAATGATTATGTGATGGCAGTTGCAAATGCATGGATTCTTAAATGTGAGCATTTCGATGTACTCATTTACAGATGTACTCATATAAATTGGCATTAATGGTATGATGGCCCATTTGAAACCCATTCCCACCTTCCCGTACTTGATAATGTACACACAGAAGTTATCATTTACAGCAGGGCTATCCACCAAGTTTCATCTACAAAACAGGGCAAAGTCTGCATTTAGTGAGTGTTGGAAATGGAGATTTTTATGTGTATTCCCAAGGAAGACCTCTTATTCTGGGAAGGGATAGAAGGTACACAATGTGACTCCAAGGTGTGCAAGCATAATTTCAAATGAGAAGAAAGGATTGCAGGAAAGTCCTTGAGGAAAAGTTGATGCAGTTTCTCTCTTCAGCAAGATTCTCCTTGTTCAGCAGAAATTAACTCTTGTGTTGTCAAAATCTTGATCCTGAGATCGTTTTCTTATCCACATTCTCATGAGAACAGAGGTGTTTGTGAATGTGTGTGTGGGAGAGAGACAGAGAAATAAAAATAATGGCATGACTATTTTGATGACTAGTAAAATGGAAGGATCACTTTGTTGGAGAATTTGACCTGCACAGCAGTGATGGAATATGCCACGTTATTTTACTCAACATTTGATAAGTAGCAGCACTTTCAGTTTATTTGGTGATCCAGCTATGATTATAGTGCAAATTGTTCCTGATGTCTTCCTCCTTCATACAGCAGCATTATGCTGCATGATTACAGCCATTGCATGCCTTTTCCCAGCCAGACCTTTGAGATAAAATGTTATAATTAAGTATTGATTATTGGCTTTTAGCTAATTTTAATGCCACTTTTTATGCATAGTTTTATGACTGCAACTGCTTTTATGTTAATTTGGGGGCTGAGGCTGGTGTGCATTTGCATTTTTATATCCTTATTGTTATGAAACAGGCTTGTTTTATGTGAGAGCACAGCAGGTCAATTTCCAAACGTCTGTTGATTTTCATTATTACAATAAGAAATAATAAAATATATATTTTTTTAAAAATGGAAACAGCTCATTGACGAGGGTTCTTTGTGGGGAGGGAGGTTATATTTGAAAATGCTTGTTCCTAAAGTATGCTTTGCCATTGTGCACAGACCCTCCAGGAGACGGATGTCAACCCAAGGTAGCCTAGCCTTTGCCTGTTCTTCATTCCCTTTTCCCCTTCTGTCCTATTAAAATGCACCGTTCAGTGATAACTTCTGGGATCTGTGCTAAATCAAGAAGCCCGTGTATTCCACAAGATTTTGCCTATTACCAATATTTGGAGAAATAAGTAATTAGTATAGTTTTCTGTTTTCACAGGGTATAGGTGAGTGATAATGACTTTTTTATATGTGTTCTAAATAAGGATCTCATCAGTGCGCGTTCTCAGAACTCCAGTGCCTAAGTTTAGTTTTTCATTCATACCTGTATGATCAATGTTGTGTATGTTTTTAAATATATTTTTTCAACTTCAGATTGAAAATCAGCTGGGGATAAATAGCTGAAAGAAAAATATACAGTTCAGTGACCCATAAGACTATAATATGTTGAATCAAGACATTTTCAAATTCACTTTTGAGATATTTAAGATGAACATGCATTTACAAATAGGGCAATGCTTTCTACCTTTTCCTAGTAATTCCAAATCGGCAGGATTTCTGAAGGAAATGATGTAAAGAGAATGTAATAGTGTAGAAATATGAATATGGCACATCTAACTTAACATTTTTGCACAAGGCAAAACATGCAGCTGTCAGTGCAATGTAAAATAAGATGTGAGTGAAGACAGGGAGTAATAATCAGTCATTTTCACTACATGGTTCAATGGCATCCTTTAAAAATGTGCTGATGGCCTGGGAAACTCTGCTGAAGTTAGCTCAGATTTAAGGAGGAAAAGTTGTGATTTGTGAAGGAGCAAAAAAAAAATGAAGAATTTCTTTACAGTAATAAAACAGGGGACTAATTTTCTCTTGTTTCTTGTACAGTCTGGAGAACAGCATTCATGCTGTCAAGGGAATGCCTTAATAACAGGAGTAAAACAAGCTTACCCACTAGTGCCTAATGTTTTGTCTGATTTTTAATATTGCACAGTGACATGAATCAGTCTCTTTCAACCCAGCAAGGCAAACACTGAAAAAGCAAATGAATCACATATTGTCTAAAAAGGGAACATGCTATAGAGTGAAGACATAGCCTACCCTTGAGTGTTCTCAGAAGGAAGATCTGCAACTTTATTAGAATTCCCTTGGGAATTCTGTAAAGGATCTAAATCCACTGCTATTCCCTGATTTTGCAGATTTCATTAGCATTTCAGTAGCATGTTTGATTTAAATCAAATTTCTAATGATCCAACTGACATTCTTAATATGCTTGTATGTTTGTTTCCTATAACAATTAGATTTTCAACAAATCTGAGTTGCTAAATAGTGCCGTCATACTATCTAGGCATGTGTAGCCATACAGCCCCAGTACTTTTGCATTAAATATTTGTAACTGGTTAGCAACAAGAGCACTAGTGCATTAGGTAGTCCTGTTTTGCTCTCCCTGTTTCATTCCCACAGCAACATACACGTCAGTAGCCCTCTTCAAATGTTTTCTCAGTGATATCCAGCTCACTCCAGTTGTTGCCTTCCCCTTGTTTCCAGCTCTCCATCAGTTTCGGTACTGGGAGAGAGGTGATCCCACTGGGACTAAGTAGGAGCTGCCAGCAAGTCACTGGCCGCTTCTTCACATATTGATGCCATGCAGTGGCAAAGCTGCTGCCACTTTCACAAATCCTGGCAGTGTGAAAGTGATGGGTTGCCCACGAGAGGTACTCTGGGCTGAGGTTCTGGCCTAATTTTTGGACTCACAAGATTAGCCTGAGGAAAACTCTTGATCTGCACACGATTGAAGACTCCCACGGTGAAAACTTCTAGAGAACTTAAACACATGCACACCATTTGATGTCATTATTATGAGTTTGAATAAAATTATCAGCCATCTATGGATTCTGCATGTTTATCCTTGCTTTTCAAGGTAATTGATACCAAGCGAACATAAGATTCCAGAATAGACACAGGCAGTCAGCACATCTGATTTTTTTCTGGAATAAGCCAGTTTGATTAAGAACAAGAATACAAGGACTGTCATTCATATATTACACAGGTTCCTCTAATCCTGAGTCAATAAACACTCATAATATAGTCAGGTCTTATCAATTCATGTACTGAATGTCCAAATTCTGAATACTAATCAGAGACAGGTTTTATTTCTCTCCTGCCATCAAATCAAAAAGATCAGACTCAAGAGTTGGTTTACCTATTAGCCAAAGAGCGGCAGTCCTCTCAGCAGAGAATGCAGGGAGGTGGTATCAGGATGGTAAAAGAGAGAGTCGTGGGCCATGTGGCCACCCAGCACCCCCATAGCTAATATCCTGACTTCAGGTATAGTGCAGAATGCTGTTCCATTTTCAGTGTTAAAAACTCAATTGCCAATCCAACAAAATGTTTTATTCCAGCCCTGGTTAGATTTAATTAGAATAGAACAGCATGCTTTTTTTTCCCCAGTCCTAGTAAGTATAATTTAAAATCTCTGGGATGCCCATGGCTGGTGGAGCTAGCCAAAGGATTTCCATGCTACTCCACCCTGATTAATCATTTCTGAAGGTTAAGTAATATTAAAATGAACTATGATTTCCCATGGCAATATTTTTTTTTATTTTTTAAATAAAAATAGCCCCCACATGAATATGAATTTAGCTGTTGCCCGTGGTTTTGGCGTCATTCTGCATTTACTACATTCTAAAACATTCTGTGCATTTTCTTCTATAGTTAATGCTGTCTTTAAGAAACAACGATTATTTCCCATTCACAGCACACAGCTTAAGTACAAACAATTTTCTGTGGGGTTTCACAGGGAAACTAGACTGAATTGTTTTGAGTGCTGAATTGCCTTTCATAAAGCCAGACACAAAGTCACTGCATCTACTGTTGTGATAGCTTATGACAAAACTTTAAGGGTTTTTTTCTCCCCTTAAAAGCTTTGTATTTACCCTGCTGAGTTATAAAAGTTAATTCCATTTTAGATATATTGGAGTGGAAGAAAATCTGCTTTCTATGCAAGAGAAAAAGAACAAAGTAAGATGATTGACTCTAAGACTGATACTGCCTTTTTCTTATTTAGTCTTTCCCCGCTGCCAAGTTCCAAGTTTAATGCTATCCACCCATCCTGGAGTCAGCAGAAAACTAAATGGACAAAAAAGTTGCCCTTCCCTATCTGGCTGTTCTGGCTTGCAGCCAAACATCGAAGCCCTGAGTTCAGGTGTGCAGGGTCTGCTAAGCAAGCGATTGGTGAAACCCTCCCAGTTTCTAAACTTCACTGTCCTGCATGAAACCATCCACCAGTCTGGACAGTGCGGTGGGATGGCTCTTGGGGAGGTAGAATTTGGGGTTTCAGTCCTCAAAGCCCAGCAGTTTCCCACTGGACGCTGTTCAGCAGGTGGGGTGCTGGGCAGGAAAGCGGGAGGACTGCCTTTCTTGCAGGCTGGCAGCCTGTCTACCTCACAGCCCACCAAGTAGCGCATCAGTAGGATTATTTTAAAAACAGGTTGCTTTTGAAATTCTGCAGACCTGCAAAAGTATTATATTTGAAAAAGCACTAAACTAATGCTAAAAATTCAACAGCTGTTTGGTGGACGTTGGGGGGCTTCTGAATTTTGAGACCACTTTACCTGCCAAGTACAGCACTAGCTGGAACCAAGCTAAGCTCTTTTCACTGGGAAAAAAAGGGAGGTGCCAGTAGGGGAGAATACCCAAAATGCAAGGAGAGGGAGGAGCCTCGGCCTGCCTCAACCTGAAGGGGCCAATAGCTGCTGGCTTGCTTCCCCTCTGTGTAGGTCACTGGGTTGTATACTGTTGGAATAATCAGCAACATACTTTAGATATTATCCATCTTGCTCCTGGCTTAAAGAGGATTGTTCCGCTTAACATCAGAACAATTCAGGACAACTTAGTCCTGTCTCACTTACAGTCTTAGGACAAGATGAATGCAACATGGAGACATGGCAGATTAAAGAGGTTGCCAAGGCATGTTTATATTGTGATTTGAGATAAGCAGCCCCTTCTTTATGGCACTCCCTCTTCCATTCCCTCTCTGGTTTGTTTTAAGAAGATGCTTCCCCCTCTTAAAAATGTGTTTATTAAAACTGCCACCCTATTTTTAAAAATTTTTTAACATATATATTGATATTATTTATGGATTCTACACTGTATTTTTATGTTTGTTTATTTATTGGCTTTATAAGCTGATCTTTTGGTATATTTTACTGATTATGTTGATTTTAACTTTTGATGGTTGGGTATATAATGTATTGTTAGCCACCTCTGGCTGATCTGCATGGAAATGTGCAAATATGATAAATATTTTAGATATTGTAAAGAGAACTTTCTGGCATTACTATGACTGCTGACTTAGCTTTGAGAAGTTTGCATTAGTGGGAGTTTAAGTGGAAGAAGGAACACTTAAGCTAATTCATCTTTATACATATTTGACAAATCAGCCTACAAAATTGTCTATGGAGTATTAAGGGATATGCTTTTACGTTACTAGTCAACGGACGTTCAGTGCCCTATCTTACTGCAAAAGTAACAAAAGAAAAAAAGTAGACTGTTATTGTTGGACTAGATGTGACAATTATTTTTATGTAAGTTTTCAGTTCTTAATGGAGCTGTGTAATGGATATATGGTAGTCTGGAAGTGGAAACATCAAATGCACATTGATGGGCTAATTTTCAGCATCGTAGATAGATCTGTAGAACATAGTTCACAAACTGAGAGGATAATAAACTTGTTCCATTAACGTCAGATAATGATACAGTTCTTTTTAATCAGGCTTAAAGGCTGAGATCAGTGAACAAAATGAAGAGTTTGGACTGTATACTTCAGAATGTGATAGTTCAGTATTAAAAAAAACTAGGATAATAAAAATAAAGTCAATCAGTATTTCATATCAGTCAGAGATAGGCAATCTTTGGGGTTTGCACTTTTCTTTGCCCGTTGACTCAGGGTCACCAGAGGCAGCGTAGAGATGTAATGATGCCAATGGAGAGGGTGGGCTGAAATTTTGGGGCCCTTTTTCCTGGTTGGGGGGGTTACCATTATAAGTTATGACATATAATATGTTAGGTTATTATACAGTATTTTCATAGCATTAGTTTTCTGCCAACGATCAGCAGGAAACAATATCATTTTGCTGCTGATATTTGGAAGCATGATCTTGAGGGGCTCCAGAAATAAGGGAGGGAGCTCTGGGATGGCATAGTAGTGTGGGAGTCCTTCAACACAGAAGAGGGCTTCTGCCATGGTCTGGACTGTGTGGGGGACGTGGCCTGGCAGCAGCTCCCACATGGTATAGGTGGGTGCCTCCCTAGTGCTTTCCAGTGAGTGTTTGATTATGCATACCTGTTAATTGATTTATTTGATTGGTTGACTGAGGTCGAGGTAGGTTAGTATATGGTCCACCTTTTGCTCTGGCAAAAGTTCAAGGTAATGATTGTTTAGGACATGTAGAAAGAAAAAGATTGACTTCAAATTCTTTACCACTGATATTACTACTCAGCTGTCTCACTTAGCCATTCTTTACCACTGTGATATTACTACTCAGCTGTCTCACTTAGCCACCAACGCTGTGCTGCCTTTCACCATCCCTGACAAAATTCAGAGTAGGCTGTTTAATGTCTACATTAGATGGCATGCAGTACAATGTTTCCCCAATCCATTTATTTAGACTGAGCATGGTTGTCTTTTCACTCTTTCCATCTATGGGATTTAATTTTGAGGGAGTATCATAGTTGAAAGATAAGCTCTTTCAAATCCAGTTGGAAACAAATGTACAGTGAATATATGGTGAATAAAGTTGGAAAAAGCTCATTAACGTGAGAAAAAGAAATGCCCAGTAGTAGATTGTGAAGTAGTGATGCTAGGTGAACGGGTAAATCTTGGCAACCTTGAATACTTGCCTCGTTCTTCTGATGATCCCATTAGCAGAGGGAGAGAACTTCTTCAAATACCTTAGGCTTAGTTGGCAGGTAACAGGGATCCCAATTCACCTCCTTGGTGCCTCTAGACCCAGTCACTCATCCTTCTATTCTCCATTTACACTTCATAAAATTTTGATTGTCCTATCTAATGCCAAGTTTGGGAAAGCTGGTCCATCTATTACAAACTGGCGTGTTGTCAATTCTGTTGAAATCAAGAAATGCAATCTTATCTACAGTGGGTTGTTGTTTATTCGTTTAGTCGCTTCCGACTCTTCGTGACTTCATGGACCAGCCCACGCCAGAGCTTCCTGTCGGTCGTCAACACCCCCAGCTCCCCCAGGGACGGGTCCGTCACCTCTAGAATATCATCCATCCATCTTGCCCTTGGTTGGCCCCTCTTCCTTTTGCCTTCCACTCTCCCTAGCATCAGCATCTTCTCCAGGGTGTCCTGTCTTCTCATGATGTGGCCAAAGTATTTCAGTTTTGCCTTTAATATCATTCCCTCAAGTGAGCAGTCTGGCTTTATTTCCTGGAGGATGGACTGGTTGGATCTTCTTGCAGTCCAAGGCACTCTCAGAATTTTCCTCCAACACCACAGTTCAAAAGCATCGATCTTCCTTCGCTCAGCCTTCCTTATGGTCCAGCTCTCGCAGCCATATGTTACTACAGGGAACACCATTGCTTTAACTATGTGGGCCTTTGTTGTCAGTGTGATGTCTCTGCTCTTAACTATTTTATCGAGATTTGTCATTGCTCTTCTTCCAAGGATTAAGCGTCTTCTGATTTCCTGACTGCAGTCAGCATCTGCAGTAATCTTTGCACCTAGGAATACAAAGTCTTTCACTGCTTCTACATTTTCTCCCTCTATTTGCCAGTTATCAATCAAGCTGGTTGCCATAATCTTGGTTTTTTTGAGGTTTAGCTGCAAACCAGCTTTTGCACTTTCTTCTTTCACCTTCATCATAAGGCTCCTCAGTTCCTCTTCACTTTCAGCCATCAAAGTGGTATCATCTGCATATCTGAGATTGTTAATGTTTCTTCCAGAGATTTTAACTCCAGCCTTGGATTCCTCAAGCCCAGCTTGTCGCATGATGTGTTCTGCATACAAGTTGAATAGGTAGGGTGAGAGTATACAGCCCTGCCGTACTCCTTTCCCAATCTTAAACCAGTCCATTTTTCCGTGGTCTGTTCTTACTGTTGCTACTTGGTTGTTATACAGATTCTTCAGGAGGCATACAAGATGACTTGGTATCCCCATACCACTAAGAACTTGCCACAATTTGTTATGGTCCACACAGCCAAAGGCTTTAGAATAGTCAATAAAACAGAAATAGATGTTTTTCTGAAACTCCCTGGCTTTTTCCATTATCCAGCGGATATTGGCAATTTGGTCTCTAGTTCCTCTGCCTTTTCTAAACCCAGCTTGTACGTCTGGCAATTCTCGCTCCATGAACTGCTGAAGTCTACCTTGCAGGATCTTGAGCATTACCTTACTGGCATGTGAAATGAGTGCCACTGTTCGATAGTTTGAACATTCTTTAGTGTTTCCCTTTTTTGGTATGGGGATATAAGTTGATTTTTTCCAGTCTGATGGCCATTCTTGTGTTTTCCAAATTTGCTGGCATATAGCATGCATTACCTTGACAGCATCATCTTGCAAGATTTTGAACAGTTCAGCTGGGATGCCGTCGTCTCCTGTTGCCTTGTTATTAGCAATGCTTCTTAAGGCCCACTCAACCTCACTCTTCAGGATGTCTGGCTCTAGCTCACCGACCACACTGTCAAAGCTATCCCCGATATTGTTATCCTTCCTATACAGGTTTTCTGTATATTCTTGCCACCTTTTCTTGATCTCTTCTTCTTCTGTTAGGTCCTTGCCATCTTTGTTTTTGATCATACCCATTTTGGCCTGGAATTTACCTCCAATGTTTCTAATTTTCTGGAAGAGGTCTCTTGTCCTTCCTATTCTATTGTCTTCTTCCACTTCCACGCATTGCTTGTTTAAAAATAATTCCTTATCTCTTCTGGCTAACCTCTGGAATTTTGCATTGATTTGGGCATATCTCCCCCTATCACTGTTGCCTTTTGCTTTCCTTCTTTCTTGGGCTACTTCTAGTGTCTCAGCAGACAGCCATTTTGCCTTCTTGGTTTTCTCTTTCTTTGGGATGTATTTTGTTGCCGCCTCCTGAACAATGCTGCCAACTTCTGTCCAGAGGTCTTCCGGGACCCTATCTACTAAGTCCAGTCCCTTAAATCTATTCTTCACCTCCACTGCATATTCCTTAAGAATATGAGTGAGCTCATATCTAGCTGATCTGTGGGTCTTCCCTAATCTCTTTAGTCTGATCCTAAATTGTGCAAGAAGAAGTTCGTGATCTGAACTACAGTCAGCTCCAGGCCTTGTTTTTACCGACTGTACAGATGTCCGCCACCTTTGGCTGCAAAGGATGTAATCAATCTGATTTCGGTGTTGTCCATCTGGTGAAGTCCATGTATAAAGCCGTCTCTTAGGTTGTTGGAAGAGAGTGTTTGTTATGCAGAGTGAATTGTCTTGGCAAAATTCTATCAGCCTGTGTCCTGCTTCGTTTTGTTCTCCCAGGCCATACTTACCTGTAATTCGAGGTGTCATTTGACTGCCCACCTTAGCATTCCAGTCTCCTGTGATGAAAATAACATCTCTTTTAGGCGTGTTGTCCAGTAGGTGCTGCAGATCCTCATAGAACTGCTCTACTTCAGCTTCTTCAGCATTTGTGGTTGGGGCGTCTATTTGGATCACTGTGATGTTAGATGGCTTGCCCTGAATTCGAATTGAGATCATTCTATCATTTTTTGGGTTGTATCCAAGCACTGCTTTAGCCACTTTACTATTAATTATGAAGGCTACTCCATTTCTTCTGTGGTCCTCTTGTCCACAGTAGTAGATCTGGTGGTCATTTGATGTGAAGTGGCCCATTCCAGTCCATTTCAGTTCACTGACGCCCAGAATGTCTATCTTTAATCTTGACATCTCACCAATAACCACATCCAATTTGCCCTGGCTCATAGATCTTACATTCCAGGTTCCGATGGTGTGTTGATCCTTAGAACATCGGATTCGCCGTTCACCACCAACACCGTCGGCCGCTAGCCGTCCTTTCGGCTTTGAGCTAGCTGCGTCATCACGTCTGGGGCTAGTTGAGCTCATCCTCTGTTCCTCCCCAGTAGCATTTTGACCATCTTCCGACCTGGGGGTCTCATCTTCCGATGGTATACCGACATATCTCTGGTTGTACTGATCCATTTAGTTTTCACGGCAAGAATACTGAGGTGGGTTGCCATTACCTTCCCCAGGGATCGCATTTAGTCTGACCTCTCTGTCATGGCCTTCCCGTCTTGGGTGGCCCTTCACGGTTTAGCTCATGGCATCATTGAGGTGCTCAAGCTCCAGCACCACGACAAGGTAACGATCCTTTGCTGAAGATCTACAGTGGGACAAGGGTAAAATTAGATCAGCTAATGAAATGCTCATTTCATCTGGGGCACATCTTTCATTTTGCGTGTAGGAAATTTCAGGAAACACTGTAGCTCTAGTGAAAGGAAGGCACCAAGGCTAGAGCAAAACCAGGTTAAAGGAGGTACATCATGGTGGTGAGATATTTGAACCAGCAGACTGCCCAGCTCTGCAGGCTTCTGACATTATAGGGGAAACAGAGGTAAGAAGGATTGCTACTAATTTGCTTCCCTCTGTCTCCTCCCTCTCTGGCAAAAGCAGAGAGAAAGACATGGACTGGACTGACAAGGGACTTCTATTTGCTGCACCTTTACCTCTCCCTCCTTCTCCACCTCATCCAGAGGGAACTGCCTAGGATGAAGGCAAGGGTGTTTATGGGGTCAGGGGGTCAAGATAGCAGTTGTGACCATGTAATTGAAGACCTGCTCTTTTTTTACATGCCTCACATGCACAACCCACAAAAAAGGGGGCAGGTCTTCAATCATGCAGTCACAACCACCATCTTCACTTTTTGCATGCCCCTCTCCCCATGGCTGCCCCCGGCAGAAGAGCTATGGTGGTAGACGATTTGGGCTAGCCCAGCAGATGAGTTTTCTCTTGGATGAAACCCATTGGTTATACATTCTTACAAGTCAGCTGCCTGACGCTGGGTTTTTGATTGTTCATTTTGGGGTGTGTTTTTATAGGCAGAGGTTGAGAAAGGCAGTAAAATGGGTGACAAGAACAGTGAGTGATCCAGGTGACCAGGGATTGCCTATTCAGTTCCTTTTTCTCCTTCTCCTAAGCTTGAATGCTCATCTTGTCTTACAGTTGTTTGTTTGCGGTAGCATGCAGGGAGCTGCAGCTTGCGGGCATGAGCTGAATGGGGCAGGCCACAACACAGATCTACGGCAAGCAAAAAATGGCCATTGTGGCTCCAAAGCAGCAGGTGAACAAAGCTAAGGAATGCTTGCAGCAGAGAGGAAGCTGGGAGGCAACGAGTGGGCAGTAAAATGGGAGGGGGCTCACAATACACTGCTCCTCCTGATCTGCCACTTGAATGGTTTGCCTTGATTGGTTTCATGAGATGGTGAAGCCTGATTTTTAATTCCTGTACACATCTCATCTTGTGCAAATCACATGCCGAAGAACTGTAAGTTGCCTAGCCTCATTCTGATCTTTTATCTGCTTGCAGCTATTTCATTATCTTAATTAAAGGAGCAGGTTTGCTTGGGTTTTGACCTGATGTGGATGCTGGGACAAGGAAACAACAGCACAGGGACACTGTAGTGAGATCAGTAATGTCATACTTTCAATTTGAGCCAGTTTGGTCTAGTGGTTAAGGCGCTGGGCTAGAAACCAGAGGACTGAGAGTTCTAGTCCCGCCTTGGGCCTGAAAGCCGGCTGGGCGACCTTGGGCCAGTCCCTGTCTCAGCCCAACCCACCTCACAGGGTTGCTGTTGTGGGGAAAATAGGAGGAGGAAGGAGTATTAGGTATGTTCCCTGGCTTGAGTTATTTGTAAAAATAATAAATAAAAAAAATAATAAATTTGGGATAGAAAATAAATTAATTAAACAAACAAATAAAATATCATGTGTTTATCAGCTACTTGTGGAGAATTATCATCAGACAGGAATGAAACTTGCTTGGGTGTAAATGACAGGCCTAGCTTCAATTAAAACAATTACTCTAATCTTTGTATGTGAAAAGAGCTATAAAAATGTTAATGCTTTATTATGTATGGGTCATGTCTTTAATTCTACCACCATGCAGCTTTCCCCACTTCTGTAAAATGGTTTGCTGATAGTGTGTGCAGCTATGTGTTTGTTTTATAATTGAGATCAATGCTGCAAATGAGATCTATTGAAGGCTTTTCTAGAATTGTAGGTTCCAATAAAGATAATAGCCTGTAATTGCCCAAAAAACAGGCTTCTACAGTAGATGCCTAGAAGCACATTTTCAAGTTCTTGGACTGTAGCTGGCTGGTTTATTTAGAGCCTGTTGGCACAATATGCTGGATTTATGAGAATTGCAGCAACCCCATGCCACATTAGTCAAATAACGACACCCCAGTTTCTGGTGTGCAAGGGAGTCACAGCTTGAACTCCTCCCATCTGACTTTGGTTTTGGCCAAGAAGTTCTCAGATGATGAATCAGATCAGTCTGTTGCACAGAACTCTTCTCTGAAAAAATCATTGTCTCAGAAAACCAAAAATAATGTACAAGAACCTTCCCACTCCATCCAGCTCATTCTTTCTGTAATCAAAGCCCAGCTGATCAACTTTCAGGCCAACCCTTGTCTGACTCAAGAACCAGAAGAGGTTAGCGGTCTCCTCCAGTTCCTAAGCAGTAGAGACAAGAGTGATGGGAAAGCCAGTGATACGTCTTGAGTATTCTAGCAAACATTTGGGTAAAGATAATTATGGGGTCCTTTTAGAATTTTGTAGGTTTTAGGGCTTTTAAGGGGCAGAAGGAAAGCCTTAAGCTTTGCAGTTGCTTCCTTCTCAAACTGGAACTTGGTCCTGCCTGTTTTTTTTAATATGGTCCTCAACATGCTTCCTTCTGATGATACAGCTCTAAAACAAATGGAATTTGTGAGCTGTATTGGATGGAAGTGATTGCTGCTAACACGTTTTGGAATTGCAAGTCAAAGACAATAATGCACAGTAGAAGAACTATCGGCTTTGTTGCCAAAAGCGCAATGATCAGCCATTGTGAACAAAAATGCAGGCAGCAAAGGAAACAGCAGAGCAGGGGAAGAGAAACTGGATGCTGGGAAAGTACAGTAGCAATAAGGCAGTCCTGTATTTAAGCACTGACTTAACATCAATAAGTAAGTGAGTTTGAGAGAGGAGGGTTGGCATAATAAATAATGAATTCTTCTTCTCTAGCTCCAGCTCTGATGCTATAGGAACCATGGAGTTTTCTGCCTCTCCCTTCTGCCAGTCTCCAACAAGATACGTGTTTGTGTGTTTTTAAGCAAGATAATAAAGCAAGAATAAGGAGCATAGCAGGAAACAGAATGTAGAGAAAAGGAAGAACCCTGGATAGCAGTGACCAGGATATGCATATTTTGCCAAAGCAGTAGAGAAGCAGAGGATCTGGTATTTGAAGGCACGGGTTCTTAATACCTTTAGGGCTTCTAATTAGGGGTGTGCAAAATGCTTCACCTTTGAATTGCCTTGAATTTGAAATGGATTTAAAATACTCAAGTAAGAAACAAGCTGCTTTTGCTGTTATGGAGGTGTTTCAAACTCAAAATGACAAAAGCAGGCCATTTCACACACAAAATAGTTATTTTACCTTCAAAGGGGGATGCGGTGTTTCAAGCTTGAAATGGTTCCAACTGATGGCTGTTTTTATTCTACTTCTTTGAATATAGATCTGAAATATATGTTCAACTTTTCCTTTCTAGCAGTCTGAATATGCTGCTTCAATGCATGTTCTCCAACTGATCAAGCCAAACCAATTACTGTATGCATTATTAGGAGAATAGGACACATTTGCAGGACTTGCTTTTTCTTTTTAAACAATCCAATTTAGGTTATATTGGTGTAGAAGGTTATTGATTTCAGCATCTACTTGATTCAGACAGATGCAGATTCTGATATCTGGGTCAAGGATTAAAAATGATTTCTACTTCTTGTTACCTTTGAATTCCCAACTTTGCAAGGTAGACTGGGAAGTAACTTGCTGGAGGGTACTGAGTTAATTCAGTGGCTGTTCTATGCGTTACATATAAACCCAGCATTGAGGTTAATAAGAAACAAAAGTAGTAAATGATCTGTCTACCCTTCCTTTCCCTTTACTTTTGTTCATTCTTTTCCACTTGCCCTGGACCTTTGAAACATTTTGTTTTGTTTTGTTTTGTGTTACAGCAACTATGAGAAAGGAAATAATTTCTGAAACTTGTCAGGTTAGTAATAACTAGTCATTATTTCTGGCACTTGGGACTACTCACTTCCTCTTTTCCAGTTTGGAGGTAGCCAGATTTTAATAGAACAATATCATTTGGGGTATGCTATCTTAGGACAAATCAGTTTGGGTGTTCTTTGATCAGGCTTAATGCAGACAAGTTTAAAGAAGTTTGAAGTTTGAATGCTGTGATCAAGGATATCTCTTTTCACTGGCCAAGCCATGTTTAAACCCTAAATCCTTCTCAGTAAAGATATTTGGGGTGATGTATAGGTAGCCTATAAACAGAGAAAGCTCATTCTTCCTTTCCCTTTTAGATTTGTATGAAAGCCTTTCTCTATATGCTGCACAGCATTCCCTATACCATTTGGATCACATAATTTTATTCCTGTCTTCCTCATCATTTTTTATCTCAAGAGGGAACAATTTTATTCTAGATGACAACAGGGAGGCCTTTAAATGATATAGCCATGGGGAAGATTAATTTTGAAAAATAAGATGTATTTTGTTCTGTTTGAAGGTCACAGGTAATAAGAGTTCAGAGTTAGTATCTTCTGGTGAATCTTGACTGCCAAAAAGGAAATGTACATTATATTTTATAAGTTCTCCTCCAGAAAGGAATTGGTGTTCATTTTATGTTAAGCTATAGCAGAGTCTCCAAGAGAAAAGCATCCAATTTTCATCATTTCAGACTGGAACAGTAGAGCAAGGCCTTAATTAAGATGCTTAATATTTTATCTTAATAACTCAGTGGTTTTAATTCATGAGCTAGAAATGTAATGTATTTGAGGGGATTTTGACACATATGATTTGGGCTTGCTCTTTAATGGTCCTGCTTGGGGCCGATATTCAAATCATTATTATAATGACTTTTTGAAGTGAGGTTTAAAGATATTAATGTGGTACTGAATTATATATGCAAAACTTGGAATTTATTGAATTGTGGAGAATGTTGGATTTATCAAGCTTGTAGTCAGAACAAGAAATGTGGTTTTGCTTTGCAGTAACAAAGTACTACTCCAGACTGAATCTTGGAGTACAGCTACTAATTTTAGACTAAAGATATGTGCTCACTTTTGGCCTTTGAGTTGGCTCTAATTGATGAAATTAAAAAAAAAAAAATCAATATGATCCCATATGGCAAGTTTGACTTGTTTAAAAACTTAATCACTATTATATATTTAGAATAATATGTGCAGTTTTTTAGAAAATCATGTCCATGCATTTTGTTTTTATTTTCCTTCTTGGTATAATATATATTGTTTTGTATTTTATATTTTTTAAATATTTTTCTAGTCATTTTATAATATAATAAAATTAAGTAAAATAAAATATAATGATTTTTAAAGATGTCTAGGGTTCCATCCATCTGCACTATATACAAAAATGGATCACTCTTGTTTGCACTGGCCAATAATTTTTCCTCAGTCACATCTTACTCTTCACGGCCTGAGGGACTTCATTGCACCAGGATAATCTATCAGTAACTGTTTCTTCTACTTTATCAGTGGAGTAGGCCAAAATCCAAAAAAACGAGAACAAAAACCCTTACCTCTGGTTGCCTGTGAAGATCTCAGTAAAGAACTACACCCAGAGGCATCTGGTAAAAGCTACAATGATGTCAATGTGGCATTGGGCTTGTCATGACACATTGTGCAAATGACACAAATCTGTGTCATTTCTCCATTTGTGTGGTGATACCACGACACAAGTGATGTCACTTTCTCCTGCAGATGCCCATGGGTTCAACTCAGTAATCCAGGATGTTAGCTCACTGAAAGACATGCATAACACATGTTGCTGCCTTTTTTCAGGCTAACATACTGCAACAGCAATAGTCGTAACAACAGCAATTCAAAAAGTGCGCTGATGGAGAAGGATAAACCAGGATTTCAGAGAATTCTGGCTGTTCTGAAGAGACCACATGCTAATGCCTGCAGCTCATTTTCCGGGATCAGATTCAGCTGTGAATGAGCAGAATTAAAGATGTGCTAATTCTGAAGGGAGGGAGGGAGGAAGGGAGGGAAACCAAAGGGTGACATTGGGATTCCATGGCTGCAGCAAATCTGACTTATTTCGATTTTATTTGTTATTTTTATTAATTTTATCTTACTGGTCATTGACCGAATAAACATTATTATTAAAAGTAAGTAATAATGTTTATTCGGTCAATGACCAGTTGTTGTTGTTTATTCATTTAGTCGCTTCCGACTCTTCGTGACTTCATGGACCAGCCCACGCCAGAGCTTCCTGTCGGTCGTCAACACCCCCAGCTCCCTCAGGGACGAGTCCGTCACCTCTAGAATATCATCCATCCACCTTGCCCTTGGTCGGCCCCTCTTCCTTTTGCCCTCCACTCTCCCGAGCATCAGCATCTTCTCCAGGGTGTCCTGTCTTCTCATTATGTGGCCAAAGTATTTCAGTTTGGCCTTTAATATCATTCCCTCAAGTGAGCAGTCTGGCTTTATTTCCTGGAGGATGGACTGGTTTGATCTTCGTGCAGTCCAAGGCACTCTCAGAATTTTCCTCCAACACCACAGTTCAAAAGCATCGATCTTCCTTCGCTCAGCCTTCCTTATGGTCCAGCTCTCGCAGCCATATGTTACTACGGGGAACACCATTGCTTTAACTATGCGGGCCTTTGTTGTCAGTGTGATGTCTCTGCTCTTAACTATTTTATCGAGATTTGTCATTGCTCTTCTTCCAAGGATTAAGCGTCTTCTGATTTCCTGACTGCAGTCAGCATCTGCAGTAATCTTCGCACCTAGGAATACAAAGTCTTTCACTGCTTCTACATTTTCTCCCTCTATTTGCCAGTTATCAATCAAGCTGGTTGCCATAATCTTGGTTTTTTTGAGGTTTAGCTGCAAACCAGCTTTTGCACTTTCTTCTTTCACCTTCATCATAAGGCTCCTCAGTTCCTCTTCGCTTTCAGCCATCAAAGTGGTATCATCTGCATATCTGAGATTGTTAATGTTTCTTCCAGAGATTTTAACTCCAGCCTTGGATTCCTCAAGCCCAGCTTGTCGCATGATGTGTTCTGCATACAAGTTGAATAGGTAGGGTGAGAGGATACAGCCCTGCCGTACTCCTTTCCCAATCGTAAACCAGTCTGTTGTTCCGTGATCTGTTCTTACTGTTGCTACTTGGTCGTTATACAGATTCTTCAGGAGGCAGACAAGATGACTTGGTATCCCCATACCACTAAGAACTTGCCACAATTTGTTATGGTCCACACAGTCAAAGGCTTTAGAATAGTCAATAAAACAGAAATAGATGTTTTTCTGAAACTCCCTGGCTTTTTCCATTATCCAGCGGATATTGGCAATTTGGTCTCTAGTTCCTCTGCCTTTTCTAAACCCAGCTTGTACATCTGGCAATTCTCGCTCCATGAACTGCTGAAGTCTACCTTGCAGGATCTTGAGCATTACCTTACTGGCATGTGAAATGAGTGCCACTGTTCGATAGTTTGAACATTCTTTAGTGTTTCCCTTTTTTGGTATGGGGATATAAGTTGATTTTTTCCAGTCTGATGGCCATTCTTGTGTTTTCCAAATTTGCTGGCATATAGCATGCATTACCTTGACAGCATCATCTTGCAAGATTTTGAACAGTTCAGCTGGGATGCCATCATCTCCTGTTGCCTTGTTATTAGCAATGCTTCTTAAGGCCCACTCAACCTCACTCTTCAGGATGTCTGGCTCTATCTCACTGACCACACTGTCAAAGCTATCCCCGATATTGTTATCCTTCCTATACAGGTCTTCTGTATATTCTTGCCACCTTTTCTTGATCTCTTCTTCTTCTGTTAGGTCCTTGCCATCTTTGTTTTTGATCATACCCATTTTTGCTTGGAATTTACCTCCAATGTTTCTAATTTTCTGGAAGAGGTCTCTCGTCCTTCCTATTCTATTGTCTTCTTCCACTTCCGCGCATTGCTTGTTTAAAAATAATTCCTTATCTCTTCTGGCTAACCTCTGGAATTTTGCATTGAATTGGGCATATCTCCCCCTATCACTGTTGCCTTTTGCTTTCCTTCTTTCTTGGGCTACTTCTAGTGTCTCAGCAGACAGCCATTTTGCCTTCTTGGTTTTCTCTTTCTTTGGGATGTATTTTGTTGCTGCCTCCTGAACAATGCTGCCAACTTCTGTCCAGAGTTCTTCCGGGACCCTATCTACTAAGTCCAGTCCCTTAAATCTATTCTTCACCTCCACTGCATATTCCTTAGGAATATTAGTGAGCTCATATCTAGCTGATCTGTGGGTCTTCCCTAATCTCTTTAGTCTGATCCTAAATTGTGCAAGAAGAAGTTCATGATCTGAACTACAGTCAGCTCCAGGCCTTGTTTTTACCGACTGTACAGATGTCCGCCACCTTTGGCTGCAAAGGATGTAATCAATCTGATTTCGGTGTTGTCCATCTGGTGAAGTCCATGTATAAAGCCATCTCTTAGGTTGTTGGAAGAGAGTGTTTGTTATGCAGAGTGAATTGTCTTGGCAAAATTCTATCAGCCTATGTCCTGCTTCATTTTGTTCTCCCAGGCCATACTTACCTGTAATTCGAGGTGTCATTTGACTGCCCACCTTAGCATTCCAGTCTCCTGTGATGAAAATCACATCTCTTTTAGGCGTGTTGTCCAGTAGGTGCTGCAGATCCTCATAGAACTGCTCTACTTCAGCTTCTTCAGCATTTGTGGTTGGGGTGTATATTTGGATCACTGTGATGTTAGATGGCTTGCCCTGAATTCGAATTGAGATCATTCTGTCGTTTTTTGGGTTGTATCCAAGCACTGCTTTAGCCACTTTACTATTAATTATGAAGGCTACTCCATTTCTTCTGTGGTCCTCTTGTCCACAGTAGTAGATCTGGTGGTCATTTGATGTGAAGTGGCCCATTCCAGTCCATTTCAGTTCACTGACGCCCAGAATGTCTATCTTTAATCTTGACATCTCACCAATAACCACATCCAATTTGCCCTGGCTCATAGATCTTACATTCCAGGTTCCAATGGTGTGTTGATCCTTAGAACATCGGATTCGCCGTTCACCACCAGCACCGTCGGCCGCTAGCCGTCCTTTCGGCTTTGAGCTAGCTGCGTCATCACGTCTGGGGCTAGTTGAGCTCATCCTCTGTTCCTCCCCAGTAGCATTTTGATCATCTTCCGACCTGGGGGTCTCACCTTCCGATGGTATACCGACATATCTCTGGTTGTACTGATCCATTTAGTTTTCACGGCAAGAATACTGGGGTGGGTTGCCATTACCTTCCCCAGGGATCGCATTTAGTCTGACCTCTCTGTCATGACCTTCCCGTCTTGGGTGGCCCTTCACGGTTTAGCTCATGGCATCATTGAGGTGCTCAAGCTCCAGCACCACGACAAGGTAACGATCCTTTGCTGAAGCAATGACCAGTAAGATAATATTAATAAAAATAACAAATAAAATCGAAATAAGTCAAATGAGTACAATTATATATAGACAACTGTAAATTAAAACATTTATAATATAATCTATAGTTCCCTATTACAATAAAGACATATTTATTCACCTAAACATTAATAGATCCAATATATTAATACTACATTAGTACTATGTTGTAATACTATATTATAAAATATACCCTCAAAAATTTATTAAAAAATAACTAAACAAAATATTGATAAAAATAGAAAAGTAAGCAAACTCTGGTTTCTCTTCAGATCATATAAATCTTTCACCTTTTACTAAAGATACAAAAAATATTAAGGCCTGCTTTGCTTCTAGGAAGTCATGCCCCACACAAGCTCCTTTCCTTCCTTCCTTCCTTCCTTCCTTCCTTCCTTCCTTCCTTCCTTCCTTCCTTCCTTCCTTCCTTCCTTCCTTTCTACAACATCTTGTCAAAATCAGCAAATGCTCTCAGAGCAGCTTACAAACATAAAAACCATGTGCAACAATTCCTCCCCAACAGTAATATAGCCTATATGAATATTAAAACCCCAGCAGTAAAAGTAATAAAAAATTGTGATCAATTTGTATAAGTTCACTACCAATAAATTAAACAGTTTTGTTCAATAAGGATCTGAAGTCTCTCAAGCACACTCTTTTCTATGTATCTGCTTAAATATTTATGATAAAAACAATAAAAAATGTAAAGATGTGTTTGATTTCATCAGCATATCTTCTGGTATGATTTGAGGTCTATAATCTTTCCTTCCCAATCCCCCTGTAAAATCTTGTTAATGTTTTTGAAGAATTACAACAGCCTTCAAATTTTTGAAGTTGTTTCCATGAGCACAGGATGCACTAATCATACCTTGGATTTCTGCTTCAAGAAAATAGTGAAAAACGGTGTGTCACATTAGACATACTTATTTTAGAATCAGCTTTTGGGGACCAAAGTTCATATTGCCAGAAATACAGAGTGCAATACCCCAATCTAAACCAAAAATTAGAACTTATTTTTCTTTTTCTTAACCCAAAATAGAATTTGAAACCTTGTCTGAGAATCTCATTGAACCTAAACCTGAATGGAATGTGCTTGCTTGCTGTCCCCTCCCCCCCATGCAATACTTGTTCGTAGTCAGAGTTCAGCCAAACACCCAATGAGGTACATCCATTGGATTCACCTGTATCAGAATAAGTGCATAAAATAAATCCAGTATTTGGCTTTCTACAGACCTCTCTTTTCTAGGGCTGGACATTGGAAGTACGAAGCAAAGGTTGACATAGAAACATGTTTTCCCTTGGTGACAGAGTTTGGTCAACATACAAGTTACAGTATTGTATTAAATCAGGTAGAAAACATACAAACTATAACAGTTCCATGATTTGGGTGTCCATTCTTCTATATATATTTTCTCCACTGTGGTCTCAGTGAGTCATACATATATTTTCTGCACTGGTGGAATGCCTCATTCAGAGCCATCTACATCTAAACTTTGTTGGTAGAGATCTTGCCCTCCATACCCAATGCACATGAAAGAGTTGATTACATATGCTGGACTTGCCGCTGAACCTTTTCTACACAGAAGGCACAACCAAACCTGGCCTGGAATGAAACAAAATCATTACTGCTGGCACTCAACCATAAAAAAGAAGGCTTGACTGCCCGATTGTCTCACAGCACAGGTGAGCAAATGACATTTTGCCTTCAGATATTAAAAGTTTCATATGTGGCGGAGCCAGGTGGCCAATGGTGAAGTCCAAAAGTGCACAGAAACAAGCTACAGCAGGCTAAATCTGTTTTGCAGAACCTTCATGCTGTTTACTGAACTTTTATTTCCTGGAGTTGCTAAAGTTAACTTCAAACAAGATGAAGTGATGAACTAACATTTCTATATTACTGCTGTCAATTCCCCCTGAGAGGCAAATGGCAAGTCTGCAGAGTCAGGCAATTGATGCATGGCTTGCTGTCAGGATTTCCAAGACTTTGATGGAGAATTGAAACAGCAGGCGTCAATGAGCGATTCTCAGGAGGACTATATTAACTTTGCCTACAAATTATCCTAGAGAATGAGGCTGGTGAACATATAGACTTCCTCTGCAATTCAGGAATATTCCAAATGCAGTGCTTCCACGGGTATCCATAAAAAGTGACATTCTTTCTATCTTTAATTAAATCCTATATAGTTTTTACAGTTGCTGAGAACTATTAGAAAGGTACCATAAATCATTTTTTGTGCTAGATTTGGGGATACTGAATCCATATGGCCATACAAATTGGGCATCACGCATTGTCTCTCTTGATTTTTGCCAGTAGTTCAGTATATTTTATTAGTTCCCTTTCTCTTTGCTTTCAGAAAGTATGTCAACATTAACTTTCTCCATTTAGCCTCTGATTGTTTAGTGATTATTTTACTATGCTAGTTAATAGAACAAAACCTGGGTGGCATTGCACTGCTATGACTTGGAATGTAAGTGGAGTAAATGGTAAAGAGCATGAACCAACAACTGAAAGTAAGGAAAATAGTTTCACAGACACATAACATACCTAAGAGAAAGGAGAAGGATATAATGGAGCTGAATGAAAGTTGTCTGATCTTATGGAATGGAGTTGATAAATACACACAAGGAAGTAAAGGTTTAGCCTTTATTATGAATAAAAAGGCAAAAAGGTATGTCAAAAGGTATGAATTGGTGCAAGTTAGGTCCTTGTGGGTAGGTATGAAAGTAAGAATCCATAGGTTGATGTTAGCTATATATTAAATTCCAGTGAGTAGGGAAATAGAGGTAATTGAAGAACCAGGTATAAGTTTTAGGAAAAGTTGTTCAGTATCCTGAATTAATATGATCCACAGGATACATATACATATACATACACCATTATATATCATGGAATTATCATTCCATTCATACACCTAGCAGATAGATAGATAGATAGATAGATAGATAGATAGATAGATAGATAGACAGACAGACAGACAGACAGACAGACAGACAGACAGACAGACAGACAGACAGACATTCTGCTAGGTGATATGAATGGAATGGTAAGAATCAGATGAGAGAGTACAAAAAAAAGTGATTGGGCTACTTAGAAGAATAAATGGAAATAATGATTTTTCAGTAACTATCTGCTTAGAAGAACTGTTTTGAATACATGGCTTAAGCCTAAATCTATTAATGCATACACATGGTAAAGGAATAAATATAAATATTAAAGCAGGAGTGAGAGAATTACTGAAAGATGAAAGGGTGGTTAGTGGTTCTGAATGTCAAAAGGTGTGTTATTATGTAATGGAGTGGAACTTGAGAAAAAATAGATATGGATGAAAAGAAAAGAAAAAAGAAAAGAGTATGAAAGCTTAACAGCTAAAAGCAGTATGAGTTTTCTAATAAAAAGTATTAGCAGATAGATGAATTTCCCAATAGTATGAATTGAAATGTGAAAGGAGCTGCATAGAACAGAACAAAACCACACAGAAATGTGTGGAGTTATGTTAATAAGAAGTATGAAGAAGAATGCTTGTTGGAATAATGGGGTATAAAGGCTGTGGATGTGCAAAAAATGTACATAAAGAGAATGCTGCAAAAAATGAGGATAAGAGAGAGACTATTGAATGTATATAAAGAGAAAAGTAGTCAAAGAATAATGTATTGTTGGGATTAAAAGAGACAGGAGAATGCAGAGCAAGTTTGTTGGAAATAAAAATTTGTTTTGGAAGTGGGTGAAAGGGCTAAACAAGGAGCCTCCAGCAGAGTGAATGGGATTGAAGATAAGGGAGATGAAAGGATTTAGGAGGAAACTGGAATAAAAGAATGCTAAAGTATTTTATTATCTGTATCTGAATGATAGTATTATATTTATTTTTATTATTCAAATTTTGTTACCATATCAAAGAGTGGAACTGAAATAAGTAGTAAGAAGACTCAGGGCAGATGCTCAGTGTCTGTTTATGGTAAAAGATAATTAAAGAATAGTGTATTATTATTATTTAATTAAAATTATTATTATCATCATGTTCATAATTTTCTCTAGAATGCAAGACTTACCTTCCAGCTAAGGGTAGAGTTCCATTCTATATGTAAAAGAGAAGCTATAATTTGAGAAAGAAGGATAAAGAGTTGTGAGATGGAGGTTGAGAGACATATTTTGGGTAGAGCTATCTATCTCTAAGAATCTGGTATGAAGCAAGTAGATCTATTACCTACCTTCCAGGACTGCAATGCTCATTTAGGTAAGAATTACAAAGAGAGCCTTAAAGTTTTTACTGATCTCTCTTCCAAAAGGAAGCAAAACATAATACAGGTAGTTTAATGACTGCAATTGGGACTGGCAACTCAGTCATTAAGCAGAGTGGCTGCTAAGTAAAAAAAATCCTGTGACTGCGACTGTGCTTATGATTTTACTTCAGCTTTCCTTTGCTTTACAGCACCAGAAGGATACAATCTCAAACACCCAGGTGAGCCCAAGAGAGGGGAAGGTTTCCGGAACTCAACTCACAAGGAATCTGGGTTAAAGGGCAAATCTTACAGCCCTTTTCCCCCACTTCCCTGCCCTTTGGAATGCTCACCCCAGTGCTGGGATAATTCGCAAGAAGAGAATAAATATTTGTATTTACATTCATTGGAGAGGAAGGGATTACAAGAGAGTAAGCAGGCACACAATGGGGAATACACATCAAAAGGAATGCACTAGCACTGGCTATTTGTCTAGGGCACTCACACCTGTAAGCTGCAAGCTGCTTAGGAGGCAAAAAAAAGCCTTCAGTGTGAAATTGATTATGGTCTTGTGAGCTGCATTGGTTGCCAATTTGCTTTTGGGTCCAATTCAAGGTGCTGGTTTTGACCTTTAAACCCCTTCATGGCTTGGGACCAGGATATCTGAGGGACTGCCTCTCCCTGATTACATCAGGTCTGGCAGAGAAGGCATGCTGCAGGTACCATCAGCTGGGGCCATTCATTTGGTGGGTCCCAGGTGAGGGACCATCTCTGCCATGGCACCTGCCTTATGGAACTTTCTTCCCCCTGAAATTAGATTAGCTCCATCCCTTCTGACGTTCCAGAAGTCCCTCAAGACCTGGTTATGTCACCAGGCCTGGGGCTCCCAGGGAACCAGAGATATGCTTAGCGGGCTCCATTGCTGAGGTGGCTTTCTTATTCTCTCTTTGCCTAGGGTTTGGATATTTCGTTTTTATATTATTTATTTTTTAATATTGATTCTTGTATTTTTATACTGAGTGTTTATGTATGTGTTGTTTTTATTGGATTGTTGTACACCGCCTAGAGTCACTTTCTGTGAGATGGGCAACCATACAAATTTGATAGATAGATAGATAGATAGATAGATAGATAGATAGATAGATAGATAGATAGATAGATAGATAGATAGATAGATAGATAGAATGAATGAATGTAGGAATTCAAAAAGGAGGGACTTGCTGCTGTAGGAATGGACTGAACCAACAAGGGTATCAGAACAAATCCGGTCAGGCAGCAGCAGCAGCCTGCTGGAGGATCCTAATCAACTAATTAAGGTCACAGAGCTGAGCTTGTTAATTTGCAGTTAGCACTTTTTAGGGATGCACTGCACTGTGGAGAAAAGCAGCTCAGGAAGAGAGAGCTTGTTTAGGCATTCTCTCCACTCAGGGGGAGGGGAAGGGTCAGGCACAGGACATTACGTGTGGCTGTAATGGCAACCATGTAACTGACAGAGAGATGCTGAGAGACACTGTGAAGAGACACTGTAAATGCAGGCAGTTATTTTTTCATCACCATCATAACTGCGAATGGTCGTTGTCCAAGGTAGTCACTAAAGGAGGACTACCTGTAGCACTACTCATTACACATCTCATCTTTGGGAGAAGTGTGGAACACATACAGACTTATTACCCAGTTAAGGTATCTTTGCAACAAAGGTCTGTTCAGCATCATCTCTTCCCCCACATTCCATAGCTGAATATTTATTTATTTATTAATCAAATTTATCATCGCCCATCTCCCAAAAGGGGCTCTGGGTGGTTTACAATAAAACATAAATAAAAATTGAATATTCAAATATTAATGTACAAACTGAGCAGCCTTGGATCCACCAAGCCTGGGTCATGGCAAAGAGGGTAATCTTGTATAAATGAAAAGAAACCTATCCTCCTGGTATTCAGGAATGGATTCAGGGTACGAGTCTGTTATTTATCTTTGAAAAGTCTTTATGTTGTAAAATGGTAAGAGGAAGAAATATATTTCTGTATGGTCTAGATTAAATGATAAGCCTTCAGCAAAGGATCATTACCTTGTCGTGGTGCTGGAGCTTGAGCACCTCAATGATGCCATGAGCTAAACCGTGAAGGGCCACCCAAGACGGGAAGGTCATGACAGAGAGGTCAGACTAAATGTGATCCCTGGGGAAAGTAATGGCAACCCACCCCAGTATTCTTGCCGTGAAAACTAAATGGATCAGTACAACTAGAGATATGTCGGTATACCATCGGAAGATGAGACCCCCCAGGTCGGAAGATGGTCAAAATGCTACTGGGGAGGAACAGAGGATGAGCTCAACTAGCCCCAGACGTGATGACGCAGCTAGCTCAAAGCCGAAAGGACGGCTAGCGGCCGACGGTGCTGGTGGTGAACGGCGAATCCGATGTTCTAAGGATCAACACACCATTGGAACCTGGAATGTAAGATCTATGAGCCAGGGCAAATTGGATGTGGTTATTGGTGAGATGTCAAGATTAAAGATAGACATTCTGGGCGTCAGTGAACTGAAATGGACTGGAATGGGCCACTTCACATCAAATAACCACCAGATCTACTACTGTGGACAAGAGGACCACAGAAGAAATGGAGTAGCCTTCATAATTAATAGTAAAGTGGCTAAAGCAGTGCTTGGATACAACCCAAAAAACGACAGAATGATCTCAATTCGAATTCAGGGCAAGCCATCTAACATCACAGTGATCCAAATAGACGCCCCAACCACAAATGCTGAAGAAGCTGAAGTAGAGCAGTTCTATGAGGATCTGCAGCACCTACTGGACAACACGCCTAAAAGAGATGTTATTTTCATCACAGGAGACTGGAATGCTAAGGTGGGCAGTCAAATGACACCTCGAATTACAGGTAAGTATGGCCTGGGAGAACAAAATGAAGCAGGACATAGGCTGATAGAATTTTGCCAAGACAATTCACTCTGCATAACAAACACTCTCTTCCAACAACCTAAGAGATGGCTTTATACATGGACTTCACCAGATGGACAACACCGAAATCAGATTGATTACATCCTTTGCAGCCAAAGGTGGTGGACATCTGTACAGTCAGTAAAAACAAGGCCTGGAGCTGACTGTAGTTCAGATCACGAACTTCTTCTTGCACAATTTAGGATCAGACTAAAGAGATTAGGGAAGACCCACAGATCAGCTAGATATGAGCTCACTAATATTCCTAAGGAATATGCAGTGGAGGTGAAGAATAGTTTTAAGGGACTGGACTTAGTAGATAGGGTCCCGGAAGAACTCTGGACAGAAGTTGGCAGCATTGTTCAGGAGGCGGCAACAAAATACATCCCAAAGAAAGAGAAAACCAAGAAGGCAAAATGGCTGTCTGCTGAGACACTAGAAGTAGCCCAAGAAAGAAGGAAAGCAAAAGGCAACAGTGATAGGGGGAGATATGCCCAATTCAATGCAAAATTCCAGAGGTAAGCCAGAAGAGATAAGGAATTATTTTTAAACAAGCAATTCGCGGAAGTGGAAGAAGACAATAGAATAGGAAGGACAAGAGACCTCTTCCAGAAAATTAGAAACATTGGAGGTAAATTCCAGGCAAAAATGGGTACGATCAAAAACAAAGATGGCAAGGACCTAACAGAAGAAGAAGAGATCAAGAAAAGGTGGCAAGAATATACAGAAGACCTATATAGGAAGGATAACAATATCGGGGATAGCTTTGACGGTGTGGTCAGTGAGCTAGAGCCAGACATCCTGAAGAGTGAGGTTGAGTGGGCCTTAAGAAGCATTGCTAATAACAAGGCAGCAGGAGACGACGGCATCCCAGCTGAACTGTTCAAAATCTTGCAAGATGATGCTGTCAAGGTAATGCATGCTATATGCCAGCACATTTGGAAAACACAAGAATGGCCATCAGATTGGAAAAAATCAACTTATATCCCCATACCAAAAAAGGGAAACACTAAAGAATGTTCAAACTATCGAACAGTGGCACTCATTTCACATGCCAGTAAGGTAATGCTCAAGATCCTGCAAGGTAGACTTCAGCAGTTCATGGAGTGAGAATTGCCAGATGTACAAGCTGGGTTTAGAAAAGGCAGAGGAACTAGAGACCAAATTGCCAATATCCGCTGGATAATGGAAAAAGCCAGGGAGTTTCAGAAAAACATCTATTTCTGTTTTATTGACTATTCTAAAGCCTTTGACTGTGTGGACCATAACAAATTGTGGCAAGTTCTTAGTGGTATGGGGATACCAAGTCATCTTGTATGCCTCCTGAAGAATCTGTATAATGACCAAGTAGCAACAGTAAGAACAGACCACGGAACAACGGACTGGTTTAAGATTGGGAAAGGAGTACGGCAGGGCTGTATACTCTCACCCTACCTATTCAACTTGTATGCAGAACACATCATGCGACAAGCTGGCCTTGAGGAATCCAAGGCTGGAGTTAAAATCTCTGGAAGAAACATTAACAATCTCAGATATGCAGATGATACCACTTTGATGGCTGAAAGTGAAGAGGAACTGAGGAGCCTTATGATGAAGGTGAAAGAAGAAAGTGCAAAAGCTGGTTTGCAGCTAAACCTCCAAAAAACCAAGATTATGGCAACCAGCTTGATTGATAACTGGCAAATAGAGGGAGAAAATGTAGAAGCAGTGAAAGACTTTGTATTCCTAGGTGCAAAGATTACTGCAGATGCTGACTGCAGTCAGGAAATCAGAAGACGCTTAATCCTTGGGAGAAGAGCAATGACAAATCTCGATAAAATAGTTAAGAGCAGAGACATCACACTGACAACAAAGGCCCGCATAGTTAAAGCAATGGTGTTCCCTGTAGTAACATATGGCTGCGAGAGCTGGACCATAAGGAAGGCTGAGAGAAGGAAGATCGATGCTTTTGAACTGTGGTGTTGGAGGAAAATTCTGAGAGTTCCTTGGACTGCAAGAAGATCCAACCAGTCCATCCTCCAGGAAATAAAGCCAGACTGCTCACTTGAGGGAATGATATTAAAGGCAAAACTGAAATACTTTGGCCACATCATGAGAAGACAGGACACCCTGGAGAAGATGCTGATGCTAGGGAGAGTGGAAGGCAAAAGGAAGAGGGGCCGACCAAGGGTAAGATGGATGGATGATATTCTAGAGGTGACGGACTCGTCCCTGGGGGAGCTGGGGGTGTTGACGACCGACAGGAAGCTCTAGCGTGGGCTGGTCCATGAAGTCACGAAGAGTCGGAAGCGACTAAACGAATAAACAACAACAAATGATAAGCATAAGGATTGAATTATATGGATCATTTTTTTCCCATTTCCTTCTTTTTTAAATTTGTTTTTCTTTTTTGTTATGTTTATTGTAATTATTGTAACATTCTTTTCTCTTTGTATAACCTCTAATATAAATTCCACAAAATATATTAAGCAAACAAATACATATTTACTCATTTAGTCAATTTTAAAAAATCAATATCAAGCTAGATATGTTCCAAAAAGCAGCAGAGTATAATCATATCTAAACTGTCCAGCGCCTTCAGGAGGAGGAATTCTTATAAAACCTTTTCAGCTCGTCAGCATTTTGTCTGAATTAAACCCATCATGTTTGGTCTTATATGGTCACTCTTTCATTAACAGCAAAAGGCCAGCAATATGTTAAATGCACTAAAATCATAATCAAACTGTACATTAGGCAAAAGAACTATAATTACTGTCTCAGCACAATATTTTACCCAAAGGCAAGTAGACCTCTTTTTTTCAATTATGCTTTCATAGCTTTCTGTATGAGTCCTCTATGAAATCTGAAGTGTCTTCAAAAAGATCAGAACATTTCAAAGGCAGTAGACTGAATCTTACATTTCCAGGATGCGTCCCTTTTCTTGAAAGGCATATTTTATTTATGTCAAATAATCCTAGCCACCTCTTTCCCAGGATATTGTGAAATATTAAAAATTCAGTGAAACTAAAAAAGCATGAAGAATGAAACAATACTATTTAAAATATTATTTATTTATTTATTTATTGGATTTGTAAGACCACCTAACTCCATAGTGACTTTGTGCAGTACACAATATTAAAAGCAAATTAACAGCATGATACACGCATACACACACTCGCATGCATGCAGGCAGGCAGGCAGGCAGACAGACACAGAGACACACACACACAAACAGAATAGTGAAACATCCAGAAAGAGAAAAATTACCCCCTCTTGACATGCAACTTTCCCCCTAGGGGCCCACTATTCACCCTAACCCAAAGCATGAGAGAAGAGCCAGGTTTCAAGAGCTGGTTTGAATGAGACCAGGGTAGAGGCCACAGAAATTTCAGGGGATGCTGTTCCAAAGGGCAGGTGCTGCAACAGAGGAGGCTCACTTCCTGAATCTCATCAAGTGGCACTTGTTAATCGATGAGATCCAAAGCATGTAAACTCTATCAGATTGAACAAGATGGGTAGCACTACAGAAGATAGACAGTCCCTCAGATAGCCAGGCCCCATGCCATGAAGGGCTTCAAGCTTATCATTAAATGTAGGCCATATAGAAATGTACTGCTCCATCTTCTCATTTATAGAGCATAAAGGCTTTTCAAAAATAAAGCCCTAGGATGAACAGGAATACCTAGAGATGAAGAGTGGCTGTTGGGCCTGGCTTGGTCCTGGGGTAATGCTAGAAGAGCAGCTTTTTCATAGATATCTCAAAACCTGTCTAAAATTGTAAAAGACAATAAATGTCTTCCTGATACTAAAATTCGAGTCTGTTCTCATAAGTTTTTTCTAGTTAAATACGGCAAAATGAACTGTGTTTATTTTTCTTACTCCAGATTACTCTGTTTAATCCCAGAGCAGCTCCTCCGGCTTTTGGAAATAGGGCTAGTGACAATTCGTCCGATACAGGTAGTCCTTCTTTAGTGACTGCCTCATTTACCAACTGTTCACCGTTAGAATGGTTATGAAAAGGTAACTTTATGACCAATCCTCACATTTACGACCTTCGCTGGTCTGTAAAGCAAAAGAAAGCTGGAATAGGATCATAAGCACAGTTGCGGTTTCACTTAGCGACCACTTCACTTAACGACTGAGTTGCCAGTCCCAATTGTTGTCACTAAATGAGGACTAGCTGTATATGCATGCCTTTCTATGACTATGTGCAAAACAGAGCTTTTGGGGTGATGTTCTAAGCCACTCTCCTAAGTTCATAAAAAGGAGCCCAACTCTATCTTACCCCATCCCAGTGTCCAATGCCTCCTTAACTACTTTCACCAATTTACCTGGTTAGCACTAAGCAGAATGATTTAGCATTTTATTCAAATACACTCCTTGGGCATGCATAAGGAAAATGTAAGTATCTACCTCGATAGATTATCTGACCATGGGAAGCAGAAAAGCAGCAGAGAGCCTCATCTTTGTGCAGGTACAATTAAACTAGGCTGAATCTAGCAAATCAATATTTTACTAAAATAAAAAAAAGTCCACTGGATTCAAACTCTGGGAATCTGAAATCAATAACCTGCAGTCATTCCTAAAAATATGAAATTAATAGTGAAGGGGATTTTTTTTAAAGGTTTTCTAGGATGCAGGTGTCATCATTATTAGATATTAATAATGGACACAATAAAAATCCATACCTTAAGTGTTTGCTTACTTATTATTGTTTTGTTCTTAAAAGTGTCTGGAGAGAAAAAATCAGCGCTTGGGTAATTTTAATGAGAAAGAGGAAGGTAAAGTGAGATCACCTTTCAAATGAGCAAGCAGAGTTCATGTTTCCAGTTTCCCTGAGCTAGATATTTTTTCTCCTGCAAACAGGCTATTCAAGAAGATATTGAAGGAAAGAAATAAGAAATTGGTTCCTCATATGTTGACATTGGTCCCAGCATTCTTGGGCAAGACCTGGAAATAGAGTTTGTGTGTGCAGGCAAAAGATTTCTGTGTCTCAGTATGCTAATATAATAATCTGATCTGGGCAAAGGGTTTGAGAGCTATTCTGAGTAATTTATTAACTCTTCCTATCAAGGACACCTTCAGTCTTAGTTCTCTTCCCTTGCTTTACTAAACAGAGTGGATTTTCTGCTCTGTTGCTTCCTATTTTTATGGGGATATTATGTTTATATTTATTTTATTATACGTCGCCCTGGGTGCCTCATAGATGGAGAGTATGATTTATAAATTCATCAGTTAAATAAAATCAATGTTTATTATTACAGGAGTCAGGGACTACATCAAGACAAATGTACTAAGAAATATCTAAACCCATTAAACTACATAATTTGGGGATATATACCTTCTGAGAATACAGTAATTTTGAACAGCTAAACCACAAACCAGGATCTTTTGGAAAGTGAAAAGTTTCTTTTCTTACTACAAAAATAATTTTTTGTCTTTGAATTGCCAACAAATGAAATATTTTATTTTATAAATAAAAATTAAATAGTACAGAAGAATCACAATTTAAAATTATTGTTGTTGTTATTATTATTATTATTTTCTAAATGTGTAATGCACTGAGCAAAACCATCTAATTTCAACTTATTAAAAAGGCTAAAATTAAGCTCCACCTATTGTTATGGTTTGAAAATCTTTATTACATTAACTGACCTGGATGATTTTGACAGGAATAGCTATAAATCCTTTGAGCAGAATCCACTTCATCTAATGCATGGAGTTATAGACATAAATGTGTGTATGTGTGTGTGTGTGTGTACACACACACACACAGACAGACATACATACATATGGTTGCAGTGGGAGAAAGAAGGGAAGGGAGAGATAGCAAAGGGAGAAATGTGAGGTAGAATTACAATAGGCACTGACCTCTAACATAACTATGGTTATGGTTACAGCTATCTACTTGTCAGCTTTAATAATCTAATCCTTCTCTCTTTTTTCCATTACTTTGAAATACATCTTACTATACTCAGTAGTTCTATTCCTGATAAATGTGCTAGAAATGTAGTATTCATTTCAGATGTATTTTGGCACACACCATAGTGGTTAATGATTCGTTGTTTAATTAGACACACAAAAACATGTGCAGAAGCTAGAAATACCTGAGGGGTTATGAGAATACAGACCATTTACATGTAATATGAACATAACTTATGAACATAAGGGATTAATCAGGTCAAAGATATGGCAAATCCAATGTTCTCAGTGGTGTGCTGGTAAATGTTTAAGAACTAGCTCAGCCATTTCCATTGCTGTCACTATGAAGTGCTGCTACCTGCAGAACAACTGATGGGTTTGCTAGCTGTTGTGGCTCAGCTCTGCTCTCAACCAGTTCCAAAATTCCATAAAGTTGAACAACTGGCTCTCGTGAGCCGGCTCCAGCACACCTCTGCGTGTTCTACATCAGTAGTAGAGGAGAAGTCTATAAGTGACTACATGCCAAAGATGTCCTTGGGGTTCCAACTAATAAAATATTTCTATTCTTAAGTTGTGTGAAGTCTTAAACCTACTTATTTTTATGGAAACCCTATACTTCTTTTCTGTACCAGTTTCAATAGACGGATTTTTATTTTGTGGAAGTGAAAAGAAAAGGCCTTTACACTGAAATTTTCAACAATGATTCCGAGGAGAGCAAGAGGTATTTTGGTAACAGGTATTTTCCCAAACTTCTCTGCCAGATGAAATTTGTTCATCTGGAGAAAGTTGTAGACACAGCACAGGCATATTTAGCTTCATTAATAAAGGAAATAAATTACATTCATTATCTTCTAGTTATTGAAGGTACAGCAAAAACTCGCCCTCATAATTTTGCTATACAGTAAAAGGTAAAGGTAAAGGTTTCCCTTGACGTAAAGTCCAGTCAAATCCGACTCTAGGGGGCGGTGCTCATCTCCGTTTCAAAGCCTTGGAGCCGGCGTTGTCATAGACACTTCCGGGTCATGTGGCCAGCATGACTCACGGAACGCCGTTACCTTCCCGCCGAAGCGGTACCTATTCATCTACTCACATTTGCATGTTTTCGAACTGCTGGGACGAGCAACGGGAGCTCACCCCGCCGCGCGGTTTCGAACCGCCGACCTTCCGATCGACAGCTCAGCGGTTTAACCCGCAGCGCCACCGCGTCCCCTTATACAGTATACAGTAAATGCTTATAAAGGTAATTTACCATTCCTTTGCTCCCCTCAACCATTTGTTCCTAAAATTTGCTACAATTTTTATCATTGTGGTTATCTTTTCTGGTTGTCTGACATGTTGGTTTGGTGTTTTGTTCTGCTAAATCAACTGAAAAACATCTAGGTTTGGTTGTGGATTTGGGTCTCTTTTCCTGTTACTGGATCATGGCAGTCTTCTTGAGATAACATGCAGACTTGGGCATGAATGAAGCATTTCGGAAGATTGGACTTCAAGAACTATGGACAGTTGAGATAAAATATAGGCAGGATTATCTTGTGTAAAGGACAGGAGGATACAGCAGGTCAAAAATTCTACCATCAGAAACCTTGACAGGCTCCCTGGATCTCAGAGCAGGAGGATATTTCAGGGGTCTGCATTTAGTTGAGTTTAGCTTCTCTTCAGAAAAGAGGTGTCTTGTATTTCATTTATAAAAACACAGGCTAATAACTAGCAAAGAAGACCAATGAGATACTCCCGTATTTGGCACATTTCTTGCTCTGCCCCATTAAGGGACAGCTGAGCTTTGCCCAACATAGATTTCCCTTTCAACTCACAGATCATCTCTTTCGGTTTCCCTCACTGCATTTTGCATTTTCAGCTTCCGGACATTCTCTCCTTTGTACGCTGTTATTTTAGCACAAAAAGGTCCATTCATTTCTCTTTTGGGATGGAGGAGAAGAACAAGTTACTTTCTCCAAAATGGCTTTCATATTCCAGACATTCTTTGCTCCTGAGGTTTTCGTTCCTACTGAGGATACCTATCAATCCGTTAATGAGTATTAACAGATAATTAATCTCTGTAACACTCTCTTATTCAACACCCATACAGTTGAATAAGACAAACCCACATCGATAGCAGTATACACAGGAGAGTAATCCTGTCACAAGACAGTTCCTACCTAAGCAGCAACAGCATATTGTTTGAAGTGGCATACTCCAGGTGATCAGACTGTACTGATTATATTCTAGAACTATATGTTATTCCTGTACAGGTAATCCTTGTTTAGTGACCACACTTGGGACCAATGACTCAGTCATTAAGTGAAGCAGTCGCTGAGTGAAACTGTGACTGTGCTTATGATGGTACTTCAGCTTTCCTTTGCTTTGCAGACCTGCAAAGGTTGTAAATGCGAGGATTGGTTGCAAAATTACTTTTTCATCACTGTCATAACTGCAAATGGTCACTAAACAAGGCAGTTGCTAAACAAGGACTACCTGTAGAGGAAATCTTTTCTAAGACTGTTGCAAAGTAATCAGATTATTATATTAATTTATTGTTAAAAATGGTATACCACCATTTTCAACAAATCAAGTTGGTTCAGAATTTCATAAAACATACCTGGATGCCTGTAAACTGCACTCAGATAAACATCCTCAGGAAGGTCTTCTACCTTTTGCTGCACATGTGTCTGGATAGTTTAATGTGCATTTGTTGCATTTTTATTTCTTATTGCTTATACGTACCAAAAGGTGAAGTATGGTTAATTAGAATTAGCAGCTGGGTGACTTGCCGCAGATCTGAAAAGCACTGGACTACATATATTCTATTTAGTAGCACAGGAAATGAATCATACCAGCTGTCAAAGCTGCCATACATTTTACCTCAGTATTGTTTACACCAGGAGTTTAGCAGGTCAGACTTAGCCTTCTTTAATTCAGTGATTCTTAGGTATCACATAAATGATATGTTCAGAGCCAGGTTCCATTTGTAGCTTTAAAGGATATTCATAAACTACCTCCCATGAAAGGGATGCTGTAGAACTACAGCACAACTTTTGAATGAGCTCCATGAAAATTAGAGTTTAACAGCATTTCTTACATTCTCTTCAGATTGTAGGTGCCATAAATAAAAGCTGCACAGAAAACATATGTGATGCATACATAGTTTGGATGATAGTCATACAAGAAAAGTTGAGCAAAATTAATTTAGTCTTACTAACACGTGGAAAATCTTTTCTAGCGTTCGGTCTAGTTTCATACTAATTCTAATTGCACTGAGACAAAGATTATCTAATTACACAAAACTGGGCAAAGGTTTTGTACTCAACATTCCTCCTTACCCATGAGCAGCACAATTTATGAAGTGGAATTAGGAGTGCTTCGGTCAGTCTAATGAAATAATATGTTTTCTTTTGTTACCTATCATCATTTGTGTAACGGAAAATAACTAAGTGATCAGCAAAGGCCAAAGGTTGCTAATTGTGGTTGTTCCTTCCTTATTCTCCAGGTAATAATCTTAATTGAAAAAAAAATGCTTTAAAATTGTAGCCACCATTTTTTGCATAATTAAATGCTTGTGTCAAAAGGACATCCTAGAGAGACTTTAGTTTTCCAAACACAGCAGAATTAGTGAGGTAAGACTCGGGGAAGTTTCCACTGTACAATGCTGAACCCTGCATTTTTCCCTATTTTGCTCTCTATTTCCAATATCATAATTGTGGGAAACTAAAAGGCCATAGAAAGAATCAAAGAGTGAAACTCTATCAGCTCCGGAAATGGCAACATTGGAATCCAGAGTGTCCTTAGAGGACATCTGGAGTCTCCTCTGTTTTATAAAATTAAATTTTAAATCTCACTAAAATTGCTAAGTTTCACAAGATAGCCTGTCATTTAGTACCGTGAGCCAAATTAGATGTAATGGGTTTTGATGTGAATAGGCTCTCTGGTGTTTTTTAAAGTGTTAAGTGGCTTTCAAAGTGCACTGCAGTGAAGCTGAAGTATGTAACATCAAGCCAATGCCCTTTAACTCTTTTCATCTCTGCTTTTATGCGATTAAAATTGACCTTGCCTTGAAGCAGCTATTTGCATCTTCTGTTTTTCCCTTGTAGTGTGAGGACTCCATATTACACATTGTATAACTTTTTCACCTTTTACAATGATAGACGAGTCCTGAGTATATTTTATAACATCTTCTCAGTTTGCCTGTGACAGTAGCAAGATGCTAGCAAATGCTCCAGCATCTTCAGCAATTCCCCATCAGTTTCCTGACAGCTCTGTTGATGTCAAAAGGATTTTCCAAAGCAAGCAAATTGACAAAAACATAGACTCATAGCAGGCCTCTACATTTACTTCTTGGTGTCTTCGAGTCAGTGTTGATTCCTGGCAACTGCCTGGACAAGTCCCTGCAGTTTTCTTGGCAAGATTTCAGAAGTGGTTTGCCATTGCTTCCTTCCTAGGGCTGAGAGAGAGGGACTGGCCCAAGGTCACCCTGCTGGCTTCATGCCTAAGGCAGGATTAGAGCTCACAGTCTAGCCTGATGCCTTAACCACTACACCAAACTGGGTCTCTTTACTTCTTTAGACCTCTGTTTCACCATCTTGACAACGTCTAGATTACTGAACTTCAGCATCTGGGATTATCAGTGATGACCATGCTGGCTGGGAAATTCTAGGCGTTGAAGTGCATGCATTCAGAAGTTCCCAAGATTAGGAAACCATACTTCTCTAATGTTGCTTTTGACTGCAATGTTTGGGCCCATAAACTATCTTTATTCAAATTAAAGACTATAAATGTGATTAAATGCTAAATAATATAACTCTATTTATATTTTCAACAATTGATTTAAAGCCAAGAAGAAATGCTTAATTTCATTAGTAAAATATTCACATTGGAGAAAAAAGGAATTGTCCAGAGATACAGCGCCCAGCCTCACAGATTAGTTCTAGAAAGGGACACTTCATCCATTACATTTTTATTTCAAACGTGTGAATTACAGAGACATATCTTGGCAGCATGTGTATCAAAATATGTGCATCTTAGAGGACTGGTGTTTAGAGAATCATGATTTTCATTAAATGTGGATTTGGTAGCAAATCTAGGTTTGCTGAACCTAGATTTGCTACCAAATCCACCTTTCTATTGTGAACCGCCCAGAGTCCCTCCTTGTGGGGGAGATGGGCAGTGATAAATTTGATAAATAAATGAATAAAATAACAAACTGGTTCGTACATATCCCAAGCCACAATGTAGTTTGCTTAGCATCTTACATCAATTCAGCCATGGGGATTTATATGCCAAAATTGTTGATATAGTGGTAATGTGAATCCAGCCAACTTGGTTTCTTCAGTAAATCATGCTTAAAGATATAATGGCTTAATGCAATGTGTAAACCCAATCAGTGTCAGCCCTGAAATAATTCCACTTATTAGACATATGTACTTTATGCACAATCTGTATGTTTTGTGCCAAATTTGAATGATACACAGACATTTCAAGATAGTTTTGTTGCCTATGTTAAAAAAAGAAGTATGAATGTATTTTGCATTAGCTATGAAAAAAACAGTTCACCATTCAGGACACAACCCGAAGGATTTTTTGTTTGTATGATTTTTTACAAGTGATATTGTTATGGAGTAGGTGCTGTTGGGATACTTGTAGGTCAAGATCAATCAACAGGAGAAAGATCTTGATCCTTCTCCTCCTGGCATTTTCCCCCAATAATGCTCTGTTTCTCTCCAGTTAAAACTTGGTTTTAAATCTATAAGTAAGCCTGATTGGAGGGGAAAATTGTGTAGTGTGGGGATTTATAGGATTAGGTATCCTTCCCTTTCCTTCCTTCCCACTTTCATTTATTTTTCACAGTTGTGAAATGCTTTGCACCTTGTAGAGTTACATGAATGATTAATAATGGTAGCTACATTAGGAATATAGTCAAAGAAATTTTCCACAAATTACATGGCTGCCCTTTTTATCTGCATATCTCAAACATGATGAAACACCTACACAGAGATGCAATATTAAGCTGACAGCCATTTTCACTAGTTGAATCAGCAAAGAAGGATGCAGCAAGTTTAATAATGAAGGTAATAATTACTGTGGTTGTTATTAACAAGCACAACATAATGCACCAGCAGCTAAAATCACTCCCAGAAAATTGGTAATCTGTATTTTCTGGAAAAATTATACTTGCCAACGGAGCTGCTTCCCCATTTCCTAAGGATAAAACATTAGCAGAATTGTTCCTTTCTGCAGAGGAGAAAAATATAACTGTCGTTAAAAGAACTGATACTTATTATAAAATTTACATGGTTGTGGGACTAAGACATTTATGACAATAGATCTGCTAGATTCATAAAGTTTCAGTAGTGAGAATGTTAGCAATGAAAGGATATAAAACATGATGGATTATCTATACATTCAGTTAGGGAAAAATGGTCACTATTTATATATGGCTCTAGCTTTAAAGGCTAGAGTGTGGTGGCTAAAGCTTCACTAAGGGCATATCCATACTATACCCTTAAGTTGTTCCAGTCCTGTGCTGGTACCAGCTGGACTCAGAGCTGGTTTAAGAAAATTCTGTCCAGATTAGGATGTTTCTGCAGCAGTTTACAAGATATTTAACCTGGACAGCTTGCTATAGGGGCATGCCAGTGGACAATTCTCCTGTTGATGTGTTCTCTCAAGTTTCTATGCTAGGAAAGCAATTGCTAATCATTTACATATATTTATGCATGTATGTGTGTGTGTGTATAATATAAATACAATACACAAAATACAAATACGTATATACAAAGTCGAATTATATATAAAGTTAAAGCAACAAAATGCACATATATGCAGTCACAAAAAAGCAACATTAAAATGAAAATACATTGCATTTTCCCAGGTTTGGCTCAATATTGTCTGCTGCAACTGTTATAAGAGTTTTCAAGTAGCATAGTGGTTATATCATTTGCCAGATAATCACTGGTTCAAAACCTGACAATTTTTAAAAAGTATTATTTTTCCTTTCCTGAGCTACCACTTTACTGCTTTTTCTTTTTAACAAGTTCACCAATGCACCATTTCATTACTTTTCTGTCACTTGAGGTACAAGGGTTTCACCCCAGCTTTCAAAATGAATAAGTACACCAAAGTCCTTTGGGGCTATTTGGAAGCTGGGTTAAAAAAAGAGAAAGAAAGTACTAGCATTTCAGCAGTGCAGCGGTAGAGTTACTTAAAAAAAGAAAAGCCCAGCAGAAAAGGGGGAAGCTCAGGAAAAGAAAAACAGTAATTAAAAAAAATCTGCTAGGTTTTGAACTAGTGACTCTTTTCATGTTAGACAAATGCTACTGGAACACTATTGGTAAGAATAGCTACAACAAACATCAGAGAACTGCAGGGCAGTGACTATTGACCCACTGAGGGGGTGGCCCTGACACTGCAGTTCTGCAGGAGTTTGCGTAGAAAAAAATAAATGGGAGCGGGTAAATCAGATGGCAGTGCTTGAGTTAGCACAGGCCAAAAAACACTATTTTCAACATGGGACACACTGGTATAGGTCACAGTCACAGAGGACAAAGAAAGGACAACAATGTCTGTTCCTGCCCTTAGAAATGGTTGGTGGCCGTTATTCATGACGAGACCACTTAGCAGTGCAGATATGCCCAAAGCCAGGAATTGGAAGCTAAAATCGATACCTTGACAGACATGCTCCTAATTAGTAATGTTGTTATGCAGTGACACAAAGTGGGTTTCATTGCAATTTATCTTCTATGTAGTCAGACTATTCCTTGGCCTTTCAGGCCCAAATCTAGAAAGGAAGACTATTGTGCTTAGATCTAGCAAAGATACTCCATTGGTCCTCTTGAACTTTACAAAAACTTTGAGTCTTACTACATTGCCTGGAGTATTTTCCTTTGAGTGGTTTGATGCCTGTTTTCTTTCTTGTATCAGTAGCTGGCAGGATAGCTTAAAAAACAGGACTGTGTCCTCTCATAATGCTTCCCACATCCTGACTCAATTCAGAAGAGGTTTGGGGGCTCTCCACACACCTATATAAATGGTATCAAAAGGTTTTACCCAAAACATGAAGATAGATATGACAGTCTTTCAGCTGGCAATTGCTTCTGTTTTCAACACTTTTTAAACTATTTTAGCTAGAGATCTGGAAGTGTGTGTCAGACTTTACCAAATAGCTAATGGATGCCAAATTTAAAATTCTTAATTCAAGAGGTGTCTTTTTTATCATCAGTAGAATGTTGAAGTATATAACAGCCAAATCTTCAGAAGATCTGACAAATAACATCCCCATCCCCTTTCAAAATCAATGTCAAGCATTTAGAGAGCTTTAATGGCATTCCCAAAAGGACTAGTATTGTACAATGAGAGAATAAATGTAGTGAATTGTTAAACACGCATTATAGTAAGTATATGCCAGTTTGTAGATATATCTCTGTAAGATAAGTGAAAGTCTGTGGGTAGAGCCATATGATTTGCTGACCCACAAAGGAAGCAAAGCTGACAGTCTGCAGTTCCTTCTAAATAAAAAACAAGAACTGCTCCAACATGGTGGTTTTACCTGGAGGGGTTTATTGTCGCTCTTGCAAACAAAGCATAAAGAAAGGCTGAGCTGTAGTGCTGGTACGTAGGACTAATTTATGCACAGGGATATATTAAACACAGGGCTATAAAATATGGCCCTTTGAGGCATGGATATAATTAAAATGACCAAACTGTTCCACCAGCCATGAAGTCATTAGAAGCTACAGTCAATTTAATTGAATGCAAATCTTCCTTCACCTGCTTTACTGTCTGAAACTTTTCCTATCCGTTACAAGGAAGAGCCAGGTTACATTTTATGTCTTTCTTTCTGTGAAGCCCTCAAGTGTAGTCATTTAACTGTCCTGTCCTGATACAAAATTCCCACTGTAAAACATTTATTAAGAAATATGACAGTATTGCAATCACATTAAGTGTAAGTGAAGTTTTTGTAATGCAGATGGCTGTTTAAAGACCCAGGCCTGAAAGTCTCTCCAGGAAGTAATAATGTACAAGTTGCCTTCATGAATTCTTGCTGCGTTAGTACTTGTGCATTTCAGGTACCAGTTGAGATGAGGCTGTGCTTGTAATTGCCCCAGTGGCACCAGGCTAAGAGCTCTGAGTCTTGCCATCCCTCCGCCCGGTTTCAGACCCTGGGCATTTTACCCTACTCTGAACAAAATGCTTCAAAGTATCCAACAGTAGTAGGGTTGCTCTGGTTGCATTGGTTGCTCTCACAGCATCTAGCACTGAGATGCACTTCCATGCCAGGTTCTTCGTCCATGTGACATTTGTCAATCCTGTGTTCACAGAGACCGCACTGCAGAGTGGGGACTGCTAATGGAGGGCTTTTTTTCCTGCGAAGGTTGCCAAGGATTGTTAGACAGGTAGTCAATAATTCAGTAGGAGTGAGAAGAGTCTTCTTTCAATGACTTTTGTGGGGGCAGTGTTAAAAATGATGAATGATAGGAGAGGTCTGAAGAATGCAACAGAGCTGCTCCTCTCTGGAGGCTGTTTTTATATGGCGGTTTATTCTGTGCTTTCCTATGCTTTTCTCTGCATGTGGGCGAGATCTTTGTCATATGGGGGATACCTGCTGATTAAAGGCAGCTGTATTTCGGTTTGCAAGTGTAGTTCTGGAGATGTGTAAGCAGGAGAATTACTTGTGAATGTATGATATTGCCTACATCTCTCTAAAGAACTGGCTCTAAATACATTCAGATTCTGGAATGTGAGGAAGCCAGGACAGGATTGATGCAATGTCTACTTGAGCTTAATCATGGTGCTGATTTTTATATTTGCTGCTTGAAAAGTCCAGTGATATGATGAAAGCCAACTGAACTGTATTTACACAGCAATTATTCCTGGCATACAGTGTCTGAAGACTAATATAAACTTTCAAGCTAATCCACTGGAATGGGAAATTGAAACTACAGAAAGCAAAAAGAGCTTTGTGTAGGTAATTAAAGCATTCCATCCATCAATTCTATTTAATTCATCTTCAAGGAAATCATGATGATGATGCCTTTAGATAACCATGTGATCTCCACAGCTTTTACATAAAACTTGTATGTAGCTCCATAGAGATTTTAAAAGACATAAATATAGGACACCAAACAATATGGCAAAATGTAGACAGTTATCTAGGGATGTATGTGGTTACTGACAAATAACTCTTCCACTTTCTGGTTACTAAGGAGCAGCATAGGGATTTAAAAATTAAAAGTTGTGATAGGAATCACATCCTTGGAAAAAACTTCCCCAAGCCAGGGTATTCAGAGCCATTGAAAATATAATTCTCAGAATTCCTGGCCAACATGCCTTTTGTATTCCCATGACAACTGAAGGGCAGAAGCTTGGTGGAAGCTGGTTTGTCACAGTTTTAGCCTAGTTACCAAAACTATTTAAAATGGAATTTGCAAAGTTCCAAGATCAGCTAAATTACCATTGTGCCTAGATCAGCTAAATTACCATTGTGGTTACTCCTGCTGATCATGGGGCTGGTCTCCTTTGTGGCTAGCATGGAAGGATATGTGGGAATGATCCTATATTTTTGGAAGAGATGCCCATTGAAGGCAAGAAGAGAGAGACAGAAAGAGTAGTAAGCCTCAGTAAGTAATGGTATCATCCTCTGACATGGAGGTACAGTCGCTTTTGTGAGGGGGAAAGGAGGTGCCGGTAGAGAATTTGACAAACTGACATGCTTCAGCCTGTCTCCCATTGAGACAAGGTACCTACCCTTTCCCCCTTGGAGTTGGGAGTGCTAGTTTGGGTGACTGATGATAACTCATTCAATCGCATGCATCCAGACTACAATCTCAGAACAAGAATGTGCCCAAGAATATTTGGCCAGATGTGATAGAGTTTAGAAAGGAGTGTTGGCCTTTACCAAGAGAGAGCTTGCTTCCATATGGGAATGATGCCACTCCTGTGAAAAACCCACAGACAATTATAGCATTTTTATTAGTAGCAAGTGTTTTCCCCTTCCTTTGTTTATTTTATTTTATTTTATTTATTTTATTTTATTTTATTTTATTTTATTTTATTTTATTTTATTTTATTTTATTTTATTTTATTTTATTTTATTTTATTTTATTTATTAATCAAATTTATCACCGCCCATCTCCCAAAAGGGACTCTGGGCAGTTTACAATAAGACAGTGGACACATATAGTGTTATGAGTTAGTAGACATCGAAATTTAAAACCTTGTTGACAGACCACTTCTTTCAAAAGTTCTCTAATGAAATTCAGGCTGAAATTCTTGAAGCAACTGAATCTGGCTGGTTAGGGAGTCTTTAGACCTTCAAACAAGGGCTTTGCCATTCATCTGACTCCAGGAAATGTGCAAAAGAAATGCTCTGGATCTTAATAAACGAAACTATGTGCTGATCCTGAAATTCAGGAGGTAGTTATGTAAGTAGTATGGTAGTATGCAGATGAGGAAAACCTTAATAAGAAATTCCTCTTTTAAGCCAATGAAATCATAACTCTAAATGTAAAAAAGGAGCTTATTGAGGAAAGGGGAAATAGAGAAACAACACAGAAGACAAGAGTCACACACAGAATTTAAAATAAAATCAATGAAATCAGCCTAATTAAGCTAGTTACTTATTATCTAAATAAATAAGATCTTGAGTTTCAGCACTTTCAGAATTCCTTGTAAAACAAATGGAGAAGAATTGTCTGGCCCCTGCTTAGACGTTACTAAGTAGGCCCTCCTTCTCCCCTGTTCCTCCTTTTCCACCCTCAAGTACTCCCTTTTGTAGAATACAGAGGAAAAGAGAAAGGCAACCTGTTTGGGGAGATGGACTGTCATTTTCTTCCAATTATGCAAAATGTTGCACCTCTAATGTAATGCCAACAAATTAAAAAACACTAACATTTGAACCCATCATCCTAATTACCCTTGGTTGAATTAGGCACTGATTAGATTTTACCAGTTATGCCATTGTATATAAAGGATTATATGAGAGACCCCAGTTTGGAAAATGAAAAGATGAATTCCACTTATTCAGACTCTGTATAAGGTCTACTTATCAGATGCTCTGGGAAGCATCATGTGCCATACTGAAAACTGTGGGGAGTTACAAAGACATGGTGTTGTCGGTATGTATAGACCAATGCAGGAGAAGCTGTTTTTAACTTTTTCCTTCTTTGATACCAGTTTGAGGTGGGGGGAGGAGTCTAGGGCAGGTGTAAAGGAACTATATTCCTTCATTCTCTGGTCAGGTATCTATCTTTGTTACAACTTTATGCTAGTGGTGGACATAATTTAAAGAATTTCCTGTGTTGCAGAGATACAGCTGTAGGTGTCATGAGCACCGTTGAGCTGAATGCATCAGCACAACGGCACACATAACAATACCACGGAAACAAGAGCAAGGGATTAAAAGATAAGCAAAGCGGCGCACAACAACAGGCACAGACCCCGAGGAGAAGGAAATGACCCCGGCCGGAAAATCCAGTCAAGAGAACACAAAGGGGGAAGAAAGAGCGACAAAGACAGGGCGGATCACGAGGCACACCTGGAGCTGTCAACAGGAACGCAAAGGATATCGCCCAGCTGAAAGCAATCACCGGCTGGAGGAAGAAAGCAATTACGAGAGAAGCCCGGGGCACCAGCAGGGGCCCCGCGACCCCTCACCTACTGGCAACGAAGCATACAGGACTTGGGGGGATGACACAACCCAAGGTGGGGGGGGCGCTGACCGGCGCAGGCTATTTAAACCCCGTACCGGCGCGCTCCCTTCACTCTCAGCTTTTTCTAGCTATGCACTATGCTGAAATAAACCAGAACCTAATCTTCCCTAATTTAGTGTCTGTGTTTTACTCAGTAGTAGGCAGCACATGACATAAAGCTGAGAGTCATAAACTCGACCTCGCCAAGCCCCACCGGACAAGAACGAGCCGCGGGAGGAACAGACGGCGAGAAGAACACGAGCGGAGAGCGATGGAGCCGACGCGTCGCAGCCAGGACAGGCGAGTCGTACGGCGAGAGGCGGAGGAGAACCGACAGCGGCCAGAGGCAACGTGGACCCCAGGAGCCACGGACACCCTCCCGGCCCATCCTGAGCCTCAGCCCCACCCCCGGAGGGAGGCAGAGGCGACCCGACCATGGGAGGGAGCAACATACCTCCCAAGACCCGCGGAGACCTCCCCGCCCCACATCGCACCCCAGCCATGGGCGTGGAGCTTCAGCCCAACTGCAAAAAATGCGGTGGAGGACGGAGGGACGAACCAGCCATTTCACTCCCTAGTTGAGGGAGCTGACCAGCGGACGGAAACGCCTGACCCCCACCGGTGGCCCAACTACGCGGAGACGCTGACCGGTCCGATCACAGCCGCGGCGCGGACCTTGGACCGAGAAACGCAAGCCAGACTCACGGCCATGGAAGTCCAACTAAGGGACCTCGGGACCATGCTGCAGTCGTTGATGTCCTCCATGCCTCACATGAACATACCCGCGCAGGTACACACCCCTATTCAAACCCCGAGCGAGTCAGGGCACCCCCATAGGCCAAATGCTAACAGGCAAGCTTCCCCGGCGGAAGAAGCCATGGGACGGGACGCGAGGAGAGGGGATCCACCGAACACCAGGGCCCCAAAGGACTTCCCCATTTCCTTCGACGGAAACCCCACGAAGCTGTCGTTTTTCGTCACGAATGCCAGGGAGTTCATGGGGCGGCACGGACACTCCTTTGACTCCGAAGTGGACAAAATCGCAGCCGTGGCGATCAAGTTGCAAGACAGGGCGGCGGACTGGTACGTCCAAATGTATGAGTCCAATTCCCCAGCCCTCTCTGACTTCCATGCCTTCATCACAGAGATGAAGCACTATTTTGAGGACCCGCTAGCCAAGGAGAGGGTTAAAAGGGCGCTTCAAGCCCTCAAACAGGGCGCACGAACTGTCACGGACTACGCCCTCGAATTTAAAGCCCTCGCAGGGAAGATTAACGACTGGTCTGAGACTACCCTGATAGAGATGTTCAAAAGGGGCCTCAGCCACGAGGTACTCCAATGGGCACTCTACCGGGATGACCCGGAGACACTGCAAGGCTGAATCTACCTAGCGGGGAGAGCGGAACACGCTCATCGCACTTTCTTGATGACGACAGCAGAGGACAAAACAAGCAACAGCCCAAAGGTACCCACGCCACACTTGGGGCCGGAGCAAGGGGAGGGGTGAAAGCACTCCGGTGGGAAATACAAAAAAAAAAAAAAAATTTTGACAGCTCTCCTGGAAAAATCGGAATGCCGGGGGGGGCTACCATTCGAAAAGGGGGCAGAATGTCATGAGCACCGTTGAGCTGAATGCATCAGCACAATGGCACACATAACAATACCATGGAAACAAGAGCAAGGGATTAAAAGATAAGCAAAGCGACGCACAACAACAGACACAGACCCCGAGGAGAAGGGAACGACCCCGGCCAGAAAATCCAGTCAAGAGAACACAAAGGGGGAAGAAAGAGTGACAAAGACAGGGCGGATCACGAGGCACACCTGGAGCTGTCAGCAGGAACACAAAGGATATCGCCCAGCTGAAAGCAATCACCGGCCGGAGGAAGAAAGCGATTATGAGAAAAGCCCGGGGCACCAGCAGGGGCCCCGCGACCCCTCACCTACCGGCAACGAAGCATACAGGACTTGGGATGACACAACCCAAGGTGGGGGGGGCGCTGACCGGCGCGGGCTATTTAAACCCCGTACCGGCGCGCTCCCTTCACTCTCAGCTTTTTCTAGCTATGCACTATGCTGAAATAAACCAGAACCTAATCTTCCCTAATTTAGTGTCTGTGTTTTACTCAGTAGTAGGCAGCGCATGACAGTAGGCTGGAGAAATAAAATATTCATCATAAACCAATGTGCTAGATAGGACAGTGCATATGGCATCCATCCATGCTTCTGTCATATTTTGCAGAACAGATACTCAAGTGGAGTGTTTCATCAGCATACCTGATGTATTTCAGGCCCAGAGTATGACTCTTCCTTCAGCATGCCAAAACTTCTATCAAATTATGTAGCCTGTTCTCTAGCCTTCTTGTATTCTATAATCCCTGGCGAGTGTGTCCATGCTTCCCAGGGATTCAGAGAATTGAAATCCAGCATAGCTGGAGGGCACCAGGTTGGTGGATGTTTTTCCAGTCCTTAAAAAGTATAACTTTGCACCCATGGCTTTATACAGGTAGTCCTCGTCTTACGACCACAATAGGGACCGGAAAATTCATCTTTAAGTGGTACAGTGATTAAATGAGGCATCACATGACCGCACCTGATTTCATGAGCTTTTTTGCCATGGCTGTTAACTGAATCACCGCAGTCGTTAAGAAAGATATCATGTGATCGCCATTTGTGACCTTCCCTGCCAGCTTCCCCATTGACTTTGCTTGTTGGAAGCTGGCTGGGAAGGTCGCAAATGATGATCATATGACCACAGGATACTGCAATCATTGTAAATATGTGATGGTTGCCAAGCACCTGAATCATGATCATGTGACCACGGGGACTCTGAGACAGTTGTAAGTGTGAGGACCAGTTGTAAGTCACTTTTTCCAGCACCATCGTAACTTTGAATGGTTGCTAAACGAAGGGCCATAAGTCAAGGACTACCTGTACTGTATTGATCCTTATTAAATTGACAATTCTTCTGTCTAGTCACAGCAGAAGTTTATTTTATTTATTTATTTATTTAATTTTTATCCCACCTTTATTATTTTTATAAATAACTCAAGGGGGCGAACATACCTAACACTCCTTCCTCCTCCTCTTTTCCCCACAACAACCACCTGTGAGGTGAGTTGGGCTAAGAGAGAGGGACTGGCCCAAGGTCACCCAGCCAGTTTTCATGCCTAAGGCAGAACTAGAACTCTCAGTCTCCTGGTTTCTAGCTTCACCACTAGACCAAACTGGCTCTCCAAAGCAGATCTGGATAAGACCAAATAGTCCACAAACCTGAACTGTCTTTCATAACTTAGTATATCTTGATCTTGAAAACCTCCAAGGAAGGATTCAATGATCTCCTAAATATTTCCACTGTTGAACAGCTTTCATGTTTTGAAAGATTCATTTCTACCTTAAATACTTAATCTACATCACCATTCTGTATATCGCTTGTAGGGCTGTTATCAGTAGACACAGTAAACAAATATAATTTTACCGGAGAGAAATGTCACAATCGAATCACTTAGAATGAGATGAAGAATATTGCGGGACTGGAGAGATTATACTGTAGATCTCATGTGACTGCTGGAGGGATTTTGAAGTCAGCTAGAAAGCTTAGATCATTTCCACACTGCATTCCCCTCCACATCCTAGATCTGTTCAAAGCTAACCTGCAATTACCTCTCTGTGCATGTATATATGTGTATATGTAACTTGTATTGGTGAAATGTAACAACCAGGAGGAAAAATAATACAACAGGGATAATACTTTACCTTTATTGATTTCCAGCCAGACCAAAAAACATTTATAAAGAAACAATACACACACACACACACACAATAGAGATTAAAAATAAAACTTTAAGGAAAACATCAAAAATTCATTTAATAATATTACAAAACCAGCTCAATCTATTAACATATTATTAAAGCACATAGATACAGAACTATATCATATTGGTACATAAACCATATGCATAAATGATGACTGATGATAACTGCATGCCATCAAGTCATTGTCAACTGTTAGCAGCCACACAAATAGATTTTCTCCATAATGAGAAACTTACCTGTTGTTAACCTGGACCTTCAGCTCTTCCAAAGGTGCACTCATTACTATTGCAACTGAGTCTACCTGCCTTGCTGCTGGTGGTCCTCTCCTCTTTCCTTCTACTTTTCCAAGCATTACACCTTCCTCCAGAGACCTAGGTTTTCACATAATGGTCCAAAGTAAGATAGTTTGAGCCTGGTCATTTGTGCCTCAAGTGAGAAGTCTGGGTTGAGTTGCTCGATGATCGATTGGTTTCCTGGCTGACCACAGTATTCTCAAGAGTCTTCTTGAACACACACACACACACACACACATATTATTTTTAGAATATATACATTTCAGAAATCGATAAAGAATACATTTCTTGAATCTACTCTTGTAATAGTGTGTGGGAATGACCTTGGGAGACAGGGGGAAGAGCCACAGCCAGGGGAATGGTCTCATAATAGGCAGCTAATGCTGCAGGAGGAATGAGGGCATGGCAAACATCTCAGAAGGGGCCCTCCCTAGTTTCTTGGGCTGTAAAGGCAATGGGGAAGAAGTGCACTTTCAGACTTGCAAGATTCTGTTAATGTAGCTTTACAATAAAGTATATTTAGTTCATCTGGGCTTGCTTCCTGTCTAGACTGCCCAGAGTCCCTCCTTGTTGGGGGAGATGGGTGGTGATAAAAATTTGATAAATAAATAAACAGACTACCTCACAAGGCTGACATCTCTTCAAATATTCTATACAGGTGGAGAGAAATTAACATTCCTGGCGATAAAGTACAATAATCTTTATTTCTGCTGCCCTCAGAATACTGAAAACACACAGAGATCACCATGAACTGATCAACTTTCCCTCCAGTTAACCAACAGAACAATGCAAAAAAAGAAAAGAAATCAGTATTCCAGCAGCTATCAGTCCTGATCAATCCTGGAGTAACAGTTTCCTCCACACAGAATGCCATGCCCCCAGAGCCAGGCTCCAAGGTGCAGGTGGATCAGGTACCTCCAGGCACTGTGCCTACTGATCTCAAAGGAAGTGCTTTGTGAGTAAGCAGCAAGAGGCGGACTGTGCAAGTGAGCCCGATGCCTCACTATTGGCAACCACTGAGCAGGGAAAGCCTCAGCTGTGCATGCTTGGCAGGAAGAGGATTTAAACTGTGCAAGGACTGCCTTCCATTGCTGGAAGCAACTTCTGGCTTTGTGCTTCGTGAATCCCTGCTCTTGACTCCTACTTTGTTTTGACCTTGGTGTGTTCCTGACCAAGTCTCTGGCTCATCCCTCAGTACTTTTCAAGTTATTATGTGGTATTTGACTATGGACTGCCTGACTCGGATTATGCCTTCTCCTTGAGCCTCTAGTAAGCTGGCGTGCACATGCACGCTCTTCCTCCTGCTTCCCCAACTCCTCTTCTGTTGCCTCCCCCTGCCCATCTGCTGCCATCTCTCCAGACAAGCCTTCCTGGCTTTTTAAAAGCCTTGCTGCAAATGCATTGCTCCTAAACACCCCATTCCTTCTGCAGTGTGTGTGTATTCCTGCCCAGCACCTCTGTAAGCCTCACCCCCAAGTACCCATTTCATGCCTGCTCTTTGCCTGGCAATTTGCATGGGCATTCTGTTCCTTCGTTGAAGCCAGGACATGAAAGCTTGCTTCCAGCCCCATCCCTTTTTATAAAGCTTGTGCATAGGAATGGAGGCCCTGCATCAAGAGAACCTGGCACTTAATGATCAGCTGTGGCAGTGGCTATAGCTATGGTCAAGCTGCAGCCACGCCTGGATGAACTCAGCACTGCTGCTCCCCAGCATCCAAAATGCCCTGTGTCAGTGCCTGAGAAGTTGGGTGGGTGCTCTGAGTTGTTTCCTGCTTTCCTTGCTCAGTGTAATTTGTACCTTCATCTGCGTCCAGAGGCTTTCCCTTCAGAAGCCCACAAGGTGGGGTTTGTTGCAAGTTTGCTGACTGGTCCTGCTGTCAAGTGGGTTATCCCATACTTGGTAGCTGAAATCCCCATCTTGCAGGATTGGGGTGCCTTTTTAGGGGAACTCTGGCAGACCTTCAAGGATCCTGCCAAGGCTGATGCCGCCAACTGGAAGATACAATGCTTACACCAAAGGGGGTGCTCTGTGGTGCAGTATGCTACTGAATTTAAGATAATTGCTCAGGATTTGGGGGGATTGAGGCAGCGCTCCTGGACCAATTTCAGGAGGACCTCTCTGATGCTGTGCTTGATGAGCTGCTAGAATTGAGCACCCTGATACCTTGCAAGGTTTAATTCAACTTTGTATGCATACAGATGCATGTTTGGAAGCATGTAAGCCCCAAAAGGAGCGTTCAAACATGAACAAGAGGACTAATTCACCCCTGCCATCCAACACCTTCCGAGATGGAACAGGAGGTTGAACAGCTTCAGTGACTTCAGTGATGTTTTCAGTGCTCAAGAAGCTGATCGCCTTCCCCCTCACTGACCCCATGTTTGTGTTATAGACTTGGTCTATGAGGAGCAACCATTCCCAGTGGTTGCCTTTATGCTCTTTTTGAACAAAACACTTCAGGAATTCTTCAACAAAAACCTGAAGCAGGGGTTTATCTGGCATCCCACTTCCCCTACAGGGGCCCCTGTGCTGTTTGTTAAAAAATATCTGGGGAGCTCCATCTTTGCTGTGACTATAGAAATATGAATCAGATCACAGTACGCAACCAGTGCCCCCTTTCACTGATCTCAGACCTACTGGAATGGCTATACTCTGCCACCATCTTTACTGTTATATCTAGATATGGTCCGGATCAAGGAGGGAGAAGAATGGAAGATTGCCTTCCAAACTGTCCTAACAGTCAGGAATCATGCTGAGGTGAGGAGTAGGTCTCTAGTGTTTATTACTGCTACATAAGACAGAAAATCCTAACAAACTGAAGAAGCGTGGGAAAACCCAGACAGATAAACCCCAAAAGTTAAGGCGAGTCCGATCTGTGTCTCTTTGAATGACTGCTTAACTCCTCAGTACTACGCACCCGTTTCCCCCCCTGGATAGAGGCCCCCTCCTGCTTGCCATCAGTACTCATGACACAAACCAAGTTTGGCCATTTTGAATATTGGGTCATGCCCTTTGGCCTATGTAACAGTCCTGTGGTCTTCCAGTACCTGATGAATGATATCTTCTGGGATCTCATGGAACAGTTTGTTACTATTTACCTTGAAACATCCTGATCTACTCACAGTCCCCTCAAGAACAGATAGCCCATGTTAGGACTGTCCTGCAATGACTTCAGGAACACTATTTATATGCAAAATTGGAGAAGTGTGCATTTGACCCCTCAGAGGTTGAATTTCTGGGATACCACATCTTTGCTCAAGGTCTACCCATGATTCCAAAGAAACTTCAAGCGTGGCAAGACTGGCAGCCCCCTCAGAACATGAAAAATGTTTGCTGGGGTTTGCGAACTTTTACCAAAAATTCATCTGAGTTTTTCCACAGATCACTGCACCCATTTCAGGACTGCTTCAGAACAAGGTTTTTTATTTATTTGTTTATTTGTTTATTTATTTTTCAAATTTCTATCACTGCCCATCTGTCCCAAAAAGGGGACTCTAGGTGGTTTAATTGGGGCCCTGAGGCACAGCAGGCCTTCCAGCACCTCAAAGATATGTTCACCTCTGTCCCTCTTCTGTAACACCCTGACCCTGCAAAACCTTTTATCATGGAGGCGGATGCCTCAAATATCTCTGTGCACCCAAACTCCTTCAGCCCACAGCTCCCAATTAGCCTCCCTTGCCAGGTGCTTTTCACTCCCATAAACTGACTCCAGTTTAATCTGTGAACAGGAGATATTCTGAGTTATCATTTTTTCTCCAAATATGGAGTTGGCACATTGGTAAGATTGGAACCACAAATGAAGGCTGGAATTCAAATGCAAGTCACTCCCCAGGCCACTTTTGTCTCTCCCTATCCCTTTGACCTTAGAAGAATGACTGTCTATGAATTGTCACAAAATGCTTTTAAAAATACCCTGAATTGCCAGAAAGTATTGTCTAGTTTTAATTTATTGACATAGTTAGACAGAAGCCAGTTGCAGCTTCCCAGCATCAGAGGAAGTTGCGTTCTGCTGAACTGGTCTATCTAGGACAGTATTGTCAGCAGAATCTCTGGAGGATTTCAGGCAGGAATTTTTACAGTCCTTCCTATCAAGAGATGCAAAGATTCAGCTTGTGACTTCCTTGCTGTTTCCCAAGTTAGGCCTCTGCACTTTACCTCCACAGGTTGACGTGGACCATGGTTGTATTTCAGGTCAATTGCAATAGAGAGGGAAGGAGAAGAAAGCCAGGGAAGGCTTATGTCTTGTCACATTGGGGAACATAACAATGTATATGCATGGTTACCAGGCATGAATCTGATAGCTGTGTTCAAAAATAGTTTGCAATACTGCACTGGGAAAGGGGAGAGAAATTACTGCCTTCTGAGAAAGTACAGACTATAGTACTTAAAATAAAGGGGGTTTTTTTCCAAATCTTGATAACTAATTCTCTTCATTGATAATACAAACTGCTGAAAAGACAATAATTACATTTGTTAGTGATTAGAAACCCTTTATGGACTTTTAGCTGAAAATGGGGGAAAAATGGACTTGTGATTTATGGATTTGATGATTAGAAAGGGTAGAATATGGAAAGAAGGGAGCTATGATGTAACCTGAGAGAGAGAGGATAAAATATAAATGCATTTATAACTACTGTAAAGAAGATCGGAAGTCACTCCTTTATATCTTTTTCTCTTTTTCTCTCTTTTTTCTTTTATTTCTTTTCCATTTACTTATCACTTTTCTTTTACTTTTCTTTGCTTTCCTTTTTTCCTTAAATTTGTATTATTTTTACTTGGAAAAAAACTTCTTTAATAAATACTTATTTTTTAAAAAAAGAAAATACAACATGCCAAAGTTCAAAGGTAGGCACCACATCATATATTTAGGGCTATATCTTTCACAAGGATAAGTAGCATGGTAAGTGATCAGACCATCCCATTGCCTTTTCTGCCATCAGTGGTCTAATAAGTAATGTTTTTCAGCCTTTAAAAAAGTACTTTGGATTGAAAAATAAGTATGTGGAAATCTTGCATGGAAATATCTGTGGTCGTCTTCAAAGTATTCTGAAGGTAGGCTGAAAGTATTCTTAATTTACCTGGGGTAGGGAAAATAAAAGTCGGCTGGGTAACTAAGTTTTCTTTCTTGTTCTGTTAGTCAATATGTTTCAGTCCCTGTAATGCACTTTGAACCAATTTATTTTATTAATGACATTTATCATTTAATTGACTTGCAAAGCCCACTCCAGCCTGTTATTGCTACTTGTGTTTGTGCTAAATCCAAATTGGATGCATGCTGTTTAGATCTCTCTAAGAAATCATTAATTCCTCAGATTGCAGTAATGACAAAAGACAACAAAATAGATTCTGGAATAAGTTTGTTTGTTTACTCACCATTTGGAACACTGTGAAAAATAAATGAAAAAAAAAAATGAGGAGTATGCATGTATATTTTTAAGAACAAGAAGGCAGAAAGTCTTCTGGCAGTCTTCCAAATGCAACATAAGAGTAATAAAAAGTACACCATTTATTAAAAATATGTGAGTAGATATTCAAATTCCTGTCTATTCTGAACCATCACTAGGTGGCCTTAGATCGGTTCATCTCGACTTAAAGAGATTCTGGAAAACAGGATGTAGCTATGGCTTCAGGATAGAGAATGTGGTTCCTATATGCCAAAATTCCTCGGAGTGTACCAAAGATATTTGGACATAACTGGACCTGTGATCTCCCTGAGCCAAAGTATTCTGGGTAGCATAGTCCAACCAAGTCTCTGCAAAGCCTCTATCTTTCAAAACATCCACAGGCTTCCTGCCCTCCTCTGATTGATCCAACAGCATCCTGATTATGGAATTCACTCATGGGAATTACAGCTGGCCTTTCTTCTGCTGTATTTTAAATGACAACTGAAGCCATACCTGTTCACCCATGCACTTACAGAGTAACAGCTGTTTCAAGAGCTACTTTTTTAAAAGAATGCTTTTGAAATGAACTTTGTTTTAAGAGTTATATTCTAGTTGTTTCGTTTCTATTAAAAATAGTTTTCATTCTTTTTTTGCAAGCCATTCCGGGCTCCTTCTGGGGGAAGTATAAAAAGAAAATAAATAGACCATTATCATCATTAGGGGTGGGGGAAGAAATGCAAGCAATACTTGGTAGGCTGGATGCCCTCCATCTACCCAATAATCTGACAGGGACTCTGTGTGTCCCCCCCAACCAGAGTTACTGCAGAATACAGTTGTTAGCACTGCATTTCACATGCTAGTGAATGCATAATCTAATTTTACTTGCTTTATTATCTCACGGTACTTCATTTAACCTCACAAGAGTATTGGAGGGTAGTTGTGTATATAGTGAATAGAAACATTGATTACTACACTGAGGTTTTGATCCCATCAGAAAAAGCCCTCACCTTCCAGTATTCATCATACAGTAGTCATCCTATTTCTTATGAAATGTATGTCTGTACAGTACCTTCTCTCCCATTACTTTCCCTAATGAGAAAATGGTGCAGCAGAAAAAAATTTCAAATCCACAGCATAAAGCCTCTGTTACGACATGGGTTAATTTACCCTCTTATCTACATGTAAACTGATTCATTGGAGACTGTTCTCACTGAGCCCCCTGCTATATTCAATTTAAGCCTTCTCATATAAAATCAGTTGCTATCAATCTCCCCTCCCCTCTCCCCAAGTAGGGACTTAGTGTCTTGTTCAAGGAGCTTTCAAATATTTTGGTGATGGTCCAAGGCATTATTGATCATTTATCTTTTTCCACTCTGCACTGATTGGTTGATTGGCATCTTCTGCAACCCTCTTGATTTGCAAAAATGTAGATATGCCATGATTTTAGTGTTGTAAATATGCTTTGGTCTGAAAAAAAGAAAAGAAAAGGAGCTTGGAAGCATTCTGACTTAGGTTAGCAGGCATTGTAAAGCCTTGTGAAACAAAAATCATTGGGTCTGGAAAAGACCATTGTTTCCTGTAGAGCATTGTACTAACCCTGGCTTGTAGCCATGTTGAAGGGGAAAAAAATCCCGCGGCATCCTTGAATACAGTCTGCATTTCATGCTCGTAATCTATGCTAATCTGGCTGAAAATTTTGTCGTATCTTTGAAATAGCCACAATGAAGAAGCAAGTGTCGGTGTAACCAGAAGAGCCTTTTCCTTGCCCAGAAAGTGAAGCAGAGCACTGTTTGCTTTGAAACGGGGGGGGGGGGGGGATGGTAGTTAAAGCAGAGAAGTTGTTTCATGGCTGTCCATTTGAGTGACCCTTGAAAGGAATGGTGTCTACTATTGGTGTACATAGGCAAGAAACAGGAAAACAAGCAACAGGATGTGTCTACTGTAATTTTTACCAACTTGTGAGATCACTGGACTTTTCCTCATTTCTTTGTTTTTTAACAGGCAGTTAGTTACTTCAATCCACTATGGAAAAAAGTGTTTGTGTGCTCTTTCAAAAATAAGAAGTTCTAGTACTTTCCTTGCCTGGTTAAATCAGTTGGCATGAGGTTGGGGAAGCAAGTGGTAATTCAAAGAATGAAAGTAAAGGCAACTCATTCACAGCTAAAACAGTTGATTGTGTGAAAGTCCAATTACTTCAGGGTCATTAATTCTATATATCCTGAGAGATTTGGCTATATATTGTAACTATTATGTGGCATTATGTGGGCAGCACTGCTGGGTTGGGCTTTTCACAGCATTTGGAGATTCTGAAACTTTTACCAAAGGAATGTTTTGTTGATGCCATCAGCCATTACTACATGGTTGATTTATAGCATCTTATAGAGCCATCAGTGTGGCAATATATTAGTAATGAAGACTGACTTTCTAGCTGGTTGACTCCATAAGATACCATAAATCAAGAACTTGGGAAATGGCTAACAGTTGTGAAGAGTACTTTTGGTTTGTTATGGGCACTTCCTGTTCTTTCCTACTTGTTTGTTCTTTCAGCATGGTAAGCTATTACTTGGAATCCCAAGCAAAGGTGGGCCATGTCTTGTTATAACAACTCTTATAATTTATAGCTTTGCCACATCTTGAATCTCATTGAATTTTCCTTCAGCCAAGTGAATATTATTAAGCAAATATCAAGTTATGTTATGCATTTGAAAAATACAGCCGTTCACTTAACTGTGATCTTTGGAGCTGAAGGAAAGATTTCAAGAATACGGCACAGTGTTGGCTGTACTATTTGGGGCAAGGATTTTTCTTTTGAGTGAATCTAGTAATCCACTTAACTTTCAGGCAGTCCACTGATTTATATGCCACCTGACCCTCAAGATTAGTGGTGCACCTCTAAACCTCATCTTGTCTACCTTCTTAGGAATTAAAAACATGTAGGCTTATTTATAAAGCAACTGCATGTCAGTAAGTATAGTCTGCTTTTCTTAGGGAAGCTTCTAACATGATTAAAAATTTAGAGAAGCAATAAAATTAGGATGCTAGTTAAAAATCTTTGATCTGAAAGTGGCACTGTTGAACCTGAGTTATGGCAATAAAATCACTGCATTTGGAGGAGCTTCTATGCTTTCAAATGTTTCTGGAATGCCACAGCTATGTGGTCATTTTCAACACCCATTGTCTAGAGCTCAGCTTCCCCTGAGATCATGATATCTCTTAAGCCAAAAACTGATGTTTAGGTCTGGTGACATCCACTTTTGTTATAGTTCTGCTGCTTCACCAAGCATGGTGTAATTTATATGCTTACTGGCTGCTTCTGTCATTGGGCGGGGTGGGGGAGAGAGAAGGCTCAGCAACTTAACACAAGTGAAAGGAAGTGAAGCTGGAAATTAATTTTCTGAGCATTATTGGTGCAAGAACAAGCCTTGAGCAAATGGCTTGGTTTATGGGAAATGGATCTCATAGCACGTAGCTTACTCATATAAAAGTATTAAAGTATCAGGAAAAGACTGCTGCTTGCCCCTGCTCTTTTAAAGGCCCCTATTAGAGTTATTGTCAAGTGGCATCTCTAGCTAGTTTGACAGAATGGGTTCTTCGTGGCCATCTTAAAAACATTTGCTGAAGTAACCTCATCTTTCATGACTAAATTGCTAACTTAAGGCCTGTTTTGTCATCATACGCCTGTCCAAAGACAGATAATTATAGATATCAGCATACAGCACAAAAGGCGCAGTCAGTTATTTTAGAAAGCAGACTGAAATAACGATACAGGTTCTTGTTTTCAGAGAAGACTTGAACTAGCCAACATACACACAGAGCTTCTGGGCATCTGTCTTAGTGAGGAGAGTGCCCCTTCTTATATCCCTGAGTCTGCTGAGAGCTGTGCTGTGTATGAACTAAGGTACATAGCTCTGCTTTGCTGTGCAGGGCCGTTTTTTATATATTCAGCATGGAATCTCAGACCCGTATTGGGATCCTCAGTGTAGGTGATAAGGACCTCTTTCTGGTGGTTCCATCCAGAATGGGATCTCCTTGTTTCTCCTATTTTCTTTGTCCCAAAAATAAATAGCACCTCTTTTGGCAATGGAGGTTACTAATTCAAATTGCATACGTGTCATGCAATACCAATATTGCTTTCCTTAATTTTCCTCCCCAAAATGAATGTCTTCCTTTCTTTTCTCTATTACAGTTCCTTCCTTTTGGGGTTTGGTGAATTCAGCCTGGAACCTTTGCTCCGTTGGAAAACGGCAATCGCCAGTCAATATAGAAACCAGCCATATGATCTTTGACCCCTTCCTTACCCCACTTCGAATAAACACGGGGGGTAGAAAGGTAAGACTCTGGTTGTACTTTTGATTGTCAAAATAGCTGGTACATTTTTAACTTTGGTTTCTTTCCATATATATGACAGTGTTTTCAGCATCAGTTGATATCTCAGATGTCGAGTCTTAGACACATATATCATCTTCCTTGTTAATAATGTCATATATTCTTACTGTTGTGAATAACACTTTTGTCACATGTATAGATGGAGATCATTGTAATATTTAGAGTTTTCTGTCAAGTAACGAAGAAATTAAATGGTGGTTGCAAGAATGACGATCAATGTATATCATGACTTGCATCTGTTTGGATATTCCTGAAGTCTATTTCCAGTTTCCTCTCCTGCCTGCCAGGTAGATGCAAGCTCCCCTAACCGAAACACTCCAGTTGTGTTGGTAAGGCTGATTCTGATCAATAGTACTAATCTGAACTTGGGAGAAAACATTTTATAGAAATAGCATGGGATACCTGTGGATAAATCTAATCCAGAACTGTTAATATAAACTTACCCAATTTACACTTCTTAAACCTATAAACGAACCAACAGAATAATTATGCACAAGAATTCATATGCATTATTATTATGGGTTATTATTTTTTAAATTATTTGTAAACTGATATAGAACAGGACATGTAAAAAGAACTTGGTGCTTGAAAAATATGAATGTCACAGTAAATAAAACAGATTCACCCATCCCTAGACAATATTTCAGATCCCCGTCAGTGTCTGAATCTGGAACAAGACTGGAATGCATATTGCTGTGCAGCTCAGTTTTAGACATATAATTTTCCCTTTGAGGTAGTAATTTATTCAGATTGTGTATCTAGGCCTATTTGAGAGTTTTAATCACTGCCGTTTGCCAGAGGATATCAGAGATTTTTTCCTGTAGCTATATTAGTTAGCCTTGGGATAGTGCACATTATTCTAGCCCTCAAAGATAATTGGAGATTCCATTATCGAGAGATTCAAAATAGAGTGTACACTTGAGCATACAAACCCCAATTTCACAATTCAGAAACTTGGGCTGGAATCTGATGCTGCCTGCTTTGACTTATGTCAGAATACAAAGCAAATTTTAGAAAATCGAAGGTTATGTTTCTCATTGACAAGTGTGGGAGACAGGTATAATATTTTGTGGGGCTTTGAAGTAATAGAATGATATTTTCAGGCAGAGAAGTGAGTAGGACTTCTGCCCACTTTCAGGAAGCCTCTCTGGGAAAAAAGGCAAGGTATAAATCTACCAAGCAAATACACACATTATTATTCTCAAATATCTCTCTCAGAAGACTCTGGTTTCATCTCTATATCCGTGTAACTCAGCACATAATGCCCGTTATCACTTCTTTTGCCATATCCTTACAAGGTTGCCTTCCTCTCATCCTCAGGCCATAAATGAGACAGTTTAATGTCATCTTTAGCTTTCCATTTTTAAAGTTGTGTTTCCCCTCTTCTCCCACCATGGATGTGATCTGGCATGCCTTACTGATGGGATGGTTGCTTGAAGCGAGCAAGGACTGGCTACTGCCCAGATCTTACCAGCCCCTTTAGGTGTGTCCCCTCGCTTCTAGTCAGTGAAAAATGCCCTCCAAGGCCAGTTTGGCTTCAGCTGAGAGACAGCCCAGAAGCCTGGTTTCTGCAGAGGCTTCTGTGGGCGTCATGTCTGACCAGCACTTTCCAAAGCATTGGTCAGGGCTTATGTGGACTCCTAAACACAAATGTAATGCTTCTTGGAAAGAGCACTGATTTTTTAAAACATGGGTTTAGTGTTCTCTCAAGAGAGCTATTCTTGTGTTGGGTAGGAGGTTGGAACTTAAAATGGGAAAGAGAATCAGGTTCTGCCAGCTGAGTGTTGCTGCTTTGGTTGCCCTTGGGTGTATTACAGATCTGCTGCTCCTTCTGCCAAGAAGGGCTTCTGTATGGCCATACATTGTTTTTACTACTGGGAGAACCCTGGCTTTGGTGAGACCAGGTGCCATGGTAACAACTGTTGTGATTGCATGCAGACCAATTACAGCTGTGTGTTCTTCATAGCTGTCCACCACTATTTCCAGCTGCTATCAGCCATGAGGCGAGAACGGGACTCCCTAATCACACACTGTCAGCACAGCCATTCCCTTGCAACCCTAGTGGTGGATGGAGCATGTTCATTGTCAATTGCTCCCTCTCACTTCACCCCATCCCTCTCCTCCATGCCTGTTACAGGCCAGGCAGGCTATCTTTGAACATGGGTTAGCACTTGACCTGTGTTCAGAAATAGCACAACTGACTGGTCAGAGAGCTTCCTCCCACTTAACTCTGAACACCCTTCTTTTTGCCTGGGACGTCTGTGCCAGGCTATTTCTGAACATGGGTTTAGCCTTGTTTCAGAAGAACACCAGACCCCTGTTCAGGAATAGTCAAGTGAAAGGTCACAGGCATAGAGCACCTCCATGCTTGCAACATGTCAGTTGGGCAACTCAACATCTGGCTAAACATACCTTTCCAAACAACTGCTTACTCTAATCCAACCCCAGCTCAACCCACCTCATGTCAGGGAGACTATTTGGTCATTGTTTTTGCACTGGCAGGCAACACTTGGTGGGAAGGGAAACGAAGCTGGGGGAATCCACCAATCAGTTCCCTTCACTTGTCCTACATCAATACAGTAAGGACAGTACCAGTTGTTGGCCTCATTTGTGTGGCGGGAGGGGGATCCGCAATGAAGGCAGCACAGTTGGTGTTTTTTTTGGTCACGCAAAGGCTGGAGGTTAGTACTTTAACGTGGCTGTCTGCTTTTGCCCTGTGATTGTAGGCCCCATCATGAACCATTCCTAGTGATTGCAAGGTGCCTCTTAGCCGTTCAGTTTCTATCCTTCCATCTCCTTCCTGGAACTTCACATGTTCAGAAAAGTAAAAGCAAAACAGAGTAGTGAAGTCCCTTACTGACACTGCTTTCTGCTTGATATCCATCCACCCTTAGCAACTCAGTTTAAATGAGACTTGAAGGTATGGAATGGAGTAGCATTTCTTATCTTAATTTAATTGGCAATTAGAGTGCAGGGATTCTGTCTCCTGAATTAGTAAGAGACTTAAGGGAAATTAAGAGGGAGGTGCAATTTTAAAATAGAGCAGTGGAAAATTCAAAATGATTTGGAAGAAGTGTTCCAGACCTCACACATAGATAGGACCCCTCTGCTGTTCTTTAAAGCAGCTTCACTAATCCCAGTTTGGGGAGCCACAGAATCAATCTGAAGTAACTGGATTTGGCTCAAGATTCATCTGAATGCAAGGAATGTTCCTAATTCCGAACCACCATTAATACCAATAGGAATAGGAATGGGAGTGTGCTGGAGGTGGGAAATGTTTCCTCTAAGGTTCCCAGAACGCCACTGATACAAGGTAGGCCACTTTCAGTTTGATGAATCAAAAACTGTACAGGACTGATCTGGCTGAATCTCCCCTTTGTTTCTTTTGATCTGGAAGACAAACAGATCCCCAAGAAGTTCATCAAACACTGGTTTGACTGTTGTTCAGATTTGATCATCTGATTTTGTTGTGATTTTTAGAAGTTGTTGAGGCTTGACCCAAATAAGTAGCGGAGGTGAAGTTTTGTAGAATAAAGGGGAAAATGCAGAATTAAATGCTCTGGTTTTAGGACCAGAAACCTTACAGGGTGTAAATGAATATGAAGGGGATGGAGTACTGTGACTTTCCAGATGTGGCTGGACTACGATTTCCATCATCATGACTATAGATCATGCAGTCTGACAGAATGTGAAGTCCCATAACATATGGAGGGCCTCAAGAGGAAGTACTCTTTTTTTCCTTATGCTCTCGATATGCATGCTTTCTAAATGATCGTTTCTTCATCATTTACTCTGTTGCATTCTTTCATTATGAAGAGGCGCTCCATTTCTGTAAGACTGTGTGTTGCTGGCACTCCTAATTGGATTCCAGGATCTGAAACAGCAGCTTGAAATTCTTAATGAGTTTACATGCAGATGAATTCCCCTAGAAGAAATGGAGATACTGAAGGAAACTCACATGTTGCAGTTCTCTCGTAATAATGTTTTGTTTTTATTTTATTATATTCATCTTTAAAACATATACAAGAGGCCCATTTTCAGATAAATGCCCATTTTTAATACAAAATTTAAATTCATTAATTTACAGAGCACAGTCATCTGTGCTTCACAAACAAATGAAAGAAAAACAATACCCCTTTTTCTAGCTTCCCCTGGTACTCACAACACATAAGCACCACTGGAGCAAACAAAAGACTTTATTAAGCAACAAGTGAAGACCTATGTCCATTAAACAATAAATATCGTTGGGCTCTAGCTCCAAAATGGCTTGTGAGTTTTGCTGCTGTTGTCTTAAGGCTAAAGTGATCAAGCTGCTTGCTGAAGAGGACTGTTACATGCTAAGGCTATATAAGCAAATTTGGTATCTATTTGCAACAGCTTGTATTTTGAAGCTCAGACTGCCAGGAGCCTACACTGTTAAATGTGCTTGGATATTAGAGAAGATGCTTTTACTGCTTCCTTTATTGGTTCATCAGTCATATGATTCATGATAAGTTAGACACTTGAATCTGTCTACAAAACAGACCCTTGAAGCTTGAATCTGTCTACAAAACCTAACCATGGTTCTCTAAAATTTCCTGCAGAGGATTTCAGGACATGTTGGAGTTTTTGCTTGTAACCCATGTGCTCTACCGCAGCTCTGCTATGGCTGACCTGATTTCAGTTTTGCCTCATAACAGGCAAGGCTATCTAAGGATACTAGTAGCATAAACAGTTCCCATCTTTAAGCAAGGGCTTGGCAACTGCAGAGTTTCCTCTTCTGCGTTACTGTTAAATGAGAGCAACATTGATTTAACTTTACATGCAGTAACATGCAGTAACCATATGGTTATGGCAAAAGGACTTATTGGGTTGGCAGGCACATCTGGAATTTTAAAAAACATATGGGGAGCATTCCCACTAATGACTGGTGGGGGGGGGGCATGTAGGCATATTATACTTGGGCTGCAAAAACCCAGACAACCACTATATAGCATAGGAGAGATCAAGGGTGCCTACCCTAAGAGTAATTACTATATTTGACATACCTTGAATTTTTGAATAACCAGGATTAAGCAGTAGACTCAATTACATCAAAACAGCAATTAATGTTTCTTGAAATAGCAGAAAGCCACATAAAAGAAATGAAGATAAATTCACTCAGGCCGAATTGTGATCTATAACATCATTTTGTAGGTCCTGCCCCTTCCGGTGTCCTGGGAATGGGCTTTTCAATGTCAACTCTGTTTCCAGTTTTATACTAGGATGGGGCTTCTGGGTGCCAGGGTACAAGCTCCATCCCTTCTACCATACATAGGATTCATAGTGGAGGATATAGAAAATATTCCATGCTGCCATCTAATGGTGGGCCAGATTTCGGCAGCCTACATGGTAGCCATAGGAGTACATCTATACTATAGCCACACCTGGGGATGGCTAGCACCCTAGAGTGATTTTTGATGGACCTATTGCACTCATGGACTGATAAAGAACTCTCGGCCATCTAGATTCCATCACATTTTTATTTTTATTGTATTTATAATTGTTCTGAATTTTAATTTTGTTTTTTATTGTAAGCCACCCAGAGTCCCTCCTTGGAGGAAGATGGGTGGTGATAAAGTTTGATAAAATAAATAAATTAAATAAATAAATATCTATTCCCAAATTGGCTGCCACAATTTCTTTTTTGTTTTTGTTTTTGTTTCTGAGCTGGTGGGCACACTTTCAAACAAAGCACTGGGCATTTTTGTTTTTAACAATATAAGGACCAGATGCATTATTTTAAATAAATGTTAGGCTACAGGCTGGCATTTTGTTTTGCAGCATGATAGCCCCCCATTTTAATATTATCTTTAATGAATCTAAAAATGAAGAAGGGCAGGGAACCTAATCTATACCAAAAGGTGTGTCTGGAGGCACACTGGTATGTAGAGCAGTATGTTGCCAACTCCAAACAAAGACTCTTTTTATGTATATCTTTAGGGTCCTGAAATTGCATTTAATCAAGCCTACTGGCTTAACTACACTGGTTGTACATGGTATGTGTCATGAGTACTGATGGCGAGCGGGAGAGGGCCTCGATCCAGGGGGGGAAACGCATGCGTAGTACTGAGGAGTTAAGCAGCCATTCAAAGAGACACAGATCAGACCCGCCTTAACTATCAGGGTTTATCTGTCTGGGTTTTCCCACGCTTCTTCAGTTTGTTAGGATTCTGTCTTATGTATCAGTAATAAACACTAGAGACCTACTCCTCGTCTCAGCGTGATTCCTGACTGTTAGGACAGTATGTTCTGTATTGTCACATTTGAAATGACAGATTTATTCATCCTCCTGCAACTCCATAGAATTACACCACATGCTATAGTATGTAATGGTGTGCAGGGCAAAGGGGAAGCAGACTGTAACTCTGTCTGAAAAGACAAGTCAGGCTGTAAATGTAAAACATCCCTAAAATGATCAGAAGGCCCTTGTTCCTTGATCTAGCTCTTTTCACCAAATGGAAACCACAACAACCCAGTAATACAGCCCATGGTTTGCATGGAAAGAGCTCAGCTGCAGTCCTTGATCTAACCAGAGAAAGAAAATTGTCTTGATTCCAAAAGTCACTGACAGTCTGATGGATCAAAGCTCTGACTATTAGGTGTCTTCCAAAAGTCATTTTAGATATTCTTCAGTATTATTCACTGTTAAAAACTACCAGGTAATATATATTCTGCCTAAAAAAATGTCTTTCAAGCTGGATTGTACCAACACAAATAGCTGTGTGATAATATAAATAAAAGTCAATTTATACATTTAATGCTTGAATTCCCCACTCAGAATGAAAAGCAACTATATGGAGACAAAATAAGAGCCTTACTGTATCAAATGCAAAGGGTCTGCCTGAGACCTAGGACAATGTTGTTTTAGGTATTTCCATTAAATAGTAAAATAGAATTTCAGTTATACATGAAAATCAGCTATTTCAAGAGTACTGAAAATATGTTTTTTTTTTCCACAAAACACATAATCTTCTGAATGAGAAAAACTTGTTCATGGGAAAACGAGCAGATATATATAAATAGAAACTCAGAATCTGCCAGAAGAGTGGCTATTTTAATGAAAACATCTGATTTATAGTTGATATTACACTCTGAAAGTCACTATATAATTTTAGTAGTTAAACATGTAGAGCGTCTGATGGTGTGGATCGATTTTAATGGTTCAAAGATAAATCTAATATTTTACATAATCGTTAATCTTTTTGTGGTGGATCAGATAATAGTTGTTGGGGACTTTAATTCTGAATCCCTTCTTTGATGAAATAAGATATTAAAAAAATAATTAGCCCCCAGAATCACAGTGTTCTTCATACATAAATTTGGGAATTTAATTTAGCAAACATATAGAGACTTCTAAATTCAAGCAGGGAACAATCTACTTTTTATCTAACTCATATGGCACATGCTAAAGATTGGATTATGTTGTTGTTGTTGTTGTTGTTAGATTTTTACCCTGCCTTTTTTATAAATAACTCAAGGCGGCGAACATACCTAATACTCCTTCCTCCTCCTATTTTCCCCACAACAGCCACCCTGTGAGGTGAGTTGGGCTGAGAGAGAGCAAATGGCCCAATGTCACCCAGCCAGCTTTCATGCCTCAGGCGGGAGTAGAACTCACCATCCCATGGTTCATAGGCCACCACCTTAACCAGCACACCAAACTGGCTCTCATGTCACAATGAATGGTTAATTTAGTTGAAAAATGTGACATTAGTTCAGTTTTAATTTCTGATTATTCATCTGTAGTAAAATCATTAAGCTGGGACACAGATAGAAATTTCCAATTAGTAGGAGGTGTTATCTTGCTGAATGTATATGAATATAGACCTGTATTTTCAAATAAATAGAGGTTCAACTTAGTTGGAGACAGTTTGGGATACATTTGAAGCATTTATTATAATAGGCTAATAGACTATGCCTTCTTGCAGAAAACAATGTATGGATCACAACATTGAAAACTTGAACTAGAAGTAAAAGCAGCATGGACAGCTATGCCATGAAACACTCAGAATTTGCCCAGTAACATGCTTTGGACATGGAATAGTTTTTTAAAAACAAATGAAATAAATGTATTGGAAACAGAAAGAAGGAATATTGGGAAATTATTGGCTTTTCCTTTGAAACATTGGTAACAAAGCAGAATAATATTTTTAATAAGATGTTTTCTGGGGACAAATTACACTAATTTCAATGAAATTAACTTTCATTGAATTTCAATTTTATAAAAATAATATTCTACACATGTGAATTATGGAGTGCTATAAATTTTGAAGGAGAAAGTGCTTCCTATGTTTTTGGACTATTTCAGACACACTATGAAAACAAAGCCCTGTCAGCTTCATACTATGAAGCTTATAACACTAATTCTGGAGGCTGTTAAGGATCTTACCCAGTGTACAAGTTATCATCCAATATCTCTGGTAAATGTTGATGCTAAGATTTTAACAGTTACACTGGTGAGAAGACTACAGAAGGCATTACCTGCATTAATTCATACTACTCAGTCTGAAAGGTGTCAAGCTTCAGATTATGTAAGACTTTTGGTTGATATAAAAGCTTTGTATGCTGATAAATATGAATCACTGGTGTTAGCTTTCCTGGATGTAAAAAAAGCTTTTGATATATATCAAATTACATTTTTGGCTCAAGTATTACAGAAGTTGATATTTCCTACAGAATGGATTCTTGGATTACAATATATTAATCCTTTGATTTTGTAATAAATAATGAGATTATTTCACCAGTAATTAAAATGCAACAAGGAAATCATCAAAGATATCCTCTATCTCCTCTAATTTTTAATTTGGTGTTGGAACCTTTCATGTACTATATCTAATAAGACAAACTTGTGAAATTAAAGGAATTAGCTTAGCTATATTTGAATAGAGGATGATATTAGATGTAGATGATGTTTTGGGTTTTCTCAATGATTATCAATAATCTTGATCTAAATTTGTAGCAGTAGTACAATTATAGGGAAAATATTCTGGCTATACCATAAAATGCAGTAAGTTGATCATTATGCCAGTTGGCAAGAAAGATCCAAACACTGTAAGGAAAAAATAGCTTTTGTATATTGTCCTGAGAATGAGAAAACAGGAAAATACCCAGTTTAGTGAATAGGCACATTTCATAATGTGTTACTCAGTTGAAAGAGGATATTAAGAGATAGATGAAAATATCCCTTAATTTGTGGGAAACAATTAATGTCATCAAAATGAATTTTTGCATCAAGACTGATATATATCTTGAGAGCTCTCTCTTAAAATTATGTCTCTCTTATGATTATGATGGTTTTAATTTTTCTGATTTAAAAAAAATTCATTGGCTCCTTTGTTAATTTCAGTCATGTTTTGGAATGGAAATTGACTACAAGCCTTTGTGGCCTCAAGTTGGAGACCTACTATTTAGTGTCCTGGCAAGCTCTTGACACTATAGTAGGAATTTGCTTACTTTTTCAGCACTGAAGGCAATCAGACATATTTGGGCCTTATTGGATAGAAACTGATTTATCCTCTCATGAGAAACTGATACTTGGGAGTAATTCTTATTTTAAAATATCTGGTAATATGTTTTTTTGAAAACATAAGCTCATAATGGGATCATTATCTTAACCACCTAATAAGTAATGATACCTTTAAAATGTCTGAGATCTTACAAAAGAAATGTTATGTACTCCAAAAGGCTGAATTGCAATATGTTCTTATGTATAGTCTTTGATCCCTATGCCTTCACAGTCCCTGCAATTGTGGAAGCATTGAGTATATTGGAAAAAGCCTTAAGTAAGCCTTAAGTAAACAACCTTTTAAAGTTTGATTGGTCCCCTTCAAATAATATTTTTAGGTTGTCTCTTACCTTCTGTATGCTGGAGATGTAATACATCTGAAGAAACTTTAGAATATACAATATGAGGCTGCCCACCAGGACAGAAATGAATCTACCCATCCAGTGAGAACATCTGGGGAAGGCCTGTCTCCTGAAGTAAGGGGGGACATGGATGAGACGACCGTCCTTCTCTGTAGCAATTCCCAAAATTGGAACTCATCACCTCCAGAGATCCATAAAGCTTTTTTGATGTAAAATTATTGCTATTTTAGCAGGATACCATGTATAACTTCATTGGTTCTTGAAATCATAATGTTTGGTGCATTAAATTTAGAAGTATGGCTGATTTTGTATATTTAATATACTGTTTGGGTAGGTTGGTAACTCTGCTACAAAATATCAGATTAGTAAGGATTTAATCGTTTAAATGGGTTATAAAAATATACTAATCTAGTTAAATTCAGGTCTCATAGAGAAGCAGGAGGAATATCTGGAGGCCATCACTTCCTTGTTTCTAATCAATAGGAATAAATTAACTGCTTCCCACTTCGCTGAACTCATAGCTTTTTGTGACCCAGTCTGACTAGCAGGAGGGCAGGAATAAACTCACCAATCTCCACAAAAATCAACAAGAGAACATAGTAAAGAAGGCACTGAATTCTTCTTCCTAGTCTTGTGAAAGCAGGGCATAATCCCTGAAGGCAAAAGCATATCTTGTTTTTGGAGGAATGATTGTTTTCAGAATAGGAATTGCATAGAAACCTTTTCCAGTTGTATAGTTTTAAAGGTCATGGGGAGGGGGCAGAGGAGAAAATTTCAGTTCTGTAATGTATTGTCTAAACATTTGTATTTATTACTGTAAAAGAGGGTATGTCGTAATCCATTTTAAAATATGTAAATTTTAATTATAGATTAAAATTTGATTATAGACAGAATGTGCATTGTCCATTAGAGTGGGTTTCCTTGATTAAGAAGTGGGGATTGGTTAATTTCCAAGGAATTTTCAGTCATGGCTGCTGTTGAGAATTAAAATGACTGTGTCTCCATGAACACTGTTTTGCCCATGTTACAGTCCAGAAGACAATACTTAGAAAACAGAGGAGTTTTTTCTAAATTCTTCCCAAGAAATGTTTTAAATACTAAATCAATTTTGAATGAAGCTTACATTATAGCCCTTATCACAATTATACTTTTCTTCTTTTTTATATTATTAAAATATCCCTTGTGTGAATGTGTTTTTTAAAACATTTTGCTTTTAGGAAACTCTTTTGGGATCATCTGATTTCTCAGCCCTTATATGTTGTAAACTATTGCAGAGGACTGTGCGCTCTTTCTGGGTAAAAACATGATTTGTAAAGGCTACCTGTCAGGCCTTTTTATCCTCACAATCAGTATTTGCAAATATGTGAATCTGCTTCCTAAAACAGGCAACATATCCTCTGAAACATGGCCTTGAATAAGGTTCAGAAGAAAGGGATGTGACTAGACACACATTAAACTATAAATTGCCTGCCTCCGTGGCCTCCATTACCATTCCCCTCTCCATTTTTGGCTCTCCAGTCCTGCTCCTGAAATATTCTATCACAGAGCATTGTCCAGTGTTATTGCTTACAATGAAATTCAAACAGTTAAAAGAGGAGGTTAAAAGAATTAATAAAAGCATACTTAGAACACTGTATAAATGTACAAAATAAAACAAGCAATGCAGTAAACAAAACAATAACAAAATCAAAGTGGGAACAAAAAATTAAATATTAAAATATACATCTATCTGGGATCACTGCTCACTCTCCCTAAAAGAATCTTAGGTAGAAAATTTTCAAATGAAACCCAAGGAGCAAAATGGGCATAATCTCTCATATATTGCTAAAATATTCTCTCATTATAATAATCAGGCTTTTGGCTTGAAAGGCAGCCATAGTTTTCTTGAAATGGCATTTTCTTTTTTGCTGTCACAAAAACCCATTCTACCTGGTGTTGATGTTTGGGAATGGAATAAATCAGTTTGCATTGGCTAGAGGCTATTATTTAAACTTCATAATCCTGTGTGGGTGAATGAAAATTATTCAATTGTATCCTTTATAGCTCTCTCTTGAAATCACCGTCCCCAAAAACGGCAATTGCAAAGTCATTTAAAAATGCTTTCATTAATAATTGGTTTATATAGCATATGTTGGCACCAAATACTTGTAACATTAGAAACCTCCTGCCTTAAAAGTAGGGAAAGAAATAGAGGGACAGATTGGTCAAATGGATTCTCTGACAGCTAGTTTCGATTCCACACAGTTCAATCATTTCAGAGTATTACTGGCCTTCTTTCCCCCCTTCGAGAGCGTAATTTATGACAACTGCCAAGCTTTGCTTTGGTGATTACTAAAAGGACAGATTCTGGCACAAGCTATATTTCAACACTGCAGGAATATAAAATTAAGTGCTAGAAACAGCACAGGAGGAATGAATAGCAATAACATACCAATGTCATCTGAAAACTGATTTGTGATTGATTTTTAGAGGACTTAATCATCTGAAGCTTTGATGTGAAATGTTTGGAAAGTTAACATGCTTGATACAAATGTCTAAACGTTTAACAAATACAGAAACAACTGAGTCACTTTATTTTTATTTTGTGTACCATAATTTGGATGCTTCTTACTGATAACAACTCTTTAATTCGTGCTGTCACTTAACTGTTATTTGGAAGTCACTTAGTTTGAACTGTCTCTTTGAGCTATGACATCGTCAGCAACCACAGCGCAAATGTCAGACAACCATTATCTTACATTGCCTTCCTTTTTGCTCCAGACGTGACATCTATACAATCCAAGAACTGTTGCTATTGTTTTTACATGTTCTATTGTTAACACAGAATTTGAGGAGAAACCTTCCCACGTCTGCATTTGTAATTTCTTAATATTTGTGTTGCTTTTAATCAACAGTTGAGGAAGTTAGAGGGGTTGTATTTGTCTGTGCACTGAACTTTTTCTATTGTGGAACTTCTGAGTGGGCACAAGGGGAAGTGAGGCACTGTAGGAAGAGGAAGGATGCCCCCTAAGGCAAGGCTTACCTGTCTTCAGTATTATTCCCAGGTGAACATACAATAGAACATTTACATTCTTCCTTCTAAAGGGTTGAAGCTTGAAAGTAGATGGCAGCCAAACTCCTGAAATTTGTCATTGGGGTGTCAGAAATCCCTGTCAAACACTCTGTTACCTGTCCGTTTTTCACTAGGGGTGTACAACAGTTTGGAGTCAAAGGCAAACAGGTGATTCAGAGGACATGGAGAGACACAGTGCACACACAGCTTCTGTCTGTAACCTTTAAACCAAGTCTGTGATTGCCAGAAAAAGTGGGATTGCTTGAAGGAATTGCCATCTAATGCTATGCGAATGCCTCCACCCTGCTATGAGACATTTTTTGCTTTTAAATCCAGTATGTTGTGCAACCGTGTTACGTACTGTAATAGTTTACTTTTTATTTTCTTTCCTTTGTTTCTCTAGAGTATGGATATGCAACCTTCCCGATGGAGTTAACAGGAGTTCTTAGACAGTCTCTTGTGCTACTTGGCAGCCCCCTCTGCTTTTTTTTTTTTTTTTGCAATATATCTGGAATAGTCTAGAATCGTAGTTAAAAACAGGGAGACATGGGCTTTTTTCTCAGTTTGCAATATGAACTTTCTTGAAATATTAAGAAGTCAGATTAATCTGGACCATGTTAGTTGGTAAAGCTTAACTTTAAGGAAAAGCCTAACATGAGTTTTGAGGAGAGCCTTTTCTAGACACAAGATGGCCCCTGTTGTGGTTTCCTGTTGCTGTTACGACTATTTTACTCCAGGTTGTCTCTAGTGTTTTAAGTTTTTAATTGTTTTTACTGTTTTCTGATTTTGTACACTGCCCAGAGTTTGTTGGAGTGGGCAGCTATAACAAATTTAAATTCTTCTTCTTCTTCTTCTTCTTCTTCTTCTTCTTCTTCTTCTTCTTCTTCTTCTTCTTCTTCTTCTTCTTCATCATCATCATCATCATCATCATCATCTTGAAAGGTTGCTTGAAGACCATGTTTTTTCCCAATGGCCAAAGCAATAATTATAACTTCATAGCAGACATTTGAAGGAAAAACAATACTTCTAGGCTCAGTATTTTGAGGTTCCACTTGCTTCTCTTCCTCATCGCCATAATCCAAGTCATTGCTCACGTTGTCTGTCCGGGTTGTTGTTTCTACTCTCAGAAATCAGGGGCAAAATGGCCACTGTGGCCAACTAAGCATGGAGGTCTGCAGAGGTATAGGTATGTTGACTTGGCACAGCCAGTACTTGTCAAATGTTGCATTTGGAAGCCCCCAATTTTTACTGCATTTAGAAAGAAAATAATATTGCCATTATCTGCAATAAGACTTTCCCCCTAGACATACCAGTCCAAGGAGAACTGCAAAGCTGACAAATTAACCATTCAAGCAGTGGGTTTTGAGTGCTTAGCACTTTAATGTCTGGCTTTGAATTCCTCCATATTAGTTCAAATCTGTGTTGCTAAGTACCTCTTGCTCCTGCAGGTTCCTCATCTTTTAACACCTACCCAACTGGCAGATAATGCTTGGTCCTCATGTGGCAGCACATGGCTGAATCTGTTGAATTCAGGCAGTGCAGATTTTATTCAGTTTTATTTTGGGGAAGAATTTGAAATTTTTAAAAAATGTTGGACAAAGCAAAATGTGCACAAGGTCTCTCTGTGTATTGTTTTCATTTTCGTGTGTATTTTCTTTCAAGAAAGCCACATAAATTCCATTTTTGCTTTCAACCTTTCCTTGCTTTATTTATCACACCTCATTAATTGTATAGTGGGTTTTTTTTCAGTTTTTCTGTGCTGATTTGCCCAGGAAACAACACTCTGAGCAGGTAGAGGCCAATTCCATGTGGTGAGAGTATTAAAAGACAAAAACAAAAAAACCTGAAACGCAAATCAAGGATAAAGACTTCTGAAGTTTAATAGCTTCAGTAATTTCATAACTAAATCTCTTCACAGGAACACAGTGACAGTCAGAACAGGAAATTGGTGAGTATCAATAACAACTTACATATTAGGTAAGGAAAAACAAGGAGTAAATTGATAACTGATGGCCTAATGAATGACAAATTCTTCCCAAAGGATTTTCCTAATTCATGGGTTCTCAAACTCTGGGTTGTACCCTCTCTGGGATTCGGAAGCACTTAAAGGGAGTCACAGAACTTTGTATAAAGCTGATGAGGCTCACACGGACCAGATAGGAGCACTGTCAAAGCTGACTCCTACTTTGCCCGGGCTAGTTTGCAACAGGTTCACACCTGCCGCAAAGCGGGGAGCAAAGCTTGGAGCGAGTTTCAGAGTTGGCTAAACTTATGGGTCTAGCTATCTGTCAAAACCATCTGCCAGCTACAGCAGTTTTATCTGTTCATTTATTATTTATTTTTATGCACGGGGGGGGGGGATACATTCATTAATCATTTTAGGGAGGCAAAGTATTGCGAAGTTTGAGGACCCTGACCTAATTTTAAAATGTCTGATGTTTGCAGAAATATAAAACAATCCACTTCTGTGCTAATTGCATCCTGCTCTATCCTGTGTTCATCTAGGGGAGGTGGGGAAGTCTTAGTACAAGTCACATCTTCATCATCTTAGTATCAGCAAAAGCTGCTTCTTTTTGTAGCTGACTTCTTTTCAGTTGTGCTGAAGCTGAAGATGAGACAAATATTTATACTACACACACCCTTCATTAGACAAAAGAGCTACTTAGCTTCATGAGGGATAATTGATTTCTTTCAGCTGCAGGTCATAAAATGTTGGTTATCATTTGTATGTGGACTAAATTATGTAAAAGGAAATTATCCATTCATGTGCTTATATATTATGGTTGCATAATATAATTTGAAATTACAAGGAAAAATGTAGTTTGGCTTTGAAGTGGAGGGGGATAGCTTTTGTTCTCATTTTTTAATTAAACCACAATTTAGTATTATGACCAAAACCTAAAATGTGGTTAGTTTTAGTATAATGTGCTAAACCATGTGTCATAAGTTATGTATTCCAAGTTTGAAAATTATTTGCTTTAGTTAAGCATGGATTGTCTAAGTCTGGATGTTAACACTGTGCAGAAATTAGTAAAAAATGGATCAACAGTTAATGGCCATGTTGGAGACAAATGGGATGGAGTAGGATACATGAGGTTGAGGTTCATGCTTTAGCATTTGTGGAATGCATTCTTTTGAAGGAAAGCCAGTGAGGTTCAATAGCCCTGGATATTTGAAAGTCATAATAAAAATCCCCCTCAGCCATGAAAAGTATATTGTGGTCATAGATACCCAGTAGAAGCCATGATGACATTGAAGACATCCTGACATCTTTTATGTCTTTGTATGGTTAATTCCAGCTACAAACATGATGGTTCTTACATTTTCACACTTAACTATTATCAAACCAGAAATGTTTTGGTAGCCAGCTCACTCAGGAAGGTGGTGATAGGAATCAATATCAGGCACAAGGGCAAGGACTTGTGACAGTAGTGGTGGGAGCTGTGGCAGTGGGAGCAAGACCAGGCCAAGGAACATGTTTCTTATTAGCCCTGCTGCATATTTCCAGATCTGGGCCCTTTGAGATGATTCCACTGGGCTTCTTTGCCATCAGCAGAAGGCAGGGGCTGTCTGCCAACTGCCTAGCCTGAATCTGCTCTGGATTGAAGGGTGTGCATGAATGTTTATCAGTGGGTTTTTCAGTGGGTTGGTTGACCTACTCAGTCTGGTCTTCTTTGGCTGGTGAGTGCTAAGGTCAGAAGCATCAGTGATTTGGAGAGGTATGTAGAAGTTGGTAGGATGGATCCTCTGGCCAGAGAAGGTGAATGCATGGTTGGGGAGGTAGGATGGGATGAGAGATGAAAGCAATATCATCATGGTAACAGATGGGGGAAATATGGGAATCTGAGGACTGGTTGTTCATGGGAAAGGTGCAGTCAATTACTCAGATTGATCCTGCCTTCTAGCCTTCAGTATTCACCCCTCATTACTAAGTCAATGGATCCTTGGTGGCCCTGATCTCCAATTGTTGCTCTTAAGTCCCAAATCAGTTTGCAATAAAACTGTCTTTATCCATGACTTGATCATGGAGGAGGCACACACATGGAGGATTATGATCGACCTGGCATGTATAGCAGACCTGGATATTCCCCTCTCAGGATTGTGTCTGCCTTGGTTTCATGTATGGCATGAGCCACAATTCCAGGGCAGGGGAGACAGAGTAGCAGTTGTCATCTGCGAAGCCTTGATGGATTTCAGAGGTTCTGTGCCACAGAAAATGCACTGTGGGACCTTGTGGGCTCTAGGGAGCTGTTGGGTTTGTTGCTGGTGTACTGGCCTCTATGCTGTGCAGTGACATCTCTGCCTAAGCTGCTGGATTCTATCACAGGGTTGGCAGTGAGGCTGATAGTCCTAGGGGATTTTAACTTGCCTCTGGATGGTATATATTCTGAGTTTGCCCAGGAGTTCATGGCAACCATGGACCTGACCCAAATCTTTGAGAGCCTGACAGATACTGGAGGTCACACACTAGATCTGTTTTTTGTCTCAGGACAATTATGAAGAATTATGTGACCTGAAGGTGGAGGACATTACCATTAGTCCTTTGGCATGGTTACATCACTCTCTGATTGCTTTGTGGCTTGCTAGTGCTGTTACCTCACCCACAAGGAGATAGGACCTATCAGATTGGTCTGCCCCAGGTGTCTAATGGATCCAGAGAGGTTCCAGTGGAAGCTTGGGTTTTTTTCCTATGGATCTGGTTGGTTGGTTGTCTAAGGCCTTAGTCTTTGCCTGAACAGGCAGATGAAGAGGGCATTGGATCAGATTGCTCTTATGTGACCTCTCAATGTCTGTTGATCCAGGATTTCCAAGGAGCTTCAGGAAATGAACTGTGAGAAGGGTGTGCAGAGCATTGTTGGAGGAAGGCAAAAAGTAAATCTGACCAAGCACATCTGCAGTGGATTTCAGCGGTGCTGCCAGTTCTCAGGAAGGAAGGAGCACATTCCAAGGAGGTGGAGGAGATAAGCGGAGGCACAGTCCAGGAGGCAATGGTGGGAAAATGAAGAGGGTCAGGATAGCCCTGCCCTAGAGTCTCCCAGGTTATTTCCCCTTAGGTTAGGTAGAATAGCGTTAGTCTGGCAAGATTCTGTCTATACAGTGTGAGCAAATAAAGAACTGGAATTTGGCTTGACTGATTCTTCATTGTTCTTGGGCTGGGGCTGACAAGATCTAAGAGCCCATATTAGGGATTACATTGTACCAATAACAGTGAGGAAACAATTACTTCTCTGCTCTTATCACATCTGCAAATAGCTGACCAGTGGCCCTTTTTCAGGTGACCCATTCCTTTTTGGGGAGGGACAGACCATAGGATCATCTATCAGGCTTCTGTGAAAAATATTCTAAGTGTCTGCCAGATAAAGTTGCTCAGAGTCAGACTTGTCTGGGCTGGTCCAGTCAAGGTGGTGAAGGCACAGTCTTGCTTGGTTAGCTAGGAAGACTTTGATTCTATGTCTCCTGAGGAAGTGGAAAGGCTCCTCAGGACTGTTAACCCAACTACCTGCTTTTTAGATTCTTGTCCCTCCTGACTGGTCAGTGCCACCCCACACTGATCAATGACCTGTGATGGAACAAGATGGAGGTGGTGCAACTGTCCTGGCCCTCCTTGATTCCTTAGCAGCCTTCAATAACATTGATCATTACAATATGTTCTATGGAACTGACTGCATGGATTGGGAGTAAGGGGCACAGTGTTTTGGTGGTTTGCCTCCTCTCTGTGACTGGTTTCAGATAGTGTTGGGAAGGCAAATTCAAAGCCCCTGCTTCACCCCTCCTGTTTAACATTTACAAGAAGCCACCAAGTAAATTGGTGTCAGCATTTTGGAGTCAGCATCTGTGTACTGATGATACTCAACTATATATTTTGACCCTGGACTGGTCATACTAACAAGAATATGAAAGAGATGCTAAAAAGTTACTGTATTTCACAGCCAAACCTTCTGAGATGCATATCTATTTCATTAGCTTTTCAGAATGTTATTGTTACCTCAGTCAATAAGTTTTATAACCTGAATTCTCTAGTGGTTGGCTGGAGATAACTTAGTCATCAACTCTCTTGTCATTGCATGCTATGCATGGTCAATTGTGCTGTATTTAGTGTCTGAAAATGTAAAATGTCATTTAAAAACCTGGCCTTCTTATAGATGGTATAATTGCTTCCAACTTCTTCAACGCTTATTGAATTAGTATTGAAAAGATAATTTCATGCTTCGCCAAGTGGTAAATCCAATTCATTTGCAAGTGAGACAAAGTAACAAATCTGAGTTTTAAGAGCATCAATTTGAAGCAGGGTAGAGCAACTAACAAACAGAGGTAATTTAAACTGTCCTGTTAATCACCTGACCTTTCCATTCTTGTATAAGTTAATTGTCGAGATATTTAATGATACACTGTTGGAATGATCAAGCCAAAGGTAATTTTTTTTAAACAAAAGCTATTTAAACATACCATGATCAACAAAACACAGTAAATAAAAAAATCAAAGAAAAAGAAGCTGCATAAAAGCAAGAAACAGAAGGACATGGTGGCAGGAGTATTGTTTAGAGTATATAAACATACATTTTTAATATTAAGGGAAGATGCTACATTTTAAGCATCCACATGTCTTTAATACATCTCTTCAAAAAGACATTTGAAAAGGTAGAAATAATATATTAGGAATTATTTTGTAGTTATAACTAAAATATTTGGTTAAGGGATCCTTCAAGATTCTTTGCTGTTGTTAATTTTTCAATCAATGCTATGTCGTACACTTAATATGACTGATACAGAGATGTATTTTGATTTTCCAGGATTCTGCTAGACAGGATCTTGTTGCTCACAGCAAACTGACTTTCTGTATATAGACTTTCTATGTATTTCTTACGTATTCTAGGGAAAATGAATACTAAAGCTGCCCTAGCATTAACAGTTAAAGAGGTGTGTAATTTTTACCATTCCCTCAAAAGCATTCAGTAAAAATGAATAGCAAAAATGGGCTTGCTTCCAGGCATGGTGATGCATAACAATTTAATTATAGTCCTTCCAACACAATCTAGAAAGCCTTTAATTAATATCATGCAATTTTAAGGGGATATAGGATCAACTATGAATTATTTGTATAATACACTGTACATGTAATACCAACCCTTGATAAGTTGCCAAAATAGATTTATAAGTGAATTTACAACAGAGAGTCCCAAACTGACTCATTGAGCTCAAATCTCAAGTACTCTTTCCATATATTTTAAAAATTTTAAGACAGCTACTGCCTTTGATAGAAGAATTTTAATCAGAGGTTTCTTTGTTTTAAATGAGGTGGGTATAGATCGTTCTTCAAAAATTGTTGATGTTTTTGTTTTGTAAAATCTTAAAAGCTAAGAAGAAATTATTGCTCTTGTCCCATGGGAGCGCGTGAACCAATTCTTCTTCAGAATATATTTAACAGAAATAGGCTCCCTTCAATACCCAAGTCTCCAGTTGTTGGAAACTGCACCATCTCTTTGCATCTATGAGCTGTTTTGACCCGTAGGGCAAATGGCAAGAGACAGATGAGCAGAAGGATTTTTATCTACTGTCCCTGTGTCTGTTTCTTACCTGCCCTATTTTTGCTATATAAGTTTCCATATTTAAGAGTCAAAAGATAACTTTCTGTTTCTCTTTCTCTCTTGCACTTCCTTGCTTTCAAGAGGCAGTTTTTACAGAAGTGAAGCTTTTTTATCCTCATGTATTTCTTAATACCTTTTAATTATATATATGTTTGTTAGCATTCACCACTAGCTTGGCTAGTGCTCTGTGTATCCAGGGCAACTATACTATCAGTATTTATTTTCTGAATGGAACATTCTGCAATGGTGGGCTTATTCACACTGCCTGGTTGCTGGCAACCATTTTTGGAGATGAGGAACAGAGAAGCTCACTCTATATTCACCTCCCTCCCATCACAGATGCAACCTCTGGATGCATTTTCCCGTTTAGTTTTAAAGTGCTCTTTTCCCCCATATATCACTAAATGCTTTTAAAGCCCTTTGATTTCAGTGTAAGAGAGTTGGGAATAATTTTTTCTCTTGCTAAAATCAATTGAGGTTAGAAGTACTTTGGGCTTTTTCTTTTTAAAATCATGTTCCTTATTTTATACTAGAGACACATACATTATCAGAAAAATCATAGTGCCTACAACAAACTTTCATATTATATAAATCTCATCATCTTTATGGGAAAAAAATGAGGAAGCTGTAATACTGTTTTTCCCAAGGACCATCCGAAATTGTATAAATATACTCTGCCTTGACCAAAAAGTATTTCATGTCTCCTACCTTGTATTAAGTCATATCAGGTTCATTAAAATAATTATCTGTTTCCCAAAATCTTATAATCTAGTCCTTTAATGACATCATACCCAAGGATTTCCATATTTTAGTAATTTTGTTTTTGCAACTGTAATTAGTTTAAAACTTCATTTCTACCTTTATCTAAAAACATTTTCATGCCCAAGGATTAACGATGGAATGGCAAGCAATTTTATGCTGTGTATATAATTTAATTCCAAAAATTTGTGCAGAATATACCCATTTGAGTAAAGCTTTCTTAAACTGACCACTTTTCCAAAAATACTCTGAAACATGATTGAACCCTTTTCAGCTGCAAACTGTAAAACAACACTTATGTCAGGAATTAGTGGTGTGGAGCCTAGGAGTGCCAAGGCCTACACTACACCTAAATGTCACCCGTGATCCTCCAACTTAAAATAAACATAAAAGTCCGAAGAAGTCTAATCTCCTATAAAAGGCATGGGCAACACACATTACATTACATTCCAATTCAAGCTGAATACTTTGATGTGAAATATTTGGGCTCTGCTTATGTTCATGCTTGAAAATAAAGGAGACAATTTTCCACCATTTCTTCCTTCCTCCTCTTTTAAATGGTAGATCTGTCCACTGTTTGCCATGGAATAATCATATTGGCCTTCTCGTTATTCGGCCACCAAGTGACAACACCAAATATCAAATGTCATGCATTGAATGGAACAATTCTATTCCGCTTTCTTTCTTACCTTTCACTGAGGCATCTAATTAATAGTTTTTGATTTTTAAAAACCTTCTGAACTGAATTTCAGATTCATATTGTTTATGATGCTGCCTGATTAGCCTTTTGCTAAGCATATTGTGAGTTGATAACCCATAAGACTTGAATGATAGGAAGTAAATGGTTAGAGGGAGAATTGGGAATCTATTGTGTTTTTGAATGAGCTGCTGATCAGAACTTTGGAAAAATGTCATCCCTTGAGTTCAGTGAAAAAGATACATGCCTGGGAGAGAGAGTAGGGAAGACAGAGACAGATAAAGGCCTAATCTGCATTATTTTTTAAATTGCAGAACTTCAGTGTAGTGTTCATACAATTATCTTTTATCCTTAATTCATTTTAAATTTAATTTCAAAGAAATCTATGCTATGTTTCCACATCAGTGGCAGGTAGATAACGCTGCAGTGTCCCAAAGCATTTTGGTTGGCATTTTGTGCTGGAATTCTGGAAATTTGGAACAACAGTTCATAACTGATGATGCCCAGCAACCCCCTTTTTAAAAATAGGATGTCCCTCAGATTGTTATGTGCTGCATTTGTGTCTTGCCTTTTCCCTATAGAGCCCTGGGCAACATACATAGGGAAACCCCCATTTTATCCCCCAGACAACAACAGTGTGAGATGGATTTAGCTGACAGGGATAGACTAATTCAACCAGTGAGCCAAGAGGTCAAGTGACTTGAACCCAGGTTCCCTTACTTCAGGCCAACCTCCGAACCCCTGTACCACATTGGTTCTCACACTGATTTCTTACAGGCAGTTCAGCATACTTTTGGCTTGCAGAAGTACAATTTGTCTTAAACTTTGAAGATGAAGGAGGTTAGGTTCAAAACTGCAAATGAAGTTTTGCAGAGAGAGAGAAAAAAAGAGAGGGAGAATGAGAGAGAGAGGTTGTGTGTTGTCTGTGAGAATTTTAATTGTACAATAACACAAACCTATGGATTAGTTGCAGTGTTTTCTCCCAGTCTAGAAAGCAAATATTACAATCATGCCAGTACCGCTTCATCCAGAGAAACAAAACATGAATAGTGTGAATTTTATGACCCACTTGGGGAAGGGATGGATTGTGTGCCTCAATCCTCAACTGAGATTTCAATATTGTGGGCACCTGACAACATGTAAGCTTGTGGCAGAAGCATGGCATAGATTTGGAATCTCTAGGGCAGGAAAGTCACTTTTAACAGACTGGAGTAGAAGTGCAATCCTGGAACACTGGGATTCAACTAACTTTTGTAATAGGAAATTCTAGGGTCTGTTCTTGGCTTCTGTGAGCTAGAATTCTCATTTCAGTTATGGCTTTCACCTGAAAACCAAGGATATCGGCAGGATGGGGGAGGGGGATCAGTTCAAAAAGGTCAAGATGGTGGGCACAACCACACAACTGGAGCCCCATCCATTTTCTAAGTGCATCACACATGTGGGCACTATCTTGACTTGTTTTTACCCCCTCATTCCCCCCACCCTGTAGATGCCCCTGCTGAAAATGTTCTATTTGTGTGCACTTTGTATTGGCAAAGTGTTTTGAATTTGGAGAGTAGGCATCCTTAAATAACATCACTGGGTCAATTTATACTTGCATTCACATGGCTCGGGGGGAGCTGTTTGTCATGCCAGCATGGAGGCTACAGTCATTGCAACCGCATAGCTGAAGCTGTTTATAGAGGTTGTTTCCATGTGACTAACACTCCCTTAGAACTGATGTAGTCTCCCAATTTCTTGTTATTAGAGCTGTGCGTATCTTTACTCAAAATAAGCATTTTGAACCTTGTATGAGCACGGAATCTCTTTGTTACTAATGAAAATGGCCATGAGTTTTTGTTTGTGTGTGTAGGGGGTTTTTTTGCACACTTCTGTGCATGCCTGGAAAAGGATGCTGTTGCTTCAAGGGAGCTAATGTATTAATGTGACTTTTAAAGCAGTAGCATCCTTTTCCAGGCTCATGTGGAAGCTGAAAAAATACATGACCTCTTTAACGAATTCCAGAGGTATCAGGTCCGAAGCTCTCTTCTGAATCATTTTGAAGCATGTTCAGGCTACTTGTTCTGTTTATCAGTTGAAAAGCAGCCCATCCCTGTTCAAAACTTTGAAGACTTTCCCTGAACAGGCAAAGAAAGTAGAGAAGCAAAAAGTATGACAGGAAAAGAAAAGTTCTGAGTTTCCAGCCTTCACCATTTATCCCCACTCTCTTTCCTTTGTTAGCTAATCTTCTCTAGCAAGCAGTTGGGTGGTTGAGAGGAGAGAATATTAGCTGCCAATGAGAGGGATAACAGAATTTTTTTTTAAAAAAAACTTAACTAGCAGCTCCTCATGCTGTGGCAGTATATCTCAAGATTCTTCTATTTTCTTCAACTGCCAACCAGGAATTTTCACAATTTTGAACAGGTAACACAAGGCTTGTATTCATGTAGCAAGCGTTGTTGTTTATTCATTTAGTCTCTTCCGACTCTTCGTGACTTCATGGACCAGCCCACGCCAGAGCTTCCTGTCGGTCGTCAACACCCCCAGCTCCCCCAGGGACGAGTCCGTCACCTCTAGAATATCATCCATCCATCTTGCCCTGGGTCGGCCCAGAGTGTCCTGTCTTCTCATTATGTGGCCAAAGTATTTCAGTTTTGCCTTTAATATCATTCCTACAGTTTTCTTAGCAAACTTATGGGAGTGATTAGTCACCGCCTTTTTTACCCTGAAGTTCTCAAACAGTCCCTCATCCAAGTATTAACTAGGGCTAACCCAACTTAGGTTCTGAGATCAGACAAAAACCACTAGATCTGCCTCCTGCTTAAGAGTCACATTAATAAATTAACTCCCTTGAAGCAACAGCATCCTTTTCCAGGCATGCACAGAAGTGTGCAAAACAACGAACACAAAAACTCATAGCCATTTTCATTAGTAACAAACATAAACTGTAGCCCTGCCAGCCTGTTAAGATAGACCAGGTCAGGAAACATACACCACATGAAGTACTGGAACTCTGTCTTATTGTGATAGAGTGTAATAACAAATCTTGAAAGCCTGGCAGAAATTCTCTCTTCCCCCTCTTTTATACTAAAGAGAATCTTGAGTTTCTTCCTCATCCTTTCCTATCTATGCAGGCTAAGCTGATGTTACATAACAGTCATTGAATTTCTTTTTCAAGGCCATCTCTCTCTTCCTCTACAGGCCCAGTTCTCCGAACTGAAATAATGTCTTCCTATATATTTCCCAGTTATAGTTTACAAAGAGATTCTCCGTGTCAGACTTAAAGATAACATATGCAAAATATTTACAGCCTGGTTCCACCCACATTTAGAAATAAACCCCACTGAATTTAATGTTGCTAATGCTTATGTCAACATTAGGGAGATTCCAGTGCTAGGCATTGCAAATAAAAGCACCACCAGAAAAGCCTTTTCCAACTGAGTGCCCATCACATGGGTTCCTACTATGACAAATTTTACTAATTAACTATCATTTTAATTAATCTGGAATTACTGTACATTAGGTGTAATAAAACTATAAATAAACAAACAAACAAACAAATAAATAAGTAAATAAATTTATAGCTAGAAATCTCAAGGAATCACCTGTAGATTCAGAAATACCCAGCTCCTGTGTTCCTCGAAGCTTCCTGCATCCAAACACTGAAGCTGATCTGCCTCTCTTGTATTTCTTCCAGCCAGTTTATAGTTAATATGTGCAGAAGTTTCATTAATTCTATAATTTCTGGATGTCCTTTTCAGATTTCTTATTTCTTCCTTAAAGATGGTATGTTGGTCCTGATGGTGCATTTAACTGAAGGACACAGTGGGCTTTCCACCAGGCAAGCTCCCATGTTTATGAGTTGTGTTATGTGCTTTAATGATCTGGAGAATATAAAAGCTGTATCTCTTGAATGGCACTCTGATGGGTTAGAGTTGCTCTTCTTTCTGGTTCTGTGAGCAATGGGAATTGAATTTTGTGCTCTTCACTGGAAAGATGGCCTTTGTTACATCTGTGCTTGCAAATGGCCATGTCTTGCAGCCTCTGGCAGTGTTTTGCTTTTCTGTACATGCTTTAATCTTTGCCCATATACGGAATATTGATCATCGTGGGGGGAGTATGCATGGCAATAAAGAGCTTTCACCAGTCATTAAAGCTAACAGAGCAAACCTGGGAAGTATGAAAACTATATATTGTTAAGTATCATACAGTATATACCAGGTAAGATGTGACTCCCCCACCCTTCAGATAATGGTGGGAGGAGGATCATTTTACATTTGCTGTAAAATTTACAAGAATGCAGTACGCTGTTTAAAACAATGTGGAAACAAATGACTTTAGACATCGCTGCTGAAGTGTGGATATTTTTTTAAAAAATTACCTTGAAGATTAATCATTGCTTGAGAGAGGCTGCTTGCCTGGCAAATTTAACCCTTTGTATAATATGTAGTAACCTGTTCTCCAACCCTTACATCTATTCATTTTTGTTTCCTGCATTCATTTCACTTCTCCAGACCAGCTAATCCTCCCCCAGACCCATTTTCTTTCCCCTCCTTCCTTTCCCCTCCTCATCTCTTCATTGTTGTTTCTGCTGGAAGGGGGATGTGTGTACCTATGAGTTTGTTTGAGAGAGGGCATTGTGCAAGTGAGAAAAAATGTTAGTATATTAAGCCATATACCATTAAATATATGTTTAGTTTTCTGTATCTCTTTGCTCCCATCTAGTGGTTTCCCTTATTTTTGCAGCTCAAATATTATATGCCTACAGAATATACAGATTTCTTTTATACAGTATTTTCTTTTACAGTCCAGTAATTTTAATTGCTAGTATTAATTCAATTAATATAAATTTAGTTTTTTTGTCCTAGCCTTGACCATTCTGGGCTTCTGAGAGGTATTTATGGACACATACCTTTATGCATGCACAAATACAAGTGTGTCTCAGACACACATTTGGAGAATCTCCAAGATTCAGTTCAGCTGTGGTAGGGTAATCTTAAATTCAGTCATAATCCTTATGGGTGTTATGTTCTACTGACTCCTCTCAGTCCTAGGCTAAAAAGCGTGATCCTTGGGACTGGCAATCAATCAATCACCTGAAGCAGACCAGGGAGAGAATGAGCAGAAACAGGTGCAGGCTGACTCAGAAAATGTGGGGCTAGATCTTGACGTGGTGTCTAGGCTCACAATGCGCTAGTAACTTTGAAGGATAGAGCAAAGGCAATCTGAACAGGAACACTCAGGAAGCAAGGATGACAGTGCCTCTGTTTGAACCACACCTGTAGCTGGGGTGAACTCAGGAGCACCCCAGGGTCTTGCTCTCCATTGGAAGCAACAGTTCAACATCAGACCTGCATTCCTGTATCCTTGCTCTGCTCTCAGACTCTAGGCTTCATGACTTGGATGGGCTTCTGGAATTTGCTGGACCATATTGTTTAACTGCTGCTGCCTCAGCCTATTTTCTCAGATCTGTGCCTTGTTGGTTGCCTGCCTTCCAATCCTGCTTCTTCTCTCTTATGGCTATGACTCTGGACTAGACACTTTGGACCTCTGGCTCTGGATTCCTGAACCATAACAATAACCCATACCTTCAACCTGCAGTGCAATTGCTGGTGCTGAGCCCTCACTACCAGGCAAGAGCTTACCTTCCTTGTATTTCTCCTAGAGCTTAAATCAGTTGCAACTTGCTAGTGTGTGATTGCTCATTCTACACCAGGACATTGGAAAATGTCTCGGCATTATAAGAGAAGCTTTTCTTGGCAAAAGCAAGATTTCATTGGCAATAAGAGAAACGGGTAGCTGCCAGCTTCAAGATCCTCACTGTGCTATATCCTAACTGCTCCAGCTCTTCCTACCAGCTCTACACGGAACTTCATGTTAGAGGCAATAAATTTAGGTAACAGGTATGGATAGTTCATGGGTACATGCAGCTTCCAGGACTTCGTTTCATGCCTCCCAGTTGTTTGCTTGTGCTGGTCTATGACTGTAATAAAGCATTCTCTCTCCCTCTCTCTCTCCCCAGCATTCTAAACTCGCACTGCCAAAATCAATAATAAAATTCTTCACTGCAAGTCTTACTATTTTTCCCCTTTTGTCTCATTCTAACAAGAACAGAAGTAGAAGAGGAAAACCACTAGGAAGCAAATCCTTCCAAATGTTCCTAAATATCTCTTCTCAGCATTTAGGCCCAAAACAAGCCAAAATTTCCTCATAATAATTTGTCTATTTTGTAATAGGGCCTTTGTGCTTCTTAAGAATGCAAACTTCCTCATTTTTTGAAAATATATAGGGGCTCCTGGTCAGACTACCATATGTAGGCTACAAAACCCTGGGCAATGACAAGAGGGCAGCAAAGAGAACTAAAAAAAACCCTGTTTGCTGACATCTAGTACTCACCTGGAATATTGCAAGCTTACTCTCGTCTTTCTTTTCAAAACAAAAAATACTCTGTTCTCAAAGACCAGTTCTCATCTGCAATGTCCTGGAATGACTGTGTGATCCAGCAAAAGAAAGAAAATGTTCAGGCCAACTTCTTCACATTCCCAATTGAGTAAAACTCCCCTCTAAACAGTGAGTTTGCTTGGTTTTCTTTTATAAACATCCATCCCACAAAGCTGGCCATAAAATGGATCAGATTAACACCAGTGTTCACTTTCCTACTGTGGGCAAACCATGTGAAGTTATCATTGTCTTGCTCTTTCTAGAGGCATTTTATTGTATTTTATTGGAAATACAGTGGGAGTCTACAGGGTTTTAAATTCTAATGGAAATGGAGTCTTCTGTGTCTAGAGAAAGTCCCAGTGTAAATTGCTTTGAATGAAAGGGATAGAGTATTTTCTTCAAATTGATACAGCGGTTCCTTGAAGCTATTGTTCTTTTCTTTATCTTCTGCTTGCAATTCTGCTCCTATTGAGTTCTTTCTCTGCTTGCACTATTCCCTGTAGCATTTCCTTGTCAATTCCACTTCAAAGTGCCTGTCATAGGAAGGATACTGGGAGTTGTAGAGATTCATGGTATAAAAAAGTTGCTGGAATGGTTGTGAGCCCAGCACTTTTGGATTTTTTTAAATCAGGGAGGAGTTTGACTTGTTACAGAGATTCTTATCCAATTCTTCTCCACAGATAGATCCTTATGAAAAGGGTAAAACTACCACGGACGCGACTTCTTGATGCTTCCAAATGTGTATTTCTCTCATATAAAAACTAACATCTAGATTCCTGTGGTATTCTATACTCATATATCGATTCCAGTAATGCAAAGCCTGATGACTTTATATAAATAGAAATGTATGTCTGGACATCTTATACAGGACTATATATGAATTATACTTATCTATCAGTAATCCATTTTAATTACTTAGAGTCAAAACCAACTGTATGATTTCATAAATGTAATTGTTGGCATTGTCTGCTACAATTAAGTCATGTTTCCAATACAGTAACAAAAAATATTCTTATCCAAAATCCACAATCTCTCTCCCTCATCCTTAAAATGGAAATATATAAACTGGTGCTATGAACTGTCTCTTTCTCTAGAAATTTAAAAATTGGTATGTTTGCCATTGTTTATAAATAAAATATATTCTATTCTTAACCTTGAAAACTTAATTAGTGCCACTGCTTTCATTTTATCGATACACGTTAGTAATGGATGGAGGAAATGCCTGAATGTATCTCTTGGAAGCCTCTGAATGGCCTGCTCAAGTATCCATTGCATCTGCTGAGATCACAGTTGTGTGTGTGTGTGTGTGTGTGTATACACACACACACACACATACATATACACGGATATGTATGTGCATACTTACTTTGTTAATATCAGGGAGAAAATTCCTGAGACTACCATTACTAGAAGACGAAGCCAGAAAAGGGAGTGCTTAGCGCAGAATGACATGGCAATCCTGCATTATATGTGGATGGGCACACTCACAAAGACCTTTCATTGTGGCAACTTTTGCCCTCAGCTTTCCACCTCTTGTCTTTTCCATCTGGAAAACTTCCAGGAGATTATGGAAGACAGCCATTCAAAGCTAAGTAAAACTGTCTTTCCATTATTCTACTTTATTTGCTTGTTTCCTCCATCACAACCCCTTGTCAATGAAGAGAATGGACAGTTGTTTGCACTAATGCAATTTTTTTCTCAACAGGTGTTTTGCATTTACAATTTTGTGTTAATTGTGGGAACTGTTTAATAGGCTTACATTTCTCCTGGATTTTTTTTTTCCCCTGATGTTACGTGATTATATAAGCAATTACAGTTATTTATTCCTTTGATAAAAAAATTAGAGGTGTGACTTTTACACTGAGAAAAATCACCAAATTATGTTGAAGATCTGACTCCAGGTTGCTTTGCTGATGTGCAAGAGAGCTTTGTTCAAAAATGATTTGTTGTTTTAGACAGCTAGATGAATAGTTTTGCATTTTCTCTGAACTACAGCATATGGGTTCTTGCATATACATACAATTATCTGATACTGAATATTTTATCAAATGCTAGTGCAAAAAAAGCTACTTAAAATGAACACTGTATTTCTAACTTGAATGGGCTTCTTTAAAATGCAGTCTGAAAACCATAATTCAGTCTCTTGACAAACAGAAAATATGTGTGATATCAACAGTTATCAAAGAGGTACTTTCATCTTCCTTTACTCTGTTTTTATTTTGTTTTGAGCAATACCTCAAAAGATGCATGGAAAGTTATTGATTGTAGTTCATGCCATGTAACATCTGTGCCTCATATTATTGACAGCTTATCCCAGTTGAGTATAATCCCTGGCAACATATGATGGCTTAATACATTGATATTAATTACATACCCAAGCAGATATTGGTTTGGCATCTAAAGATCTTTACAGAAGGAAGAATGCAGCCTGTGGATAAGAAGTCTCTTCAGATGCAAAATGATCTGGTGAACTGGAGTGGCTGGGCCAACCAAGGCTCCATGCAATTGCCAGAAGCAGCATGATGGGGCCCCCAGTTCACATAGGTCGCAGATTCTATGGTCACTGCAATACTTCTCTGCACAAGTCCTCCATTCTTTCTAAACCCATATGAAGTGGCCTGACGTTGCAGTCAAAAAGATCTGCTGTAGCCCACACAAGTCCTTTAATGACCTGTATGTGTGTTGAGGCCTTTGCACAAGAATGTTTTGTTTCACAAGGTTCAATGTGATAGTGAACATCATATGCAATTGTACTGAATTTCACCAACAGATCTTCTCCAAAGCTTTTAATTCACGTGAACGTTTGCCAGACATATATTCATGAGAAGTTTTCCCGTTCTGTTGCTTTGATGGACACTTGGAGGGAATAGGAAAGAATGTTAATTGTTTGGGGAGACTGGGTGGAAGAGAATGTTAAATAATTATGACATTGCCCAGACATTTGTCTCTGTTATTATTCCTCACCATGGCAGCTTTGGGACTATGGTGCATACCAAGAAGGTTTCTTTAATTGTCAAATCTGTTCTAAGATTAGTACTATTCTTGACAGATTTGCTGATGCATCACTTATCCCTACTGCTTTTTAGGGAGCATGTTCTCTCTCCTAGTTCCTTCCACTCCATTTCTTGAACTCACATTGTGCAGGCAAATCTTGAGGGCTCACACATCCCAAACTAAACTATAATTTTGTTTGTTTGGCTTTGATGTAGCTTGTTGTGCAAACCTATCCACTGTGGCTTTTAAGCCATACTGTATAATTTCGTGTCTTGTATGAGCCAAGTTAATTGTGGTTTATTCAGTCAACCATGAAAATCTACAACCCCACAACACTAGAATTTGGTGACAGACCCTCATCTTTCAAACATTGCCTATTGATGCCACGAACTGTAGTTAACTAACTACAATTTAACACTATGCCAACTCTAAGACTAACCTGTTCCATTTCTAATTTCATGTCTGTGATTAAAATAAAGGAATTGTACTTGTTATATGGTGTCAATGCTTGAAGTAGGTTTAAAAGTTTGCTGTATTGTGTATTTTTCTGCTTGAATGCAGTAGGTTCACTATTACAATATTAGAGAACTTGCACGTTAAGGGGTTAACTATCAGCATGAACTCATGGAGGCATTATTTGTAATAAACATAAAACAACTTTCTATAAAGCTACTACAGTGTAGTACCTCCGACACTGAGCTTGGATTCAAGAGCTCCCCAATGCACATCTCACCCCTACATGAACTCTCTAGGAGGTAATAAGGAAGCCAGTCTCTTTCAGCCTCACTCCCCCTCTATACACAAATCATAATAATGGGGGTAATATTTCACAGTATTATTTCACAGCATTCTTCTAAGCCAGCATTCTCTAACTCCAGATACGTTGGAACTGGAAATTGGGGGATTGAGAACATATGAGGTGGAGGAAGGCACTCTAAGAATTTTGTGGATCATATACAGAAACATTATGACAGCTCCCCATGATCCCTAGAGCAGTGTTTGCCAACCTCACTTAAAGGCTGTTTTCTTACTGACATGGCTTAAGGCTCATGAGTTGGTGTGAAGAGACATTTGTTTTGATCTTGATAGAGCTAAAGATTCACACTGCAGTGCGCGCGCGCACACACACACACACACAGAAAGGAGAGGCAGACAGATGGACAGACAGATAGAATGCTATTCATTCATAGAAGAAGAAACAGTTTTAAGGGGGCCATCCAGAGTTCTCCAACAGTGAAAAATAGAAAAACAAAAGATCCTTTGCTTTATCAGCTTGTTTCAAGGATTACTGAAGTAATGTATGGGAAGGAGTTTGCTTACTCTGAAGAAATGCTACCTAAACATAAAATAATATTTTCTATATTGCTACGCTGTTCAGCAGCGTAGATTCTTCAGGGCTGAAGTTCCTTCCCACTGAAGGGATGAGTTTCTATTGGCCAGAGCTCTGACACTTGCTTTCCACTGAAAATCTCTCCTGTGGGCTTCCTTTGCTGACTCTCTGCATAACCCCATGCCAATGTTTCCTTTGATTAAAGCAAGGGGCAGCAATATTGAAACTGTAATTACTCCATTCTTTTATTCCTGCAGGCTATCCCTCTTGACCTAGCTTATATTCATTTCCCCTGATCTTCAGTGAAAGTGAAGTTCCTGAATTGCTGTTTCACATCGTACTTGTGGGCAAATTGATAGGGAAACTCTGCTTGCTGTTGTAAGACTGTGCCTTGGAAACAGTTCGGGGCTCTTAACCATTACCTAAATGTTCCAGGAATCAGCTGTGCCAATATCAGCTCCCCATTAATATCTCCACAGAAGAGCCAGTATAGATATAAATGGATTCATAAATAAAAGTGAAAGTCAACAGCTTTCATCAGCTACATCAACCACTTGATATTATTATCACTGGGACAATCAACTAATGGTTAAGGTAAATAGCATGACACAGAGAGAAAGAGAAAGAAAGAATTCCAACCAGTACATAAACAATAGCTGCTTTATACTTATTCATATTATGCAATGTAGGCATGTAACAATCGAAGCGAATATTTATAGCTCAGGGTTGAACAGTGGAGTCCTTGGTGGTGCTTTCTTAGCCTTGTTGTTTTCTTGCAGACGTTTCATTGCCAGACTAGGCAACATCTTCAGTGCAAACAGGGAGAGGGCCTTGCTCTCAGTTTATATACCGTGGCATGCATGTATGTATTACAATAAAGAATCCCCCTAGCTTACACAAGCCTGAGGAAACATGAAAAAGAACAGTGTTTTTCTGTGTTCTCCTATATGTTGTTGTTTATTCATTTAGTCGCTTCCGACTCTTCGTGACTTCATGGACCAGCCCATGCCAGAGCTTCCTGTCAGTCGTCAACACCCCCAGCTCCCCCAGGGACGGGTCCGTCACCTCTAGAATACCATCCATCCACCTTGCCCTTGGTCGGCCCCTCTTCCTTTTGCCCTCCACTCTTCCTATCATCAGCATCTTCTCCAGGGTGTCCTGTCTTCTCATCATGTGGCCAAAGTATTTCAGTTTTGCCTTTAATATCATTCCCTCCAGTGAGCAGTCTGGCTTTATTTCCTGGAGGATGGACTGGTTTGATCTTCTTGCAGTCCAAGGCACTCTCAGAATTTTCCTCCAACACCACAGTTCGAAAGCATCGATCTTCCTTCTCTCAGCCGTCCTTATGGTCCAGCTCTCGCAGCCGTATGTTACTATGGGGAACACCATTGCTTTAACTATGCAGACCTTTGTTGTCAGTGTGATGTCTCTGCTCTTAACTATTTTATCGAGATTTGTCATTGCTCTTCTCCCAAGGATTAAGCGACTTCTGATTTCCTGACTGCAGTCAGCATCTGCAGTAATCTTTGCACCTAGGAATACAAAGTCTTTCACTGCTTCTACATTTTCTCCCTCTATTTGCCAGTTATCAATCAGGCTGGTTGCCATAATCTTGGTTTTTTTTTTGAGGTTTAGCTGCAAACCAGCTTTTGCACTTTCTTCTTTCACCTTCATCATAAGGCTCCTCAGTGCCTCTTTGCTTTCAGCCATCAAAGTGGTATCATCTGCATATCTGAGATTGTTAATGTTTCTTCCAGCGATTTTAACTCCAGCCTTGGATTCCTCAAGCCCAGCATGTCGCATGATGTGTTCTGCGTACAAGTTGAATAGGTAGGGTGAGAGTATACAGCCCTGCCGTACTCCTTCCCCAATCTTAAACCAGTCCGTTGTTCCGTGGTCTGTTCTTACTTTTGCTACTTGATCGTTATACAGATTCTTCAGGAGGCAGACAAGATGACTTTGTATCCCCATACCACTAAGAACTTGCCACAATTGTTCTCCTATATACAACATGAAAAACATCTTGCAACTGGAAAGCTAGTGTGTCAGGAAAAAGGTTTTGTCTTTGTGTTCTCACAGCAAGGAAGCATTGATATATAAAGACATGCATATCACTCTCATGTGATAGTGTAGAGCTGATTGGTTTTAAATAGTCCTGCCACCGAGCATCAGTGAAAAACAGGTGCTGACATGCTTGCAACTACAGTCACAAAAATAGTCATGCTATTGCGCACCAATGGCCAGCACAGTATGTGCTGAAATTGGTTGTTAATGGTGTAACAATATAAAGCATTAGTGATTTTGGACTAATAATAGTACATAGCTAAAATGTACTGTGCCTAATGGAGCAGAGAATTGTAATGGAAGCCCATTTTTGAACACCTGCTGGACTTTAGCTGTCATTTCCTCAGTCACTGAAGCTGTCAGTGACCATATGATGCATATTTTATTATCATTACATTACACAGAGTGCATAATATAAAATAAACACCAGAAAACAAGTGTCCAGCTTAGCCAAGGAATCCATCTCCCTATTTTCATGGGGAGCATATATAGGGTGACAACCAAGCTTAGGATGATACAGTTCTGCTCCTGTCGCTGTTAGTTACTGTTGAGAATTGTAGTCTCTACATTAGAAGGACACCAGGTTGGGAGCATCTGTGCTGACATTTGCACAGCTAGCACAAGCCTAAGAAAGGCAGAGTCAATTGTGCAACGTCTTGTGGAAAGGCTTGTGTAGCCATTCGTAAAAAGCTTCTGGAAAACTTGAGGCAGGGTAATTATCAGGGTCATTGGTTAACATCTGCTCCAGTAGTAGCATTTGATAGGATCATGCTACTCAAGAAGGAGCTGGTCCATGACTTGGGGGTCCTTCTGAACTCACAGCTCTTACTAGATTATCAGCTAGGAGCTATGGCCAGGAGTGCCTTCACTTAGTTTCAACTGATGCTTCAGCTATAGCCCTACCTGGATCAGGATGTCTGGATTCACATCCTGACCCCTGACCACCTCACACCTGGACAATTGCAAGTGGAATGCAGAAGTCAGTGGCCAAGCTACTGGTTGGGAAGATCCATTAATGTAGAATAGCACCAATGTTTTGGTTGCCACACTGGTTACCAGTAGGCCTCCAAGCCCAAGTCAAAGTGTTGGTTATCACCCATAAAGCCTTGTATAATGTGGCACCAGGATATAGCAGGGAACTCCTTATTAAGCATAATTCTGCCTGTTCAGTGCGAACATCAAGGAGGTCCTCATCCAGATTCCACCCTGCACTGGAGGCTAAAGAAGCTTAGAACAAGAGACTGGCTTTTTTTGGTAGTGACCCCACTCTTTATAGGCACACTACACTCAATCACACCACTCAATTATACCACACTACACTGCCCAGAGTTGTGAAGATGGGCCTATGCGTACTGCTAATAACTCCATAAATTATAAGTAGTAAATAAATTTACTATTTATAGTAAATAAAAAGCCACCCAGAGTCATCACTGAACAAGATTGGGCAGTGGATAAATTTAATAAATAATATAAATATAAATAAATAAATTGGAAATTTTTGTGCAAACCTGACAATGGTGTTTTCTGCAAATGATAGCTTTGTGTTCCCTGTGCATTGTGTAACTCCTGGGACATGCATGGTTCAGCTTCTCTGTTGTTAAATAGGGATTGAGAGAGATTTCTCTATTCTGAGAGGTGGGGTAACTGTGCCAGTTCCCCACATGGCCTGGTTGTGTCTGCATGCACTACTGAGATAGTGGGGGCTGGGAGTTGGCTCATGTGTGACCTGTTCATCTATAGCAAGGGAAATGGCTGCTGCACATGTTTCACAGTCTTTTTTTCTTATTGTCGCTGTACAAGAAGGCCAAGTCTTGGCAGTAAAAGCAAAGTTTGGTTTGAGGCCAGGGTCAGTTATGGTTTCATTTGAGGTTGATACTGAGGATAAAATACTCATGGCCTGTGCGGTTAATGTTACTGTATACCAGTGTGCCTGAATGATACCTATTAGCATTGAACTATTTGTATATAATGGAACTTTGGAACCATTAAAATTGGTATCAAGGAGTTGGACTTCTGATTCTTGATACTAAGGCCAAGGTTTAGTGACAGCAAAGCCAGACAATAACTGACCTTCCTTTTGGATATGCTACTAATAACAGTCCATACAGTACAGAGTCTGCCAAATGACAGCTAAAGCAGTTTGGGCCTCAGAAAACAAAATTAATAGCATCTCTAATGCTTTCTGCATAAACCTCAAAATTCCCATTTCATTAAAAATTCCCCCATCTTCAGCCGATAGCAGAGATTAGGATGTTTTGCCATCTGTGCAGATTAATGTTGACTAAAAAAGAGGGAGAGAGCGCTTCTGGAGAGCAGAGGGGAGGAACATATGCAGAACAGAAAACAATATATATTTTGTCTTGCCTTCTGCATCTTACACCTGCTTCATTTAATCATTTTGGTGGATTACTTGATTTCTCATTTTCTTTTGCTTTGCTTTTGACAGACAAGGGGTTCTCAGGCCATAAAGCATTGTGGCTTATAATGGCACAGAATTCAGGATGGATTTGGGAAAGAACCAGCCTTAGTTTTCTGGCCTGCTCTATTCCTTTGTGGACAAGGTTTCTTCAGTCTGTGAGTTGATGGTCCCGGAAGGCCAATGCCAGATGTGCTGTGTGGAAGCTTCTAGTCCTTTTTCCTCATGATAGGATTTCCAGGGAAAGTAGCAGTCCTTGTGTATTGAAATTAGATTTTTAATCAAACTTATAGGACCATAATATCCTACCATATTGTAGTTATTAAGGTGTCCTTGATTTGTGTCTGGCAGATTACAAGAATATGGAATAGAATGTACACAGAGTGCCATTAATTAATTAATTAATTAATGCTGGTGGCAGCGGTAGCTGGGATTGAGGTTCAGTCCTACAATGGATGGATTTTCAACATCTACCAGAAGTGTGATCATGATTTTGAGAACTGAGAGCCATAGAAAAGCAACAAGGTCACAAATAAGTCTTGAATAACAGTTAACAGTTTCTGTACTAGACTACTTACAGATGGAATGCACTGAGGAACCTTACAATTGGAGGAGGGTGAGGGAAAGAAGTGTTAATGTTATAGTAGCAGAATGCCTGCATACCCAAGGCAGGAGAGCAGGGAGAAAGCAAATAACCAAGAATTATACTACCCACATTCTTAACTTGGACCCTGTGTCTGTCATAAAGACTTAGCAGGAAATTCAACTGATACTCTTTTATTTATTTATTTGTGTGCTTACCTATGCAAATGCCTGACTCCAAACAACTCTGGGCACTTTACGTAATGAAAAACAATAACAAAAACATTAAAAGAAGCTAATTATATACATCCAGAAAGACCACATAAAACAGAACAAAATCATACCCAACCAAATCTCACAGGGCTTCACCCACCACCCTGTCCCAAAGCCTGGCAAAATAACCAAACTTTCAGTGCTTTACAGAACATCATTAGGGTGGGAACCATACAGACCACTAAGGGAATACTATTCCAGAAGGTAGGCACCATGACAGAGAAGGCATGCCTCCAAGGCCTCAGTAGATGACATGGTTTACTAGAAGAAATGCAAAGCTCACCCACTCTGCTACATTTTCTTACAAAACAGGCAGAAACAATCAGAGATAGGTGGTCCCTCAAATAATCAGATCCTATGCCATGAAGGAAAGATCAGAATCATACAAGTTGTGGTATTCCCTGTGACACTCTATGGAAGTAAAAGTTGGAATCTGAAGAAGCAGGATAGGAAGAATATTGACGCTTTTGAATTCTGGTGTTGGAGAGGACTCCTTAGAATACCATGGACAGCCAAGAAAACAAACAAATGTATCATCAAACAAATTAACCTAGTTCTTACTCAAGGCACAAATGACTAGGCTCAAATTATTCTACTTCAGACACATTATGCAAAGACCTAGCTCTGTGGAGAAGATTCAAATGCTGGGAAAGGTGGAAGGAAAGAGGAGAAGAGGACAATCAGCAGCAAAGTGGATAGACTCAGTTACAGTGGCAATGAGTGCACCACTGGAAGACCTGAAGGACCAGGTTAGGGAGAAAATCTATCTATATGGTTGCTAAGAGTTGATAATGACTTGATGGCACAGAATCAATCAATCAATGCCATGAAGGCTATATAGATAATAAACAGCAACTTGAATTGTATGGAGAAGCCAACTGGCAACCAGGGCAGCTCATGGAGCAGTGGTGTCATATAGGAATACTCTGGCATGCCCACTACTGCCTATTCCACTGCATTCTAGACAAGATATAGCTTCTGAGTGGATTTCAAGGGCATCTCCATGTAAATCACATTGCAGTGATCCATTTATGAGGTCACTAGGGCATGAGCGACAATCTGGAAAGCCTTCTGATCCTAGAACAGGTACAGCTAGCATACTAGATGGATCTCCATGAGGGCCCTCTTGGCCACAGCTTCCACCTGCTCCTCAAGCAGGAGCTATGAGTTTGAGACTATCTGCAGATTTGCCCGCATCTCAAATGGGAAGTGCTGCCCCATCTAAGACTAGGGATGGAAGCTCTCCAGAAGGCCCCAAACTCCACAGCCACCTAGTCTTTTCAAGTTGGAGCCTAAGCCAGTTCTCCCCATATAGATCTGCACAGCCTCCAGACACTGGGACAGAACATCAACAGCAGCACTTTCATAGCCTGGGGTCGGGATGTACACTTGGGTATCATGGGCATAATGATGATATTATACCTTGAACTGGTGGATGTGACTTCCCCCAGCAGTTTCATGTAGTGTTGAACAAGAAGGGGAAAAGCGTCAAGCCCTGTGGCACTGTCCAGGCAACTGGTCTAGAAGTACAGTATATGTGATCAATGGTACTGAAAAAAGCATACCACAACCATCCCCAGCTCTACCAAAAGTCATTAACAAGTGTGATGAGTGCTGTCTCAGTACTGTATCCTGGCCTGAAACACAACTGGAACAGATCCAGATAATCTGTTTCCATTTTAACCAATGTAAGTAGATGTATGTATTGTTCAGAATTTGTGCAATGGAGGAAAAAAATTTTCAAATTAGCACCTCCATGTTTTGATTTTGCCTCTGCCACAAACTCACTGAGAGATCTTAGGCAAGGTGTGCACTTTCACTCTAAGCATCCTCCTACCCTCGATGTGTAGTATGGCCTTTTATAAATTTGATAAATAAATTTGTCATTCATAGCAGGTGTAAAAATAATAAGATCCAGTAGATGTTATTGGGTGTCTTCCAGGGGAGGGAACAAGTAATGTCTTGATGCGTACAATGATTTTGATATCATTGTGGTTTCTACAAATGATGGTGCATATGGAATATTTTTAACTATGCATGTGATGTATAAATGCTTATTTTCCAAATGTAGCCATTTATGACAGTTAATTATTAGTTCTCCAAAGGAAGTAGTTAATTTCCCAGTGGTTTCCATTTATTAAATTCCACAACTGGTTAATTGTTTTTTTTAGTCTAAAATAGTGATTGAACTCCCTGCAGTTTTCTTGACAAGATTTTTGGAAGTGGTTTGCCCTTGCCTGCTTCCTAGGGCTGAGAGAGCGGGACTGGCCCACGGTCACCCAGCTGGCTTTGTGCCTAAGGTGGGACTAGAACTCACGGCCTCCTGGTTTCTAGCCTGGTGCCTTAGCTTACACCAGACTGGGTCTCTACATAAAATTAGTATCTCAAGTTTCAAGATATCACTAGAAATTAGGAAAAATGATTTATAGGAGAAATATTTTGAATATACTGTATATTCCAAATGTAAATAAAATGTATGCTTCCTCCTGGAATGAATGTGTAAACTCATTTACAAATATTTAGACTCCATTTTTGGAACTTTGTAATAATTTTCTTCAATAAAAAAGACTAGTGTTTCCTTTACTTCATTCCCCACACCCACTCCTCCCTTTTAAGTTATGGGGTGGTTTTGTATGCTGCCAAGGTGGTTAGCTGCTTTTAATGTAATAGATTAATATTTTTGGCTATATCCCAAGAGAGAAGAGGGAAAAAAGGGTTGTTGCCTTCTTTATGTTGTACTTTTCTTGGGAAAATAATAAAAATTACAGTACTAGACATCTTCAAAACTATCTAGTGATTTTCCATTACCTTTTGTTCTAATCCCCATTTTACACGGCATTGGACATATTAATGTAAAGTCTGGTGTTTATAGATGGTTAAAGATAATAATTCCTCCAGGGTTAGTCTTTTATTGCTGTCCCTTTTTATCTCTAGTTTTGTGATTAGGAGCTTTTGGGAGGTAAGAGTTCATCTGTCAATGTGTATTTGCTTTTGCCTTCTCTAAGCCACAAAGAGAGGCTTAGTTCTTGCATTGAATGGACAATGGACCCTTGCAGACAATGACACCAGAGAGGTTCTTTGTAAAAGAAATATAGTTTGCTTGTGTATTTGATATATTCTTTGCATATAGTTAGCTACTTTTGTGAAGATAATAATGATTCATTAAACTTGTATGCCGCCTGACTCTCAATGACTCTGATAGCAGTTTTGTAAAAAGTCCCAACTGGTGTAACGCAATGTGCTGCATGTGCTGTATCTCCTGGATGATGGCATGCAAGCAACAGTCTCTAAATTAAAAATACCAGCTTGCATCGAAGAGCAGGAGCATGCTTTGGATAAAACTGAGTTTTGCTTGCATATTAACCAAAATGTGCATGCAAGTCAAAATGTGCCAAAACTTACCATTAGCAGATATAATCAAGGTTGATAACCTAATCCACACATTCTCTCATTTTATTTAAAAGCATTATGTAAAAGTCTTAAAAGCAGGATGGGTGGCAGAGGTCAGTATGTATGGACCCACCTGGGTAATGATGACTGTGGCATATAGATGACTGCGATTTGGAATGAAACAGGAGTAAAAGGTATGAATTAACAGGCTTAATTATGAATAAAAGGGCTAAAAGGTATATCATACAATAAGAACTTTTAGCATCTAGACTATTCTGAGTGCATATGGAAGTCGTACTCCATAAATCACTGATGGTCTCATGTTATGACTGATGGTAACAGAAGAAGCAGCAAAGAGATTTGGACAAGTGAATGTCCAAATGTTCTGAATGAATGCAATCCAGGGGGGAAATGATCATTGGGTGACATGAATTTCTCAGTGGTAGGAATGAGAAGAGAGAGTAGGGAAAAAATGCTTAGGTCATTCAGAAACTCAAAAATGAATGAGAATTGTGACTATGTAGTATTTGGTTAGAAAAGAATCTATTTCAGATAGGTGGTTTAAGCACAAGACTATTCGTACAGGCATGTGGAAAAGAATCAATCAACTGGATATGTTTATATGTAGATTTATGTTGTCTGAGAACCCAACTTATTTGTATTGGATATTAGACAGATTGTAAGATGCAGTGAGGAATCTGGATCTGAAGTATTGAAGACCAATGTACTGAAGACTAAATACTTCCTTTAACAGAGAAAATGGAGTGAATAATTGCCATTTATATATAAATGGCAAAAAACTAGAGCAAGTGGATGAATTTTCGTAATCTTGGTAGAATGGTAAACTGGGAAAACAGATGGAAACATTTTAAGACAAACAATGCTAGTAGAAAAGTAGTGGGTAGTATGTGGTCTGTTGAAAAGAAAGAGCATGGAAAGGAGCAAAACTATTTGCATACAGGTGGTCCTCAGTTAATGACCACTCCTTCAGTGACTATTCAAACTTGCAATGGTGCTGAATGAGTGGTCGTCGGAGTTCTGGTCGTTGCAGAGTCCTGTAGTCACATGGTCACCATTTGTGACCTTCTTCGCCAGCTTCCAACAAGTAAAGTCAATGGGGAAGCCAGCAGGATGTTACAAATGGTGACCACATAACATCCTCACATGGTCCTTACTTAACAGTGGCAACCAGGACTGCCGGAATTGCCATCACTAAGTAGCACGGTCATGAGACATTGTGCTTTACAACCGTGTTGCTTAGCGATGGCAATGCTGCTCCCAATTGCCATCGTTAACCAAGGACTATCTGTATAAGACCATGCTTCTGCTCTTATAGAGAATTGACTATTTCAAGAGAAACAAAAGTAAGTTGAATATTATGAGAGTTGGATTCGTAAGAATTGTGAGTGGTAAAACAAGAAGAGACTGTTGGTGGATTGCTGGGAAAGCCTTTGGCCCAGGAGAGATCAGAAAAATCACACACACCAGGCATTTCTATAAAAATAATTTATTTACAGAAAGCAAAACAAAAACAAAACATATTTAAAAGTCTTGGGCTCTCAGTGAGAGCAGCTTGACTTTCTACATGCCTGCACAGAAGAGGAACAGAAACTAAAACAAGTCCAGGCAACTTCCTCCCCCCCAGGTGATGCAACCATTAACACATGAAAAGGAGACAATTAAATTCAACCTCTTCACCCAGCCAAAATGATTAGTTACCATAGCAACCTTAATCTGTAGTAGGAAACATTAACAGAGACAAGGTCAAGAATGAATGTGGACTGATTACAAAAGTGAGTGACTAAAGAACATTGGGGTGGTTTGGTCATATACACAGGATGAATACGTATCAAGTCACAAAACAAGTACATGAAGGAAAAGTTAATGTGTCAAGAGGAAGAGGAAGACTGAGAAAATCATGGTTGCATGGAATTGATTACATCCTCAGAAACAAAGAGGTGAAAAGTAAAATGGAGTGAAAGGTCCCCTGTGCAAGCACCAAGTCATGTCTGACCCTTTGTGGGGAACGCTGCTTTTGTGACGCTTTCTTGGCAGACTATAGTGGGGTGGTTTGCCATTGCCTTCTCCAGTCGTCACCTTCCCCAGCAAGCCGGGTCCTCATTTTACCGACCTCGGAAGGATGGAAGGCTGAGTCGACCTGAGCCGGCTACCCGAGTATCCAGCTTCTGCTGGGATCGAACTCGAGTCATGGGAAGAGTTTTGGTTGCAATACTGCCACCTACCACTCTATGCCACATGAGGCTCTATGAAAAGTAAAATAGGTAAAGTAAAAATGGATGAAGTGGTATATGGATATGGTGGAAGCAATGATGGTTTGCAAAGATAGAAAGATACGGAGAGATACCATGAATGGTTTTGGCATAAATTAGATTTAGTTTTCTCATATCTCCTGTGTTTTATTTCTTTTGTCTGTTTCTTTTCATTCTTCTTCTGTGCTTAGCATAATAGTGGTTACCCCAGAATGGAATGGCATACTGGTATGCATGATTGAATGCAGAGAAATCAAAGATAAACTTCCACTGAATGGGAGGAGAAAATGGTGTCATTTCTTCCATGAGCATTCATTTTTCTAATCTTGGGTGTCTCTGAAATGTTTAGGTGTATACTGCATGAGTGCATGAGTGTCTGGACATGTTTTGTAGTTTCCATTTTTTAACAAAAATGTTATATAGAATTTCATTCACTTTCAATGTATTGTTTACAAAACAGTTCTGATACTCGCCCAAACTTCCACTCTATCATAAAATAATCTCCATAATTCAATATAGCTCCTTATTGTTCACCACGGGGCTGATGGGGTGTGGAGGCTGGGCCCAATACTGAGCTGGAACTGTGGTGGGCTATGGACCAGGGCTGGTAGAGCTGCCATTCTCTGCTCACTCAACCAGCCTTTCTTGCATCAAGGCAAGAACTCTATAACTGAGGAAAGGCTCTGAATCAGTGCCAGGCCTAGAAAGCAACAAGCAAGTCCAGCAAATGAACAGAAAGGGAGAAACGCTTGTGCTTGGACATGTGCTCACCACTAGGCCAAACCTCACTCTCCCAGGACAATTCTTTGGTATATAAATGAGCCATAGCTAACCACCATGGATCATGTGCCGTTACAAATAGCAACTTGGAAATGTTTACTCTAGAAAACAAGAATATCATTGTTGTGATAGGCTGGCCTCTTGAATTGCAACAGAACACCAGAATTCATTAGTACTGTGATTCCAGAATTCCAGTTGTTTTTTTTAAAGGAACAAATGAAAGAGATCCCTGCAGAGATACTCAAAATATTTTCAGGGATACTCATGATTACAGCTGTGTTAAGGGGAATGAACATAAGAGGAATGACAGCAAAGGAAAGCTGGGAAGGATAGGACAGTATATTTATTTGTGTGATTGACATTTCTAGCCCACCCTAGTCCCAAACAACAAAGATGGAATCTAAATAACAGTATAATTGTATTTAATTTAATTTAATTCATTTAATACAATGAAACACTAAATTAACAACATGCACAATTATAAAACACTATTGTGCTCTCCCTAATCAGCTAGGGTCAAAGGCTTGTTGGGAAAAGACCCCCTTTGTGTGCTTTGAAATGTAACGAGGGCAGGGGCTCCATATATCTTCTCAAGGCAGAAAATTTCATAAAGTGGGGGCCATAACTACAAAGGCCTGTCATGTTATTCTCATATATCTCACAAGGAACTGGGTCTCTCAGCAGGTCCTCCTTAGATAAATAGATAGTGCAGGTAAGTTCTGTTAGGGCAATGCATTGCCTGAGTTAACATGGTGCTGCACCATGTAAGGTTATAAAGGTAACAGTCAGCTCATCGGGTTGGGCTTGGAAGCTGACTTTAAACTAGGTATTATTCTGGACTGGTAAGATTGTCTCACCAGGAATCTTGCTGCTTTTTGTACTAGCTGCAGATTCTGGGTCATCTCCAAAACCAGCTTCCTGTATAGGTAGTCCTTGCTTAACGACCACAATTGGGACTGGAATTTCAGTTGCTAAGCAAAGTGGCCATTAAGCGAATCTGACCCGATTTTACAGCCTTTTTGCAGTGGTCGTTAAGCATCATGGGTGTTAAGGAAACCACATGGTCGTTAAGTGAATCATGCAATTCCCCACTGATTTTGCTTGCCAGAAGTTGAAAATGGTGATCCCATGATAACGGGATGCTGTGACGGTCATAAACGTGAACCGGTTGCCAAACACCCAAATCATGATCACGTGACCATGGGGATGCTGTGGCGGTTGTAAGTGTGAGGACTGGTCATAAGTCAGGTTTTTCAGCACCATCATAAGTCTGAATTGTCACTAAATGAATGGTTGTTAAGTGAGCATTGCTTGTAGAGTGACATACTGTAGTCCATTTGACTTACTGTAGTCCATGTGAGTGATGATTAAAGGTATGAATTTTAATGGTCATAACTAGGGCACCTCCCCAGTCCCAGCTTCCACCTGCTGTTCAAGAGCCATGAGTCCATGAGGTCTCCCAAGTTGTGAACTTCCCTCACAAAGGGCTTGACCCTGCCCAGAGAAACTGTTGGGTCCAGTGTTAATATGGTGTCCCATTTTTATTGACGAACATCTCTGTCTTGGAGAGAGTTATTCTAGGCTCATTTTACCTCACCCAGATCTCCTTTAAGGCCCAACAATATTTACAACATAATTCTCAATGTTTTTGTTTATATTCCACTGTAATTCAGTTCCTCAGTTTCGAAAGCACCAGGGGAAAAGGTCACATAATTTATTGTGAAATAATTTGTTTATACTTCCTTTCTGTTGACAGAACAATAGCTGAGCTTGCTCTAGTATGAAAACAAGGTGGAAGGCAGCTGACAGCTCATGCTACCACTTACATTAAAGGTCTGGTGAAAGCACTGAATTTGTGTCAACTCACCATTGTGAAAAGTCAAGCAAAAATAGGAAAACTTAGGGCATGTGCTACAGCACAAAGGGACCGGGGCCTACCTATATCCACCGATTCTATTTCCATGCTGCTTATATACCTTTCAAGTTCACATCCTGGGACATAGCCAGAGATAAGCTTTATCACATTATGGCACTCTTTTTTGTTTTGTTGCTGCTGCTGCTGCTGCTGCTTATTGAACTCAATGTAGCATCCCCCAAATTTGTAAATATTTTCTTTTAAAAGCACTCCCACCATCCAACAGTGAGCAGATCATGATCTCGATCTTCTACTGTATATATATATATACTGTATATATAGAATTTGCTGCAGCCTGCTTTATATAATCTATTGGGAACATTGCTTTGCCAGCACTTTTCACTGAGCTGAGCTGAAATGGGATATTTTGTGTCAGAGTTTCCAGCAACAGTATAAATTAATTAATCTTAACCAGTTCTCTTCGGTGGGCTACTCTAAAATGGCAGAAAGCAGAAAATAGAGGGCAGGAAGCAGTGTTCCCACTGTGAACTGGTTTTATGGTGTCTTTCTGATTTTTTAAATATATATAGTAACGTGATAAAAGCCCTCAGCATATCTTCATTGTTAAGATTGCCTTAAATATTTTTCCCTTTTAACTACTGAAATTACATCTTACTGCTGGAGAAACCTCTCTGGGTCTTCCTGCAGTAAAAACTAGTGTGAAAGAACAATGTGTAATTGATATATTAAATGAAGATAGCAAGTAATATCAAACAGTAATAGATTCAGGAAATAAATGAACTGCAAATTCTGTAAAGCCAGAAGTAAATTGTAGCTTTGTCATTCTTTATTTGAAAGGGCTGCCATGAGTTTAAAGGCAATTTTCCTGTCTAGCTGAGGGTTTCCACATACATATTCCTAGCTTGAATGAAAATACTGCATGGTGTCAAGTGTTCTTTTTTATATTCCACAGTCAAGGCTGCATGTGCATAAGCTATTTTTTTTTAAAAAAAACAAATGCAGCAATTCTGACATTCCTGGGGAGCCAGAGACTAGATTCAGTGTCCCTGCATATACTTACTGTTTCGTCAAATTAAAGAGTGATGGGATCTCAACTTGTAAAACAAGACTACATTTGTGGATATGAGCTCTGTTAAATTAAAACCAGTGGATAAAACCTGTATTCTGCTAAAATCAGCAATAACCACTCTGAATTTTAGCAGAGCAGGGCCATCTTCAGCATTTCCATTTGAAAGTAGTTCTCAACTGATCATTAATTACTGTTGAAATGGATTGCACAGGAGTGCCACTATAATAATGTTGTTTGTGCTAGCTTGTTTTCTGTTTTCTGTTTTGTAGTTTCATTTTTAATACCCCCTAGCAATATGGGCTAGGTGATATTTAATAACCTCCAGCAATATAATTGCAACTGTTTTACAGTTTCTCTGCGGTTTGCTACATTTAGTTTGTCTTGATCTCTTGGCATAGCAGCATGTATGAATAATGCGCAATTTGATAGAAATGTAATTTAAATGCAATTAGAATAAACTCATCGTTGGGGAAGTTCAGCAATGGTACAGTACTTGGAATGACTCTAATTGTCTTTTAATTGTCTTTTTAATGGAACGGTGAGTTTTAAATTGATGGTGACTTTAAAGGTAAACTCAACATTCCAACCATGTTCACATATTTCTAGTGCATTGGTTGCCAAACATTCTATTGCACATCTGCCACAAGATCCTGGTGTATATGTTGGAGCAAATTTACATTGCAGATTCTGTACCAGAATTCTTCACAACAATTATTTGCAACCTTATGGTCACCCTGAATATAATATGATTAGAGCTGTGCCAAACATTTGAAAATTTCTAGAGATAGGAGAGTAAGTTATAGTTCTGGGGCAAGAAGAGGTGGTGGAAGCTTCCAGAGGTGGGAACTTTGTTTTACTGCTCTCTCTCAAAATCACTCTGCTCACCTGCAGCTGATACATGAGACCACAGAATTATGGGGATGGTATTTCAGCCCTGACTCACTGACTTCTTCAGGATTGAACTAGTTGCAAAGAAAGATCAATTCAGAGAAATCTCTCTGCCATTATTCATCTCCTCATTGATAACATTTTGAAGAACATAGAAATCATTGTGACATAATGGGGTTTATTTTAGAATGATGCATTGAAGACTTTGGGCAGGCAGCTTGTCATCTCTTTCCAGTAACTATACAATGTCTGGGTTTCATTTAGCCGCACTTGCTAGAAGATGCAAGGATATTATAGGAAAAGATTCTGCAGATGTGCTTTCTCCAAATAAGCATCAGTCGTGAAGGCCTTTAACATCTATATTCTGTCATTTGGGTATATAATTCCAGATTGCAAAGCATGAGGATTATGTACCTCAGGACAGTGGAGGGCAGGCTCTACTACAGTATATGGCTGATTTAACTGAAATGCTTCACAGGACACAACGTTTTTCTGAGTTGCATCTGCATATCAGGGAGCTGCTTCCATTACTACAGATCTATTGTTAAAGTGCAATAAGTGACAGCATATACGTATTTGGGGGGTGTATTTAATGTAATCCTGTCAGTTATTAACCATTTGTCCTGATGATGTTTCTTTTATCTCATTATCACCTGAAAAACAATCAAATACAAAAAAGGCTCCAAATAATTGTTTCTTCTCCCCAAAAAGGTCTCAACCAAGCAAAAAAAAAAAAAGTGGGGGGAGGAGGGAGAGGGGGAGGGGATTGTAGATGTTGTCATCTGATTATGTTAAATGTTTGTGGTTTAGGAGATTTTTCAATTTTATCTAAATATAAAATTACTTGCAGCTGGGGATTAAAGATAAAGATTTAATGCAGGAAAGCTGATTTAAGACTGAGAATCTTTCTGAACAGCATCCATTTAAAAGTTAATCTTTGGTTATCTGTGAAGCTGATTACCTAACATATAAAACCTACAAAAATGGGTTTCCTTTGTTATTATGCAACACAGAGCAATTTTGTTTATCGGCATGTGAATGATTACAAAGCAGTAGGCACTGGATGTAGGCTAAGAAAGCAGATAAATATTTACCTCCAGAAAGAATCTTCCCCTAAAGTTAAAAAGAAAGAAAGAAAGAGGAGAAGGCAGAGGAGGAGGAAAGCAACAACAGCTTGATTGCAGCAGTATATCATTATTTCTGTGACAGAGAAATGGGATGGTGGCCGTGTCATGTCATTAGAGATGGAAAACTGCTCTGAAAGGATGGTAGAGCCCTTCTTTTGCAAGTCCGGGATGATCACCACCCCGAAGAGGATGTATCAAATGATACATTTGATCTTGGCCCAAAGCCTTTGCTATTTCGAGATGCCTGACACAGCATGTGCTGGTGCTTCTTCAGTCTGCACTGTAAAAGCATTCAGCGGCTTCACAGGCTATTGCATACCTTTGGTAATTATTTAGTTTTAAGGGAGAGGCATCATTTTAGGTTATCACAGCATACACATACTCACAAACACACATACATATATTCCTACACATGGATATATATGCATACCATATGTATGCATGCACATCCATACAGACACACGTTCATACAGACACACACCTTTCACAAAACACACTGAAAACAACTTCACATACCTGTGGAAATAAAGAACATGATTTGTACATGTGCTGCTCCTACTCTTTTGATTTGGTAATATTAGTTACAGGCATGCCGTTATTATATTTCATTACCTACTTGGTATAAAAGAAATAATTTGTCACAAACATATTCTTTATATGAGACTCCTGTCTCTTTTCACCTGCACTTTCTCTTGCATACTAACCTCCACAAAGCACAGATCCAAAGGAGATTCATCTCTATTTCTAAATGTGACTCCAGTCCTCAAGATGTCCTCAATTATTCCCACGTCATAGTCCCGGAGATACTGAACTTGGGGGTCGTTTCCACTTTGTTCTGAGTGTTGCGTCTTGCCTTTTATTCCATTCCACCCATTTTGAAAGGGAACATTTTAAAAAATGCTATAAAAACTAACACCTATGCCTTTTTCTATGCAGCTTTCCAAATTATCTGATTTATTCATACAGAGCATCACCTGACACGCTTTTTATGCACCATTCCAATTTGTACTGATTTTTTTCCCATTTTTTTTAAAGGTATAGCTTGAGAATGGCCGATGCCAGAGAACATCATTCACTGAAATTGCATAGTCTGCTTTGTTGGATGAAACAATTTTAGTGTAAAAGAGCATAGGTTCAGGTAGATATCCTTTGCATCTCTAGTTCTGGAGGGTGTGCCCTCTTGTAGTGCTCCAATAGTACTCTGCAATAAACCTTGATTTAATGGACCACTTGGGGGAGGAGGTATCCATTAAAGCAACATTTTTCTTAAATCTGAATTTACATCATTTGCGTCCATCTACATCATCTGTGTAAGGATGCATTTGCCATAAATACCATCCTTTTCCATCTAACCTTGATTTGATAGACATACAGTCCATTAAATGGTGGTAAAATCTGAATGGAAAATGTGTTTGTTTTATCCCAAGTCTATTAAACCAAGGGTTTACTGTAACTGAAAGGGTTCCATACACCAAACAGATAATGTGTGAGACCATTTTTTACTGGAGATGCTGCCTTAAAATGGCTGCCAACTTCAGTGCTTAGCATTTGAGGCAAAATTCCTTTTAATTTAATTGAGCTGACTTCATCCTAAGCCTCTGAGTTTTTGTGTGTGTGGTTTGTTTATGTACTATGCACCCTTCCTTCTGGGTTTTGTTAGAAAGGTGACAAAAAAAATTCTTCAATTAAATCTCTGTTATCAAATTCAGTCTTAAGACTGTCATTTTACATATCCTCTTAATATCCTGGCAGGGATTCATATCAAGAATTCATTTTTACTGAGATTTATGATCAAAGGCAAGCTTTCCTTATAAAAAATAGATGGGCTTCTTTTTGTTTTGTTATTTTTCAGCTCACAAAACAGGGAAGTCCATGATAAAGGGTATGGAGCTTAGTTACATCTCAGTACTTGCATGTATAGATCTGCCTGTCTTGGGAAGGGAAGCAAATGCAATCTGGTGAGGCATGGAAAACCAAAAAGAAAATAACCATGTTAAGCTGAATTTCAGGCAACCTTTTGAAAATTCAGTTTAAAAATTCTTGGTTATCTGACATGAATGTACGTTTAGTATTTATTAATTATAAATTTCAGGATAGTGAAGGCCTTTTTACGTATCCCAATCCAGACAGTTTACAGTAAGATGGAGGCCTTACCTACGTTTTACAGACTTGTATCATGAGACACCAGTGTACTCCATGTTTAAAGAAGTCCCATTCTATTCTCTTGTCTCCTCCCTCTTTCTTTCTCCCTAACAGTCCCACCATTCTCCTTCTTGATACCATCTAGCTTTATGCCTATCTTTTAAAAAGGTATTTCAACAGACTGATTTCTCACAGGCCCAGTCTTTCATTTTTGCTCAATTTAATTTCATATTTAAATCCTCTTCAACCTTTTTCTTCTTGGAGTCCTTACATATAAATACTTTTGTCTTCTTTTGACTTATGTGAAGCATCAAACTGCACATAAGTCAAATGTTTGACTTACATGAGGCATCAAACTGCTTCAAATGCTGTATAAATAAATGAGAATTGGAGAGGCTGAGGAATTTTGCATAACCTGGACCTCAGGGTTTTTTTTTCATTTTTAACTATGAAAATGTGTGGAAACACAAACACACACTCACACACAAACAAATAAATAATGCATTATGAACAAAAAGTGGAGCTATTCTAAAAGTACCTTAATTCTTCCCATGGAAGCCTGAAAAAAGATGCCACTGCTTTAAGAGTTGCCTTAACTTTAATGAGTTAATTTCTTGATGTAATTAAGAACTTCAAGAAATTTTGTTTTTGTTCAGTCTTATGTGGAAGCCTGAAAAAGTTTGAGCATCTTTAAAACTTCTTTAGTTTTAATTGTAGATATTATGTCAGCATTACTGGCATCCAGATTGAATGAGATTGGTATGCAGCATGTACAAAGTCCCTTATTGATTATTAATATGCATACTGATGTAGTCTAGCTTTAGAAATTACATTTTTTTTTTTAACTACAAAGCATCCAAGAACCTCTGTCCCAAACATCTACTTTTGCATATTTTATTCTTTCAAGCAATCTTAGCTTCTTGGTTAAAAAACACATTGCTGAGCTTATTCCTACATTATAAAAAAGGAATGAGTTAGACATTTCGCTTCCACCAGACTTAGAGGTGGAGTGAATACTAGCACCAAATAAAGTCCACTAACATTTCTCTTGCCAATTTAAAATCCCAAGTGGGGGAAGGAAATCTGACAAAAGGTACTTAACTGAAAGTTACATTCAGAGAGCAGTCACCGCGGTTTAAAAGACAACTTACAATGGAGAAATTTGCATTTTGAAAGCCTGTCTTAAGGATGTTTGTGTGTCAAAGAATAGAAGCAGCATGATTTGCAAAAAGGCTCCTGGGACATTTATATGAACCATTCTGGAAATTAGAAGATGTGTAGAAAGCCTCAGCATTTATGAGATGTTGCAAGCATAAACATTTTCTATGTGTTCTTATTAAGTAAAAAAAAATCACAGAGAACGCTCTGCATTAAAATACTTCTTTGCCCATGCAGAGCACAGGGGCAGGCCTTTCCGTTAGGATACTTCTCGGAAAGGCAACCTGCAATTCATTTTTCATAAGAATCTCTGAGGGCAAGAGTGACTAGGTGGCAAACTGGGGAGCACCTAGTCACCTTTGGCTGATCTTGAAAAAACTGACCTAAAACAGATCTAATTAATACTTGAATTTCTCAGGAAATTCCAGGGTTGTGGGCTACACTGATAACATAGAAAAATAGTCCTGGGAGAAAGTGGTAACAAGCAACTCCCATCCTGTGTCAATGGACATAGATCAAATATCATCATAAATATTTTTTAATCTTCATAGTTTATATAATTACACACACACACCCCATTCAGATAAATAGGATAACACTAGTGTTTGGTGAAAAACCTAGGAGTGTTACCTCTTATATTCAAAGAGACAGGAGGGAATTTGCAAGTGATAAATGGTGGGTAGGAAGAAGGTGCTTAATTTTCTCCTGTGTATTATTTTTTTCTTTGCAGTCCTTTCCACAAATCCTTTGTTATACTTGAGAGATGGTGGTGCTCAGAGTATGCCTGAGGGGAAAGTAGCTGCCAGTGTCCTCTGCAGCCAAACCACTAAAATGTCAAAGTGATAAAGTGCGAGTGGTCTGTCAGCCTTGTGAGGAAATCCAGACAAGAAGCACGCCCAGATGAACTAATTCTACTTTATTGTAAGGTTACATTAACAGAATCTTGCAAGTCTGAAAGTACATTTCTCCCCCATCGCCTTTACACCCAAGAAAGTAGGGAGGGCCCCTTCTGAGATGTTTGCCATGGCCACATTCCTGCTGTGGGCTAAGCTGCCTATTATGTGACCATTCCCTTGGCTGCAGCTCTTTCCCCATTTTCCAAGGTCATTCCCACATATCATTATATGGTGACAACCACATGTAGATGCCAATGTTACGTATTTGCATCCCAATGTCTGACACATATGTAAAGTGAAGTCTCTGCATGGTGATGTCACATTTTGTCACTTGTCACTCTCCCCTACTCCTCCCACCCCAGGGGCCCATAGGAGTCAGGGGTTGTGGTAGTTACAAAAGAAAAACAGTGGGTGGGAAAGGTCCATGCCTCCTTCCACTTACTATCTTCATTGAAAATTACCCCCCACTGCTTGCTTGTATTAATATTAGAATGTCAAAAGTAACATATTGTAATGATTGCCTATTCTGACATACTCAGCCTCACAAGCAGGTTCTTAATGAAAACTGATTTATTGAAAGAATAGTGTGCAAATACAAAGAAAGCTGAGAATGAGCAAAAGCACGCCAAATACAAACTAAAAACCCTCGCTTCAAACCCGGTTCTGCCCTCGCTCGCGCTTAGCAACCACCCCCTCCCAGGTGCTAGCAACCGTTGCCCACATCGGCCTGAGAAAGTAACCTTGAAGACATTCCATAACCCAAACATACATTCCACAGTTACAGTAATGAGATTACAGCCTGGCACGGCTGGAAATCTCCACTCTGCAAACACGTATCAGGAAAGTGACATGCGAAACGTTATGATGTATTCAGAACATTGGAACGATGAACATGACATACCGCCCCCCTTAAAAAAATGCGAAATTAAGGAGCAGGTTTAGCAGGATAGGCAGTATGAAAACGGGTAACTAGAAGAGGGGAGTGAACATCGCGGGCAGCAACCCACTCAGGATGAGGGAAATGTTTCCACCTGACCAGGTATTGCAAAGTAGAACGAAGGCGACGAGAATCCAGAATCTCCTGGACTTCGAAGTGTTGCTGGCCATCAATCATAATGGGGGGAGGTGGCGCAGGTTGTGGGTGCCAGCAATCCGACTGGTGGAAGGGTTTGAGTAAGCTGCAATGAAAAACGGGATGCAAACGTTTAAGATTATGAGGCAAATCTAACTTAAAAGTAACAGGATTAATTTGAGCCACAATAGGGAAGGGGCCCACAAATTTTGGTGCCAACTTCTTAGATGGTTGGGGTGATTTGATAAACCTTGTGGAGAGGTAAACTTTATCCCCAACTTTGAAGGGTGGCTGAGGTGCCCGTTTGGTGTCAGCATGGCGTTTGTAAGCAGCCTGGGCATCGGCGAGAGCTTGTTTGATTTTAGGCCAGGAGTCTCCCAGATGTGCTGCCCAGTCTGCAGGGGACAAAGGAGGTGATGTTGGTTGCGGCAGCTCAGGGATGGGCACGAAATCCCGACCAAAGACAGTGCGAAATGGCACCTGACCAGTGCTCTGATGCACTGCATTGTTGTAGGCGACTTCAGCAAATGGCAGGAGGTCGACCCAATTATCTTGTTGATAGTTCACAAAAGCCCGCAGATATTGCTCCAGTGTGGAATTAAGTGCCTCCGTGGCTCCGTCAGTCTCAGGATGTGACGCAGTGGAGAGCGCTTGCTTGGTGCCCACCAATTTCATAAAAGCCCGCCAAAATTGCGAAGTAAATTGCGTGCCTCTGTCAGTCACCAAACGGGAGGGGCTCCCGTGGAGCCTGTACACGTGTACAAAGAAGAGGCGGGCGAGTTGCTGTGCTGAGGGAATGGAAGCACATGGAATGAAATGGGCTTGCTTTGAGAAAAAGTCCTTTACCACCCAAATCACAGTTTTTCTCTGACTTGGAGGTAGATCCATGATAAAATCCATAGAGATTTCCTCCCAGGGGTGAGAGGGACTGGCGACTGATTGGAGCAAACCTTGAGGCTTCCCCACCTTCCGTTTGGAAGCAGCACAAACAGGGCAGGAGGCAACATAGTCTTTAACATCACGCCTTATCGTTGGCTACCAGAATTGGCGCCTAACTAAGTGAAGTGTTTTAACAAATCCAAAATGCCCTGCTAGTTTGTCATCATGGCAACGGAGCAAAACGTCTTTGCGTAAAACTTCAGGTACATAGAGGCGATCATTCTTCCAAGCCAAACCCTTGTCAAAAGCAACAGTGTGTAAATTTGCTTGTAACCAAGCATCAGATTTCAATTGGGAAAGAAACTGTTGTTGCAAATCTGAGGGAACTGGCAAACGTCCTGGAGGGGTTGAAATTGAAGCGTCTGGTTGCTGTGCACGAGTCTGGCTGTGAGTCACAGCTGCCAGACTCAATTGTGGCTCCGTCCAGAGAGTCCCTATTACATCAGGTACAGTGCTGGAATCTTGGGGTCTACGGGACAGCGCATCAGCCAGAAAGTTTTTCTTCCCTGGGATAAATTTTAACTTGAAATCAAAATGGCTGAAGAATTGCGCCCATCTGATTTGCTTTGGGTTGAGCTTACGAGGTGCACTGAGTGCTTCGAGGTTTTTGTGGTCAGTCCAAACCTCGAAAGGATGGGTAGCCCCCTCCAACAGATGGTGCCAAGTGTCCAAAGCAGCTTTAACAGCAAAAGCCTCTTTTTCCCAGACGTGCCACCGTCTTTCTGTCTCAGGGAATTTACAAGAGAGATAAGCACAAGGCTTTAGACATCCCAATTCATCTGCTTGTAGCAGGAGTGCTCCAATGGAAAAATCAGAGGCATCCACTTGCACCACAAATGGTTTGTTAGGGTCTGGATGCTGTAAAATGGGTTCTGCAGTGAATAGTTTCTTAAGCTTGTCAAAAGCCAGCTGGCATGCAGGCATCCATTTTAGTAATGCCCCCGGATTCTTTGATCTCCGGATGTCCCCTTGCCCCTTAGTTTTAAGCAACTCAGTGAGGGGCAGGGCAATTTCTGCGAACCCCTTGATGAATGACCGATAAAATGTCGCAAAACCAAGGAAACTTTGAAGTTGCCTTCATGTGCGTGGTGCCTCCCATGCCAGAATGGCCTCAATCTTAGCTGGATCCATTTCAATACCCTTGTCTGAAATTCTATAGCCCAAATAGTCAATTTGAGATTTATGGAAAGCACATTTGGACAATTTAGCATACAGTTCAGCCTTCCTAAGCTTGCTGAGCACCTGTCTGACCAGTTCGATATGTTCCTCCATTGTTTCAGTATAGATTAACACATCATCCAAATAAACCAAGACCCCTTTGAATAAGTGGTCATTCAAGACCTCATTGATCAGTTGCATAAAAACCCCTGGCGCTCCCGCCAGCCCAAAAGGTAACACTTTATACTGGAAAGAGCCCAGAGGACAATTGAAAGCAGTTTTCCTTTCATCCCCCTCCCGTATACGAATGCGGAAATATGCCTCCCTCAGGTCCAACTTAGAGAATATTTTCCCCTTCGCCAGATGTGATAACATGTCCTTGATTAACGGGACGGGATATTTATTTAATATTGACACTGCATTCAATCCACGGAAATCCGTACATAATCTCAAAGTCCCATCTTTCTTGGGTCTGAATAGAACAGGAGCACCCACTGGGGAACTGGCTGGTTCAATAAAACCCCTGGCTAGGTTTTTATCGATAAACTCTCTTAGCGTTGCCAGTTCCTTCTGGGTCATAGCATAAATGTTTGGCTTAGGCAACTTTGCATTAGGGATAAAGTCTATGGCACAGTCGGTTTTGTGGTGCGGTGGTAGCTGATCCGCCTCCTTTTCGCCAAACACATCTGCAAAGTCTTGGTATTGCTCCGGCAGTCTGTCCAGCGGACCCGTAAGAAGATGCGGAGTTGTTGCTGCCGCCCTCCCCACCTCGCCGTTTTCCAATTCATCCCCCTCAGGGGCTTTGTAAAATCCATCTGCAAAAGTCACAGTCCTGTGCACCCAATTTATGTGTGGGTTTTGCTGAACAAACCAAGGCATCCCCAAAATGACAAATGGGCCCCCCACAGGTGCTACCACAAAAGGCAGCTTCTCCCAGTGGCTACCCATTTGCAATGCCACCATCCCTGTGGAGTGAGTCACCGGTTTCCCCCCCGCCATAGATCCATCTAATTGGGTGAAGATCATGGGCCGTTTCAAAGGGAACGTGGGTAACTCTAATGCAGCTACCACGTCAGGGTGCACTAAACACCGTGAGCACCCCGAATCAACCATTGCCCACACTTCCACAGTCCGTGTCCGTGACCCCAATTTCACCTTCACGGTCAGGGTAGGGAAGTTTCCACTCACCGAAGCGTGGTCGCGCCCCTCCTCTACCACCTGCCCAGCAGCGCCTCTTAGGGCAGGTGGCTGGCATTTCCCACCGGCTGAGACAGCTCAAGCTCCCCTTCATCCCCATAGAAAGGAACATTCTCAGCCTCGGTTTCAGCCATCGCTGCCTTCATCTTCCTGGGCCCGGAGGGGGATTTCCCTGACTGTTTTTCCCGATGCTCCTCGGTCTTCCTTTGTGGGCACGCTGCTGCTCGGTGCCCCTCCTTCCCACATCGCAGGCATTGCCCTTTCGCAAGACGGCTCTCCCTCTCCTCCTGCCAGCCCGTGCGTCCCGCTCTGCCAGTGGTGGCCGGTGGTTTAGCCATCCTCGCCATGGCCGTTTGCTTGGGACCCCTCCTGGTTTGTGCAAACCTAGCCTGGGCTTGCTCGACATTCGCCGCTAGTTGAATCCAGTCATATAGGGTGAGCGGATCTGCCCTTCCTAACGCCCATCTCAGTAAGTCGGGTCTCATTCCATCTTTAAACATTTCTATTAGCGTGGTTGGTGACCAATCATCCACCTTGGTCACTAGGGCTTGGAATTCTAGGGCATAATCTGCCACGGACTTTGATCCTTGGATCAGTTCCCTCAAAGCCACCTTAGCCTTTTCTTTTGCTAACGGGTCAGCAAAATGCATTTTTAGCACCCACAGAAAGTCTCTGAAATCATCCAACTCCAGGGCGTCCATCTCGGTTAATTGGACAAACCAGTCAGCTGCCCTCCCCTCCAGTTGGGTAGCTACAGCATTTATCTTTGCCCTCTCCGAAGGGAACAGCCTCCCAAACTCCTCCATATAACTTTTTGCATTAGTCAGGAAGAAGGACAGTTTTGTGGGATCCCCATCAAACTTGACAGTGAAATCCCTATACCTGGCTCTTTGTGGGCTGCTCTTCCTCTCCTTCCTCCCAGCCCTCCTCCTGGGCTCTGGAGACCTCTTCTCCCGAAGGGGGAGGGGACTCACAGCTCCGACTTTGGGACTTTTCCTCCGATCTCTGCTTCGTCCTCTCCCGGCATCCTCGGCCCGCCGTGGGGGCGACGGGGACGCCCGCCGGGGACTGCACGGTGGTGATCCCCCCCAGTACCTCCTCCGGTCTTTCCTCCTCATGCTCGGGGGGGGGAAGGAGAAACAGATGGAGACGACCGTCTGTAACAATATTCCCTTCTTCCTCTATTCTGGCTGCCCCTCGCAAATGACATCCTTGCCATCATGTCTTCCAGAGACTTTACCCTGGCTTCCAATCTCTGTGATTTCTCACTGGCCTCGGAGACATCTGACCCACTCCTCACCCTTATGGCCACATCTGGGGACAGCGGATACTTTGGCTTTCCAGGTGCCTGGGGCGTTCCGGACCGGGTTCCCTCGTCTTTCCTGACCACTTTGGACTTTACCGCTTTCGCAGTAGCTGAGCTGGCGTCTGAGGTCTCCGACAGCTCCTCCAACTCCGGCGTGAGGGTCCTTTCCCTTCTTTGCCTCATGGAATCCGATTCCCCCACGCTGGAATCCTCACTCTCTCCCGAGCGAGAAGTAGGTTCAGTCATCACTAACTTTATTTCCTCACAGTAACACTGGAAGGAGGTTAGTGGTAAGAGTTTTAGATTCTCAGCTTTATGTAATGATTGCCTATTCTGACATACTCAGCCTCACAAGCAGGTTCTTAATGAAAACTGATTTATTGAAAGAATAGTGTGCAAATACAAAGAAAGCTGAGAATGAGCAAAAGCGCGCCAAATACAAACTAAAAACCCTCGCTTCAAACCCGGTTCCGCCCTCGCTCCTGCTTAGCAACTATCCCCTCCCAGGTGTTAGCAATGGTTGCCCACATCGCCCTGAGAAAGTAACCTTGAAGACATTCCATAACCCAAACATACATTCCACAGTTACAGTAATGAGATTACAGCCTGGCACGGCTGGAAATCTCCACTCTGCAAACACATATCAGGAAAGTGACATGCGAAATGTTACGATGTATTCAGAACATTGGAACGATGAACATGACACATATGTTATTTGGAATCATTTGCCCCCAAAGATTTAAATAAATGAGATTCTGGTTTAGACAATTAGAGATGGGGAGTAACAGATGTTTGATGAAGTGAAATAAACTGAATTCTGGTGACTTCAGAGAAGCATGCAATTGGTTTTAGAGCTGATGTTTTATACCCCTTTTCCATTCCCTTTTGGCTTTAAAAAGCACACAAACACACAACAGAATATTAGCTCAGGTCCAGTATAAAAAGCTGCCGATCAATTTTCTTTCAATTTATTTTTCAGAGCTCTTTATCCGTGATTTTTACAACATACAAAATAAGGTGCAATGCAAAAAACCAGGCTGATATTCATTTAGCTTCTCATAAAAAGAATGAAAACTTTGCATCATCAAGTTCTGAATTTTTTCGACTAATTATGAATATATTTTTATTAAGCTGCAGTAAATGATGTTAGTTCAGTCTTATGGTTCCCTTCGTAGGACTTAAAGGCTTTGGTTTACTCTGCAGTTTTTCATGTACCCCAGAGTATTTCATGCTCTGAATACTTCAAAGGAACTAAATTAAACAGAAGCATGTTTTCTTATTGCAGGAGTGAGCAGCCTATAGCCACAGATTCCCTGCCCCTGAATTCCTGCCAACCCACATAGTTGAAACATGTCTTGTCCTATAAGTAATCAGCTCGAATGAAAGGGAACATCCATAAGCAATTGTGTTCCTTTTTTTCCTACTGCTGCACCCTTCCTATATTTTCAAGAAGCTTCCCTAGAGCATCCAGTCAGAAAGGGCAGAAAGTGGAGTCCTTGGTGATCTCTGAGCCTTGTTGTTTTCTTGCAGACATTTCATTGCCAGACCAGGCAACATCTTGAGTGGGAAGAGGGAGTGGGCCTTGCTCTCCGTTTATATACAATGGCTTGCCCTGCTTGTGTTGGTGGGGGTGTTGTTCCCTCCCTGGGAGTTCCTTGATTGGGCTGTTTGATTTTGTTTGCTGCCTGGTTGATTGACTGAGTTAATAGTTCCTTGATTAGGGTATATTGGGCTGTTTGATTGTTCATCTGGTACCAATCGAAGCGAATGTTCATCTGGTGTTAATCCTAGTGTTAATCTTTGCATATGTGGGTGGTGATTGCTGGAGAGGAGGTGTTCTGGTCTTTTGCTTTTTCTATTGTCTCTTTTGAATGGTATGTAAATGTTGTTTACCTCTGTGTGTCTGCTGATGGCTGCTTTGTCTGAGTGCCAGGCTTCCAGGAATTCTCTGGCGTTTTTGGGTTTGGCTTGGTTTAGGATGCTCACATATAAAAGGTCAGAAAGTGTTGTGTAGAATTGCCTGCACCAGGCAAGTATGGCCTCCTCACCTGGAGAACTGTGCTCAGACAGCAGCCTCCCCACCCAACAAGCTCTCTGCTGAGAGTAGGGATGTTCAGATGCTCTTCATGCACTACCCTAAAATATTCAAACTACTGAAGGAATGTTTATATATAAAATGTTTAACTCACCTATGCATTGTTAAAAGCCATCTGCAGCTCGTGTGAGGATTCAGCGTATGAAAATGCTGGATATTTAGTGGCATTTATTTATTTATTTATTTATTTATTTATTTATTTTATCAAATTTGTCACCGCCCATCTCCTTCGAATATAAACGTCATCTTAACAGCCTGGTTGCCAGCGCCCTTGAAATGGCCCCTTGAAAGCCCCAGTAGGAATTATGCCCCAGACTTGAAGCGATCCCAAACCTTTAAACCAACTATTAGCAGTGACTGGCAACCAGGCATGACTTTGTAATGTATAATTGGTTAGTCCCAAATAAAGCCTGGAACCAAGAATCTCAGAGATATTCTCTTCATATGACAAACAATAGAACAGGAAGGGAACTGGATCCTATGCAGTGCCAGATTATCCTCAGCCACAAAGAGTGAGCACAATGGAATATATGGGTTTTTTCCTACAAAGAAAAGTAGCCCTTGTCATTAAGCCCCACACTCCCTGTTCTTCAGTGCAGAAAGGCTCATGTCTTGGTCTAAATAAAGTCTTCATGCAGGAGAGGCAGGGAGCCAGCCATTCACCTCTTCCCCTGCACTGAATAAAGGAGTGCCTTAACAGGAAAGGATGTGGGTCCAAGAAGGGGTAGATTCAGAGGCTTTGTAGATCATATCTGACTATGGGCTGGCAGTTCCCCTTAAAATCTTACACAATCTTTTTGGATTCCAGCTCCAATACTGGGATGACCATCCATGCTCCTCTGAAACTTGAGCATACCTCCTTTTTGAATTCAACACTCCAATACTCCAACTCCTCCCATTGCCCTTGTGCCTTCTCCTTTCCTTATTTGGGGGAATATTTTTCCTCTTCTTGCTGAATATCTACTGGTAGAACTCATTAAAAAAAACCTTCTCCATGCATAGCAAAGGATTGCAATCTAATAAATCCTCTCTCCTTGAAACTTTTTTTTAATAAAGTAAACCGTGCATTTTTTTTCCCTACTTGGGTTATATCAATTCTTTTGCTGTATCTCTTGTAGCATAGAATCTGCCCAAGATCCTTTTAATTCAGTCTTGAACAAGTATATTTGCGAGCCACCCAGAGTTGCTTCAGATGGGTGGCCACATAAATCTTTTAAATAAATAAACAATAAATAAGTATATGTGTCCAGATGTGGGTTCCCATAAGTCAGATAGTGAAAATGAATAGGCAAATATTTTCTTAAGGTTGTGTTCTATTGCGAATAGCATCTGTGTACCAAGAGCAAAATTTAAATATACTAAACACATTTTTGTGACTTCGCAAGATATATCAGTATCAAAAGAAAACTCCTGATCTGTTTTTCCTTCCATTACATTCTTTATGTTGGAGAAAGAAAGGCATAGAATAAATCAGTTTTCCCTGTTCTACCTCAACCCTGAAAGGTGATAATCTCAGAAGTCTGTGAATTTAATGTTCCCCATTCTTATTATCTTCGTATAGCAAAACCATCAGTATCATCCTACTGTAGCCTGTGATAGAATCGAAACAAAACCATTTCAGCGTTTAAGTTTCACTACCTCAAAAGTAGCTGTGGCTCCCATTGCTGAACATGTTTCTGTACCTCCCCTTGTTCCATTCACAACTTTCTCTCTCTTCACCTGATTGCGCCATTCAGTCTGTTCATTCACAAAGAAAACATTCACTCAAAGGATTGCTGGCTCTGCTTGACTCTTAAATTCCCTTCTGAGAGAAGCCCATCTCGTCTTCTCTCTCATGGCCTTTTTTAATTAATTAATTAATTAATGTTCTATCCTGTGTTTATTATTTTTATAAATAACTCAAGGCGGAGAACTTACCTAAAACTCCTTTCTCCTCCTATTTTCCCCACAACAACAACCCTGTGAGGTGAGTTGGGCTGAGAGAGAGGATAGTCTAAGATGTTCCCTTTCAGGATGATATAAATTGCTTACTTACAGAGTTTTTTTTTTCTTGTTTGCTTTTAACTTCCTCTATTTTTAAAGCAACTTTATAGTTGTATTCCAATACTTTCAGTGTTGGAATTTTTTCTGTTACATTTCAATTTTTTTGAAAAAATACATTTATATCTAGTTTGCTGTCTTGTCACCAGAGGAAGTTGAGGATATAGATACCGAACAAAGAAGACAAAACAAGGGTTGCCAGCTTTTAAAAAAATTATCCTGGGCTTATTTATTTTCCTTCCAAGAGCTGCAGGGGACATGATGCTGATTCAGGTACGTTTTCAGAAGGAGCAGAACTGAACTTTTCAGCTTGTTCTTTGGTTATTTTGGAACTTGGAGGCTGTTTTTACTCAAAATAGGTATGTTCAATTTACTACAGTCTTCACAGGCTTATCTGGAACTGACTTCATTCTTTTAAAAAAGAGCAAGAAGTACGACTGCTGGGAGGAGGACCTGTTACTGAGTTTTGGTGATGTGATCTTGTGGAGCTTGTAGTGCCCGTCTTTTGATATTAGGGACCACAAAGCTGATGAATGATAACTCCCCTAGTTAGAATATTTTTATATCATTTATATGGGCATACAAAGATCTTCTGTTTGGACCTTGTAAAAGTGAAGAATATTAAAATAAATCACTCATGAATTGTGTGCTACTTTTAAAAGGCAGAAATATGCACTTAAGAGATTTGTTCAATCTTAAGCCTGCCTTCCAGCATCAAAGATCAATGCGTTGTCTGATTAAATTGTGCTCTATAGATTTCTCCAGTCAAGTTCATCAAAGAACACATTTCTCTTCTTCTAATGATGCTGAACCTAAAGTTCTTCTCTGAAGTACTTTAATTTTCACTTGGTCATTACAAGAAGACAGTGACTTAATGAACTGCAAATAGAAGAAGAAAGTAACATAAATCATTTTTGCATCCTTTTTTCTCTTATATTAGCATAGCTGCTCTTTCATCATTAGAATGCCTACAGTGATTTTTCCATGCATGAAAGTGAAAATTAAATTACTCTGCACTTTCTGAAATCCAGTGTGCCAATAAACATTTTAAATCATTATGAAAATAATCATGATAAATTAATGTCAAGAAGGCATAATATTTTATAAACTGTTAAAATAGATGTAGCAATTATGGTAACAGTCAGGCAATATTTATCATAAAGAATCAGTTGGAAATCTGTAGGCAATGTGGTTGTTATATTTTGGGAGAGGCCATGTAAGCCACTTAGCATAAAATTGCTGCTTTTTAAATGAATAGATGTCTTATATGAGGTTAATAATCTGAACATGTTTCAGAATGCATGCATTACTTAAATTTTACCTGAGATGTTGTAACTAAAGATTAAGTAGAATTTATTTGAAGGTAATGGTTTGAATAGTGTGAGAGCCCAATGGGGTATCAAAGCATGGACTGTAGATAACTTTTGAACATGTTACACACATGTCCTTTGTGTGGCAGGGAGTGATGTGTCTGTACTGTAATTGTTGACAAGTTTGAGTGGCTTTGTGGAACACTAGGACCCAAGCCTTAAAACGGAATCCTTGATAATTCTTGAAGAAGACCCATAATGCGAGGGAAGAAGCTTGTTTGACCTTCTCAGATACTGTACTGTTGCTGCAATCCTGTATATCATTACCTAGGAATTCACTAATTTGCATTTCGATTTACATTTATAATTAAATTTTAAATTTAAATGGATTCTCATTTCAATTGGTGTAGTGGTGAAATTGTGATATTGACTATGCTGGTTAGGGATGTGTTAGTTTCCTGTTCATGACCAAAGGGAGCTGAGCCTTTGCAGCATTCCAATTAAACACTCTCAAATACTACACCTTTTCAAATATTCAGAAGCAAAGAGAATTATTTAAAGTGCTATAAAAACCCTGAAATCAAGTTCGGATCATGAGAGGAGACAAAAGCAGATATTGCAGTATCATCAATAATAACTCTATGGCATTCAGAACTGCTGAAAAACTATTATCTACATAAATAAAAACCTGTGTGCTGATATATGATCTGATATTTAATCTTCCATTGTTCCCTAAATATTCTATATATTTATTGCTTAGAATCAATCACCATATTGACTATACTCCAAATCATCCTATACTGTATATATTCATTTTTGACACAGATCTGGAGTTTTTATATTTCCAAGAAGTGTTGAAAAGATTAAAGCTTGCCACAATACATGTAAGGGGGGGACAGTCTTTGTACTAAGATTAGTCTTAAACAGAATTTCTTTCTGTTAGCACATTTGTCACAGCTGACCTGCTAACGTAACAGAAGTTGACCTGATTATGAAAACTTTCATGCTGCAGCACCTTTTCCACACATAATTCTCATTTGATCTAAACAACAGCTAAATTACAGTATTATAAGATTTTTCCTGAGCTTCACTGACATGGTCAACCTCATAGTTCTTGATTGTACTTAACATATGGTCTCTTTGAAATCTATTTGGAAGGTTCTCAGTTGCCTTGGCTATTTCAATTTAAAGGATTACATCTTTGTTGATCTCTCACTTTTTCATTTAGGTCAGTGTTTTCCACTTAAGATCAAATCATTAACTGCGTTTAACTACCTTTGCTTTAGTTTTAAAAAATAAATTTCTGGATACAAACTTCTCTGCACAAACAATTTGCCTCCAAGAACACTTGTCATGCAAAATCAGTCTGTTTCTTGTCTAGGTCATTTTTGCATGCTTTCCTGGAAGAAACAATAGGTCTTTCAAGTGATTTGAGTAGATTTTTACTCTTCTAGATTTTGTTTTGTTAGCTGTCTTTAGTGCTTTATGGGTTGGAAGGTGGGAAATAAATTAAAATTAAAAATACGAAATTCCTCTGGCATCCCTGTACTTGGGTCTAAACCTTCTGTAGGCCATACTAAATAATCAAATCACATAACACAAATTAGTTGCTGCTTCATTTGCTTTAATCAAATGATCACACTAATGAACAGGTTGCAATTTAATCAATGCACTTAAGAGGAGTTAACTATTTCTTGGAATATGGCCAGGAATTTTAAAGTATGGTGGATTGTTGATGAAATTTCTCCTGTGTTTCAAAGCCTTCTTAATTGTTATATAATCCTTCATGTTCTAGAAATGAAAAGAAGGACATTTGGGGGGATATCATAGCTTCCCACTATTCATAGGATTGGAACTCAGGAAAGTCTTTTGTTATTAAAAAATATATTAGGAAATAGATGGAGTAATCCATTGGCTGCAAAGGACAGGGATGAGATAAACCTCTACTACCTGTGCTTTATTAAACTTCTACCAGAATGTTGTTAGTAAATACTCCCACTTACTTTTTTTGGCTTCCCCACCTTTTTTTTAGTCCTATCTTTTCTCTTTCCATAGTAAAAGGAAACAAATTGCCAGTTACTAGCAGAATGAGTGGCTCAGGTTGATCTGTTATGTCCTGGGATGCCTTATTTTCACCCTTTCCATTTTTCTACATCCAACAGTGGAGAAACAATAGTGGCACCATCTCATGAAAGGCATGTTCCCATCCAAAGCCAAAGAACATACATTTCTGCCCATTTTCAGCTGTATTGTCCTATTCACAGGCATGTTTTTGCCATTTTCAAATGTGTTACTTATAGATCTCATACTTTTTCAACTAAGGCTGCAGTCTGGTGCCAAGAAATTTGGAAGTACACTTCATGGGAATCATTAAAACATACCTGTGAATCTAATGTTCAAGGACAATACTTAAAGGTGGTGTCTCTAGGCAGAACTCTGAATGTTTCCAAAATAACTCTGGTATTCCACATGTATTCCATTGATGCAGAAATATTAGGAGAGGAACTTGCTTTGGACCTTGAAGGGTTAGCTTGGCATCTTTCTGCTGCTTATTAAAGCAGCTGCCTTTTGCCAGGCATCCATGTGAGCCTGAAAAAAGGTGAGGCTACTTGAAAGGGTCTACTCAGAATACTCAAAGGCCCCTAATGGGTATTCACTTTAGCTAGCTTTTATCTTAATAACATAAAATAGAATATCTGAAATCCACTGTCAGAATGTGTGTGTGTGTTCCCTGAGATGTGTCTCCCCCGAGGTCTTAGACACACAGTATTTATCTTTAAATCATTTTCTGATTTAAGGGGTATTATTCTTCTCTTTTCACTAAACGCAAATGTACTACATGTTAAAATAAGCTAATATAGTATTAAGAGATTATAAAGATAGATTACAGTAACAAAGCATGAACCTAATGAAATCACTAACATATTTCTATATCAAAGCTTGTAAAAGTAACTGTTTCCAGGTGAATCTTAACTACTGAGAAGGGAATTTGAGCTATATTCTTTCTTTCGTAATGATCACTCCGCATCATTTCCAATGTACATTCATTCAGCACCCATTCAGTCTTGACTCAGACTATTCTTGTTTTATCATTCACACTTCTTAAGGATCCCATTCCCTCTGCATTCAATTTTCTTTAATGTTTCTACTAGCATAATTTAACTGTCTGTTCTATATAGCAAAGTGGACCAGGAGCACACCCTTATACATAGCCATTTTTGTGTTTTTTCAACGTTCACGCAAAAGGCAATCTATTACCCACTAACTTACAACGAAGTTTTGCACATTTGTGCTTACCGAAGTTTGTTCCTTTTCATCTCTTGTATCTTCATTAATATTAATATAGAGAAATATACTGAATAATTTTTTGTACTTGGCTTATTTTAAAAAAAATATTTAGAGGTGCCAGAAATATATTAAGTGATTTTTCATCTTAGATCTTTTGTAGATTGTTATGTTCTGTCTTTGTAATTGTTTTTCCCCTTCTAGTCCTTTCTTTTTATTATTGGTAGTGGGTGGATTCACACTGTGCTATACTGTAATTTGATTTGCTTGACTTACCATGTGTGACGCCAACCACTGTGATCTGTGAAACGTAAGTTTCATAACATAGCATTATAAAAACATTGGGCCATAATGGCTTGTTCAACAAACAGTAGTTAAAACAAACTACCACATGCCGTGTAATTTCTGTATGACCAACTTTAAATAGTTCTATTCTGCTAAAATCAGAAATATCAGAATATAAAGCTTCTAAGTATAGAAAACTTACTGGAATGAGGGAACACATTAGAGTATAAAGGGTGTTCTTTTTTCAGAATGTATTTGGAACATCCAGAATTTGAAATAAGGATAATGATATAAAATAAATGAAGGGGGAAATTATCATCAATGTGAGAAGCAGAGCCAGTTTGGCCTAGTGGTTAGGGCAACAGGCTAGAAACCAGGAGAATATGAGTTCTAGTCCTGCCTGAGGCCTGAAAGCCGGCTGGGTGACCTTGGGCCAGTCCCTCTCTCCCAGCCCAACCCAGCCCAACCCATCTCACAGGGCTGTTGTTGTGGGGAAAATAGGAGGAGGAAGGAGTATTGGGAATGTTTGCTGCCTTGAGTTATTTATAAAAATAATAAAGGCGGGATAGAAAATAAACATAAATAAATAAATAAAGTGTATACCTGTTTGGAGGAAAGACTTTCTCCTTAAAGACATTGAGGGCACATGTGGCAGTTTACACAGGGATGGATCACGACCTTCTGTGTTATTTCCATTACTGAAGGCAAAGCAGAGAATTCCGTTTGGCAGGATCCAGGAAGCAGGCCTTCTCTGCCATGGCCCCCGCCCTGTGGACCACGCTGCCCCCAGAGGTGAGGTTGGCCCCATTGCTCCTGGCCTTCCAGAGAAGCCTGAAGACCTGGCTCTGCCACCTCGCTTGGGGCGGGGAGGGGAATAAACCTACACGGGGATGGCTGGTGCCTTAGACCACTCCTCCCATGTATGGATTATATCAGATTCTCCTGCCACTTGGATTTTATTCTTATTCTTTTTCTTATTTCTATTCTTATTTTTACATTTATTTATTAAGAGTAATGATATATATTGTATTTATCTTTTATGCTCGCTGTTTTAATTGATTATTTTATTGTAAACCGCCCAGAGTCCCCCAATGGGAGGAGATGGGCGGGGACAAATTTAATAAATAAATAAATAATAAAGTAAATAAAGCCATAGGAATCTGCATGGGGGAGGGCAAATAACAAAATGTGTGTTAGAACATTGCAGTGTAAACTACCATGACTTACATACTGGCATCCAACATCAGGAAACAGCTACAAAAGGTCAGAGTTTATGTCATTGATATAATGATGCACTTCTGGTCCTTTTCTTGTCTTTTCTTTTCTTTTTGTCATTATGGTTTGTACCAGACATCTGTGGGCAAAGCCATTCAGTGTCCTCAGTGGAGACCAGTCTTAGGAGTAACTGGCCGTCATTGATGTATGTGGAAGAAGGAAATGTTCCAAGGTGAATGATTATTCATAAAGGGTGCCACATGTTGTATATCCCTCTGCCAGTCCTCAACATATCAGCAGTGAGATTCAGTTCATAGTCTCTGATTAAGATCTAAGCGTACCTGTGCATTCATAGCAACATACTTGTGGGTGTCATTGGCTTATAATAAAAAATACTGATAACCCAAGCATCTTTGTTTCTAATAAATTACTAATGTGAAGCAAACGGAAGTACTGTAGTCTACAGAGGCTGTTCAGATGGTCTGTGAAAGGTGAGCTGGGGATGGGGGCAAGAAAAGTTTGAATGGAAACCATACTTTCCCAAGCATTTGGTTAATGACACCTGTCAGAGAGAAGGAATCACTCAGTCTGGTTCACCACAGTGATGTTTCCTTCAAAACCCACTTCCCACTGCCCTTGGTTGATTAGTGAAGAGCAGTGCTGTCTCTCATGGTTACAAGGGTTATCTGAGACTGACAGTTAACAAGCATATGATGTGAAAGAGATGCTGCCTGCTTAGTAATTTGCAGGAGTTTTGCATATCGTTTTGCTTAGGATTGTCTAGGACTTTTGTCTTTATTCCACTCAAGTGAAAATATATTCATATTTCTTGGTTTAAAAAAAAAGTAAGAAAAGCAGATGATGTACAACTGCTCACCAGATATGCCTTGCCACATTCTTACACTGTCTTGACATTTCATCTGAAGACTCATTCTTAACACAGCTATTGGATTTGAATACATTTTAAGATAGATGGTTGCTTTTTTTCCCCTTATTTGTTGGATTGTAGTAGAACTCAAATATCTGAAGTTCTGAACAAACAGATCTTTTGAAGATCTAAACATTGTAGATAACGAGATGTTAGCCTGCAGCAGAACAAACACAGAGGCTTGGGGTATACTAAAGAGTGACTCTTCCCTTACTTGTCCACTTCATTATATGCAACCCCTATAACAATTAAGATAACTCCTCAAGCATGTGATGCAGGAACTTGTTTCTGCCTATCGCTTCTATACTATTTCTGATATATTGTTGTTATTTTTAGTTGACTGTATTGAGACAGAACATTTAAACAGCAGTTTAGTGTTGAGAAGGTAAATCTAATATTCCCCAACCTTGTACACTTCCCTTTTAGGAAGCTTAGTGCACAATCCAGACCATAAATGGTGGTTAATCTGAATAATCAGCTAGAGCTGGAAGTTGGCTTCTTGTCATAAACTCTAAATACAGTTTGGGGATTTAGACAGCATGCTGGACCTCAAGTTCCCTAAAATGGAAGCAGGAGCATCCAGTCTCCCCTCTTTACTGGGCAGGAGGACAGGGAAAGTTTGTAAACAAAGAAAGAGGCAAAGCTTGTCCTTATAATAGTGATATAGGCAGAGTTACATTCAAACCAGTCTTTGTCAGCCAGTTTGGATTTTTGGAGGAAAAACAGGACTTCCATAAGTATCTATCAATAAATAACACTGACTGAATTTTCACTCAGTCATTAAACACATAAAAGCAGTGCTTCTTCCCCAAACAGAATTTGGTAAGGGTGGAATGCGACGGGAATCAGAGATAGCAACAAGGGCAGGATATAAAGTGTCCTCAATTAACCACTTTCTCCTTCTCTCTCTCTCTCTCTCACACACACACACACACACACTCCTGACCAGGAATCTTTTCACAACTTTAAACCAAGGAGAACTTAATGACTGTCAGCAGTCTAATAGAGGTTGTCTGGCATGAATTTGTGTAGACAGAACCTACTATATTTGTTGTGTAAATAGACAGTCTCTATATGGTGCCTTTAAAACATTCACACACAGCGTTGGAGATTTGTGAGTTACCCTGTCCTGGAAGTAAACCCAGTGTTCCTCCACTTATATCTGCACAGCTTGTGAGTTTGCACAGGTGCCAAGCGATCCATTCCTCAAGTTACATGCAGAGTGTTCTGAAAGCTGAAGCAAAATACTGTTAAGTGAAAGCAGAGCTTGTTGAATAGATGAAAGGGTTTCTTTGCCCCAAATAATGAGGCAGTAAGCTTCTGTCTTAGTCTCAGAGCCACATCAAGAGACTGTGTAGTTTTGTGTAGCTCTATTGACAGCTCATGTAAAATTCAGCACTGCCTATTAGCCCTTGGCAGCTGTTCTCTGCAAGAAAGGCTGTGTCAGCCCTCATCAGTCTAGGCAGCAGCCAGTGGGAGTTTTGCCTTGGTGCTCCTGGAATTTCCTCCCTTGCCAGCTGCTAGGTGGACACATCAGGATCTCATTCAGATGGATAGGCAGCTGCTATGGCTGGAGAGGCCTTCCCTCTGGTACTAAATCTGACAGATGTTTCTGGTGCTCTTTGCAGAGACATGACAGTTTGCTGAAACAAAACTCTGAGACAGCCAAAGAAATGGGCTTCTCAAACATGTCTTAAGTGGACGGCCTTATGGACCATGTGTCATCTGTCATCCCCAGGCTCTTTAGTCCATGGCTCTCACTCCATGAAGAAGAAAATTGTGCAGAAAAGAACCATCACCCCCTGCCCCATTTATTATTAGACTTTGAGAAGGCTATAACTATGACCTTGACGTCAGCTGGAGGAGTTGTTCTCGTGGTTCTGAGCATTATCATTGACCTGGTTAATACTTGAATGGGAGTCCTCCATGGAATGTCAGGGTTATAGGCAAGACTGGGAAACTGAAAACATCCTGGAAGAAGACAATGGTAAGCCATTTCTTGATCATTACTGATAAAATTGCATGGACATGTCCATGTAGTCACCAGATGTTGAGCTTAACTCAAAGACTTTATGATCTAAATCTTTGACTCTTCTTTATATACGTTTAGAATTAGCTGCCTACTGTATTCTCCTGAAAGGATGAGCTGTTATTAATGAAAAGTCCACAATCCCATAGTTAAAATCTAACTTTTTAAATAGAGGACCCAAAAGGGTCAATAGAAAGCTGCTTTATACCATCTAACTCCACATTGTCTATTCTGTCTGTGTCACCCAGTTTCAAGCACAGCTCTTCATAAAGATGCCAGGGATTGAACCTGGGACCTTTGGTGTATAAAATGTGTGTTCCAACACTATTAGAGGGGTTAAAACTAAAGCTGCTTAGTAGTGCAGTTAATTTCCAGCATCAGTTCTTTCACATATTTTGTTATAAAGGAGAAAATTGCCCTAAAATGTTATGTAACAATATATAGTCTTTCAATTATTGTTAAAATATAACTCTCGTCAGCTCCAGGCAGCACTGCCACTGTAGAGGGATGATGGGAGTTGCTATCCAAGAAGTCTGGATGCTATATGTTGCCTTCCTCTGTCCTAAACAGGTGCCATATATTTACCAGTTCAAAGGCTTTCAAAACAATGGACTGTAATGCTGTATGGAATCCAACCTTTTGAGAATCTTAAAAGGGGAAAAAAGCCTCCAGAACTGGTGTGATTATAGGCTTTAAAGCATTTAGAAATGCCTGGTTAAAGTCTTAGCCACCCCAAAGACAAAATAACATGTTCAATAGTCAGAATGGGTTTCAATGTCTTCTCTAAATTTAATAATTTATTCTATTCACAGAAGGAGAATAAATTATGCAGAATAATATAAATGGAGAATAAATTATGCAAAATAGAAATATGCCAATGGTTTAATTTATATACTTTTTATAGGTGTAGGATTTAGTCTTTCTAAATGCATAATTTGGTTTATCCTCTTGCAGAAATGTATTTTATGTCTTGTAAAACCGAAATATGAGGCATTGTTTAAAAACACATGCATATTGCTATGTAATCCTTCACATATTTCCCAGAAGTATACCCTGCTGAATGCAAATGGGTCAGATCCCAGATTAGTCTAACAGAATCATCCTGTATATATATACTAGCAACAAGATCTGTTAAGCTCAGTGAGGCTTACTTCCAGAGAAATGGCTGCAAGATTGCAGTCTTAATGTTTATTCTACCCTGTGGTCTTTCATGCAGACTGATAAGTAGATCTCTAGCTAATTTAATGTCATCATATCTACTGTCTTGCAGACTATTCACTGTGCTCCAGAATGAGTCACCTTTCAAACCTACCTGAAAGTGAGGTCCAGATTTCAATACTGTAGAATATTCTATAACTTTGTAAGCTACTTTGGACAATTCAAAGCAAAATTTACATACTTTGAGTGATTGGCTGGCGGGTATAGGAAGGGCATACTTTTCTGCCAAACTCAGAGATGGGAGGAATGAATGTTAACACTACTGTGAGGAACTGCCCATAGTAAACAGATTATCTGAATGCAAATCTGTATTTTGCCAGAACACCAGCATTCTTCAGTGGAAGGCTTGGAGAAATTCAGGGTTTGAAAAAGGGAGAGACAGAGAAGGGGAACTGCCTTCAAAAGAGCTGAATACGAATGAATGCACTCAGTGAGGACAAAATGCTAAATATCCGGGGGGGGGGGGGTTGGACAGAATAGAGAGTTAACAACAAGCAGGATAGTGTAAATTACATCCAACAAGACAGTAAGAATACCCACCACCTTCATAATGGATAACATCTAAAAATATAATGTACTGTGTATTTCTCTTTTTTTACAAGAATTTTATTAAGTTTCAAGCAAAGATAAAAGCTACAGAAGAACAAAAAAACTACAAAGAAAAAAAGAAAAAAACTAAAAAAGTGTAGAAACACAAGAGAAAATTTTTCAAAATTACAAAAAGAAGTGACTTCCGACTTTGAACAGCAAGGATAACAATTTTCCATAATCAATCCCTTAATTTATATTAAACCAAAAGCACATTATTTCTATAACTCATTCCATTGGTACATTATACTGTAAAAATCACTGAATACAGTTACTCCCTCCCCTTATATTAAAAGGGGAATTTTGTTGTTTATTCGTTTAGTCGCTTCCGACTCTTTGTGACCTCATGGACCAGCCCACGCCAGAGCTTCCTGTCGGTCGTCAACACCCCCAGCTCCCCCAGGGACGAGTCCGTCACCTCTAGAATACCATCCATCCACCTTGCCCTTGGTCGGCCCCTCTTCCTTTTGCCCTCCACTCTCCCTAGCATCAGCATCTTCTCCAGGGTGTCCTGTCTTCTCATCATGTGGCCAAAGTATTTCAGTTTTGCCTTTAATATCATTCCCTCCAGTGAGCAGTCTGGCTTTATTTCCTGGAGGATGGACTGGTTTGATCTTCTTGCAGTCCAAGGCACTCTCAGAATTTTCCTCCAACACCACAGTTAAAAGCATCGATCTTCCTTCTCTCAGCCTTCCTTATGGTCCAGCTCTCGCAGCCATATGTTACTACGGGGAACACCATTGCTTTAATTATGCGGGCCTTTGTTGTCAGTGTGATGTCTCTGCTCTTAGCTATTTTATCGAGATTTGTCATTGCTCTTCTCCCAAGGATTAAGCGTCTTCTGATTCCCTGACTGCAGTCAGCATCTGCAGTAATCTTCGCACCTAGAAATACGAAGTCTTTCACTGCTTCTACATTTTCTCCCTCTATTTGCCAGTTATGAATCAAGCTGGTTGCCATAATCTTGGTTTTTTGAGGTTTAGCTGCAAGCCAGCTTTTGCACTTTCTTCTTTCACCTTCATCATAAGGCTCCTCAGTTCCTCTTCACTTTCATCCATCAAAGTGGTATCATCTGCATATCTGAGATTGTTAATGTTTCTTCCAGTGATTTTAACTCCAGCCTTGGATTCCTCAAGCCCAGCATGTCGCATGATGTGTTCTGCGTACAAGTTGAATAGGTAGGGTGAGAGTATACAGCCCTGCCGTACTCCTTTCCCAATCTTAGACCAGTCCATTGTTATGTGGTCTGTTCTTACTGTTGCTACTTGGTTGTTATACAGATTCTTCAGGAGGCATACAAGATGACTTGGTATCCCCATACCACTAAGAACTTGCCACAATTTGTTATGGTCCACACAGTCCAAGGCTTTAGAATAGTCAATAAAACAGAAATAGATGTTTTTCTGAAACTCCCTGGCTTTTTCCATTATCCAGCGGATATTGGCAATTTGGTCCCTAGTTCCTCTGCCTTTTCTAAACCCAGCTTGTACATCTGGCAATTCTCGCTCCATGAATTGCTGAAGTCTACCTTGCAGGATCTTGAACATTACCTTACTGGCATGTGAAATGAGTGCCACTGTTCGATAGTTTGAACATTCTTTAGTGTTTCCCTTTTTTGGTATGGGGATATAAGTTGATTTTTTCCAGTCTGATGGCCATTCTTGTGTTTTCCAAATTTGCTGGCATATAGCATGCATTACCTTGACAGCATCATCTTGCAAGATTTTGAACAGTTCAGCTGGGATGCCATCATCTCCTGCTGCCTTGTTATTAGCAATGTTTCTTAAGGCCCATTCAACCTCACTCTTCAGGATGTCTGGCTCTAGCTCACTGACCACACCGTCAAAGCTATCCCCAATATTGTTATCCTTCCTGTACAGGTCTTCCGTATATTCTTGCCACCTTTTCTTGATCTCTTCTTCTTTTGTTAGGTCCTTGCCATCTTTGTTTTTGATCATACCCATTTTGGCCTGGAATTTACCTCCAATGTTTCTAATTTTCTGGAAGAGGTCTCTTGTCCTTCCTATTCTATTGTCTTCTTCCACTTCCGTGCATTGCTTGTTTATACACACACACACCTCCTAATCAACTCCCCCTCCAAAGAAAACATTTATTTATTTCCTTCCTACTACTATTCTATACATTCCTGTCTACTATAATGAAGATCAAACTAAAAAAATATATAAATTGTCTGCCATTGTACTTGATAATACAACAATTTTAATAATCTTAATCATATTAAACCCAAAACCAGACATTTATTATTTTTATTATACCTTAATAATCTTAATCCAAATCGTTGAAGATAAATGAAATCAGCCAAACCCTAAAAGCAATCCAGAAAAATATTCTTAAACCCTTATCCCACTTCAAAATAAACCAGAGAATTTACATATCCCCACAATGCGCACAGAGCTTTTTTCTTTAAAAAATCGAACAGCCCAACTGCCCCCCTCAAAAACTCCAACTTCTCTTCAGGAGACCTCCCATACACAATAACCCCTTCTTTTCCATGGTATTCCATCAGAAGATCAGTTTCATTTACAGCTTGCAACTCAATCTCTCCCTTTAATTTCTTCAACTCAACTATCTAATCTTCATCCAGCATTTCAACAGAAGTCCCAATCTCACTCTTAGAAAAGACATTTCTGTTGCTATTAAATTCCTCAGCTTCATCCAGGACATCCCCAACCAGATGACACATTTTAGACCTCATGTTTTCCACAATGTCCTGAATGCCTTGCATAAAAACTTGGCAGGAATCAGAAAGAATCTGTTTGAAATCTTGGTGGAAGTCAGGGAAAGTCTGTTTAAAATCCTCCATGTCTCAAGCAGTAGGTTATGGCGCCCCCTAGGAGCTTAACCAGCGAAAGTCAAGGATATGAAAGAATTCTGAAATGTGTTTACAGAAGCGAAAGTGAGATATGCAGACAGTTCCCCAGGGAAAGTAGAAGCAGAAAACTCAAAGTTCAAAACAGCCAATTTAACATGTAGGAAAATGCTAATGTCTTCAAATTTAGTACAAAAATAATAACAGGGAGACAATTATTTACTCTCAATCCTCCTAAATATTTGGATGGAAAAGTCCAAAACTTAAAAAGAATTTTTAAAAAAATTGATCCCCACAATAACGATAAGCACCAAGAGAACCTGCTTCTCCTTGCTGTAGAAAGCCTCTCTTAGGGTACATATACTTAGGGTACATATATATATACATTTCTAAATCACCCAATATAAATTGGGTGATTTAGAAATGGGGTGGCTAGTCTTAGTGTCCCTTTAATGCTACAGCGTGGCTTGGGAAATGGTGACGTCCCAGCCTCCTGGCTAGCTCTTACCAGTCAAGCGCAAACACTGTTTGTGATCTTCTGGCTGCAAGCAGCCATCCAGAGGACAGATGGGGTGATTCCAGGTGTTTTCCTTTTTCTGGAAGAACACTCCTGGGCTTCAGGAAAAACCTGCCTGAGCCTGAAAAAACTGCTGCGTTTTCAGTTCTGCCTGCTGAGCCCACGGGCACAGCTATTCAGTCCGCCATGTCCCCACTGGAAGTCCAATGTACTGTGTATTTCTCAAACAGATGGAAGCTCAGCAGTAAGGAGAACACTTAGCATTATCTTCTGACAAAGCTGAGGAATGAGACAACTAAGAAACTCAAAATATTACATGACATTTTGTGGGAGGTACTACATTCAAAAGAAAAGCACTGTTTTTCATAAATACGTACCTTCTATTAAGAATGGAGCACTCTAGATCTTTTCCAAATATTATTTAATATAATCTTATTGACCACTGAAGCCTTTTAATCTATAACATAGGCATTTGTCGAATAGGAGGACCAGAAGTATCTGTTAATCCTTTCAGTAATGGTTTCATCTACTGTTTCCAATGAACATTAGTCCCCAAGTCCAGTTTCTATCTCCTTGCCTGGTTTTAATTTCAACTTATTCTTCCTCACCTAGTCCATTATCAAAGTTAGGCAACATTCAAGAATACCAGTTGCTTCCTAGGAGTTTGTTGATAAGGAGCAACAGAGATGGTTGGGTTGGGACACACCACTCCAAAATTTTGAATGATTTCTGCCAGTGAAAATCAGTGAAAGATGTTGAAGAATGTGGGGGATAAGATGGACCTTAAGGGATCAATAACCTAAGGGCTCATCCTTAGGTGTTCTGGCATGAAGGTAGTGTTTTTTCTAGGAAAAACAGAACACCACCTCCCATCCAGAAAATTTGTAGCACATGGAGGAGGAAGCTTGAGGTGAAGTGGTCAGACACTTCTCTGCTCAATAGCAATTGGCCTGACAATCGTACTACTGTATGTGACTGCCTTTCCATTCAGTCCATTGACTCAGTATCTGTTCTGCACTGGAATTCCAGCTTCTGCAACCACTTTCTCTCCCTACCCCCATTTTTTTTCAAGCAAGTCAGTCCACCAGTCAATCTAAAGCATGTGAAGTCCTGATGTTCACTAGCCCTGGTTTAACTCCCATAATTGAAAGTGTAATGGAAGGGACTCTGCTCCTGAGTTTTCCCTCCCCATGGCTACTGCTCTTAAAAGAAACCCTGGCACAGAATGTTCTTTTTAAAAGTTTGTTCCATTGTAGAATGTAACCTGATACAGATGTGGCTTCAGCATACAGCTCTTCAACATTTATTCAGCTGCATGAATGCTGAAGTCCATGAGATAGCAGCCAAGAGACTTAAAAAACCTTTTTACTCTTTGCTATCACCAAGTGGTTAATAGGTTGACCAGTCAACAGGTCAATAAACATTTTGGAGAATTTATATGGATGTTCCTCAAGAACACTTGTCCAGTGGCTGCATCTGAGCTGCACAGATCCAGCTGATTAATACCTTGGAGTAAAGAGAGTTGAATTCCTTGTGGCCATCTAGTGGTCATTGTATCAATCAACCAACAGTCTGGGGGGAATGGGGGGAGAATAGAAAAAAAATAATAGGATGGAGCACCCAGGTTTTATAAGCAATATCCTGGCACACATTCTGCACAGTGACTGATGATGGCTTTTCTCACAGTTGCTGATACTCAGATTTCATTGATTCAGCCAGTCACTGCCCTTATAGTGTAGCCTGAAGGAGCTATATGGACAGTGGCACATCTTCCAGATGTGTGTCAAGGCAGACTTGGGGGTAGCATAATTTATACAGACATGATGACTTTGCAATTGGAGGAAAGCATGGCAAAGCAGCTGCGTGGATGAACTTTAATTGAACAATAATCATCAAGCACAGCTTTCTAGAGCAGGGTTTCCCAAACTGTGAGGTGTACCTCCTTTAGGGAGGTGCAGACAGAGCCCAGGGGTGGTGCAGAGAACCTTTTAGTTGTACGTTGTTACAATAAATCCACCTTTCCCAAAGTTTCATTGTATTGTTTTTATTGTTCATTTGTGTTCATGTTGGTGTTTGGATTTTTAGGGGAGGTGTGTACATTAAGATTACACTAGAGGGAGGTGTGATGGCAAAAAGTTTAGCAACCCCTGTTCTAGAGTGATCCCAGAAGGAAGGACTGGGCCCAGAGTAAAGCAGTGTCTCCAAGACTCAATCCCATGAGGAGATCTAGAAGGATACCATGGGTAATGACATTAATTGCTATCAAAACTTTCAGAAGTACGAGCAGGGATGCACACCCAAGATTCAGTTTTTGGCACAGATCATACACCAATGCAACCAAATATGTTTCAGGATCATATTCTAGCTGGAAGCCCAATTGAAATGGATTGACATAAATGGTATCATTCAGTTGCTTCTGAAATTTCAAGACCATCCCCTTCTCAGTCACATTTCTGAGAAGTGGACATTTGAGACTACCTTATAATTGTATAGATATCCTACATCTTGGGAAGGTTTCTTTAGCAAAGGTATTACTGACTCCCTTAGACAAGTGGGAACACATCCCTACCACAAGAAACCATTGATCACCTTCCTCACCTGGGAGACTTGGACTCATCCTAGCTGATACACTCAGCCAGAAGGGGCAAGGGTTGAATAAGTAGGTGTAAGTCTTTATCTCTTTGTAAACTTTTTAGATCTACAAACCATAAGGAATCTAAAATAACAGGACAAGTGGTTGCCAAGGTTACATCTGATACAATTGTTTTCTAAGTGGAATTTTGATAAACATTTTGCTTCCAGATATTATCCCACTCGTGCCTCTACAATACCACAATTAACAAAAGGGCTGTTTATGTTTTACATAACTCAGTTATTATAAATGCTGCTCTGTTAAATGAATGGATTAATTTGGATATTAATTGCCTGATGTAAGTGTAAATTTGTTAATTAAATGTGTCAATTCAAATGACCTCCTTATTATGAGACTAGTGTTTCTTTGTTTATGTGATATTTTTAGCACAGATGGAGAATCATGATTTTTCACTGGAAGTAACTCCTAACTCAACTTTAGAAATGCCCTTATTCAACTTTTAATTTAAGAGTTTCGACAAATGGAAGTGCTTAAGGTCACAGTCTTCATCCTGGAAACCATGTGTGTGAAACTTGACCTCAATGTCTCCTCTCCCCACCCTTGACCCACGGTTGTGCTGACAGGTTGGTGTTATAGAGTTTTAACCATACAAGTCTATTTAAAACAGCAATAACATCTAAAAAACATTTGAATTGTGGCTCAGATTTAAGCTAGTAAGGAAAAAGATGCAAAATGTTAAGCTTGGCTGCTTCTATTTTATTCTACATTTCCTTTCACTGTATTTTTTTTAAGGTAGTTCTTCCACCTCATTTAACTTTCCTGCTTTGAGGGAGCGATATCATTAGAAGGGTGCATGATCCTGTTAGAATCAACGTGTGATGTCCTCTTTTCTTCAGTCAGTAGACTTTAGCACAGATTGGCATTCATGAGATCGAAAAATGCAGATAAATCCTTATTAAATCCTTCTCCCTCTTTTTATTTTCTATTCAAAACACTGCACAAGCTGTCCTCTTGTAACTGCTATGAGCCCCGTAATGCTACATTGCAGATCTGGGTCGACTAATGTCCAACTGATTATGCTGATGAAGCTTTAATTGTTCATTGCTCTTGCATCTTAATGAGCTTGCATGCACAGTGCCATCCATTTAACTGAGATGCTGAATGGAGATGTCTGTATGTGCACATTTAACAACATGCATTTCAGCCTTGTTAATAAAGCCAATCTGTTCACGAGTTAATCTTGCATTCACCAAGTACAAAGAATGCCTGGTTGATAATGACAGGATGTATGCATGGATGCACAGAGAGAGAGAGAGAGAGAGAAGAAATCCTAAGAGGAGTTGCGGTTTGGTTTGGTTTGGTTTGGTTTGGTTTGGTTTGGTTTGGTTTGGTTTGGTTTGGTTTGGTTTGGTTTGGTTTGGTTTGGTTTGTGCAAATTAGACCAGCTGCATTGTTGCTGTTGTCCTGATTTTATAAGGCAATGTCTTATGCCACTGTTTTCTAGCAGTGGTTTTTGCTTACAGTTCTGATGCAGAGAAGCTAATTAACATAGTATTTCAGGACTCTTCCTAGGGAGAAATGGGGCATACATTGTCACAGACTTTGAAAGTTTAGGGGCTCACAACGACACTGACTGTTGTGCATTTATTGAACCATTATAAAGGTACCATCTATTCTGATATTGTTGATTACAGATGTAAAATAATCTTCTGTTTAAAAATAGTGGCCCCTTAGATGATGTTTAAATGAGCCTCCAAGGTCCACAGTGTTTGGCAGGGCCTAATTTGGTAGGGTTTTTTGCAGGAGGCATAGGGCAAAATGTCTGGGGAGACTGGCACATGCTTAACATACCTGTTCTGCTTTGAAATAATAAAAAAGCCTATGGAAATGGATGACTTTTCTGCCAAATGATTATGTTATTCTGACATCTGAATAACATAAAACAAAATGGAAGGACCATTAGTAGTCCTTCAGTGTACCTGACTGAGGTAAAGCCATAGGAATTCCATCCAAGCTTTGAAAGGATTCTGGTGGATTTCACAGCAACAGAGTATCCCACTTTCCCCACCACAGTCCTTTCTTCACTAACTGAGGCAGAAATAGGGGGACGCTTAGGGGATTATGTCTTAGTGTATTGTAGAACAAAAGGGCCTGATCTGATTCCCTGGGAATTATCTGGATGAGAATTTACCTGTTGGATGGTGTGGCTTGGAAGAAAATGCTTTACACTTGCACCTTTCAGTGCATCTTTCTATGTGAATTTTTATATGGATTTTAAAATGGAAACTGGATCAGTGTGAAAATGGGGAGAACAAACTATAAAATTTTAGATCGCTCGGCTGAATTTATATTTATCTTTAATTTTTCGTTATTGTTTTTATTGTTTATATCATGATTGTTTTTATTGTTGTTAGCCACTCAGAGTCACTAGTTTGAGATGGGCGGCAATATAAATTGAATAAATAAATAAACCCAAGCAAATGTGCCACTGACAAATTCATATACCTCTCCACAGTTGTGTGGGCTGTGAATGCTTGCACTGAAATCAGTAGATTTTGTCCAGACTTTGCTCAGCAATGATTATATCAAAGCTCAGATTTAAAGGGTGTGCTATTTTTAACAAGTGGCATAAAGCAGCATCTGTTCTTTTTTCCTGATCAAGGGTAAGCATGGAGGATCTAGTCTGGACTGGCCCTTAATATGAATGGCAGTGGTATTTTAACACACAGCATATCACTGTGGTTCTAGTCTGGAGCCTCCTATATGTTCAGTTCGCTCCTCCTCCTTGGCAGTGGCATACAAATGACGGTAATGGAGGACCTACCCCATACAGAGGAACCACAGCGATGACGAAAGGGGACAGCTCCCCAGCTCCAGTTAACTCCTTTGCACTTGCTTTTGGGCAAGAAAAAGAGCCGATGTCAAATATTTACGTTAATGTGAAAATTAGCTGTTGAAGCAGTTTTAATTCTTTCCGCTTCATTTTTTCCCAACTTCTTGTTCCTCTCAGATTACAAGCAATGGTCTCTTTCCAGTCTTACTGACAATGTTGGAGGCATTGCTTAGCTTGCGTGTCCAGATACATTGCCAGGGACTTGCACACCAGAGAATCTGTACCTCAGCCTTACACTCTCTCTTTCCGTCCCCTGCATCAGTTGCATGGTCTATCAGCACGCAGGCACAGCAGCTTGGAACACTGTGCAGTTTTGACCTCATTCGCTATTTCAAATTCCCCAAACTATGAAACTTGTGTGTGGATATGAACCAATAATACAGAATCCCTTTTGTCTGATACTTTGCTCACACTTTTAAAACAAATCACATTAGGGTTGCAATAGAACAAGAAACCCTTTACCATTGAAATTACTTCTTGGAGAGATCATAATGCTTTGTTAATGGCCTTGACTCTCTGCAGTATAAACAATTTGCTCTTTCTGTTCTTCCACTACTCCTCATTCTGAATATCCAGCAGTGGAGTCCCTAGTGCTCTCTGAGCTTAGTTGTTTGCTTGAAGACGTTTCATTACCCAGCTAGGTAACATCATCAGTGCTGGTGAGTATGGGGTTTGCTCCCTGTTTATAGACAGTAGCTTGCCCTGCCAGTGCTGGTGGGGATGTGGTTTTCTCCTTGGTAGTTCCTTGATGAGGGTATTGTTTTCTGCTTGATTGTTTGTCTGGTGTTAATCTCTGCTTATCTGGATGTAGGCTGCTTGAGAGGATGTGTTCTGGTCTTTTTGTTTCCTTCTTAGCTTTCTTATTGTCTCTTTGAATGGTTTGTAAATGTGATTTATCTCACAGTCTATTGATGGCTGATGTTGTCTGAATGCCAGGCTTCCAGGAATTCTCTGGCGTTTTTGGATTTGGCTTGGTTCAGGATGCTCAGTTTCCCAGCTGAAACTATGGTTGAGTCTGTCCATATGTTGTGAGATTAAGGAGTTTTCATCATGTCTTCTGACTGCCAGCTGGTGTTCGTGGATGCGCTCTGCTAGTCTTCTGCCTGTCTGTCCTACATAGTGGCTGTTACAGTCCTTACGCTGTAGGTTGTAAATAACTCCTGTTTTTTCTTCTTCAGCTACTGGGTCTTTTGGGTTACTTAAGATGTTTTGATGAGTTTTAGTTGGTTTATGTGCTATGGTGATGTCATGCGGTTGTAACAGTCTGTTGGTGGTTTCTGAGATGTTTCTGATGTATGGCAGTGTTACCTTTTCATAGCTTCTGTTGGTTGGGTTGTAGTGGGTTGAGTGGTCAGGCACTTAAAATTGCGTGGGTATCCATTTTGTTGGAAGATGTTGTATAAGTGATCTGTTTCCTTTTTCTGGTGTTCTGGGTTGCAGCAGCCAACACCCAGATAAGCAGGAATTAACACCAGACCACCAATCAAGCAGAAAACAATACCCTAATCAAGGAACTACCAAGGAGAAAACCACATCCCCACCAACACTGGCAGGGTAAGCTATGGTATGTAAACAGGGAGCAAACCCCACACTCACCAGCACTGATGATGTTACCTAGTTGGGTAATGAATTGTCTGCAAGCAAACAACCAAGCTCAGAGAGCACCAAGGAGTCCACAGTTCAACCCTGAGCTAGAGATATTCTCTTCTGTTGATATCCAACAGTATTGCAAAATCCTTGCATATTTACAGGGAGCAATGATTTTCTTTCCACCCTTATATTTTTATACTCAGAAGCATAATTGACAGCTATCAACCAATTTGTGGTGGATTTGATCATAATTAGCAATTTGCTTTGTAGCAATGTTCTTAGACATTGCTAATAACTGCAGCCCAAATTGTCAAACTATTGCTTCCATTAATTCCATGTTTACTTTTTATTTAAGGAAATTACTTCAATTTAGTTAGTTAGACAAACATATGTTGCTGTTGGCCTTTGTTTCTGTTTCTTTTTCTTTTCTCTACTTTTTTTTCACCTGCACCTGAACCTTTCTGCACTATTTAGTGGGAATCTGTTGCTTGCCATGGTAATTTGTTGCCTAGGGAGTATGTAACCAATATACAATTCCCAATTTAATTATCATTTGTATGTCATTTTACAAACAGCCCTACTACTTGGAATCATTTGTAATGATTTTAGCAAACAATAGTAAGAACAATTAAATAGTTTCTTGCATGAAACTTTTCTCCTTCTTTAATGATGTCTTGTAAAGAATGATACACAAAAACTCATGTTATAATACATTTCTTAATTATCTGGCCAATAGTGTTCATTTTTCTTCCTCCCTCCCTCTGATTTTTTATCCATGTATACTGGAAGAGTGATGAAGCAAATAAGATTTCCAATATTCTTTGTCATTATGCCACTCTGAGACATCATAATGAGGGTGCCCTTTTTCTTTTAAAAATCTGTGTCATCTACAAATAAATGATAATAATAAGGCATAATTATCAGGGAATAAGCAATGTCTTGCTTATACAGGATTATTGTCCATTTTCACCAGTGTCTGGAATCAAGTATATTTAACTATCAACTACATTTCCTTTTCCATCTGGATATCCACCACTTGTATAAGTATTGCTGCATTCTTTTCTGTAAGATTGAGCAACTCAATCTTTAATATTAAATGAAGGGAAGGGAAGGGAAGGGACCTTGGTTCCAACTTTAAGGAATTTTCTCTGGTTTTTCAACAAAACAGATCACACCAAGATGACACAAAACAAACGTAGAAAAAATCATAGGTCTTCCTTTATTAACAAAAGGGGATCAAATGTTATTCATGCTTAATAAATTAGGAGGCTCACAGGGAAAACAATACCTGTTCATGTACAATGGGTATGGTTCTAATCCTATTTTGAAGATTATTCTCCTGTGCTTCTGCTAGTTGGCTGAATACTGTATAAATTCCTCTGTGAGCAAGCTGAATACCATTTTTCAGCCATAAAATAACAACTGCTAGTTCTTTCTACATATACCCATTTATTTCAAATGACTGGGGTTCATAGAGTAAATAAGAAAGTCCAATATAGGAATTACAGCACATCCTGTGATTCAGTAACATCTTAATGCATAACTATTCTGAAATATTTGCCTGAGACAGGCAATGTGTAGCAAATGGCTTCCAAAGTTGAACAGTAGTATTAGTGTGCCGTACAAAAGAGATCCAAGCCTGCTCAGGGGGTTGTGCAACAGTCTTCTAGGAATCCGCAGCTCTACCAGTTGCCACTGAAGCTGACCCCTCTGATCTTCTGAATATGTGAGGATCACCATTGGGACTGACAGAAACTTTCTATGACTTGCCAGGGTGAGGGTTCAGTAAAACCAACGCATAATGTGCTCTCCTGATCCTCTGCAAGAAAGTCTCTTTGAGGATGTCTGGAAGCAGAGGATTGCCAACTACTAATCCAAGCCAAAATAAAAGATAGAAGTGAAGGGAAATGAGAGTCACCTTAAAAGCAAAGGTGTCATGTTCACATTCTAATGTCTGGTTAACATTGTAACATTTCACATGTCATTCTCTGTTCCGTATCTCTTCACCCGGGGTTTTTCCATTCTGTTGCCCTCCCTTGTTTTGAGGGCTTGGAATGCATGTTTGGGTTTGCGCTCCTGTTCAAGGTTACTTTCCCAGGCGCATCTAACGGCATTCAGCACCTGGGAGGGGGAGCGTCCTGACGGGCGACCGGGCGGGACCTGCCCACAAGCAAGGCTTTTAAGTTTGTATTTGGCGCGCTTTTGCTCATTCTCAGCTTTCTCTGTATTTGCATACTATTCCTTTAATAAATCAGTTATCTTTAAGCCCGAGCTTGTGAGACTGAGTATTTGGGTTTAGGCAATCCTTACATAAAGCTGAGAATCATTTTTTTCATTTTCCGCTGGCCCCATCCAATCCTTGGATAAGAGGGAACGCTAGCGATGATAGAACCTCAACTTCGCGTAAGTGAGGGAGGCGAAGAAGAGCGGGAGGTGGTCAAAAGCCGGCCCGCGCTAACCTCGAGAGCGCAAAGAGCAGCACGTCGGGAGTTGCGAGATACCCAATTGGACGAGCTGTTGACATCCATACAGGAGAGTCTCAGGAGTGAACAGAGATCTGTTATGGAAAGAACCACGGGGAGGGGGTCTCCCCAATTGGCCTGGGAGCACGAAGTCCCTCTGTCACCGAAGGTGGTGATAACCAACCAACCCCCGGAGGAACCGGTCACTCCGGCCCGTATGAGGGCATTGGAAGATAAAATGGATTTAATAGTGACGATCCTCAAGGATCTACCCAGAGAGGATCAGCCCAGAGAGGCAGAGCCCACCCCGGAGGATTGGGAGGAAGAGCCGTCACAGTACCCCAGGCACAGCACCCTGTCCACCCGGGGGAGAAGTAAGACTCGATCAGCCCATCAAAGGGGAGAGCGAGAGGCAAGACCTCCTAGGGATCGACCACTTGTGGGGGCTCGGCGCACGCTGTCATTCGCGGCACCGCCACAGCCAGCTGAGCCGGCAAGAACCTTCCCACCATTTGGAGTGAAGTTTGATGGGGATCCCGCAACGCTCTCCTTCTTTATTACGAATGCCAAGCATTATATGGAAGATTGGGGTCGGAACTTTCGGTCTGAACACGGCAAGGTCAATTTCATTGCCAACAAGCTGAGAGGAAGGGCAGCGGATTGGTATGTGCAACTATGCCAAGCTGAGGCAACCGAGTTAGAGGACTTCGATGAATTTTTGTGGGCACTTAAAGAGCATTTCGAAGACCCCCTAGCTCAAGAAACGGCTAAAAATGACCTGCGGAAACTTTACCAAGGGTCCCTCTCAGTTGCCAAATATGCGTTGGAGTTTAAAGCTTTGGCAGGAAAAGTGGAAGACTGGTCTGAGCCAACAATCATCGAATTGTTCAAGCAGGGGCTTGAACCCGAAATCCTTCGATGGGCTCTGGGCAGAGATGATCCCAAAACGCTATATGGGTGGATCCAGTTGGCGGGAAGCGCAGAAAATGCCCTACGAACCTATGCCCATACCAAAGAGCTTAGACAAACACGTCTCGCTAGAGGAGCGCGCGCATCTGGACTTGCCAGCCGCCCCAAACCGAAAACCTGGGAAGAAGAGAGGGAGCAACGGTTCTCCAAGGGTCAGTGCCTCCGATGTGGGAAAGAAGGGCATCGAGCCACGTCGTGCCCGAGACGCCGTCCAGAGGAACGACAGACGAAACCCGCGATAAAGACGCCTGCTCCTGCTCCACCGCGAAAACTGAAGGCAGCCCTCGCGGAACTGGACCCCCCCGACCTACCCTTCGGAGAAGAGGAGGAAGAGTTGCAATTCGAGCAGCCGGCGGGAAAAGCCTACCACCTGCCCTGAAGGGCGCCCTAGGGCAGGTGGAAGAAACCGGGCGTAACCATGATTCGGTGAGTGGAAACTTTCCCACACTGACTGTTAAACTTAAGCTGGGCTCACAAACCAAAACCGTGGAAGTGTGGGCCATGCTAGACTCGGGTTGCTCCCGTTCTCTAATGCACCCTGATGTCGTAGCGGCTCTAGAACTGCCCACGTTCCCTTTGCCAAGACCCATGATTTTCACCCAGTTGGATGGAACTATGGCGGGAGGGAAAGCAGTTAATCTTTCCACGGGACTGGTCGCCTTGCAGATGGGCTCCCATCAGGAAAAGCTGCCATTTGTGGTAGCTCCAGTGGGGGGTCCTCTGGTGATTTTGGGGATGCCTTGGTTTGTGCAACAAAACCCTTTCATCAACTGGCTGCATAGAACTGTGACGTTTGCGGATGGATTTTACAAAGTACCCGAAAAGGACCTATTGGAGGACATGGAGGGTGGAGGGGTAGCGTATACCACTGTACAAACGCTTCAACCTCTTGAGGGGCTACCCAATCAGTACCAAGATTTTGCTGAAGTATTTGGGGAAAAGGAAGCAGATCGCTTGCCACCCCACCGAAAAACGGACTGTGCCATTGAGTTTTTACCAAATGTAAAATTGCCTCACCCAAAAATATACCCCATGTCTCCCAAAGAGCTTACCACGCTAAGGGAGTTCATTGACAAAAATCTGGCTAGGGGTTTCATTGAGCCTGCTAATTCCCCGGTAGGAGCGCCTGTCCTATTCAGGCCAAAAAAGGATGGGTCATTAAGGCTTTGTACCGATTTCCGCGGGCTCAATGCGGTCTCAATATTAAATAAAAATCCCTTGCCCCTGATCAAAGATATGTTATCACATCTGGCCAGAGGTAAAATCTTCTCAAAACTGGATTTGAGAGAAGCTTACTTTCGCATTCGCATAAGAGAGGGGGATGAGTGGAAAACAGCGTTCAACTGTCCTCTTGGGGCTTTCCAATATAAAGTTTTACCATTCGGTTTATCTGGGGCGCCCGGGGTTTTTATGCAGTTAATCAATGAGGTCTTGCATGACCACCTATTTAAGGGGGTACTAGTCTATTTGGATGATGTATTGATTTATACAGAAACCATGTCAGAACATATCCACTTGGTGCGTCAGGTACTGGCTAAATTGGAAAAAGCAGAGTTGTACGCAAAACTGTCAAAATGTGCGTTTCATCAGTCACAAATTGATTACCTAGGCTACCGAATTTCAGCTCAGGGCATTGAAATGGACCCTGCAAAAGTAGAAGCTATTGTAGCATGGGAGCCTCCGCGTACCAGGAGACAATTACAAAGTTTCCTTGGATTCTCTAATTTCTATCGGGCGTTCGCCCAAAATTTTGCAGAAATCGCCCTCCCCCTTACTGAACTGTTAAAAACCAAAGGACAGGGGGATACGCGACGTTCAAAGAACCCAGGCGCGCTCCTTAAATGGACTCCAGCCTGTCAGCAAGCGTTCCAAACGCTCAAACAACTTTTTATCACAGAACCAATTTTACAGCATCCAAACCCCTCTCAACCCTTCGTTGTACAAGTCGATGCTTCTGATTTTTCCATAGGCGCAATTTTGTTACAATCTGACCAATCTGGCGCTTTAAAACCCTGTGCCTACCTCTCTCGCAAATTCACTGAAACAGAGAGACGTTGGCACGTTTGGGAAAAGGAGGCTTTTGCTGTAAAAACAGCTTTAGAGACGTGGCGACACCTATTGGAAGGTACTTCCAACCCTTTTGAAGTCTGGACTGACCATAAAAACCTGGAAGCTCTAAGCACCAGCCGAAAGCTCAGTCCAAAACAGCTGCGCTGGGCTGAGTTCTTCAGCCGCTTTGACTTCACGCTTAAATTTATACCAGGCAAGAAAAACTTTTTGGCTGATGCACTCTCGCGCAGACCCCAGGATGATGGCCCAGGGCCAACGGTCCAAGGCACCGTCTGGACCGACAAACAATTAAGTCTGGCAGCCGTGACTCGCAGCCAGACTCGAGCACACTCGACTCCGCCTCCGGCCGCTCCGCCTTCCAGCAGCTCACCTCCCTTGTCAATTCCCTCCGATTTGCAACAACAGTTGCTCTCCCACCTAAAAACGGATACTTGGTTGCAAGTCAACAGACACATGTTAACTTTCACCGATGATCTTGCCTGGCGCAACGATCGTCTCTATGTACCCGCAGCTATGCGAAAAACCATACTCCAGCGCTGCCACGATGACAAGCTAGCTGGGCATTTCGGCTACGTGAAAACTTTGCACCTCGTTCGCCGGCAATTCTGGTGGCCAACTTTACTCAAAGACTTAAAAGAATATGTCACTGCGTGCCCTATATGTGCAGCGATAAAGCGCAAACCGGGCAAACCCCAGGGTCTCCTTCAACCCGTAGCCACTCCATCGGTCCCTTGGCAGGATATCTCCATGGATTTTATCGTTGATCTACCCCCTAGTCAACGCAAAACTGTCATTTGGGTCGTCAAAGACTTTTTCTCCAAACAAGCCCACTTTATCCCATGCGCTTCTATCCCTACCGCGCAACAGCTGGCACGCCTCTTCCTCATCCACGTGTACCGTCTCCACGGTATCCCCGCCCGTTTGGTGAGTGACAGAGGCACACAATTTACGTCACAATTTTGGCGCGCATTTTTGAAACTTTTGGGTACGAAACAATCACTTTCTACTGCTTGGCATCCAGAAACGGACGGATCTACAGAGGCTGTTAATTCTACCTTAGAGCAATACCTCAGAGCTTTTGTTAACTACCAGCAAGACAACTGGGTCGATCTACTCCCATTTGCTGAGGTCGCTTACAACAATTCCATTCATCAAACCACTGGTCAAGTTCCTTTTAAAACAGTTTTTGGACGCGAATTTGTTCCCATTCCTGAACTTCCTCATCCTCAACCGCTCCCAGCCACCCTCGCTGGCTGGGCGGACTCTCTCAAAGACTCATGGTCTAATATTCTACTTGCCCTCCAACATGCCCAAGCTGCCTATAAACGCCATGCTGATGCAAAGCGTTCCCCAGAACCATCCTTTGCAGTCGGGGATAAAGTCTACTTATCAACTAAGTTTATCAAGTCCCCACAACCCTCTAAGAAACTTGGTCCTAAATTTGTCGGTCCTTTTTCAATTATTGCTCAGCTCAACCCTGTTACGTTTAAACTCGATTTACCTCACAACCTTAAACGTTTACATCCTGTTTTCCATTGCAGCTTACTCAAACCCTGCCTGTCATCGGACCGTTGGCACCCACAACCCACTCCTCCACCTCCCCTCATGATCGACAACCAGCAACACTTCGAGGTGGCATCTATTCTCGATTCCAGACGCCAGCGCTCTACTTCAAAAGGGCAGCTCCGAAGTTGCAAGGTTATTTCAGTGATGTCTGGCGCATTCCCTGAGCTGCTGTCTAAAATGTCCCAAAGCTATAAAAGTGGGCAGGAGAATAGATGCCTTTAGACTTGCTAACAGGACCCCTTTGATTTGCTCTTCGCTATGAGAGACTCTTGGATTTGTAAGGAAAAGGAAAAGAAAGGCAGATGGACGATATTTCAGAGAAAGACGAATAAGGAAAAAACGGTTGCTAAAGGAGAAAGGCTAAGAAGTCTAGCAACAGAGGGGGAAAAAAGTAGGAGGAGGCAACATTCATGAGTGGAGCTACACTGGTAGAAATTAATGGTATTGAGGAAAGAAGTAAAAAAAAAAATCCAGACTGCAGCTTCTTTTCTTCATTGGAGGCAGAGGGTCGGTTCAGTCTACAGAAATAGCCCCTTCTTTCAAAACCAAATCATTTCATTTCATGTTGGCAATATGAGGAAGGCTTGTGGTTATTAAATTTCTGTCCTTTCTTCTGTGCATGGAATTCAAGGCAGCAGATATTCATATTCCCCAGAAGTCTCCCCTGCAAGAATTAACCATTTCTAGCCCTTCTTCTTCAAGGTTGCTACATCACATGCTTCCCCAAGTGTAAAGTATAAAATATTCCTCCCCAAGAATGTGATCATAGTCAGATACAAACTCTGGAACTGAAGAGAGGGAACATGGGAAACTCCTAATGAACTGTAATTCTGTGCCTTTGCATCTTTCTATGGATTTTGATATGTTCATAATTATATTCTTATAAAGCAACAAATGTAACTTACTGATCTTTATTTCAGCCTGATAACTAAGACCCAAATGTTCTTTCCTGACTTCTTTTCTTCCTTCTTGACTCTTGAGTTGCAGTCTAGGTGGACCATTTATCAGAAGAATAGAAAGTGTATTCCAGATTCTACCCTTTGTGCTGCATATTAGAAAATACCATCCCATGTTAATGATTAGGCTATGTTTATTAGGTATAACAGCATTTTTTGTTTAACTGGATTGACAGTAATGCCAGTTCTGAACATTTTTGTTAAGAAAGTAATTTATTTGCTTGAAGTAAATTTGGTGTAATTTGGCCTAGGTGTTTTTGTCCTTGGCACTAATTCTAAATAGAGTCCCCCAAAAGATAATTGTTAGAGTGTTCCATTTAAAATGGGTCAGGATAGGACTAAAGCAAATTCTATTGAACTTCAGCAAGCATTGGCCACATGCTGCCACCACCACTGTTGTAGCATTTGATTCTATTTAAGGGTTGATCCTCTTTGTCCTAGGGTACTTTTCACTCAGTGAAGCTTGACTTTTTATTTGTGTTTTTATTATTTGCAGAGTTGTCCCTGCACAGTAATATGTATCCAGATAAATGTGATGCAGGGTGCAAAGGAACTGTGTTCTAGGACAACAGTTCAGGCCAGTTGCTTTCACCCTGAAATTCCCAATGAAGCACATGTGGGTTCCACCATATTGTAATGACTGCCTATTCAAAATCACTGTCAGACTCACACGAGGCTTCTATGGATATCTGATTTAATAATGAATAGTATGCCGGATCACAAGCAAAGCTGAAAATAGTAAAAGCGCGGGATTTCTCCCAGTAAAAATCCAAGCAGTTCCCAGTCCCTCCCCCCAGAGTCAGTATAATTCCATGCCCTTCAGGTTCCCCTAACAGTTCCTGCTGGTCCTCGGGAAATGTCCTTGACCGGTCAAGATAACCCAAACATGCATTCTTCACTCCTCGCATCGCAGCCTGGTACAAGGAACAGGAGCAGCCCCCTCCCATACAGCAACCTGTGTCAGCACCAGCATGGCATGGGAACATGTTACGATGTTTTCCAGGAACATTGGAACAGGAACCATGACACACATACATTTCCATCCTGAGGTGTGCAGGATGTAACTTTTTCCTTAGGATATGAACAGAACAATATATTTCATTCATTTCTGTTGGAGAAAATGCCTGTTGCTCTTAATAATAACTGGAGGAGGTCGACAACTATTTTCCTATGGTAGACCCTTGGCACAAGATCTTTGGTGGGGGTGGTCTCCTTTCCTGCCCCTCTAACTCAAATATATGGAAACTGAAAAATATATGCTTAGTTTCTCTTCTTGTCCCTTCCTTTTTCCATCTCTTTTCTCTCTTCTCACACATGTGTACACACACACACAAGCATTTCTGTTTGTTCTCTTTGTTTTGTTGCTGTTCTTCCTTCTTTATGTAAGTGAAAACACATTCAGGAAGAGAGCCAGTCCCATCATTTAATGACTAATCATAGCCTCTGTGTGATCCATTTTGGAATTATAGTCATGACATTTAAAAAAAAAATACTATCCAACTACATGATATTGGAAGGGCAAAAATGAGCAAGAGATATATGTTGACAGAGTGTTCAGTAGCAAAGGAGGAGGGTTGGGATAACAGCTGTGAAAACTGAAAGACACCGCAATATGCCACAAATTCTGTCACCTCCCAGTTCTTTTAGCAGATTGCACGCACATGCATGCACTTCTAAAAACGAAAAGTCTTTAAAAATAAGCTTAATCATGTTTTAATTATTTTGGCAATTTGTTGAAGTCAGGAAAGAAATTTGATTAATTTTCTTTTCCAGAGCCTAATTCAGTTGAAATTGCTAGCTTAACAAACCTCTCTTTCAGTATTTTAAAAACTAAACAAATGGTTTGCCTTTTGTTTAAAAATGGTTTAAACTAGCCGCAACAAAACTCTGTGGCTGGATTCAAGATGATTCAATTTGACTCAAGGTTTTAGTGTTCTTATTAGAATATCAGCATTTTCTTTTGTTCAGTCTTGAGTTCTGGGAATCATCAAACTGGATTCCTATTTATCTTTCTATCCCACTCCTGATTGCTCTCCACCCTTTTCATTTGATTGGATTCCTATTTATTTATTTGATGGATGGATGGATGGATTGTTCTTCTGCCTTTTCTCCAGGAGTCCAGGACAGCAAATGTAACACTCCTTGCTTGATTCCCCACAGCAGAGGTGGGGCTCAGACAGTAAGTGACTCAGAACCGAACAGAGGCCTCCCATGACTGAAAGTAGACCTGAACCTGAGTTAAAGTCTAAAAACATAACACAACACCACATATGCGGAATTGATACCCTCAGATTTGAAAAGAACAGAATCTGAGAGAATCTGGAACTGTATCTAGATGTTTCCCATTCCAGTACCATGGGGAGAATTGGAAAGGAGGGAGGAAAGAGCAGGATCATGGGTTCTCAGTTGTGCAGAAAGTGTAGAATAAGCTCCCCACTTTAGACTTTTTCCTCTATCACAAGGAAGGTACTGGAAGGGCCAGCCCAGCAAGCAAAAAGAAAAAAAAATGTTGTCTTCTTCATGCATGATGGATGAATGCCCAGATACAGCATAGCTAATTATAATAAGTAAATTAACCATTGTTTGTGTTTTGTTTTCATTCCATTTGCACATAGGAGCACATAATTCTTGAACCAGTGAGGGTTCTGTGGCAACCTTTCTTATATTTTATTTGTTTGTTTGTTTGTTTGTTATTCAAATTTTGCTACCACCCATCTCCCCCAAAAGAGGGACTCTGGGCAGTTTACAATAAAATTAAAACTATAATAATAAACAATTAAGATCCTATATCAAAAGGTGTTGTCTAAAGCACAACTGATCTAGAATGAAGGATCCAGTTCATGACAGGTCATGACTACTTTGGAAGCCCACCACCACCACCACCACCACCAAGCACTTCCACAGAAATTGCATGTGACCTGCTGAGCAGTTGACTCAGGCATTTGTTCAAGAGATCCCTTGGTAATGAACAGAGCCAAGAGCTCAGTGTTCTGCCTTTGCTTTTATATTTTTGGAGCCTCTTTCAGCAGCAGTGATTGAAATGGCCAAATGCCAACTAAACTTGCTCAATTTCAGAGCACAGTGACAGTTGCCAAAAGATGAACTATACATTAATTAGCTTGCTGCTAGTAGTATGCAAATACAGTGCAGAACTCGTTAGGGAATAGTATTTTCTGGAAATAGTTTTTCTGGAAAAGTCATGAGATAAAGTCCAATACTCATGTGGGGCAAAAGAGGGAAAGTTACCCAAAATTAAACCATGACCTCAAACTTCAAAAATATTCCATCATATACTTGCATGGCATTGTGATATTCAGACACCGATCAATAATGGATCTACCATTTTTCTCTTCATCCTTTCAACCGTCTTTTTGTAATGTAATTTCTGTCCACTTAGTCTTCCAATAGACCAGTATTATTATCCCCATGTTGAAAATAGGGAAGGGGAGGTTGTCCCATTTGGAATGATTTAGTGACAGTTGAGGTTTTTAAAAAATGAGATTTAAGGATTTAAGGGTTTCTCTCCTATGATTACTTTTAATAGGTTATCTTAGTGAACACTAGGAAGCATTTGGTGGACTGAAACTATGTGAAAAATAGTTTAATTTTAATTTATTTAATTTACTAAAAAAAATGGGCAGTGTCATTTTTCAAAGCCAATATTTGTAGCTCAGGGTTGAAGTCATGTGTCATTTTTGTTTACTGTTTTGTTTACTGTTCTTATGGACCAGCAGATATGAAACAATAATAAGGAAAATAAATAAATGCCCAAATGCATAACACATAAAAGGATACCCATATCATTACATTATCCATTATAGACTGACTTCCAAAAAATATTAAAATCTAAAACAATTCTCAAGATTCCATATCTTACTACGGTAAGATTAGTAGGGATTACTACTGATCCCATTAGTAGGGATTACATACTGATACAGTATGCTTCTGATACAGATCATACAAAACAGATAATTAGTAGATCAAAAGGTACATCCAGTAAAGTAATTGTTGTCCTATGGAATTGGCAGCAATGCAAAATTTAGCTACCGTTAGTAAGATGTTAGGAGATATTGTTACAGATATAAAAAGATACACTCAGCCTCGCCCCCCTCACCTTAAAGAGTATTCTTAATAATAGGGGAAATGAAAAATTGTATTTCTTTATATAGAAAACAGTGTAGCAAGAAATATTCCAAAATTCTAGCTCCATTGGTATCAAAAGGGCATAATTGTAAACCACCCAGAGTCCCCCATTGGGGGAGATGGGCGGTGATATAAATTTAATAAATAAATAAATAAATAAATAATCAGTGGCTGTATAGTATTTTTATATACCTATTTTTAGCACCAGAAGCACTAGAAGTATTAGCACTTAGAGCTTTTTTCACTAAGATATGGTCTTAATCAGACTAGAGCTTAGAATTAAATACATTCTTCAAAAATTTCTCCTGGTTTCATTGATAATTCTGCTAAGGTTCAATCACTATTCAATACCATGAAAATAATTTCTGTCTGGTTCTCAGCCTTTGATCTAAGATGGCGTGTTGAATACAGACAGTGGGTTCCTCAACAATACCAATTATTTTTAACCCTCATACAAATCTGTATTTGTTTTATATTGTATATCATTTTCCCTAGCATCCAGATTTGGTTTTCATCTAGGGGTAAACTAAGAACATAGTTGCACAGTTCTATATTTTATGTTCAACTTTTCCCAAGATGCCTTTTTAACACTTCTTATAAATATTTTTTGTACAAATTTTCTATTATGCAGGCTTTTGGAGATGTGGCTTTCCATTAAAAAAAAATCTCTTCTCAGTCTTGGGTCCTCTACCAGAGGCCTGGGAGTTTGAGGGTTCTGCGCAGTATCTTAGCTGTTCCTAGCACTGCACTCTTCTGGACAGAGAGCTCTGATGTTGCTCCTGGGATCTGTTGGAGCCACTCTCCCAGCTTAGGAGTCACAGCCCCAAGTGCTCCAACCACCACTGGGACCACTTTGGCCTTCACTTTCCACATCCTCTCTAGTTCCTCCTTCAGGCCCTGGTACTTCTCCAGCTTCTCATACTCCTTCTTCCTGATGTTGCTGTCACTTGGCACTGCTACATCTGTCACCATCACTGTCTTCTGGTCCTTGTCTACTACCACGATGTCTAGTTGATTGGCCAGTACCTGCCTGTCCATCTGGATCTGGAAATCCCACAGGATCTTAGCCCTGTTATTCTCCACAACCTTCTGTGGAATCTCCCATCTGGACTTGGGAGGGTCTAGCCCATACACTGTGCAGATGTTCCAGCTGCAATGCCAGCTACTTGGTTGTGCTGTTCAGCATATGCTGTTCCTGCCTGCATCTTACATCTTACCCCTGCCACTATGTGTTGGACTGTCTCTGAGGCCTCTCTGCACAGTCTGCACCTTGGGTCCTGTCTAGTGTGGTAGATCCCTGCTATCCTTGTGCTGCCATGATCAGTGCCTCAGTACTGTCTTGTAGTCCCATCCCTTTCCATATAGAATATATCTATAGAGAGAGATGAGAGAGAGAGAGAGAATCTATCTATCTAGCCTTCCTTTCAGGAGCTCAGAGTGCTGTTTATCAGTGACTCTCTTCCATTTTTCCTCTGAGCTGAGAAAGAGTGGTTGGACTAAAGTTCCTCAGGAAGTTTTATGGCTGAGAGTGGACTTGAATATGGATCTCCATGGTGCCAAGTCAACACCTTAATCATTATACTGATATTTAATTGATTATGTGCCATGAAGTCAGTGTCAACTCTTAATGACCACATAGATAGATTTTCTCCATGATGATCTCTTCTTTCAGGTCTTCCAGCAGCATTAGAGCCTTCTTTAGGGAGCTCGGTCTTCACATCATCTGTCCAGAGTAGGATAATTTGAGGCTGGTCATTTGTGCCTCAAGTGAGAACTTGGGGTTAATTTGTTTGATGATCCATTGGTTTGTTTTCCTGGCTGTCCATGGTATTCTCAGAAGTCTTCTGCAATGCCAAAGTTTAAAAGCATCAGCAGGATACTTTTGTATCCTGCTTCTTCAAAGTCCATTATGCTTATATAACACTTAATAATATATTTATATAAAACTTATAAATATATGTTAAGTTTTTGAGCCAAGAATGAGAGATATTAATAGACTCCATGTATTGTTGCTGTACATATCATGCTAGGGTCTGTATCAATTTGTTGCACCATTTCACTCTGAGAGAAATCCATGGCAGATTTTTTTTCTTTTCCATTTTTCTAGATGGTGCATTCATACCAATATAACATCTAGGGATGTGAATGAGTGCCTTGTTTAGCACATTTAAATCACTGTAATAGTTCACTTCCTCAGTGGAAGAAGTTGCTTCTACGAGAGGGAAAGAACCTTTGGATCCAACCCAGTCTGTCTAACTTTCAGGTTTAAGATTTCGTTCTGTTGGTTGAACAAGACATACTGACTCAGGTCCTCCAAACCATTTTGATGTTTGGTTTCCAAAAATGTACCAGAGTCCACCTAGAACATAAACTGTCTTTTTCCTTTGGAAGCCAGTGAAGATGTGTGTTCTTCCTATTGTCCTCTTTGTTATGACTGTCTTCAAAATGTCAAGTCAGTTGGTTCCTTGCTGTTTACTGCCACTGCTCACAGAATCATCAAAGCTTTCTCACAGTTGTAACTCTGAAGAAGCTAAAACATATTTACTTTTCACTGCAACAGGCCCTGGGGCCTTGTTTGTAAATATCTTCTTTACAGCCAGGCAGCATGAATTCCATTTGTCTGCAGGTTAAACTGCATGACAGATCCTCTTTATACGAGACTGGATTGTGTTAATTTTACAAGAAATGAAAATGAATAGGTTTTAGGGAAGGAGTGGAAGTAATTACAGATGCAGGAGGAATTTGGGAAGCTCTGCATTCAAGAGGGAGTTCACCTGATCCACAGTGTGAACTGGAATATGGGATACTAAATTCAGAAAGGTGATCCAGGTGGTATCTCTCTCTCTCACACACACACACACACACACACACACACACTCTCACACACACACACACACACACACACTTACTTACTTACTTACTTACAGGATCTAGCTGCTTGGACCAACTAGAAAGCATAGTGATTAGTAACCAGCACCCAGATTGAAATGAAACCAGAGATGTCATGAGAGGTATAATCTCTAATCATGTACTATCCTACACAGAGGCCATTTGTTCTGGCTCCATTTCAGTCTAGAAAGCAGCTGCTCTGCAGCTGAGCTAGGCCAAGTGACAAAAGAAGCAGCAGAACGAAAAAGCTCAAAACAGCCCTCAAGCCCCCTTCATAAATATAAACATAAATGCTATTCTCAAACTATCTTGTAAAATACAAGGCATGTTTTTCTTTATACATTTCCATGTTGGTCTCTTTAAAAAAGTGTGCAGTTGCAAAGTCATGCAGTAAGCTAAAGATGTTCAAGGGTTTCCTTCCCTGAAAAAAAAAGTAGCACTGCTTCTGTTCCTCATTCCAAGTTATTCCTTGGAAATTGTCCCAAATGGGGAGAAAGCCTTTAGTTCAATAACAGTTTGTCATGTTACCCATTTCAAAGTTCTGTTAAACATTGTAACGTTTCACATGTCATCTTCTTTCCCGTGTTCCTTCGCCCATCCAGGCTTTTTCCATTCCTCCGCCCTCCGTTGTTTTGAAGGCTTGGAATGTGTGTTTGGGTTTGCGCTCCTGCTCAAGGTTACTTTCCCAGGCGCGTGTAACGGTTCCTAGCACCTGGGAGGGGGTGCGCACTGACGGGTGATTGGGGCGGGACTGGCTCACAGGCAAAGCTTTAAGTTTGTATTTGGCGCGCTTTTGCTCATTCTCAGCTTTCTCTGTATTTGCATACTATTCCTTTAATAAATCAGTTATCTTTAAGCCCGAGCTTGTGAGACTGAGTATTTGGGATTAGGCAACCATTACACAGTTGTCAAGCCATTTAGGAATCTAGTCCCCTTTTATTTATGTTCTCACTAAAGAATGCCTAATACACTTTCAACCAACCCAAGGATTTCTCCAGTAATCCATTTTGAAAATCACTGACTTAAGAAAGACTGGAAGGTAGATTGTTCTTTCCCATTCTTCACCCTCAGTTCCAGGCAGTCATTAATGGCCATTTAAAAGTTTGGGGCAGGAGACGGTGAGTTCTAGTCCCGCCCAGAAAGCCGGATGGATGACCTTGGGCCAGTCAGTCTCTCTCAGCCCAACTCACCTTACAGGTTGGTTGTTGTGGGGAAAATAGGAGGAGGGAGGAGTATTAGGTATGTTCGCAGCCTTGAGTTATTTATAAAAAAGAAGAAGAAGAAAGGTGGGATAGAAAATAAAATAAATAAATAAAATACTATTTACAGTTAGGTCAAAAGATCCCTGACCTAGCAGCAGCAAATCCTAAGAGAGAATCCAGTAACAGATCAAAGCAAATATTGGAAAAAATGATGGAGCTTCTTAATTCATTCCTAATCCTTTCCCAGGATTATAAATGTGACTTTAGACAATCTAAATATCTGACATTAGACATTCCTTGAGCACGTTTTGTAGGCCGCTTATGTAGCTTTCTTCCCTCTGTGATTTGTTAGAGGCAACATGTCAGTGCGTCAAATATTTTTTCTAGGCAAGCGTTGAAATATTTTAGGCTTTGTGCAAGGTACCAGAAGAAATGTGACATAGCATGCACACAGAAAGGGAGCGCAAGAGATGTAAATCAAGACTATCACTAAGCTGCAGGTGTCCTATTTTGAATTATTTTCCGTGGCTGCAGCTTTGGCATAGACTGAAACTTTGCATATAGAATCTGTTCTGTAGCTTTTGAGAATATTGTTTACATGTGGATCTATTTTTATGAGAGACAGCAGGAGGAGACGGTGCCAGATTTGAGTGAGATTAAGGACACCCGTACCTGTGTATAAGAAAACAAAGCCTACCAGAAGGATTTTATTTTTACTACTCATGGCGATAAAGTCCATATTTTCATGGCATATTTCTATGAAAGAGTATTCTACAAAACAAAACACCTAATAATAGGGGAGGGGGATTTCTGCTAATCCCCTTCCAGCTTCAGTCTTATGTAATAAAGATTGTTCAACCCAAAGGAGCAGATTCTCAGAAGATACAGAACAATGGTGGGGTAGGAGACCCTTGTTCTTAAATCTGAATTGTCTTCCATCACAGGTGGAAAACTAAGATCACTTATCTCTTGAATACAAGGGTATCCATAGTGGGAGGGTCAAGGCGGCCAAGATATTAGGTGTGACTATACACACAAAGCTCTGCTGTTTTCTACATGTATCAACATTATATGCACATACAAATGGATGGGGCTTCAAACCATGGTCATGCCTGTCATAGCCCCCTTGCACTCACACCCCCATGGCAGACACCATTGCCTAGGTCATAATTATCTAGGTTTGTATCCTAATTATATCCCAGTCTGTTTAGCTGATACAATAGAAACATTCTTAATAGCTGTGTCCCCATTTTATGACCCCTAGAACCTTACCCTCCATGTCACCAGCACAATTGCTAAAACTAGGCAGCATGGTTTCCACCTATTTCAAGGTAAAAAAGTAAAGGAAAATGAGTTTAAGATAATTTATAAACATGCCAAATAAAGAGATCCCAGTATCACCTATATTCATGACATAATTTCATTCACTTTGCCTGAACAATCCACCTACTACAGTCTTTGTTCCCTCAAATTCCTTAAATGTAACCCATGGTCATCATCGGTTTCCCTATCTCTGAACTACAGACTTAATGCCAGTTTTGGCTGATACACCAATGGCAGCTTTTCCTAGGCAGCGACAGCCTAGCTGTCATTGTTGACACTTTGTTAACCTCACATTTAGATGACTATAATGTGCTGAACGGGGCCACCCTTGTGCTTGTGTGGAAGCTGGTACAGAATGTAGTGGGGAGTTTGCTGAGTGGGGCATCTAGCCATGTACATGTTACCCCGTTGTTGAAGTTACTGCGCTGACTGCCAGTTAGCTACAGGTTAAAGTTAAGATTAAGGTTATGGCTACGGCTACGGCATATAAGGCCTTAGACAACTTGGGCTGAGGATTCCTGCCAGATTACCTTCACTGTTACAGACCTAGTCAGTCACAGAGGTTATCAGAGGAGGTCCTGCAGAATACACCAAGAAATGATGGCTGTTTGCAGGTGGGCTTTCTGTGGAAGGAAGACACACAACACAACACAACACATAGTCTAAATGTCACGCTGAATGATGACTCCTGCACTCTGAAATATTCTAGCCCTTGAAATTTGGAAGGTGTCCATTGAATACACACCTCTCCATTGAGGCCTTCCAATTGGAATTTTGAAAGAATGTTGTTTTCCTTCTTTCTCCCCACCTTTTCATAATATGTTTTATTGAATATTATTGTTATATTATTGTTTTTATCATTTTAAGTGGTTTTATTGTGTTTGACTGCTTTTTTAACTGTAAACTGTCTCAAGATGCTTAAACAAAGGATTGATTAATTGATCGATCATGAGCCATCAAGTCGGTGTCAACTCTAAGCAACCACATAAAAGATTTTCTCCAAGAGTATCTGTCCCCAAACAGGTCTTTCAGGTCTTCCAATAGTGCAGCTTTGGCCACTGTAGTTGAGCCTACCTACCTTGCTGCTGGTCGTTCTCTTCTTCTTTTTCTTCTACCTTTTCTAGTATTATAGACTTCTCCAGAGAGCTACTGTAGGTCTTTGAATAAAGTGTCTAAAATATGATAATTTGAACCTTGTCATTTATGCCTCAAGTGAGAACTCTGGGCTGATTTATTCCATGATCCAGTTGTTTGTTTTCTTGGCTATCCATGGTGTCCTCAACAGTCTTCTCCAACACCGAAGTTCAAAAGCACTGATACTTTTCCTATCCTGCTTCTTCAAAACCCAACTTTGGCTTCCCTGAATATCACAGGAAAAAGAATTGCCTGCACGATTCTGCCCTTTGAAGGTATAGACACATATCAGCATCTGAATATATTTTCCAAGGCCTTCATTGCTCTCCTACCAACTGGGAAAAATAGTATAGCTAAATAAAATACATAGAAAGATGTGGAAGGAAGACACACAACACAACACATAGTCTAAATGTCACGCTGAATGTCATGGTGGGCTTAGATTCAGACTCAGAGGCAGAGATTGATGAGCAGCCAGCTCCAGAAGTGCCCACAGATAATGAACAGTCAGCTCCAGAGTCACTGGATAGATTGCCATCTGAGCAGGCAGAGGAGGTGGGGCTGGCCAGCAACCAGCAGAGACAGCTGCCACCGCTCTCCAAAAATGAGGGCACAGAATTACCACCCCCTTCCAGTGCAAGAGCTCGGTGGGCTGCAAAGAGAGTAGAGCAAAGACGCTCTGTGAGAGTACTTACTAGGAAGGAGCCTCGCCTTCCTAAATGAGCCACACTGGGACTGCTCTTATTTAAGAAGAACTGTGAGTTCAGGCTTCTTTGCTGGTAACAACCATTCGCAAACCCAGACTCTGTGCGCCTTGCCTTTGGACTCAAACCCACGTGACTGTGACTCTGAACCTGGACCCACTGATGACCTTGCTACAATGTTTTGGACCCTGGATTTTGCCTGACCGCTCTTCTGCCTGCTTCTTGGATTTTGGACTATCTCTTTAGGCAAGTTTGCTGGACTTGTGGGGACTTGATTTGTCTTGTGTGCACATGTGCATTTGCGCATACCTTTCCCTCGCTGCTTGCTATTTGCTTAAAGCCTGCTTAGTAAAAGTTTTCAGCTACCTCTTCGTGTATTTGTGGGTGCTTGGCCTGAGACAGGACACTGAATCAGTGATGGATTCACATATACATATACACAGATCCAACGAAAAAGTTAAAATGAGTTAATTTCAAGGAATAAAAATTTCTTATCTTCCACAGGGAAAGTAATGCCTCACCACTAAGCTATGGCTATCCAATTTTTTAAATCCATTACTTTAGAAGATTTCAAAATATAGGCAAAATATAAGATATGCTACAATAACAAATCCTTAAAATAATTTTTTTAAAAAGAGGAAAACAAGGAAAAAACAAACAAATCTAGCTTATATACTAAACTTATAGTCAGTTGCTGGATTAATAAAGATACCATATAATACCATAGTATAATCAGATAAAAGTGTTATTGTAAAATACCATAAAATCTGTGCCAAGGAATATAATGCTTCATCCTTTGATTAATGGAAAGTATTGCTTTTTCCAGTATGGATAAGTTATACATTTCCAAAGCCAATCTTTTAACAGCTGGAATAATATCACTTTTCTCATTTCTCAATATTATTTTGGATTAATCAGCTTTAGTCTCAAATCTGCCAATACCATTTTAACATTTTTAAGAACATGAAGCCATTGACATGACATTATCAAAGATTCCAGTTCTTTGGTCCATGTTTGAAATATCCCAGTAATTACCACTTTAAAAATGTTCTTAAAATTTTGATAAAGATACGTTATGGGTTTAACATCTGTCATGGATTCCATCAAATAGGAAAGCATCTGTCCCATACTAAAACAAGCATAAGTTGAAACTACTGCCACTGTTGTCAACTAGGAAGACCAAATTCAATCCTTAAAATAATCATTACTTAATAATTAATTTAAAGTTGTTACACTGGCTTCCACCCATACTTTCCAATAAAATATTTTACCACCTATTTTTAAAGTAGAATTTTTCCAAAGAATTAAATATTTGTGAGTCTCGTTACCAAAACCCAATCTGTGCCCCAAGATGGCCCAAAAATTTCTTACGGACCACACTCCTGGAAAAAAAACACCGTTTCTACTATATGTTGTTCCAAGAAGTTGCCATGGCCACAAGGGGAATAAGTAAGAACTTTCCAACATACTTGTAAAGGATGATATTCCATGAGATTTTCATTCCACATACTTATGGCCAATAAAATATAAGCCCAATCACAGCTTTGTAAATCAGATAAATTAAAGCCACCCTGGTAATCTCAACTGAGCTAATGAAAACCCTGCTGAACTACTATCCCAAATAAATTTCTAAGTAACCTATCAATCTGAAGAAATATTAGGTATTAACGCTGGGATACCGCTAAGTGCTGAGCTGTCGATTGGAAGGTCGGCGGTTCGAAACCGCGCGGTGGGGTGAGCTCCCGTTGCTAGTCCCAGCTCCTGCTCACCTAGCAGTTCGAAAACATGCAAATGTTAGTAGATCAATAGGTACCGCTTCGGCGGGAAGGTAACGGCGTTCCGTGAGTCATGCTGGCCACATGACCCGGAAGTGTCTACAGACAAACGCCGGCTCTTTGGCTTAGAAATGGAGATGAGCACCACCCCCTAGAGTCGGACACGACTGGACTTTACGTCAAGGGAAACCTTTACCTTTACCCTACCGCTAAGTACATAAATCAAGCAAGGAACAATATTCATTTTAATAACATTAATGTTAACCCGCAAACAGAAGGAGATTTTAAACCATCTATTTACATCCAATTCATTTTTTTCTAAAAGTTTCAATATATTTATTTCTACATATTTAGAAATGTTTTGGGGATTATAAAGTCTCAAGTATTTAATATAATCAGTGAAAATCACAAAATCCAATCCTTTACATAACTGTGTTGATGTATTAGAGCCTAAGGAAAATAAGCAAGATTTGTCCCAGTTGATCTTTTAGCCAGAGTACTTTCTGAAATACCATACTACCTTTATAAAATTAGGCAGAGAAGTAGAGTAAAATAGTTATCCAAAAATTGCCAAAATATCATTGGCATACAAAATAAATTATATCCTGCCAAAATAATAACCTTAATGTCCAAAGACTGCCTTACAATAATAGCTAAGGGTTCAAGGATCAAGTTAAATAGAAGGGCAAAACTGGGCACCCCTCCTAAGTGCCACACTGTAACTCAGAGGAGTCTGAAATCATTCAGGTTGTTATAATGCTAGCACAGGGTTGCAAACAGTTTCAATCCAATGAACAAAATCTCCTGGAAAGCCGTTTCTCAGTATCACTTGCTTTAAAAATTTAATCCAAACCAAATCAAAAGCTGTTCTGCATCTAAAGTTATTAGTACAGCAGAGTCCATTCTGTCTTTACCTATATCCAATATATCAATTCATAAATGTAAATTATCTGATACTTGGGAATTTTTAATAAACCCCTGTTGGGAGAGGTATGATCAGATATAACAATGAGCATGATCAGATATAACAGTAGGATGAATAGATGCCAAGCATTTTTTTTAATTTTTACCTTTATTTATATTATTTATTATTGTATTTTTATACTGTGCATTTTATGGTTGTTGTTTTTAATCGATTGTTGTAAACCACTCAGAGTCCCCCAATGGGAGATGGGCAGGGACAAATTAGATAAATAAATAAATATTTCAGTAATGAAGAGGAAATGAAAAAATAATCTAGAGGTCATTCTATGAACATGAGAAATAAATGTATATTTCCTGACCTGATGATTAAGTTTACACCATACATTTTTCAGTTTTAAATACCCTCAGATTAATAATAATAAAATGTCCATAAGAATCAATATGTTACTACCACATTAATCTTTTTTCTAACTAACAACATAGCTCCAGCAGCATTAGTACTATTACCACTAAGATATGAAATACCCAACTATCCAATTTCAAACAAAAAAGATGTTTCATCATCTCTGAAATTCTGGCTTTATGTCTATTTATTACTTTAAATAACTTTCTAAATGTAAGGGTATTTCTCACCTGTTTCACATTCCAGCTCAATATCCTTAATCCCCCTTATATAGAAAAATTAAAAATGATATACTGTAACTACACATGGAAACCATAAGAAATAAACTACTGTTAAAGGCTCTCAATGGTGGCATTATAAATATATAAATAATTAATATGTGGTTATGAAGAACTATTAAGAAAATAATACAACCAGTAACTAAAGACGCTGTAGCAAAAATTAAAAATATAAAACAAAAATACTTAAACAAAAAGAAATTAAGCCAACAAAAATAAACAAAAAGTATGACTTCCGTAGAGAACAAAATCACCACCTCAACCCCAACCCCTTTATAACAATTCAAGTTAACGTGGGTGCGTTTATAACAACGCCCAGCAGAGGGCAATGCTGAGCAGGCAAAAACAAGACAAAGATCTCTGCCCAAGAAAAAGTGGACTTCCAAGATGGCGATAATCCCCTTGCACAAGCGAAAATGCAGGATACAGAGAGTGCTCGATCTGGTCAGAGATGAACAGACAAAAAATGGCAGGAAACAACAAGAAGAAATTAACTGATTTTTCTTTAGTCAAGGTCTGAGCCAAGGAAAATTCCTTCCTCAGAGAAATACCAGCAGGTGGGAGATCAGGGAAAACGGATTTTATAATCTTTGAATTTCAGTGAAGAGTGCCTTTCTTAAAACCCGTATCACAAACTACAACCCTGCCAGATTGAACAATAATCAAAGGAGAACTCTTGGGAATCCACAACCTGGATCTAACTCTGTTCACATCATCAATTTCCAAAAGCACCTTTGAGGACAAGGAGAGTATCTCTCGTCAACATTTTTCCAAAAAAATCAGGCAAAACATTTAAACCTTCAATACCTACAGGGAGACCCCATATTTTAAAGTGTCAGCTCTCCTTCTAGTTTAATCAAGGCTTCATCATGCAAATCCATGTCCTTCCCTTGCTTTTGAATTATAGATTCTGCAGCCTTCAGCCTGGGTTCATGAGAATGAGAATTCATTGTTTTACATTCTCCACCTCCTGTTGAAACTTACTGAGCTGTGCCTGCATAGATTTCATGTCCTTTCGTAGCAATTCAGTCATGTTGCCATCCAAAGCAGTAATATTCTTATCCAGTATGCCAATGCTTTTACAAACATTAGCCATCTCAGAATATAATTTGCCATGGTTGGCCTGTATAAGATTGCACACTGATAGCAATTCATCCATAACCTGAAGAGCCAATCCTTCCTTGAAAGGACTCTCAGCCCCAGACTGAATTATTTCGGAAGGTGCAGGAGGCATTTTTGTCTTTTATCCTTTGTTTTAGTTGGTTTTTTAATATCTTTTTATATATTTATTTATTGTTTTTAGCTCATTGTGCACTGCCCAGAGTCACTCGTTTGTGAGATGGGCAGCTATATAAATATGAAAAATAGATAAATAAATAAATAAATAAATAAATATCAATATCAAGAATCTCAGCAGCAGGAACAGTTTCATCCTGAGGTTTGACTGTCACGGCTAACCCTTTTATAGATGAGGGGCTGGGAATTATTTTTCACCTTCATTTTATTGATTGATTGATTCATTCATTCATTCATTCATTCAATTTCTTTGCTGCCCATCTCCTGTGCAACAAGTCTTTATGAGGCATAGTTAGCACTTCTCCTCAAAAATTGCAAAGTAATCTTAGCAAAGTAATAACCAAAATATAAAAAAGGACCACCAAAATCTTGCTCCTAATGAAGTATTTTGAAGTTAGAAGGAGAGGGATCAAACAAGCAGCTACTTAGATCTCCATGCCACCAGAAGTCCAGAAGATTAGGTTGGGTATGGCCATCCAATCTCATTTTAAAATTCAGATTGGTACTGATACACACATATAGCTCTCCTGGTATACCTAGCATGACAAACCCTTTCCTTGTATATGGATGGCTAAGGTGAGAAAGTATCCATCTTCACAGTATATGCTATTATTTGTACCTGATCCTGTGTTAAATGTCGTTGACAGCTTCATGGACTATTATAAAATACATGCACACTTTATCATTCCAAAAACGCCTTCCTTTTTATTCACACAGTGAATTAAAGAATAAGCCAGATATTCAAGCTTTCTGTTTTCTTTTGAAGAACTTCTGGAAGGGTTATGAACAGATGGTGTATGAAGCATTTATAACAAAAACACATAAATCTCTTATATGTCTGGAGAAAAGCATAGCACATGAAAAATTCTCCATCTCCATAATCATGCACAAAGCACTTATAGAACAAAACAAACAATTATATGAAGGGAATCCAAATTGTTTCAACTTCCATATAGGGAATTGAGGAAAACATACTCACTTGCTCTAGGGTACCAAGCTGAATAGACTGAGGTTCAGATGTTTATACTTTGGGCCATGCAACATTCCACTTCAGTAGGTTCTTGCATTCATCAAAGAAATAGGAAGAGCAGTAATAAAAGTTGTTGTTGAAAACTTTTGTACATGTTTAATAGTTAAAGAGTTAACTTTTTAAATACTTAAACATGTTTTGAAGCAGATCCTAAATTCTTCCTTCAGTATAGTTTTTCTTTTCTTTTCTTTTATTATTTCATATGGGTCAAAAGGGACTTTTCTTTGAGAAAGAAAAGTGGCTAATTCTTTCCAATAGAAGGACATGTTGGCAGTTGGACATTATGTTTTTCATTCCCTCACCCCCATTCTCTGCCAAAAAGTGTTGGGAATTTTTCACAATTTGCATCTTCCAAGCCACTTTTAATAAGATGAGAGTTTAGAAACCCCTTTTGGACACCTATGAGAAGAAGTGCAAGTAATGGGATCTTCCAGTCCAGTGTACCTTATAAAATTGATTTTAGATAAGTTGGAGAAGCAAAAGAAACAGCTCAACCTTGTCAATTGTCCATTCTATCCCCCACCCACACTGTCATCATGTATAGAAATTGCTCTGGAATTCCCCAGTATTTGGAAGATGATAATACCGAAAAAGGCCAGAACAAAGAGCTACAAATCAAAACTCCTACTGCAGTGTTATATATTATCACTGTGATGAGGATTTTCCTAGTTTTCATCATCTTTATGTTGCTTCCTGATGGATACAAGGTACAAAGTCAGGTGGCTTTGCTTGTGAATTAGACCAGAGAACCAGTGGTGGGCTGCAGAATGATCTGTGTCCATTCCTTCCAGCCCCAAACTATAAAAGACTGGTTATCTAAGAGATAAGCATCCATTTGTATAGAAGGGGATTGTTTCTGTGCTTAAAGTAGCCAGCACTTCCATTTGAGTAAAACATTGTCACATGCACATTTCACTCTTGATCTCTAGGAGAATGTTCCTTGGCTGAAACAGCGCAGCAAAGATAGTGGAAGGATATTGCAGAGTGTGGCATTGTATTCCCCAGGTTCCCCTAGAATGAATAACAACAACTATAAAAGAGCAATAGATTACACCATGCTATAGACTAATTTCTTAAGTTAGTAGCTTACTGAGGCAGTTTGTGTCCTACTTTCCAAGACTGGAAATAGCAAACATTTCTCTACCACCCCTACTTATTAAAAACAGAGCACAAAGATCAATATAGCCATATTTTATAGAAGGTAATTGGATTTATTAAATTGGTTTGGCATTTTAAATGGGATTCAATGCTTTGGAATGGAAAAGAAAGAATATGGACCATAATAAACTTGTATACATTTAAGTAAAATAAGAAAATTAATATAGGAGAGAGAGAGAGGTGGATTTTCTGTGGTCAAGAAAAAAAAGTAAGTTTCTCTTCAACCCCCACATACTGCATTCAAAATAATTATATTCATTACAAGTTTTTTCATTGTAGTATTTTATTAAGGATCCACATTAAGGATTTATGTGTTGAAGAATTCTGCTGGAACACAGGAAAGGGCAGGGAGGGAAGCGCCAAGTTCTAAACCACAAAAACCAGCCTGCAACAATGGGAGAAGGGAGAAGGGAGAGGACATAAAGATGCAAGCAGGACAGCAGAAAACAAAAAAAGATGACATTACATTTAGTGTTCAGGAAGAAACAACATCTTTATTCGGGCTTTATGGAAAATAGGAATACCATGGAAGCACTAATTTCCTTCTATCAAATGCCTGTGATGTCACTTAAAAGACAGGCATCCATGTTTTCAGCAGTTTGCCTATCTTCACTATGGAAGTCTCTGCAAATAACCCATAATGCATATCAGGCTACATGCAAACCTGAGCCTGTGCATACATCTGAACATACAAAAGCTGCCACAACATAGACATCAATGCTGCACAGAGATCTGCCTTTCAGGTGACATCGCAGATATAACTCTCCTGGGCTTGCCTACTCACTGCTACCCATCTGGTGTCTGCCCATTTCATGGTCACTCATGCCCTAGTCATAAATTAATAATAATAATAATTTTGTATATATCAATTGTTTTTTAGCTCTGTTGTACGCCGCCCAGAGTCACTTGTTGTGAGATGGGCAGCCATATAAATTTGACAAATAAATAAATAAATTAGTTCTCATAATGGCCGAGCAGAGCTAAAGTGATGAATTATCAAATCTGAGGACCAAGCAGAATTAGCTGTGATAAGGATAAAGTTTTTCTCAAGAGAAGATGGAATAGATTATTTTTTGCAGAAAAAGGAATTACACATTTATTGCAGGACCAATTACTAATTTTATTTCACTTGTTTCATTTCAAAAAAATTGCTACTACTAATAGATCTATGAAACCCAGGAAGACTCCTGGCATTGATGGTTTTCCAGCAGTATGTGCAAAAATATATTGGACTTTTATTTCTGATATTGCAGTGGAACATTTTCAAATAAATCTCTATCTTGTAGTTTTAATGAGGCAAATATCACAGTCATTCATTATTAAACTAGGTAAGGATCCTATTATATGTTCTATTATAGACCTATTATCTTGATAAGCATGGATAAAATTTTAAAGGTTATTTTAGCTTGTAGACTACAACTTGTTTTTCCAATTATAATGCCCCCAGCTCAGGCTATCAATCTTCTGACAGTATCAGATTTTTTAATCAATGTTCTTGCTACAACTCCAAATAGAGAACAGCTATATCTCTGGATGCTAAGAAAGCATTTGATGTGGTTTTGTTTGACGCTTTTGAGGTGGGACTTGATTTTCTTTGGCTTCCCTCAGAGCTTTTTTTATATGGGATTGATATGGTTTACTCAATGTCTAAGTCACAGGTGATTATTAATGATGCCCCTCTTTCTAAATTGGCTTTGAAACTTTCACCTTGTATAATTAGAAATTCAGAAAGATTAATGGGATTAAAGTGGAGGGTGGCAGAACATAAAATTATGCAATATACGCATGATATTTTTATAGAAAGACTTGAAACTGCTATTCCTACGCTTATTACTTTTTTACGTGAGTTTGGTATCCTGTCTGATTAGCCTATAGAAGAAAAAAAATTATTGTGGTCAGTGACCAGTCCACTCTGATTACTCTGTAAATTGGAGTAAATTGGACATCCGGGGAAGGAATAGTGAACTGAAGTGGAGCCGATGAGCACAGTGGAATGAAGAGCCAGTAAGTAGACGGGGACTTCATAGTTCCTCTCTGGACAAGTGCCAGTCTCCGTCAGGTTTGGAGCTCTGGGAGATGAGGGAATAGCCATCTTGCTCATAGCATGGTCAGTGCCTTTAAGGACACTGGTTTCGCATTCTTCCTTTTCTAATCCCTTTCAGAAATTGCTCGTTAACTGCTTTTTAACTATTAGGAAACTTTGGATTGACAAGTCTGAAAACGCTGTGTGAGTTTCCTTCACTCCTTACTGAAAGAGTTTTAAATACAGGTTTAAGAATTAAAAATAATAATAATAAACAGCAAAATGGTGATTAGAACTTTGATTTGGAAAGTTACAAATGGACAAAGGGTCCAGATGAATATGAAATAAGAATTTGGAATTAATTATAAGAACCCTTCCCATGGGAAAATGTTTCTGTTTCAAATTCTTAAAAAAAAAAAAATAGGATGAGACTTTGAATGTTGGATACTAGAGGGAACCAGAACGAGCTAAAGATTATAATTAGAGGAGAAGAACACTTAAATTTGATTTACTAATACAGAATGAAGCAAAATATTTTATCATTTATTTGTTTGTTTGTTTGTTTGTTTGTTTATATTTCAAATTTAGTTACTGCCCATCTCACTCAAAGAGCAACTCTGGGTGGTTTACAATAAAACCAGAATGAAACCAGAATAAATAATCATTTAAATAAAATGCAATAAAACTATATTCTTAAATAAAACAAAACACTGGACATATTGAAGGATACTTTTGAACAATGGACCCAGAAGTTAATTTTAAGGGTGTCTGGCTCTAAAGATAGACTGTGTTTAAAAGATGTTATGGAAGAGGAACAAGTTCTACCTGGCAAGATCAAGACTGATTTGAAAGAGGATTTAAAAATGATAGGCTATAAGAATGGCATGGAAAAAGATGTTACACTGGACATACAAAAGAAACCAGCTGATGTCTTAATAATTAAAAGGGATATACAAATAACAAACCAAGAGAGTGACCTGGATAATTTTCCTATATTGGATTTACAAAAGAGGCTTGTTAAAGTTTTGAAGAATTTTGTGAGGAAAAATTAAAAATGAAAAGAAATCAAGTTTCTAGGACATTATTTGAAGGAACTAAAGATCAAGATTGTTAGAAGTAAAAGGAAGAAATATAAAGTTGGTTATATTCACAGTTAAAATAGATAGTTTGTTATTTCTGGTAACCCTTAATGGCCTTTCACTGACATCAGGACTGAAATGACAAGATTTTATGGATTTGTTTATAGATAAGAGATGGGATATAGGAAGAAGAGATCATTTGTTATATTTTAAGAGAAGGTGATAAGTTACTAAAATTGTTTATACTTGTGATGAAGGGGGAAATTGCTTCTTTATATATTTCTTGTCTTTTTCTTTACTATATTCTTATTTATTCTTTCTTTCTACTTCTCTATTTTTTCTATTTTTTTCTTTATTTTCTGCACCTTCTACTTTTACTTCTACTTTTTCTTTTTTTCTTTTTTTTAGTTTGTATTAATTTTTATCTTTGCAATTATAATTTTAATAAAATTACTATTTTAAAAAATTGAGTAAATCAAACTTGATGTTACTTGGTCAATAGCAAGAATTTTGACAAGGGTAGAGATGGGAGTTACACTGAATTTCAACACCTTTGTTTACCTTGATATAAGAGTCCCAGAAAGTTTTTTTTTCCCCAATCAGTAAATGAGAGCTTATCCCTGTTTTGATGCAAATGAAAGATCTAATTAGATGATCTACGATTCCTTTTAGTATATGAAGTAAATAAATGGGATTAAGATTAAATTAACTGCTTTACATTTTGAGAGAGCTTCCTATAAATTCCATCAAATTATTTTAAACTAATGTACAGGATATTAAATAAATGCCTGGCAAGGGTATCCTGCAAGATTTTCACTAAGGATACCTGTTGAAAAAGCTGGAATTAACTTTTCAAACTTTTAGGCTTTTCACTGAGTATTACTCCAAGCTTCAGTCACTGGCTGGAATAGGGAACTTCAGAATCCAGCTCTTTGGCTCAATGTGAGAGTAATTTGACATCCACTGAAATCCTGGGAAGTGTTGGTATTTCTGTGTCTTGCAGAACATTGTAATGCCACAAGATGTATATGTGGAAAATGTTGGGTCACAACGTTGCTGCTTCTTTCATTCATGGAAACTTTTCATTCCTTTCTCCCTGCTGTTTAACATTTGCATGAAGCTGCTAGGGAAGATCATCCATTCACTCATCAGTATACTAAGGATACCCTATCACTACCCTGGATTATGCAGATGATGCTGTGAGTGTCTGGATCCAGTGTCTGCAGCCTGTGAGGGTCTGAATGGTATAAAATAGGCAGAAGTTGAACCCAAGCAAGAGAGTTCATGTTAGTCCATCAAGGTATCATCTCTTGATGGGGTGGCAGTACCCCTAAAAGAGCAGGTCCATAATTTCAGGTTCTTCTGGACTAGCAGCTAGTTCTGTATAAGTATATGGAGGCTGTGGCCAGGGTGGCTTTTGTCCAGTTTGGCTGATGCACCAATTGCAGGCCTACCTGGAAAGTGAGGACCTCGCGATGGAAAATCATGCCTTGATTACAACTCATCTAGATTACTACAAGGTGCTCTTGCAGGGCTGCCTTTGAAGAGCACCCAGAAATTCCAGTTGGTCCAGAATTCAGTGGCCCAGTTGGTACTTGCTGGTACTTGCTGACATAAATATGCTATACTCAATGGAATGAGCACTGTATTGCCTTCCAATAGGCTACTGAGTGCAATTGAAAGTACTATGTTTTTTGTTTTACTTTTAAAGTCTGCATGGTTTGACATCAGAGTTCTTGCAGGACAGTCTACTCCAAACCATTTCAACATAGTACATCAACCTATCTATCCTGGGAAAACATGCTTGAGATTCCCTACTTTCTTGAAGTGAGGTGGTTGGAGGTCCACAGGCATTACTTTTCTGTTGGGGTGCTGGTTCCCACCAGCAAATGTGATCATCTCCCACAGTGTGGGCTTCTCATAAGTTATTAAAAACTGTTATTTCAGAGAGTCTAGGGTATAAAGTGATGTTATGGCTAACGGTTGAATTTGTGCATATTAGGGTGTTGGTTAGATTGTTTTATTTTTATTCTTGTTTTATTTACACCATAGATATGCTTTTGTATTTTTCTTATGAACATATTGTAAATCACCAAGAGTCTTTTAGACTGTGGTGAGTATCACTCAGACAGATAAATAAGGAGGAATGAGGGCCTGCTTAGAAACTTTGAAGCATCTCCAACTATCTTCTCTGCAATGAACATACTCTGAATCTCAAGGGCTTATTCAAGGAGGTAATAAGCAATTAATTTTGCTAGGCTGACTTTGGTCTTATTTAGAATTCTGTATATGTAATCCTTGCCTTCTCCATATTTCCATTTTCCCAGCAAACTCCTTTTTATATCTAGAGATATCTCTCTATTTGATTTATAAGGGAATTTCTCATTAAAACTTTCTCCTTGTGTAAGACCCCAAGGTTACATAGCTACCTCTTGTGTTTTAGGATTGACAGAAGGTTTTTTAAGTTCTGTACTTCAGTCTGGAAGACCTAAATCATTTTCCTTTTTCTTTCTCCATCTGGGCAGAAGGGACATGTCCTGTGTAGAAAGGCTAAGAACTCCCCAGCTAAACAGACGAGGGGTACAAGAAGGTTCCGTCTGGCTGGTAACAGCCTATCATAATTATCTTCACTGGGGGAACCCTTGGAAGAAAAGGTCTGCCAAGGAGGTTTTAAATTATTCCCTTCCCTATATTGCAATACTGGATGATTGGTTCATCATCATCTTCTTCCCAGTTATGGGCATATTCATTTCATGCTTCACATTTTCAATACTTTGGATTTCTATATTAATCACAATAAATCCCTTCTCCTTCCATTTAAGGTTCTTAATTGAATAGCTGCTCTTCTAGATTCCAAGCAGCTATAGTCTGTCTCCTGGGGCACCAAGGCTCTGAATTACCATGCGAGTTCTTCATAAACCCTGCATGCCACTGCTACCATGCATACTATTCGGTGCCTTCTAGACTGCATGGTTACAGTCATGGCTATGATCCCCAATACAGGACTCTATATGAACTCCTGCAAAGTTGTTTCATAGCAGTGTTCCAACCAGAGGAACATTCCTGTGTGGTGTAGTTCACAAGTCTCCCTAGATTTAATGTTCAGTTTTCTGGTGAGTGGAACATGAATATCACACAAGAGGCTGTAACTTCTGAGGCACTTACCCTTCCAGGACATCAAGCAAGGAAGAGTATGGTTTTCATATCACTACTCTTAAACTCATCATGACAGTGCATTGTGTTGTGCATGGACTTTGGAGCAAAAATGAGCACGGTTCTCATATCACTTTCCTTGAACTCATCATGGTAGGCAAGACCTATTATGCTTCTGATCTTGCCCATTCACAACTAAATGGTTCAAACTGCTAAGGACAGTACTGTCATAGTCACCTAGGTCAACTAACAGGAGAAAGGCATGCTCCAGAACTTACTGTTTTAATAATCTAATCTTGGATTTGCGCATAATGCACAATATCCTCTTTTTTGCAGCTCACTTAGTTAGAGAAAATAATACATTGGACAATATGTTCAGTAGAATATCTGAAGTAATTCACAGTAGTGGTTTCATCCCAGAGTTGCTCAGGTTTTCACTAAGGGCATCAATCAAAAACCCTGTTTGCCATTTAAAACAATTGATCATGCCCATGCTTCTGCAGCAAAGCTAGTGATGATCTGTCCTCATGAGGGGAAGTGTTTCTCCATGATTGGAAGAGATCCTCATCTACACGTTCCTGTCAATTCCACTGCTAGCCAGGCTTATCTGAGGCTTCAGATCTTTAATCGTCAGTATACAGTAATTGTTCCCTGGTTGCAGCAACCTGGATTCACTTCTCTCCTCTATCTCTGCATTCAGTGTGCTGGTAATTTTCTCAGTGTCAGGATTCATTCCGGATTAGAAGGTTCTTCACCGTACATCTATGATGTTCAGGCCTGAGCATTTTTGGAGTAGCTGAAAAGCTGCTTGCCCAGACTTCCTCATCTATGAATGAACTTTATTTTAAGAATAAAATTCAAAGTTTTGGTATTAACATAGCAGTTGGGTTTTTTTCTCGTTAATCTTGCAGTTTGTCCTTATGTTCTACTAAAAAGATACCTTGCAACTGTTTGTGTACTCTTCCCATCACTTGAATTATTCCATTTTTACTCACTCTAATTTGAGGCATTTTCTTAAAGGATTGGCCAATTTCTTCTGATAAGTCAGCTTATTATATACTGGAGTTCAGTCATGGTACTTACTTCACTAACAAGACAACTGTGTGAGTGTACATGGACATTTGTCTAGTAACTTCCAAAGTTGCATTCTTGGTGGCCATCACTTCAGCTTAAAAAGGCTAATAAGTGATGTGCCACTAGGGCCCATTCATCCTACTTAGTTTCATGTTGACAAGCTTGTTTTGCTCCTAACTTACCTTCCTTCCCATAATAGTGTCTGTATTTCATATTAACCAGCTGAGTGTTGTGCTGATTTTCCTCACAGATCCAACAACTGGTCTAGAGTGGTCCCTAAGTATGTATTATATCCTGCAATCACAAGTTGCACAGAAGGCAGTCTCAAGGAAGAACGCTAGCCATAAGATGTCTTAACCTTTTGTCTAACAAAATTGATCTTGGTGTTGTAACTTATGAATATCTCCTCCGTGGGGATAGGTCCTAGGATAGGATATCACTGATAGTATGGTAGCTACAGGGAGTTCCAGAGTGTCCTCATATCTTCCGGTTTCTGTGATACTGCATCTGCTCTGCAGTCTGGAGACTGGAGAATATAGGAAAAAATGAAATCAGAGAGGGAACAAGAACCATGAAATGTGTCGCTGATTCAATTTCTTGACAGATTGAAGGTAAGTTCTGGTGATTGGTCTGAACTTTCAGTGCTCCCTTTGATGATGATGTCAGGTTTCAAAAGCCACCATTATTGCTAGATTCTTTATTCCCAATTAGGTAATTACATTCTTCTGCAGTGATGTGTGCAGAATAACAGCAGGTTGCCTTCTCCGATAGGTTTCAAGAAGATTGCCTCTAAGGCAATGCTGGAGATATCTGTCTCTATTATAAATGAGATATAAGGAACCAGATGTTATAGGGTGGGGTAGGAGGCAAACAGGCACTTCAATTAACCCTTTGGGTAGCTTCATCCCACTGGAAAGTAAATTTATGCTTTAGCCAATCCTTGTGGGGGAGGGGGGAGTTTCAGGAAAGTGAGCAAACAAAGAGATAAACTACTACTAAGAGTGGGCAAAATCAAAAAAAAAAAATCACTGGTGTTGTTTAGTGTTCTGGGGGTGTTGCCAAGACAGCATCACATATATCTTGTATGGCTCAATCTTGTGGAGGAGATGTGTTGATCTACCAATGCACTGCAAGTGGGTGCAAAGTGCACTTCTCCAACTGTTTGTATAATCTCATCAGCACTGCCTCATTCTATGCAATGGCCCAGACATCCCCAGCATACTCAGCTACCAAAGATGGCCTTGGCAGAGCTGCTGGTTTTTCCAGTTTACTGACATAGCTTTGTAGCTCCTCAGACATCAGCTTACTGTTATCTCCACATTCAGAAAAATCATGAAGTAGAGGCTTTGTTCCAACAGGAATGATGTAACACATTTAGCAGCTGCCCCCTCCCCCAGTCAGACTGGTAATAAAGGCCATACAGGATCCATCATCCACAAAATCCTCCACCCAGAACTGCTTATCAGCCAGAAGTGCTGAGAAGTGTGTTGGACTTCCCAGGATGGGGAGAGCACAAATAATGTAAAAGAGAGCAACGTACACATATTTTTGGCAGTGGAAAAATGTGTACGTCTGCCAGATATCTTTTCTCCCAAAGGAATTATGAATAGAATCAGGTCACATTATATTCTTTGCACTTGACTTAAAAAAAAAAAACCTTAGAAAACTGATTTGCATTTTTTTCAAAGGGGTGTTTTATGGGAGTTTAAGCTTCCCTTTCAGCAAGCTAAGCATGAAAGTGCTCTCCAAGGTTCTGTTTCTGCCAGCTCTGGTGTTCTTGAAACGGCATTAAAAAACACACACACACACAGTAAAGTCTGAAATTTAGATGTTCCTCTCATAGTCTCATTTAAAAGGTAGACTGCAGTTGGGCTTTGCATTTATTAAACAGCATGAGCAAGGGGGAAAAAACATTGCATTTATTTTATCCCTCTCTCTCTCTGTCTCTGTCTCTCTCTCTTTGTGTGTGTGTGTGTGTGTGTGTTTACCCTGGTAAAGGAACTGGGGGGCAGATGGGTAGAAAGAGCAAGAGTGGAAAAAAGCCCAAATAATCCTGCTGCCTCTAATGCTGTGGAGAATGGAAAGTATTTATGGGATCGTAAGATGACTCTCTAAAGTACTGGAAAAAAATTGGCTTCAATCCAGAGTTAGGTTTATTGAGGTCAAATTTCAAGTTACTTAAAATGCAGATTTATCTCTTCATGTATTTTTAATATCAGTCTCTCTCTCTCTCACACACACACACACACAAAGATACATCTCTTTCACATTAGATGAGCCTGGAAAAGCAGTTAAGAATCTGAGAACTACTTTGCTGAGTAGGCCCAAGATTAACCTGGTCCACTTCCAACTGCTGCCATTAGGATGATTAGGGCCTTATCTTTTTCTCTGATAAAAGCATACAGAGCTAATATATATACTGTATTTCCTTAATATGTAGATTTCAGTTTGCTACCACAGCCGTTTGTTATCAATTGGTGTGCTGTCTGTAAATTTGTCTAGGTTTATAATTACTGTTTAAGCTGCCCAGTCTGGTCATCTTTAGAAATTAATACCAAAATCCATAAATTAATAAAATGGGTAGAGTTTTACATTGTAGATTATTTAAAAGTGAAATAAGGATAGAAGGAAGGAAGCCTATCACTCCTTCCATACCTTGCGCATATCACAGGCATCCTATGCATTGTTACTACAATCTTATGCTGAATACAGTGTGACTTGCTTCTAGATTGCCTCATTGGTAGTTATCTTTTACCAACATGTGTTATTTTAGCAACTGCCACACCTATCTAAGATCAAAGACAGTGTGGCCATGGTAAACCATATCCAGGTAACCTCCTAGTTAGTTTACTCTAATATGTGAATCTCTCCTTAATCACAACATGTAAACTTTAAGTAGTACAAAACTGGTGATGCAAAGTTGGTTCTCATTATTCCAGTGAGCTGCACTGCCTGCCTAGTTATTTCATGACCCGAGTAAATGGTCATCCAGATTGTTAAATCTCAAAGCAGCTTGGTTCCCAAATACTTGAAAAAAGCACCTCTTCTTATACCAGCACCCCTATATTGAGAACTTCCATTGAGGCTATTTTATTGCCTTCCCCAACCTGGTACCTTCCAGATGTGTGAGGACTACAACTCCCAGATTCCCCGGCCAGCATAGCTTTTGTTGTACAGGACATATTTATTGTTATGGTACGACATAAGGAAGACTGTGAATGCATGTGTGTATGATTAAGAGAAGATAATTTGGAGAAAAATGTTATTACTGTTAGTCTTTTGATTGCAACATAGAACAAAGTGATAGCTTCTTTCCTTCTTAACTCCTATCTAATAGATTGACCAGATTTTTGAATACGAAGTGAATTATTTTGAATTATTTATTTATAATTCAAAGTGAATTATTTTGAAATATTTATTTATAATTCAAAGTGAATTATTTTGAATTATTTATTTACACATTTTGTAGATATACATTCATCTCAGCAGTGATTCTGGGTGGCATGCAAAAATTAAAACCATCATAACAATATAAACCCATGACACCACAGTTGGACAATAACCCCCAAAACAAAAGCCACAGCACCAACCGTGCTCACCTAACTGCTTCTTCAGAGCCTCACAAAGGGCTAATAGGGTTGAGGCCATCCAGATCTCAGGGGAGATGCTGTTCCACAGGATGGACATGGATGCAATTTAATTTTGTTTTTAATTTGGTCACGCTCAGTGTGTGGCTATTGTGATTCTTTTTCAGCAAAAATCCATAAATCATTGTGCCTTCTGAATGGGTGTCCCATAAAATTTCTACAAGCCAGAATCTGAAAAGTTCCTTAAAACATGTGCTGTCTGTATACCGTGCATGAATAATATTGTTGAACTGTATTTACTATACAGGAATAGGTTACTAAGAGCCAAAAGTAATTTGGGAAGGAACACAGATAATACAAATACTTGAATTTGCATTAGAGTATCTGCCTTGAATTCCAGAATAACATATTTGAAGTCACTGTCTAGCATCCTGATTTTCTCTGTAATTTATTAATAAATAGCACCCTCTAGCTATATAGGCTGATGTACAACAAAAATATTTGAATATTCTGCAGTGTCCATTATACTCAATTTTTTTTTAGTTGGGAATTCCTGAAGCTGAAACTGAAAAGGAAGGCAGGAAGACACAGAATCAGTTATCAATAGTGTATTTTCTCAATATTATATCACAAGAGAAAGCAGAATGCCATTTGACTGCCAAGACATTAGTACTATACATTCTAAACTTTGCTAGACCTGCAGTAACCTTATCGTAACTAACAAGGCCCAACTGCTAGACTAATATGGTAATATGAATATAATAAAGGATTTTATTGTCCCTGAAAGACAGCATGTGGCATATAAATCCCATGGGGTGTTAAATGCTTTAAGTGCTCATGGAACATAATTATCTTGTGAGTAGCACAATCCTGTGATGCCCCTATTTGGATTCAGATTCTTTCTTTCTTTCTTTCTCCCCCATCACAGAATGGTATATGCGTTATTGAAGCTGCTTATTTTGATAATAGGAAATTGGCATATTGTACTCATTAGCCAGTGAAGGTGAGCTCACTGCCTTTGTGGTTTTCTGTAGGTATCTCACAGTTGCATAATTTAACAAAAGTAAGCACCCAGTCTCAATTGTGATCAGCAGTAGCAGAGAGGATTTACAATCAAAAACATTTTACTGTCAGCGTATGATTAGGGTTCCTTTAAAGACCCATCATATTTATGGAATAAAAATCCATTACATGGGCATTGTTTATCATCTCCTCATAAACATGATTTCACTTTCAAATCCTTCCATTGAGATGAAAAGAGTACTCACATTCTTCCATTTTTCTTTCATAATTGATCCTTTTCTCAGTCTCTCTCTGACATTCAGTCTTTTGAAAAATCAAACATTGATACTTGTCTTGGTGCTGCTGCTGTTTGTCCTTCTTCAAAACTATTTATATGGCAGCTCTCATCCAGTAAGTGGCCCATTATCAACATCTCCACCATTTAGTTTTTAACCCAAACTCAGTATTTAAAAAGAAAATTGGATTTTTGGCCGAGAACAATCTCTACCACACGTATAATTTATCAGATGGCCTTCAAGCATTCAAGCAATTTGCTTAGATTGCACCCCAAAAACTCAAAAGCTGGAGAGTAGATGAGGCAGGAGTCATGGGACGGAATTCACAACTGTTTGAGACCGCTGCTATCTCTGCCTTTGCATCTTGAAGTCACAGATCATGGTAGGACCATTTACTCAAAATATTGTGTTTCTTTCTTCCATTCTTGGCACAAAGAAGTAAACACAGTGTGTATTTAATTACAAGGATGAAATGTTCTTACAGTGCTCTCTGCTGGATTTATTGTGGCACAGCATGCAGTATACTTGGAACTGAATGTCATTTAGAAGAACTTTAGCATACTGGTCCTGTAGATGGTGATGATGATGATGATGATGATGATGATGATGATGATGATGATGATGATGATGATGATGATTGATGCTCTCCGTATTTCAGGAAGTTGTAATATAAGCAGACGTGCGTACTTAATTTATGTTGTGACAATTAGCCTAAGCCATCCAGGTTCCAAATCTTTGTGCTTAACTGTTGACCGAAAAGATAGGACCCTTGCTTGGTTAACTTGTGCTGTTTGATTTAAATTGGTGGTGTGCCACATTTTAAGTGCTGTGCTCAGTTCTGTTTATCCCAGTTAAAAATCAATTCGCAGAGCTGATAAAGGGGCAGCACAAGGTAAGCACAAGGATTAGAAGTGTCTTCCTTCAAAAGAAAAACAAAATAATGTAATTCATTGATAGAGATTAATCAAATATATGTTTTGAGTTCTTTCTTAGAGGGTTCTTAACACAAATTCCAAACTTAAAACTCTTTATTACCTAACAACTTTAAACATAGCATTCTCACAGTTTTTTTATTTTGAGTCTCTTCCCCTCCCCTAAACTAAGTTTAGTTGTCTGGCTGCAATGTCTCCTGGGATCTGTAGTACTACAGTACCCATGGTGCAGGAGGCCAGGTTTTAGGTCAGGAGGACATATCAGAAAGGAGAGCTGCTGTTTTCAGGATCTACTTTTGTTTTCAGCTTCCTGGATGCACATAGCTACCAACTGTTAAAAACAGCCCCTGGAATGAATAAGCTTTGAATCTTATCTAGGGGGACCAGCAGATATTTATTTATTTATTTATTTATTTATCTATCTATCTATCTATCTATCTATCTATCTATCTATCAATCAAACTTTATCACCACCCATCTGCCTCCCAAGAGGGATTCTGGGCGGTTTACAATAAAAATGAAATTAAAATCAAAGCAGTTACAAATACAATAAATACACTAAAAATAAAATGTGATAGAGTCTAGATGGCTGAGAGTTCTTATCAGTCCGTGAGAGTAAGAGGTCCATCGAAAATCACTGTAGGGCGCTAGCCATCCCCCGTTCCAAGCCTGCTGGCAAAACCAGGTCTTTAATCTTTTTCGAAAGTCCAGGAGTGAGGGGGCCTGTCTCACCTCTGGGGGAAGGATGTTCCAAAGGGTGGGAGCTACTGCAGAGGAGGCTTGCTTCCAGGACCCCGCTAGATGGAATTCTTTTACGGATGGGGTCCGTGACATGCCCTCCCTGCATGACCGGGTGGGGCAGGTCGTTGTAATAGGGAAGAGACGCTCCCTCAGGTACCCTGGCCCCATGCCATGTAGGGCTTTAAAGGTGATGACCAACACCTTGAATTGGACCTGGAAGCAGACTGGAATCCAACGCAGCTCAGGCAGCAACGGTGTTGCATGTGCCGACCTTGGGGCACCCAAGATTGCCCACACAGCTGCATTCTGGACCAGCTGTAGCTCCCGGATATACTTGATTTTTAACGGAACTGTCATCTAAGCATGTGTACTAGGGATACCGAGCAGGGAGCAAAGTTCCTGCACAACATGGAGAATGACACTAAATGCCAAGTAGTGTTAATCATTCTCTATTCAGAAACAGGCAGAAAAAAATTATTTATCAAATATGAATCTGAAAATAAGATTTCATTCCAAAGTCTGACATTTTAGAGAGTGTGGGTTTTCTTTATAAATCTTCCAGAGAAAAGAAGGACAGACGCGAGCCCTGTCTGAATCATACGGACAGTAAAACAGACCCAGTTCATCCTAATTCACACATTTCTAACATAGCTATGGGTAGCTCTGTCTTTGAGCCTGCCTGACTACTTTGGAATTACTTTTCTGAGGAGTTTTGCTGTAGGTGAATTTATCTGTGCGCCTGTAGGGCCAAATAGGATACCAAGCTCCACTTTATAAATGGAGAAAACATTAACATATTCTACATTACAAATCAGCTCATCCGAATGCTTAGAACATGTTGCAATCAATGCTGACTTACTATGCAAAACCTTGCAAGAGATGAGCTAGGCTTGGTTATCCACTCTGATGAGAAATTAATGTTCTTTTCTAAAGGCATTTTGGAGCATTTCTTTGGTCACCCTGAAATTGGACTGTAATGCTCTGGGCAGGTATGCAAATTAATTCTTGAAGGTTTTTCTACCTCTGGAACAGTTTAACACAAGGAATTTCGCAGTCTACGTATATTTATATAGCTATTATCTATTTAGTACATGTGCTGGTCCACATTACATGCTGGGGAAATACAGTCTGAAAAATTGTGCCCATTTGATTTTGCTCTTCTTTTTTTTTAAGTGAGCTACTGAACGACATTAATTGACTCTGTCCTGATATAAATTGTAGATTAAAATAAAAACTATGTAGGAGCAGTTACTAGGAGAAAAATAATAAAGCATCGGTCTTACTTTTGGACTCTCTAGATGTCAGTTCTTATTTAGCTCAAGGCTGCGCCATGTAAAGGATAGGCTGTACCAATTCTGGTGTCTGAGAGATCTTTAAATTGGTCCCAGATGAAAATCATAAGCAGAAAAAAGATGCCAGGGCATCTGATTTTTCTCTGAGGCTTGCTTCCCCATTCCAAAACAGACAAATTCTTTTGAAATCCCACCACCAATAGCAGCAAGGTAACAGTTCAGTTGCCTGAGCTTAAATGAATTGTAATTTCCAGTGATCTAAAAAGACAGCTCAGTAAAAATGCCTTACAACAGCCAGACATAACCAGTCAAGTGATAGAATAACTATAGTTTAACTTCCTCTGTCTAGCAGAGACAACTGGAGTACAGCTCAGAGAATCTTCCACACAAGTGCCAGATTCACCCCCACCCACCCCACCCCACCCACCATAATCATCATTTTAACTCAGCCATATGGCATCCAGCAACTGTCCCTCTACCCCTCCTTGACTGGCCAGAAATCCACCAAAAAGAGGAGAGAGTTGACATCTCACCATATCCTCTCTCTTCACTTCATTCCTTTGGCTTTTCATGGCAAAGGTAGGAGAGCAAAGGACTGCCATTGTTTGAATTTTCAATCAACAGATCATAAGATTTCTTTGAATCCTGAAACTGTTGCAACACTCAGCTTCAAATACTCTGGGTTACATTTGTTTGAAAGCTAGACATTATTTTTAATGGATAGACCAGACAAAAGAAAGGGAACCACCACTGTTGGGCATGAGTGATAAATAAGTCTCTGTAGCCTCTGAACAATACATTGTTACTGTGAGTCCTAACCAAGAGGATCCTCTACTGGTGTACAGTCCAGTGTTTTCATTATGGGCATGACTGAATTCAACAACTGGTAGTGGAAGTTGCCAGAATACATTGCCAGAGCTGTGAGGCTAAGTTACTGTCAGGTACAGGGTCCAAAGCAGAGCCATGAAAACTGAAATTCCTGAGTGCATTTTACTGATGTGTCTTCCAGACACTCCAGACCAAGGAAGATCAGAGCAATAGTAAAACACAGACTTGAGCTCTTCAGGGCAGACAAACTAGGCACGTTGAATCAGCTGCTGCTGAAGTGGCAAAAGACTTCCATAGGAGATCCTGTGTGGATTCCTTAGAATTTTACTTGTTAAATTGCCCAAAGTGCAGCTGGTCATGTGGCTAGCTCCCCTTTGTAATCCGTAGAGAATTATTAGATTTGTTTTAGAAATCAGTCAGACCATTTTACCTTCAAGAGAGAAAACAGGGATAGTCTAATTTCAGATATGCATCCAGCAGAGTCTGAAAATGGATTTTCATTATATTGCAAATAGACTCAGTGCCAAACTAAATAGTCAGGGACATGTGTAGTTTCAAAATAGCAAATCAGCAAAATGGCTTTTCAACCAGTTCTTTTATTCCCTGTTTCTCAATGATAGCAGTAACATATTCAGATTGGGGCATGTGGCTTCTCATTCCTATATACAAAGTAAGGCAAGCCCCGAGTAATGTTTAAAGCAGATCTGATCTTTATTTACGATATATATTAATATCAAGGCAGTAAAGCAGAGGGCAAATGAAAAACTGTTCTGCGCATTGTGAGGACATTTTCCCCCTTCAGTTACTAATAAATGACTATATGTGACAAACAGAAACTTTCCTCATTCTGATCTGAAATCAAAAAGAGACCAAAAAACACCTCTGTCAGAATAATGAAGCAGAACTATTTATGGCTTAACTTCTGTTACAAAAATCTCTATAATGTAACTTTCATTACAAGATATGAGCAACAAAACAAGACCTTTAAGCACAGGAATTACTTATTACTGATCAAATGACACTGCAGCAGCACTAATTATTATAACGCCAGCGAACTATAAGGTATAATATGTAATTGGCAAGGCGTTCCTTTAAAATTAAAGCCTAGCAAAGCATACCATTGCTAGACTTTCCTCTGATTAATATAAATTATCATACTCTAATGTTCTGTATCTGTTCAGCCTGGTAAGGTTTTTTTTCAAAGAAATGCTGAGAAATGTGATTCAGAGTAGCTTACTAACAGTGTGCTTTCTGTTATATCGGTGTGTCTGTGTGTGTGTGTGTTGGTGTATGTCGCCACTATCCATTTCTAAGCCCCCAAGACACAGAAGTGAGTAGCTTTATGAGGCATCTTTTAAGAATGGTAGACATTTGACTTAAACTCAAGTAATGTCATCCTGGGAGGATTTGGGGGCAGATGTCTGGGGTCCAGCTTTACAGAATAACCTGGAAGCCACCTAGCTTTCCGTTTTAAAAGTAATTTGTTATTTATTAACAATACCTATAGGATATTCCAATCTGTACAGACTCTGGAAGGTGAACAAGAATTCTAAAATGCAATTATTAAAACCAAACCATAATAACAACAACCAACTACATATAATGGTTGCCCACTAAAGGCCAAAAGGCTGCTGGAATAGCACAGTTTTTGTCCGCTGTTTCATAGAGTGGGCATAACCATTGAGAAGGCCTGTTGCCTGATCTACACCCCATATACCTCACAAGGAGGGGCGATCCTGAACAGGCCCTCTGGAGAAGTCTGTACCAGGTAGGTGGAGTATTCAGCTGAGGTATTGTGTGTTACAACTTAGTGCTACAGTATGCCATAAATGGCTTTAAAGATAACAATCAGCAATTGAATTGGGCCTGAAGCCTAATGCAGATGGGCATCAGAGTTCCTGTTGCTAAGGATATCCTGTCTGAGGTGACTTGGACACCAGTTGATTCTGTGCAAAGCCTTCTCTGGCCATGGCTTCCACCTACTGTTTTGGCAGGAGTTAACAATCCAAGAGGACCCACAGATCACAAACTCTTTTAGGAGAATACTAATATTCAGCTTGGCTCAGGATGGTGATACATAACTGGGTGTCATCAGTCTGCTGATGATACATAACTGGGTGTCATCAGTCTGCTGATGATACATAACTGGGTGTCATCAGCATACTGATGACACTTCATTACAGACCAATGGACAACCTCTCGCTAAAGTTCATGTAGGTGTTAAATAACATGGGGGCAATGACTGAGCCCTGGGGAACCCTACATTGGAACTTCCAGGATCTCAATCAACTCCCTGCTTAGATAGGAGCAGAACCATGGCAAGATAGTGTCCCAACTCCCAGCTGTTGCAGATGGTCTAGCAGGACATCAGAGTTAATGATATCGAATGTAATACACATGGTCACCTAAAGAAAATGAGCCTCAAATCCAAAATTACTAAAGTCAACTCTTGGCCCTTGTCAATATTCACTTGTCTGAACCAGGGGACCTTGAGTTCTAGTCCTACCTTAGGCACAAAGCCAACTGGGTGACCTTGGGCCAGTCACTCTCTCTCAGCCCTGGAAAGCAGGCAATAGCAAACCACTTCTGAAAAAGCTTGCCAAGAAAACTTCAGGGACTTGTCCAGGAAATCACCAGGAGTCAACGCTGACTCAAAGGCAAGGCAAGGCAAGGCAAGGCAGGCATTGGCAAAGATGGGCAATCCATCCTGAAATCAAATATCTTACATGTGTCTCTGGAAAGTGAATGGAAGCTGTACAGGAATGTTGCTATACAATGGAACATCTCCTGATCATTCCAGCGATGCTTGTGTTGGAGGCTTTCCGGGTTGTACTTTTTGTCTTTGTAGTAGCATCAGTAAAGAAACGTCCTTTTAAAATGTTTAATTCTGCTGATTCTATAGTAACTTGTATCATAATTGAACACTAAGTTTTTCCAAATATACATTTATGTCCTTGACCACAGCCAACTTTAACTCCCCACCATCAGCATCATCTTCTTTTTGAAATGAAACTAATAAAAATAGGAGGTCTTTTGCTTACTGTTCAACCTCTGTTTTGCTAGTATGGCCTGAGTGAGAATTCTGGGCTTATATGCTGCAACTTACTACATATTACAAGAGTGCATATTACATCTATGCTTTGCAGGCTGCACTGGCTGCCAATCTGCTTCCAGGTCCAATTCAAGGTGCTGTTTTTGACCTTTAAAGCCCTTCATTGCATGGGGCCAGGTTACCTGAGGGACCGCCTCTCCCCGATTACATCAGCCCACCCCATTACATCAAGCAGGGAAGGCATGTTACATTTAGTGGGTCCCAGGAGGTGGGCCTTCTCTGCTGTGGCTCCCTCCTTGTGGAACATTCTCCCCCCTGAAATTAGGCTTGCTCCTTCCCTGCTATCACTTAGGAAGTCCCTCAAGACCTGGTTATGTTGTCAGGCCTGGGGGACTTTGGGAACAGGAGACATTCTAGATGGCTCCACTATGATTGACATTCTTGCTTTCTCTGCGGGGTTGGTATATTCTTAAATTTTTGTGATAATATTCTTTTTTAATAATCACTTTTATCTTTTTATAATGATTGTTTTTTATTTATTCACTGTTGTTATTTGATTGTTGTATGCCACCCAGAGCCGCCTGGTGAGCAATAAATAATAAATAAATGTACTCAGGTGTTTTAGTGGAAGGACATTCAGTGCCCCTACCATAAAACCCAAAGGTTAAGATCTCTCAGAGGTCATGCGTACAGGCCTAACCCTATTCTCCTTCATTGCAGGATCTGTCATTCAGTGTTAGAGTCATCATGTCTTTAGGTAATATGGGCAATATATCTTGGATGAAAACAATCCAATTAGTTATGTTGAAATAACCATCACTAACATAACACATTTCACCCAGGGTTGTTAAGGGTCAAAAAATGGTTCTATCTCCTATTTTTGGGATGCCTGTGTTTTCCAAGCTGTTGTTGTTGTTGTTCAGTCATTAAGTCATGTCCGACTCTTCATGGCCCCATGGCTCATAGCATGCCAGGCCTTCCTGTCCACCACTGTCTCCCAGAGTTTACTCAAATTCATGTTTGTTGCATCAGTGATGCGATCTAACCATCTCATCCTCTGCCGTCCCCTTCTCCTTTTGCCTTCGGTCTTTCCTAGCATGAGGGTCTTTTCTAGTGAGTCCTCTCTTTGCATTAGGTGGCCAAAATATTTGAGCTTCAGCATCTGCCCTTCCAATGAGCAGTCAGGGTTGATTTCCTGTAGGATTGACTGATCTGACCTCCTTGCAGTCCAAGGGACTCTTAAAGAGCAGGAATGCAACTAGGGTCTGTGTCACCTGGGGCAAACATGGATTCCACACCCATTTTGGCACCCCCCAGCACTCATTTCCCCCCCCCCCAGTGCGGCACCTGGGGCACATGCCCCGCTTGCCCTCCCCTAATTGCGGCCCTGCTTAAGAGTCTTCTCCAGCACCACAGTTCAAAAGCATCAATTCTTCAGCACTCAGCCTTCCTTATGGTCCAGCTCTCACAGTCATACATTACTACTGGGAAAACCATAGCTTTGATTATATGGACCTTTGTTGGCAAGGTGATCTCTCTGTTGTTTAATATGCTGTCTAGGTTTGCCATAGTTTTCCTCCCAAGGAGCAAGCGTCTTTTAATTTCATGGCTGCAGTCACCATCTGCAGTGATCTTGGAGCCCAAGAAAATAAAATCTGTCACTGCTTCCATTTCTTCCCCTTCTATTTGCCAGGAAGTGATGGGACCAGATGCCATGATCTTCGTTTTTTTAATGTTGAGTTTCAAGCCAGCTTTTGCACTCTCCTCTTTCTCTTAGTTTTCCAAACTAGTCTTCTCTATTTTGAATCACAGTTTTCATGAAATTGTCAGTAAGAATAAATGGGTTGATTTTTTATATGGTTAAATATAATGTAAATAATTTATATTTTCATGCAAATACTCTCCTTTCTGGGGCCCAAAATTTGGTAATGAAGCAATTATTCAATTCTCATCTAAGGAATACTTTCAGATTCTTACTTATTTAGAGGCAAACGAATCATATTTATTGTGTTCCTCATACACTTCCAGCTAAAGTGTGCATATATCTTGCATATTTTACATGAAATATGTATACATTAAAATAATTCAGTATGTAATGTAAGGTTCCAAGAAGAAAAATGAAGGCCTTAAGGGATTGTTAATTTCTTCCCAAGTTTTTTTTTAATGCCTTATATCATACTTTTGCATTCTGTTTTGTTTAGGTCAGTGGAACAATGTATAATACAGGGAGGCATGTTTCTTTACGACTGGATAAAGAACATTTGGTGAACATCTCCGGAGGGCCCATGACATACAGTCACCGATTGGAAGAAATACGGTTACACTTTGGCAGTGAAGACAGCCAGGGATCAGAACATCTGTTGAACGGACAAGCTTTTTCTGGGGAGGTACGTCATACAAGGATGCCCATGAATGGGGACTTGTTTATATTACTGCTTTCAGAAATGGTTTGGAATCCTGCACTTTATGAAAGGCAAACCCATAAGTCTGCAGTTAGAATATGAACCTTCTGCAGTTGGACTACACCACACACATCTAAGGATATTTGCTTACTCTGTGTACTTCGTGTTGCATAAAATTAGCTTGGATTTAGGGGAAGGAATTTACATTACTAGCAGTGTAGATATACTTGGAACTCTGTGAAAGAGTAATATAGAGATAGAACAGTAGCTTTGTCAATCAGTAATATAGAAGTAGTTGTTTTCAAAGTGAGATCCACGGAACCAGGACATTTCCTGGAAATTTAGGAGAAATTGCTCAGTAAATTGCTCAGAATTTAAGTAATGTTAAACTCAATAAGTTGCTCAGAATTTAAGTAATGGTGGTTTGTCAGGCAAGCTTTTAAGACTGCTTTTCTTCCACTACTAATGCATCCTTGCAATTTCATAAATTCATAAAATACATACAGTACATACTTATAGGGATATATTAGGCATTACTGTCCCCCCTCATCAGCTGAGGAGTATGTAACAGTTCCACAGAATACAGAGCATAAATTGAATGTGTGCCCTTACTATACCACAGAGTCCAAGAGTTCTTTGATAAACAAGTTGCTTTAGAAAAATTTTCTGAGAGTCAGCATTTGAAAATCACTGAAGCAGAGAGCCAAAGGTAGGGCTCTTGTAATTTTCGGCAGCTTTCAGCAAGTAACCTATTAAAGATATCTTGCAATGTTCATGCATTTGATAGGTTTCCCTATAGATTTTCAAAAATAAAATGAAATGACATTAAGTAGGAACATTTCTTGTCCAAGCCCCAGAGAAAGGAACAGGGTGTGTACTCAAAATGAAGTTTTCCATTTGAGACATAGCTGCAGCTTGTCCAGACTAGGTCATTTGGTGAATTCTGAAACCAGATCTTGAAGACATGAGAGCAGTCCTGTCTTGGGTTCTGTTCTGCCAAGTGTCCAAGCAGTGATCAGGTGCTCAGGCCATTGGTTCCTTTAGATCCAGAGACAATAAGCACGCCAGTGGATAAAGAAACTTTAAGCTTTATTATAAACTTAAGCAAACAGAGTTAAACAGAAATACAGTTTAAGCAGATTAAACAGAAGTATAAAAAGCATAGCATACAGAAAGAAATCATACATACCAAGCAAGTTGATACCCAGTTCCTTTTATGTTGCCAGGAGCTTCCTGACCAAGGCAACAGGGACCACCCCAAGGGTGGCAATTGTTCTACAGCACCCAGTGCACCGGATCTGTACGGAAGCTCCCAAAACCCCCCCAAAAAGCCCAGGAGTTTTAGCCAAGTCTGCCCCTTAAACCTCATGACCATGTTTCCATGGTTGCAGGCTATGAGACCTGACCTTGACTAGGAAGCTTCCCATGGCCCAAAACTACCTGTCTATGACATCATCCAAGAGCCTGGGAAGTTTTACAGTTCTTAACAGAACAATCTGGGGGTTTTCTCTTATCTCTCCCTTCCTACTTCACACTCTCTGGTGGGCTGTTGGAGGAGTGGACTTACAAACTTTCAGTCTTGTGGTTTTATCCCCTCCCCCAGGCCAAACAGAAATAAAAACAAGCCAATTAAACATCAGCATAACTCAACATAAACTCTAATCTTTGTGTGAGGGAGAAAATCAACATATGTCACTTAACTCCTCGAAATAACAAAGGTCTTCCACATTGCCACTACAGGTTCCAAGTGTTACCCAGAAGCCATGAGAAATAAAATGATGTGTCTTAAAGAGAAGGTCAGGGCATAAGATAGAATAAATCTAAGGGAGAGGCTGTAAAACAAATTATCAGGGAGAGGTAAATGTTTAATTTGAATAAACAGGAAGAAGGATTTAAAAAACAGAAAGCAGATGATCATAACAACAAGAACACACACTGACACTGAACTTGCAGTAGAGTGACAAAGACCAAGTAGGTAGAATCAAACAAATGGACATCAGCCACATCATGGTAAACCATGATTTGTTTAACCACAATTTATTGAATAAACCCCGTGTCTGAGTTTGCACAACATGCTAAGCTAAAAACCATAAGTTTAGAAACTTCAGTTGCTATGTTCACATAATGCGCTACACCAAAGCCAAAGAAATAGCCATAGTTTAATGAAATGTGCAAATACAACCAAGGTCTAGAAAATTAAACCAAGTATATTTCCAGAACCTTTAGAAAGATGGTTTTGTATATCAGATATTGGTGGAGAACCAAAGGAGATGCTTGATCATTGTTATTCCACATTAGTCTTAAAAATGGTACTCAAGGCACATTTTATAATTCAGTAGAATGGATAGTGTGTTAACACATAACTAAAAGATATGAATAAAAAGATATAACCCATACCCAATTAGCAGAAAGTACCAAATGGCTATCCAAATAAAAATATGTTTGTTGCTAGAACAGCTGATGCCAAGAAAGCCCTCTCAGTATTCCTTCCAAACATATCTTTGATGATTGCAGGACCAAATAAATTGCCCTACCTGCTGATCTCAAAGTCTGGATGGGCTTGGGTGGCAGGATGCAGTTCATCACTGAGCTGAGAGATAATTTACAGATATTTTTGAGAACACGCTGAGGTTTTTGGGAAACTATTAATCTATACATTGAAAGCTAAAGGTCATACTGCATCCATAACTGAAAAAATAAGCCATTAGCAACTGCATGATCTCTCAGGCTGAGGGAAAAACTCAGAAAAAGGGCAAGAGGCCATTCTTCTACTTCTCAGTATAAGTATATGTTTTATAGAACTTTAGATTGGCATTTCTTGTATGTATGTGCTGCATCATGATGTATTACTATAAAGAAACTCATCCTGTTGCAAATATTTATAAAAGGCTCCTTGAATATCTTATTGTTATTCTTTCTGTAACACCAAAAGATTCTAGCAACAAAGCAGTTTATTCAACTAAAGATTAATAACTACTTTACATTCTGTACCATTTATCACTGACTGGTGATAAGTCAATTAATACCTGCCATTTCTTTTGGCATCATGGAACAAAAGCTGCGATTTTTAAAAAAGAAAGAAATTAATTGCAGCCTTGTCAAAGGATGTTATTATAATTGATAGTGATCATTTTCTTTGTTTTCCGAAGTTCAGTAGCTGACATAGCAAAGTCAGGAGTGGTATTTTAATAGCATTACTCATGTCTTGGACTCCTGACACTGATGTACCAGCTTTAAATATTGTGATGAGTGGACAAATTTAGTGTTTTTCTTTAAAAAAGAGGGGAGGAGGGAGAATTCCAATGAATTTTACAAAATAACCAATAATTGGCAATAATTAGAAAACTAATTATTGTTTAGTTTTAGTTTTTTGTTATTTTGTTATTTTGTTATTTTTGTTTTAGTTTTAGTTTTAATTATTGTTTTAGTTCTTTCCAATATTAGGCTGGAAAGAAAGCAAGAATCATCAGTAAAACAATACCATATTTCATTTTACATGGATGTAATTGGAGATATTAACTAGAGTTATTGCTGTAGGATTTGTGATTTTAGAGAACATAAAATATTTGTTTTGAAGGAAAGATATGGGCATAACTAAATTTAACAGAACAGTTTTGCCACAGTAAAGTTGAGACTGTTCTATAGACTTTTCAGAACTGATCCAACCCCCATTTCAGCAGGACCTCTTGACCATTGTCACAGATCAATGGTATTCCATCCAACTATGAAGAATTTCAAGTCTGTGGTATCCTATCCATCATACCCTAGAACAGTAATTTCAGTCATGTGGGACACCCACATGTCATCAGCACGTAAGGTTTTGCTGCTAAATAGCTCACAATATTCCTGTGAGCTTGAGCCTGCTTCTGACTCCGAAAACAAAACTTATTCGGAGTCAGAAGGGGAAAACGAAACCTATCAGGCAGGACTTGGAGAATCTAAATTGGGAAGTGACTCAGCAGAGCAGGAGAAATCGTGGATGCTGATTGGACAAACTCCAGAGGGAGATTTGAAGCTTCCAATCAGTGCTCGAGAGAGGAGAGCAGAGAAGCACGCGAAGGAAAAAGAAACCTGATTCGCTGCTAAAGGAAAATGGCATGAAAAGGAGCAGATAAAAAGGCAGTTGTGCCAAGAGCAAGCTGCTGGAGACAACTGATCCTTCGAGCTCACAGCACCTGCAGAAGAGTCCTTACCAGTGTCAGAAGCCTTGCCTGTAGCCAGCATGGAACCAGAGCCAGCACCTTCTGCCACCGTGGACCTGCTTCCTGCAAAAGTCACTCAGGTTGACCCTCTCCTTGCATTTCCTGCTGAGCACAGCCTTGCATCCAGCTCCAAACCTTGCCGTGTCATTTCAGCGCAATCCGGGTGCATCTCCAGATTCAAGCCTTGCTTAGATGCTCCAGTCCAGTCCAGCTTTGTCTCCAGATTCGAGTCTTGCCTAGGTGCTCCAGCCAAGTCCAGTCTGGCCTCCAGAACCAAGCCTTGTCTAGACATTCCAGCTAAGTCCAGTCTTGTCTCCAGAACCAAGCCCTGGCTAGATACTTCAGCCCAGTCTTGTCTAGCCTCCGTGAACCAGCCTGATCCAGCCTGCGTGCCAGGGTGCAAATCTGAGCTGGTTCAGCCTCTCCTTTGCCACACACTCTAGCTCCTTCCAGTCTTGCAGCTTCAATCAGAGATTTGGCCAAGTTCTGCCTTGCTGTCTTGCCACGGTCTGACCCTGCAGTGTTGCCTGAGTGTCCCTTGCCACTTGGGTGGACTTGATTGATTTATGCAGTCTAATCTATTGCAAGAACTTTTGCAATAGTTAATTCAATAAAGAATTTTATTGGTAAATCTGCCTGGCCATCTCACAGTCTGAACAGGACAATTCCAACCTCTGTCTACTCCTCCAGATTTTGGATTCCTGTTACACTTCAAGCAGAAGAACATTTTTGAATGACGTTCAGAACTCTTTCTTTGTGGCTCCATCTTGGATCTTATCACTGAGACTTTCCTGATTGTCTGCATTCCCCTTTCAGGCTATTAGCCATATATTCATCCCTTTTATCTGGAAAACAGCCATCATCTTTCCCTCATGGGGACATGATCAGATCAGATCATCAATGGTTACCAAATTTTACCACCTCAGCACCGAACCTGGCAGGATGCAACATTTGGCAGAGAGCCGTTGTTCTCTATGCTCTCCTTAAATCCTGCCTCCAGGTAAAGATGCTAATGGCCTATATGTGTAAACAGAGAGGTTACTCTTTTATTACTATAGTTCTTCAAGTAGTTATTTGTGAAGTCACACCACCTGCCCATCCTCCTCTATAGGATTTCAGAATAGTCCCTTGGAGGGAACACTCTAAGTATGAAGGCATTATCTCAGTCTTATGTTGCTATGGAATCATCAGAATTGTAGTGGTTAGCAGAAGTTTCATTACTGAAGCACCCTAGGAGGTTGATTAAAGTGCCAGATTTCTAATTTCTGCTTTATGGTTTTGGTAGTTTTATTGTTGTTATGAGTCACCCAGAGTTGTGCTCTAAGATGGGTAGCCACACAAATCCTTTAAAATAAATGAATGAATGAATGAATGAATGAATGAATGAATGAATGAATGAATGGTTTTGTGGGATACTGTGGGGTGGATGGAGCACCCATTCCAAATCTCAAGCTCTAGAGCTTTCCTACCTGAGTTACTACACAGTAGTAGAATATATATAAATGCATAGATGATCACTTGAAGAATGACAGTTATGGGTAAGTAAGATGTAAGTTTTTAGCAGGGCCTGTGAAGTTCAAACTCTTCTATATGGGTGGATTCATTTGTATGGCATCCCAGTCACATGAGAGCTACTCACATGTAAAATAGTCACACAGTTGACAGAATGCATAAAAGGTAAATACAAGCTGCAATTCTCCAGTCTTGGTCTTTCTTACTGGCATTTATCAGTAAGTTCTCCTTTGTCTCAGGTTCACAACTTTCTCCTGTCCTCGACCTCCTCAAATGACACACCACATGCTTGATAGACAGTGCCAAGGAAATACTGTAACGTTATCATTTGGAATGCATTCATCTATTACCAGTAACACAGACAAAACTAACACTACAGGCAGGATATATAGTCCTGTAGTGAATGTTAGAATAAGCATCACAAGATCAGACTGAAAACCCATCACCAAAAAATGAAACACAGCCTTTGTTTATGGTTTAGTCACATTTTCCTGATCTTGCTAGAGGCTGCTGGGCCCATATTCCTAAACCTGGCCAGGCATTCTATGCTCTGCACAATTAGTCACAGAAAGAACAGGGTCACTCGCATCTGACATGATAATCACGTGTTCTATCCAAAATTTAGAGGAAATTTAAAATAGGGAATGTTTTCAAAACAAAGTAGGCAGTCCCCTGAAATTCTGAGACATTGGTAAGTTCCCCTCCATCTTTCAGATCTTTCCCAACTACATGAGCATCATGTGAGTTGGCTGCAGACAGGGGATTCAGTAATAGACCATGTGGAGGTCCACAATCTCTCCAGGTTACTCATTTGGAACATAGTGCATTCAAATAGAGACCTATTTTGCCAAGAAAGCACATATATCAACTAGTGTTGGCTCATCCCAGGTCAAATGATGGATGAAGGTTTTGATCATTTATCTGGGAATAAGAGGATGGATTTTACATGACCCTCCAAACCAGATTACTGTCACTATTACTGATTATCCACCTGATGCTACATAAGAACTGGGATTCTGACTTGGATTAGCTATGTTTTAGCATATGCCATCTATAATAATCTGCCCAAATTCTTTGATTTATCAAATTAGTCTAGTCTCTTCCTGGGGAGATAAGTGGCATACATAATTTTACAGGCTTGAAAGCATTAGGCGTTTGCTAAATTTGCTATTGTTGATTTTCAAATGAAAGCCATCACAAGGCTTTTCTGAGGGCAGATGGAAGAAAAAGAAAAGGAACTAGTTAATTTCGTCAAGAAATTCATATGTAAATAGCCTCTTGTTTAATGCTTAGAGATGGGCTTCTAACTACACAGATAACCATGCAGTAATTAATACAAATTACCATAATCAAGAAGAAAAATATATTGAATGCAAGCCCATGGAGTCTCTTTTATTCCCATACTGCTATGAATATTTTGCATATGAAAAATGAATGAATTCTGGCATTCTTTCGGCTGAAATTTGTATCCGTACAATTCTACAGGTATCTGCAATACATGCTAAAGATTCTTACTAGGTCAATTTTAAGCACATTGGCTCAAAGATGAGCAGTGAAGTACAGTAAATTTAACAGAAAATTAAGCTCCAGAAGAAAGAGTCAAAAGAGGGAACATATGTCTCATGTAAGAACAGTTTAGTAATACTTCTGAAGTTTGCAGACAAATCTTCAACTTCAGCCACAAAGATCATCATGGCAGTTTACTGAATACCAAATCAAAATATACTGGTGATATTTTAGGAAGCAAGTGGGGTTAGTCAAGTAAGTGGGATTGCCAATTTTAGATAGTTTTATGGAACATTAAGTTACCTGACCTCTGGTGACTGTATGGACAAATGCCCACCATCTTGACCTTTCTTGAGTGGTAACCTATAACTGTTTCCAGGACATTCCAGTGATCTCTTTGATCCATTCTATCCCACCTTAATTGCTGCCTTCCCCTTCTATTTCTCTCAGCCTTGCTAATTGTAATAGCTTTTTCTAGCCCATTACTCAGTATCCTGCTAGACCAGAATGGTCTATATATAAGCACTAGTAAATAACGAAATAAATAATACATTCACTCACATAACATGTCTAAGGCATGTGAGTTTCTGCTTGCTAATCTTCACCTCAAGGGAGTAGTCATTCTTTATTTGGGCCAGGACCAATTGATTGGTTCTTCTTAAATTCCATGATTCTTTTAGTAACCTTTTTGGACCACTAATTCAAAGGCAACCATCTTCTTTCTCCCACTCTTTCTCAATGTCCAGTTTTCGCAACCATTTTTAAGTCATCTGATCTTTTTTGTCATAAAGACATCCTTATCCTCCTTGATTTTGACTAACTTGGTCATATTTCTCTAGAATAAATCTCTTTAGTTCTCTAGCACACTTTCTTGACCCCCCAAAAAGCAACACATTCACTTTCATTTCTTCACCATCACTTGTACATTCACTAAAATGCTTGACATAACTAACAAATATTAAACATTAACTCAGACTTTTCACTGTCCATTTTTATTTTTATAATTAGCTCTTCTCTTCTTCACTTTTAGTTTAGGTTGTATCATCTATATATCTCAAGCTGTGCTTTGAAACCTCCTGTTTTGATTTTAGCTGTCATCTCTTCCAGGCTTCCCTTTTTTATAATATATTTTTTGTCAAAGTGAAACAGATATGGAGAACTTTATCTCACTCCTTTCCCTATTCCAAACCTCCCGTTCTCCAGATTGCAGTCTTTTTGCAGATTGCAGTTTTGCAGTAGCATTTTGTTCATGGTACAAGGTCTTCATAAGAATAACCAGGTGTTCAGCTTATCCATCCATGCACCTATTCCCTTAATATATTCCACATTTTGGCATGATCTATACAACCAATGGCTTTGTTGTGGTCAATAAAGCAAAGGTAAACCTCCTCCTTATATTCTTTCATTTTCTCCATTATCCATATTTTATTAGCTGATTTTGTGTCTCTCTGCCTTTTATGAAACCTGTCTGTCCATCTGGCATTTCTCTTTCCACATATGGCTCTATTCTTCTCTGTAGGATCTTAAGCAAACTTGTGTGGAGAATTAATGCAGTGGTGCAGCTGCAGTCTTTTGCATCTCTCTTCTTCAGTGTGGGGTTTCTAGGCCCCACAGTCTCATTCCACATTTGCTGACAAAGAGCTGTTAGCTCTTATACTTCATATTAATTGCAGAAGAGTTTAAGATGAAGCTTCTAAGATGATGACATGTTGCAGGCTTATTGCACAAACATGTCAGATAAAGACAATGACAAACTGTCTCCCTTTGGTTGCATCCCTAATCTGCATCCCCCTCAGGTGCAGAAGGAACCATGTTGACTATGTAATATGCAGACAATAATTTGCAATGCATCACTCCTACTTTCTCCAAGAGATTTCTAGAGATAATATTGTTTCTTTCAGTATGTATAATTAAACTGCATTTTCAACATTTGAGAAGTCCCATCAGTATAGCAGGGTATTATTACTATGAAGTATGGGAAATGCATTCTTAACTAATTCATTCCTAAATTATTCTCATCTATGGCTTTCATTTGACCTCTTGCCTCAGCATCAAGCAATGGTACATATTTGTATCCATTCAGATCATCTGTTTGTGCATAATGAATTTATATATAATAAATATCAGCACATTTTATGTAAATTGTATGCTGACTGATTAGTGTGAGTAATTGATTAAATCTTAATTGCACATTTAAAATCATAATAGGCCTTGTGGAGCAGACTTTTCTTCCCTTTCTGAAAATATCCTCATTTAAGCAGAGCATAAATGAGAATAGTCTAATCCAAGCAAAAGAAAGATCAGCTGATTTGTATAGGGTTTGACAAAAGACAAACCTGGGTATGAGCATGTGGTGATATATGGAATAATATGGAATCAAATGAATTTTGTAGTCCATATGATAAAGTTGTTGGACGCTTGAGTTTTTGAAAAATACTTCGAACCATCTTTTGAATGAACAAGATAGAAAACAGAAAAGTTTACAAAAAGGAAATTTGGAAAAAACTCAGCTAGAATCTTTGAGGTGGTCGATAGATTATTACATGTGTTGCATTGTAGGATATCTCTGTACATAAAGCAATTCCCAATTACATGAAGCTATTAAGTAAGTGAATGGCTGAAATCTTAGCAATTTGAAGGGATTTGCTTCAGGTGACATCAAGCCTCCAAACCTGCCAAAATTAACAACCTAAAGGTAAAATCAGGGATGGAACAGCAAGTAGCGTGGAAATGCTTTAAAAGTAAAGATGCCCTCAAGTCATGAAGTTACTCCTGATGACTTCATGAACATATTTATGTAGTCTTCATGGCAATAATGAAGAAGTGATTTGCCATTGCCACCTTCTATCTTTTTTTAATTACAAAAAATTACAGCCATGAGGTTTCCTAGTGATCTTCCATCCAAATACTAACTAGGTCCAACTCTGTTTAAGTTTGGGGGTGGGGGTGGTCAGCCAAGATCAGCTAAGTACTGACACCAGCTGTAGGCATGGTAGAATAGCCGTGGTGATATAATGGGTTGGGAGATTTGAAACAGGAGAGCGAAATAAATGAGAGTGAGAGGCAGGGTCATGTATAAAAGCAACAAAGAAAAGATTAGAAGGAGGCAACGGATGATTCCCCTGAAAGCTTTGGCTTCTTATTTCTTTAATTGCACTAAACCATAATGTGGATGAGAGCCAGTTTGGTGTAGTGCTTAAGGCATCAGGCTAGAAACCGGGAGATGGTGAGTTCTAGTCCCACCTTAGGCACAAAGCCAGCTGGGTGGCCTTGGGCCAGTCCCTCTCTCTCAGCCCTAGGAAGGAGGCAATGGCAAACCACTTCTGAAAAAAACTTGCCAAGAAAATTTCAGGGACTTGTCCAGGCAGTCTCTGAAAATTGGACAAGATTGTACAGATTAAATTATTATTATTGTTATTATTATTATTATCATCATCATCATCATCATCATCATTTTCTATCCCACCTTTATTATTTTTATAAATAACTCAAGGCAGCAAACATACCTAATACTCCTTCCTCCTCCTATTTTCCCCACAACAACCACCCTGTGAGGTGAGTTGGGCTAAGAGAGAGGGACTGGCCCAAGGTCACCCAGCCAGTTTTCATGCCTAAGGCAGGACTAGAATTCTCAGGTTCCTGGTTTCTAGCCTGGAGCCTTAACCACTAGACCAAACTATAATATAAATAATGTGGATGTGGTTTTGGTTTAGTTTAATGCATGGCACAATATGATTTATAAGCCATGTTTTACAGTCTTGTATTATGACAGAATCCAGCAAAGGTGTCGGCAGATTCCAGTTGTTTCATCAGAGCAAAGCAAGCATCATAACACAGGCTCTACCTCTTATGCCTATCCATTTAATCAATGGGCATACAAAAGGGGAAGAACTTGCATCCAGATATTGCAATGTTTGTTCTGTCATCTTCCACCTCTTCCACATACTTACCCATTATTTTCCATGAAATATTATATTGGCCAATGTTACATGCAATAAGAATTCTTAATATGTTGAATATTTTTCTAAAAAAAGGAATACAGTGCAAATATGGACTAATAACTATGCTCAGTCCCGATTATCTGCTTTCATTTTTCACCAAGATTTGTCATTGTGACAAATGCCCTGGAAATAGCTAGTTCCAGTTCACTAGGTTTTATATTTTCTGGGCTTTTTTTGAAGTCCCATCCCTGTTCACCATTTATATTTCAGGTCATTGGTTTGCTGTGTGGCCCTAGAACTATCTAAATACAACAGTAACAAGGTCTGAACCTTCTTAAGCAAGGAACATATTCTTTGCTACATCACTGACTATTGTCTTGTGTGAATTTCTCTTTTGTGTAGAGTGCAGGAATATTGCTTCTTTTTAACCTTGGTTTTACAAATCAAATAACAGGATGAGAGTCTAGGGTCTTATATGCAATACTGCTTTTGTCACCAGGCTGCTTGAGAAGAAAAATTAGATTTCGTATATAGATTTCAGTATACAAACACAGTTACATGATAACTGAGCTCCTATGGATGGCTAAGCAAAACTGTCTCATGTACATTCAGGTCTGTTCTTATTGTACAAGGAAAGATCCAAATTAGTATCTTATTTGAGGGAGAAAAATACAAATTAGTATCTTTCGGGGAAGATTAATGTTTCATATTGAAAAGCTAAACATCCCTTTTATGGGAGAGCAGATGAAATTGAGGGAGTCTTGTAGTTTCAGTTATAGCAAAATGGTAAGATATGTTTTGCTTGATTCTTCATGTAAACATCTTTGTGATTAGATTTTTCAAGCCTGGAAAAAATATTTCAGTTGCCAAGTATCCGCATCATAATTTAGCTCTGAGACAAGCATAGAGCAGAAATATATGTTTAGAATTCTTGTAAGGTGCATATTGAAGATGCTATGATAGAAACCTGTTCTGCTAGGGACAATAATTGAAGTGTAAAGCTCTAAGACACAACCCAGCAGAGAAACACCACTAAGATAATTGAAGATTCATTAGTAACATTTGTTTGAAAAATATCCAGTAGCTCACAGTTTCATTTTGATTAAATGGTACTCATAAACTGTTATCTATTTCAGATCATTGAAGTGGTATAGATTTTCATGCTGTAGATATTGTAAATATTGTGCTTTGCAACACTTGGAAAATTATCCAGAAATGCTTCCACATGAGCTGGAAAAAATCTTGCAGGTACTACAAAAAGTTGACTTGTTAAGATTAGTTTAACTCTTAAAACAGCTCCAGTATTTTTCACATTTGCATGGAAGCCTGAAAAAAAGTTGAACTGATTTTATGAGTAGCAAGTAACTGTATGTGCTCAAGGTCTGAAACAGGGGTTGTTGGAGGGGGGCGGTTTGTATCATTTTCAAAGCATACACAGTCTGAATAGTAATCCCAATGAACTTGCTAAAGATCCAGGAACGAATTTGTAATTCATCTTATTTACCTGATTCCCTGCAAACAATTTAATTACATGAAAAGAGGCAGTGAGGCTGGTGCATATTCAAGTCCTCCCCATCCAAGCTACACACTGTCCACTGGACAGTGTCAATGCGTATTGCAGCCCTCATTTTTCCCCATAAAGCCACCAGTTCATACAGCCAGAACCTCCATGTGATCTTAACCTGGTTGCAAGTTTGGCACAAAGCCAGCTGGGTGACCTTGGGCCAGTCACACACTCTCAGCCCTAGGAAGGAGGCAATGGCAAACCACTTCTGAAAAAACCTTGCCAAGAAAACTGCAGGGACTTGTCCAGTCAGTCTCTGAGAATTGGACATGATTGAATGGATAAAAAAAAAAATCTTCAAAACAGCTCCTTCTGTTCTTTAAGTAACAAGTTCATAGCAGTAGAGATCAGGCCCTATGCCATTTAGAGCTTTAAAGGTCAACACCAACACCTTGAATTGTATCTGCAACTGGCAGCCTGTTTCATATAATGTCTGTACCTTGGATTAGTTAGCAGCCTGACCATTGCAATTTGCACAGTTGTGATTTCTGGACACTTTTCAAGTGTAAACCTACACAGAGCATACTGTAGTAGTTAAAATGGGTCGTAACCAAGATGTGGGTAACTGTCACCAAGTCCAGCTGGCTCAGGAAGGGCTACAGTTGGCACATTAGCCACCATTGTACAAATGTGTTCCTCACCCCAGCCACCACCTGGGTTTAATTTCAGCTCATTTCCCTTCCTTCAGCCATGTTTATCAGTGTAGAGAACCACAGAGATGACCTTGGAGAAGGAATGTGATGGTTAGCAAAACATGAGTTAACCCCTGAAAAAGAAGAAAATGTAAGAAAGAAACTTAAACTGGCTCTGCTTTGGTAGAGAAGGGGGAAGGGACTTTCAAGATTCTGTCACTATAGCCTGTATCAATAATGTAGAGTTCCAGTATTTCATGTGGAGTCAGTTTCCTGAGCAAGTCCACTTCAGAGGACTGATAGTTACTTTATGGCTGTCCCAATGACACCCATGAGACTGCCAGGAATTGCACCATTTGTCCCCAATTCTTTACCACCTTCCTGAGCTTGCCTCTACCCCACTCACATGAAAGGATTAAATACCCCTCCTTGCACACTTTTCTAATGCTGCCTGAAGCACACCCCATCACAGAGCCAGGGCAAGTAGTTCAGTGGTGACTAGATGTAAAGAAAATTACCCTGCTCTTGCTGATTTGCTTTAGCATATCTAATTCTTGCCTTTTAATTTAAGATACATTTATTTGTCTACTTCATTAGGTCACTCTGATGACCACAACTTTTGAATAATGTGCCCATTTACCTACACCCTAAATCATTAAATATATTTTCTATGCTAATTCCCAATATATGTACTAATTTTCTCATTGTGTCACATTAAAATTACAGTTCAGTAACAAGTTTGGAGGTTTTCTAGGGACCACAATGAGGGACATGGAAGAATCATGGAGGGGACATAGCATGGCATTCTGGAGCTTAGTACAGCCACCTCCAGAGCAAATCTTCATGATAAAATACTTAATCAAGAAAAATGAGATTCAGAAACATCTCCAGGAGATTTTAAGGCTTGCTGCCTTGACTCAGCCCATGTATCTCTCAGTTGACTCTGGGGAAAGACAACAGTAAACCCCTCTGAAAAGCTGACACAGCCAGGAATTAGACCTGATATTATTCTGCAGAAGCCAGGAGGAAGCATCGTGTGGCACCTTAAAATTAGAATTCCGAATAGGCCAATGATAATCGCATTTGGACAGAATGTTCCTAAGCTCTCAGAGTTCTCAGTGCATAAATTTAGTAATCCCTCCTGGTTTATAGGCAGTAGTCCATATCTTTTTTTTTTTTTTTTTGCAAATTTGTAGTAACCAGTAAATTATGTGAGATTGGATTGCTTTAGCTTATGGGGTGGTGCAAGATTCCAGATGAGTGTCAAGTTGTTTCTATTTATGGCTGAAGAAACTTTTGGAGAATCTAGTCTTTGACTTCTGTGTATGTAATCTCATGAAATTTCTTTTTTTTTTTAATTACATTACATTTAAGGTGTAGAGGAATGCTGAGGTAGCCTTGAAGAAGATATGTAGTAGCTGTTAGGAAAACATGAACTTAGTTCAGAAAAACAGGAATGGGTAAGGAAAAAGCTCAGAATTGATCAGACTTGACTGTCTTAAATATAAGAGGCAGGGAAGAGAAATACTGTCATGCTTTCAAGATTCTATCGTTAGAGACTATATCAATAAAGTAAGTACTAGTATTTCTTGTGATAACTGTTTCTTGACCTGGTCTACCTCAAAGGGCTGACATATATATTGGCTTTCATCTAAACTCAAGGTTATGTACATGGGGATCCTCCTTATTTTATTCCTATAACAATCCTGTGAGGTTGGCTAGGCTGAAAAATAATGATTTGCCCTAAATCACCCTGTGAGTTGTTAAAGCTACGGTTGAAGACGTGAATCTGGGTCTCCCCAGTCTAGCACTCTGATCATGATACTACTTTTTTTTTTAATGTCTTGCTTTTGTCCACTTGTATCCCACCCAGAGTCCATTTGGATTGGGGAGGCTTGTAAATATTGTAAAAGAAATCATTGATACTATAAATACTACACCGACTCCTTTTTCCTGCAATCATAGAATGCACTGAAAAAAGTAGAGACAGTAAGATCAACCAGTCCCAATTTGGATTAGCTTCAACAATTGCTAACCAAAACAGCAGAGTGAAGGTTTAAGGGGAAAGGGAGTACAGATTTCCAGTGTTGAGCAAAACCAGTTTACATGTTGTCAAGATCTCCCTGCATGTATTCACTGAATGCATCAAATTGTAAAGGAATTTAGAGCTGACTTGGAGGTCAGGAAGAAAAGGATTACATCGTCTGGAAGAAGAGGGAGGCATAAGAGAGAAGCTCAAAATGACCCCACCTTGATTATACTTGTTAAGTATAAGATGGGACAGGCTTAGACAGGCTTTCAAGGCTCTGTTATTCTACTGTGGAAGAGCAGGTTGCTGAGGAGCAACTGCAGGCACCTGTGCTGCTTGCCGGCCTCCCCTCCTCTCTGAGCCTTCTCCCCGGCGGCAGTGCAGCTGAGCGGCTTGTGGAAGCTGCCACCTTGGAACAGGTGGGGGAGGAGCCCAGAGGGAACGTGTCTGCGTTGGAAGCTCTGCCGCAGCAAACGGCAAGGGGAAGCAGCCAGATAAAAGGAGGAGTTTTTTCTTCACAGGGACTGAAGGGTCCGGAGGGAAGAGAGGGAGGGCGGGCACAGCAAAGCCAAGCGCACGGTTGGGAAGGTGCAAGTGCTTTACATGCTGCCCGTTAATAAAGAAGAAAAACAACAGAAGAAATCCCAGAGAGGGAGGGAGGATTTAAAGACAGACCAGGATCCGTAAGAGTGAAACACTGTTGTATACTAGCAATAGTAGCAACAGTATACTAGTAATAGAAATAGAGTATAGGATAAGATAATAGCAATGGAAGTAGTAGTAGTATTACCCCTATTGTAATAGTGTAGTAGAATACAGTATAGAGAACTTTGTATAGTATCAATAGTAATAGACATAGACATAGAAAGAACTCACACATACTACAGTATATGTTTGTATGTTTCACTTTTGTATCATGGATATTTTTTTAAAAATAAAACATCTCCCCAACCCTTATAGGGCAATATAAAATCCAGTTATCTAGGGTCCAGTCCTTTTGATGGATCTTTTGAGCCGGAGTCAATCAAACTGGGTACAGTTTAAAAAGAACTCGTGACCGGAGCATTCCTGGAATTCCAGCCATGCCTGCTTCTCAACCCTGAAGTACCTTGAAGGGCTGACATATATGAACCTTCCTAAAGTGAAGGCTTGAAGAATTATTAGTGGAAATTATACAACGTTGATGAAAAATGTACCATAAATATAATGAAGATGGTGATTATAGTGATGCTCTGTGAAGTAAAATACTTTAGAGCTACTATTCAAATAATATTGAAAGAGAGGGTGGAAAGCAAATGGAGACATTCCCCACCCCCACCATCACACAAACAACCACCTAGAAATTTGGATTTTCTGGAAAACTTTGAATCAGAAAAAATTCCTGTTAAAATTAACTTAATTATCTCAATATCCATAGTCTGTACAAGTATTTTTTTACTGGAGGTGAGGAAGGGAGATGTGGTGGATTTCAGCACCTCTGCTGGATCCCAGGAAGGAAGGAGCACATTCCAAGGAGATAAGAGGACTCACAGTCCAGAGAGCATTGATGGGAAAACAAAGAAGTTCAGGATAGCTCCGCCTTAGAGTCTCCCTGGTTATTTCCCCTTAGGTCAGTTAGGGTAGCTTTAGTCTGGCAAGATTCTGTCTGTACAGTGAGAGCAAATAAAGAACTGGAGTTCTGAATGCACTGACTCGTCGTCGTTCTTGGGCTGGGCCTGACAGAAGAGCTACTATGAAATCCCTGTTTCTCTTGTGCACATGCCTTCCTCTTCCTCTTCTTCCCCCCTCCTGACATATAACTTTTTGATTATCAGTTATTGTGGTGTTATTAATGCGTTTTGATCTTCTGCTTAAGGAAACTTGAAGGACTCTGAACCCTTGAAAGAGAGCCTATAAATAATTATAATCAATCAAAATTAAAGGGACAGCAGACCTCAGGTTGCATGCAAATTTAAATAAAGACACATTGATTTCTGTTGAGAAGCAGTAAGGAACAGAACAATGGTAACGGGCAAGATGATCAACCATTTGCACACCAGTTGATATTACACATTGTTATTACCGCTGAGCCTTTTTTCCCATGCTCTTCCAAAGCATACGTGTGAAACATTAAGAAATGAAGGGAAGCTATGTGAGTATAATTCTTGGGAATGGTGATCCCATGACAGATACCATGGCATTTTGGTGGTCTTATGAGATTTAGCTGATTTTTAAAGCTAGATTAAAAGTCTAAATGGGAAGCAGAGAATGGGTTCAAAACCTCCTGCCTGCTTATATTCTCCAGCAAGCAGTATTCAGAGGTGTAATGTCTCTGTTATCAGAGATAATATATGGCCATTATGACTAATCATTTGATAGTTACACTGGGTAACATGTAGGTTGCCCCTGCTAGATGCAGTGTTCCTTTAAAGGTTGATTAAATTAGATCAATTGGATAATTTCTTATTTTGCTTAATTTGTTTATTTGTTCAGCTACCAACTGTTCTGTTTATTTGAAATATTCAAGAACAGTCTGTTAAAAAATGAAATTCTCTTTAGGGATCAGAATTTTAAACTTGCCAGCACAAAACTGAAAAAGTTTGGAGGGGATTTTCTTCCCCCACTCCCTATTTACAAAAACAGCTTTCTAACATGTTCTCTTTGGGGCATTAAAGCAGTGCAAATTTTTAACCTCCAGTGTCATTTATAAAGTATTTATTTCCCTGAATTGTTTTCAGCAACTGAAGAATTGCTTTTACTTGCTTAAGGGATGATTTGCCTTTAATTAAATTGTACGTTACCTCCATAGGCAAAAACCTTCAAGTGTTGCAATAATTCTTAAGTAATTTATTGAATCCATCATTACACTTCTTACATTTTTGTGTTTGGCCTCCAAGGCCTAGTTCTAATATTTGTCATGCCAGCAACTAAACAACCATAAGAACAAAAGGCTTTGACAAAAGCAAACTTCTTGTAGGAGTAAGAACCAAGAGCTAAGCTCTCACTTGATCTAGTTCCAGTTTTAATAGAGTAGCATCAGACTAGGATTCAAAAATATTTGACAATTATATGAGATAAGCCAGGAATCCATATACTGAGATATTTGAGAAATTTGTATGAGAACTGGGAAAGTCTATAAGATAGGCTCGTCAGATATTTGTCAAGTTGGAGTTGAAATGGCCAAAGAATTTGATGGGGGAGATCCAGTTCAGATCCATCCATCAGGCATGAAACTCATTGACTGACCATGGGCCAGGTTGACAGTGGGAAAGGTGATCCCTTAAATAATCATGGTCTAAGCTGTTTAGGGTTTTATTGGTAAACACCAGCACCTTCAGTTGTGCCTGACAGGAAATCCACAACCAGTGCAGGTCTTTTGGTACAGGCATCTTATGTTTCCTATAACTTGTTCAACTGCAATTTTAAAAAACTTTTCAAGCGTAGCTACAAATAGAGCATACTGGATTAGTCAGGATGGGTTGTAGATAGGGTAGATACCTGTTGCTAATTCCAACCAACTGAGAAAGGGTGTGCAGTTAGGGCACTAGCCATAATTGTGTGAATGCACTCCTTGCTACAGCCTCTACCTAAGCATCTAATAGTATGTCAGGGTGGAAGAACAGACAAATTCTGAACCTGATTTTTCTGGGAGCATTCAGCCCCATCCAAAATAGTCTTCACTTTTTTCACTAGGCCCAGCTCTTTGTACCAACAGTACCTCCATCTTGTTTAATTTCCTCTTGTTCTTCCGCATCCCATTATAAATATTAGGCAACGTTCAAGCACACTTCTTGCTTCCTTGGGGTTAAATGATCAGGAGCAATAGAACTGGAAAATCAAACCAAATCAAATATATTTTATGATGGTCTTAGACAGAATGCAACCAAAGATGCAGACAATAAAAATGAATAAAAATAGTCATGTCTGTTGAGTGGAATGGTAAATATATATATTATATATTATTGTAATTATTTTCTGTGAGCCAATTGCAACGAAATTTCATTTTAATGTGCACCTTGGTGTATAGTGGAATGACAATAAAAGTTCTATTCTATTCTATTCTAAAACTGAAGCCCTTTCATATAGTTCATCCTAGTCCTAATGAAGATACAATATTCTGAAGGGTCCTCATTGCTGAATAGCAAAATTTTGCAACTGCATGTATATAGGGATTCTCTCTACCACTAAATAGTTTATATAAATTTCATCAGGGTGATTTGATCATTTATTTTAATGTGGAATGAATTAATCTTAGCCAAATGTGAGAATAATGCTTCCCTATTATATCATAAGGGAACATGTCCAGTTGACTCAGCTACTACTGTTTCTCATGGGCATAATTTTTAGGAAGTTGGAGTGTTGCTATATGTATTCTTTAAAATTTGCAAGGAAAGACATTGAAATAGGCTCTGAACTTCTACTTTCTCAGTTTGCTGCTGAATTACTTCCTTAGCTTTTTCAAAACTAGAGAGAAGCAATGTTCAGAGGAAAGGGCAGAGTTGGATGTCATCAGAATACTCTTGGTATCTCACTTGAAAGTTCTGGATGACCTCTCCCAGCAGCCTTACATAGATGTTAAACAGCACTGGGGACAGGATAGAACCCTATAAGTATTGAAAGGCATAGTCTGCCAGCATCATATTCTGGGCACTTCCCAACAGGAAGGACCAGAACCACTGCAAAACAGTGCCCTAAGGCCCAGTCTTGCCCTGTACAGTCTTGGCCTAACTCAGAAGGATACCATGGTATTGAAATCCATCCAAAGAGGGAGAATTAGCAGGTTCACAATTCTCTGATCTACTTTCCAATGTAGGTCATTTATCAAGGCAAGCAAAGCAGTCTCAGAATCATATCCTGAACAAAACCCCAACTGGAATGGTCCAAATAATGTTTTATCAATATGCATCTGGAGCTGCAAGGCCATCACTTTCTCAATTATCTTAACCATGAATGAAACATTTTAGACTGGCCTATAATTTGAAATTGTATCTTCAGTGTCAAGGGAGGGCTAGTGTGCACCTGTCCTGTGGAATAGCATGGCCCCTGAGATCCATATAGCCCCAACCCTTTGAGGCTTCCATAAAGGGATAAAAAACTGGCTCTTTCATGAGGCCCAGGAGCAGGGCCGCAACTAGGGTCTGTGTCACCCAGGGCAAACATGGATTCTGAGCCCATTTTGGTGCCCCCCCAGCGCGGCACCCGGGGCACATGCCCTGCTTGCCCCCCCTAGTTGTAGCCCTGCCCAGGAGCAGGATGAAATGGTCTGCTCCCCAATGGTAGTTTGGTGGATAATGTCTTTGTGTTGCTATCCTCCCTGATGTGCACCATGTACTTTTTCGGTGACTGTGGGTTTTTTGTTATCAGCTGCTATTTATTTGATGTTTTAACCCTATTGTGTAAACTGCTTAGAGTCACCCTGTGACTTAGAGTCACCTAAATCTATTAAGTGCTTGGATCAGACCATTTTAATTAGTCCTCCATTGTCATGTTCACTGTTTCAATGTGCACTGTACATCGTAACGTTTCACATGCCATGGTGCTGACGCGCGTTTCTGTTGGGAGGGAGCTGCTGTGAAACCTTGTGCCAAGCTCTGTATCTATGTTCATTTCAATGGAATATGTTTGGGTTATGTGCTCTGCTCAAGGACTTTTCCCGCGGACCAGCAGAAGCTGTTAGGAGCACCTGGGATTGTGAGCCTGGGAAGATTCCACGGAGGGAGGGATCTTGTTTGTACCGAGGGTTTTTTAGTTTGCATTTGGTCCGCTTTTTCCATTCTCAGCTTTCTTTGTGATCCTGCATACTATTCTTTAATAAATCAGATATCTTTATGAACCTGTTCATGAGTCTGATGGTGTTTTAGGATAGGCAATCATTACATAAAGCTGAGAATCACCAAAGTTGTGCTGTTAGCTCCTGCCAAGATTAGTGTCCTGACTCCCAGGAAACACTCTGAGACAGGGAACTATTCTCTAATGTTTTATTGCTAATACACAACAGTAATCCTAACAAACTGAACAAGCGTGGGAAAAACCCAGCCATATAAACCCCGCAGGTTAAGGCGGTCCCAATCTGTGCCTCTTGGAATGGCTCACCAATTCCTCAGTGCTACGCATGCGCTTAACAGTCTGGAAAGGAGCCCCCTGCTCGCCATCCTTACTCATGACATCACCCTCCCCTCCAGATTCACATTCCATTTCAGCTCCCTCCCCTCCAGAGTCTTGATAAGATTTGCCATCTGCTTCTAAAGTCCCATGGGAACTGGGCAAGGATGGAAAGTCTTCAAAGGAAAACTCCTCCAAGGACGAAGCAGTACTGCTCTCCAAGTCAGATAACGCCTCTGGGCCAGGTGGCTGCTGCTGGAAAACATCTAGAAAGTTAGAAAGGTCATCCCCCCTCCCCCCTGGGAACTGTAAGCCCAAGGTTGAGGGCTGTGGTTCCCCCACCTCCTCTGTAACTGGAGTTGAGGCTTCAGGCAGGGGCGGGGGGAAATACACACTCACAAACTCCTCAGCTTGGGCTTCTTCGGCCTGCTCAGGAGAAAGAGGAATCTCAGGTAAAATGCGAGGCTTGGGTTTGTGAGGGAAAAGCTGATGAAAACGATGAACCAGTGCTGGAGCATGTACATCCATGGCATTCTCCCACGTGCGCTCTTCCTCGGGGTACCCTTTCCAGTGTATGAAATACTGGATGCCCCTTCCCCTCCTCCTAGAGTCCAGAATGTCCTCAACTTCGTATTCTTCCTCCCCCTGCACAATTACTGGTGGTGGGGGGGGCAATTGCGATCGTAAGGCACTTGGGGGAGGGTCCTTGGCTAGCAATGATCTGTGAAAGACTGGATGGACTTTCATGGATGCTGGCAGCTGTAAACGATAAGCCACTGGATTTATCTGCTGTAGGACAGTGAAAGGCCCCACAAACTTAGAGTCCAATTTCTTGGATGGTCGGGTAGATTTCAAAAATTTGGTAGAGAGCCACACCTTGTCTCCTACCGCAATTGCTGGCCCTTCCTGTCTGTGAGCATCTGCATTTCTCTTGTAAACACTCTTTGCCCTGTTCAGCTGCTCCTTTAACAACTCCTGTGCGGCTTGTTGCTCTTTAAGAAAATCAGCCGCGGCTGGGACAGCTCCCTGCTGGGAGGAGGTGGGCAACACCTGAGGGTTAACCCCATAGAGTGCTTGGAACGGAGACATCTGGGTAGATGACTGTACAGAGTTGTTATAAGTAAATTCTGCCATGGGGAGCAGGGCTGGCCAATTGTCTTGCCGATAAGTGGTGTAACACCTGAGATACTGCTGTAACCATTGGTTAATTTTCTCTGCTTGCCCATTACTGGCAGGATGATGCACTGATGACAGGTGGATCTGGACCCCTAATGACTGGAAAAGGGCCCTCCAGAACCTGGAAGAGAACTGTGGGCCTCGGTCGCTCACCACATGATTAACCATGCCTCTATACCTGAAGACATGGTCCATAAACAACTGTGCTGTGGCTAGTGCAGACGGGAGGCCCTTGCAAGGAATAAAATGTGCCATCTTTGTGAAAAGGTCCACTACCACCAGTATGGAAGTCAGCCCTTGGACCGGTGGTAAATCAGTGATAAAATCCATGGAGACAGTATCCCAAGGCTGACTGGGGGTGGGTAGGGGTTGCAACAGTCCTGTGGGCCTCCCTGGGAGAGGCTTGGCTCATCTGCAAGTGTGACAAGAGGCAACATAACCCTTTATGTCTGCAACCATCTTGGGCCACCAGTAGTCTCTCAGAACTCTATGGAGAGTCTTGAAAACGCCTCCATGGCCGGCCGTTTGGTGGTCATGGCAAAGTCTCAGTACTTCTTCCCTTAATGAAGGGGAGATATACAACCGCCCACTATGCCAGAGTATTCCTGCCTCCACATTGAAAGGTGAGGCATTGTCTTGCGGGGCCCTCTGGAGGTCATCCATCCGGGCCCTGGCGTATGGGTCCTGTTGCTGCTGAGCTCTGGCTCTTGTAAATAGGTCCTCTGCTTGTCTGCCTGCTGCTAAAATCTCTGTCTGGCTCCCCCTCATAGACTGATCAAAGTTGTGAGGTTGTAATATAGTAGCCTGTACCTTCTGGTGAGCGGTGGGGCTTGCCTGAAAGGATCGAGACAGGGCGTCTGCCAAGCAGTTTTGCGCCCAGGCACATAAGAAATAACAAAATTGAAACGGGAGAAAAACTGGCTCCATCTAATTTGGCATGGGGTGAGGGATCTGGTGTTTTGTAGAAGCTGTAAATTTTTGTGATCAGTACAAACTTTCACAGGAAAGGTCGCCCCTTCGAGCCAGTGCCTCCACTCTCAGAATGCTGCTTTAATTGCCAGCAACTCCTTGTTGAAAACATCATAGTTTCTCTCTGCTGGTGAGAGCAGGCGTGAAAAAAAGGCACAAGGCAGCAATGTATTCTCGGCCTTGTTTGTATATTGCAATAACACTGCCCCAATGGCAATATCTGAAGCATCTGAATACATTATGAATTGCTTCGTGGGATCAGGGTGCCTTAAGAGCGGCTGGGATGCAAAGAGCTGCTTAAATTCCTGGAAGGCTGCTTGCTGTCTCTCCCCCCAGATGAATTTTGAGCCTTTCTTTAAAAGCTGTGTGAGGGGTCTAGTACGGTCACTGTAATTTTTTATGAAACGGTGATAAAAATTACAGAACCCTAACTACCTTTGGACCTCTTTAACATTTCGGGGAGGTGGCCAAGAGAGAATTGCCTGGACCTTAGAAGGAACCATGGATATGCCTTCTGTTGATACTATATAGCCCAGGAAATGTACTTCAGTTAAATCAAAGGCACACTTCTCTAGCTTGGCGAACAACCTGTTCTCTCTCAGCCTTTGCAAAACATTACGTACATGGGTTACGTGAGTTGTGGCATCCTCAGAGAAAATTAATATGTCATCTAGATAAATGACCAGATACTTATCTAATAAATCAGCAAAAACGTGATTCATAAATCTGGAAAATATGGCTCCTGCATTAGACAAGCCAAAGGGCATAACAAGGTACTCAAATTTGCCAAACCTGGTGTCGAAGGCTGTCAGGTATTCATGGCCCTCTTTCACCCGGATGAGATTGTACGCACTCCTGAGATCCAACTTGGTAAAAATGCGTGCCCTCTGTAAGCAATCTAGCAGATCCGAGATTAATGGCAGAGGATAGGATTCTCTTTTTATTACCTTATTGAGGGGACTGAAATCGTGTACTACTCTCATGGGTGTCTCCTGGGGTGCAGGTGCCAACGGGTCAGGCTTCTTTGGTACGAAGAAGGTCGGAGCAGACGCTGGGGAAGTAGATGGTCGGATAAATCCCTTTTGGAGATTAGAGTCTAAGTAATCCTTTAAGGTGGCAAGTTCCCTGGGAGACATGGAATATTGTTTCTTTGCTGGAACTTTGGCTCCTGGTAGTAACTCAATGGTACAGTCACAGTCCCTGTGGGGGGGTAGTGCTGTGGCCTCCTGTTCGCTGAAAACGTCTGCAAAATCCACATACTTGGCTGGCAACTGGACCCCCCCTGCTTCAGTGACTGTGTTGGTTGCTGGAGAGCGTGGGGCGGCTTGAATCTTGTGGTGCTGGCATTCCTCAGCTGGGAAGGAGATTGCTCCTGTAGTCCAGTTCAGCAAGGGGTTGTGGATCCTCAGCCAAGGTGTGCCTAGGATTACCGGCACATTAAGCGATGCAGTAACATAAAGCTGGATCCACTCAGTGTGGTCTCCCGTTGTCAGTTGCACCGGTTCTGTGAGCCTTCTAATTGGCCCTGCCTTGAGGGGCTGGCCGTCAATGGTCTCCACTTCTATGGGGCATGGTAATTCTCTGGTCGGGATGTTGCAGTCTTGTACGGTCTGCGCATCAATAAAATTAGTTGAAGCTCCAGAATCCACAAGGGCCTCTAGCTTGACCTGGTGCTCTGGGTTGACATGGATTATTACTGGTAAGTAGTAAAAGGCTTGTCTGGAATCCTCGGAATGAGCCCTTCTTAATTGATTGATGGTCTCCCTGCTGAGCTCTGTGGAGGGAGACCGACGGAGTTTCCCTGATTGGAAACAGAGGCGGGGATGGGTCTTGTTTCAGCTGCCTGCCCTGGGGGTCTTACTAAGGCTGCTTGGCCTCTCACTGGGCAAGCTCTCACCATGTGCCCCTGGGCTCCACAGTAGAAACAAAGGGCTCTCTCTCTCCTTCTCTGCCTCTCAGCTTCGGAAATCAGTCTCCTGCTTGCCCCAATCTGCATTGGCTCCTCTTGTGTTGAGTGAGCGGCTGCTACGGGGAGAGTTGGAAATCCTGAAAACGCTCTGAGGGTTCTGTTTCTCCCCGGTTGCATCTGCCTAAGCTCCTCTAGTCTGGCATCTATGACCACCGATAACTGATATAGGGCTTCTAACGTAGCTGGTGTTCCCTGGCGCACTAATTCATTCTTAATCTCTTCATCCAGCCCCTGTTTGAATTGGTCTTTTAATGCACTCTCATTCCAGTCCAGATCTCCTGCTAATAACTTGAAATCCGCAATGTAGATGCCCACCCTCTTGTTACCTTGCTTGAGCTTCCGAATTTCCCGGCTGGCCGTGGCTTCTCTGATGGGGTCGTCAAAGTATGCTCGGAACCCTGCCAAAAAGTTCTGGTAGTCGTTGAGAATCGGGTCGTTGTTCTCCACCATGGGAATAGCCCATTTGGCAGCTGGTCCCTTTAGCAGGCCTAGGATGAAAGTGACTCTGGTTCTGTCTGTGGGAAACTCTGCAGGTCTGCTATCGAAGAACATAGTGCACTGTGTGAGAAAGGTTCTCAGCTGTCCTGCTTCTCCTCCAAATTTCTCTGGTAGACTGCCCTGGGATCTCAACATTACTGGTGGAGCTGCTGCTGCTGCTGCTGCTGGTGCCAGTTGTGGGTTAATCGGAGCTGGTTGTTGTAACTGCTGTAGCATGGCAGCTTGTAATGTGTTGATCTGGAGATCTACTTGTTGTTGGTGTTGTAGGGCTGCTGCCAATTGCTGGATGGCGAGCTGCATTTCTTGGTTTTCTGCAGACATTTCTAAAAATCTCCGTAATTCCTTGTTCCTCCCTCTTTCGATGGGAGTAGGAGTTTGTTAGGATTGATGTCCTGACTCCCAGGAAACACTCTGAGACAGGGAACTGTTCTCTAATGTTTTATTGCTAATACATAACAGTAATCCTAACAAACTGAACAAGCGTGGGAAAAACCCAGCCATATAAACCCCGCAGGTTAAGGCGGTCCCAATCTGTGCCTCTTGGAATGGCTCACCAATTCCTCAGTGCTACGCATGCACTTAACAGTCTGGAAAGGAGCCCCCTGCTCGCCATCCTTACTCATGACAATTAGTTTCTTTTGAGGGAAAACAGTTAATGATGGCCAAAGCCAAACCCACGACTGGGAGACTCAAGGAGCTGACTAGCTTGATGCCCAAGTCAACGGTCAGGAGCGAAGAATGGAGCCTCACCCCAGAACCTTCAGCTTCACGGCAGCATTCGAGTTCCAGCCCAGAGGGAGAGGGTTCCAAAGAGGGGAGAGCACCAAAGCAACCAGTACCCAGCAAATCGCCTGCAGAGTTGATCACCTGGGATGAAATGGGAGAACCCCAGCCAGGGACGTCCCAGGCGTCCTGGAAGTATCGGTTCCCGCTGGCCCCAAACGTAGAATCTACCACGGTATCAGAAGGGAGTCAACCTAACGCGCGAGGGAGGGAGGAATCTCAAACCCCTGAAAGGCTAAGAGTGGTAGAGGCCAAATTAGAATCGATGGAGTACATGCTAAAAGCCCTGTCTCTGTCATGGGTGGGGCAGCTGAGGCATGAAGGAAATTCCAGCTCCAAGCAATCATCCTCCATCCCCTCACCCGGACCACCAGTGGAGTGGGGCCGGAGATGAAGCCGGGATGAATCTCCACCCCGCAGAGCCCGCCCATCAGTGTCCCCACCCCGAGACAGGAGAACTACTGTAACCTGGGGCCCAACCACTCAAGCAGCTGCTAATTCAGCTCCAACAGGAGCGGGGGTGAAAGACTTTTCTGTCAAGTTTGACGGGGATCCAACTAAGTTGTCTTTCTTCTTCACTAATGCTAAAAATTATATGAAACAGTTTGGACCCTGCTTCCCTTCCGAAGAGGCTAAAATAACTGCCATTGCCACCAAGCTGAAGGGACGAGTGGCTGATTGGTATGTTCAGTTAAGCAAGGCTAGCTCCCCTGAGCTTGAGGATTTCGAGGAATTTATGTGGGCGTTAAAGCTGCATTTTGAAGATCCGCTAGCCAAAGCAAGGGCTAAAAGGGCACTGAAGGATCTTTGCCAACTGTCTGTAGCTGATTATGCCCTGGAGTTTAAGGCTTTAGCTGGGAAAATTACCGGCTGGTCCCAGTCTACCTTAATAGAACGATTTAAAGAGGGACTCAATAGGGATGTCCTGCAGTGGGCATTGTGCAGAGACGACCCAGAGACATTGTATGAATGGATCTGGCTGGCTGGCAAGGCTGAGCATGCCCAGCATACCTACATGCAAACCAAACGACCTGAAAAGCCACCAGCCACCATGAGGGGACCCCGAAGTGCTGCAACTGCTGCCCGGACAGGCTACAGAGCCTGGGAAGAGGAGAGAGATTGGCGCTATGTGAAGGGTCAGTGTCTCCGATGCGGAAAGGAAGGACACCAAGCAGCTGATTGCCCAAAAGTCAAGGCTGGAGACTGAGCAGGCAAACTGCCGGCCAAATCGCTGCCCTCATCGCGGAGGATGACAGCAGCCAAGGGGGCAGCCGACACTGAAGAAGTACCCTACTTCTCGGGAGAGGTTGAAGATGACTCTAAGGAACTGGCAGGAAACGCCAGCCACCTGCCTTGTAAAGTGCCTGCGGGCAGGTGGAGGAGGATGGGCGCAAAGATGCAGTGCTGACTGTCCAACTCTAGCAGTAAAAGTGAAATTGGGCTCCCACACTAAGACTACGGAAGTCTGGGCTTTAGTGGACTCTGGGTGTTCCAGGTGTATGATTCACCCTGATCTGGTTGCTGCTTTGGACCTGCCTAGCTTTCCCCTCCATCAGCCTTTGATCTTCACACAGTTGGATGGTTCAACGGCGGGGGGGGGGCGGCAACCCATTTCACTGGAACTGTCGCGATGCAAATGGGCAGCCACCGTGAGTCTTTAAAATTTGTAGTGGCACCTGTTGGAAATCCCTTGGTAATTCTGGGGATTCCCTGGTTGACCTATCGAAACCCATATATAAACTGGGAACACAGAACTCTGACTTTTAAGGATGGGTTTTACCAAGCCCCTACAGTGGAGAGAGCTTCATATGCAGGGGTTGGAAGGGCTGCAATTGCCATGCCGCACCTTAGTTTGGTACATTTAGAAGGCTTGCCAGATCGATACCAAGACTTTGCAGACGTCTTTGGGGAAATGGAAGCAGATCAGCTACCCCCCCCCCCCCATTGAAAAACTGACTGTGCAATAGAGTTGGTTCCCAACACTCAATTGCCCAAGCCGAAAATTTATCCAATGACTCAGAAAGAGCTTGAGGCATTGCGGGACTTTATTGACAAAAATCTGTCAAGGGGGTTTATTGAACCTGCAAATTCCCCAGTTGGGGCCCCTGTGCTCTTCTGGGAGAAGGATGGCATGCTTAGACTTTGTACAGACTATCGGGGGTTAAATTCCATCTCGATCTGCAACAAATATCCTCTGCCACTAATGAAAGACATGTTAGCCCATTTGTCCAAGGGCAAGATTTTCTCCAAGCTCGACCTTCGTGAAGCCTATTTCTGCATCCGCATATGAGCTGGAGACGAATGGAAAACTGCTTTTAATTGCCCATTGGGTTCATTTCAGTACAAAGTCCTCCCTTTTGGGTTAGCAGGGGTGCCTGGGGTCTTCATGCAATTGATTAATGAAGTGTTACATGATCATTTGTTTAAAGGGGTCCTGGTTTATTTAGATGATGTTCTCATTTACACTGAAACCGGGGAGGAACACGAACACCTCCTCAAACAGGTGTTAAGCAAGCTTAGAGATGCCAAACTCTATGCCAAGCCTTCCAAATGTGAATTTCACAAAACCCAACTTGACTATCTAGGCTATAGGGTATCTGACAAAGGCATTGAGATGGACCCTGAAAAAATTCAGGCGATTTTAAGTTGGGAACGCCCCCGCACCCGGAGGCAATTACAAAGTTTCCTAGGGTTCAGTAATTACTATCGGCAGTTTATCCAGAGATTTGCTGAGATTGCTTTGCCCCTTACTGACTTACTACATACCAAGAGTTTGGGAGAGACACGCAAGGTGAAAAATCCTGGGGCAGTGCTGAATTGGACACCTGAATGCCAGGCAGCATTTGAAAAGTTAAAAACCCTTTTCACTGCTGAGCCTATTTTACAGCACCCCAATCCTGACCACCCATTTGTGGTCCAAGTTGATGCTTCTGACTTCTCAATTGGGGCTATATTGTTACAGAAAGATTCTGAAAATCACTTAAAACCCTGCGCTTATCTGTCCAGAAAATTTTCTGAAACTGAACGATGGTGGCATGTTTGGGAAAAAGAGGCTTTTGCTGTAAAAGCCGTGTTGGAAGCCTGGTGTCACCTCCTGGAAGGTGCTAAATGCCCTTTCGAGGTTTGGACTGATCACAGGAATTTGGAAGCCCTCCGCACCCCCCAGCGTCTCAGTCCTAAACAAATTCACTGGGCTCAATTTTTCAGTCGCTTTGACTTCCAGTTAAAATTTATTCCGGGAAAGAAAAACTTTCTAGCCAATGCTTTGTCACATTTGCCTCAGGACCCTGACCACGTGGCAGATATAGTTGGGACTGTTCTCACTGAACCACAACTGGGCTTGGTTGCTGTCACCCGGAGCCAGACCCGTGCGCAGGCAACCTGCCCCCAGCTCCGTTTGGGAAGCAGAAAATGCAAGTTCCTTGTCAGTTAGAAAAAGACTTTCTCCAGGCACTGAAATCTGACACTTGGTTGCTAGCTAATAGAGACAATGTTTCTTTTGAAAATGGTCTGGCGTGGGTGGAACACCGCCTTTATGTTCCTGAAACTTTGAGGGCTAATGTTTTGCAGCGTTCCCATGATGACAAACTTGCTGGACACTTTGGTTTTGTCAAAACCTTGCATCTGGCTCGCCGTCAATTTTGGTGGCCGACCTTAAGGCATGACGTGAAAGACTATGTTGCTTCCTGTCCTGTTTGTGCCATGTCAAAGCGGAAAGGGGGTAAACCACAGGGGCTTCTGCAGCCAGTGGCCAGCCCATCCCATCCCTGGGAGGAGATTTCTATGGATTTTATTGTGGACCTGCCTCCCAGTCAGAAGAAAACTGTCATTTGGGTTGTAAAAGATTTTTTTTCCAAACAAGCCCATTTCATTCCATGTGCATCCATCCCGTCGGCCCCGCAATTGGCCTGCCTCTTTCTCATCCACATCTACCATCTCCATGGTAGCCCCTCCCATTTGGTCAGCGACCGCGGGATGCAATTTACATCCCAGTTTTGGAAATCATTTTTAAAATTGATTGGCACCAAACAGGCGTTGTCCACATCGTCGCATCCTGAGACTGACGGATCTACGGAGATTTTGAACTCTACCCTTGAACAATTCCTTAGAGCATACATAAATTACCATCAGGACAACTGGGTTGACTTGTTGCCCTTTGCTGAGGTGGCTTACAACAATGCTGTCCATCAGAGGACTGGGCATACCCCTTTTCGTGTGGTTTCTGGTCATAACTTTGTTCTCATCCCTGAGCTGCCACAAACCCCTCCCCAGTCCTGTTCTGCCTCTGACTGGGCTGTTCAGCTGGCTGATTCCTGGCCAGTGATTCAGCAGGCTTTGGCTGATGCCCAGTCTGCTTAGAAATTCCAAGCTGATAAACGCTGTTCTGTGCAACACAATTTCAAGATTGGGGATCAGGTTTATCTTTCTACCAAATGCATAAAGTCCCCACAACCCTCGAAAAAGCTTGCTCCCAAATTCATTGGTCCTTTCCCTATTGTTGGTATTGTCAATCCAGTTACTGTCAAATTGGACTTGCCTCACAATCTGAAACGCTTGTACCCTGTTTTCCATTGCAGCCTGCTCAAGCCTGTCCACCAGTCTTCCCACTGGCATCCCCAACCTCCTCCTCCTGCTCCGATCATGATTGACGGGCAACGACACTTTGAAGTCAAGGAGGTCGTTGATTCTCGCAGGCTTCGAGGCACTCTCCAGTATCTGATCCACTGGAAACACTTTCCTCATCCTGAATGGGTGCCTGCTCGCCATGTTAATGCTCCTGATTTAGTTGACCATTTCCACTTAGCTTACCCTTTGAAGCCTGCTGCTTAGAGTTTTCTTTCTTTTGTGAGGGCGGTATGTCATGTTCACTGTTTCAATGTGCACTGTACATCGTAACGTTTCACATGCCATGGTGCTGACATGCGTTTCTGTTGGGAGGGAGCTGCTGTGAAACTTTGTACCAAGCTCTGTATCTATGTTCATTTCAATGGAATGTGTTTGGGTTATGTGCTCTGCTCAAGGACTTTTCCCATGGACCAGCAGAAGCTGTTAGGAGCACCTGGGATTGTGAGCCTGGGAAGATTCCACGGAGGGAGGGATCTCGTTTGTACCAAGGGTTTTTTAGTTTGCATTTGGCATGCTTTTTCCATTCTCAGCTTTCTTTGTGATCCTGCATACTATTCTTTAATAAATCAGATATCTTTATGAACCTTTTCATGAGTCTGATGGTGTTTTAGGATAGGCAATCATTACATCCATTCGTGCAGCTATTTATAGCAGCCACCATCTAAAACTGAATTGAAAGTGATCTGTCCATAATAGTGGAATTACAGACAGCTGTTCCACTTTTGGCTCTAGGTAATAGAATACCAAATCCAGCATGTGCCCTGCTGCATGCATAAGGCCAGATGCCATTTGGGATAGGTCCATAATTGTTGCAGCAGATGTGAAATCCTGAGAAATCTGAGCGTGGACACTGAAATCCCCCAACTTAGGAAGTCTAAATTTGGAAAAGAAGGTGTCATGCAGTAGGGTGGACCGTATACTAACAGTATCCCCATGCTGTCCTGGTCATTTAGACTTAGCAACAAACACTCAAAATTGGCAGACCGTCAGATGGAGCTTCTGGTCAGTGAGATGGGGTTCCTATAGACTATAGACATGCCAGCTCCCCACCCTCCAGTCCTGGCCTGATGCATCAGAGTGTTACAGAATGCTGGCTAGAGCTGGGAGAGACCCCCTCTCTTCTTTTATCCAGTTTCCACTACAAATTTCAGGTCAGAAGGGATCACCTTACAGCTTCTCTCCCCATGGGTGTTGGTACTGAAATAAATTAAAATAATCAGTTGATAGCTGGTAAACAGGAGAGATTAAAACAGCAAAGAGGAAATTGATTAATAGACCACACTGCAGCACAGGGGCAGAAAATTAAGACCAAAACTAATAATGAAAAGCCCTGGGAAAACAAAAAGGTCTTTGCCAGGCACAGACAGTATGCCAAGTAGAGCCTCCAAAAATTATTGCAAGGCTCAGGTCGGAGTAAGTGTGACGAGCCCCTCCTCCAAATACTGTGGTCACAAACTGTGAAAGACTGTAGATATGAACCAGTGCTTAGAACTGGGTCTGGGAAGATCAACCGGGGCAATAAATATCATACCCCCAGTTTAAGTGGATGTTCTAATTGCCATGTTTTGGACTAGCTGACATTTCCAGACCATCGTCAAAGAAGGGAACCCCATATGCAATTCCACAGAGTACTCTAAGCTGCAATGCAGTAATCTAAAAATTGATTCTGTTTTTCTTAAATTATGTGGAGCACACAAAACAAACATTTTTAGAAGTTGTATTCTATTCAGGAGGATTTCTGGTTTATTGCCCCAGCAAGATATATTGTATATTCAGATATCACTGTTTTATCTTTTATTAAAGCAATTCAGATTAATAATGCATCCACCTCCTCAAAAAAAATCAATAAAGCTTTGATTGGAAAACATTTTTATAACCACCTTCTTTGATAACTTTCTGCAATATAAAATGAGTAAACACAGTGCTTTAAAAGGCAATGCATTTCTTTTAAGCAAACCCTGTGATAATGAGATAATACACCATGATAACAAGATAAGGCTATGAATTAGTGTATAAAATATTTTAGGACTAACAAAAGAAATTTGCTTTTCTTCCCAAATTATTGCACTTACAGCAGCTATTCCTCAAGATATCTGCTGGTCTTAAAAAGAAGCAAAACCAAACCTTAGAAGTAATACCGCTGACAAGTATCTAGGTTTCTGTTTCATAAGAGAAATGTTAAGTACCTTTCTTATATATCTCTTATATCTCTTATATATATCTCTTATATATATTATCTTTATTTTTTCAGGGTCCAATTTTTCTGTAGACTAGTAGATGCTGCAAAAATGTTGTCTGTTCTTGTTGAATAGGAGGAAATTACAAAGCATGAATCAGGCACAATTTGATTCAAATCATTGATTTGATTTAGTTGTATGATATAATTCAGCTTGGAAATGTGATTTAGTTCAATGCAGAAATCCAAACATATCAAATTGACTAGATTTGAATATTTGACTCAATTTGGAGAAAAGAATAGTTTCTGTGCATATGCAGAAAGCCAGGTCAATTGAGATGCATTCAACTTGCTGATTTAATTTGAAAATCCAACTTGATTTGAAGGTGCAGTTGAATTATGATTGAAGCACACCTCTCAAGAAACTAACTACGTATTATAGGAGTCAAGTCTTTACCACTGAATGCTATCTTTTTAAATAACAGCTTTAATATGACATCAGAACTACAGAGTGAACATAATTTAGTCATTTTGCAAGTAGTCCTCACTTACTGACCTCAATTGAGATCAGCAATGCTGTCACTAAGTGATGCGATCATAAAGTGAAACATCATGTGACCTCACTGACTTATGACATCAGTTCTGGCTGTGGTCATTAAGCAAATTACCATGGGTTGTTAAGCACAATATCGCATGACTGAGACTTCCAGCTGGCTTCCCCATTGACTTTGTCAGAAGTTGGCTGTGAAGGTCGCAAATGGTGATCACATGACCGTGGGACACTGTGACCATCATAAATGCGCACCAGTTGCCAAGTACCCAAATGGCAATCATGTGACTCCAGGGACATTGTGACAGCCACAACTTCAAGGACCAGTCATAAATCTCCTTTTTCAGCACCATTGTAACTTTGAATGGTAGCTGAATGAGTGGTCGATAAGCAAGGACTACCTGTACTTACTTGGCAAGCTTATATGCTGCCCCATTCAGGTTGCTTACAAAAATATAGAAAAATAATTATAAAACCCAACATCATAAAATACAGAAAACTCTAAAAAACCTTGGTGAAAGTATTTATTTTGAGCCCCCTCCTAAATTGTAATAAGCAGTACTTGGCTGCATAACATAGGCCGTGTCACAGAAAAAGTAAACTTGATTTTTTACAATTAACAGGATCTGCCCATTGGGATGGATTGGGTGGAAGTACTGTAGATAGTCATATAGTCATCACCTTGGGCCTAAGCCAGTTGTACACCATAGAACAGGGCTACTATATATGGGCTGTAAAAATCCAGATAATCATTAGATGACAAAGAGCAGGAGTTTTCTGTATCTCTTTGCTGTCATTCAGTGGTCATCCAGATTTTTGTAGCCTCACTGTACGGAGCATGTAGAATTGGGCTTGGATTGCAGTTGGCAATCAATTTTTTTTTTTATCCCTGTAAAAATCTTATGTCCTCAACTGATATTTCTCATGGGAGAGAAGCTGCTATTGGTGCCAGTAAATTATTCCTTCCAGGTAAAATGCATTTTGAGGACTGCATCTCTTTCAGAGGCCATGGCCTACCAGGTTGAAATAAGCTTTTATCTGGGTGACTGCTGCTTTCCACATTAGCCAGGTACCCAGCAGGCCCTCTGAATTCCTTGGAGGTACGCCTGTTCTCTTGGAGCACCCTTATGTTGAGAATGATGGCAAAAATCTAACTATCCAGGCTTTTCAGTAGCCTCCATTAAAAAGAGAGATGATGTTTCCTTCAAAGGGAGAGCTTCAGAATGAATCAGCAACAGCATTTTCTGAGGGAAAGCTGCCAATTTTTGTTTTTTGCTTTCTTAATTGGATTGTTAAGCCTTTTGCTATCCTCCTCATTAACACATTTGAAGCTAGGCTCTGGGCCTCTTCTCCCAAGGTCTCCCTATCACCCATTGTCCTTGAATGAATGAAGAGAAAGCAATGCTCCCCAGCAGCACAATAGGTGAGAGAATAGTTTTCAGCTCTGGATCTCACCTGACTTACAACTGTTGCCTGAATCCATGGTACAGTACTATTTTGAGTTTTACAACAGGCAAAGATTGGAAGATGCAGTTGTCCCTTAATTAACTAAGTTGTAGGCCTATGTTTGTAATAACATGAGTGAGTTGTAACAAGACCCTGAAGATATGGTTCAGCCATGTTATCAGAATGAGCTCCGCTAATTGTTGTTAGCAACTTTTTTTATTTTTTGTATAGTAAATCTGCCAAGTATTTTAGCTCCACCCCAAAATTAGGGTCAGGGGGCTGTTGTTTGTGCTAAGTGCAGGATCTCTGATTAAGTAAGAAGGCCAGAAATTTTGAGACATAAGAGGTCACATCTCTTCCACACTGGTTTTGTTAAAATAAACAAAAACAAAGTAATTCCCATTTTCTGCTTACAGTCCTTAGTTAACCATTGTCTCCATCTTGTTAGTGTCAGTTACTAGAATTGCAACTCTTCAGATTTCTCACACACATACATGTGCATGTGTATGCCTTGTCTTCAGAGCACATTTAGGGACACAAAGGAATCATACATCGCATGTTTTATCTTGCAGCTGATGAGGTTTGTTCTGCAATAAATATATTAAAATCCAAAAGGAAAAAAAATACTAGTGCTCTCATTTTTAAATGGATGATAGATCCAGCTATTTTGGACTGAGGATGACCACAGTAGAGCAATAAGGATTTTTCCTACCCAATGGCACTTGGAAGAAAAGGGGGTTGGAACCGTATCTATATTTATGTGTGAAATGTCAGGGAAATGGGTACAAATCCAGCCACAACTTTCTTCTCTATAAGATGAGGTGGGTAACCCAGGGGTCATGTGTCGCCCCCAGAGGCTCCAAGGATTATGCTGCTAAAGTCAAGCTGTAAAATTGCAATTTTCAAGAAGGCAACTTTGTCTCTTCTTTTTTGTGATGTAAGGGATCAAACTTATCACTTTTTCTTAACTATACTTTAAATAAACACACTTTTTCTATAACTGCTTAGCTGAAAGAGGGTTGACAATTTAACCCCCATTCACCTGGGATGTCAATGCATCATGCCATATAGTCCTGCAGATTTTGGAGGTCCAAAATAATTTGGGAAAAAAGTGGTACCTTGGTCTCAAGTCTCAAAGGCTGTGTCACTCCCATCCATTTCTGTGAGTCTCTTCTGTCTCTCAGTACAAAACCATTTGACAAGAAGAGGGTATTTAATACTGACTTGCATGTCCGTGATTTTTTTAACTTGCCAAAACTATTGCTGTTTTGCCAGTCTGCAAAAGCACTCTTTATATATGGGTCATTTACATAAAACAACATGAGCTGCTGCAGCTGGAAAAGCTGCTGTGTTTCTATTATTATTTAATCGCTCACCAAGCTGCTCATTTAGAGCTATGCCTGTTGTTTTCTGCCCTGTGGGCATAAACTGCACACTCTCTTATTGGTCATCATAGTCTTTAAGTCTCCGACTTAAGGAAGGTAAGAGAAGAAATCAGAAGGTAAATTTTTCTTCCTTTGTGTCTGAAACTGAATAATAATTTCCTCAAGGAATTTCAGCACTTAAATAAAACATTCATTTCATAATGCTGGGGGCTATTTTTAATCGCCCTGTGCTTCTTCAAACATGCCTTCTCTTCAGCCCAGAGTCTTAAACTCTATGCTAATATCACCCCATGTCTTTTATTTCCAGTAGTTTTAAAACCTCATTATCATTATTCATCTTGGTGAAAATCAGATGCCTCACAGACTCAGTGGCCTTACTTTCATCCCTTCATTGGCATCGGGTGCCCTCCTGGGATAGTGTGATATAAACACCATCAGTGCTACATGAGAAGAATCAGACACATTTCACAAGCAGATACTTCTGTAGCATTAGAAGTCAGTTCGGCTTCAGACCTAAAGTGCTTAGGCATTTGCACCTTGCCTTTATGTGAGTCCTGTTTCTTTATTGGTGAAAGCAGAGCTAGGCATGTTGAAATAAAAGGGAAAGGTATTGGAATTGTGCTCAGGGCATACACAACTTTCTACTTGGCTTCATGGCTTGGAAAAGAATGCGAGTAGTACATATCAGTAAGATATGGACTTTTCCTCCATTGGCTTCATGCTGTGGGTCAAAAATCCTCTTCACTCTTCACTCACTTGGGTTGCCAAGAATTTTCAGAGGCAAGTTCCCACAGATGATAAGCTTTACTTTGAGCCAGTCAATTATTCTCTCTCAGCCCACCCCATCTCACAGGGCAGTCACTGTAGGGAAAATCAGAGGCAGGAGCATTATGTACTCTGCTTTGAATTGTACAAATAAATGAGTAACTTCAGGCCAATCATGGTCATCTCACAACTGGATTATTGCAATGTGCTCTACATGGGGCTACCCTTGAAGACCACCCAGAAGCTACAGCTGGTTCAAAATGCAATGGCACAAGCAGTAACGAGCACCTATCAGTGTGCCCATGTGTCACCACTGTTATGCAAGATGCATTGGTTCTAAGTCAGCTTCTGAGTGCAATTCAAGGTGCTGGTTGTTACCTATAAAGTCCTTTATGGTGTAGGGCCTGGAAGTTTGAGGGACTGCTTGTCTCCAATCATTTCTGTCTGCCTGGTATGTTCTGACAGAGTGGGTACACTCCAGGTCCCCTCTATTAAACATTTTCATTTTGTGGGACCAATGAAGTGTGCTTTCTCTGTCACAGCCCCCACCCTCTGGAACAGCATTCCCACAGAGGTAAGGGCCTCACCTTCTCTCCAAGGGTTCCAGAAAGCTCTGAAAACCTTTTTGTTGTTTATTCGTTTAGTCGCTTCCGACTCTTCGTGACTTCATGGACCAGCCCACGCCAGAGCTTCCTGTCGGTCGTCAACACCCCCAGCTCCCTCAGGGACGAGTCCGTCACCTCTAGAATATCATCCATCCACCTTGCCCTTGGTCGGCCCCTCTTCCTTTTGCCCTCCACTCTCCCGAGCATCAGCATCTTCTCCAGGGTGTCCTGTCTTCTCATTATGTGGCCAAAGTATTTCAGTTTGGCCTTTAATATCATTCCCTCAAGTGAGCAGTCTGGCTTGATTTCCTGGAGGATGGACTGGTTTGATCTTCGTGCAGTCCAAGGCACTCTCAGAATTTTCCTCCAACACCACAGTTCAAAAGCATCGATCTTCCTTCGCTCAGCCTTCCTTATGGTCCAGCTCTTGCAGCCATATGTTACTACGGGGAACACCATTGCTTTAACTATGCGGGCCTTTGTTGTCAGTGTGATGTCTCTGCTCTTAACTATTTTATCGAGATTTGTCATTGCTCTTCTTCCAAGGATTAAGCGTCTTCTGATTTCCTGACTGCAGTCAGCATCTGCAGTAATCTTCGCACCTAGGAATACAAAGTCTTTCACTGCTTCTACATTTTCTCCCTCTATTTGCCAGTTATCAATCAAGCTGGTTGCCATAATCTTGGTTTTTTTGAGGTTTAGCTGCAAACCAGCTTTTGCACTTTCTTCTTTCACCTTCATCATAAGGCTCCTCAGTTCCTCTTCGCTTTCAGCCATCAAAGTGGTATCATCTGCATATCTGAGATTGTTAATGTTTCTTCCAGAGATTTTAACTCCAGCCTTGGATTCCTCAAGGCCAGCTTGTCGCATGATGTGTTCTGCATACAAGTTGAATAGGTAGGGTGAGAGGATACAGCCCTGCCGTACTCCTTTCCCAATCGTAAACCAGTCCGTTGTTCCGTGGTCTGTTCTTACTGTTGCTACTTGGTCGTCTGAAAACCTAGCAGTGGGCTTTTTTCCATACTATCTCTGGATTCCATGGATTGAATATAGCAGCTTCTATATCAGGTGTTCTACCATTCAGCAACCTATCCTATAGTTATGTTATCTTTGTTTACTTCTCATATGAACTAAAGTCCTTTTTCCCCCCACATCCTCAGCAATCTAATACAATAACTGGTAGCACATTCTTGAAGAAACATTTAAAGCTTGGAGATCTAGTTTCACTTTCAACTTGCCACCAAGCAAGTGTACAGTTTCCAAATCTTTCAGAGCAGCAGAGCTTTCATGCTTCTTTGTTGTAATCTACTAGGCATCTAGGAAAGCCCCTTTCTTCACTTATTTCCTTTCTGTTGATGAGTTGTAATGTAACCAAAAAAAAAGATAACCAGGGTCATACCTTCAAGGTCTTTTGGTAAGGAGGAAAGGTTGAAACAAGTTTTTAGACATCTCTAATTGGGAAGGGTATGTCCCATGAGACAGTAATGTAATTCTATTCAGACCAAGGTCAACTACAGTATCAAAATGGTAAATATTGCATATTTTAAGAGCTGGTATAGTTCTAAAGTATGCCACCATCCCAAACTCATAATAGTCTATATCAATTTTTTTCCCCACTTTCGATTGCCACTTGGGATAGGTAGCCAGAGAGCAGATGGAAGAAACAGAGGCTGTTAATATTGTAAGTAATGTTCCATCTGCCACAACTTCCTGGCTGTATTCTAATGAGTTGTGTTGCATTTGTCACCAGTAAACTGCAACTAGACCAATCTTAATTGGCTGAATATGGGAGACAGGGAGAAAAATCATTGGAGCAAATCCTGTGTCCTTGTATGTGTGAACAGGCCCTATGGGTATATAAATAATCAGTTTTGTCTGAGATTTTGATAAGACTATCAACACATGTATGGATTTTCAGGTGGAGTTTAGAAGTGGTGCTCCCTCTTTTTTCTAGGGACTAAGCAGTCCAGTCAGTCATCATACAAAATTTATTCCACCAATTTACACTAAGAGGAAATAACTGCTGGAGATTTAATCATTAAAAAAGAAGAAATGACAGATATATAGGTTAATAAGAAACATCACTGGAACTACATATACTTAATGAATGAAGAAAATAATGCTTTTTTCCAAGCTTAGTATATATGCACATGCATGTGTGTATGAGGAAGAGATGAGTTTCTTTGATTATGCAATCTGCTTGATCAATTTTTAAAATATCTAAGGTATTTATTTATTTGTATTGTCAAGAAATTATACATTGCTATAACCTGATGTGCTCTACCACTGAGCCCCAATCCCTCTCTGACAGAGGCCTAAATTATTCATTAAAATATAGAGTTCAGAGATAAGAAATCTAATTTGTTGGAAGATGTGTTTTGGGTTTTATGCTGGTCATCTCATTTTTACAGTGCTTGAAAAACCTGCAGGTTCTTTTTGACCAATGACAGCAACTGGACAAAGTTCTAGCCAAGGGTGTCCACAAGGGAGTCAATGAAACCAAGATGGTGAATGCAACCACACAAAGTCCCACCCCTTTGTGACATGCAACATACTTTTAAAAAGGGTAGGTCTACAACTATGTGGATATAACCACCACCTTGACTTTTTTGTCCTCCCTCAGGTCACCCCTGGTTCTGTGATACAAAAATCTATCATACAGCTGTCATATCACACTTCTTTGAAAACCATTTCTTGCCTCTAGCTTTACTGAGATACCATAACTCTTTTCCCAAAATTCAGTTTATAGTGTCAACCAGATCTAAACTGCTTTATTGGAATGACTGGTAAAAATGTAATATAGTGTACAATTAATGAATTAAGTTTAGTTTGCTCAGAAGTGCTGGGTTTTAAACCTTTCACCTTGTGAGAATTGGACAAGGATGCATTCTGGTTTTTGATTTTTTCCCCCTCCAATCAAAATAAGAGTAATTAAACTTAATACGAACCTTCTTCCTAAAAAAAACAACCCCACCCCAAAAAAAACCTTTAAGGGAAGCAAAAGAGGTTCATTTGTTTTCTAGCAAATTAATCTTACAAAGGGAATCTTCCCCCAAAAATCAATAGTTTATAATAGAAAACTAACTATCTTGAAACTAGAATTAAGGGAGGATTTTCTTTACAGTCTCACAGTATAAACATGTTTTTATATATATATAAAGCTAAGATCTCCTTATTTCTACCAATTCTTTGTTGAATATGCATTGTAGACACAGGCATCATAACAAGCCACAATGACATCAGTGACAACAGGTACATCATGATGTCATCATGCAAATGAAGTGATTATGTAATTTCCAATCAGTCAAACTGATGTCTTGTTTAAGACATAAGTACATAAGTTGCATCATTTACATGAACATGTCGTGAGGCATCTATCATCATTTGTTTCCCCCATGGGCACCCATGCCTGCAGACGTCATTCAAATTCCTGTACCCTCCAGAACCAAAACTGGAGGCTGAGAGGCTGTATTTGTATGGGATGCTAGAAGTAGATGGGGCACATTTTGCCCAACATAAAGAAACAAGTTATATTTCATTGACTTGGGGACAGTCCACATTTCCTCTTTAAGCCTACCCCATTCCTCTTGGAGCCTCTCCACACTTCACTAGCAGCTTCCTGCCTTTGCAGAGTCATGTTTCTTCTTGGTTACATTTGGGACAAGCAGGATTTTTTAATACTTGTTTATTTTACTTGCAAGCCCATTTTTGCCATTTGTTTCACATCCTCTACATGGTGTGTTCTGGATTGAGCAGGATATTTTGCTTGTATTTTGGTTTAACTTGGCTGGTTTTCTGGCCAGTTAATGCCTGCAGGTTGAGTGTTCAAATGCTAAATAGGAACAGGTTCATCACAATTTGGCAGGCATTATGCAGAGTAAGTCACATTCAGAAGGAATTGAATGAGCGCTCAGAAATGTCAGGGAACATCTGAGATTGTCCAGTCAGGGCTGTGAGACCTCTGGGTTTGAGCATGGGGGAAATTTAATGTGTTTCACTTTTTGATATAATCATTTTTTAGTCCTTCTCCCTCTGGCTGTCTTCAGAGGGAGCCTCAGTATGCAGATAAGTAGTCTGTATTTCTGTAATCTATTTTGCATCTCATTTTGAGCCAGAGGCAGTGTGTTTATGAGGTCTAAGAGGTTTGTGGATTCTCCTGTGCTTGCTTCCTTTCATCCTAAAGCAGATTGTAGCAGCTACACAATATGGTATAAGCCATGCAGAATAGTAAGTCTTTCTCAAATGCCCAAGAACCTCATATTGTGTCACTGTTTTTAGGTAAAATAATAATATTAATCGTTATCCCTGTGTATCTTTGGATCAGTCATTGTCTATGTATGTGTGTAATGCCTTCTGTATCCTCACACAAGCACAGTTTGTGCCTGTTTCAAGCTGCTTTAAGCTGTAAAAGAAAAGGTGAGGAAAGATCTGAGAACCCTTGTCCACCATACGTATGTATGTATACTTAGAACTAGAGATTTTTTTCATTTAAAATTCATATGGAAATGGGACAAGATGGCATTTGATTGAGGTAACACATGGGCATGGGAGACAACCAACTTAATCTGTTTGCCATTTCTGAGGCCCAGATGCTCTTTGAAGTGGGAATGGAATAGAAAAAAACTTGCCTGACTCAGAAGCCAAGACTCCTAAAGTGCAAGGAATTGGAGCTACTGCTAATAACAACAACAGCAGGCAGAATATGACATCAGCAAAGAAAAACATCTCTGCTCTTCTGAATAAATGACACCTGAAGAAGCTTATTCTGTCAACTGATACCAAAATGGGCCAGTTTCCTGACTCCAAATACCAAAATACTGTTTTTAAAAATTCAGGAAAAAATAGCACACTTTATGTATCTTTGTAACACAGAGAAATTTATCAATTCTCAAACAAGCTAAAATCAGTAATAAAGATCACAACTGCATACCATGAATTTACGAAGGACACAAATATTCTCACGGCATAACTGGTTTTCTGGACTTAATCACTGGTGTGTCTTTAGACTTGAATCAACTGCCTCAAGATGAATCAGGAGAGCTTTGAAATTTGCTGATACCAGGGCTCAACCTTCTAAATATATACAAACTTTTTTCCAGGAAAGAATTATTTCTACAAACCATCCTGCTCTAAAGTGGTGCCTTTGACCTCAGCTTTCACACTACTGAGCTAGATGGTTGAAAATTATGGGTATTCAGGTCCAACACAAATGGATGACACCAGCTTTGAGATACAGCATTATTTCTATGTTGTAAAAAAACCTGAAACTCAATAAAAATGTTTTCATGAGAATTTGTACACATTCTCCAGCATATGTAGTTTTGTACATGAGTCTGCTAATATTTTTGTTGTTTATTCGTTTAGTCGCTTCCGACTCTTCGTGACTTCATGGACCAGCCCACGCCAGAGCTTCCTGTCGGTCGTCAACACCCCCAGCTCCCCCAGGGACGAGTCCGTCACCTCTAGAATATCATCCATCCATCTTGCCCTTGGTCGGCCCCTCTTCCTTTTGCCTTCCACTCTCCCTAGCATCAGCATCTTCTCCAGGGTGTCCTGTCTTCTCATGATGTGGCCAAAGTATTTCAGTTTTGCCTTTAATATCATTCCCTCAAGTGAGCAGTCTGGCTTGATTTCCTGGAGGATGGACTGGTTGGATCTTCTTGCAGTCCAAGGCACTCTCAGAATTTTCCTCCAACACCACAGTTCAAAAGCATCGATCTTCCTTCGCTCAGCCTTCCTTATGGTCCAGCTCTCGCAGCCATATGTTACTACAGGGAACACCATTGCTTTAACTATGCGGGCCTTTGTTGTCAGTGTGATGTCTCTGCTCTTAACTATTTTATCGAGATTTGTCATTGCTCTTCTTCCAAGGATTAAGCGTCTTCTGATTTCCTGACTGCAGTCAGCATCTGCAGTAATCTTTGCACCTAGGAATACAAAGTCTTTCACTGCTTCTACATTTTCTCCCTCTATTTGCCAGTTATCAATCAAGCTGGTTGCCATAATCTTGGTTTTTTTGAGGTTTAGCTGCAAACCAGCTTTTGCACTTTCTTCTTTCACCTTCATCATAAGGCTCCTCAGTTCCTCTTCACTTTCAGCCATCAAAGTGGTATCATCTGCATATCTGAGATTGTTAATGTTTCTTCCAGAGATTTTAACTCCAGCCTTGGATTCTTCAAGGCCAGCTTGTCGCATGATGTGTTCTGCATACAAGTTGAATGGGTAGGGTGAGAGTATACAGCCCTGCCGTACTCCTTTCCCAATCTTAAACCAGTCTGTTGTTCCGTGGTCTGTTCTTACTGTTGCTACTTGGTCGTTATACAGATTCTTCAGGAGGCATACAAGATGACTTGGTATCCCCATACCACTAAGAACTTGCCACAATTTGTTATGGTCCACACAGTCAAAGGCTTTAGAATAGTCAATAAAACAGAAATAGATGTTTTTCTGAAACTCCCTGGCTTTTTCCATTATCCAGCGGATATTGGCAATTTGGTCTCTAGTTCCTCTGCCTTTTCTAAACCCAGCTTGTACGTCTGGCAATTCTCGCTCCATGAACTGCTGAAGTCTACCTTGCAGGATCTTGAGCATTACCTTACTGGCATGTGAAATGAGTGCCACTGTTCGATAGTTTGAACATTCTTTAGTGTTTCCCTTTTTTGGTATGGGGATATAAGTTGATTTTTTCCAGTCTGATGGCCATTCTTGTGTTTTCCAAATTTGCTGGCATATAGCATGCATTACCTTGACAGCATCATCTTGCAAGATTTTGAACAGTTCAGCTGGGATGCCGTCGTCTCCTGTTGCCTTGTTATTAGCAATGCTTCTTAAGGCCCACTCAACCTCACTCTTCAGGATGTCTGGCTCTAGCTCACCGACCACACTGTCAAAGCTATCCCCGATATTGTTATCCTTCCTATACAGGTTTTCTGTATATTCTTGCCACCTTTTCTTGATCTCTTCTTCTTCTGTTAGGTCCTTGCCATCTTTGTTTTTGATCATACCCATTTTTGCCTGGAATTTACCTCCAATGTTTCTAATTTTCTGGAAGAGGTCTCTTGTCCTTCCTATTCTATTGTCTTCTTCCACTTCCGCGCATTGCTTGTTTAAAAATAATTCCTTATCTCTTCTGGCTAACCTCTGGAATTTTGCATTTAATTGGGCATATCTCCCCCTATCACTGTTGCCTTTTGCTTTCCTTCTTTCTTGGGCTACTTCTAGTGTCTCAGCAGACAGCCATTTTGCCTTCTTGGTTTTCTCTTTCTTTGGGATGTATTTTGTTGCCGCCTCCTGAACAATGCTGCCAACTTCTGTCCAGAGTTCTTCCGGGACCCTATCTACTAAGTCCAGTCCCTTAAATCTATTCTTCACCTCCACTGCATATTCCTTAGGAATATTAGTGAGCTCATATCTAGCTGATCTGTGGGTCTTCCCTAATCTCTTTAGTCTGATCCTAAATTGTGCAAGAAGAAGTTCGTGATCTGAACTACAGTCAGCTCCAGGCCTTGTTTTTACCGACTGTACAGATGTCCGCCACCTTTGGCTGCAAAGGATGTAATCAATCTGATTTCGGTGTTGTCCATCTGGTGAAGTCCATGTATAAAGCCGTCTCTTAGGTTGTTGGAAGAGAGTGTTTGTTATGCAGAGTGAATTGTCTTGGCAAAATTCTATCAGCCTGTGTCCTGCTTCGTTTTGTTCTCCCAGGCCATACTTACCTGTAATTCGAGGTGTCATTTGACTGCCCACCTTAGCATTCCAGTCTCCTGTGATGAAAATAACATCTCTTTTAGGTGTGTTGTCCAGTAGGTGCTGCAGATCCTCATAGAACTGCTCTACTTCAGCTTCTTCAGCATTTGTGGTTGGGGCGTATATTTGGATCACTGTGATGTTAGATGGCTTGCCCTGAATTCGAATTGAGATCATTCTATCATTTTTTGGGTTGTATCCAAGCACTGCTTTAGCCACTTTACTATTAATTATGAAGGCTACTCCATTTCTTCTGTGGTCCTCTTGTCCGCAGTAGTAGATCTGGTGGTCATTTGATGTGAAGTGGCCCATTCCAGTCCATTTCAGTTCACTGACGCCCAGAATGTCTATCTTTAATCTTGACATCTCACCAATAACCACATCCAATTTGCCCTGGCTCATAGATCTTACATTCCAGGTTCCGATGGTGTGTTGATCCTTAGAACATCGGATTCGCCGTTCACCACCAGCACCGTCGGCCGCTAGCCGTCCTTTCGGCTTTGAGCTAGCTGCGTCATCACGTCTGGGGCTAGTTGAGCTCATCCTCTGTTCCTCCCCAGTAGCATTTTGACCATCTTCCGACCTGGGGGTCTCATCTTCCGATGGTATACCGACATATCTCTGGTTGTACTGATCCATTTAGTTTTCACGGCAAGAATACTGAGGTGGGTTGCCATTACCTTCCCCAGGGATCGCATTTAGTCTGACCTCTCTGTCATGACCTTCCCGTCTTGGGTGGCCCTTCACGGTTTAGCTCATGGCATCATTGAGGTGCTCAAGCTCCAGCACCACGACAAGGTAACGATCCTTTGCCTGAGGCTAATATTTACACATTCACAATTTTGCCTAATGTACTGCATTTGTCTTTATGTATGTTTCCATAATGCACCCTTTTTTTTTTGTATTTCTCTCCCATCAGTAATAAAGCCCTTAATTCAGCATGAAACACTTTAAAAGAAATGTAACCTAGGATGATCTCTTTGGTTAATTGATTATCAGTTTATCAAAGGATATCTACTTGTTAGAGAGCCAATAATGGGAGATATGTATGAATGCCCAGAAAGAAGAAGGCAAGTGATTATTTATTTATTTATTTATTTATCTGCCTATCTAATTTGTCCCCGCCCATCTCCTCCCATCAGGGGACTCTGGGCGGTTTACAACAATCAATTAAAAACAACAATCATAAAATACACAGTATAGAAATACAATAATAAATAATATAAATAAAAGTAAAGTTAAAAAGTCCAAGTGGTGAAAGAATCTAAAACAGTCCAAGTGTGGGAGGAGTGGTCTATAGCAACCATCCCCATGTAGATCTATTTCCCTCTCCACCCCAAGCGAGGTGGCAGAACCAGATCTTCAGACTCCTCTGAAAGGCCAGGAGTGATGGGGCCAATCTCACCTCCGGCAGCAGCATGTTCCACAGGGTGGGAGCTACTGCGGAGAAGGCCCGCTTCCTGGACCCCGCCAGATGAAATTCTTTTACCGACAGGGTCTGTAGCATGCCCTCTCTGCACAATCGGGTGGGACGGGCTGATGTAATGAGGAAGAGGCGGTCCCTCAGGTAACCTGACCCCATGCCATGTAGGGCTTTAAAGGTAATAACCGACACCTTGAATTGGACCCGGAAGCAAACTGGTACCCAATGCAGCTCGCGCAGCAGCGGTGTTACATGTGCCCTTCTGCGGGTACCAAAAACAGCTCACGTGCTGTATTCTGGACCAGCTGGAGCTTCCGGATACTCTTCAAGGGTAGCCCCATGTAGAGTGCATTGCAATAGTCTATATGAGAGATAACAAGGGTATGAGTGACTGTTTGAAGGGCCTCCCAATCCAGGAAGGGGTGTAACTGGTGCACAGCACGTAGCTGCACAAAGGCTCTCCTGGCCACAGCTGCCACCTGCTCTTTGAGCAGGAGCCGTTAGTCCAGGAGGACCCACAAGTTATGCACCGGGTCTGTCTGGGGCAGCGCAACCCCATCCAGAACCAGAGATGTTAATGTCCCAGATACAGAAGAACCATTAACCCACAGCCACTCAGTCTTACCAGGGTTCAGTTGAAGCCTGTTGTTCCCCATCCAGGCCCCCACAGCCCCCAGACACTCGGAGAGGGTAGTCACGGCATCACTTACTTCACCCAGGATGGAGATATACAATTGAGTATCATCAGCATACTGATGATACCTCATCCCATGGTGACAAATGATCTCGCCCAGTGGTTTCATGTAGATGTTGAATAGGAGAGGGGAGAGTACTGATCCCTGCGGCACCCAACAAAGAAGGGGCATGGGGCCGATCTCTCCCCCATCACCACCGATTGGGACCAGCCCTGGAGGAAGGAGGTGAACCAGCGTAAAACTATGCCACCCACCCCCAACTCCCTGAGCCGCCCCAAAAGGATACCATGGTCGATGGTATCAAAACCCGCTGAGAGATCAAGGAGAGTGAGGATGGATGCACTGCCTCCATCCCACTCCCACCAGAGATCATCCATAAGTGTAACCAATGCTGTTTCTGTCCCATAATTGGGCCTGAAACCTGACTGAAAGGGGTCTAGATAATCTATTTCCTCCAGGACCCTCTGGAGCTGCAAAGTCACCACTTTCTCAACCACCTTCCCCAAAAAGGGAAAGTGGGAGACTGGACAAAAATTGTCCAAAATGGTAGGGTCCAGCGACGGCTTCTTGAGGAGCAGGTGCACCAATGCCTCTTTAAAGGCCACCGGGAACACCCCCTCTCCCAAGGATGTATTAACCATCGCATGGACCCAATCACACGTCACCTCCCGGGCTGTTTTTATTAGCCAGGAGGGGCAGGGTTCTAGATGGCATGTGGTGGTATTTACTGTCCGTAGGATCCTGTCCACTTCCTCAGGTCCAACAGGATCAAACTGCTCCCAGATAACTGGGTAAGCCCATTCCCCTGGTATATCTCCAGACCAAGCCTCACACCTGGAGTCTAACTTGGAGCGGATCCAAGCGATTCTGTCCTGCAGATGCTCAGAAAATTCCTCTGCACGGCCCTGTAGGTGGGTCACTGAGCCCACCTTCCCCAAAAGGGATCGAGTGATCTTAAACAGGGCCGTTGGGCGGCATTCTGCAGACTCAATAAGAGAAGAGAAGTATTGATGTTTCACCGCTTTTATCACCACAAGGTAGGCCTTAATAGCAGCTCTTACCTGTGTTCGGTCGAATTCAGTCTTTGTCTTCCTCCAGCGGTGCTCTAGACATCTCTTAATCCGCTTCAAAACCCTCAACTCCTCTGTGAACCACGGGGAGTGCCAGGTTCAATGGGACAAGAGAGGCCGCGCAGGAGCAATCCTGTCCAAGGCCCCGGCCGCCTCTCTTTTCCAAGCAGCAGCCAGGGCCTCCGCTGGACCATGCAGCAGATCACCGGGTATAACCCCCAGCTCCCTCTGAAACCCTGCCAGGTCCATCAGTTGCCGGGGGCAGACCAATCGAATGGGTCCTGCCTCCCTGCAGAGGGGGGTGGCATAAGAGAATCTCAGGGCCACCAGGGCGTGGTCTGACCATGACAGTGGGGACAGCTGTAACTCTCCCCTCAGATCACATTGCCACTGCTCCAACAAGAAAACCAAGTCCGAGGTGAGGCCACTGTCTCAAGTCGGATCCTGAATTATCTGGGACAAGCCTATGGCTGCCCTGGTAGCCATGAACTCCTGAGCCGCCTCCGAGGCACTCCGAGGCACACTGCATTTTTTAAGTTTTATTCCATCCTGTGACACGCTCATTAGGGGACTTTGGCCCACTCTTAGCCCATGTCATCTAGCTTTTCCTCAATGGAAAGTGAAAGCCATAGAAATTTCCCTTTCTATCCAACAAAAGTCATTCACAGATCTTCAGTCTGCAAATCAGTTGATTGACAGGCTACCTGGAGCCCAGCACTGATGGTATGAAATCTGTGATAAGTTGTGTAAAAGTTTCTGAGAACCACTCATGGCCCACAGGCTGAGTTTCTCCATCACCCAAGAGCAGGACTGGATGAGAGTGGAACTAAACCCTCAGGGTCTTGCTTAGGATGTTTAAATGCCTAGATTGATTGTCTAACTACCATACACACACTTGAGTTTAAATGTACCATTATGATTGTGCCATGGTTACAAATGTATTTATTTAATAACCAGAGGCATCCTGCAGATAGTAAACATACCTGTTCAGGATTCTTACTGTTAATGTAAAATAAATTAAGATAAATATGCCATCTGAAAAGCAAAGCACGCCTTGCTTTCAGCACCTTTTCTTTTAAATCAAATGTTTGTCAGGCTGAGCATCTCTGCTGATCACAGTTGTGTTAAGAACAGCAGGGAAGATTGATAATACATCAGGAGTGGAATCCTGAGCCATTGAGGTACAACTCTATAGGGGACATTATGCAGCAAAACAACTGTGTGGGATCTTTGAAGGAAAGTTATTTCAAATGATAATGCCTACTTCAGTGTAAGAGTACCAAACTGAAAAGTCAAGCACAGAGCTGTATTTTTAAAAATACTCTAAAATAAATAACCTGTTACAACACAGCCAAGTGTGTTCCTCACAGTCAGTAAGCAAATTCTAGTGCTTTTTCTGAATTTAGGAGACTTAAGTTAGCTTTCCCAGCTCCAAAGTGCAAGCCCCTGACAAGCAAAGTTGGGTACATGCTTAATAACTTTTTATAAAGTTCAGGGAGGGCTGGCTCATATGACTTGCTCCCCAAAGAAGTTTAAATGTATTCTCTCCCTTTGTGAATCTTCAAGCCAGCGGACTATTGGGTTTAAGAATTGCCTGCTTGTCTTTCTTGCAAACTGGGCCCATCATCCAGCAATGTACTCATACATGCAGTGCAGGACCCAATCCCTTTACCCGTTTTTTTCTCTGCTGCATACATTAATCCTCTTAAACTTTTATTCTTGCCTATTAAATGCATTTGCTTTAGCTTCTATGATGCTTCTATTTCTACATCCTCGTTTTCTTCTCCCTCCCCCCTCTCTCTCTTGTGTCCCATTTATTTAAAAAAAACAGGCATTTTAATACCAGTGAATTACCAGTGCAGTAATAAAATAGGAGTTATCACAATCCCCGTCTGCTAAGTTGATTTAAAATAGTTGGCCTTTCATTACAAACGGTGTTTAAATCTACTTGCCATGAGATTTTAAGTCCATATTATTATTAAAACATTATGATTTATTTAACTAATTCAAGCAAAATCAACAGCAGAGGAAATGCATAGTCTAGTGGGAATGGTAGAAACCCATAATCCTGGGAGCAAAATTAGATTAACCAAATTATTGGGAGCATAAGCAGAGAGGGAGAATTACAGTCTATATACAGTACAAATAACTCCATTAATATGATTGTATAATGCTACATTTGCTGTATTAACTTTTCTAAACATGAAAGGTTAGGAAGAGTATACTGTAGGTCATAATTAAGTTTTTCTGACTTTCACATGTAATTATTCAGTGTGTGCCTTGAATATATACTGTATTAAATTAACACTGAATCATTGTTCAGAGGAGCAAAAGAGGGAAGAATGAAAAATTTAGACATGTTGATAGGATACAAAGCAAACTGCTGAAATGTTTTGCACAAATTGCACTGTGTTCAAATTCCAGGGACCTCCAAAAGATTACAATAGATATATGAAGAATACTGCAATTGGAGATTCATTCAGATGAAAAACTTGGTTAATCAAACCAAGTCTTTACTACCATTGACCATCCACTAGTTCTTCATATAGATTAGATTGGATTTAGATTTTTTTTATCCTGCCTTTATTATTTGTTTTAATAAATAACTCAAGGAGGCGAACATACCTAATACTCCTTCCTCCTCCTCTTTTCCCCACAGCAACAACCCTGTGAGTTGAGTTGGGCTGAGAGAGAGGGACTGGCCCAAGGTCACCCAGCCAGCTTTCATGCCTAAAGCGGGACTAGAACTCTCCTACTCCTCCTGAATGGCTCTTGGGCTGAGAGAGAGGGACTGGCCCAAGGTCACTCAGCCGGCTTTCATGCCTAAAGCGGGACTAGAACTCTCCTACTTCTCCTGATTGGCTCTTGGGCTGAGAGAGAGGGACTGGCCCAAGGTCACCCAGCTGGCTTTCATGCCTAAAGCGGGACTAGAACTCTCCTACTCCTCCTGATTGGCTCTTGAGCTGAGAGAGAGGGACTGGCCCAAGGTCACCCAGCCGGCTTTCATGCCTAAGGTGGGACTAGAACTCACGGCCTCCTGGTTTCTAGCCTGTTGCCTTAACCACTAGACCAAACTGGCTCTTTGACTTGTGGTTTCTGACATAGCAGCATCATCAGTCACTCTCTCTCAGCCCAACTCACCTCACAGGGTTGTTGTTGTGGGGAAAATAGGAGGAGGAAGGAATATTAGGTATGTTCCCCCACCTTGAGTTATTTATAATAATAATAAAGGCGGGATAAAAATAAAATAAATAAATAAATAAATCTGCAGGCTGAGTGAATGTATCCACACTGGCCATTTTTTTCCAGACTGATCCAACTGGTTCATTTCAGCATTCTGTAGAACAGGATGAGCAACACTCCATGTGCATATGGCTACCCAGCCCAATTTATAGAGAAATCAGAGCCCTCCAAATCATATTGCAGGACAGCAACTTATGACAATGTGATTTTTTTTCTTTTTTCTACCTCTTTTTTTTATAATCTGAGCAACAGAATAGGTGTCCTAAGCCTCTGAGAGGTGTTATACATCTATCATCCTTTCTACCCCCTAAATTAAAAACAGCCTAACATTTCAGCCCCACCCATTCCAATAATGTTATCATCTCACTGTCACATGGCCCTCCTCCCTCTGTGGCTGAAAATTGCACGCATGCATACATGGGCCCTTAGTCAACCGAAGTGGCCCATCCATGTTTTAAAATCAAAATGGTGCCTTTGCCAAGTGGTGGCATTCCAGTTTTGACCTGATGAGCTATCGTCTGGATTTGACTTTCAGTACAAACACAGCACCATCACTGTGGACTGGCAGATGGATATTGATTCATCTGTCATAGGCAAGCAATCCATGACAACATTGGACAAAGAAGTTGATGATAATCCTTTCTTGTCCTTGATGTTGTTCTGTTTTCATAACCTGTCCTATAGTCAGAGACTTTTCAAAAAGATCAGGTTCCATAAATCAATTGCTCAAGAAGAGAAGAGTAGCTCACTCTCATATCCATACTTACCTGGATTGGCTGATTCTATCTCTGCCATTATATGCCCTACTGTGATCCAAAAATGGGTATTGCAAGAGGAGGCAAATGATGACACATGTGTGATGACACAATCGCATAAATGCTGTGACTCACAACCTGACACAAGTAGGTAATCATGGCATTTCCATGCTTACATCATTGCATGCCTATCTTCATTTTGACATGACTGAGATTGCTGCAGATACTGCTGGGTACAATGTTTCTCTCTAACTTTCAACAGTGGCTGCTTGCCTCTTCCAGTAGGCAGCATTGGCTTGCTCTTCTTTATTTCCTTAACATCTTCATTTTATTGTTTTTATTTAAGTTTGTTCGTTTGTTTGATGTTCTTAGGTAGAAATATACATCAGGATAAAGGAATTTCCCACAAGTATGATGAGACTAGCACAGAATTAAAAGCAAATCTGTATCACACACCAAGATTATAGAGTCACATTACTACATGGGAGCTTCACCAGGTCAAAAAGTAATATGTGGTGCAGCTGTTGAACACTTAAGACAGAATTACAATTTTAGAAGTAGTCAACATCTACTAAAGCAAGGCAAATGTAGACAGGTTGATCAGGGAGAAATGGTGGAAGTTGAAGTTCAGTTCATCTGTAGGGCAGCAATTTAGGGCAGACTGATTCATAAAAACTAGAAACGCATTAACAGGAAAAAGCTGTTAAGTGATAAAGAGGTTAGCCCCTTACTCATCTAGCAGTTCTCCATTGCAAATTCTGCTCTTTTCTATCTTAATTTTATGAAGCAAATAGAAGACTCTGATAATGTCATGAGTAAGGATGGCGAGCAGGGGGCTCCCATCCAGGCTGTAAAGCGCATGCGTAGCACTGAGGAATTAGGTAGCCATTCCAAGAGACACAGATCGGAACCGCCTTAACCTTTGGGGTTTATATGGCTGGGGTTTTCCCACGCTTCTTCAGTTTGTTAGGATTTTCCTGTTATGTACAAGCAATGAAACTAATGAGACCAGTTCCTTGTCTCAGCGTGTTTCCTGGCAGTTAGGACAGATAAACTGTAGCTCTACCACTTCCTGTAGTAACACCTGAGCTATAATAGCTCATGTGGGCATTATTAGAAATCAATTCACCATATTGAGACCTTCAATGTTTATATGGATTTGTTTGTAACTATGGAACTAGGGACTAATCACTGCCTCTCCTTTCCTTGGAACATTATGTAAGGTTACCATGTCTGGGCTGCAAAACTCCAAATAACTGTTAGACAGCAACACGATATACAGAAAACTCTACCTCTTTACTACCATCTAACAAGCTTTTGGACTTTTGCTAGCCAGATATAGTAGCCCTATCACTACAAGTTTTTTATTACAGTTTTTTTTCCCATCAGCATCTGTGCCTTCATCTCTAACTGGTAGCTGAGAAACATCTAGACCAGGACTCATGATTTCTTCCTTCTTGAGCTCATGAACTCCTGACCTCTGGCCTGTAGGTACAACAAAATAAAAAAATCACAGACTTTGATAAACTGCCCCAAAAAGCCAACAGGGGCAGTCTTCCAGAGAATGAAGGTGTTAGGAACATTCAGTAAAATCCAAAATGGGTGGCTAATGAGACTGTAACCCTTCTTCACCATTTAGCGAAAAATCTCATCAATTCTTCACAAGGACACCAATAATAATCATGCTGCTGCTTCCTCCAGCATTGCTGCTGTCAGAACACTGTACATGATTTCATTGCCTTTGATATATGTACTTCTTCTGACCAGTTTAGTTTCTAGTTTGTTGGTTGGTTTGGGGTCCACTGTGACAAAAGTAAAAAAGATTAAGTGATTGTTTATATACTGATGGAGGAGAAAAATAGAGCAGAATTAAGACATTGTCATGACAGCCATTTTGCCCTTCCTATTTAAGTCAGCTTTCTTTATTACACTATGCTTCTCCAGCCGGAGGATCAGTTGCAAAGCATTATGCTTCCCGAGCAGCTGAAACGTGTCTCTCAAGATTGCCTGGTACGTGACCATTCTGCTGCTTTGTGTCATAGTAAAAACATGGCCATGCCAAACAGCTGGCTCAGGTGCTTGCATGTGAAGTTGACCAGATGTTTTGACACATCCATTCCTCTGCAATAGTGGATGGATTACATTCTTCAGATCCATTGCTGCATCCCTTCCATTCCCCATGATTGTTTTATTAATGAAAGTAATTTCTTAAGTTAGAGATTATATAATGAATACAGCGATGTCTGTGACTAACAGGATGTGTAGTTGTATGACCTTGTACATTAAAACCAAAGCAAGAAAATCCTTGCTGCTTTCATGGCTACACTAAAAGACCTAAACAGCGTAGAATCTGCTATATGAATGTGCTTTTTTCTGCACATTTATCTGTACTTATCCAACACCTTGAGGCAACAGTCTTCCCTGTTGCAGTTAGGAGATACAACCTTCCTAACTTTATCTCCTTCTTTTACAAATATTGCAGATAGCCTTTGGCACTGAATTCTTGAAAGCAAGTGAGAGCTATTTTTCACTCGTTTGCTGAAATACTAAGCTCACACCTTCCCTTCCTTGTTGCAGGGGAAATGGCCACTCAGATGGATTTTTGAGAAGTTACAGTGCACAAAAGTATAGGGGAAGAGTGACTCACACACATCGTGCCATTTCGTCTTGAGAGAAGACGCAGTAGCTATATACAGACACAGCTTTGGCGGACTTGGGATCTTTACTGTTTACTAGGGATGCAGAGGAGAACTAGTTTCTGAGTGCTTTTAATGTCTCAACCTCTCGCTAATCTATTAACTAAGTTTGTTTCGTGTTTGCAGTCTGCTGATGTATGTGTGATAAGTTATCTCTTTCTTGTACTTTCTGAAGGGGAACAATGAGATTGCTGTAAAGAGTGTAGTGGTTAAGATGTGTGAGACAAGGCTGAACCTGCCATAACCTAAAGATGGAGCAGCCATGTAAGCAGAGATGACAAAAAGCCAGGAATCATGTCTAAAAGATGCCTTTGGCGAGGTAGATAAGAAGGGAACAAGTTGTTAAGGAAACAAAGGAAAAATGTCACCAGAACCAGACAAAGGAAGCTGGGCCTGAGCACAAATGGGGAAAAAACCCAATCCCAGCTAATCAACAAAGCAAGAACTTTTGAGGATAAAAGGGGTCCTGAAGCCCATTCACTCCTTGAGCCATTTTTGGATCCAGACTTACCTTAGGGATCAGCATATTATTTGTGCTATAACAAAGTACCTACTAAGCTGTTCTGTCTAAAGGGAGTTCCTTCTTTCCTTGGTAACTGATTTTGAACTCCAAAAAGAATGAAAATTAGCATTCTTCCTATTTTATTTAATGGACAAAAGAGAGAATCCATGAGATTCTTCAGTAGTACTCCATTCCTGTGCCCATTTTGAAGATATTATTATGCTGGTCTAAGCCCTTTCCCTAAAGGACTTAGAGTGAGGAACTTGATTTACAAAATAAACAGTGGTTTTAAAAATCTAAAAATATGTTGGTAGGGAAACGTAAGGCAGAGGCTGTGTGAAAAATGCTAACAGGAAGAATAAATGGATTATAATTCCTGGTAAAAAGGTTGGTATTTTTCTCCTCCATCATCCACACTTTTAGCCGCATACATTTTTTTTTAAGTTTGTCTGAAATGCAGTGGTTATCATGAGAATTTAATTTGTGTAGCCTAGATTTAAAGTCATTACTGCAGATGAGGAGAGAAGAATGTTTCTAACAACATCCAGGAGCACAGGGTAGAACAGCTTTGGCACTTCTTTCATTACTAGAACAATGATATTATCTTTCAGAGCAAAACTTGCCAGTGTTGTAAATTTGCAAGGTGGGAAAGCAGATCTTCGTCTAGGATATTTGCAAGGGAGGGGTATATCTTTGTGCACACATCGGTTTCGCTTGTTAGGAGATCATGAGTGTGTGGAAGGAAGGAAGGACAGATAGATAGATACAGGGTATGTGTACACAAAGAATAGATACCAAAATATATATAAACAGTTAATCACTAATTCCCTAATAATACCTGGGTCTGTATAAAGTTTAAAAGATTTGTGACCCACAGAGTCAAAATACCTTTTGAGCATTTATTTGGGTCTTCTTTTGGAGCAGTGTTTCTCAGCCTTGGCAACTTTAAGATGTGTGGACTTCAACTCCCAGAATTCCCCAGCCAGCTATGGAAAAGATTGTAATTTGTGTACATAGTAATTAGTGGAATTGCCTATCCTGGGAAAGAAAAGGAGATACACCATAACACCTAGTGGATTAACTTGGCATGTACCATTTCCTTTGTCTCACAAATGTGCAAAGGATCCACCTCCAACTATCTCTGAATTATCCCAGTGCAGAGCTCGGGATGCTAAAGAAAAATATGCTGGGGAAGGAAGGAAGGAAGGAAGGAAGGAAGGAAGGAAGGAAGGAAGGAAGGAAGGAAGGAAGGAAGGAAGGAAGGAAGGAAGGAAGGACACATTGCTGGATTATATGAGTGCTTTTGCAGCAGAACAGCCCTGACTTCTGCAGGGCATTCAGCATCTTAATGTGTTAAATTCACTCATTGACAATTGAGACGAGGAACAACTGATGCACTGCTACACAAGCCAGATGACCACTGTGATTATCAACATTATGCGAGTAGCAAAATAATAATAATAATAATAATAATTTACCATAAAATGTACACACTTGATGGAAATCATATTGCAAACAGATCTGCCCTTATAAAGAGGGTGTTTGTTGCTTTATAAGAGAAGAGTGGGTTTGATTCTCCAGTATTTACTCTTCATTTTCCCCTCTGTCCTTAGGTTCAACTAATCCACTATAACCATGAGTTATATACCAATGTCACAGAAGCTGCAAAAAGTCCCAATGGCTTGGTGGTAGTTTCTATATTTATGAAAGTAAGTATAGTAAAATTTCATAAATGTTGAATTACATTCTGTTGGGTGATTGTAAGAAATTAAGAGCATTGGTGCATAGGTCCCGTAAGTCTAAATGCAGCCCTTTTCAACTTGATACTCCAGAAGTTTTGGTCTTATGACTTCCAGAGTCCCCATGCAGCAGAGGGATTATAATTCTGTGGGCTATTTACAGGATGGGGAAGGTGGCTTTGAAGACTGCCTGCGTTAAAAAACTGCTGGTTGTTTGGGGATAGCACTTTTATACTTTACAGAAGTTACCTCAGTTTGGAGTGAGACACAAACATTATACAAATCCACTTCCATTTTCTTGAAAGCACATTAATATTTTACAGCACTATTATTGTGTTATTAATAAGAATAATACTCTTCTGCAGATGCTCAGAAAACATCACTGGTCTTTTTTTAGAGCCTTTTTTCTTATCCCATTCTTATGTTTTTCTGTTCCCTTCACGCTTTAATAAATGCTTCTAGAATGGATTGTTACCGAGGTTTGTTTTTTGCACAAAGGAGAGGGGCATTACTCCCCAGTGAACTATCCAATGTCCACTGCACTAAATAATTTACATACATTTAGGGTAAAGGCAGACATAATATTTGGAAAGCATTTCTTTATGCATGTTCCTTTTTGTATCCTCGGATAAGTTCCGAAAAGCTGGATTTGTAGATTTTTGGTGCACTTCACTTGGCACTAGAGAAAAGCCAGACTTGGTGGGACCACCTTTCTGAATTTTAAAATAAAGTGAAATATAAATATCTAATCATGTGATTTTTAAAAAAAAAATCATTAGAGAACAATAAAGATTGGGGTCACAACCAAGAAAATTATGAGATTCGTGTTAAGCAATTTTGCATTTTGTATGTTTTATTTTGAAATACTGTTCTTTAAAAATCCAATATTTTTATCTTTCTGCACATGAAAAGCTGTAACTGTAATTTCTGTTTTAAATGGATTTTCTTTGATGCCGCTTAGCAGCCTTTCTTTACCTTAGGGATCAGCATATTATTTATGCTATAACAAAGTACTTACTAAGGAAGTTAATAATAATAATAATTATTATTATTATTATTAATTATCTTTCTAAAGGAAGTTCCTTCCATCCTTCCTTCCTTAGTAACTGATTTTGAACTCTAAAATAAAAAATAAAAGAATTAACATTCTTCCTATTTTATTTAATGGACAAAGGGGGAATCCATGAGATTCTTCAGAAGAACTCCATTCCTGTGCCCATTTTGAGGATAGTCAGAATTGTGGAGGGAGAATTAGAAGCAGAACATCAGCCTGAAAGCTGATGTAGTCCAGTATCTGCAGTCCTCGGAATATGTTGCCCAACGCATAGAGGACCATCTCATATTTTCCAAAGCAATGCGGTGCAGGTGGCAATATGTCTCCTGTTATATTATTTAATAGGGATGCATCTGTCACTCCATCTCAATGAAGAGGAGAGTTGGAACTGATCTACGTTACCAACAGTAGCTTCTGTACATGCACTGCAGACTCACAGAGGCCACCATTGCTGAGTCAAATGGCACAGCTTCTCCAGTCCACTGATTAGGAGGTGCTTCAAAGGGCCTTTTTGTTCAAATCTCCATTCAAGTGTAACACCCTTCAAAGATTTGTACAATCCTATTTTTTTTGTAGCAGACATGAGTCTGGGCACCTTGTTGTGTCCAAAGAGCTTAATCTTCTCCCTCCAACCGCTTTTTTCACCAACTGGCCATTTTCCTTCTAGTATGGGATCTCAGAATGGTATTGCTGCAACTGGCCAAAGAAATGACATGGGGAGAGGTGCATTATAAAAGTGATAGATGGAGGAAAATCTAAGCTGATCCTCCCTTGAGCTGCTGCAGTTTTTATCTATTAGAGGCAGTTAGAATTTTGGACCTAATAATGGAACCAAAAGGTAGTTCAGCTTTCACACTGCAGCAGTTAGCTGAATTTTTTTTTAATGTAACTGTGGAAAGAATAGGATACACACAGACACACACAAACACCTCCCAAAATTGAACAAAGACAGTGCATTGGCTGAAGGTGGTTGTTGCATTTGGTATGATCACAAATCCCCATTGCACAAGAGGATCACTGATCACAATGACCACTCACTGTAAGTCCTTTAGGGACTTTAGGGAAAGGGCTTAGACCAGCATAATAATATCTTCAAAATGGGCACAGGAATGAAGTACTACTAAGGAATCTCATGGATTCTCTCTTTTGTCCATTAAATAAAATAGGAAGAATAAGAATAAGAAGCCTTATTCCTTATTCAAGGCTGGGGGCAGCAGGGCTGGCATACATGTCTCCATGCTCAAACCATGATTACAATTTTTAACCGATTGGATGGGGCTAAAAAAGCAGATGTGTGTGTTTTTTATCACAACCTTTTCTTCAATCAGATTGTTTCTCAGCACTTAAAAGGATCCTGTATGTCCAAGTGATGATCTGATATGCTCAGGACAGGCAGAACACTGAAAAACAAATCTGTATTTGCCCTTTTTCTTTAACATCTCAGGAGGTGGTTTCTTTGATTTAGGAAAACTGTGTCACAATGTTTGAGTGCCCCTGGTCTACAACAGAAATTAATCCAGTAAAAAGATCTCTTCTTTTCATACTATCAGAACACTTGAGAATGTATTCCAAATGCTCCCCCTGCATCCTGCTCTTCGGATAATAAAAATAAAGAGGAAAAAAAAAAAGAGCAGAGAAAGGACAATGCAGGTGGGAATCGCATTCTGAAGACTTTCTTAGTACATCTTTGTTCTGAATTATTCCTAGACTTTATCACATATTTTGTGTCATGTAGTCCAAGCCCAAGAGTCAACATGACAAGCACTGGCTAATTCTTATATAAAATTCATGGTCAGATCTCACTCTGGAACCTTCACCCTGTCTTGCCTTGAAGCATCACTGCTGCATGAAAATGTAACCAAGCATTGTTCTAAATCAAGGCAGAGAGCGGAGGAGAAGATATTTCAAAATGCAGCAGAAGAAACCACAAAGAAGCAGATTCATACCTGGCCTCAGAGCAAGAGGGGAAGGGCTTCATTATCTTTCTAGGGTAGTATTTTAAGGCCATGTTGGTCATTGCCTTTCCTGCATGTTGGATGTGGAAGAATTGTACTGGTCTTGACTGTGATTAGGCAGGAGCATAGGTTGATGCCCAGACCTCCTCCCGCTTCCTAAATGCTCCAGCTAGAAATTGTTTTGAATCCACAGTGCATCCAACTATAACTGCAGCATAGATGAGAATGCAGCATGCTGTGATCTGAGGCAGAATATGCTACATCAAGCTGTGGTGACCATCAGAGCAGACAAGGTTTTACTCCAGATTGTTGCCTAAATGAGAGCCTTTTAATGAGTCTGGAGCATACTCCTTCAGCGTACCCTACTCTCTCTCTTATCCCCACAAAATAGATGCCAAGAGCTGTGGGGGTTCATGGCCAGTCCTGCCTAAGTGGATGAAAAGGCATTCTTCATCCAGAGCATAGCCTTGTCATATTATGTCTTTTTTCCAACGTTATTATGTTTTCAGTTCAAATCAAAAACTAGAATGGCAAAAAGTTGATGCAGCTCACACCCGGAGCATTCAGAGTACAGCTCCCTTTCCTTTCTGTTTCTAATAGCCTGCTCTGTCTGAAGCAACGTTTCTCAACCTTGGCAACTTTAAGATGTGTGGACTTCAACTCTCAGAATTCCCCAGCCAGCCATGAAAACATGCTGGCTGGGGAATTCTGGGAGCTGAAGTCTACATATCTTAAAATTGCCAAGGTTGAGAAACTTTGGTCCAAAGTTTAACCACCAGCACTCACTTCATCTGCTTGCACTACATCAACATTTTTGCTAATTCTGTATTTGTCCCTTGATTCTCTTCCTCCTACCCTGCCCCCCATCCTGGTAAATAGATAGACATTCCAAAAATAAGAGATTTGTGGTTATTGCTTTTTTTGACAATGAATTCTTTCCATCACAGGTATCTGAATCATCAAATCCATTTCTAAATCGTATGCTTAACAGAGACACCATAACAAGAATAACGTATAAAAGTAAGTTTCTTTTTGAGTCCACATCAGTGGATAATGGGACAATCTTTCAATATGTACCTCTCAGATTGAGAGGAATTCCAAAAGCAAAAGCTGATAAAAGCATTTCTCAAAATTTCTACCTATGCTTGTTCTTTGAGGCAATTAATCATGGAGTTTTTAACAAGAAAAATCCAAGCATCTCCAATTGTTTTGTGATGGAGGAGTGGAATTAATGAAACACATTTTACCTAAATATCTGAAAATTTATAAGGATTTTTGGCTGAAGCATTTGAAAGCATTAAAAACATGATTAAAGCATAGTAAAATATGCCACAATAAAAATAATCATTGAGGTATTTTTAAAAATCTGTAAGATACCACCTAAAGCATGAGTAATCCATTTACCCAGTTCTTATTTAGGCTATAACTTGTGGCTCACTCATAATTGCTGTGAGTGTTTTCATCCATTCTGTATTACACAGTTCATGTAAACTGAGATGTCAAATGCAGCCAGTGACATTTCCTCAGCTGTAAATGTCACCATTATCCTTTGTCAGTCAGGACAATGGGCTCCTGCATTCCATGTTCCATTAGTTGCATACATTCCTTCTTCTACTGGGATTTGCTAACAACAGTTTGCTGTAATACCCAAATTGGCAATTTATGGTTATTGCTTTGCCTTGTGCCATTATTTCATATCATGTCTGAAACTGTAGGATGTTGGAACTGAGCTCTTCCCTTCTTTAGCCATTGTTTGTAGTTTAGCATATCCGTAGTTCTTCAAGTTAGACGTCATCAACCAGGACACAGAGGGAAAAAGCTATATGCCTCTGACTGTCAAGCAGTGGCTTATCTTACTGAGCTTACACAGAGGGAAGGGGCAAAAAGGGTTATATCTTCATACAATACACAATTGACAGAGGAGATTAACTGCTAGCTGATGCTGTGGAGTTTAATGTCTGAATAAAAGCATGTAAAGTCAGTCCATGGTTAAATAGTAGGAATCAAACTATTACGATCAATGGGTTTATTCTTTCTCATGGTCAACTGATAGAGGGGTGAACTAGATGTTGAGTGGCAAACTGGGCCTGGAAGTCAAATTAATACCAAATAGCAAAGCAGGAAAAGAATAGGCCATTGGAAAGGAGAAACGGCAGGCAAGAGGTGTTTAAATCAAACATGGGCTCCCACATTCTGTTTAAGAGCTCGCCTAAATTACGTTGCTGAAATTCAGTGACAAAATCATACTATTTGTGTGAGAGGGTTATTTAGGGAAATGGTACAGACCACTAACAAGTAAAGTGTCGTCATCTCCCCTGGAGGCTATTATACAAAAAGCTTAACAAATGTATTTCTTATCACTGAGCTCATATCACTACACCTATACTATGCTTATATTGTATGCGTTTATGCCTAGGTGTATACTGAAATGCTAAAGAGTCTTGGAAACAGTCTGCTTTGTCACCTGAGCAATAACAAAGTCTTTGGCCACCTTGAAGATAGTTGGCTTCAGGTGCTATCAGCTGCTGTTCTGAACTGCTGCTGAAGGGTTTGCTTTGCATCGTCTTTCAGTCTGGGTCAGGGGTGGAAGGTGGGTGCTTTACCAGCCACTAGCTGGCTGTCAGCATCTCTGCTGCAACGGAGAAAGTGCTGGGCTTTGTGGTCCCTTTCAGCTCTTCTGACGTTGGTTTGCTGGAATCCATGCCCGTTCCTCCTTCATCATCAGTCATCTGCTGTGCTACACTTTACCCTGGCAGCTGCTCTACCCTTTCCCCAGCAGTTTCTTCCTCTTCTGCTCTCTCACCTAACAAATATTCCCTCCCAGACCACTCGGGTGCTAACAGCATTTTCCTGTTATAATTGGAGCCCCGGATGCTGCCCAGGGCTGCTCCTGCTGTCTTAAAGTCCCAGGGGGGGGGGGGGGGGGGAACAGCAACAAAGTGGAGGCAAGGCTCATGCTGACTGCTGCAGGGCTGTCCTTCCCTAGTTTGGCGGCACAGTATTTGGGGGAGTTTTGCAGGAATAAGGAGCAAAATAGATGCATTAAGACTGACAAGCTTAGCATACCATTTTTAGTTTTGAAGAAAATAGAACCTACCCCTCCACTGATATTGCCATATTCCCTATGGAAGCCAAATTTTAAATCAACAAGTACATACATCCCTTTGCTGTAAAAACATTGCCCATCCCTGATTTAAACCTTCTCCATTCTGTTTTTCCTATTTGATCTTCCATTCCCATCCGTTTGCTGTTGTGTTATTGTAAGTAGTTGTTGTTATCTGTATAATGGCAAGAAAACATCTCTGGAAAACATGTCTGATAATTCTCCACTACAGTCATCAGAGCCATTCTGACAAGTCTTCCTGCAGACTTTGTTGTGCCACTGTTCTGCTTGGGAATCCACCATGCAAGAAATATGCATTGGTGGAATTAATTAATTGCTGGTTGATACAGGTGTTCTTCAAGAAGAATCAGATGAGGGCTTCCGGTGGGGAAGGGCGGACTGAACAGCTGTGCCCGCGGGCTAAGCAGGTGGAGCTGACAATGTGGCAACATTTTTTGGGCTCAGGCAGGTTTTCCTGAAGCCCAGAAACGTTCTCTGGATAAAGGAGAACACCTGGAATCATCCCATTTGTCTTCTGGATGGCTGCTTGTAGCCAGAAGATCACAAACAGTGTTTCACATTCAACTGGTAAGAGCTTTTAGCTGGGAGGCGAGGCCATCATCATTTTCCAAGCCACGCTGTAGCCTTAAAGGGACACTGAGACTGGCCACCCCATTTCCAGATCACCAATTTATATATATTTTTAAGTATGCAGACCCTAAGAGAGGCTTTCTACAGTAAGGAGAAGCTGGCTGTCTTGGTGCTTATCGTTATTTTTGGGATTACTTTTAAAAAATTCTATTTTAAGTTTTGGACTTCATTTTCCTTCAAAATATAAAGGAGGATTGAGAGTAACAATTGTCTTCCTGTAATTATTTTTGTATTAAATTTGAAGATATTAGCATTTTCCTACATGTTGAATTGGCTGATTTGAAACTTCAGCTTTCTGCTTCTACCTTCCCTTGGGAACTGTCTATCTCACTTTCACTTGCATAAATACATTTTGGAACCTTTTCATATCCTTGACTTTTGCTGGTTAAGCTCCTGGGGGTGCCATAATCTACTCCATGAGACATAGAAGACTTTAAACAGATTTTTTCTGACTTCCACCAAGATTTTAAACAGATTTCTTCTGACTTCTACCAAGCTTTTATGCAAGATATTCAGAAGGACATCATGGAAAATATGAGATCTAAAATGTGCCATCAGGCTGGGGATGTGGTGGATGAAATCAAGGAATTCAACAGTGATAGAAATGTTTCTTCTAAGAGTAAGATTGGGATTTCTATTGAGATGCTGGATGAAGATCGGATAGTGGAGTTGGAGAAATTTAAGGGAGAGAGAGGTCTGCAAGCAATAAGTGAAATTGACTTCCTGGCGGAATGCCAGGAAAAAGAAGGAGTCATTATGTATGGGAGGTTTTTAGAGGAGCAGCTGGAATTTTTGAGGGGGTCAGTTGGGCTGTTTGATTTTTCCAAGAGAAAAGTTCTGTGCACATTGTGGGGATATGTAAATTTATTTTGAAGTGGGATAAGGGTTAAAGAAAGTTCATCTGGTTTGCTTTAAGGGTTTGACTGATGTTAACTATTAAGTATAATGGCAAACAATTTATGTGCTTTTCAGTTTGATTTTTATTATAGTAGACAGAAATGTATAGAATAGTAGTAGGAAGGAAATAATTAAATATGTGTTACCTTTTGGGGGAAGAAAGTTGTTTAACAGGTCTATATGATTTTTTTTTTAATATAAGGGGGAGGAGTAACTGTACTTAGTGATTTTTATTATGTGCTAAAGTGGAATGACTTATAGAAATAATGTGGTATTGGTTTAATATAGAGTAAGAGATTGATTATGGAAATTTTTGTATATCCTTCCTATTAAAAGTAGGAAGCCACATCTTTTTGTAATTTTGAAAAAAAAACTTATTGTCTTTTCATACCTTTTTAGTTTCTTTTTCTTTTTTGTGTTTTTTTGTTTTTTGTAGCTTTTATCTTTGTCTTGAAACTTAATAAAGTTTCATATATATATATATATATATATATATATATATGAAGAAGAAGAATGTGATGAGAACTCCCTCGAACAAGTATCAAGGCATTTGCATTTATATTTCTCAACACATTTATATAGTTGCTCATATTAACTAATTAATGATAGTTTCTTATATCATAGAAAGATTCAAATACCACATACCGGTAGTCCTTGTTTAACAACCACTTGTTCAGCAACCGTTTGAAGTTACGATGGCACTGAATGAGTGGTATTTATGACTGGTCCTTGAAGTTCCAGCTCTCCCAGCACCCCTGTGGTCACGTGATTGCAATTTAGGCGCTTGGCAACCAGCTCGCACTTAAAACAGTTGCAGCATCCCACAGTCACGTGATTGCCATTTGTGACCTTCCCTGCCAGCTTCCCACAAGCCAAGTCAATGGGGAAGCCAGCAGGGAAGGTCACAAGTTGCTCCAGTAAGTTGCTCGCACTTCCCCCACCTTGCAACAGCAACCCCCAGCCCCACCGCAATCGTGCCATGCCTCACCAGCCAACTGCACACCCTCTCTCACCCAGCAGAAGCCACTTGCCTGCCAGCCTGTTTGCAAGCCACTGGGACTCGCTTAATGACCCATGATCCTCACTTAATGATGGCAACAGGGAGTGCTGGGATTGTCACTGCTAAGCGATGTGTTCATATGACATCCCACTTTACGACCACACTGCTTAGTAGTGCAAATTCCAATCCCAATTACCATTGTTAAGCAAGGACTACCTGTAGTAGGAAAAAAATTATCCCTTTTCCCGGGTATCTATATAATGCTGACAAAAACTATATTAGGTTGCGATTTCTAAATGTTTTTATTCTTTCTCATGTGAACTTTGAAGATACTGGGCCAATTTTATGATCGGGCAGTAGATCTGACAGACTATCTTTGGTACAACTTCATGATATATCGTTTCTAAAATATGTAAAGGAGAAAAAATAAGTTCTGAGAGATTCTGACAGTCTGTATGATTCTAGGTGGACCAGTAGCTAGATACTGTGTAAGGCACTTTCTGAGGTTCCTATCAAAGAATGTTCTTAGTCTAGTAACTATATTGGTAACTTTTATTTAGTATATATCCCAACATTGGGAAATGTGTATCTAATTGGGGGCAGTCACAAAACTCATCTGGTATTGTCAGTGTTGTCACATAAAGTAAATCTTAATTTTCATTAAATTTGAGGCATCCTTGGTAATATAGCTGAAATTTGAGGCATACCTGGTATAGACAGATCATTCTCTGGTTGTTTTTTCAGCTCACTAGTGTCACCCCCACCCACCCTGCAGAGAGGTGGAGCCTGTTCGATCAGCCTGCCCCAGATAACTGATGGACCTAGCAGGGTTCCAGAGTAAGCTTGGGGTTTTTCCTGAGGATCTGGTGGGCAGTTTGGCTGAGACCCTAGTCACTGCCTGGAATGGGTGGGTGGTTGAGTTCTTGAATTGTATCACTCCTGTGTGGCCTCTCCTGGTGCACCAACCTCAGGGTACACTTTGGTTTACATTGGAGGAAGACTCAAAGTAAGTCTGACCAGACATGCGTAAGAGCCCATATCAGGGATTACCTCATGGCGATAAAAGCGGTGACATATCAATATTTCTTCATCCTTATTGTGTTCGCTGATGGCTGTCCAATGGCCCTGTTTAGGGTGACCTGGTCCCTATGGGGTAGGAAGGCCTCCCTGGAACATCTGCTGGGCCACTGTGTGGATTATTCAGGCTATTTGGCAGATAAAGTCATTCAGATTCACTCCGCCTTGGAATCTGACTGAGCAGGACAGGCTGAGGTGCCTGGAGCACGGTCTGGTGGTGTGAGTTTGAGCCAGTGACTCCTGAGGAAGTGGACAGGGCTCTCTCTGCTGTCAGCTCATCCACCTGTTTCCTGAATCTGGGTCCCTCCTGGTTTGGGAAAGCAGCCATGGAGGTGACTGGCATTTGAATCCATGCTGTAGTGTCAGCATCTTTGACAGAGGGGTGCTATGCCCCCTCCCCAAGAGGCTGTCCTTGGACCAAACAGTCTTCAGTAACTATCAACTTGTCTCCAACTTTCCCTTTCTGAGTAAGGTTGTTGAGAAGGTGGTCAGCCTGCAGCTGATGAGAACCTGGAGGAAATAGATTTTCTAGACCCATTTCAATCAGGTTTTAGGCCAGGATTTAGTACTGAGACAGCTTTGGTCATGCTTATGATGACCTATGGCAGGTCATCCATCTTTATGCTCCTTGATCTCTTGGCAGCTTTTGATACTGTCAACCACAATATCCTTTTGAGCCAACTCTGGGTTGGGGACTGGGGGCACCATTTCATGGTGGTTCTCTTCCTTTCTCCAGGGCCAGTTCCAGTCAGTGTTGGTTGGTGGAGAGATACCATTCCCTAGGCCCCAATGTTATGGGGTGCTGCGGTTTCTATTTTCCTTCCCCTCCTTTTCAACATCAACATGAAACTGCTGGAGGAGGTCATCCACCAGTTTCAGCTTCAGTATCATCAGTATGCTGATGATACAGTATGCTGATGATACCCAATTCTATCTTTTGATTCCAGGCCAGCCAAGTGAGGCTGTTGAGGTTCTATCCCAGTGCCTGGAGACTGGGTTTGGATGGGGAAGAACCGTCTCTGACTCAATCCTACCAAGACCAAATGACTGTGGGTGTTTGGACTGCCCAGATCTGGGGATATTCCATCTTTGACCTTGGATGGGGTAGCACTTCCCCATTCAAGGGTGGTGCACAATTTAATTTAATTTAATTATTTATCACATTTATATAGCCACCCATCTCAAACAGTGATTCTGGTGTCTGGTTGCTACCTATAGAGCCCTACATGGCATAGGTTCTGGTTATTAAGGGATTCCCTGCCCCTCATGGTATCTGCCTGGCCGGTCCAATCTGGCAGGTTTGGCATGCTCCGGGTTCCTTCAGTTAAACAATGCCATCTCTCAGGACCCAGAAGTGCACCTTTTCTGTAGCAGCTCCTGCTCTTTGGAATAAGTTTCCCCAAGATTTGAACACACACACATACACACAGACATTTCGAAAGCCACTCTTTGCCCAGGCCTTTGGCAAGGATGATTGATGCCCCCTTTCTTCTTTTTTCTTGTTCCCATCTGGGTTTGTTTTTTCTGCCATCTTTCTTATGTTGTGTTGTTTTTGTGTTATTTGTGTTATTTCTTCATTTTTAAACATTTTTAACAATTTAAAAATTGTTTTTAAAGAAAACTGCAGGGATATGTCCAGGCAGTCTCTAAGAATCAGACACAACTGAATGGATTAAAAAAAAAATTGTAACACCCCACCCCCCCGCCGCCAAGTCGCTGGGAGTCAAGTGGCATATAAATTTCAAAAATATAGTATATTCAGACCAAATAGGCATTTTTAATTCTCCTAGGTTTGTGAACCTTTGGATACTGACACATACAGAAGGTCCATTGATGTCTACAAAACATGCTTAGGGCTGACTTCCACCACCAGATTGTCCCAGCACAAATATAGCCTATAACCACTTCTCAAGGGCAGGACAGTGCTGTCCTCTACCTGCTCCCAACCCACCAAGAAGTTCACTTCTGCCCATCTTTACCTGCTATATGTCAAAAGTAGTGTCTTCCAACTTGTGCCAGCACATGTGACACTCTCCAGTTTGCCTCCTGTGCTTCATTTTATTGTAGAGAAACACCTCCACTCCCACTGGTTAATCTGCATTGTGGCAGGAACACCCCCTCTCCTCCACTCACTGACCATTGCCCTCCATTACCATTTTTTTCTCAGCTGCTGGACTGAGTGCCCCGTTCTGAAAGGGCAGACCTCAGCCTTTGGATCTCGGGGGGTTTTGGGGTGGGGGGCAGGGAGGCTGCCAAGTTCACCAGCAAAACCTATTTTTTAAACAAGTTCATTGATGGAAAGGTGAAACTGGAACTTGCTTTTCTAGCACTGGTGGGAGGGGTAAAGCAGCAGGGGAATCCACCAATCTGAACAAAACACCAAACTATCTTCATGACCAAGCAGAGGAAGGAGTTGAAATCCAGAAACAGATTTCTTAACCCAGTTTTGTTTTTGGCTGGTTTATGAACAGGAGTCAAGCAGCTTAAGACTACAGTGCAGAAAAGCATTTAGGATCACTTTTCTATACATCAGAGATATGCAGAAGAAATATAAGTCATGTTCCATCTGACTTACTGAAAAGATAAAAGAAAGTATAAGATGCGTAAGTGAAAAGCTACAAAGGATAGTGGCCATGTTCTCAAAATTAAAGTCTCAGTATTAAAGAACAGTTAAAATACAGTTGTCAAAAACTGTATTAAGGTACATAAAAGTTACCTTCCACAATAATAACAAGTATTGATCATAGACATTTTCAAGGCAAAAAAGCAATGCAAAAAGAGTTATGGAAATTGCAGCTGTCCTGGATGTTAGATTACAGCTTCATTGCAGGGGGAATTTAGTTTTGCTTCATGTATCAAGAGGAATTCGGCACTGCTGTTAAGCAGCTGTCTTTCAAAAACTCGTATTTAGGAACCTCCTTTGTGCAGTTACTGCTTAGCTTCAGCTCCGAGAAAATCAAAAATTATCATTCACTTAATTGTGTTTAGAATAAAGCGGGTGATACAGGAAGAGTTACACACTCATTGAAGAATAGTTCTAAAAGCATCACATTCACAAGAGAAATGGCACTGAATATGAATCAGAAACTTCTAACAGTCAGATGCTTTCTTGGAATTTCAAAATAGATTTCTAAATTGGGTGTTCATTATTTTGATAGAGATTCCAGTTCAAACATCCCCCAGACACACAGACAAACACACCAAGATATACTCAATTGTATGATGGTATTGAATACCTTAGGGGACACGGTGGCGCTGCGGGTTAAACCGCTGAGCTGCTGGGCTTGCCGATCGGAAGGTCGGTGGTTCGAATCCGCGTGACGGGGTGAGCTCCCGTTGCCAGTCCCAGCTCCTGCCAACCAAGCAGTTCGAAAACATGCAAATCTGGGTAGATTAATAGGTACCGCTTCAGCGGGCAGGTAACGGCGTTCCGTTCAGTCATGCCGGCCACATGACCATGGAAGTGTCTATGGACAAACGCCGGCTCTTCGGCTTTGAAACGGAGATGAGCACCGCCCCCTAGAGTCAGACACAACTGGACTTAATGTCAAGGGAAACCTTTACCTTTACTTTACCTATTGAATACCTTAGGTGTGAAAGCCGGCTGGGTGACCTTGGGCCAGTCACTTTCTCTCAGCCCAACTCACCTCACAGGGTGGTTGTTGTGGGGAAAACAGGAGGAGGAAGGAGTATTAGGTATGTTTGCCGCCTTGAATTATTTATAAAAATAATAAGGGTGGGATAGAAAAAAAATAAATTAAAAAATGGCTACAAATCATTGGAACTGCATCAATAGTTTTAAAGAATGTTTGGTTTTATATTCGACCTTTTAAAACTCAAGAGAGACTCAACTACTATCTTTTTTAAGTATCTGAGTTGCATTTCCAGGAAAACTCAAAACCCAAGTTTTGTTCTGCATGTGTGAAACAGCATTTAGTTTACAGCATGGATAGAAATAGGAATGCATTTTCCAATTTTAGTAAAATAAATGGTTCTAATTATTGTATAATGGAATTACTTATTTTTCCATAGATCTTTCAAACTAATGGATCAAAGTTTATCATTCCAGATGGGAATCTCAAACAGTACTCTAGATATTTTGGCTTAAAGTAAAAAAAGGTTTAGTTAGATATGCATATTTATCAGCTGAAACTTATTACTTGCAACATGTCTCATTAATGCATCCATTCCTGCTATGTATTGGGCGCGGAGGAGTAAGCAATGTTTTGTAATGTGGGGGTATTTTTTGTAATGGGGTAGCATAACTATGGGAATTATATTTGATCACATATATAAAATGAGAAAGTCCAAATGTATAATATAGATTTAATCACAGTTATCACATGCATTTCAAGATCTAGCTCATACACTGTTGATTTGAACTAAACTATCTCATCATTTTAAGCATGTAAATTGATCTTATCTTCTGTATTAATGTGCCATTCACCAACTTCTAGGCTCAAAATTAGTAGTTCAAATATGTTTTAAACCTTGTATTTCAGGAGAAAATATGTTTAGAAATGGACATTTGGAGATAAAAATACATTTAAGGTATTTAAGAGAAGCATACAATTTTCATGCAGAACCTTAAAAACATTATACAATGATGTGGAACTTGGACAGAATGGAATGACAACTCAAAATATGCTTCTTTCTGACTAGAAATACTGAATTTGTCCACTCCTACAAGTGTCTTCAGTTTTTAAAGTCTTTATTTTGACCCTGGAATTTGACTATTGAAATCTGCCACCATAAGCCAAATGTCATATGGTGATAGGATTATATATGCAACACTGTCCATAGAAGTGACAAGAGAAGATACAGAAGGAATGCTATGGATGTCATCTTTATGATTTTTTTTTAAATAGATAAATATAGAACTCATCCTTTCTGAACCTCCCTGCAATTCTTTCCCATCCGGTTCCATTAAAGTCTACAAGAAGCTTTGCCAAAAGCCTAAAATTATGATTTCCTATAGGTATTTCCTGAGCAGCAGAGGAAGCAGCTATTTTGGAAATGTTTCTCACCCTAACCCTATTACTTTTATACTTTAAAAATGTGGGAAGGTTATTCCGCAGTACTGATAATAGTAAAATAAGCATCAATATACCAAATACAAGGAAACAGGACAAAATTTAGAAATGTTAGACAAGTCATTGGTAAAAACAAGTAACAGTATCAAGGGCTGTATGAAAATGATATAAAACCAATAAACTATGCATTCACAAACTCAGAAGTTGTCCTAAGGCAGAAGATGTTCAAATCAACAGTGCAATTTGCCGATAGGAATTGCCTTTAGAGCCCAGCACTGTTACATTTATAAGGAAGATGCACTGGACACACTGAGAAGATGGTGCTCAGTGACCTGGAGCAGCTTATTAACTAGAGATGCAGTGAAGAAGGATGACAAAGGCGTCCACTGGTATCCTGATAACAGTGGCAATCAAAGGTGTTTCTGTCTACACACGGATCTGTCTAGGAAAACAAATGGAAGCTGCCCTGCACAAGTTGCTACAGTTCCAAGGACTTGATGGCCAGATTCCTGACAGCATTCCGAAACCGTTAGCCCTGCGAGGTAGCCCAGACAAGAAGCGCACCCAGGAGTACTAGCTCTATCTTTATTGCAAGGTTACATTAATAGAATATTGCAAGATGAAAGCACCCCTCCCCTCCTTTCCTTTCACTCTCCAGAAAACCAGAGAGGGTCCCTTCTGAAACATTTCCCACGCCTTCCCTCCTCCTGTGGGCTGAGACTCCTTTTACATGCCGGCTGTCCAGTCTGCGGCTCTCCCTCCTGTCTCCCCAGGCCATTCCTGAAAATTGTTACAGAAACTGATGCATCCTTGTATCTTTTTATTTTATTTATTTATCAAATTTTGTCACCGCCCATCTCCCCCCAAAACGAAATCTTGTCAATTTCAAATCAGACCAGCTTCTTTTTATGAAGGGACCACCATTCTGCATTCTTAGGAGGGATCTGCGTGTTTTGGTTTAGTTAGCTCACTTGCCACCAAGCTGTCTCAATAGTTGGTTGGCTCCAACAGGGGATTTCACTTTTCCACTGTGATTGTCACGACAACTTGTAAGAGTGGGATTTTTTTTTCCCTTGGGCAATCTGTCCTTTTATTTATTTTTCTATTAGACTGATATTCCACCTTGGTGCCAGGAATTCCAGGCAGCTTAAGCAAGGTCTTCTTTTATTTTATCCCCACAACAAATCTACGAGATAGCATGGACTGAGAGCGACTGTCCCATGGTAACCCAAGGAGTTTCTATAGCTGAGGATGGACGTGAGTCTGGATTTCTTCAGCCCTCGTCTAACGCCTTAACCACTGCAAGGCATATTAGTAATGGCTAGTAGTGCTTCTACACCATCATTATATCATCATGACAGAAGACTGGAATCCTTTGATACTTCGTTGGCAGGGAACAGTAGGTTACAAACCTCTGCATAATTCATTATGATTTACGTAAGCAGGAGAGCAACTCCCTTGTCTAGTTGCTGCACTGTAGCAGGTTTTCTGTTTTAAGTTGTTTTGCATCTTTAGCATTTCTCTGCAAGTCAAAACTCTTCCTCCGCCACTTCCTTGCTTTTATCTTGGCCTTACAATCCTTCTTTGTGTTCTTTTTGCTTGTGATTCCCATCTTCACGCTAATGCCTTTCCTTAGCCACTAAAATGGAGTTTACAAAAATCAAATGAAGTCCAACTTTGCAAAGAAAAAACCCCACAGTGAACCAAAACAGAAAAATCTGCCATGGAATCTCTAAGCAAAATGCTGTCTCTCTTATTGTTCTGACAAATAGCAAATAATATGAGAGACAGCAAAACATTATCTTGTCCACATGCTATCTTCCTCCTCTCCATACCTTATTGTAAAATATTATTATTACGGCAGAAGAATGGAACCCTTTGCCATGGAAGGGAGTAGAATGTTGTGATTTGCTGCGTCATTCATTATGGTGTAAGTGATTAATGTCTGCCTCAGAAAAAGGGTTTTGTTTCTGGAAGGGATCTGAAGAACTATTCTCCCCCCACCCTCCCACCCACATTTTTTTTGAATATGAGCTATCTTATTTAGAATGATGTGAAGGACTTGAAGGGGGAAGCCTTGAAGCCTACAATACTGTGTCTGCCTTCCAGAATGACACTTCTGATTACCCTGATCAGAAAGGAGAGTTGTAATCACCCAGTTTGAGTTTCCCAACAGTTTCCTAAATAGTGTTAGTTACTCTATCTGTAGCCTCAGCTACCTGGAACTTTATGTTCATTGTCTGTCTCCAGACTGTGAAATAATTGCACTTGGGACATTTCCATATTCTGAATATTAGTTTTGAAAATGTGAACCCTCCATGTCAGTAATTTTGAAGCTCTGCCTATGATGATATTATCACCCTTAGAAGTCATATCTTTCCGTTTGGGAATAAAATATATACAGTATAATTATGTTTCCCTTAAATAAGTAGACTTACTGACAGACCAAACAGTAATGACCATCTACTACACCAAAGGAAAACATTCCCAAAGCCAGGAGGATTGTGGTGAGGTTAGTGATGGCTGTACTGCCTATGCCCATGTTGTGGTCCATTTAACCCTCTGGCTAATTCTAGCTTCAGTGATGCCCTCATTGCTCTTGGCATTGACTAAGGGAAGTGAGCAGGGCTGGAGTGCAGAAGAAGATAAAGATCTGACTGTTTCCCCAGGCATTTGGGTCAGGAGATTAGGTGAGCTCTGCTGCTGTTGATGGGATTCTTTTTAATGAGGTTATTGTTTTATCCTTGGGCGCCGGATGTTGTACACTGTGGTTTTGTGTTTTAATCCCTGTATGCCACTCAGACTAAGATGGATGGCCATATACAGTAAATCAAAGAGGAGAGGAGAGGAGAATAAGTGGTAAAGGGAGATGGCTGCTGTCTGGCCAAAGTTCAACTTCAAATGCAACTACCTTATTAAATACTCTTTGCCACTCCTAGGTTTAGAGACAGCTGAAGCTGAAATCCTTCGAAGTGTCTTTGAGATCACACCACAGACAGATTTGGATGCTAGAGCCAACTTTCTGGGGGGTTCCAAACTGGAAACCTTTTATAGCCCCAGGCTACTTATTCAACTTTGTTTGCCCAGCACACTGGAGAGCTGAATCTTTGGCTTGTCTGAATGCCTCACCCTCAGCCGCACCAGATGGGAGGTAGAATAGGATCCCCTTCGGTGAGAGAGGCCGTCCCGCTGGTCGGAATGAACCTGAGGCCTTGTTGCGTGCATCTTCCACTGCCCTTTTCTACACCAGTTTACAGGCAGGCCTACCTTTAGCACCTCCTAACAAACCCCCACTCTCGCATAAGGGCGAGCGGTTTGTTCCCCACTTGCTCAGTTTCTCTCTGCAGCAATTTCCCTAAGATGGCACAAGATGCCCTAATCCTGGAGTGATTGTCTCTTCTATTTTATTGCATTTCTGTTTTATATGTCTTATACTGTTTTACTGTATTTTATTCAATATTTCCCTTTTCTGGTTTTTATTTTTTTTTAGCTTTTACATGACAGTTGCCCTGTCTTTGTAGTATTTGGTCATTGTTTCTGTGGTTGGGTTTTGTTTTGGTTGGGGGTGGGGGTCACCTTGCTGGTCATTGACCATATTGAAATAAATACCTATAGCCACTAAAGGAAATAAATCAGTCTGATATCGGTTATAGGCAGTGCCAAAAAATAAACAGTTGACGCTTTAAAGCAAGATGGTGCTTGCTGTTTTTATAGAAAAATGAGCCATCAAGAAGGATGTAGGAATTGCTAAAACGCAGGAAGAATTGTCTGGGTATTATTTTGACAGAGGGTAGGTTTCTGTGCAGATCCCATCTAATAATGACTTGGCAAACCTAATAGTGCAATTATAGGGGAAGAAAAGGTAAATACCAACAATATAGATAATTGCATAATGATCCTAGTGCCATTTAATGGGTTATCAGTGCTTTCTGTGTGGTTAGTCCAATAACATTAAAACAATTACTGACTGTAACTTGCAAACCAACTCAAAAGTGACAAGAAAATTGGGCTTACAAATGCAAGCCATGTGTTCTGCCACTCAGAGATTTCATTACTGCAATTTGCAAGATGTGTCTATGTCGCTGTTTATTTTTTATTTTTTTCCAGTAGTTTTTAAAAATCTTTTTCTCTGTGTGTGTCTTTTATAGGTTTTTTTCCTCTTTCTTTTTTCCTCTTCTATTTTTAATTCAGGCATTTTAGCATACTATATGGGTTTTTTTCTTTTTTGTTTTTTTAACCTTATAAATTAAACAATGTTTGGTTTTTTCAGATGGACCAGTCACATGATCAAATAAGAAGTCTTTGCATGGCTCTGCTCCCAGAATCCTTGCTTGTAGCTTTATTTGTTGAGTAGAAACTGCCTCCATTTTAATCTAAGTAGCTTCACTAAAGACGTCATAGGGACACAGCCAGGGGAACCTGCCCTTTAAAATTTGAAACACCTTATTCTGACTGAACACTTTGATGCTGAGCATCGCTCTCTGTGCTTCATAAATAATGAATAGGTAGGAAGAAGAAAGAGAGAGAAGGAACTAGGATGAGTCAGAAACCAGTCAGCAGCTACAATATAAATCAGCCTTGTTCCTTTACTGATCTGTGTTGCAAAGACAGTTGACATGCATTTGGTTCTCTCTAGCACTCTTCAGTGCTACAGAAATGGTTTTACTCTCTTATTAGGCTTGGAAATAAAACTGTCATGCTGAGTCTTCAGGCCAAGGAGCCTACTGTTGTAACTATGCATCCTGAGCAGTAGTAGACATTTCATCTTTGGCATGGATTGTCTGAAAGTACAAATCTCCTGCCATCTCCTTTACCCCGGAGAAATTAGGGAGGGTCCCTTCTGAGTCTCTTGCCCCACCCACTATCCATCTGCAGACTATGCTGTTTCTTATCTGACCATTCCCTAGGCAGTGTCTCTGGGCCCAGTCTCCCAAGGTCAATCCCACATAACCATTACATCAGGGACGTGTGGAATCATCTGAGACCATGAGAAAGAAGAGAGGGGTCAGAAAAATAGACTACTTTCTAGTGAATGTAGTATTACTTATCTATATAGGGGGTACTTATGTAGTTATATACTTACTTATAAATTTATATACTTATTTAATCTGAGAAGTTTGGTACTGTAGCTCTTGGCCCAGACAAGTTATGCTATTCCCAAAATTGTCCCTAACCCACCATAATGCCACAGCACTATTCCTCTGCATCTGTCTCACCTTCAAAATGCTGCTCATGGTGCCATGATCTGTCTCAGAAAGAGCTTCCCCTGCCCTGAAGGAGTAGGGAATTCACCAGACTCTCTGGGGGAGGAAAGGGGCCTGTATATTGCAACTGCTCTTGTTTTTTCCCTGTTAATTGTCATGACAAGCAATCACACATGAACACACTTTCAGCCATGCTTGACTTGCCCCAGAATTGAAAACCCAATTCTCTAAGGTTTTCAGAAACTAGACCTTTTCAACCAGGGGATACGTGAGAGTCACCACTTGCTGGTAGCATCAAGGAATCATGAAAGTCCAGTCCTGCATTGGGCATGCGATTTTCTGGTGTGTTGGAGACTCAATGAAAACAGCTTGGGGTGAAGCCCAGAGCTCAGCAGGGCAGTACATGTTTTGCATATCGGAGATCTTATGTTCATCCCCTTGCTCCTCCTATTAAAAAGGTGGCAGCACCAAATGATATGAAAGGCAACGTCTCTTCCTGAAAATACTGAGAATTGCAGCCATTTAGAACTGCAACTATGCCACTAGACAAACAAATGACCTGTCCTGGCATAAGACAGAATCCTATGAACCAAGTACTTGGACCACACTTGGCCATCTGCCAGAGATTGTCACAGAAAAACAAACAAGGTCCCTTCTATAAAGCCAATGGGCAAAATGTATGGGATCCCTTTTATATTCATCCTTGCAAAGACTTAGGGAGAAAAGCATATTTGAGGAAATTACAGATAAAGCAAACTTATAATACAGATAGTTGCATTTTTTCATAAAAGGCAGACATAAGGGAAACTTAGATGGGAAAACAAGTGCAGACTTTGCGGTTCTTAAAAAAGAATAAAAAGAAACAGGAAAAAGGATGGAATACAACCTTATGTGACAACTAAGTTTAAAACTCCTAGCACTGAATAATGAGAATGTCACACTAAACCATGGTTTCCTACTCTCCTTTCCACATACAGCCAATTGTGAAAGTCTGAAGTTCTTCAAAACTTGAAGCAATGCAGGCCAGTATTGTCACTAGTATTGGCAGAAATGCCACCTGTAGTAGGGGTGTGACTGAAACTGATAACTATCTGCACCTTCTCTTATTTTACTAAAAAGCTTCAGTTGACCAAGGCCACAATGGGGAGCAGAGGTCTATATCTATGAGCTATCTAGTGACCCCATGGCATAGAAGATTGTGACTTATAAGTAAGAGGAATAAATGGTAAAGAGTATGAATTTACAAACATTTACAGGGTTAGAAAGTTATGAAAAGGCATAATGAATGGAGTTGGTGAAAAATAGATCTAGCTATATTTACTTTTCTGATTTCCTGTCTTTAATTTCTTTGGCTTCCAATTTCTTACTCCCTTTCATGCTTTGCATCACCCTACTTATCCTGAAGGGAATTGCATGGAGTGTGTCTGTGTGTGTGTGTTAGGCACTACTGTCCACTGTATGTGGCTGAACAATATGGTGAATCAGCGTTTCTTACTTTGTTCAGGATGGCAACCGGCCCTTTCAAGGCAAGGAAGTATATGAAGAGTTTCCTGCTGCATTTGGGACCTGCCTTTATATCTCTGATCATGCTCCCATTGTTTGCATTTCAGTCCCAACTGAGTCTTGCTCTTGGCTTATCCCATAAGTTTAGCTCCTGGGTGCCTTCAATCTGCCTCCCACAATGCAGCTCTGAAGCAAAATAAGAAATGTGGTTAATGTTATGTTCATTCTTTTAACTGTTCTAATCTGTCCTGCCTTTCCTCAAGTTGCTATAGTAGTCTCTTTTTTATCTTCATAACCAAATGTGAAGTAGTGGCTGACCAAAAATCACCTAGTAAGTGTAATGGCAGAGGGGTGATATGAACCATGGTCTCCTCCACAAAAGATTGTTTGAAATTAACCATAGCATTAGTGTTGGATATTTTTGGATGATGTAACAAAACAGAGGTAACCAAAAGTAAGCTTCCAAACTCCTTCTCCCAGGCTCACAGAAGTAGGAAAGGACAAGAAAGAATGGTACAGCCCCAAACCTTGCTCCAGCTTTCCTTGTCCTGATATATTTAAGCTGCCTGTTAGTCAGGCTCAACTCTTTGAAATTTCATTGATACATCCATTGACTTTCTTCCAGGAGGTAAATGATGGATGATGAATGATGGATGATGGATGATGGATGATAGACAGACAGACAGAATGAAGATGAAGATAGAGACAGACAGACAGACAGACAGACATTTACTTTGTAGCCTAGCCTACAGGTCTGGAAGTCTAGGATAGTCCTCTAACCACCTTTTTTTTTAGCTTTCTAGATCAGTCAAGGTTCATTAAGTGTTTCAGTGCTGAGGCCATCTTCCCAGATTGCATGCTAAAATATTGTTTAGCCTGATCTACCAAACAAAACAACACTTAGAGCTGAATTCTGTAAGAGGGAAGAGATACATTTCATATAAATATCAATGCCTCCATTGTGTTTTAATTTTACTCTGCTTTGCATTTGTTAGTGTTATAATCATCTAAAGATGCTCTTCAGTTTCAGTGAAATGTTATTACAGTTGTTTATTTTTATTTAGGTTAAATATATAGAAACATTAGAGAAATTCAGAAAATACTAATTAAAAGTTACATCCTCAACAAAGCTATACTTGCTAGGTATATAGAAAGCATAGCCCATAATTTTAGGTTGCATGTGATATTCATATGAATATCAGTAAATATTTATTCTATTAGATTAAAACAGAAAGATCCTCATGTAATTCCTTCTGTTCACATTATCCTATCCTCTTGTTTATTAGCTTTTAGTCTTAAGGATTATTGCAAAATCAGAATACAACTAGCATTCTGGAAGATTATTAGCAACAGGTTTGGAGGGCCCAAGGACTTTTCACATAATAGCATAATAATACAAAATTGTCGCACATTATGATTTTCAAACATCATCTTATGATTGCCTGTTGTATAAATAGTTCATTATAATGGACTACATCATGAGGGAAGAGCAACAGTCACAGAGATCCTTTTTAGAAACAAAATCCTTTCTATATAGCATGGGTAGAATATATTGTAAAAAAATCAAGTTGGGATGAAAGTCCTACTAAAGAATGAGAATGAAATTATAAGCAGGGTGGGTAGGAGCTATGCTGATTACTGCTAATGCACTTACTCCCCACCCCCTTCCCTGTAATTCCTTTCTGATTTTTCAGCAGGACTTTCATTCCAACTTCATTTTTTTTTTTGCATAATATATTGCTCATGTTTTATACAGAGCAAGTCTTCCCTCCTGAAAAGGCCAAGATCTCAGAGCCACACAAGTTTTAACCAATAACTATACCCAAAGGTTTAGCCAGCTGTCAGAACTAGATCTGTAGTGTGAGTGAGGCTTCATGTTTGTCCTACTTTACTGGGAAGCCCCTGCCCACCATTCAGATGATCCACACATTATCTCTTTCCCTCTCACTCACTCACCTGTGTGAGTCATTAAAACATGTGTTTCAAGAATGGCTAGCAAGGCATCTTCAAGCCAGTGTCACAAGGACGTGTGAATTAGATCTCTAGAACAAAACCTATCTTGTTGTGATGCAAAGTGCCACAATAATAGGCTGCAAAACTCTTTGAAATGTGCCAGTAGATTTTAAGAACTCAATCTCTTTCTAATTACAAACGGAGTACATAACATTTGCACCCTGACATCTTCTACAAAGGGGATGGTTCATTAATTAGCAAGGAAGGAAGTGTCTGATTAAGAGGAGGAGGAGGAGATGGAAACCCAGTCATTCACTTAAAAGCATCTTTTCCCATTGGCCAGAGCCTTCCAAGTGAGCTCTCAGTGATTTCCACACCCCCACTGTGTGCACTGAGGGCATTCGGCTTCACTGAGTAGCTTTATTATCATACATTAACCTTAACAGGGTAGAACCATCTTTTTCTGGAGTGCAAGGGTAATTAAAAATAAACAGTCTTGGCCTTTCCAAGAGACATTGGACAAAAATTATAATGGTTAATTAAGCCCCCTTTTTCCCCTTTTGTCTGAAGATGGTATCCATTTCCAAAGTAGGATGTTACATGCAATTACTGCAAAATGCAATTGAATTACAGTTTAAACTCAATCCTGGCTCAGTGGCCAAGTTATACCTTGCTAAGGAAACTAAAATAACCCTAGGGCTTGTTTGTGCATTTGATTTAGTTTACAGCACCTTCCCAAAGCTGGTGCTGTGCAGATAAAACTACAACTCCCATGAGCAGCCAGACATTGGCCATGTTGATGGGAATGGGCCAATTTCTCTTTTCTCTTTTTTTCTTTTCTTTTTTTTTGTGCCTTTGAGTCCGTGCTGATTCCTGGCAACTGCCTGGAAAAGTCCCTGCAGTTTTCTTGGCAAGACCTTCGGAAGTGGTTTGCCCTTGCTGCTTCCTAGGGCTGAGAGAGAGGGACTGGCCCAAGGTCACCCAGCTGGCTTCGTGCCCAAGGCAGGTCTAGAACTCATGCTTTTCCAGTTTCTCACCTGCTGCCTTTAATTACTACACCAAAGTGACTCTTGATGGGAACTACAGTTGTACTGAAATACATAGAGGAAAACACAAGGAAATGCTAGAGGGCAGGCCCAGCACCAACATGCTTGAGCAGCTTCCAGCCTCTAGCCGCCCTGTTAGAGTCTGCCCAAGCTGAGGCCCGCTGTGCCTTCCCAGGTGTTGCCAAGGAATCTTCCTCCTACAATGCTGGCAGGACTAAGGCAAAGAAATTACTCTGGTGGGATCTGTATATGAACTGGAACACCAGTACACATCCCCTCCAAATATGATTAAATTTGTAATGAAATAGATAGAAGATGATAGATAGAGACAGATAGAGACAGATAGATCAACAGACATAGAGGCAGTTAGTCAATAGGCCTACCATAACTGCACTGCAAAAATCCAGATGGTCATACTAGAAGGCAATAAAAAGATACCAAAAGTGTGAACTCTGTATTGTCTTGTTATGGTTGGCCTGATTTTGCAACCTAGATCTGCTAGCCCTAACATACAACACTGTACTAAATAGGAGGAAAGTACATGCAGAAAACATACACATGAGAAAGGAGCTCTTCCATATTACAAAATACTGCTGGTAAAAATGTGCATGTTGGAAAATCCTCCAAAATGAGAAGAAGAACCTATGCATTTCAGACTTAACATTCTTTTAAAAATGAGAGACTGGTGCAGAAAATGGGCTGAAAGCAACTTCAAAGCAGAATTCTGAGAAACTGTTCAAAATTGACTGGGTTGCATCCTTTGCTGCCACTCTGACTTCCCACTTTCAGCCATAGGGCACCAAGATGTGGCTGTGGCAATCCCAAGGTTGTCAGCTTACAGCTTTAGTTGGAACATTGTTATCAACCCTTTCTGAAAACAGCAAAGTGTCACAATGATATAAGCCAACCTAAACCATATTGATTCATTTATTTTATTTTTATCCTGCCACAACCTCGTGACTCTCGAGGTTACAGCTGTCACAATGAAAACAACAACAGAATTAAAACAACATACAATCCAAATCATAAAAGCACAACCGAAGTAGGAGAGAAAAATAATAAGCAGAAGAGGTGCCAGTGGTGCTACTGAACAGCTCTTTGAAAGAGCTCCGTTTTTAATCACTTCCTAAAGCTACCAGGGTGGGGGCCAGCCTGACCTCAGTGCAGAACCTGTTGAGAACCCATTGGTGCTGCTACAGAAAAGTAGCAACTTCCAGCTTTGGCTCCCCGGACTTCCTGGAAAAGTGGGACAACATGGACTCCTCCCCTACATGATCTAACAGGCTAGGCCAAATCCAACTGGAGGGAGTGGTTCTGTAGGTACCCAGATGCACTTTAAATTGTACTTGGAACTGAACCCGTAACTAGTGCAGGAAAACAATGTAGACAATAAAGTGCTGTGCTAAGCTGATCATGCAACTGGGCCATACTGGGATATTTTTTCCCCCAAGTTTTAGGAGAGGGCTTTGGATTTTTCTTGCTTTGTAAACTATGGTCAGCTACACCACACTGTGTGGCATACCTCGAAATGGCAAGGAAGCCGCACCATCAGTTTTTGGTCATCATGTACCAAAGAGCTCTGGGGCGGTATGGAAAAAAACAGGATTTGCAGCTGCAGATGGCCCACCCATAGACTCAGCCTAACCTGCTCCAATGTATAAATGTTGGCAGATTCAGATAGCAATTCAAACATCTTCTTGGTTTAGATCCATTCATATACCAGTTAAACTCTGATAGTTAATAATGATATTCATCTCGCAAATATGACTGTTCTCTTATAATGATTGTACCATAATTTATTCCCTAGATGATGCGTACTTACTGCAGGGACTTAATATTGAGGAACTTTATCCTGAAACCTCTAGTTTCATTACATATGATGGGTCCATGACAATCCCACCCTGCTACGAAACAGCAAGTTGGATACTAATGAACAAACCTGTCTACATATCAAGAATGCAGGTAAAACTAAACCCTTTATTGGCTATGATACAGTACCTTTGGAAATAATGAATTCTACTGATAATTGCTATGGATTCAAAAATGTGTACTTATTTTTTTTGGAAAACCACTATAAATTAGGCTGCCTACAATATAGAAGTTTTAAAAAATCCCACAACTGTAAAACTTCATGTTATAGAAAGTTATTAACACTGTTCTCTACCTAATACGGAGGGAAAGAATGGGAGCAGGGGGTTCAACCTTCCTTTTCAAGGAAAAGGCAAAATGTTTTCGTGCTTCTGAGGGCTCAGTTTGCAATGGAAGGCTCCCTGCTTAAACCCCCCCTTTTTTTCCTTTTAACTATTTTTTCAAACTGCTACAATGAAGGCAGAAGCATTCTAAGAAGCAGAAACAGTAATGGCACTTGGAACTTTGTTATTTATAGATAGTAGTAGGAAAAAAATGAAAAGAAAAACAAAGTTACAAGTGGGACTTTGAAAAGTTGGCTGAAGGAAAAGACGTGCTTTTCCATCATGGTGAGATTCTTTCAACGCTGCGCTCCACCTCCCCCCCCCCCACCGCCTGCAAAATGAGTCAAACCATTTCAGTCCATCTTTTGAAAATTACAGTCCTACTTAGGGGAAGAGCTTCCCCATCTCTCCTCTAATTCAAGTGCAACAATATTCCACAAGCAGCTTATCTCAGTCATAACAGTCTTCCTTCTATAAAAACGTCTCTTTTATCATGTATTCAAGGGTGTTATATCAGAAAAATAAGGGAACTGAGTCACCATTTTGTCCTTTCCTACTAATGAATTGCACTGCAGTGATGCTAGTCTATGGCTTAAATTGATTACAATCCTATATTCACTTATTCTGGAGCAAACCATACTGAAAATAATTCAATTTTTCTGCAAATAGCTCAGCTAGCGACAACATCTAGCTTACCTTCACTGATCTGGACAAGCTAAGCAAGTTCAGACCTGGTTAAAATTTTCATGGGAGACTGTCAGGAGTACGGATGGTGAGCAGGAGGAGGCCCCTATCCAGGGGGGAAAACGCATGCGTAGTTTAGAGGCTTTGAACCGTCCTTCAAAGAAACTCAGAGCAGACCTGCCTTGAGTTTTGGGGTTTATCTGTGTGGGTTTCCCACACTCTTTCAGCTTGGCAGGATTCTATCTACTAGAGCATTCAGTAAACACTAGAGACCAACTCACTGTCTCAGCGTGGTACTTTGCTCTAAGTTAGGACATCAATCCTGCCAAACTGAAGGAGCGTGGGAATCCCACACAGATAAACCCCAGAACTCAAGGTGGGTCTGCTCTGAGTTTCTTTGAAGGACAGTTCAAAGCCTCTAAACTGCGCATGCGTTTTTCCCCCTGGATAGGGCCCCCCTCCTGCTCACCATCAGTGCTCATGACAGAGACCACCAGAAAATAGGGCCACAGGGTAGACCCAGGGATTTTTAAAAAGCATCCACAGCCTGAAGAAGGTAGTAACAGATTGCTTCCATAGTTGCCAATAAAACTACACGGATGTAGTCTCACCTCCAAGGAGAGTTTATCTTACATAACTTCAGAATGACACTGATAAATAATTTCTACTGAATATAGAACAACAGGGCTGATTCCCAGAAGCTCTTTGCCCTTCACTCGTGTCTCCAGAAACTGGGGGAAAAAAATGGACAAAGTAAGTAAATCATCTACAGTTTGCGCAACATTCAAAGGCTGTACAATTCACCCTCAGGAGATACTGAGTGGCCCTGTGTTGTTCTTAAAGTGCTGATTTGCTACCACCCTCACAATAAACGGCCAAACTCCTCTTCACCGATTTTCCCAGATTGTAATTATCTTCGTCCTTTGCTCTCTCTCTTTTTTTGGAATAATTTTTATTAAATATTATATATGCAGATAAAACTAATACCATCTATATAGTATAAAAATATAAAAAGGAAAAAAACTAAATTCAAAACGTGCAGGAAAAAAAGAAAAGAAAAAAAAAGAAACCTCTCCAGCAAATATAATCAACATTAACATTTTATCACCATCTCTTAAAATAAAATCAACCATCTCTTCATCCCATATCTCTATATCTTCTCTACAAACCAATCTTTAAAGCCTCATCGCTCCATCTTAATCAGCAAAAGTCCATTAAGGGTTATCAGAAATAACAACGTAACTATTTTGTTGTTTATTCGTTTAGTCGCTTCCAACTCTTCGTGACTTATCTAATAAACCCCGTTTGAATCCTTCCCCTTACATTTATATCTCATTTCTATTAAAACAAATGCCCCCTATCTTCTCTCTTCAGATAAACAAAACCTTTATAACATCGTCATCCGGGCCTAGTCAACAAAGATCGGTTAAACTTTACCCAAAATAGCAACCCATATTTTCCTCTCAAATATTAATATTAAAAGTCAATCTTGCTCTGTTTTGATTTCTTATGTTTTTGCAGATGCATTCATTACGGTTACTAAGCCAGAATCAGCCTTCACAGATTTTTCTGAGCATGAGTGATAACTTCAGACCAGTCCAGCCTCTCAACAATCGATGTATCCGAACAAACATCAACTTTAGTTTACAAGGGAAAGATTGCCCAAACAATAGAGCACAGAAACTACAGTATAGAGGTATGCTCCAATCATTATTTTCATCTCAAAGGAAAGTTTTCAGTTTTGGAATCCCCTTTTTCTTACCATGTCAAGTTAGGAAGGTTTGATGTACCTTATCCCAGGTTAAATTGTTTGTTCATCAAGCCCAAGCTCAATATTTTCCACTCTGGTAACCACTCTTCCGTGCCTCAAACAGAGAAGGATCTTTCAGTCACCCGCTTCCTGGTCAGTAAGTGGAAATTCTAGGATTCAGTCTGGGATTTGTGATGTGCAAAATATTTGTTCTGCCACTACAGACAAACAGCTCTTTCCACCTTCTAAGCAGGCTTCTAAACGTTCAGCAAAATAAGGCATATTGAGGACAAAAAACATGGCTGGCGTAGAGATAGCTGAAGTTCTGGCCATTTGGCATGAGTGGAAGGAGCTGTTCCAGAGGTACGGAGTTGAAAATAAACATGCCTGAAAAATTTAAAGACTGCATAGAGGAAATTACCCTGCTGAAGGATTCTGCATAACATGCACTGGGATAACCAAATTCTGTTTCAAAACGGTGGAATCACTTATATATAACAAAAACCAGAGACTGATTTTAAGGTTCAGGAGTGTAAAGCTTTAATTATTACTCTTTCCCAGGCAACTCCTCTTCATATGCCTGACTAATTTAGGGATCAAGAAGGAGAAAGAGGGTTTTGTTTTGTTTTGTTTTGTTTTTCAGTAACAGACCTTCTGCAAGAAACTCTGGCGGCCAGAAAATTAGAAGCACGGTTCATTCTGGAACAACTGTTCCTGTTTTGTTTCGTAATGCCAGTAACATTCCCTTCCTTGATGAACCTTCTAACCCAGTGTTTTTCAAACTTGGCAACTTGAAGATGTGTGGACTTCAGCTCCCAGAATTTCCCAGCATGCTGGCTGGGGAATTCTGGGAGCTGAAGTCCAGACATCTTCAAGTTGCCAAGTTTGAAAAACACTGTTCTAATCTAAACCAGTCTTCCCTGACACAGTGCTTTCCAGGGGTGTTGGACCTGAGCTCCCATAATTAGCAGGAGCTGAAGTCCAAGACATCCGGCATTCACCAGATTAGGAAAGGCTGATTAGGATTAAATAATGATGAAGATTGTATCTTGCAAATGTACACACACCAGGGTGGTGTATGGGAAGACTAACATGAAGACATCTGTTCTCATGGAAGCCACCTTCCTAGCAAGAGGTGTTTGCAAGGGGCTACAGCTCAGTAGAAGAGCTCATGCTTTGTATGCAGAAAATCCCAGATTTAGCCACCGCCAGACACTAGTACAGGCAATATCAACTTAGATGGATTAATGATTTGATTGAATGTAAAGGAAGTGACACATTTGGAGATATTGTGAACAGTTATGATATATTCATTCTCCTTCCCTAACCCTGGAAACTTCCCCCCCTCTGTAAGAGCCAATGATTAACTTCTTTTTTGAAATCTCCCCACTTCTGGCAAGTTTTGGCTCCAGAGCTTGATTTCAAGGCAAGGCTTGATTTCTCTTACTAGGAGGACATCAGACTCTGTAATAACCCCCATTGCCTCACTGTTCCCATTGTCCCATCCACAGGCACATGTACCAGCATTTCAAGTGCTGGAGAAAGCACGGGGAACTCTATAATATTTTCTCTTTAAGATTTATCTTTTCAAACATTTGAGTGATCTTTACATCTGTGGTTGTAAAAAAGAAATAAAGAAAGGAGGGGGAGGTATCATTGTGGAAACCTTTTCCAAGGTTGTTGTTGTTGTTTTTCCTTTCAGTAAATGAATGGCTCCTGAAGTAATTAAGACACAAACAGGAAGAAGTTTTCACCTCAATGGAATGCTACTACTGTGAATTGACATACTACAGAATGCCCCAGCCCCATTCAGTCCTCGGTCTTTGTACTTCATAGTGGCTCATGGAGCCACGCTCAAGAGAAAAGGATGCCAAGTTGGAAATTCAGCCCAATGAAATGTATTCATGTGATCAGTCGTAAGAAAAAGAAAAAGGGAAAAAAAGACAATATCTGCCATTACCATGATTACAATTTTGATACTTTTTTCCTGAAACTACTATCGCCCACAATGAAAAGACTGTTCAGACTTTGTATATATGAACTTCCTCTATTCCCCTTCTCCCTTCTTCTCTTTCCCATCATGCCTCCATTAAAAAAGGCGGTTCGCTGCTGCCATCCAAGTGGATTTGTGTTCTGTGTGCCAAGTAATCCTTGGAAAGCTGTCATATCACCCTCATTATTGGTTACTGGCAAAGCAGAACTAGGGAGATTGTAAGGGAAATTTATTTCTGGGTCATAATCTTTCCATTTAGTTAAGAATGGACAGATACCAAGATAAGTATTGTAAATAGGTCACTGAAGAATTATAAAGGAAATTGAAATATTTTCCCCCTCATCACATATCTGTAGTAGGAACTGCCAAGACTGGAATAAATCCATTTTTCTGTTTCTTGTTTTACAAAGGTCATACACTGTGTTTGGTTATTGTTAACAATTCAATAAATGTGTTTAACAAATTAATTTATTATACGCACTTTGGTTTATTTTATTTCTTCTCTCTCCAAAAATGGAAAGGACCTTGAATTCTGCTGGCACGATCAATCAATCATCTGAATTTTATTTTTAAATATATATGCATTTAAAAGCTACTATAGGAATAATCACAAATTAGATTTAAACACCAAAAGCAATTGCGACCATTTTAAAACGCCTTCGTAGGCATTATTAGGACAATTTCTCTGGCATCCAAATCAAACACTGATTTTCATTGGGCCACAGGGGTTCAGGAAGTCAACACGTTGGTTTCTTACACTTTTGCACTCCTATCAACAGCAGCACAGGTTTGGGTAGATTTCCCTACTCACTTATCTCAAACTCCCATGTTGGGGAATCAAAGTCAATCATACAGAACTAACTCAGAACCTTTCCTACCTTCTTCTTGAACAGAGTCAAAACTGGACATGAAGGACTGGCCTTATACATTGGTCTCACTCTGAAGGTCCTCAGGTGCACTGGCTTCACTGCTTAAATCCCTGGCCTTCCTGAAAGGAGGTTCACAGGGCCAGTTGAGGCACCCAGAATCAATGACTGGGGTGGCCTAAATAAATACATGTATTTCCTTGGATAAGACTACACCCCTTTGCACAACTGGAGTTCCGATTAATGCAAGTTTGCTGTTGTATGGAGGCTTCTCTCTGTATTCAGGAGAACCTGAGGAAGTCTATTGCAGGCACACATACATACCGAATGAGAAACTGGAAGAAGCTTTGAATGGGGCTTATACATTTGTGATATCTCACCTATGCACAACTTTATGCAGCCACAATATTTTAATAGACACATGAAAAAAAAATACTCTCTTCTATCTCTCAAATGTGAACTAGTATATGCTCACAAAATATCTGGGTCAATCTCAATAACAATATACTGAGATTTTGTTACTGGAAAAGTATGATATTGCTGAAAAAGAAGTGTTTCCCACACAACTGTGCATTTGCTGTCTGGTACAGTGATCATCTGGAAAACTGGTCATCTGAAAAAGACAATTGTCTTTGCCCTGATCTGTGTGTATTGTTGAAGCAAAACAACATAACCAATATATCTGATGGGGAAATGCCTGTTCTTCTTAACAGACAAAACAAGATTTCACCAAGCCAAAAGCAGATTTCTTTGATGTTTTGTTTTAATTTTGTCTCCATATTTAGTGATCATTTACTACACTGAAGTTAGGAGTGAATGTATTTAACTAGTCTGAACTTGTTGAGCTGCTTTTTGAGAAGACAGTTCCTGCTTCTCTCATAGATCAAATCTCATTTGCTGCCCCCATCTCGAGCCTCTCTCTCTTTTCCTTTCATCCCTTGGAATCCTGGACTCAGCAGAAATGTTAAAGGTCTAGTTACAAATGAAGTAACTGTGGGTTTCTCATCATAGAAGCATCATGTTCTCCATCTTGGGTACTTAGGAGAGAAATAAGACAGTGTTTTGTATAGCATTTTCTGAATAATAGATGCAACTAAAATGGGACTGGTGATCATAGAAACTACTTTTACAAAATATCTAGTAGTCAAGAGTGAGAATTAGGAGGTTTTTCAAAGACCTGAAATTCACATGTTCATATTGTAGTTAAAAAGAAAATTAAAAACAAAAACATTTGCTGGATCGCTGGCCAATGTGCATAGGCTTCCACTTGTCTTTTTCTTCTTGTTCTTGATTGGAACACCCAAGAGGTATTACTGAACATTTGGAAACTTATAAGCATCTTCACATATCCAAAGTACCAGCTATACTGCTGATGTATTATTATTATTATTATTATTATTATTATTATTATTATTATTTACTATTATATTATTTCTATTTTGTCCCTTGATTGTCCAATCCAACAGATTAGAGATATTTCCAAAAGAGAGAAAGAAGGTATGACAAGGGGCGGCATTTTGCTGACATTAAATCTTAGACTATACATTATCAAGAGTTATTAGGTTTATACCAGGAACCAACAGCTTCCCTGTGCAGTGTATCCCTAAGGCTATAGCTTGAGGCATCTAAGTAGCAACCACCCTCTTCACTCTTCTAAACTGGAAAATCTGATCCTCAACTCGTTCTTATTTCTGATACTCTACCCTGACAACCACAGCCATGTGTAGCTCAGTTCTGACATGCTGTTCTGATCCTACTGTTACCTTCCTTATGGTAAAAATAGTGGCACTAAACAAAACAGATGACTAGGCCTTTCCTTGGAAATTTTAAAACATGCTCAAAAATGTTGTATTGTATAGCTTACATAGGTTCATTGCTCTGACTCCCACAAGCTATGCATAGCCAGACAAGCGCTGACATGCATCAGAATTAAAGATGTCTAAGTTGTAGAATATGCACTGCCTTTTTACCTTGCAAAGAGGTATATCACATTTGTGGTTTCTTCCTTGCACATAGAAAATCACCAGAACAGACAAAAGCCTAGGCTAACTCATGTCTCACTGGTGTACAAGGTTGAATGAAGAGCTGTCCTACAGACACGCCCTGAAATCACTGTGCAAATTCAACACTATTTGGAGAATGAAAGCCTTTCCCTGCTAGACTTGAAATGTGACCTATACATCTTTGAGTCCACAGAAAACCATATTGACATTAAATTATCATTGCCAATCCCTCTCTTGCCTTGATCACTCTAGTATCACTTGACTTCCCTCCAAGGTAATACACAAAAGCATCAGTGGGGGAAAGGGAGCAAATAATTTGATGTTTGGTTGCAGACCACAAGGGTTACGTTCTTGCATCAAGGCTAGGGTCTGAATTGTGATGCTGTGACACACATTTTGATTTTTCTTCATCACTTTCTTCATCAATGGCCTATATGAATGGGTCACTAAGCCTAACAGATTTTGCACACCACCTTTAGGCTGTCCTTGGATTGTGTCAGAGTAAAGAGGGAAATATGCTATTCCTTGCTTACTTGAAATAGAATGATACAATCTAGGGATGCTTACATTTTTAAAATATCAATACAGCTAAGTGCAATTTAAGCCTCTGTCATTCATGGGCTGGAGATGGGATGACTGCAGCATTGTGGGGACGTAGTGGACAAGTGATGTTGGCAGGGCCTGTTTGTGCTATGATTAGGGACAAAAGGGGAAAGATCCTCAATACAAATTCTGTGCAGTGGTTAAGTAGGCAGCCTCTTTTACCCACAACTCATATACCTGCAAGCAAGTATAATACATGGTCCATGCTATAGGTAGTCATTTAGAAAGACCCTAGCATGCCACACCAGCTATCCTTGCAGAAAAAAAACAAAGGTCTACTAAAACAACTTTGATTGATGCTTTAGAAAATGGTTTAATATTGGTTATAAACTTCCAATCTAAATTAATCTTGTTGGATTCTTTCTATCTCTCAGTAAGGCCTGGGCAGAGAGGCTGCTGCAAATGAAAGCACACCTACAGTCTTGCCTTTCCAAAGCAAGGCAAGAAGAACATGACGTTCACAGAGGTGACCGCATCTGACGATGGAGGTTTATTCCATAGTATGGTATGACACACGTCTAAAAGGAACTATTATAAGAGTCTTCTGTGTAACCAGTCAGGACATGGTCAGGAGTGGAGCTCTGAAGTAGCCATTTGTCCCACATATTGTCCATCCGTGCTGAAGCCCTGGTTTGTTCAGTTCAAGGTCCCTCAGCCACCTCCTGCTTCATACCCATTTATTGAAATGTAAGAGTAGAGCTTGACAGGCAAATATAAAAATAGAGTTTAACATGCAGACTTTTGCAATCTATAATGTACACCTTTAATATATGAGTTTAGAACCCTGAGTCTTTCTTAGCCACTGAATCCCTCTGATCCATTTCTTCATTTTGCTAGTGGTGCTTCACCAACCATTTAAATGGTGGAAAGAAGGTTAAAACATCTCCTTCCATCTCTTGTCTCCCTTCCCACCTCACCTTTCTAAGTTAGCCTCAGTCTAACACTAGTACATTTTATTTATTTTATTTTATTTTATTTTATTTATATTTATATAATTAAATTTAAATTTCTATATTTATATTTATATTTCAAATTTTGTCACACACACACACCATCTCCCTCAAATGAGGTACTTTTACATAGTGTGAAAGGTGAAAGGTTCCCTGTGCAAGCCAAGTCATGTCTGACCCTCTGGGGGGGACGCTGCTTTCACAACGTTTTTGTGGCAGACTATAGAGCGGGGTGGTTTGCCATTGCCTTCTCCAGTCATCACCTTCCCCAGCAACCCAGGTACTCATTTTACTGACCTCGGAAGGAGAGAAGGCTGAGTCAACCTGAGCTGGCTACCCAAGAATCCAGCTTCTGCTGGGATCGAATTCAGGTTGTGGGGAGAGTTTCAGTTGCAATACTGCCACCTACCCCTCTGTACCACATGAGGCTTACATAGTACCATACTAAAAACCAAGAACTCAAAGACTTTTTTTTCAGGGAATCTAATGAAAATAGGGATATCAGGTGCCTTGGGGAATTTCCATTTCCCAGGGACTCTGGCATTTCATTCTTTCCACATTATAGCAGAAATTCAGATGCTGGAAGGAGGAGCAGACCAAACATGAGAATAAGAGAGGTATGGGGAATAAGTGAAAAAGAGGTTTTCCTCCACTGATTGGCTTTCTTGCCACTTTGGCCACTGAAGTTGAAGGGGGAGAGCAAGTCCCCCCACACTACCCCAGCCACTCACTGAATACAGGCAATGAATATAATTGGGAATTATTAGTCAATCCATCACTCTTATAGAGTGGAGAGACAAAGACAATTTTCTCTGTTTTTGCTTACAATGGATGGTCCCAATATTCATTGGCTCTAGACCAGTGTTCTTCAAACTCATCAACTTTAAGATGTGTGGACTACAACTCGCAGATCCCCCAGCCAGCATGCTGGGAATTGAAGTCCACACATCTTAAAGTTGCCTAGTTTGAAAAACACTAATCTAGATAAGTTTGCCTATCCTTACTCTGACATCTCCAGATCTTGACTTTCATATCCTGAGATTTCAGCTCTTTTTAAATGCTTTTATATATGCATGAGACCAACTGTTTGTTTATAATACAAATGCCAGGATAGCTGAACTAAATCCGAAAGTCTGTTCACTTCCAGATTTGTTGACAAGCAAAGTTTGCTAATATTACTAATCATCACTCAATCAAAATATTAAATAATTAGCGTCTCCTTTGGGGGGAGATGGGCAGTGATAAAATTTGATTAAAAAATAAAATAAAATAACAGGAAAGAGCATGTCTGAAAACAGATAAAGACCAAAAGACACAGGAGCATAAGTAAAGACAAATGCTTACAGCATATTGACAAAGCTAAAGAGAAGGTGTTAATCTAATGCTCTTCCCTCCCCAGTTGTTCCCTCCACTCCAAATATTTCCCCACTATTTCTCATTTAATGAAAGAATCATACTGCAACCAGAGAGTCCAACTTCAGCTCTCTGATTCCTTTGTCTTAATTTGAAATGTGACAGTAATGACTAATAAACATTTTCAGACGTGGGATGCCAACACTTCCCCGGACCGAGGGCCCCAGTCATTAAACATTTATGTGCTGTGCCTTTGAGTACCGTGACAAAGCTACAAAAATGAAATTTGAAGACTGCATTTCATCCAAATGCCATTCTCCCATCTGCAGTCGAGGAAATGTTCAAATGAGCCGGCCATTCTTTCGTCCGCATTAATTCACCCCTCAATTGACATACAGAGAAGCATGGCAGAGAAACGTGGCAACTGTTCTTGCTTTTGCAAGTACGAAATCCTCTTTTGAAATCCTTTCTGGAACACAGTCTCTTCACTTTGCCCCACCGAGGGCTATCTTGATTACGAGAGCCGTTTCAAAAGGACGCTTTGAAAAAGTGAACGTGGCTTAAAAAAACGCTGGGTGCTGGCTCCACCAGTGGCTTACAAGAGCTTGTGACCCATCGAGCCAAGGGCAATCGAAGCATGATAGTTTGAAGCTCCTGGGTTTTTAGCATCTCATGTCATATTGTAACAGGAATACAGTAAAGAACAAAAGAAAAAAAATCCCAAGCTTGGAAGGTTATTTTCAGCTTAAAAGATCGTAAATTGCCCAAGCCCAGGGACTTCCTCATATAAACTTACATAATGCATAATTCTCTGTGGACATGATAACTTCCAGATAACTTCTTAGACTTGTACTGTTGGCTATCTACTGTACATAGCCATTTTTTTCAACTCTCTGAAAAGTCAACCTTCACCCTCCTCCTGTTCTTGAGAGACTACGGTATTGGATGCAGCCCCTTCTATCATTCTACTTCCAGCTGATAGTAGAACAGTAATCACTCAAGAGGGCTAAACGGGCCCTCAGGGGAAGCATTTCTAGTATGGTTTTGGTTTTGTGCACATCAAAAAGTGCCTATTTTTTGCGGGATTTTTCCACTTAAGAAATAACTTGACAACAACATTGCTTGAATGTCGAATAATGCTCACTGCTTCATACGCGTATCATGGATCCTACCCTCCAACTTCACTGTCCCTGGTCTAATCTGCCTTCACTATTCTTCAGTTTAATGATCTAAGGCAACCAACAGAATTGTATTGGTATCTCTTGATCTTGCATAATCCCTATCAATGAAATTTATGTCAATCCCCACAGGAAATTAAAATACTTGGCAATGAGAAAAGAGACGTTTTGAGGTTTCATCTGGCATTCACTGTCACCCTCTGACACATACTTTGGTTTGGAAGAGACTGAGGAGTTTTTGAGAAAGTGGCCATCAGGTGTCTTCAGCATCATTTGATGCTGAGGACAGGAAGAGGATCCTAATTAAAGGACCTGGTTCACCAATCACTTGGCTTTTGATCCTTTGGGGGAATTGCTTGGGAGAATCTGAAAAAAGTAACTCAGCCAAATCTAGAGAAGTCTTTCTTCCCTGAATGGCTTTTTGTGGTGTGCTTGGAGAAAATTGCTATGACAGCAATCCTTTCAGCTGTCTGAAGGATGGAAGTTTTAGGATGAACACTGAATCAGGATGAATCAGGGATTGTAGGAGAATGGCTGAACCTGTAGGATAGAAGGCTGGCAGTCTAAAATCTTTTCCCCCAGAAATCCTGTGGGTCTTCACATTCTGGCCCTGTAGGCCACTTGGGGTTAGTGGCTTGATAGTTCCCACAGCCATCTATCTTCCAGTGTGTATCTTGCCACGTGTTCTCTCTGTAACCCTAATCAATGAGAGGAATAGGACTCTCACAGTGTGTGCTGTCTTTCTGGCAATTAAAATGTCACCAAGAAAGACATGGAAGTAGTTTAACTAAGGCTGACATCCAGTTTGGTGTAGTAGTTAAAGGCATTGGACTAGAAAACCAGAGACCCTAAGTTCTAGTCCTGCCTTAGGCAGCTGGGCGACCTTGGGCCAGTCACTTTCTCTCAGTCCTAGGTAGAAGGCAAAAAGTGTTCTTCCATTTCTGAAAATGTTGCCAAGAAAACTGCATGGACCCATCCAGGCAGTCATCAGGAGTCAAGATTTACTTGAAGACACATAATGTAAAAAAGCTCCTGGCTGCATAGCATACAGGTATATGCTCTACTTTCCCTTCTTGGAGGAGGAGGAGGAGGAGGAGGAGGAGGAGGAGGAGGAGGAGGAGGAGGAGGAGGAGGAGGAGGAGGAGGAGGAGGAGTTCTTTTCAATTTTAAACCTTAAAAATATGCATTCAATGTTGCAGAAAAAAGAAAACCCACAAGAAAATGCAAAAGAAATGCTCCAGGCAGTCCTCTATCTATCTATCTATCTATCTATCTATCTATCTATCTATCTATCTATCTATCTATCTAGTTATCTATTTTCTATGCCACCTTTATTATTTTTATCAATAACTCAAGGGGGCAAACATACCTAATACTCCTTCCTCCTTGTATTTTCCCCACAACGACCACCCTGTGAGGGGAGTTGGGCTGAGAGAGGGGAACCGGCCCAAGGTCACCCAGCCAGCTTTCGTGCCTGAGGCGGGACTAGAACTCTCAGTCTCCTGGTTTCTAGCCTTAACCACTAGACCACACTGGCTCTATAGCAATTATGTGCTACAAATAGGTATTCCTCTGGCAGAATCTTGAAAGAAATACTACAGGGAGTTCAACTTACTGCAGCTCATAAGAAAGTTATAAGTATAAATAGTATTCTCGTAACCAGCCTGAAGAATATGTAAAGGCTGAAATTACACAGAACTGATTGATTGATTGATTGAGAACATTTATATGGCCCCCCAACTCAACCACAGTGATTCTGGGTGGCTTACAGAAACCTAACAAAAAGAATGCAAAACCACAATACATACATCAACAAACAACCATGAAACAATAAAACAATAAATTAATAAATTAATAAAATGGTGATCTGAACAGGAATAACACCAACAACCAATTGGGGCTCCAGCACATCATGACCCATAGGCCCAGGGAAGCTTGAAGAGAGGGGGGGAAAGCTCTGTTAGACTTGATTTAGCACCACACACAATAAAAATGCCCAATCCTGGCTAGAACATGTTCTTCTTTCTATAGAAATGGCCGTTTTTCTGGAGAAACACTCTCTTTTTAGTTACAACTTCCTGTTTTCTTGGAAATCCCATTTTTAATCCAAGTTTCTGGAAATCATGTTAGCTCTTCCTTTTCTCAGCTTGGATCCAGCAGCTTCTCCCTCAATTCCCTCCTCCAGTTCTGCTTCAAGATTTATAATGACCAAATGTTTTTCTTGATATCTTGTAGTATAAGGGGTTGGTGGCATCTCCCTTTATGTACCCGACAAAGGACATTTTTTCTTATGTGTGTATTGGGAATGCCAGAGCATCTTTGAATACCTGAGCCTGACAATACAGGAGGGGACTTTCCCAAACAGACTGGGACATATTGGAAGAGATCAGATGCCCTCTTTTCCCCAGTGCACAGACTCACAGACCATACTTCTGGAACAGCATTGTTGGTGCCTGTTTTTCCCATTCCCCCCTCCCTCCCTCCCCTTCCCTTTCAGAGTTTAGGTGATCAAATCAGCTGCCTATCAAGCAGGTGGTCAAAAGAGAGAGTTTCCACCATCACTGACTGTCACTTCACTGAAGGAACTCGGTTTCAATGCTGAAAGATTCTCAACCCTGTGGAGGGATCACTCCTGATTTAAAAGATTAACGCCATTTATTCAGAAAAGGTGAAGAGGCATCAATACCTTGTCTTTGTTTTTCTAAATCAGAGTCAATGGAGATGAGAGTGTCTCAACAGCAGTGGGACACACAACTCTAAGTTAGAGTTAGCAGCACTGTAATGAGTCCGCTGGTTTCTTGCACACTAGTGAGCCTGCTACACACACACACACACACACACACACACACACGGCTGTGGAAAGCAGAGACCAGTGACCAGAGAAAAGGAAGCATTCTTCCCTCTGGAGTGAAGCAGAGCAGGCAGAGTACACACCATTGTTCAGGCCAGGCTTTGGGCGAAAAGCACATTCTGAAGATTCATCCCAGGCCCATTCACCATCGGTGAATGAAAAGCAGGAGTGTCTCTCCCTTGCTATTGGAGATGCACTCTCAGGCCCCTGGGATAAGATAAACCATGAATCAAGCTAAATAAAAGGAAGCAAGACTAACTTGAACTGGGAGGGAGGGGGAGGAGGAGGAGAGTCTTTATTGGCCTATGTGCCTTTATAAAAGCTTACTGTCAAGAATGAATGCTGTGTGAAATTTTTTATTTGCCTTATCAATAAGTAGCACTCTACTAACAGGATCTAGTATCACTGCATGGGCGCTACATTCCACAGTGGCTTTCTATTTGCGGCCCGCTGCTTTAAGCTGCTGTGGTTCCCCAGAAGAGTGCATGGACATGTCCACGGAGCCAGCAGGAATCAAGCACAACTCCGGGATATCTTTATCTGTATTTCATGGAAGCAAGCAAGCCATCTCTCACAGACAAGAGCCTGGGCAGTGCTTTGCGGAACCCTGATGTCAAATGAAGCCAAGCTCAATGGCTTTGCTGCCATTACTGTTCTTAAGTGCCATGAAGAATACCAAGTTTCAGTCCACTGACAAAACTGGAACAGGCCAGCACAACTTCCAAAGCAAGTCCTCCAGCTATCCTTGGAAGAGGTCTATCAACTTTCTTGTTTATCACCAGTCTAGGCGAGTAGCAGAGACCAGAGATGGATTAAGTCTCCTTGTAGGACATAATACATGGACTGTGTCTGATTAGACTAATCTAGAATGATTTTAGTGCTTTGTGTATCACAGAGCTATGCTAAATGGGGTAGCTATAAATAAAATTTAGGAGCATATTGATATGGCTTGATGTTTATATAATCTTTTCCATTTCAGGCAAGCCTGGCTAACAGAGATAAACTTCACATGGTTAGACATACTTTTTCATATTGTAAACTGCTATGTTTAATACACAGGCACACAACTTTTTCTCAACCGAGGACCATACTTGACATCTGAATGACACAGCAAAAACCAGTTTGTGGATATATATGGACCAAAATTACATAGGATTTCATTTACATTACTTTTAAATGGAATAAATATAGTTCATATGATTACTTTTCAATCATGGAACAGATACTTTTTTTTTGACAATTAAAAATTACTTCTAGAATGTCTCTAGGGCTGCTTTTGGAGATCTCTCCAAAGGCTGCCGTAGAGGACAGGGAGAACAGTCAGGTTGTTATAGTTATATATTGCAGCAGATGAGAAACCAGGTTAAATATTAAAACAATCAAGCAATGTTAGAAATATCCACCTAGAAATATCCACAACAGAATAAAAGAGCCAAGATCCACAGTTAATCTTATTTACTACTTCGTTTTAGGATTAGAGTATATGCGGATTCTCCAGAATGGTTGCATAGTTTCAAGCTGTTGGCAACAGAAGAAAATAAGGTTCTTACAGCATCATCTTTAATCAGTTTAATCAGGGGAAAAGAGATTAGGTTACAGAAAACTTGACAACTGGATACTTTCCCTCAAGCATCCAATCTCTAAATTTACCAGAGCAAACTTTTTAATTCTCTTGCTAACAACCATGTGATGGACAGAGGAGGTGGCTATTTTCCTGTGCAAAAATTCCAAGTTAGCAAAGTTTTGAAAACCATTGTCCTTTTCTCAGACTTTGAGAAGGCCATGCTGTCAGATTCCCCGATCAAAGGTTTCACAGAAACCCTTATCGGAGCATCTCCCATCATTTCCTTCTCCCGTGTTGCCAGATGGGAGGGGTGTGTGAAGTTGGAGTGTAAAGTGGTTTATTATGGCTATGGAGCACATCAAGGACGTGGGGTTGAGATACGCCAGGAATACCATCTGGATGGGAGCAGGGTGACTTGGTTTCATGGGAAAGGGGACTAACTAAGAGGATGTAGTTTTAAATTAGGTTTGAGCGGGAAATCTTTATTCGCAGCTTGCCTTCTGTACCATTCATTACTCTTCATTAAAACAGTTAAAGGAATGCCAGCCTCCTGACTGTGATTGTGTGAATGCTCGAATGATCAGGTGCTGACACATGCCAATTAATTTATCAGATCACTTTTTAGGATTGGTATATATATATATATATTTTTTTTTTTAAAAGCAAAAGTATTTGTGATTATACTTGGTAGAAGGCAGGGACTGATTTTGTGTACTTCTTTCACTACATGGTCTGTCCAGGCAGCCCTAGATCTAGCAAGAAACAAAGTCACAAAAGATCACTTACCCTCCTTATACATTTTCAAACAACTAAATTCAAATTAAATTGAACAAGTATGCCGCTGAATCTATGTAGACATATAGCAGCTTGCAACAAAAATTAACACCTGAAATATCCATGGTAAACATGCACTGTAAATAGAATGTGTCCACTGTACATAATAAAACATCCACAATTACATTTTTTAAAATTTATTATGTACCATCAGGTTGGTGTCAGCTCTTATCAACCATATAAACAGAACTTCTTCAGGATGATCTGACTCCAACCTGGCCCTTCAGGTCTTCCAACATCACTGCTGTAATTGAGTCCATCCACCTTGCTGCTGGTTGTCCTCAAGAGAGCTAAGTCTTTGCATAATGTGTCCAAAATATAACAACTTGAACCTGGTTATTTGATCTCAAGATTGACACAATTACAGTACAGTATAATAAATTAGTAAATTATTCATTAATCCTTAATAAACATACATAAGCACAGTTCAACTACCAATTCATATACTAGATAATAGTCAGTCTCCAAGGCCCTCTGCAATATCTTGGTCTTCATTACGTTCCAGAAGGTCATCAGCTTGGGGCCAATCTAATATCCAAAGGGATGTTCATGCCATCAGAAAAAAAATATTGTTTTCTGGCCTCAGTCCACCTTACCTGATGAACATACGGGATGATTCTGGTTGGAAAACAGTTCTGGAGGTATCCTGATATCAAATCATATAGGGCTTTATTGGCACAATTGTATCAGTCAATAATGAGAGAAGTAACATTTTAGAAATATTTACTGTACACTAGCAAAATGTTTATGGAATACATTAAGGGTTTTACTGCTATGCTGCCTACTGGAAATTTTTACATTTAAAATACCTTTTATCAAAGACTACAAATCTCTACCTTGTATTTTTGAAGAGACAGACAAAATTTACAAAGAGGTTCACAGACCAAAATGCTGTTCTACATAACGGCTAGCCAGTGACACTGAAAACTCTGTGCAAAATGCAGTTGAGCAATTAAACAAAAAATGCTATTTTAAAAAAAAAATCCCACAATTGATTTTGTACACTGTCATAAATCCAATACATTGTCAAGGTGGGCTTAGTGCAGAAAGTATATTTTAAACCAGAAGTAAGCAACCTTTGTAGGTCAGCAAAAACATTTAGAGCATGTTGTGGACATTCTCACAAAATGGCTGGCCTGGAGAACTTGTCTTTTCACAAAATGGCTACCCAATAGGTATGGCCAATCACCAAACTCCTGTGTATCAAATGGCAAACCGACTAGGTTCCCTTCTACTACCTCTTCTAGCCCCACCCTCCCAGGTTGCTGTCTACCTTGCCAGTTTTATCTGGGTTAGTGAGCATACTTTCAAACACCCACTCTTGCTGCTTCCACCTATTTTTTATTTTTAAAGAAAGCTTCAGGGGCCAATGTGAGGCCAAGAGGCATGCTTGGAATTAAGGATTTTGCTGGAGACTAGTACACAGCTTTGCAGTATCTCTGATTTTCTCCAACATGTTTTATCTTAAAGAATCTAAAAATAAAATAGCTGGAAAAGACCTGGATAGGTAGAATTCAGCTTTTATTTCCCAGAAAAGCCTCTCCCATGTAGTCCTATTTACAACACACAAAGGCAGAAACAGGAAAAAAACAGACTGCACCAAGAGTCATTAGAAAGGTGGGTTTAGCCCTGAGGTAATTTCTGATTTGCTAGTTAGAGCTAGGACATCATAGATGGGACATTTTCCTTAACTGGGCAAAGCAATTGTCAGTCTCCCCAGACAAACTGGCTCCCTCATTCTATAAAACTGAGGATAAGTACTAGGAAGAAGTAGAGGGAAGGGCCAGGGCCAAGCTATGAACATCCAAACCGAAGACCCAGATGGTCTCTCTCCAACCATGCACTCTGCAGTGAACGTGGGCTGAAACCTAGGAACATATTCAAGGAGCTAATGAATAGTCTAGCTAGGCTGATTGTACTAGTTTCATTCAGACTTTTGTGTGTGAATTGGGCTTCCCCTTACTTTCACTGCATTTGCCTTCCCCAAATAGATTCGTTTTTATATCTAGGAGCCCAGCTTCATTGGTTTTATACAGGAACTTCTTATAAAAACATTCTTCATATGCAGGAGTGCATGGTTACCCCTTGTGTCTTAGGATTTGCCCAAGGTTTGTTTAGCTCTATATTTCTGGATCTGGGGCAGAAAGACCCAAAGTCCCTGCCTTTCCATTTTTTAGAGCTGGGCTGAAGAGGGAAGTCCTGGGTAGAAGAGCTAAGGAAGAAGCGTCAGGAGGTACAGCCAGACTGGTGGCAGCTGAATGTAACAGTCTTTTACAGGCCCAGGCTTTAAATTATCCCATCCTTTTCAAGTTGCAACAGGCAGGGAGCCTGGTGAATGCCATGGGATGTGCTCATGTGAATATTGGTACCCATAGATGCTTATCCACACTTTAAATAAAAGTAAAACATGGCATTAAAGAAAATTGTGCTGAATTATTTCAAAGCTAGAATGGGCAAGAATCCAAAATGCAGGTTGGCAATTTAACTGGGAATATTTCAGTGGTTTGCAGATGGTAGGATATATAACCTTAATGTCCACTGCTAACAGCAGTTTTCTGTACAAGACTGTCAAAAATGGAAGTTAGGTCTGAAAGATTTAAACCATGAGGACTGAAAAACAGAAAACTGAAGACAAAGTATAAATGAGAAAATAAGAAATCAAGAAAGACAGTTATTTTCAGAATTCCCAAAATGTTATTTGAAGCCAGAAGTTAAAATAAGGAAATAACTCAACCTGGATGGATTTATGGTTTACCTTCCTTCTTAATTTAGCTTCATTCCTTTCAATTTATATCTTTATGGCTGGAAAGTAGCTGTAAATTTCAAAAATAATGAGACAAATTAAATTCAGTGTTGATGAATGAGCCTGTTTCAAGGAGGTCATGTCTCCAAAATTCAGGTAGCGCAACACAAGGGATATGTCAAGGTCAGAACAGTTAAAAAAAAAAAGTTGGGATCATATTTGGTAAACCATGTCTAGCTTGTGGGCTATTCACTATCACGTTTTTTCCAGGATGCAAGACAGTTTTTATCTAATCCAACAGAAATGTTCCTTGTGTTCCTGTTGTTTATTCGTCTAGTCACTTCTGACTCTTCATGACTTCACGGACCAGCCCACGCCAGAGCTTCCTGTCGGCCATCAACACCCCCAGCTCCCCCAGGGACGAGTCCGTCATCTCTAGAATATCATCCATCCTTCTTGCCCTTAGTCGGCCCCTCTTCCCTTTGCCTTCCACTTTCCCTAGCATCAGTGGATGCTACATCTTGTGTTCCTACATCTTCATATATGCATCATTCCCTCTTTCGGACTGTCAGCCTGCTGCCCCAGAGTATAGTTGTGCCAATCCAATTCCTTTTATTTTGCAAGGCAGATTTTGGCCACAGCAGATTTTTGTTCAGATTTTTAATCAAGTATCCAGACATAAATTGCTCCATTTAGGGGCCCAGGGTGTTGTTCCTCTTTTGGGAATGAGATTGGGACTGAAGCTCCTGGACTTTTCATCGTATTTTGTAGTCACATGTTTGTTCCCGGAAATGATTCATAGGAGAGCACCACCCAAGTGCTTTGGGCTGTTTCTTCTGATGGGAAAGAAGAACAAAAATACAAGAACCCCAGACACCTCCCACCTTCCCAAAAGTGAGGCTGGGGTTTTTCAGGGAAGGACTAATACCAGCAGAATTCCATTCGGGCCAGCAGCCCCACTAGCCATGAATTTGACGGGAGTGAAAAACCCAAATCCACTCATAGCAAGCTCTGCAGCAGGGTTCTTTTACACCTGTTGGCTGAAAAAATGAGTTTTATGTACAGTATTTCAACTAATCGCTCCTTAGCTGGATTCTTTATGGCAGCCATGTGAATGAGCAGGATCAAGGGAGGCCCAGCCTCATTTTATTTATTAAGTGAAATAAAATGTGAAAAATACATGATTCATGGCCCCCAAATAAAAAAAAAAACAGAGAAGGAGAGACATAAACCCACATACAGAAGAGCATTAAAATGAATCAGCAACGAGACAGACTGATTCATCTTAACGGGTGTCTTAATGGCTGATTGAGTACAATGTGGATGTACCCATCATCACAGAAATACTGAAATCCAAGTGGGGGCTGAGGAATTCTTTTATAGTATAAAAGCAAAAGCTGATTTTTTTAAAAAAAATGATATAGTTGTAGCACCAGCACCTTCCACAGCCTAAGCATGGTCCAGCAAAGTAAAAAGAGCAGCAGCCATAAATCAGGAATTCTACTTACAGTTGTACTTGCTCGAAAAGCCATCAGTCAGGCTTCAGCTTTTCATCTGTCTTGTAAAGAATCAGGCAGTAGCAGCATCTGAGCGAGCCAGGGGAGTCAAAACTCCAACAGGCAGCCCAGGTGCAAAGGTAAAGTTCCAAGGAGGAGTCCCTTGCAGTTGTCCCATTCAGTCTGAAGCTAGGCTGTCACAGAAGTGGTTCTAGCAGAATACCTTAGACATCCTTTTCACTTCTCATCCACACCTAAGGGAAGCTGAGCAGCTATGATTGATGGGATCTGATTCTACTAAGCTCCTGCTTCCATCAGGTCTCCTTCCCTGAAGGTGGACACAGGACCACAACTGGGGGGGGGGGGGGCAAGCGGGGCATGTGCCCTGGGCGCCATGCTGGGGGGGGCACCCAAATGGGCACAGAATCCATGTTTGCCCCAGGTGACACAGACCCTAGTTGCGGCCCTGGGTAGACACCTTCACCCTGCTAGCTTCTGGCTTTCCAGACAGTACCACCAGAGTTCCCAAGGACTGGGGGCGGTGGGGTGTCTCCAGTTCCAAGATCGGAATTCTCTATACCAGGGTTGGGAGCAGCAGGGCCTGCGTTTGCTCTTTCTCTGCTGGTGGTGGGACTTTGTGCTTCAGTGTCCTACCTCACAAGTTGATTGGCTTGCTCAGCTTCTCCAGAAGATGATTTGTCTAGCTGGACCCAGATGCTACCTCACAGTGACATCAGGAATGGTCATTGGCCAAGATGGATTTCTCTGGACACGTATCATAAGCTGTTTGTAGGTGAAAAAGAATAAGGATACTTCAGCAAGATTTTATCAATCTTGCTGAATCACAGTATACTTTTTTATTATCATTTGAAGGAACTCAGCACCAATTAACAATTTGTCTTGTAGGTAAGTATGATTTAGCTGTCTGTTGTCCTCTGATATTTAAATTCAAAATAGCAATTTCCAAAGCTTATGGGTCTCTTCCACTGCTTGGTCTTAAATTCTTTCCCTCTTCCCTTCCCTTTGTTTTTGTCTTTCTCTTTGGCATAATTGGCATGAGATATACAGTATGTGTGTATGTGTGTATGCCTTTGAGTCAGTCCTGACACCTGGCGACTGTCTGGACAAGCCCCTGCAGTTTTCTTGGCAAGGCTTTTCGGAAGTGGTTTGCCATTGCCTCCTTTCTAGGGCTGAGAGAGAGTCCCACGTCACCCAGCTGGCTTCATGCCTAAAGTAGGACTAGAACTCACGGTCTCCTGGTTTCTAGCCTGGTGCCTTCACCACTACACCAAACTGACTCACAGCATAAGAGATGATAGAGATGAGATAGAGATAGAGATAGAGATAGAGATAGAGATAGAGATAGAGATAGAGATAGAGATAGATTTTACCTATGTTTATTTCTTTTTATTTTATTAGTCCAAAAGCAAGGGAGGGAAGGGAAAGAGAGAGAGAGAGAGAAACAGAAGTGACAACTATATATTATGTTTATATGAGAGATCATCCAGTCTAATATTTAAACACGTTAAACCTTGACTCCATGGAATAATGCCAATCAATCTTTCTGTTATATCAAGAGAGAACCAATTTATAAACCGAAAGCAAACATGAATTGGTGATTCAAGATTATTGGATGCTTTACCTTCTTTCCAACATTAAAGAATAATAATTTTATACATCTCCACCCCCCAGGCTCAATAAATCCATAATTTTTTTCATGTAGTGATAGGGTCACATAATAACCATGACCATAGTGGGATTCTTTTTTTACCTGGTTACTCATATTCCAAAGAGAAATTGAAGTCTAAATATTTGCCTGATGATAAAGGCCTTCTCCTCCTGCACTTTTTTTTAGAAAATTAAGAGTGTGCAGAATGAATGTTCAGAGGCAACTTTGTCTGTAATCAGTGGGCCAGGTCAATATTTGGGCCATCAACATTTAACAAGAACGTTGGAGAATAACTTCCACAGTAGGATCTTTTCCAGCCTTCGAAATCACTTTTACAAAGTAAACCAGAAAAAAAAAATTAGACAAAAAGGAATCGATATGGACCTCCAATAGTGCTGGGGCAATAATTCAATATCTGGTTATGACACTCAGTTGAGTAACCCTGTAAAGTGGGAGCTTTTCCTGCATTCATAGATTTAATTGTACGTATGATTTCTTGAAGAAATAATAAAGAAGTAATTAAGTAGCTAGATAGACAGCTTGATCAGGAGTAATCTTTGGAAGAGCTGTATTATACAAAAATAGATTAAGTTTTTCCTCAGTTACATTTTACACACTATTATATAGTCAACAATAAAGATTTTTTTAAAAAGTTATGTAATTTGTTCTGGCATCCATAATGGTAGAGATAATATTACACTGTTGCAATTGTTGCTAGAAATTTACCAGGGGTTTCATTTTGCCCTTAATATCTTTGTTTTACACAATTCAGTGAATATTCTATTTCAAATGCCTAAGGGGAATTGAAGTCCTATTTAACACTAATAAAAACTTTACGTAATTCTTATGTGGATTGTCTTGCATATATAAGGAACACTTACAGTACATGATAAGCAGGAAAAAAGGAAAAGAAATGAGACTGCAACTAGAGGTTATAGCAAAGAGTGTTCCTGCCAAGAATACTCCGTTCCATTCCTCTGAAATTCTCCCATGCCCACCTTTCCTCCAAACTGTCATTCAGTATTCTCTTGCCACTGAGCATGCTCAGTACCCCTTGGATTCTTTTTTTACAGTTCCTCTCTCTTTAAGGCTATTTTCTGCCCTTCTAAAGGCCCTGTAAGCCTCCTGAACCTGCTGCTAACATTATTATGGCTGGTCGCACAGTCAGCCAGATGTTTAGACTGGATCTGGCATTTTTGTCCACCTATCAAGTCCTTCCCAAGGACCTGGGATAGGCAGATGTTGTTTAATAATATTAAAGGTATTGTTGCAGGATGTAAGCTGTTTCAAGTAAAGCTGTCTTTTGCAATTGACTGTGGTGATTTGGTCAGTGCCAAAGGCATTCAAGTGGTGCTCCAGATGTTTTGGAATTGCACCCAAGGCACCTATTACTATTGGTACTATCTTTGCTTTCTTTTGCCACAGTCATTCTACTACTATTTGCAGGTTCTTATATTTTGTGGTTTTCTCCAGTTCTTTCTCTTCTATTCTGCTGTCCCCAGGTATTGCAATGTCCACTATCCAGACTTTTTTGTCTTTCTTATCAACAGTTGTAAAGTCTGGGGTGTTGTGTGGCAGATGCTTACTGTCTGAATTCTGAAGTCCCAGAGCATTTCAGCTTCTTCATTTTCTATTACTTTGTCTATTTTGTGGTCCCACCAGTTCTTGCTTGCAGGCAAGTGGTATTTCTTGCAGATAATCCAATGCACCATTGTTGCTACTTTGTCATGCTGTTGTTTGTAATCAATCTGTGCAATCTTGATGGTAAGGGTGGCACATTTGTTCAGTCCAAACTCCATTGCAATATCTTGGCTGTATATTCGGACAGTGTTGAGTGGCGATTCCAGTTCAGTGGTGTTTTTCCATACAGCTTCAGATTGTCCATGTAAAGGAGGCGGGATAGCCTGGTAGATGTTTTCGATGTTTGACAGCCATGGCCTGATTTGTTCAATATTGTTGACAGAGGAATCAATGCAATGACAAACAGTAGCAGTGATAGTGAGTCTCTTTGAAAGATTCCTCTCTTGATGTTAACCTCTCCCAGTCTATCACCACTGACCAGCAACTGTGTCTTCCACTATGCCACTGAACTTTTGCACAAAGTTTCTGATGTTTCCATTGACTCCTGTTATTTCCAGACATTTGATTATCCAGTCATGTGGCAGGGAGTCAAATGCCTTTTTTGTAATCAATCCAAGCTACATTCAAGTTGGTCTTCCTTCTTTTGCAGTTTTCCAAAACCATCTTGTCAACTAGGAGTTGATCTTTTGTCCCTCTGCTGTGTGGGCAGTTTCCTTTCTGCTCAGATGGGAAGAGCTTGTTTTCAACTAGATGCTGTTGGACTGCATCAGCTACAACACCAGATAGCAATCTGAAAGTTGTTGGTAAGCAGGCAACTGGCCTGTAGTTGCCTGTACATTCATTGACACTGCATATGTGAACAAAGAGGGGACTGTCTCATTGCAGTGCTGTGACTGCTGTGACTACAACCTTGCTGCTGTTCTTTCTCACACACCCATGGACACAATCACTGACATACACAATGTATAGTTGCAGTCAGCATGGCCCACTGGCTCCCAAAATTCAATGGCCACGGTGGCTAGGGAGCCTTCACTAACCTGGAACTTTCCAAATGTGCTGGCCTTTGTCTGTAGCAGAATTATCTGAGGATTAGGGGAGCCAACCCTATATATTGGGGGGATACAGCTGGAGAAAGCTTTTTGCGATCTCCAGCATCCTTAGGATAAGAAATGAACCTGTGCACCTTTAGCATTAATACACCCTGAAAAGCTCCATTCTGAGTTCTCAGAAGCAGAAGGAAAAGATAATATGTGTCTCAGAAAGCTACTGAAATACAAAGGCAAAAAATATGAAAAAGATGGGGAAAGGTGAAGGTCAACATTATATAGAAGTAATAGCAGCACAGCTCAGTAATTCTGAAACAGTTTCCAAACCTGAAGAATATATCCAGTTACAGAGAGGGATATGCAAGCTTTCAGTGACCTGCAAAAGTTAACACTGAAGATTTTGTATTTGAAAGATACAGCACATCATTCTAGAGAAGAAAAGGAAATAGTTAGAGGAAACTTAATAGATGACAAGGTTGTCAGCAATTTCGGTTTACCAATTGGTTCTAGTCTGCAAGCAACAGGCAAAATGTGTCTCATACTTTGTGGACATGAAGTAAACATTTTTTTTTTAAAAAATCCATATGTTTAGATCAGGTTAGGGACATATCATCATGGAGGAAATTATCTATGTGGTCCTTAAGAGTCAAGACTAACTTGATGGTACATTAATCAATCAAAATCATTATGTCTGGGACAAGCTAAAATTGCCAAGCACTTCCCAAAGCCAGTTCCCATATCATACAGAGTATGATAGTATCTAGTTTGGCTATCACTAAAGCTTGTACCACTGTGGCTATATTCAAATTCTGTCAGGGGAACTGGCGAAGAAACCACACTGAGTCAGAAATGCAACTCTAGTTCACTTTATTGTTTCTACCATATGCTGAATCTTGCCAGACTCAGGTTCTTAACTGAGCTAAAGGGAAAAATACTCTTGGGAAATCTAGGGCAGTGCCAGCCTAACTTTCTTCCTCGGCCCCTTCCCACTCTCTAAACTATGCAAGCTATGGGAACGTTTATCAGCTTGGAATGTGCTCTCCACTCCCTCCTCCCCAAGCTCCATCACAAATTCTCAAGCATGGGGTACAGAAGGTACCCCTGGCTTTATCTGCTTCATCTAGATTCAGCTTCAGTTTCTTTCTTTCCTTCTTTCTTTCTTTCTTTATCAAATTTGTCACCACCCATCTCCTCCCACCAGAGGGACTCTGGGCGGTTTACAAGAAAATACTCAGTAAAACAATAAATATATAAAATACATTATAAAATTACGTATTATTAATAATATAAATAAAAATAAAGTCCAGATGGCTGTATCTCATTCAGTCTTCATGTGGAAGGGGTACTTCAAGGCACTAGCCAACCCCAGGCATGACTCCTCTCCTCTCCTCAATTGTATCCAGTCCATTATCAATACCAGATACTGATTTTGTATTGGAACCAGGCCTGCAACTAGGGCCGTTGTCACCTGGGGCAAACATGGATTCCATGCCCCCCACATTCAGTATACAAATACTATTTTGTCATTTTGGCACACACACACACACACACACACACACAGTGCGGCACATGCCCTGCTTGCCCCCCCCCCCAAGTTGCAGCCCTGTTTGGAACTACTTTCTTGAGCATTAATATTTCTATTTGTGGAGTTACATGGATGCTGGACTGGCTGGTTTGTTAAGCTGAGAAAAGAGATTGCTTCACTTCCTTTGCTGAGGGAGAATATGGAGGGAGGTTTGGGACTTCTGCTGTCTAATGTTGCTTCCCTGGTTTCTTACATCATGAGAACAAAGGTATCTTTTAAGTGTAAAGCTGCTGATGTGCACCAGTCTGAGATACTGTTGCCAGCTTTCATGATTATATTGCCAATAAGCAAACTTTAAAGAATTCTTTACATAAGGAGAAAAAAAGGCAAGAGAAGGTCAAGAGAAGTGGAAATCATTTATTTGTTAGTTTATCAATCATGGGTATTACAGTAGACCTTTTCACTAATTCCCAGAGCAGGTAGAAATATTAAATGCAAAATCAATAGAATAATGATCAGTTCTTTTACTATACTCTTTACCAGAGAAAGAGATGGAAAAAAGTGGGAGAGGGCAGATAATTGGCTGAAGAAAAAATGAATGGGAGTTTTATTTTTCATTCATAATGTTTTTCTGTAAAATTCTCCTTTTAAAGAGTAAGAATTAAAACAGCAAATCATCTCCACGCAGGCTGGAAAATGGTCACCAATAGTGATGCAAAATGTAAACCAAATGAAAGCCCCAGAAATATTTTCATGGAAGACCGGTTTAAATAGAATTCTACTCAAAGGAATCACTTATACTTAATGTCCATTTTGCAGGCCGCAAATAACATTTGTGCCTGTCTCTAACAAGAAGCTTCTTCTATATGCAAATTTTCATCCCAATTAATGAGTGTGCTGGTAACATTCTCCTCCATGACTTTGCATATAGTAGGTGCCAAAAAAAAAAGGGAAAGGAAAAGAGCAGGCTGGTAATAACCTCATTAATTATTGCATTGCATTTTACAACATTATGCCAATTTCCTCTCCAACTGACCTCAGGTTTTCCTTAGACTTCTGTAACAGCTTACTCTCACACAAACACTCATTAGTTTGCAGGGAATCTAGTATAATAGAAAAGCTAATTTTTTTCCTCCAGTTTTCTCCCCACTCCCACACCCCAATTTATTCAAACACTTTTCATTATGTGATAATCACTCTGACTGGTAATGGTTGAAGAGAACAGTATGTGCTGCAACTCCTGATCTTTTCCTAACAGATAGAAGAACTCAGATATCACAGCTCCTGGGACACAGATGCCACCGTCTCCTTGTTTTGTGCTTTCTCCAAGCCCTGAGGTTTTTCATTTTTTAAGTTGTTGCTGCAATTTTTCATGCTGTCACCCCAAACATGCATATTGACAAAAGTGTCAAGAAATTGCCTTGCATGCATTTATTTTCTTTCCTGTAGAAAGAATAATGAGAAAGATGATTTCTCCTTGAAGATGCACATAAATTCATTGCCAAGAATGCAGTTAAGTTTTTTCTACTAGCATAATTAGTAAAAGATTCTCTGTGCAGAAGCTGGCTTCGGATGACCCATAGTTGTTCAATTAATATACCACCTTTGGTCCCAGGTTCAGGCAACATGAGAGCCGCTCCGTAGTTCACACATTTTGAACGTCAGCGAGGCATTTTTGGACCAATGTTAATCATAAAAAGTTTAATTAAAGCCAGCAAAACAAAAAAGAACCAGAGCCTTGTTTGTTTAGCAGTTGCTACTTTCAGATTGCCAGAGCAAACCCTTCCTGGCTGTAATCATAAAAGCTTAGAAACACTTGACCACTTTCAAAGGAGGCAACTAAACATAAAAATTATGTAAAGACTGGAAATTGCTTGGTCTCTCCAACTAGCATGGTAAAGTGACACCATACTGAATCGGTGAGTAAGAGTGAGTGCATGGAAGATCCTTTTCTCAGGCACCTAAATGCAGGATTTGAGGAATCAGCCAAAGAATATAAAGGGTTAAAATGAACAGGACGTACAAACCCAGCCTGCAATGCAGGGGTAACCTGGTGCTGCATCTGCATAAGTATGTTGGTGTGTGGGTGGGGAGGCATGTTTCACTGTAGGGTGCAGTCTAGTACATCCACATAATTCTTCCAATGTGATTATCACCAGTTGAGTGGTTGACCTATCAACTACTAGGTGGCAATAAAGGGTCAGAGCTTCAGTATCTCTTGGCTGCCACCTAGTGGTCATGCAGATTTCTACAGCACAGACACAGTCACTGGTAAGTGTTGAACAACTGGAGTTCAAGAAAGAGGTTTTGCTATTTATGTCTAAGTCAATTGGCTGACCCTACTCTTCAAAATACAGCAAATAAAGTGGCTTCAGAACCCAAGGTTCCAGCTTCCCTCACAGCCAGAGCACAGAGGAAGACCCCCTATCCACACTCCATTCCCAACACATACGCAAATCTCCCTGACCACCTGCTCTACAGCACAGCACAAACAGAGGTATATACAAGACAAGGAGACAAGGTAGTGGCCATTCTACCTACCCATTAAAACAAAACAATGCACAAAGAAGCCAGGGCTTTAGTCTCTCTTGCAACCCACACAGGACTACAGAACAGGTGCAGAGCCCAGCAACCAAAGAGAAGGGGGGGGGCAAAGCAGCCCTGCCAGACAAATTGGAGCAAAACTTTAAATTTTTAAATTTTAACTGCATTTTATTGTAAACCACCCAGAGTCCCCCATGAGGTGGAGATAGGCGGTGAATAAATTTATAAATAAATAAATAAATAAATAAATACATAAATACATAAAATAGATTGCTGGCCCCAACCACATATCTCAAGCCACTTCCCCTTTGTGCCCTAGCCTGTCTGCATGAAATGTATGCCAGCGTAACATGGAAGATGCCATTTCCATACCAGTGGGCTGATGGCTAGATATAAGTGATGTCCTAAGGGCATATCCTCAGGCAAGTGGAAACTCTTCACACTAGAGCAAGGAGGCTGTGTGAATGAGGCTTAATGGGGAATGGCTACCACTGGACATAAAAGACTGGTGGTGATGGACTGTCCCAACATCTGACCAAGTACTAGGTAGCTTATGGACTGGCAGAAAGGGCAAACTGCCTGAGAGCATTGGCTCTGTTTCTATCTGTCTGTCTCCATGAGTAGAGGTGATGGACTCGTCCCTGGGGGAGCTGGGGGTGTTGACGACCGACAGGAAGCTCTGGCGTGGGCTGGTCCATGAAGTCACGAAGAGTGGGAAGCAACTGAATGAATAAACAACAACAACAACAATCTCCATGAGAGAAAAAGAACTTTATGTTATATTCCAGATCATTATCAGTTTCTCCAATCCCAGGATGTTGGGTGGAAGGTGAAATTTTGTGAGCAGAATCTCTCAGGTATTGACTGAGGTATGGAGAATGTGGCTAACCAGATGTTGATGAATTACAATCCCAGCATCCCTCAACACTGGAGATACTAGTTGCAATTACTGTAGGACCACCAGTTTCTTACCCCTAATACACATGTCTGAAACGGTCCCCAGCTCTCAATTAATTAAGCTCTTTCATTGGCCAAACAATATGACTGAGAAACAGATTATCAAGCATGTAACTGGAATTGATGGATACTGGTTATAATTTTTGAATCTGACACACTCCTTTAGCCATAGTTCTTAAACTGGCACTCACTGATTGGTAAAATTGTCTAAGAGTTGTGAACCTCCATATCTATACAGTAGATAAACAGTTAGTCATTAAAACACCATTAACTTGTTTGTCTGTGGAATTTGTAATCTACCCACTCCAATCAAGCTAAGTGATCCTTAAGGTGGCTCCCATTTGAAAATACAGAAACATGGTGATTAAAAATATAGAAAACGGTAATTAAAAATAAAACGAACAATAAAATTAATTGTTGTTTATTCGTTTAGTCGCTTCTGACTCTTCGTGATTTCATGGACCAGCCCACGCTAGAGCTTCCTGTCAGTCGTCAACACCCCCAGCTCCCCCAGGGACGAGTCCGTCACCTCTAGAATATCATCCATCCACCTTGCCCTTGGTCGGCCCCTCTTCCTTTTGCCTTCCACTCTCCCTAGCATCAGCATCTTCTCCAGGGTGTCCTGTCTTCTCATTATGTGGCCAAAGTATTTCCATTTTGCCTTTAATATCATTCCCTCAAGTGAGCAGTCTGGCTTTATTTCCTGGAGGATGGACTGGTTTGATCTTCTTGCAGTCCAAGGCACTCTCAGAATTTTCCTCCAACACCACAGTTCAAAAGCATCTATCTTCCTTCTCTCAGCCTTCCTTATGGTCCAGCTCTCGCAGCCATATGTTACTACGGGGAACACCATTGCTTTAACTATGCGGACCTTTGTTGTCAGTGTGATGTCTCTGCTCTTAACTATTTTATCGAGATTTGTCATTGCTCTTCTCCCAAGGATTAAGCGTCTTCTGATTTCCTGACTGCAGTCAGCATCTGCAGTAATCTTCGCACCTAGAAATACAAAGTCTTTCACTGCTTCTACATTTTCTCCCTCTATTTGCCAGTTATCAATCAAGCTGGTTGCCATAATCTTGGTTTTTTTGAGGTTTAGCTGCAAGCCAGCTTTTGCACTTTCTTCTTTCACCTTCATCATAAGGCTCCTCAGTTCCTCTTCACTTTCAGCCATCAAAGGGGTATCATCTGCATATCTGAGATGGTTAATGTTTCTTCCAGCGATTTTAACTCCAGCCTTGGATTCCTCAAGCCCAGCTTGTCGCATGATGTGTTCTGCGTACAAGTTGAATAGGTAGGGTGAGAGTATACAGCCCTGCCGTACTCCTTTCCCAATCTTAAACCAGTCCGTTGTTCCGTGGTCTGTTCTTACTGTTGCTACTTGGTCGTTATACAGATTCTTCAGGAGGCAGACAAGATGACTTGGTATCCCCATACCACTAAGAACTTGCCACAATTTGTTGTGGTCCACACAGTCCAAGGCTTTAGAATAGTCAATAAAACAGAAATAGATGTTTTTCTGAAACTCCCTGGCTTTTTCCATTATCCAGTGGATATTGGCAATTTGGTCCCTAGTTCCTCTGCCTTTTCTAAACCCAGCTTGTGCATCTGGCAATTCTCGCTCCATGAATTGCTGAAGTCTACCTTGCAGGATCTTGAGCATTACCTTACTGGCATGTGAAATGAGTGCCACTGTTCGATAGTTTGAACATTCTTTAGTGTTTCCCTTTTTTGGTATGGGGATATAAGTTGATTTTTTCCAATCTGATGGCCATTCTTGTGTTTTCCAAATTTGCTGGCATATACCATGCATTACCTTGACAGCATCATCTTGCAAGATTTTGAACAGTTCAGCTGGGATGCCGTCATCTCCTGCTGCCTTGTTATTAGCAATGTGTCATGTTCCCGTTCCGATGTTTATGGTTCCTCGTAACGTTTCACATGTCATATCTGCAGTTGCGTGCCTGCCTGGCCACGCTGGTAAATTTCCTTTGTGCTGACTTGTGATCTTCTGGAATGTATGTTTGGGTTATCTCTGCTGTTCAAGGTTACTTTCTCAGGCCGATTCTAACGGTTGCTAGCATCTGGGGTGGGTGGTTGCTATGCTAGCCTGAGGGGAGGGTTCGCAACGGGAGCAAGGCTTTTTAAGTTTGTATTTGGCACGCTTTTGCTCATTCTCAGCTTTCTTCGTACTTTGCATACTATTCATTCAATAAATTAGTTTTCTCTAGTAATTACTGATGAGACTCCTTTTATTGGAATAGGCAGTCATTACATAAAGCTGAGAATCTTTAATATCAGTCTGCTAGCATCCATCCAGTTTCCTGTGAGGAGTTTAATTAGCGATGACTGAAACTGCCCCAACCTCAACCACCGGCTCGGGGGAAAGTCAGCTCTCCAGAGGTGGGGAACAAGAGCCCATGGGACCGCGGAGAGAGGGGACTCTCACGCCAGGGTCGGATGACCTCTCCGAGGCAACGGATTCCAGTTGCGATACGGAGAAGGCAGTGAAGTCAGTGGTAATCAAGAAGACGGAGGGACCCTTGTATGGGTCGCCACCAGCCCCAGCCAAGCCGGTGTATTCCTCGCTGTTTCCGACCGTGCAGATCACCAAAAGGACAAGAGCAGTGACACCAACGGAGATGGAGACGGAGAAATCCCAGCAGCTGGAGGCGAGGATGAAATCCATAGAGGATTTGTTGGCAAAGTTAACCTTTACCAGAGACACTCAGAAAAAGGAAAAGACGGGAGGTGAAGAAGGTAGTGACTCTCCTGACACCTCCGCGTCCCCAACCCCCCCTCCCCCAGTAGACAAACAGGGAAAGCAATGGAAATATTGGGGGGGAGGGCCCCCGCCGAGCAGGCCTCCAAAGAAAGCCTCCTTACCTTCCCCAAGTAGGGAGCAGAAGGAGAGAGGACGGAGCCGGGAGGGGGGGGAGACGTGTGAAACTTCGACTGGCAGAGGCTCAAGAAATAGCGCCAGAGGTGCAGGAGGAAGAGCCACCACAGCCACGAAAGGCTAAGCACAAAAAGAGACACGATAGCCCAACCCGGGTCCGATATCGAGACTTTAATGTGAAGTTTAATGGGAATCCTACAAAGCTGTCATTTTTTTTGACTAATGCACACAGCTATATGGAAGAGTTTGGGAGCGTGTTTCGTTCTAAGCGGGCTAAGATTAATGCTGTCGCGACCCAACTAGAGGAGAGGGCAGCAGACTGGTTCGTGAGACTGGTTGACATGGACGCTTTGGAGTTGGATTGCTTTGATGATTTCATGTGGGCAATGAAAATGCATTTTGGTGATCCTCTAGCTGAGGAAAAAGCAAAGGTAGCCCTAAGGGAGTTGGTTCAAGGCTCCAGATCAGTCTCGAATTATGCGCTGGAGTTTCAAGCACTCTCCGGCAAAGTAGAGGATTGGTCTGCCACCACCCTTGTAGAGATGTTCAAAGATGGACTAAGACCAGATATACTACGATGGGCAGTTGTACGGGACGACCCAGCAACGCTGTATGAGTGGATACAATTGGCTGCGAAGGTTGAGCAAGCCCAAGCTAAGTATACTCAAACTAAAAGAGGTCCCAAACAACAAGCGATGGGGAAACCTACAAGGCCAGCAGCTACTGCTAGCAAACCAGTGAGACGGTCGTGGCAAGAAGAAAAAGAAAGCCGTTTTGCCAAAGGATTGTGCCTGCGGTGTGGTAAGGAGGGGCACCTGGCAGCTGCATGTCCCCGCAGGAAACCAGAGGAACGGAGAGACAGATCGGGGGGGAAATCACCAGTGGCACCGAGGAAGCTGAAAGCGACAGTAGCAGAGTGGTGGAGGATGTGGACTTGTTTTATGGTGGGCAAGACGAAAAAGAAGCCTCCCAACCGGCGGAAAACTCCAGCCACCTGCTCTAAAAAGCGCCAAAGAGCAGGTGGAAGAAGAGGGGCGCGATCATGTCTCGGTGAGTGGAAATTTCCCAACGTTAACCGTGAGACTTAAGCTCGGTTCCCCTACAAAAACTGTGGAACTATGGGCTATGATTGATTCTGGATGCTCACGTTCCTTAATGCATCCTGATGTAGTAGCTGCTTTGGAGTTACCCACCTTCCCGTTGAAACGTCCCATGATTTTCACCCAATTGGATGGATCTATATCGGGGGGAAAACCAGTCACCCAGTCTACAGCGTTAGTGGCTTTGCAACTGGGTAGCCACTGGGAAAAGTTGCCCTTTGTAGTTGCACCGGTGGGTGGTCCCTTGGTCATTCTGGGGATGCCTTGGTTTGTTCAACAGAACCCTAGTATAAACTGGGTACACCGAACTGTTACTTTTGCAGATCGGTTCTATAAAGCCCCTCCTGGGGATGATGATGAGGAGGATACCAATGTGGGGAGGGCAGCAGTGTCAACGCTGCATACCCTCGCTGTACCATTGGAAGGGCTACCGGACCAATACCAGGACTTTGCCGATGTGTTTGGGGAGAAGGAGGCAGATCGGCTGCCGCCTCATCGGAAAACTGACTGTGCCATTGAAATTCTTCCCAATGCCAAGTTGCCCAGACCAAAGGTATATGCAATGACCCCAAAGGAATTGGCTACTCTTCGTGAATTCATAGACAAAAACTTACAGCGGGGCTTCATAGAACCAGCCAATTCACCAGTGGGTGCTCCAGTACTCTTTAGATCAAAGAAAGACGGAACTTTAAGACTATGCACGGATTTCCGTGGGTTAAACGCAGTCTCCCTATTAAACAAATCTCCCCTCCCGGTCATCAAGGAAATGTTAGCCCACTTGGCGGGGGGGAAAATCTTCTCTAAATTGGACTTAAGGGAGGCGTATTATCGCATTTGCATTCGGGAGGGGGATGAATGGAAAACAGCTTTTAATTGTGCATTTGGGGCTTTTCAGTATAAAGTGTTACCGTTTGGATTGGCTGGGGCACCTGGGGTTTTTATGCAATTGATAAATGAGGTCTTGCACGACCACTTGTTCAATGGGGTTTTGGTTTATTTAGATGATGTGTTAATATATTCAAAAACCATGAGGGAACATGTGCAATTGGTTAGGCAAGTGTTAACCAAATTGAGAAATGCTGAATTGTATGCCAAGCTATCCAAATGTGCATTTCATCAAACACAAATTGATTATTTGGGGTATAGGATTTCAGATAAAGGCATTGAAATGGATCCTGCCAAAATTGAGGCTATTTTAGTATGGGAGCCCCCACGCACACGCAAACAACTACAATCGTTCCTCGGATTTGCGAATTTCTATCGTCCATTTTTAGAAAAATTTGCTGAGATTGCCTTACCCCTAACTGAATTACTCAAAACAAAGGGTGTGGGAGACAGCCGCAAATCAAAGAATCCAGGGGCACTCCTAAAATGGACGCCTGCTTGTCAACAGGCGTTTGACCAACTCAAGCGACTGTTTACCTCTGAACCAATCTTGCAACACCCTGATCCTGACAGACCATTTGTGGTGCAAGTCAATGCCTCAGACTTTTCTATTGGTGCCCTCTTATTGCAAGGCAATGAGCAAGGACAATTAAAGCCTTGTGCTTATCTGTCACGTAAATTCTCTGAGACAGAGAGACACTGGCATGTTTGGGAGAAGGAGGCTTTTGCGGTGAAAGCCGCTTTGGAGAATTGGAGGCATCTATTGGAGGGGGCGGCACACCCTTTTGAAGTGTGGACTGATCATAAAAACTTGGAGTCCCTTACTGCCTCTCGTAAGCTCAGCCCTAAGCAAGTGCGATGGGCTCAGTACTTCAGCCGCTTTGATTTTAAACTCAGATTCATTCCGGGAAAGAAAAACTTTTTAGCTGATGCACTGTCACGCCAACCCCAGGATTCAGGAACAGCCCCAGATGTGGTGGGAACCCTCTGGACAGATTCCCAAATGGCACTAGCAGCAGTCACTCGCAGTCAGACGCGAGAGCAGCAACCTGACACCCCTGCCGGTCCTAGCGCGATACATGTATCCGTTCCTGCAGATTTGCAACAAAGGTTTCTGGCAGAGTTGAAATCGGATACTTGGTTGCAAAACAATCAGAGCGAGGTTACTTTGAAGCAAGGTTTGGCATGGAAAGATGATCGCCTCTATGTGCCTGTAACCTTGCGCAAAACCGTGCTATTCAGGTCTCATGACGATAAAACAGCTGGGCATTTTGGCTTTACAAAAACTATTCATCTAGTGCGTCAACAGTTCTGGTGGCCAACCCTCCGGCGAGATGTAAAAGCCTATGTCAAGTCTTGCCCTGTCTGTGCTACTGCAAAACGAAAAGGGGGGAAACCCCAGGGCTTTGTGCAGCCAGTGGCCAATCCCTCCCACCCCTGGGAGGAAATCTCTATGGATTTTATTGTGGATCTACCTCCTAGCCAGAGAAAGACTGTCATTTGGGTTGTTAAGGATTTTTTCTCGAAGCAAGCTCATTTCGTCCCTTGTGCGTCTCTACCATCTGCACAACAGCTGGCACGCCTCTTTCTAGTTCACGTGTACAGATTACACAGTAGCCCCGCCCGCTTGGTGACTGACAGAGGAACACAATTTACTTCACGCTTTTGGCGGGAATTTATGAAACTATTGGGCACTAAACAGGCGCTATCCACGGCTTTTCATCCCCAAACGGATGGAAATACTGAGGCGGTTGATGCCACGTTGGAGCAATATTTACATGCTTTTGTTAATTATCAACAAGACAATTGGGTAGACCTCCTGCCATTTGCTGAAGTTGCTTACAATAATGCTGTGCATCAAAGTACTGGGGCGGTGCCCTTTCGTACTGTATTCGGCCATGACTTTGTCCCTATTCCTGAATTGCCTCCACCGTCTACTTCGCCCACCTCCCCGACCGATTGGGCCTCACAACTGGCAGATTCCTGGCCAAAACTACAGCAAGCTTTAGCCGATGCTCAAGCCACTTATCAACGACATGCCAACGAAAAAAGGGCACCACAACCTCTTTTTCAAATAGGGGATAGAGTATACCTTTCCACCAAATACATCAAATCCCCTCAACCATCCAAAAAACTGGCGCCCAAGTTCATAGGTCCATTTCCTATTGTTGCTCAGATTAATCCTGTTACCTTTAAGTTGGACTTACCTCACAATCTCAAGCGTTTACACCCTGTTTTTCATTACAGTTTGCTTAAACCATTCGTGGAGTCTACCCATTGGCATCCTGAGCCGCCTGCACCTCCCCCCATAATGATTGATGGTCAACAACATTTCGAAGTCAAGGAAATACTAGACTCTAGACGTTTCCATTCCACTCTGCAATATCTGATTCGCTGGAAGCATTTCTCTCATCCAGAGTGGGTCCCTGCACAACATGTGCGCTCTCCTCACTTGGTTGCTCAGTTTCATGCTGCTTACCCTGATAAACCTGCGCCTTAACAATTAAGTTTTTTTCTTTGTGGGGGGGCGGTATGTCATGTTCCTGTTCCGATGTTTATGGTTCCTCGTAACGTTTCACATGTCATATCTGCAGTTGCGTGCCTGCCTGGCCACGCTGGTAAATTTCCTTTGTGCTGACTTGTGATCTTCTGGAATGTATGTTTGGGTTATCTCTGCTGTTCAAGGTTACTTTCTCAGGCCGATTCTAACGGTTGCTAGCATCTGGGGTGGGTGGTTGCTATGCTAGCCTGAGGGGAGGGTTCGCAACGGGAGCAAGGCTTTTTAAGTTTGTATTTGGCGCGCTTTTGCTCATTCTCAGCTTTCTTCGTACTTTGCATACTATTCATTCAATAAATTAGTTTTCTCTAGTAATTACTGATGAGACTCCTTTTATTGGAATAGGCAATCATTACATGGACCAGCCCACGCTAGAGCTTCCTATCAGTCGTCAACACCCCCAGCTCCCCCAGGGACGAGTCCGTCACCTCTAGAATATCATCCATCCACCTTGCCCTTGGTCGGCCCCTCTTCCTTTTGCCTTCCACTCTCCCTAGCATCAGCATCTTCTCCAGGGTGTCCTGTCTTCTCATTATGTGGCCAAAGTATTTCCATTTTGCCTTTAATATCATTCCCTCAAGTGAGCAGTCTGGCTTTATTTCCTGGAGGATGGACTGATTTGATCTTCTTGCAGTCCAAGGCACTCTCAGAATTTTCCTCCAACACCACAATTCAAAAGCATCTATCTTCCTTCTCTCAGCCTTCCTTATGGTCCAGCTCTCGCAGCCATATGTTACTACGGGGAACACCATTGCTTTAACTATGCGGACCTTTGTTGTCAGTGTGATGTCTCTGCTCTTAACTATTTTATCGAGATTTGTCATTGCTCTTCTCCCAAGGATTAAGCGTCTTCTGATTTCCTGACTGCAGTCAGCATCTGCAGTAATCTTCGCACCTAGAAATACAAAGTCTTTCACTGCTTCTACATTTTCTCCCTCTATTTGCCAGTTATCAATCAAGCTGGTTGCCATAATCTTGGTTTTTTTGAGGTTTAGCTGCAAGCCAGCTTTTGCACTTTCTTCTTTCACCTTCATCATAAGGCTTCTCAGTTCCTCTTCACTTTCAGCCATCAAAGGGGTATCATCTGCATATCTGAGATTGTTAATGTTTCTTCCAGAGATTTTAACTCCAGCCTTGGATTCCTCAAGCCCAGCTTGTCGCATGATGTGTTCTGCGTACAAGTTGAATAGGTAGGGTGAGAGTATACAGCCCTGCCGTACTCCTTTCCCAATCTTAAACCAGTCCGTTGTTCCGTGGTCTGTTCTTACTGTTGCTACTTGGTCGTTATACAGATTCTTCAGGAGGCAGACAAGATGACTTGGTATCCCCATACCACTAAGAACTTGCCACAATTTGTTGTGGTCCACACAGTCAAAGGCTTTAGAATAGTCAATAAAACAGAAATAGATGTTTTTCTGAAACTCCCTGGCTTTTTCCATTATCCAGTGGATATTGGCAATTTGGTCCCTAGTTCCTCTGCCTTTTCTAAACCCAGCTTGTGCATCTGGCAATTCTCACTCCATGAATTGCTGAAGTCTACCTTGCAGGATCTTGAGCATTACCTTACTGGCATGTGAAATGAGTGCCATTGTTCGATAGTTTGAACATTCTTTAGTGTTTCCCTTTTTTGGTATGGGGATATAAGTTGATTTTTTCCAATCTGATGGCCATTCTTGTGTTTTCCAAATTTGCTGGCATATACCATGCATTACCTTGACAGCATCATCTTGCAAGATTTTGAACAGTTCAGCTGGGATGCCGTCATCTCCTTCTTCTTAAGGCCCATTCAACCTCACTCTTCAGGATGTCTGGCTCTAGCTCACTGACCACACCATCAAAGCTATCCCCGATATTGTTATCCTTCCTATACAGGTCTTCTGTATATTCTTACCACCTTTTCTTGATCTCTTCTTCTTCTGTTAGGTCCTTGCCATCTTTGTTTTTGATCATGCCCATTTTTGCCTGGAATTTACCTCCAAAGTTTCTAATTTTCTGGAAGAGGTCTCTTGTCCTTCCTATTCTATTATCTTCTTCCACTTCTACGCATTGCTTGTTTAAAAATAATTCCTTATCTCTTCTGGCTAACCTCTGGAATTTTGCATTTAATTGGGCATATCTCCCCCTATCACTGTTGCCTTTTGCTTTCCTTCTTTCTTGGGCTACTTCTAGTGTCTCGGCAGACAGCCATTTTGCCTTCTTGGTTTTCTCTTTCTTTGGGAGGTATTTTGTTGCCACCTCCTGAACAATGTTGCGAACTTCTGTCCAGATTTCTTCCGGGACCTTATCTACTAAGTCCAGTCCCTTAAATCTATTCTTCACCTCCACTGCATATTCCTTAGGAATATGAGTGAGCTCATATCTAGCTGATCTGTGGGTCTTCCCTAATCTCTTTAGTCTGATCCTAAATTGTGCAAGAAGAAGTTCGTGATCTGAACTACAGTCAGCTCCAGGTCTTGTTTTTACCGACTGTGTAGATGTCCGCCACCTTTGGCTGCAAAGGATGTAGTCAATCTGATTTCGGTGTTGTCCATCTGGTGAAGTCTCTTAGGTTGTTGGAAGAGAGTGTTTGTTATGCACATTGAGTTGTCTTGGCAAAATTCTATCAGCCTATGTCCTGCTTCGTTTTGTTCTCCCAGGCCATGCTTACCTGTAATTCCAGGTGTCATTTGACTGCCCACCTTAGCATTCCAGTCTCCCGTGATGAAAATAACATCTCTTTTAGGCGTGTTGTCCAGTAGGTGCTGCGGATCCTCATAGAACTGCTCTACTTCAGCTTCTTCAGCATCTGTGGTTGGGGCGTATATTTGGATCACTGTGATGTTAGATGGCTTGCCCTGAATTCGAACTGAGATCATTCTATCATTTTTTGGATTGTATCCAAGCACTGCTTTAGCCACTTTACTATTAATTATGAAGACTACTCCATTTCTTCTGTGGTCCTCTTGTCCACAGTAGTAGATCTGGTGGTCATTTGATGTGAAGTGGCCCATTCCAGTCCATTTCAGTTCACTGACACCCAAAATGTCGATCTTTAATCTTGACATCTCACCAATAACCACATCCAATTTGCCCTGGCGCATAGATCTCACATTCCAGGTTCCGATGGTGTGTTGATCCTTAGAACATCGGATTCGCCGTTCACCACCAGCACCGTCGGCCGCTAGCCATCCTTTCGGCTTTGAGCTAGCTGCGTCATCACGTCTGGGGCTAGTTGAACTCATCCTCTGTTCCTCCCCAGTAGCATTTTGACCATCTTCCGACCTGGGGGTCTCATCTTCTGATGGTATACCGACATATCTCTGGTTGTACTGATCCATTTAAGTTTCACGGCAAGAATACTGGGGTGGGTTGCCATTACCTTCCCCAGGGATCGCATTTAGTCTGACCTCTCTGTCATGACCTTCCCGTCTTGGGTGGCCCTTCACGGTTTAGGTCATGGCATCATTGAGGTGCTCAAGCTCCAGCACCACGACAAGGTAACAATCCTTTGCTGAAGAATAAAATTAATATTACAAAAATAAATATAAAACAACTGTAATTAGTGCTTTGCAACGACCATTCAAGGGAGGTATTCAAGGCTCCAAAAATCACCCCCACCTCACGCCAGATTGGTCAAAAGTAGTTTGTTTCAACTTGTTCCCAGTTCCATAGCATGATTCAGAAAAGTGAGCTCTGTTTCATTCTGGAATCAGGAACACTACCCCATTCAGAATTCTGTTTTCTTTGGATGTAATTTAACTGAGAAAGTGGCTGGAACACAATTCCTACAATGCAGCCATAGTCCTTTTCGAAACCCCTTCCTCACTCCAGGTCTTCTGAACTCGATTTCTTTAGTCTAGAGAAATTCTCTTTTGGGGCTAAGGTTAACACCCCTTCTCCACCATAGGAGTGAGCAAGCCTTTCTGCTGCAGTTTGTCAGAGAAGTTGGAGGCTGAAGCATTCTGCACGCACTGTAAGCATTCCCAGCAGTGAGAATGTGACCTCAGCAACAATAAATGAAGCAAATTATAGTGAAACTATAACAAAAAAGGGTTGTTTGTTTATTTATAAGAAATACATTACATGATAGGCAAAGCCTAGCACTTGCCTAACTCCATCCTATCAGGAGAGTTCAAAAGAATTTGGTCAGTGCGTTTGTACCTGAGAAGAGAAGGCAGTGATCTGAGATTAGCACCCTCTTTGTCAATCATTCTGTTTACTTCTTGTCTAAGAGGGAACACAGAGTAAACCTTCAGCTCTCTAATGTCATCCTACTGCCCCCTGTGGCCAATAGTCATGAGATGGGGAAGAGTCAGTGGATTCACATCTCCAAAAAGAGAGTGGAAACAGGATGTCCTATATCAAAGGAGGGAGGGGTAACATTCTTCTCCCAAGGTACACTTTTGATTCTCTCCTGCCATCCTTCCTGATTATATCAACCCAGCATCATTCATAGGCATCTCATCCTTGTCCTATATTTTGGTATTTTCTCTCTGGGCCTTAACAACCACTCACTCAGACCATTTCCAAACCATTCCCCAAATTTCCAACAATCCTTTCTGACTGCCATTTGATTCATTCCCATTTTCCCTTCCTGTTCTCTTTTGCCAGCCCTCAACTGACCAGTCAGTCCCTGGGAAATTCTGTTCACCAGATTCTACTTCCCATCCAAGATCCAAGAATGGAGAAACCAACAGTGATCTGAACACAAGGGCTCCTTTCAGCTGAGAAGAAGTCTTCACCATATCATTTTACATCAGCATTGAAAATAGTAGTTCTCTACTACCAGGAGATCAAAGGAGCCAATGCTAGAAGAAGATCCTTTTCCGTTGTAGTCTTCTTGTTATGGAATAGTTTACCACCAGAGATTAGACTTGCTTTGACCCTGTTGGCCTTTCAGAAACAATTTAAAATAGAATTCTTTCAGAGGGCTGTTTTAATTAAGATAATTTACATATTTGTTACAACTGTTTTTTGTTCTATTATCTTATGGATTCTTTTCCATATAAACCACCAAGACTCACATGATTATGGCAGTTTTAAAATCATTTTGACCCAAATGGCATGGTGTCCCCATTTACAGCATGCCACAAAAAATTGGGTCCAGAACTTTGAGGATGTGGAGGGTGTTCATTCCTGAAAAGGCAAGTTAGATCATCTCTTCTAAGGCTTTGGTCAGAACTGGAACACAGCACTAACAAGCATGGTTACAGATATATGACCATCATAATTTGAGTCTTCAGATATATTTATGCTTTTGGTGATAGCTGAAATTCATTCTGAAATTGAAACTGTGACTCCTGCAACCATCTCTCTCATTTTAATTTTTTATCATTTTTTTATTTATTTTTATTTTTATTAATTTTTATTTACATTTATCAGTTATTTGCAATTGTATTTTATGTAGTGTATTTTCATATATTGTAATTTGTAGGGTATATTTATTGTTTTATTGATTATATTGTAAACCACCCACAGTCCCTCTGGTGGGAGGAGATGGGCGGTGACAAATTAGATAAAATAATAATAACAACAACAACAATAAACAAGAAGTTCACATTCATAATTGGTTATGCAAGCCCAGTAACTCCCAAATTGCCATTTTTTCCAAAACTTAGAAGAGAATTCCAAAGTCCATCTTTGACAGAGATCACCCTCACAATCTACAGCATGAGAATCTATAATCAATATAGAAAGTTTCCTATAAAACTGCAGAAAGTATTCAATGGTAAAACTCGAAATGCTGGCAACCCATTTGTTTTGTGCAATGACGAGCTGTCAGAGAATCTTGTTAATAACTGCTCAAACCCCTTAGTCTCAGCAGCCAGCTTTTCATGAAGCATTGCATCAGGGAAACCACCTTCCCACTTTCCACCTGCTGCAGCTGCTCATGACCAGGTAAGATACTCAGGGCCGCAACTGGGGGGGGGGGCAACTGGGGCATGTGCCTCGGGCACTGTGCTGGGGGGGCGCCAAAATGAGTGCTGGGGGGGCGCCAAAATGGGCGCGGAATCCATGTTTGCCCCGGGTGACACAGACCCTAGTTGCGGCCCTGAACATACTTGAGAAAAGAGAGGGTTAGAAGGAACTGGAAATGTTTCAGGTTTATTTTCTGTTCTTTGCTCTACTCCTTTAGAGACATCCCAGCAAATAAAAGCATAATTAAAAATGCAAGAGCTATTGGAAATTCAGGCTCATTCCTACTTCTTGTACAGTCTCTCTCTCTCTCTTCAAGTACAGCATCAGGCCATTAAATCTTCATTTTCTTTGCCATCTTTTACTTTCAGGTAAAAGGCAGGAATGAATATTTAAAGATATTTTAACATTAATTTTAAGATTTGGGAAGTACTCCAGGTTTTCTTGGCTACTATCTAGGCCTGATGTAAAGTATCACATAAAAACTGAGGTATCGGGAGCTAAGAAGGCGAACTCAGAATAAATACGTGGTCAAGAGGAAATCAGAGAGAGCTAACTTTGCAAGGTAGTGGATGCAAAACAGTTGTGGAGCCTTCTCTTCCCTGAGGACCTCACATTTCATATGTGTGCATTCCTTTTCCTACTAGCATTCCTGCACTGTTTAAGTCTTCCTTCTTTCCTTCCTTCTCCCTCTCCCCCTCATAGCTAAAATCCTCCTTTGGGGAATCTGATGGGAGGACTGCAGTAGTTCAACTCCAGTTCTTTCTAAGATGGAAGCAGTGCCAGAAGAGCACGTTTGAAAGAAGAAGTAATTCACCTAAAACCACAGAGCCAATCGATGGCCATTGGAGTTGCTGTGGATGCTGTAACTGTTCGTTCTTTACCAGACTGATTCTCAGATCCATTTACTGCTTGCAAGCATTAACATTCACCTTGTGGCAATGGAAACAATATCCACCCTCCATAAATGGGACAGGAACACCAAGCTCTAAGCTATCTCCTGACACTGGTTCACCTTCCCCGGGCACAACTTCTGATGCACAAGCAAAGCTCAGTTTGCAGCACATTGGGTGGCCTCTGTTCTAACACAGGCACCCATTTTGGATTCAAGAGCTGTCTTTCCCCAGAGGCTTCCCAAGAGGAATCTCTTCCAGCTCCTATAGAATTTATTCTCATGAAGCCTTGTACCAAGAGGAAGGCATCCAAACAGAAAAAAAATCATCCTACCTCTAATTGTGAATTTTTTTACAGCTTTTATCATTAAGGAACAGCAAACAGGCCCGTGAACAGTAACACAGAGATACAATAGAGATGTTAAACGACAGCAAGCTATTGAATGAACAGTCTCCTTAAAGGTACATGATCTTTCAAAAACCTAGCACTTATTGAAACCAGAATAATCCTCCCCATATCTTTTGGCACACTGTGCGCGCAGTAGTGTCTTCTGGCACTGAGCTTTTCTCTCACCCCTCTGGCCCATTTCTGGCTAGGTTAACTATACTCCAGGGAGCTCACTTACCTCTTCCCAAAATCCCTATTCCTTTTTACCTATCCATCCCAGAGGATCCTGCATCCTGCAATTTAGAGATAAAGCTGCTCTTGAACTCTTTGTGCCGCATGCTCTGATATCACGCTTGGTTAAAATCAGCGATAAAGTGGCCTTTGGAATTTCCAGAATTCTGAATCAGCTGCATGAACTTTACATTGCAGTTTCACAGGCTGGAAAGGCAATGTAAAACCACCAAAGAAAGTTCAGGCCTGCCCACGGGCTCTACATGCTTTTTAGAGTCTTTTAAAATTATTGCATACCGGTGAATGCTTTCAAGCTGTTACGTTGTGGTCACTTAGCTGGCTCTTTCATTACTTCCCCGTCACCTTCGTTTCCAGTACTTGGCTGATTATTCCATTATATTGCCCTTCCGCAAACCAGAAGCACAGTAAAATAACACAAAAGAAAGCTTACATCTTCTCACAGCCTCACATCGCTCTTCAGAGCGGTGTTTCTCAACCCTGGGAACTTTAAGATGACTGGACTTCAACTCCCAGAATTCCATGGCCAGCATGCTGGCCATGGAATTCTGGGAGTTGAAGTCCACCATCCTAAAGTTCCCAAGGTTGACAAAACATGGCTTTAGAGCCTTTTTTTAATGAATGCGTATGCGTCCATAACTTAGAAGCAGATTTAAGTTGTGTGGCAGTATCATCCTGCTGCTACCTTCTGCTCATTGAAAGTATTTGCTTGCAGCTCAGTTTTTCTCAACCATAGAAAGAAGCAGGTATGAGCTCCCATGGGGGAAATGCGAAGACCTGATGGAAGGCCGTGGAGAGTTTATCCTCCCTCTCAGGAGGGTTCTTCTTCTATCCCTGCCTCCTGCTGCTGAAAAGGCGGTGCTATGCTGCTACAAGTTCATCCATCTTTGGCAGGCAGTTCTCTGCTGGGTGGTTTTGCAGAAGTGAGAGTAGACTTCGAAAAAGCAGCAGTGCAGAAAGTACTTCTTTATCTGTTAGAGTCATCCCTGTTTTTTCCCTGCAGGGAGGTCAAGACAGCATCTGTTGAGCTCCCGCCTTCCGTTTTGCGCACTACGGGAACCCTGAAACATAGGTTGTGCTGAGAGAGAGACGGAATGCAAAGGAGCTGGATTTGTGCAAATGTTGTGCTTTAAGTGGTGGGATGACTCGCAGCTCCAGGACCACATGGAAGCCTTTGGAAAGCCCTGGAGGAAGCTTCAAAAACTGTCACTCAGCTGTAGTTTTTAATACAACAGACAGGTGGAATTATTAACTCCACGGAGAGTAATCTTATTAATTGTGTTCAATTCGTGAAGTTCCACCCCATCTGAGGAATATTGTCCCTGGCAAATCACTCAACAGCTAAGTGGTTCCCATACACACACCCCGACCAGAACGAAGAGATTCAGAAGCTACTCTGCATGGCTAGAACTCAAAACCATCATTCACAGAAGAAACAGACTCTGAGTCTCTGGGGCAAGAATAAGAAACAGGAGGCTGAAGTCCAGAGAAGCAGAGGGAATCAACTGCTACCTCAAGAGGACCAGAGAAAGAGAGTGAGATTTGAAGAAGGTACAACTCCTTTTCATGAGGAACGGAAACAATACTGGCCAGAACTACTGGCTTGTGAATGCTGAAAAAAGGTTGTTGTTGTTTATTCGTTTAGTCGCTTCCGACTCTTCGTGACTTCATGGACCAGCCCACGCCAGAGCTTCCTGTCGGTCGTCAACACCCCCAGCTCCCCCAGGGACGAGTCCCTGCTTATCCCTGTGGGGACAAATAATATTGCTAGGAAGAACTACAACCGTATCAGATTTCAGACTTCTAGGAAAGAAGCTGAAGACTCAGGTGATGTCCTCCACCATCCTTCCTGTCCAAGAAAGAGGACTGGACAGACAAAGAAGACTATTGGAAATGAATTTCAGGCTATGGAAATTATGTCAGTGGAAAAGATTTAGTTCCTGGGAATATAGACTGCATTACCAGGCTGATGGACTCTTGGCACAGGATAGACTGTGTGTCACCAGGATTAAGAAAAATGTATTTGGACAAAGCATGGCAAACTTGATTAGAAGAGCTTTAAAATAAATCCTTCACAGACTACAGATAAAAACCCAGAGGTAAGAAGTTCAGGTAAGAACTTGTGCATCTTATTCACAGGGGTAATTGAATCCTCAGGGAAACATCAGAAGAAATTCATATAGTTCCGAGCATTGTTGTCTATTTACTTATGCTCAGAGTATTAAAAATAAGCTTGAACTCTTATTACATATATGATTTAATTTGTATAATTAAGATCTAGCAGAGCAGTTCTCATGACTAGAATGCAGAAACTTAAGGATATAACCCATTCAAAAGTTTTTTTACCAAAGTGGCAGAAAAAGAAAAAGAATTGCTTTGTATATTAAAATATTCATATCAACACAGAAATAGAAAGGAATTAATTTGGTGCCGCTACGGAGAGTCTCAGAATTACAATAAGTAGAAGGAATAAAAGCAATACCATTTTGGTATCTACTATTAATCACCTAATTAAAGAGTTGGGTGAAGCTTCCCAAAAGTAAATTGAAACTCTTTCAGGGAGGCATGAAATAATGCAATGGCAATGGAAGACTTTTCCCCAGCATTTGAGAGACGGCTGTATCATGCATGGTCCTTCCAGAAAGTCTTATTCTGTCTTACTGACATTTATTTCCTTCAGTTGGTAAAGGAAGGCACAGGGGATCAGCTGTCCTTGACTCAGTCCAAGCCCAAAGGTAACAAACAGTGGAAATAGAGGTAACTTTGGAGGAAAGTCATTATATAATGCCGGAATTCTTGATTTTTTAAGGGCAACTAAAGCTATCTTAAAGTTTAAGAAAGCAGATTTTAATAAACTCAGAACAGGAGATGCTACTGTATCACAAGCAATGCCAACAAGCGGGGGTGGGGGGGGGAGACATTACAAAAAATCAGTGTGGCTGTACAAAAAGCTTAGTGAAAATCTGAAAATCAAACAGGAAGCCTATAGGAAGTAGAAACAGAAGTAGATCACTATAAAAGAGTACCTACGTGTAGCTCAGAACTTTAGAGATGGTGTCAAGAAAGAACTGAGATTAGCAAAGATTGTTTGGCTTGTACTGTTTCCACTTTCCTGAGTATCAGTGGTTGGGGAAGCTGCGCTCTAGGTTTTTGTTTCCTTCCCTGAGTTTTGGCAGTGTCTGTTAAACAGGATTTGCATCTATGTGTCTGTTGATGGCTGATTTGTCAGAATGCCAAGCTTCTAGGAATTCCCCAGCATTTTTAGAACATGATGACAATTCCTGACCATGCAAACAGCAGCAAATAAAGAAACAGAGAAGGAACAATACCCTAATCCAGGAATCCTCAAAGAAGAAATCATACCCCAGCCAAGACTGGCAGGGCAAGCTACTCCACATAAACAATCAGAAAGGCCCACTGTCCCATGCACTGATGACATTTTACCTAGCTTGGCACTGAAATGTCAGCAGAAAAACAACCAGGCTCGAAGAACACCAAGAACCCATCAATACTTAAGAATATGAATGGAATGACTACTTGATCTGCAGCTGGCTTGAAAATCACAACCATATAGTGTTAATCAGTGGTTCTTTAGAGGAATTACACTTTTTTCTGGGCTACCACAGTAGACAGACAGGCTCAGGAAAGTACATGTTTGAATTAAGGAGACCTCAAGGAGGTAGCAATCTGGACAATCTGCCCAGTAAAACAACTTCACTGGTAGAGCTATGACTGCCCCAGAAATCAAGTCCTCCAGTGCATGATCCACAGGGGGTGGGTTTTGTCTGGGGAAGCAGCCCTTTCTCAGTAGGATGCATGGGTGCTCCCCATAAAGCAGCGGTCCAGCGTGAAGAGTGCCAACACATGTCTACGGGGGAAAGGGGCTCCTTAGCCACCAGGACTCCGTGGGATTGGAGAACTGGCCACTAAAGAGCTACTTCTTTTGCCTCTCCCCCTCCATCCTCCCACTTTTCTTGCCATCTCTCCTTGTTGCCATGGCTCCGAGAGGAGGCAAATGAAGTGGAGAAGAAAAGGAGTGGCTTTGGAAGTTGCTCTCTAGTTGACCATTCTGCCAAGCTGATTTGTGTATCTGAGAACTAGCAGTCAAAAAGCTGCTTCCCTGATCACACAAACATGCTTCTCTTGCCAGCTCTCCAAGTCCTGGCAGACTAGGATTTGCTGCCGGTCTGGCAGGAGTAGCAGGAGAAGTGGAAAGAGACGGCTCTTTGGTACATGGGAGAGCTTGATTTGAAAGAACAGACCTCTCAGCTGCCAAAATAACCATGGAAAACAGTGCCCAGCAACCTCAGGTGGCTAATAGGGGCTGGGCAGAACCCAGCTGTTGACCACATCATCACCAGCATTGTCAAAGAGGCATCAGACATCCTTCTTGAAGCCAGAGTTGTGCAAGAGAAGAGGGAAAGCACTACTTTTTTCAAAAATATCTTTATTGCATTTTTAAACTACTACCAATGGCAATAAAAACGACAAACAAAACAACTTCATTTTATTTCATTTCAAATAATAGCATAAAAATATGACAAAAAAAGTAGATAAATGAAAGAGTGAAAACTATAAAGAAAACAATGAGAGAAAAAATAGTTTCTAAGCTGGAAGAGCTAAATTTGAAATTAGACTGCCTTTTAAGAGCCTGGCATTGAAACAAAGGTGAGGTCATCAGGATGTGTCCTACAAACATAGTGAGGCATCTTGTGCCACAGTTAGCAGGACCTGATGAACTGTATGCTACTTTTGTTTGTTGAGATTTAGTATTTATGCTATGTCTACTTTTAAGGATGTTGAGTTTTTAGACTGCATGCTAAATGCAAACACTATGCAACTTTTATTACTTAGGTAGGCGTGGTAGATTGCTGACAGCAGAAGTGTCCTGGAGCACTATGAAAAAAAGAGAAGCTCAAACTACTAGGCAGATAAATTGGATAAAGAAAGCAGAGCAAAAAAAAGCAATAAGAAGAGAACCAAAACTAAGTCTTATGAGGCTAGATTGAGGGAACTGGGCATGTCTTAGCTTGAGAATAGCTGGTTTAAGCAGAGGATAATAGTACTCTTCAGGTCCCTACAAGGGTATCACATAGAAGAAGGCTAGGACCTATTCTCTCATCCCTGAGAATATCCAGAGGGGGGCGAGATTTACATTCAGCTAAACTGTGCTGGACATTTTTCGTCCAGTCTCCCACCTCCCCTTTTTCGGGAAGGTGGTTGAGAAGGCAGTGGCGTTGCAACTCCAGAGGGTCCTGGATGAAACGGATTATCTGGACCCCTTTCAGTCAGGTTTCAGGTCTGGTTATGGGGCAGAAACTGCATTGGTCGCTCTTATGGATGATCTCTGGCGGGAGTGGGATGGGGGTAGTGCATCCATCCTCGCTCTTCTTGACCGCTCAGCAGCTTCCGATACCATCGACCATGCTATCCTTTTGGGGCAGCTCAGGGACTTGGGGGTGGGCAGTGTGGTTTTGTGCTGGTTTGCCTCCTTCTTCCAGGGCCGGTCCCAATCAGTGGTGATAGGGGGTGAGAGATCTGACCCTCGACCCCTCCGTTGTGGGGTGCCGAAGGGTTCGGTTCTCTCTCCTCTCTTATTCAACATCTACATGAAACTGCTGGGTGAGATCATCCGTCACCACGGGATGAGGTATCATCAGTATGCTGATGATACCCAATTATACATCTCCATCCCAGGTGAAGTAAGGGATGTAGTAACTGCCCTTTCTCGGTGCCTGGGGGCTGTGGGGGCCTGGATGGGAAACAACAGGCTTCGGCTGAATCCTGGTAAGACGGAGTGGCTGTGGGTTGACAGCTCCTCTACTTCCGGGAAATTGTCATCTTTAGTTCTGGATGGGGTTGCACTGCCCCAGACAGACCCGATGCGTAACTTGGGGGTTCTCCTGGACTCACGACTCCTGCTCGAAGAGCAGGTGGCAGTCATGGCCAGGAGGGCCTTTGCTCAACTTCATGTTGTGCGCCAGTTACGCCCATTCCTGGAGTGAGAAGCCCTTCGAACAGTCACTCATGCCCTGGTCATCTCCCATATAGACTACTGTAATGCGCTTTACATGGGGCTATCCTTGAAGAGTATCCGGAAGCTTCAGCTAGTCCAGAATGCAGCTGCGCGGGCTATTCTTGGCGCCCCGAGATCGGCGCATATAACACCTTTGCTGCACGAGCTGCACTGGGTGCCGGTTTGCTTCCGGGTCCAATTCAAGGTGTTGGTTATCACCTTTAAAGCCCTACATGGCATGGGGCCAGGTTACCTGAGGGACTGCCTCATCCCCATTACATCGGCCCGCCCCACCCGATCATCCAGAGAGGGCATGTTACGGACCCCGTCTGTAAGAGAATTCCATCTGGCGGGGTCCAGGAAACGGGCCTTCTCTGCAGTGGCCCCCGCCCTTTGGAACATCTTGCCCCCCGAGGAGAGGCAGGCCCCATCGCTCCTGACCTTCAGGAAGGCCCTGAAGACTTGACTCTGCCATCTCGCTTGGGGCAGGAAGGTGGGTAGCCATTCTTGGGGATGGCTTGCGCCTTAGAGCCCCTCCCACCAGATTGGCATCTTAGAGCCACTTGGATTTTATATTTATTTACTTTGTATTTTATATTGGTCATTTGTTTATTTTATCGGATTTTAATGTTTATTGTTGTGGTATGAATTTTATTGTAAACCGCTCAGAGTCCCTCTTGGGGGAGATGGGCAGAAACAAAATTTGAATCATCATCATCATCTTTTGATTTTAGCATGCATCCCATTATGAAGTACATTGGAGTAGAATGCCAGATCTGCTCCCACTAGATTTCTGAGTGCAATACTTTGACATTCCTAACATGGACTATATGGCTGAACAATACTGCCATTTGCCCATTGCAATGGAAAATGTAGTTAAAATAGAGATGAAACAAAAGATAATCCAACAGGTGTAATGTAGATGTTGCTGCTGCTACACAAATCATTCCTCTCGCAGATGTCACACTTCTCAGCAAGAAGGATTTCCGTGCTCCAGGTGTCGAGGCAAAGGCCGATGTTTCAATTAAAGCTTCTAAATCTTATGTCCCCAGAAAAGTTTAATATTGCTTTTGCTAATCTCTTTTCCCTCTCCCTCAACATGCTCTGAAAAACTTGATGGGTCTGACCTTCAGTCTTTTTCTCTGCTTCCTCCCCTTTATCTCTATTCAACCCACGATTCTGGAGATACTCACTCTGGCAGAAGTTCACGTTCACGATTTCCCCAGGAAAGTTGGTCTCTGCACCTTCACAGAAGATACATCTCTACAATAGGAGTGCAGTCCTTCTTTCTTACTCTCCCCCACACTCCAGTTTTCCCTGCATATGCATTCTGCATTTTTCTTTCCCGCTGCCACATTTGGAAGATGAACATCATGCATTTTATCCTGCAGGAAAAGCACTCCAAAATTCCTCAGACAAATGACAAGGAGGACTGATAAAAGAAAAGCCAGAAGTGCCAGCCTGTGAAAGCAAAGTACTTGGAGATGCATCTGGATTTTCAGAAACTATGCCAGATTATTTGAGCATTAGCGCTTTTATGTAGCTATGCCATCATGTGTCCCAAAATTGCTTAAAACGAGAAAACACCTTAAAATTCAAAATGCTCACTAGAGATCAGCAAATGGAATTATTGAAGAGCCATGAAGAAACTCACCAAAGCATCAGCAGAACATCCAACTATGACAAAGCTGTTAAGCCCAAAATTTGATTGACTGTCACAAAGCAACTACTGTCCTGTTGACCAGCACTAGCTGGTTCAGCAGTAAAACAGCTCCACTAGCTGCAGGGGGCGTTCTGGGCCAGCTCAAGATGCAGGTTGTCATCGATAAAGCCCTGTATGGCTTAGGCTGTAGTTACAGGTAAAAGCTGTCCATTCTACACAATGTGGCTGACAGAGAATGCTGCAGATGCCTATCTCTAGAGCAGCCTTCCTCAAGCTTTTGACCCTGGAGGAACCCTTGAAATATTTTTCAGGCCTCAGGAAACCCCTGCACATTCAGGCTCAAATATAGGCCAGAAGTTGCAAAATTATTGTATTCATTTCGTGGGAGGCCTGTACAGTATATGTGCATTAACAGTGTTCTTAAACGGAAAATAAAGAATGAAACTTACCTCTTTTATGTGAAGTTGCCCAAATTTGCAATATTTTTTAAATAAATCGTGATCTCCCAGGGAACCCCTAATGACCTCTTGTGGAATCCTCGGGTGCCAAAAAACCCTGGCTGGGAAACCCTGCTCTAGAGAGATCAGGGTGGTTGACTCAACCATGGCATTCGCAGTGGCAGACCCCTCACTTTGGAACAGCTGAAGCCCTGAGGACAGGCTGGCCCCCACCCTTTAATCCTTTAGGAAGGAGGTGGAAACGTTGTCTTCTGCGGGCAATTGGAGAATGAAATGTTTATGGATGAAAGCAATAGACGTTTTAAGATTTTCAGGTTCTATAGATTTCTCATGTAAGCCACCTAGAATCATTTGGGTAGGCAACATGCAAATGATGTTAATAAATTTTTATTAAATATAGTAAATAGTAAATAAATAACTAAATCAAATATAAAATATAAAAGCATATCATTATGGACCTGGGCCGGATAGAGATAAACCGCAGTTAAGGGATGACAACAAGCTGTCCAGCTTTAAAGTTAAAGGTCCATTTCTCAATAGAAAAAAAAAATCTTCCCTTGAAAAAGTCCTTGAAATGGTCCCTTTTTTCCCCTTATGGTTTCTCTTTTTGTTTTTCTTTGTTTTATCACATATTGGTTTCTTTTTATATTTTACTGTTTTCTTTCTTCAGCTATCGTGGTCTTTTATTCTTTAATTTGTATCCAGAGTTATCAACTATTAACGTGCAACCCTGGAAACATGACTTTTTACTGCAAGAATGCTTATACAAAAATACACTGTAGATCTTACAAAAGATGGCTATTTGAGTGAAATCTATTGGTAGTCCAATAGAATGCATTTAACGAATTTAGTTAGCCTTACTGTAAAAGCACTGGGAAGAGTTAGGAAACAACATATAGTTTTAATCTATTTCAAGTCTTTCAAGGCTGATTTTTTTTTACAAGAGACTCACCTAATAGAAGAAGATAAAAATGGTTTGTTTAGAGACTTAGACAGGTATATTTGATAAATGCTTCAACAAGGATATAGGGAATAGCCATTCTGGTTCATAAACAGGTTCAACAACCTATAAATGGATATTTTTAAATTCTAGTTGTTAAAATTTGATCAAGTTACTGGTATAATTATGGTTATGATCAATGTTTACAGTCCTAACTTAGACTCACTTGCCATGTTCCATGATTATTTTTGTCATTTAAAATATATCTGTATGACCATATTACTGTAACAGGAGATTTTACACTAACTAGATATTAGATCCTGAATTAAATAGGAATACGCCCTCCTTGTGAGATTGTGAGAACTACAATTAGATCATTCATGGATGAATTAAATTTGATTGAACCCTGGTACTCAAACAACAGGAGTATAGTTTTTAATCAGCAGGGCATCAGAATTTTTTTCTACTTGATTAATTTTGGGTTTCTACAACATTATTTCAACAAACATGCACAAGTGACATCTAAATATCAGATCATAGCCCAATTAGCTTAAATTTACAACTGCAACAATTTACCAAACCATCTGGAAACTGGTATTTTAAAGTCTCTGTATTAAATGACTGTGACTATGTAAAGCAGATGAATTCTAAGAAATTGTAATTCATACAGGAATGTTTAGTTCCTTAATTTTGGAATGGGAGACTTATAAGGCTTATATCATGGTCATATTATCACATAAACATTATATAAGAAGAAAATAAAAATAAATACAAGATTAATTTGAAAGACAAATCTTTGGACACAGATGGCCAGATGTCTCATGACCAGCCTATAAAGGAAAATGCAACAAACTAAATTTGTTGAATAATATCTTATTACAGCAAATTGAATTTATGTTAATAAGTTTATGTCAAAAATATTGGGAAAATTGTGAAATACCTGACAGAATCTTAGCAAACCATCTGAAGCAAAAAAAGATGAAAAAACTGTGATAGTCATTAAATATATGGGAACAATAAGATATATAATTCTCTGGAGAACATAAATTTTCCATGTTTAAAATTTAGTCAGATTTATATATTTTTTATTATTTCAATTTATACAGCCCATCTTAAATTTATGACTCCAGTCAGTAAACCTTAAACTTTACCTGATGAAGATGTACAATAGATGTTTTTTGGCTAAAATTGAAACTTCCATGGTTCGATTTCTCACAATTATTACTCTTTTGTCCATGGAGGAGATGAAAAAAGTTACTTTAAATATAAGTAGTGGTAAAGTACCAGGACTGGATGGCTTTCCAGTGGAATGATATAAAACATGTACCAATATTCTTGCTCCTAAACTCCATCAATTATATAGCGAGATCTTCGCAAATGAAATTTTATCTTCGTTTCATGAAGCATATATTCCAGTTACATGAAAACCTAGTAAAGATCATACATTATGAGCTAATTATCAACCTATCTCCCTGATTAATGTAGATGTTAAAAATTTAACTGCTGTTTTAGCTAATTAATTTCAATAAGTAATCTCTTCAGTGGTTAGAAATGATCAGTTGGGCTTTATCAAAACTAGAACATGGATCAGATAATATTTGGCTGGTAGTAGACTTGATTGATTTGAATAAAGCTCAGTCTGCAAAGCTATTAGAATCTAATATTAAATATTAGAATCTAATATTAATATTAGAATCTAATATTAAAAAAAAGCATATTTTTGCAGTTTCACCTTTCTCTAAGTATAACTAGAGAAAGGACATACGGGGTTTGCTGGGGCAGTTTCCCACTTAAGATGTGACATCCCAGGGAAGTTTAAGAATGGGCACCCCCCAAACACCTTATTTTAGATATTAGGCATGTGTTTTATAGACATTTGCTGGGTACATCAAGCAACTCACTTCTTTCAGTATCCTTATCTGCCAGGCTCATTCAGGACAATCATTTCAATGTTCAGATTTTGTGAGTGGTGCTGGCTTTTCCCCCATTTTAGCAGTTGAAAACCAGCAATCCTGAGTCCATCACCCATGTGCCACAACCCAGATCTCAGCCTAAGAAAATATGTCAGGTCCATTTGTTTTCCTTACCAGCTTGGTCTTTTTGTCCTCTCTGGACTGCATTTCCAGCAGAAAGCATTTTGGCTCTGATGAAAGAAGAGGACCATTGAAAACAAGTAGGAAGGTTTACCAGCTGAGCTCACATTTCATACAACATTTTCTTTGGGCTTTGGGTTGTTTTTTAAAGGCCATTTCTACCAGTTGTTTGTTTGTTTGTTTGTTTTTTGGCTTTGTTTTGGCTTTGCATCGATAATAATGTTTTATCATGGTGGCATCTTCCCAGATCCATCATCATGTCAGTGAAGTTAAACAATTAAGCAACTTAGAACATCATATTGCATCAATGAAATGCAAAATAAAATGTTCCATTGACTTTGGATGGCCACATTTTTTGTCTTCACAGATAAGCAATTGTCATCTGAGCAAAGCTTCCCTCTGAAAATAAGTGACAGAAAGTTGGGTCCAGTAGAAACTGATCTTGAACATGGAAGCAACCAAAAATTGTCTGAGTGAACCTTCTGAATCAGCCTTAGTCTTCCTACTGGAGAAAGTGGGTATTTGGAGACCTCACCTACAGTGGTACTATGAAAATAACTGTAAGAACAAAAATTAAAGCTCTAAAACTGATACCTCATCAGAATGGAGGAATTATATTTACTCAGTTGGAGTATTTGTTCACCATTCTTCATCACTAGTATAAAGAGACAAATATACAATGAAAAGTAAGTTTGATTTAACAGGTTTTGGATGGGTAAGCTTCCTGCCCAACCTGAATCTACTTCTGGCCCAAATACTATTGTCTGCTTGTGTAATGGTTGCCTATTCTAAAACACCATCAGACTCATGGGTAGGAATTCAAAGATATCTGATTTATTAAAGAATAGTATGCAGGATCACAGAGAAAGCTGAGAATGATGAAAGCGCACCAAATTCAAACTAAAAACCCTCGGTGCAAATGAAATCCCTCCCCCTGTATAATCTTCCCAAGTTCACAATGCCAGGTGCTCCTAACGGTTTCTGATGGTCTGCGGGAAAAGTCCTTGAACAGAGAAAATAACCCAAACACATTCCATTGTACTGATTTCACATACAGAGCTTGGTACAAGGTCTCACAGCAGCTCCCTCCCAAACAGAAACGCGCGTCAGCGCCATGGCATGTGAAACGTTACGATGTATGAACTACATGGAATCAGTGAACATGACAGCTTGAAGATATTTTAGCTAGTCTTCCCCCAGCTGGTGCCATGCAAAGTCCAACATATTTGAAAGGCATCCGGTTGGGAAGGGCTATTCTAAGGACTATTCTCTGGCCAAGGGCCAACTTTCTGTCATTTATTTTCAGGATTAAAAAACATAGCAAGATAAATTTGGTTGTTTTGTTCAAAACATGTTCTCAAGAAATGAGGTATTTTAGGGGTCTTGCTTCTGGGGATGTTTTTGTGAAAAATTTCCTTTTAAACCAAGACAGCAAATACCGTAGGTAGGTAGGTTGGTAGTTGGGAGGGAGTGAGGGAGGTGGGAAGGAGCAGATAGATAGATGAAGATAGATTGCAAATGTATATTGGGGGGATAGGGAATAAGAAACAGTCACCCACATTAGGATATCAAATAAAAAATGAATATACTGGTACTGATCAGTACTCTTACTTTTAATACATGTTGCCCCAGCAAGTGGCAAATCCAGAAGACCTTGAAAAGCTAAACAGAGGAAATTGCAAGGCCATAGACTAGACTGGGAATTTTAAAATTAAAACAAATCCCAAGAACAAGGCAGTGGCAATTCATTTACCTATTGTTGCAACCATCACAGCCACCATGGATCATACCCATCAAATTATCAGGAATCAAAATGACCCAAGGAAGACTTTACTTTTTATACTGTCTTGGGGCCTTAAGATTGCTCTGCAACCTGTGATGGTTCTTCAGAAGCAAAGCCCAGCTACATCCAAATATAGGAATCAATTACATGGTGGGGGAGGCAAAGAAGAATTTCATAACAATTCAAATAGCATCCATTAGTCTCAGTGCCCTTTCTCACAGCCAAGTTAACATGCTCCCCTCCAGTCCTTGAGCCAGCAGGAAACTATGCTAGCATAACACTGGCTACCCCAGCTAGTGATCCCCATCCTGCCACATGTCCAATCTAGTGAGTGATGCTGTCCTTATTAATTGTGTACAGGGCACATTAAAGATAGAGATTGGTGGATTTCCCCCAGCTTTGTTTCCCTCTCCTATCACCAAACATCACCAGCTATTGGGAAAGCATGTACCAATCACTTTCCTTAACTGGGGGTAGGGCTTGGGTTTTAAAGTAAGAAAGTTTGGACAGAGGGTTTAGCCATCTGTTGAAACTCGCCAGTGTTTTGCAGGGGTGCATTCAGATATAGCCAAACCATCAGTTGATATAAGCTGAGTTAGGCTCCTTTTGGATTTGGCTTTAGCACCACTTCAAAACAATACTAAAGCTATGTTCGAAAGGAGCCTATAAGCTGATATTAGCTAATAGTTATGGTTCTTTTGAGCACAGGTGTAGCACTAGTCTAGAATAGCACTCAACCCAATTGAAAAGGAAGTGAACAAAACTTTAAGAGTATTGAGAAGAATGCTGAACTTGTCTTCAAAGCAGCATGAACCATAACTGACAGAGATGGTGGGTTGCACCATGGGATGGTAAAGAGAGAACTGTTTCACTGCATACATACCCACTGTCACCACTGGTCAGCTGCAGTTTAGATCAATACAAACCAGGATCAGCTCAGAGATCTAGTGAGGACAGAGGGAGAGCCCAATTTGAAAGAAGTGAACTCTCTGGCTGCCCAAACTACAATGTCCCTGGAAGATAGTGCTGAGGCACCAAAGGGGTGGGGGCATCCCTGCCCCAGCCTGAAGTGGCCAATGAGAATAGATCCAATCCCACCCTCTACCCATCACCTGACCACACCACTGAGAGAATGGTTGGTGTAGTGCATAATATTGTATCCACTGCTTGTTACATGCCAAAGGGAAAATATTTCTTTAAAACCAGAACAGTCAAGAATGACTTAAAGCTGCTTTTTGGCATGGACTGAAGATGAGATGAAGGCAACATCATGAAAACATGGCAGGAAAAATGAGTTGTTGGGAACATTCATGCCATGGTTAGGTACAAGTGGGGAAAGGTTCTCATAGAGGAACCGGGGTGGGCTTCTGTTGAAAAATCTAGGAAAGCTGAAGTTGAAATCCTAGTTCAATTTAAATGTTAGTTGGGCTTTTGTTAACTAAGCTTGACCCAGTTATTAACTCTCAGCCTTGTAGATCTCAGTGGTTTGTTGTAAGGTTAAAAGGCTAAGAAGCCCATGTCCGACACTGGAAGGTGAAATAATAATGCAATTAACATAACCATGAGGGTCATAACCAAATTTATTGAGATGTAAGTACCTCTGATTTCAACAGGGCATACCTTTCATCAGTAAACGGAAAATCAGAGACTGCTTGTGAAAGACTGATGAGGGTGCTTGTAAGCTTAATGAGCCAGGATATCCTCCATTCATTACTTGACTGTACACCCACCTGACCCCACTTAGTATTCTGTATCTGTTTTTCTTTTTAACGTGCCAGGTATATTTCCCAAAGTGTGATAGGAAAGAGATTAGATATATCATGTCTATGAAATAAATTCAAAAGGTGTTTACATTAGTGAAAATTAATTATTAAGAAGCTGAAGCCACCTGGGTTATAAATAAGGGATGAGCACTGGGTATTTATTTTCACAATCTGAAGGAAAAGACTCTAGTGGGAGATGATATGACACATGCCATAACTTCCACATATTTTTTTATTAGTACAATAAGTCTCTCCAACTTCCTGATGTGCTAAAATTATGCTCAAGGTCCCACTGAACACAATGCAATAAAACACATGAGCACAAATTAGCAACACAGCCAGCATTTGCTCAATTTTGAGAGGTTCACTAAATACAGCTGCAAAGTGATGGGTCTTTTTCAAAGTGTGATAGGCAAAGGGAAATCTAGGAATAAATGGTTTGAAGTGGTGTGTTCTGCAAGCATTAACCATTTGGGGAATATAAGGTACCTTGAAAAGCTATCACCATTTGAAAAACTATACAAAGGAGAATACTGTTAGGAGCCATCATGGATTTTAGGAGATTTGGAAGGGGAAGTATATAAGCATCTACCAGAGTATGTTTGCAACAGAAAAGTCTTTGCTATGTTTACTTTTTCCTTAATATGGTGGTTTGGAATTTCAGCTACACAGGAACCAAGATGATTTTCAATCCAGCATCATGGGGAATGAGAGACCATTAGTGTGGCTATGTTGAGTACTTCCAAAGATGTGGAATGTGGTCTAGGTGGGAATAAGTCCTAGAAAGCAGGGGAACCTGCAGGCAAAAGAATAAAGATATGGTGATCAACAGGCAGCTAAAGAAGAAAGGTTGATAGAATAAGGAATTAAGTGGTGGAAACAGGCAAAGGACCCAAGAAATTGAAGAACAGTTTAATGAGAGAGGAGATTAAAGAAAGATATACTTCCATTGACCTGAAGAAGGGTTGTAGGAACTATAGAAGCTGGTGGTGCATAGAAGAAGTGAGGAGCAGTTTGAAGAGAGAAAGAGTTGTGGAGAGGATAGGACTGTAGCAGAAGAAAACATGGCATTGTATTCAGACAGGAGAAAATATCCATACACCCAGATTGCCAGAGTGCAAAGATGTCCCACTAGCCATTTGCTGAAGACATGTCCTTACAACAAAGCCTCCACCTTGTCGCCAGCCCAGTGTTGAAGCAGGCTGAAGCCAGTCTACGGAGTTCCAGCTTCAACGTATTGAAAACTCCGTCCGTTCTAGTAGCCTTTCATTGTCATGGGAAATGGAAGCAGACGCATTACAAGACTGACCACTGTTTCCCAGAAGCCTGTGCAAAGAGAGAAATACGATAGGTGGGATGTGTGCGCTCAATTTCCTTGGCAGTAAAATCAGTGCAGCAAGAACTCCCCAAGCTCTGAAAAACCAAAGCTGTCTTACTGATTACACAAATGATGCATTCCAAGTAATGCCCCAAAGGTGCTACTTCTTGTGTTACATTTTGCAAACTACAAGAGAAGAGAGAGCATGGCTTCTGAGCTCATTAAAAAAAAAAAACTTTAGAAATAGAATCAGCAACCTCGTTCCTGCACGTCAGTACCCGTATCTCCTTAGCATCCACAGGGAATGTCATTCCATCTCATTGCCATGATAGCTTACTCTTTCAGCTGTTTAGATAGCACAGTGCAGATTGCGGTTCTATAGCACACCTACAGCTTTTACCTCCCCATCTTTCAACTCTGTAATCATTGCCCTTATAGTTTTTAGACACCAATGTCTCCATGTTATTGCCGCTGATTTAATAATCTCTATGTTTTTACTTGGTGCCTATCAAAAACTAAAATAAAGACATTGTGTTGTGTTGTATAATACTGTGCTTTAAAATAAAAATAAGCCATGGCTGGCATATAGGAATGTGTTGGGCTGATTCTATTCACTTCCGGGGTCAGCCTCAGTGGAGAAACCACCCAAGCTTACAACTGTTGTTGTTCTTTATTCGTCTAGTCGCTTCCGACTCTTCGTGACTTCATGGACCAGCCCACGCCAGAGCTTCCTGTCGGTCGTCAACACCCCCAGCTCCCCCAGGGACGAGTCCGTCACCTCTAGAATACCATCCATCCACCTTGCCCTTGGTCGGCCCCTCTTCCTTTTGCCCTCCACTCTCCCTAGCATCAGCATCTTCTCCGGGGTGTCCTGTCTTCTCAGTATGTGGCCAAAGTATTTCAGTTTTGCCTTTAATACCATTCCCTCAAGTGAGCAGTCTGGCTTTATTTCCTGGAGGATGGACTGGTTTGATCTTCTGGCAGTCCAAGGCACTCTCAGAATTATCCTCCAACCCCACAGTTCAAAAGCATCGATCTTCCTTCTCTCAGCCTTCCTTATGGTCCAGCTCTCGCAGCCATGTGTTACTACGGGGAACACCATTGCTTTAACTATGCGGACCTTTGTTGTCAGTGTGATGTCTCTGCTCTTAACTATTTTATCGAGATTGGTCATTGCTCTTCTCCCAAGGATTAAGCGTCTTCTGATTTCCTGACTGCAGTCAGCATCTGCAATAATCTTTGCACCTAGAAATACAAAGTCTTTCACTGCTTCTACATTTTCTCCCTCTATTTGCCAGTTATCAATCAAGCTGGTTGCCATAATCTTGGTTTTTTTGAGGTTTAGCTGCAAGCCAGCTTTTGCACTTTCTTCTTTCACCTTCATCATAAGGCTCCTCAGTTCCTCTTCACTTTCAGCCATCAAAGGGGTATCATCTGCATATCTGAGATGGTTAATGTTTCTTCCAGCGATTTTAACTCCAGCCTTGGATTCCTCAAGCCCAGCTTGTCACATGATGTGTTCTGCATACAAGTTGAATAGGTAGGGTGAGAGTATACAGCCCTGCCGTACTCCTTTCCCAATCTTAAACCAGTCCGTTGTTCCATGGTCTGTTCTTACTGTTGCTACTTGGTCGTTATACAGATTCTTCAGGAGGCATACAAGATGACTTGGTATCCCCATACCACTAAGAACTTGCCACAATTTGTTATGGTCCACACAGTCCAAGGCTTTAGAATAGTCAATAAAATAGAAATAGATGTTTTTCTGAAACTCCCTGGCTTTTTCCATTATCCAGTGGATATTGGCAATTTGGTCCCTAGTTCCTCTGCCTTTTCTAAACCCAGCTTATACATCTGGCAATTCTCGCTTGATGAATTGCTGAAGTCTACCTTGCAGAATCTTGAGCATTACCTTACTGGCATGTGAGATGAGCGCCACTGTTCGATAGTTTGAACATTCTTTAGTGTTTCCCTTTTTTGGTATGGGGATATAAGTTGATGTTTTCCAATCTGATGGCCATTCTTGTGTTTTCCAAATTTGCTGGCATATAGCATGCATTACCTTGACAGCATCATCTTGCAAGATTTTGAACAGTTCAGCTGGGATGCCGTCGTCTCCTGCTGCCTTGTTATTAGCAATGCTTCTTAAGGCCCATTCAACCTCACTCTTCAGGATGTCTGGCTCTAGCTCACTGACCACACCGTCAAAGCTATCCCCGATATTGTTATCCTTCCCATACAGGTCTTCTGTATATTCTTGCCACCTTTTCTTGATCTCTTCTTCTTCTGTTAGGTCCTTGCCATCTTTGTTTTTGATCATACCCATTTTTGCCTGGAATTTACCTCCGATGTTTCTAATTTTCTGGAAGAGGTCTCTTGTCCTTCCTGTTCTATTGTCTTCTTCCACTTCCGCGCATTGCTTACAACTGGCATATAACAAAGGCAGACTGTTATACTGGAATGCAAGCACTTTGCAGCCATCTAAGATTACCATGCAATAGGTCACACTGGTCACACTGCAAGTGAGACATTGTGGGAATCAACAGCACCCTTCCTCATTATGCATCCTCCAGGTAGGTTGGGGCTTTCAGAATTCCCAGTGTGCATAGCATAGGGAATTCTGGGGGTTGCAATCTCAACACATCTTCCAAGCTGAAGAAGGCAAGTCAGCAACAAAAGGGACTGTAACAGGAAGTTGCAGGATGAAATAATGCTCATATGCAGAGATCCAGACAGTTGACTGGCTGGCCATTCAATTTTTTCCTCAGGGTTGTCTGTTTTTTTCTTTCTCTGACTGTTTCAGCAGTCAGCTGTAGCCAGTGAGGATGCTCAGTCAATTCTCACTACGCAACATTGGGATGTTGTGCAGGGGTTACATTTGCATTTCTGCAAAACACAGGCTTCCCTCCAGCTTGCAGACACCATTTCCTTATAAAAGGGTGGTGCTCTTCAAACCACATAAGGACTGATATTCAGAGAACCAAAGATACAGTGAGAGTGCTCTGCCAGATCAGCCCATTGGCCACCTAGTCCTGCATTCTGTGTCAGCTGACTGACCAGCTGACCAGCCAGATACATTCACGAAGTTCAGAAGCACAGGCAGGAAAGCCTTCACCGTCACTCCTTAAAGTATAGAATATCGTGTAGAAAGAGCTTTTATCCCATATTTTGCTGCTTGATGTACTAACTGGCAGAGTCAGGCATAAATATTTTTCCCTTCTTTTCTCCTGAAGAAGCTTCAGAACTCCACTGTGCTTGCCAATCATTAGAGTCACTGTCTGAGACAAAAGCAGCAGGAATCTTTAGGCTGGGCTCTGAAATGAAGTTAACATTTTTTTTTACAGCCTTCACAATGTTTTCAGCATCTGCATGGTTTACTATGAAGCAGATTCAGGAAGCAAGTCCTAATTGGGAATCTTCAAAGGTGGTAAGAACTTGTCATCTTGTCAGAAGTGCCATCTGTACCCAGTGAAAAGTGCTTTGTTTTGCTTTGTTTTTTTAATCAGCAAGAACTTTATGATAATTGAATTTGGGTGGTGCTCCTCCATTGGATATGGTAAATGTCTTTATGCATATTTCTTGGTATTCCCCTGTCTAGAAACATTCTGCCTACCAGTTTCCTGAAACTGTCAGAATAAATAAAAGACTTTGCCATTTAAAAAAAAACACAGAAAAAGCCATTCTGTGGTACACTACTGTACTCTGTTGTTATGTTGTATGGATTGTGTAAGAAATTCAGTGATGTTCAAGATTTTAAACTCTTGATTTTCCATATTTGTCCTACATTTGGCTGTACCTATATGCCTCTTGACATCATGAATCCCAGCCCTGGAGGCTGAGAAGCCACAGCACGTGCTTTATGAAAGGCAGGTGTGTTTCCTTTTCCAGCTGGCTGTATAAATCTCCTGCCCTCTGAAGAATTATGTGAGCAACTGAACTGCAGTTTTCTGATGTTCATGCTTAGTTTTTGTTTTGGCATCATCGCTTTTGTTTTGGCATTGTGGATTTTGAAAATAAAATACTGCTCTAGGTAGCAAAGCCCTCACCTGGATTAGTTAAGCGGTTTCTGAAAATAAAACACTAGACTAGATAAGAAAATAGCTTAACTTTAGCTCTGAAGCAATTTGTGAAAATAAAATACAGGCTCTGGACTGAAGACTTTAGCCTTCAGCCTTGCAACCAAACCCTAGGCTATACTGGGCCGCCTAGCATTTTGTGGCTAACAGCTGTAGATAGACATGCTGGCCGTTCCCACTCCTGTCATATGACAAAAGAGCTCCTCCTCTCTCTTTTGTACTTGCCCTCCTGAGAGAGGAAGGAGAGAACAACTTAGCGAGACAGGATGTCCTGTCAGGAACCACGCTGAGACGAGGAGTAGGTCTCTAGTGTTTATTACTGCTACATTAGACAGAAAATCCTAACAAACTGAAGAAGCGTGGGAAAAAGCCAGACAGATAAACCCCAAAAGTCAAGGCGGGTCTGATCTGTGTCTCTTTGAATGGCTGCTCAACTCCTCAGTACTGCGCATGCGTTTTCCCATCTGGATAGAGGCCCCCTCCTGCTCGCCATCAGTACTCATGACACAGGATGAGAACTACGGGTATACACTAGGGCCAAAAAGCACAGCCTAGAGAGGAAGATGGAATCTGGAGCAGGAGAAGCCTCAGTGGCAGCAACATTAAAGCAGTGCTCCCTTGTCTCCCCCAACCCATGGAAAGCAATGGGATTTCCTGAGATGAGTTGTTTTGGGTGGGATGGCCCTGCCCAAGTCATGCCAAGTTAAACCAGGACAGAATTGGCAGGTGAGGTCTTGGGGATTTAATTCTACTCAGAGGGTTCAGTCCTTTCTCCTCCTCTTTGGACCAGCTTCAGAGTGAGCTGCTGAAGACTGTCCCACAATCCTCTTTCCCTGTCCTTTAAAGGGAAACTTGAGACGATCCACATGCAAGCCCCAAGGCCTCACTAGAATAATGTCTCAAAAAATATCCTGGTTTAAACTTTGGAGTCCTGACACCAAGCTGGGAAAAGCAGGAAGAGGAATGTTGAGTTTCCTGTTCAAACTATTTCCCCGACTTGTTGGATTTACTCCCTGGGAATGTACAGGATAACAAATCAGTCATTTAAGGTCAAAAATAAGTGAACTGAAAATGGGCAAAGGTTGGTAATAATTTCTCACCATAAATGAGGCAACTCTTCTTTTTAAAAAGGGAGGGAGGGAGGGAGGGAGGGAGGGTTGTGCAAGGCACTTGTAATTACAGTTAATATTTTCAAAGCCGAGGACAGAATTGAAAATGACATTTCTTCTCTAAGCCAAGCAGTTAGGCTTTTTAATATTCAGGTCACTTTTGCTGGCTTGAATGTATATTAAAACATGGGAAAAAGCAACTGTTCCAAAGAAAAGGCCATTCAGCTGCCAGGCTAAAAGAAAAAGAAAAAACTGGAACCTTTGCCTTTGTCCTTATTATAAACTAAACTGTTGACTGTAGTGCCATGCAGGCTTGTATAAAAACATGACACCCTCAGAACAAGATGCAGTTTTGCCAGCCTGAACCCTACTGATTGCTGTCGGAGGCCAAGAGTTGCCAGTGCTGTCGCGATGGGCAATAAGCCGTAAATGACTGGATAGTATCGCATCCAAAAGCAAAGTACTGAGACAGTGGAGCCAAATTAATAATTGGATGGATCCTCTTTCTGCAAAAAAGACATAGTTGTGGTGCTCCACGTTTCATTTAGATGGATTTCTTTAACCTGCTCTATCAAAAGAGCTACAGGTAAGGGAGAGATCCTTGTCCCAGGGAATGGATCCGTCTTCTGGATTTTGTCTCCCTTTTTCACACCGCTTGTATCGGCATGCAGAGCTTAGCACCAAGCTGTGGTAATCGTGTTTGATACCTGCAGCAAGAGTCAGAGATACCTTATTTATCCTAGTAACCTGTCAGCCTCCCCAGGTTGACCAGACAGGAAATACGACCAGCTGAGCTAATTTTACTTCACTTGAGGGAATGATATTAAAGGCAAAACGGAAATACTTCTCACACAATGAGAAGACAGGACACCCTGGAGAAGATGCTGATGCTGGGGAGAGTGGAGGGCAAAAGGAAGAGGGGCTGACCAAGGACAAGATGGATGGATGATATTCTAGAGGTGATGGACTTGTCCCTGGGGTTGCTGGGGGTGTTGACGACCGACAGGAAGCTCTGGCGTGGGCTGGTCCATGGAGTCACGAAGAGTCGGAAGCGACTGAACGAATAAACAACAAGCATTAACAGAATCTATCAGGTTTGAAAGTACAAACCTCCTGCCATCTCTTTTTACAGCCTGATAAGTTAGGGAGGATCCTTTCTAAGGAACCCCCTGCCCTTTTAAAAAGAAAATCTGATTGTTCCCTAGGCAGCATCTCTTCCCCTCTATCCCAAGGTCATTCCCACATACCATTATACTGTATAACCAGTGCATTGTGTGCCAGGACATAGATTTCTAGCAGCAATGCTCTGTTAAAAGTGGACACATCTGGCAACAAAGCAGAGAGAAAGGGAAGGTTCAGGATACCACCTTCCAGTGTTGTCCAAGAACAATACTTTCCATCCAATTGTTCCAAAAATTCCATATTGTCCATCCAATACTTTCACTATACTTTGTTTCTCCATTCACTTTAACATTTTCCAGGGTTCATTCTAGTGTGTAAAAACCCCAGCTCTAACTCTTTATCAGACCTTGTAACCCAATAAATAATATTTTCTAAGGTACTTACAAAAACACCAGGGTTTATCCATGTGCAGAAAAAAGCATCAGCAACAGCACAGATTCTCACCCCTGAATCCTAGTGTTGCATCCCAAAGGCTCCAGCCTCACCCACTTTCTGTCCAGCTTGGTTGATTCTGCCTCTTCAGCCAATTTCCCCCAGGGGTGAATCAGCCTTCCCTAGAAAAGAGTGTCTCCCCTGGCCTGGTTTACATCAAACATAAACTCAGTTATAAGAGAAACTGGGTGCTAGTACTCTTCCAGAAATGTGTTCCCATTTCCACAGGCTAAAAAAGAGAGGAACAGTCAATGCAATGCAGCCATTTTTAGGCAGTGTTTTGGAGGACACTTGTTCAGCAGGCTGTTTGAAGGACCATCACCACCAAAGCAAAATGTCAGATAAAATGGGGGGAAAAAAGGCTGTATTGGTGCAAACCTTTTTCAGATAAAAGTGTATTGGCTTTTTAACAGTAGCATTTCCAGTTTGGTTCATTGTGGGGTACGAAGGTAGGGAGAGAGCATGGGAGATGTCAGGCAGCTGGGAAAAACAGAATTGTGGAATTAGATCCCCTCAAATATCCCAGGGGCACATGGCAAGCTTCTCTTGGAAAGATATTGCTGAATAAGGGGGTTATTCAAGGGAAACGTATTTGCTTTCAGAATGAGCCGCTCAACCATTCCTAATGGACTTTTATTCTTACACTGCATAAGATCCAGAACTCTTCTGCCCTGAAATGGGTAGCTTCCTTCAAGTTGAGCTTAATTCGTGATGATGTACCAATGTACTTACCTCAGCAGCAATATGGAATGGTTTGCTGCCATTGGCTTCTTCCAGAATTTCTTATTGCTTGTTTATTTGACATCCTTGTCTAGCCTACAGCTAAATTTCCTAGAGGTCTCCCATCCAAGTATTAACCAGGACTGACTCTGCTTAGCTTCTGAGGTCAGAAAAGTTCAGCCAGACTGCTGCCTCTCACAGAGACTTTCTACTTGGGTGGCAAAATTCCAACTGATTCTGATGAACGTTCATCTTTAACTTCCCTGGTACAGCAGGACTTGAGGTCAGAGGATCCAGGCCCAATTGGCAGAATGAATAAGGAGACCACAACCACAACAGGACTAAACAGCCACTCATGGAAGTCATGCACATGACCATTTAAAGAGAAGGGGGATTAAGTTTCCTAAGTCTAGGAAGGTAATACCATGAAATTCATTCTCAAAAATGTAAGTTCAGGTAGTGCTGAAGTGGACAGGAGGGGAAACAGGAGGATACTCCATTGTATATTACGATCTACATTACATGATGCGACATAAGAAATGAATGTTTTGATAACAGACCTTAGACGAAAGTTGATTGGTAGGGATCAGAATATTCAGACTGGTTTTTGAAAAATCATAAGTAGAACTGATTAATACTTTGGGGCTCCTGGAGGAGCAAGAGGTACCATATGGAGATTTGATTTGATTTGATTTGATTTATTTTATGTCCCAGCTTTTGTTCAGGCACATATAACAGTCCTCCCTCTTATTATCCCCACAACTCTGTGTGGTAGGTGGCCTGATAAAGAGCGACTGCCCAAAATCACCCAGTGAGTTTCTGTGACTAGGAGTGGACTAGAACTTGGGTTTTTCTAGTGCTAGTCCTTCACTGCTACGCTACACTACACATCACACCACACCACAGAGGCCATACCTGATTCAGTGTGACACAGAATCTTGGTTCTGTAGCTCATGAAAGCAGGCTTCACAGCTGAAAACATGGCTCAGCACCTAGGAACACACGCAGATATTATGGCAGGTACTCAAGGGTTTTGTGGCAGGCAAGCTGATGAGGAAAGTATTACTGAAAGAGAAGAAGCTTGGAGTTTAACAGGCTATGTAGGTGATCTAAGCAAAGAGCACTAACCACAGGAGAAATGGGAGTTTGTGGGCTTAATTCAACAGTATCAGTGTTGCAAAGATAGGAAGATAAATGGCTATGAGCCCAGTCAATAAGGAGATATTTACGAAGTAAGAAAAACTTCCCCCCTCACCCCTTCTCTCATTAGCTACCATTCCAAGAGATGAGAAATGGCTTTCATGTTTCTTTATTCCCCTGCTCCACCAGGGTACAATATAATGAATTTTTCAGGTGAATCTGTTCTCCCCATAGATCAGCTGAGAGTCCAACACATTAATCACTTCACCAGTTGGATGCGATTTAATGTGTTTCACTGGGCAGATCAAGCAAAGAGGACAGTGAGACCTCACTTGGGTGACTTGAAGCTAAGGGAGATTCTCACTAGAAGAACTGCTTCCTTGCTTTAGTTCTGCTTTAAGAAGCCTTTTTTTAAAATTAATTTATATCCTGAAGAAGGTATTGCTGGAGGAGTAGCAACAGAGATAAATATATATTACAATGCTAAACTGATTTTTCCTTTTAAAATGCTTCAGTTCTCATGGCAAATGAATGACTTCAACAAACTTCTTTCATTTGTAACTATGCATATCTAGAGTTCAGAGGTATACTTATCGTTCGGAGCATGCAGCCCCCAATAACCATGGATGCAGCCTCTGGAGTCTTTCCAGAAATGACCACCAAATTGCAATTCTATTTTGATGGAATGGTTAAATAATTTTAAATTTTAAAAATACATGGGGAAGAGAATTAACTGCTTGTACACATTTTAATTAATGTCATCACTTAATTAAGTTTTGTCCCACCCAAAGGCCAGCTGCAGCCCTTGGTTGCCAAAACATTACACACCTGTGCAACAGTTGGACCATTCATGGAGCTTATTTTTAAGACCTGTTCTATGGAGAGCTGAGTGAGACACCCTGTTTACTGATGAAGAGGACCTTCCCTAGCTGAAGGCAGGAAGGTTCGGGAGTCTGCACAGGACACAGCAGATGACACTTTCAGAAAGAAGCATTGAACAAAGGGCTCGTGCATGAAGCCTGCTTACCAAGACACCCCACTTACCATTAGCTGAGGACACATCCTCACAGCAGACCCTCCATCTTGTAGGCCATCTACTGTACTGCTAAGGCAGGCTGAAGCTGGTCCAAGGTGTTCCAGTGTGAAAGTACAGTTTTCCCTGGGAAATTTTAAGAAAACCTCACAGTTGGTGAGGATCATATTTCAGCCAGAGAAAACAGCTCTTGCACTGCTGTGTAGAGGTACTGTATGAATAGCAGCACAGCACAGCCCCTTTCTGGGTGGACGTTAAGGGCGAGGTCTGGGGGACGGCAGTTCATGCCACCATGATTTCTTCCATGCTCCAAGCAGGGAGAAAAGAATGGCAAAGCAGATGTATGGATGAGATGAAGTAAAGAGTTTCGTGAACTGTCATAGCTTAGGCGTATGGAATCTCTACCAATCCGATGTGGAGCAGTGGATTTCTGGCCTTGGAAGAACATACCTTTTCCCACACTTATGCTCTGATGTGTTTATAATTGACCAGGCAATGGTCCTTCACCTTTGCCATTCTGGCCTGAAGGTCTCAGGATTCAGCAGTGGATTCTCCTTACAGACCCTACTTTAAATTATTCCCCCTAGCAAATATTCTGAAGACACTCAAGAAGCAGCACAGCCAGTTTAATTTCTTGTGGGTGAAAGTGAATTAGAGTCCTCACCCAATGCTCTCTCCTCCAAACCAAATTAAACTAGTGGCTCAGATCCTGGAATTCTCCATGGAAGGACTAAGCAGATGCATTATTTCCAAAGTGTGTAGGCTATAGCCATCAAGATGCCATTCTTAGAGAAATATCATCCTGGAGATCATGAAAGATTGCTAGGCTGGCTTTTTTGAATGAGAGACTGAGCTATCCATACATCTCTAGTACTTCGAGTGAAATTCAATAGATGCTGTATAGATCAGTGGCTGCAAAGTACCCTGTGAGCTCTTGCAGACAGGATGTATATTGAATGGACAAACTCAGATAGCCTTGCTTATTAGTTTGTTATCCCCTCAGCCTCTAAAAAGAGCCCCAAAAGCAATATTTTGAAAATGCCGTATTAGAAAACTTTGATTAAAAACTGGGAAGGGGGAGGGGAGGGATTAACAACACCCAGCAGCCCAATCCGTCTCAATCTGTCATCAGAAAGACAAGAGGGAATACCAGACAGCATGAGGCATCAAACAGTCAATGATGAAGTAGGAAAGAAGAATCTATGATGGGATAGTCAGGCAGTCAGGCAGTCATGATGGGACATGACAGAACTTTCCTTAACTCATCACATATAATTCCTTCATTTTCTTGTTTTTTCTCTTCCCCTTCCCCACCCAGTTTTTTTCCTGAAAAATCCCCAATTTTTTTTTAAAAAGTTTTTTTTTTTAAGAACAACAACAGAAAAATAAAATAAAATCAGTAAATATACAGACTGTTCCCTGGCAGTCTTTGCACTCCGTCTCATGCCCACAACAAAAGAAACCCTTACCTTCAAAAAGGCACCTGAGAGCTTTCACTCAGGGCTAGAAATAACAGGCATGAGCAGCACCATGAGAATTCTCACCTTAAGAGCATGGACTGATGTTTTGACGTGCTTCCCTATTTGGTTGAGTAAGCAGAAGAATCAATACATTCTCTATTCCCTGCCAGAGAAGAATAGTCGTGCGAATACTTAGGCACATTACTCCGAGGCAAGGAGAAGCAGCAAAGGCTCCCTGGTCTCTGCTGATGGCTGCTCACTTACTTGCTTTCCTTGGAAACCCTTAAGGTTTTTTGCTGTGACAGGAGTCACAAGGAGGGTGGCTGGTGTTGAAAATCACTCCAATCTTTTTTGTACAGCTTGAAAGCCCATGACAGCTATAATATCTGTTTACAGAATATATGACTCAATTCACCCCACTGTGAGGGGAGGCCTATCCTTTAACATGAAGCAAATTTGAAAGCATTTTTGCTTTAAAAAATGGCACTAAAATGTGGTTGGTAAAATCCGAGGATGCATATACTGTACATGGTTATTTGCCACTTTATTTAATTCTACTTCAGGCCTATTCAGGAGTAAGTCCTTTTGAATTCAATGGGGCTTATCCAAATAAATGAGTGTAGTATAGCAGCCTACTAGATTTGATTAATCGGTTAACTAATAAATTATACATGCATATGTGAATAAAATGGTAAGTTTCAGCAGAATGTTTTGCAGAATGTATCTTTAAAAAGGTATTTGCTATATTTATATTCCATTTTAGCTTTAACAAGAAGGTGTGCTTGATTGACCGCCTCTTTCTTTCAACAGTTTATCTTCAGAACAGATTTATTTATTCATTCATTTATTCCTTAAAGAGATTTATATGGCCGTCCAACTCACAGTGACTCTGGGTGGCTTACAAAAATCCCCAAATACAAAACCCACATTTTGTGATGGGACTTATGCTAGGAGATGGGGAATGACTCAGAGTCTCCTGGGATGATCTGAATATTAGCCTCCCATAGATTGATGCTGTAATGGGGCTGGCCTTTTTGAAGCCAAGAACTACAATAAAAGAAAGGGGGGGGGGAAATCAGAGGACAAGAACCAGTGAATTCATGAAGTAAAGGAAAGAGGCATGGCTGAGATTTTCAATTCAATGTTCTCTTTTTACAGTTTTTTTTAAGGGGAATGGGTTTTTTCTTGTTGGTTCAGCTAGCACTATGTTATGCCTATCACCTACTTTATGCACCTACTTTAGACACACGGCTGCTATTTAGCATTTTGCCACAAAATTTTGGTGGCACGCTCTTGGGGATTTTAGATGCTGCTAATACAAGACTTGATACACTTTGAAGCACCTAACCTGTGGGATGTGTAGTGTTGCTCGGACATTTATTCATTCATTTATTTATTTATTAAACAAATGTTTATGGCTGCCCAACTCACACACAGTGACTCTGCAGTGGCATGCAGTTTTGGGGACAGAAGTTGTAATTCACCTGGACATTTAAAGGCAGTTTCAAATATTGACCATCAGGGCATCTCTTTACTCCATCAACAGCTTTTCACCATTCCTCCAACAATTTAAATAACTAACACATCAGTGATAGGCAATTCTGCTTGAGAAGCTAAGACAAAATAGCCGCCATTACTCCATTGGTGTCTTCCTGTAGCCAATTGCTTTCCCACATTTGCCCTTTCTTGCTCTCTAATTTGCACCTTCCCTTTTTCTCCTAGATGTTATACACACCTCTCTTCTAGAATATCTCCCTGCTTCATAGGTGAATTTTAGTTCATAGGTCCAGTTTACTCCGGTACCATCCTGAGATAATGCATTAATTTTGGTTATATGACATAAACTGTAATACATAAATCACGTTAATAAGAATACATGTAAAAGTAGAAGATCACCTACACCACAAAATAAGAAGGGAAAACCTAACTTCCACTACTTGTTCATACCCAAGAAAGTGGGTCTTTATTTTGTATGCTTCCCACATGCAGTAGAAGAATACACTTCTTCTGTATGTCTGTATCTTTCTGGTTCTCACTATCCAGTCACTAGTCCTTCATACTGAAGGAGTACGTAGGTGTGGGCCTACCACTGTAGGTGCCAAATAACATGCACTGTGGTGCTATGGTGTGTATAAGTTCCTATGCGGTGTGATGGTTTCCCTTCAGAAGGAGGAGTAGGAGAAATGTGTGTTTGTCCTGCAATTATATTGCAGAGCACCAATATTATAAAATCTCACTGCATAGGAAATGTGCATTTTTTTCTCCCCCTGCCTGTCAGGTTACTTGTTTGGGTGAAGATGTCTAAGACCTTCAGCAAGCCTAGGGATAGGTAGGTCCTCAAAAATCTTCTTATCCTATCATTCAGTTTGGCAGGGCATTTTTGGAATACAGAACTTGATTTTATAAATCTTTTTATAAAATGAACAATCATCAAACCAGATAAAGGTAGATGGAGTTTGCAGTTATGCTTTTTAAAAACACATGAGATGTCCAAGGCATCTCTTCCAGTTTTCTTTATTCTTTTAAAAACCTGGTATGCTTAAACAGCAGCAGACCCTTTGCAGAGGCTTGTTTCTTGTCCAGCACTTCCTGGACTGTCCCAGTCTCTATATTCCAGCCTTCTGGAAGGGGGTGAAGACTTGGTTATGCCACCTTGCTTGGGATGGGAGGGGGGATAGCCATTCATGGGGGTGGCTGGCACCATGACCATGCCAAACATAAGATCCTATTGCCATCTTGAACTTTATACTTTATATTTTTGTATTTTTATACTTGTATTTGTTCTTATGTGTATTTGTACTTGTGTTGATTTTATATTGTAGTGTTTTTACTGATTGTCATTTTATTATCTGTAAGCTGCCCAGAGTCATTGCATACGAGATGGGCAGCAGAGAAATTCGACAAATAAATTAAATAAATAAATAAATACAATGGGGTTGGCACTCTACATGGGGCTACCCTTGAAAAGTACCCGGAAGCTTCAGCTTGTCCAAAATGCAGCCGCGCAGGCTATTTGTGGTGCCCCTAGAAGGGCACATATAACACCTTTGCTACGCAAGCTGCACTGGGTACCAGTTTGCTTCTGGGTCCAATTCAAGGTGTTGGTTATCACCTTTAAAGCCCTACATGGCATGGGGCCAGGTTACCTGAGGGACTGCCTCTTCCCCGTTACATCTATCCACCCCACCCGATCTTGCAGACAGGGCATGCTGAGGACCCCGTCGGTAAGAGAATTCCATCTGGCAGGGTCCAGGAGGTGGGCCTTCTCTGCAGTGGTGCCCGCCCTTTGGAACATCTTGCCCCCAGAGGTGAGGCTAGCCCCATTGCTCCTGGCCTTTCAGAGAAACTTGAAGACCTGGCTCTGCCAGCTGGTCTGGGGCAGGGAGGAGAGGAGTCATGCCTGGGGTTGGCTAGTGCCTTGAAGTACCCCTTCTACTAGAAGATTGAATGAGATATAGCCATCTGGACTTTATTTTTATCTATATTATTAATAATAAGTAATTTTATAATGTATTTTATATATTTATTGTTTTATTGAGTATTTTGTTGTAATACTCTGGTGGGAGGAGATGGGGAGTGACAAATTTGATAAATAAATAAACAATGTCACTTCTTCACATGGGCCATCCATGAAGTACTAGAGACAGGAAGAAGCCCCCCTGCAAAGAGTCTGGTGCTGCTGTAAGTATGCCAGATTTCTCAATTTAAAAAAAATGCTTGCCTGGGGACAAAACCTTTCAATCCACTCTCTGAGGAACTTCACTCATCCCCGTGCTCATCAGTTGATCTTCTATGGATGGATGGCAATCAGTGCAGCTCAGAAAACCTTTCAAAGTAACACAAACGGGGCTTCCGTAGGAATGATTGATATCATCCTCTCTCTTCCCTAGAATCTACAATGCTAGTTATTTCTCAGTGGATTTTTATTCATTTTACACAAATGGACACTACCCCAACACACTGAAAAATCCATTCCTCCCTTCCCATCACTGAAGATCCTGAGTGCCTTGCAGACTGGGGCTCTCTCCAGCAGCACTTCCTTCATCAATCACTCCTTTCTCATGTGTGTTGTCCAATCGCCATTTTATAATGCTGTTTATTTTTTAAAAATGAAAAACAGAAAAACCAAAATAAAATGTGCTGGGGCCAACATCACAGTAATAACAATAAAGCACTGAAACAAACACCCACCTCAGCACAAACCTCCTATTATTCTGTGATAAAGTCAAAAGGGAAGAGGGTGGTAGGGGAAAGTAGTCCTGACAAGCTCTCCAGCATTTTTAACCAGTTTGTGTATGCTTTGTAAAATGTTAACGGCATAGTTACATTGATGGATTATGGAAGAGACAATGAATGACTCTAAAAAAGAACGTGCTTGTGCAGATTATGGGAACTGTATTTCTTCTTTCAGATGTGTCTGTGAACACAAGAGGCAAAATTCATCCTGTTGAAATTCAACATTGTCAACCACTTTTGTAAGTTCCAAACCAGAACCCATCTTAGGAGCGTGGACTCAGAAGTCACCACCAGTGAATCCACAGGAACTTCCCAAGACCCCTCCATTTTCCAAAGGAACCTGAGTTTTTCCGGAGCACAGAACAGAGATTCAGTATTCCTCAACTGCCTTGTTATTTTTAGGTTCTTAGAAAAGGGATGTCCTATGTGTCGCTTCCAAACCCATTTTACTGATAGGGTTCACATATTGCTCTAAGTTATTATTTATTCAGCCATGTTTTACTGAATAAACCAGAATTTGCTGGGGTCACAAACAAACTTTTGGTAGCCAAGGAGTGCATTTAACATTTTGAGAGGGTTAAAATTGGGTGGGGCCACATCTACTATGGGCAGGCGTAGATGAGGGGAGCAGTTTCTCTCTTTTTATAAACTGTGGTGATATGCATAATTTACACTACAGTTTTCATGTCTTCCCACTTTTGAACTGGGGAAACTGTCAGTTTTCAACACTTATATGATGAGGGGCCTGTGAAAGCTGCAAAAAGGGCCTCAGGGGCCACAGGTTGCCTACCTCTGCACTAAACCATGAAATTTGATTTACGAATCACAATGCCTGGATTCAACAAGCTGCTAAGCGAAAACAAAGAAACCATATTATGAGTTAGCAGGATGAGTAAATCTAGTCTTTAATTTGGGATGTAAAGCATATTAGAAAGGAGAATTGCAGGTGCCTTTCAAATCCAAAAGCCTAGATCTAGGAACAATTACATTAAGTACTCTGAAAACCATAAAACCTCACTCAGCATTGCACGTTCATCACGCACCAAACTCCTAAGTACCGACTGAATTATGAATGAACAAATGCAAAGCCAACATGGTGCAGAAAGAGACTGATCAGTCTATGTTCCTCTGTGTCAAGAAAAAAGCCAGTCAACTCTACAGAGACCTGGGCATTTTTAACCAACATGCTAGCTCCTCTTCTTCCTGAAAATTTTCTGATTACAAAATCTCCTTGGCAAACAAACAAACTTTCCTAGTTTTACACTACCTGTCCTCTTGAGATCCATTGAGCAAAAGTATAGCCAAGAGTCAAAACACAGCTTGGAAAGTTCATTAAGGGGAAGGTGAGATACCTTGAATTGAGCAGTTCAGATTCCATAAAAGCTGCTGGCAGGTTCTTCTAGCTGCTCAGAGATTCAGAGATGTTCAGTCTTTCACTGAGCAAGTCTTCCCAGGCACTGAGTTGAACAGGATCCTACTAGTGACTGAATCTGTGCTAGCAAACACCACCAGACAAAAATGGCACATACATTAGTGAGGCAAGTCTCTTCTTCAGCTATAATCTACTAAATCTATCCCTCTGTTCTCTTGGTAGACCATATATCTTTTGTTGCCCTTTAAATAGCAGATCTCAAATCAACAGGTTGCCAGACACTGTTGGGGCCCATGAAAACCCAGGTAAAGATCTGTTTCTAAGGCATGTGGAACATTTCTTCTCACTTCCCACCACCTGTTCCTCAAAGCCAAGTTGTCAGGAACCTATCTGACCTAGAGTCTGGAGAGATGACTTTAGCTGAAGTGACTTGAAACTCCATGGGAAAGCCCTGCTCTCACAGAAGACTTGGAGGAACCTCCAGGTATCCACTGTCCTTCTGACCACATGCCATTCCATCACCTAAGTTTTTCTGTGTTCTTTAATTTTTGCTTTTCATGAATTTGATGGTTGACAAGAAGCTCAGTCATTAATTTGGCTGCAAGGATGTTCTGTACCAATCGAAGCAAATATTTGTAGCTCAGGGTTGAACTGTGGAGTCCTTGGTGCTCTCTGAGCCTTGTTGTTTTCTTGCAGATGTTTCATTGCCAGACTAGGCAACATCTTCAGTGCAAACAGGGAGAGGGCCTTGCTCTCTGTTTATATACAGTGGCTTGCCCTGCTTGTGTTGGTGGGGGTGTTGTTCTCTCCTTGGGAGTTCTTTGATTGGGCTGTTGTTTGCTGCTTGGTTGATTGAGTTAATAGTTCCTTGATTAAGGTGTATTGTGCTGTTTGATTGTTCATCTGGTGTTAATCCTAGTGTTAATCTTTGCATATGTGGGTGGTGATTGCTGGAGAGGAGGTGTTCTGGTCTTTTGGCTTTTCTATTGTCTCTTTTGAATGGTATGTAAATGTTATTTACCTCTGTGTGTCTGCTGATGGCTGCTTTGTCTGAGTGCCAGGCTTCCAGGAATTCTCTGGCGTTTTTGGATTTGGCTTGGTTTAGGATGCTCGCAGTTTCCCAGTTGAAACTATGGTTGAGTCTGTCCATGTGTTGTGAGATTAAGGAGTTTCATCATGTCTTCTGACTGCTAGTTGGTGTTTGTGGATGCGCTCTGCTAGTCTTCTGCCTGTCCTACATAGTGGCTGTTACAGTCTTTGCATTATATGTTGTAAATAACTCATTTTTTCTTCTTGGGCTATTGGGTCTTTTGGGTTGCTTAATATGTTTTGAAGAGTTTTAGTTGGTTTATGTGCTACGGTGATGCCATCTGGTTGTAACAGTCTGTTAGTGGTTTCTGAGATGTTTCTAATGTATGGCAGTGTTATCCTTTTCATAGTTTCCATTGGTTGGGTTGTAGTGGGTTGGGTGGTGAGGCACAACAGCCCAATCAAAGAACTCCCAGGGAGAGAACAACACCCCCACCAACACAAGCAGGGCAAGCCATGGTATATAAACTGAGAACAAGGCCCACTCCCTCTTCTCACTGAAGATGTTGCCTAGTCTGGCAATGAAACGTCTGCAAGAAAACAACAAGGCTCAGAGAGCATCAAGGACTCCACAGGATGTTCTGTCTCCAAGAACATGATTGAATGGTTTACTTGACAAAAAGTATCTAGTTGGGAAGAAGCTGCAAGCAAAGGACCAGGAAGAGGAGTGGCTGCCAGTGATTTTCTAAAGCTCTCAGGCTTCTCTATACATCTGCTGTATTATGCATTTATTCTGTGCCTCTCTTTTGAACTCATTAACACTAGCACCTGTTATAGCTTACAGAGGCAAGTTCTAGTTTAATGGAAACTCCAGCAAACAACCTTCATTGATTAGGAGTGGGCAGTGGGAATAGTAGCGGGCAGTGTCACCTCCCTCATTTTCCTTTCATTCAAAGCTAATTTGGGGAAATAGTAGCACTTTCTTCTAATTATGTTTTCTTGCACATGGTTTGTGATGTTTGTATCCTTTCTATTATTTTTCTATCTTTGATTAGTGTATCAGTCCACAAAATCTTTACATATTCATTTCTAGAACTTGAATGCATGCTCATCAACAAATGGATTGTTTGCTGGGTTGGAAGAAACAGGATGAAGTTTAAGTTAAGAAAAGATGACTGAGTTCGTAACAGTTAAGAAAAATTGCCTTAGTGATTGATTAATGTGTTTCTAATCACTTCATACAGCTATGTACTTAGAAAACAAGTATGAACAACAAGCATAAGATCATTAATTGCCATGTTAGGAAGCATACAGAATGTAATGATCAGAGACACATTTAATCATTTGTAGAGTAGACTCTTTTCCATGGAAACCAATGGAATTTAAGTTAGTCAGTTAATATTCCATTAATTTTTATTCTAAGTATGATTAGATTTAGATCCAACCCAAACACAACCTGTTCTAGGACATATAAGCTGTAGCAGTTTTGCTTATGCAGCAGAAGTAAATAAGAATGAGAGACCAGGCATTTCTTTATAAAAGATTGTATTAAATAAAAAAACATTACTTAGATGTAAAACAATAAACAGATTAACCAGCTAGCTAACCAACAACGGAGACTGGCCAGTGACTGACCAGCAAGAAGCTGGTGTACATCATTAATACATTCTGTCCTATGTACATCAACCAATCAGGAGCTTCTTGACCTTATAAGGACATAACCTTTGGTCCCTGAGAGTAAGACCCAGACAGCCAGGCACCAAAGGTCCATGCAGAAAAGCAGCCCCCACCTTTTTTCCTGTGAGGTGTCCTCTTAAAAACTCAAGCCTCTGAAATTCTTCTATGATTAAAAAATATTCAGCATAAGCTAATCACAACATTGGTTAAAGGCAGCATTTAGGTGGAAGCTGCTCCAGATAATGTACGTACTTGCTCTGAGCCCATGAATGCGAGGTGGCTGTCATTTAATCAGGCATCCAGAGAATGAAATAATTTTTCTGTAACAGTGCTGTGGTTGCTGTGTGTGCTTCTGTGAGTGTGTGTGTGTGTATGTATCTCCCTCTTTCCCTTGAAACAAAAAAAAAGGAGGGCAGGGTTTCCCCACCCGCACCAAGAGCTCAGAAATGTCTGCTGCGTTGTGCAGTTCCACTGCACTTTGCTTTGCTCTTTGGATATTTGGCTTCACAGAACCAAAGAGTAGGAGCGACAGAAAGTCCCCCTTCATCAGTCAGCTCTGAACCTTCTCCCCATTAATCAGTTGTGCAGAATGACAGATTGCAAATATCCCTGCCCTCTCCTGTCCAAAATACTTTCCATTTCATAGCACGGCCTCTGTTACAATGGCCTTAGGATATGCTACTGTAATACTGAGAACTACAGTGTGCAAAAAATATATGCAATATATGCATATACACTGGGGTGCTCTAAAGAAGCTTAATGAAGCTTGGTACAAGTAGACAGGAATCTGAACAAGCCACCAACGTTAGTTATAACCTTGCTAGTCACATTAGATTACAGCCACAACACGTTTTGCTACAGCTATATATCCTCCTGGATCTATCACCCTGCAATGATTTATTTATCACAGAATATGTCAAAAAGAACTCTGTCTTCCTTCCTCCCTAATAAGTTCAGGTTTGGGCAACATTCTCTCTTGATTCATTCAAGAGACATTTGAATCTCCATCAAGCAGTGTAGGTGAGATCAAGAATCCCATTTTAAAAAATTCAGAATAATGTAAATAATTATTGGCTGGGTATTGGAACACACCGTAGATTTCCTTTAGTAATTTTATTTTGTTTGTTTACGTAGATTTAAAGAATGCCCAACTCCAGCTGACTCTGGACTTTACATAATCAAAAACCAGAACAATAAAATAAAGAAACAGATTATATGTATCCAGTACCATGCAAAAGAGAACAATTCCTGGAATTTAAATTGCGTATCACGTATTTCAAATAAGAAAGTGGCAAAGAATAAGCCTGAAGGTTACCCTCAGAAAGGAAGGTAATAAAACTCATACAGTGTTTGAAAAGTCCAAATCAACACCTGCTCCTTTTTAGCATTCCAAAAGAGGGATGTATTGATGATATTTTACAGGTAGTTAAACACTTAACAAATATTGAAGCATTTTTCAGAAAAGAAAGAAGTCTAAAGAAGCAAAACTAAAGAAAAACACACAGGTGCAGATTGTTGGATGTTAAATTAGGAAAAATGTCAAGAACCTCTTTTTCTTTTTTTACCCCACAAAGCATCAAGACAAACAGTAAAACAAGGAAAAAAGGAAAAAAGAAGAAAAAACAAGCACAGAAAGAAAGAAACTTACAATCTTGTCTTAGAAAAATAAACACTTCTTTTCAAATTAATCAACAACAGGACACTGGGAGGCAACCCAAGCCTAAGGTATTTTTATTAAGTCACTTTTCCTGCTGCCCATTCCAGTTGGAATTGGCCCCAATTAGTTTCTTTTATAGCTGGAATTTCCAGTTGCCACCATCATACATTTCAGTGTCTTAATGGCAAATGTATTAAAGAAATTGAAGTTCTAATGTGTGCTGAAGCAACATTTTTCTCGAAATGAAGAAAGGTGCCAGCATACAATCTAAGAATCAACTGATTGCTGAAAAACATTTAAAATCATGTTTTCTGGTAGAAGGTACTTTTTATGAATAAATTTTGACCCAAAAGATGTTTCCAAAGGAACAGAATAGCCACAGAACAATTACACAAATACTGGGTTAGTTTCTCAACCATTGAGTCTGGGCTCAATTTGCAAGATCAAAAAGCTCTCCTTAGGATGAATCAGAAGTATCCTAGAACTGGTCCCATCTCCGATCGATCAAAAGTATTGTCCACTCCGATCACTGAATGGGTTGTTAATCTGAGAATGACTCTTACAAGCAGTTCAGGTTTATAATTGGCATAAAGGCACAATATCATTAATGCCAATGTAGAATAAGATTCAGATTCCAGTCACTTCCCTCCACAAGGAAGGAGAAAAAACATCAATGAATTCAGAAAGTGAATAATAGAAATGGTACTAAGATACACATCCGTGAACATATATGAGGGCCTGCACACATGTTCTGATGAACTGCTTGTTCATACTAGATTACAGCTAAATTACAATTAGACAACTTTTCTTGCATGGTTGAATATAGATTGAGTAATGCTTTATTTGCCAAAAATCATTTTCATATTTTAGAATTGTAACATGCCCAGTCTATGTAGATAAAACTTTTGAACAATTAAACTGGCCAAGAATCGTGGAACTGTACAATTGAAATGGTCTGCTTGGACTAGTGGTCCATCTAGTCTGGCATCCTGTTTCCTATGCCAACCACCTGTTGCCTCAAGCCTAGCTAAGCAACAGGATTTCCTTGGCATCTCTCGACGCTACTCCACCATAGTTAATGCCATTCTATAGAGAAGACTCTAAGACAGGCAAGCATAGGCAACTCTTTTGAGCCAATGGCGCTTTCAACATTTTGAAAGTATGTTGGGGTGTGTTGATGAAGATTCTCAGTCATCCAGGTGGAATTGTCTGTAGGTTGAGTCATGGCAACTGGATTTTTGGTTGAAACGTTTCACTGCTTGTCCAAGCAGCTTCTTCAGTCTGGGCAGAGGTTGGTGTGGGGACCCCATATATGTCTTCATTGCAGGGTGGCTGCATTGTCCCTACACCTGAATGGCTGTTAATAGTGCCATGGAAGTGTGGATTGTCTTTGGGATGTCTTACTCCTAAATCCCTCGCTCATCCCCAAGTGGATCGTTAAGAGTGGCCTTCCTGGTAAACTAGTGAAGTGGACCGGTGGCAAGCTAGAAATAGAGATTTACAGGAAACCTACACACACACACACCAATACCTGATGTTTGACTCCCACCATCCACTGCAGCACAAACTAGGAGTCATCAGGACATTACTTCACAGGACAGAAACCATCCCCACCTCCATGGATGCCAAAAAGAAAGAAATTCAGTTGCCATGACTCAACCTACAAACATATGTTGGGGCGTGCTCTCACAAAATGGCTACCACAGTGGACATGGCAAGACACAAAATATCCATATATCAGGAGGCAAACTGGAGGGTTGCTCCCTACGTAGCTTCACAGGATGTCGTCTACCAACATTCCAACTTTTCCTTGTTGTGCGGAATCTGAAGCCCAAGAATACTGAACCAGAGAAGAGGCAAGGAAACCTAACTACATTCTTCGTTGCTCATTATAAGAATACTCGGTTCTGGAAACATATTTGAGAGGCATGGACATTCATTTTGTCAGGCACAACTTCGCCCCACTTTCTAAATCTTTGAAACGGAAACATTTCACACAAATGCTCCTATCCTAACTATATCTTCCCAGAAGAAAGGGCTGCTGATTTTGAGGAATATAATTCAGAAGCTTCATTTGGTCCACAACATGCTGCCAGAAAGCTTTCTGGATTTGGCCACTCAGCATACAGTAGTTAACTCTGACATTGTAAGTCACTTGCAAATTTACTAATCCAAGTCCTGGTTTGTTTGCTTCTGTGTGTGTTTTTCTGAGCATCATTAATTTACCAGCTGTGAAATGGGTATTTGTTTGTAAGACCAAATATGAGGCAGGAGTTTAGGGGTGGGTCTACACCTTGAAACTGAGAGCAAAGTACTGAGCAATTATTGTCTCTTTGAAATAGGCACAGGAGTAGGAAAGCGTGCCTTCAAAAAGTTGGTATATCCATTAGAACCTGATCCCAGCTCTGCCTTGTATAGAGGATCCTTTCCTTTTAGTCTCATCAATTAGTCTTTTTGGAAATTAGTCATTAAGGGCTGGCCAAGCTTATCTTGCCCATCATTTTGGAAGAGCTCCTACAACATATTCTGTAAATCGCAAATGTGCCATATTCTGGACATGGACCACTTAGGCCACCCATGTCAATGACATCCATAATTCCTGAGAAATGTCTCAGTGGCTTTCAGTTAAGTTGGTCAAAGGAAATCCCAAGGACATTAAATAGTCTACTCCCCTTCCAGAGTAAGAGGGTCATAGAGTTAGCTCTAAATTTTATGGAGTGGGCAGATCATCCATATTGAAAGATGTACGGTTAGAAGAATATTTATGACTGAAAGCATTTGTTAACAATCACGAGACAAGAATCTCTGGTTCTTGCTAACTTTATATCTTAGAAAGGGAGGAGAGGGGAAGAATTTAAATCGAGGAGTTACTGATGCAAATAATTTAAGAAAGAGTAAATATTCCAATGCGGTTGGCAAGGCCTATTGCTTGCCTTTCCCAACACCTACCTCTGTAGGCTCATTTCCAAGGCAGAAATGAGCCACTGAACTCCACTAATTAAAAGGATACTAACTGCCTCTTAGATTTCCAAGTGCTCAGCCAACAGCACCACAGACACTATGTGCAAAGACACTTTTTACAATTAGTTATTCAGCGAATGCATGTCAATAAAGGCCTTGTGGAGCTTTGCTTAGTTTTGCATTGGAAAGCTACTCAGAAAACTCCTCAAGGTGCCATGACATCAGCATCTTGATTCAGGCAGAGTGGGACTTCTTCTGTAACTTATCGAGCTTGCCCAAAAGAGCTACACAAATTAAAATGGAATTGTGGGGAGGTGCTTTGTTTATAAATCAGCACAGCACAGAATTCAGAGAGGCAAAAGTGAATCCATCTAGTTGTGAAATGCCATTGATAGAATTATTCTTATCTGAAACTCTGCCTGGAATTTATCAAGGACTAGATGTTCTATAAAAATGAGCCTGCAGCATAAATCATTTCAAAATATTTGAGAAATTTTAAATGATTTAAGATACAGAGCCCAATGTCTGGCTAGATTCAGAGATGTACCAAAACTTTCAAGTGCTCATGTTAGTAGGGCCAAAGAGAGGGAGAAGGGGCCACTGGCCTTGAGAAGCAGGTCAGATAACATGTCCCCTGGGCATCTGTCGTCCTGGTTTTGAGCCATGTGAGTAATTTTGTCCGTTCCCTCTCCTCTAAAAAGACACTCCAGATTTGAGTATCTCATACTGAAAATACTTAGAACTTCCAAGTAAACAGCAGGGGCTGGACAACCGCAGCTAGAAGGATTATTCTGACCCTATGATCTTAAATCGGTAAATGACCCTTTTTAATTACCACCACATCCATCACCACAAAGGGCATCATGATCACCACTAATTTGTCTTTATTCTACATTGCTCAAACATTGATTCACAATGGACTGTACTGATATTAATCATACACTTTTCTCCAGAAACATGCGATAAATGTCTCCAGTGATAGACTAGATTGAGCAATGAGGTAGCAATTTAAATGCCTCAAGCAAATCAGCTCACATTTCCATTACTACATATCTCTATTTCCACAAAGAATACTTCCCCATAAGCCTGTAATAACAGTCTTTGCTGGAAATATCTTTTATAATTTCAAATATTTAATGTCGCATCATTTAAGAGTTAGTTTTCTCCACTTGGTCCTGATAGGCAGCATTAGGGAGCAGATCTGTGTCATAAAAATATATGATGAGGGTTATTTCCTCATTTCAGAAAAGAGATTGGGTAGGTCTGGACAAACTTTAAAATTATTATTAAACAAAAGCCTTGGGGCTGTAATACATATTTTCTTATAAAGGAGAGACATATATCTTTCCCATCCATCCAAACTAGATTGCTATTCATAAAAAGAATGTATATTTTCTGGGAATAAAATTATAACTATGTGCAAAGCTAACTTATCCTTTTGACAGGAAGCTGTTTTAATGCTTGTCAGTTAAGAAAGATTAGGAAGAGGAAGTGGTCCATGTCATCTTCACTGAGTGCTAAAGATTTATTTTTTTTAAAGGAATGGGAAGCTAAGTAGGTATGATGTCATGGCTCCGTAGTAAAGTACTTGCTTTGTATGCAGAGATTTCCATGTTATGAGCATTTGCTTTCTCTGTCATGCTTCCTGACCTCTGGAACATCATTCCACCCAAGATTCATACAGCCCACCCTGGCCCTGTTTAAACATGCCCTTAAAACCTGGCTCTGTCTTCAGGCCCTGGGTTAGCATGGGTGGTGAACACTTTCTGAGATGTTCTAGTCTTTTAATGTGGTGTTTCTCAATTTTGGTAACTTTAAGACATATGGACTTCCACTTCCAGAATTCTCCAGCCAGCATGCTGGCTGGAGAATTCTGGGAATGGAAGTCCACACATCTTAAAATTGCCAAGGTTGAGAAACATTGTTTTAACTGACGTTGAGTTTCTCCAGACTCTCTTTTGATGATAGTTTCTATATTTCTTTTTTTTTTAATTGTTGCATTTGGTAAGCCGCCCAGAGTGGTAAAATACTGGGCAGCCTCTAAAATTCACAGATAAATCAACAAACAATATCAATTCAAATTCTCTCTCCATTTTATGCTGAATAATTTTGTCCCCATCATTGTTTTACGACAATATACTCTGCAGCAATTCCAACTGTTTTCAAAGTAGTTTGGCCATTTTATGTCCTTTTTTGGTACAGCACTTTAAAGTTCTTTTATAAAGAAAAATGAGATTAAAACTTTGCTCATGCATTCGCCCCAGCTTTTGCCAACCTAGCAATTCGAAAGCATGCAGATGCGAGTAGATAAATAGGTACCGCTTCGGCAGGAAGGTAACAGCGTTCTGTGACTGTCATGCTGGCCACATGACCGTGGAAGTGTCTTCGGACGACGCTGGCTCTTCGGCCATGAAGCAGAGATGAGCAACGCCCCCTAGTGTCGGACACGACTAAATGGGAACCTTTGCTTACTTACTTACTTACTTACCTTAAAACAAGGAAGGTAATGTTACTAAGACTCGATGAGGCCTGCTTTAGTACCTAATCATCCTTCATGTTTAGTGGAATCAGAAAGATTTCTGTTAACATGATAAAGTAGAAGTAAGAGGGTAGTAGAAGTACAATCGTGCAACGTGTATGTAAACAGCCTGGGTCGCGTTTCCATCCACCAATAGACTGCTCACTGGTGGTGGAACAGAAATCTCTTCCTCAGTGAACCAGCCCCTCCTCTCAGCTCTGCTATGGAAGATGAGGGAACTCTAGAGTTGGATGACCCTGGGCACTAGGGAAGGCAATTTACATTGTACTACCGGAAGTCCATTCAACTTTCAGTTCAACTCTCGCCAAGTCAGGTGCGACTAGTTTCTCTTAAATGTCTCTTAAACTATCACTGCTAGCTTAAGGAACCCACCTGCTTAAGCATGCATATAAGTTCCATTGAACACTACTCTAGGCGGACATATTTCCTTCTCTTGTCAGCTTATATAACTTGTTAAGGGAAGGTCCTTTAATTAAATGGAGTCTCTCTTGAATGTGCTTTAACATTACCTTGAGTGGCATTCACTTCCAGGCATGCAACTTTGGGATTGAAGACTAAACAGCCAAAGCTGTATTTGCACTATTGTACTAGTAAAAGTAAATTATTACTCTGTAGTAGAATCACAAATAGATTAAATGTTTTGAAATGAAGCCTAATACTTGAGATATATTTCTGTAAGCTACAGTGACCATACATCCTTTATTATAAAGGACAGTCCTTTATTTCAAAAAGCTGTCCTTTACATTTATTTTTCAAAAACTCACTTTTGTCCTTTATTTTGGTCATTTAACATTTACTGTACAAATGGTACCACTTAATGCACAGTCTTTCACATTTATGTGAAAAATATGGAAATTGAGTTGCCTTTATAAAATAAATTTGCATATACTGTTTGATTTTAGATATTTTTATTAGAATATGTGAGAGCCAGTTTGGTGTAGTGGTTAAGGCACCAGGCTAGAAAGTGGGAGTCTGTGAGTTCTAGTCCTGCCTTGGGCACAAAGCCAGCTGGGTGACCTTGGGCTAGTCCCTCTCTCTCAGCCCTAGGAAGCAGGCAAGGGCAAACCACTTCTGAAAAACCTCGCCAAGAAAACTGCAGGGACTTGTCCAGGCAGTCTCCGAGAATCGGACATGACTGAAGGGATTAAAATAAAAAATTATCAATTTTTGTAAAGTTCTTCTTGGTTTTGCTCTTGAATTTTCCTTTGTAAAGCAAAGTTATAAACATAAACAATTAAATTTTTCTATCCTTATGAACCTCTTTCAGATTTTGTCTGGTTTGTCAGGTTTGTCCTTTATTTTTTCCAAGAAAAACTTGAAGGCGCATAAACGTCCACCTCTACACAGGCTAGTCCAGACTGACCATGCACACAGTGATGCAAAATTCTGAGGCAGTCATGCAGGGACCCCACTCAAGAGAATGAACAGGAAAGCTTCTAAAGGCAGCAAGGCTGTCTTACCATATGTGATCTAAGTAACTTACACTGCCACTGGTGGTGGGTGGGGGGGAAGGAGCCTAAACAATCATTACAGTGATCACTATATAAAAAAAAGAGAGAGCATTCATATGCTTTACCACTGGCCACCTGAAATAATGCAAATGCCTTTAAAAAAAGAATGCATAGTCTAGACCAGTGTTTTTCAAATGTGGCAACTTTAAGATGTGTGGACTTCAACTCCCAGAATTCCCCAGCCAGCATGGGATTTCTGGCAGTTGAAGTCCACACATCTTAAAGTTGCCACATTTGAAAAACACTGGTCTAGAATATTATCATCAAACTGGTGAACTAGATTTAAAAACAGCTTGGAATTCAGCAACAATAACAAAACATTCTTGCCAAACAAAACAAGGACAGCTGGCATCCGTGGGGCTGGGCAGGCACACAGAACTGACAAAGAATAACTTTTATGACTCCAGAATAAGCACAAGGAGGTAAGAACCAGATTCTTAGTCATGACATTCTCATTTATTTATCTCATTTTAAGGACTGTCTACATAACGCTTGGAACAGGTGCAGCTGTGAGGATATACAATCTCCTCCCAAACACAATCCTCAAGAGGATGGTTTTGCTAGCTGCCTGGGATTTCAAAAAACCTGGGAAAGTTAATGTCAAGCACTAGCAGGCAACAACATATGCCTAATGGACAGCATTTGCTTTAGCGGATCAGACTCTAGGCAGGCTTGCTGTAAATACATTATGCAGGGCTGGCATCAGCATCTGGCATTCTAAGATCCAACATCTTGGCAAGATACCAGCCCCAGATTCTCCCCACATTTAAAAAAAAATTGAGATGTACCAGCTGGCTGGATTTAGCAATATCCTTAGTTTCCCATAATGCTATGGATATACCTTTGCCTACAGCAGTATTTCTCAAAGTGTGGGCTGGGACCCCCAAGGGGGATACAATGAATGAAGTCTTGCCAGAGGGTGCTTCTTCACAAGTCTTTTCTAAGCAGGCTTACCAGTTTAATGGAACATTGTGCATTACATTTCAAAACCAAGTGACAGTTCCAGAGCCCTGTGTGAAGCCTAAGCGTTCTTTTTGTTGTTTGTGCATACTGAGGTTGCCTTTCAAAGGAGTAGGAAGCATGCCTGGAGGGGATGATGCTTTTCTGTAAAGCTGACCATCTGACCTGATCTTCACTTTACAATGGAGGGAAAGATAGGCTGTCTTTATTGCCTCAGTACAGCTAAGCTGGGAGAGATTGCCAAAAGCAGTTTACAGCCTGCCAATCTGCTGCAAGTTGCACCATTTTAAGAGCAGTTTAAGAGAAGCCGATCTAGAACAAGGAAAGTCATTTTCTTTTTTCCCCTCAGCTTTGATGAGTGACAGATGCTGCCCAGATTTCAAGAATGATATAAAAGTGAGCAAGCTCATCCTTCCCATTGGAAATATGGTTTTATAGTTTATTGGACGTGTAAGGTCTCTTGGCATATTTCCAACTAATTTTTTTTGTAAAACTATGAAGTTATATCACTGTTTTATTTAATACATAAATTAAAATTGTTTGAAGGAAAGGTTCTATTTATTTCTTGCCCAAACCAGACCCCAATGAAATCATTACTTAGCCAAGGACTGCCAACGCACACTGACAGTGGAGATAGCCCTCTAGAATATACCAGGTCCAAGTCTAAATCAAACTTGGAGCTGGCCTTGGCACTATAGTAGCCTTCCATGCAGATCAATATCACTCTCTTGAAAAAAAAACAACTCACAGTTGTCTTGCTATATAAATATTGTACCCTTCCTAATCAATTCTGTATGCCCTTGAAACACTTGGCCATTCCGCAGTAGACAGGATGCTGAAACCTAGAACCCTTTAACTGAGCTATTTGCAAGGCCACCTCACAATCATCCTGACAGAATGGTATTTTATTAATAAACACAACTATTGTCCTGCTAAATGCACCATCTAACAGCCCCCAAAAGTCATTGTCTACTCTTAGGCTAAATAAAGAGGATGCAATATTATATCCTGAGTTTGTGAAAAACATGTAACAGGAAGTCCCCTGAACCTTTCATTAGCCCAAAAGCTGATGCTGCTGGTTTGTTCTGGCATCACAATTACAGCAGAGGCTTGGTAAAGACCAATTAGTTTCTGAAAAGCTCCCTATAACCTCTGCAGCAATGAAATGGCATACAATATTCATTTGTCACACAATATCCCATTATTTCTCCAAGGAGCTTATAGCAGTGATACACATAATGCTTATTTCATCCTTACAACAAATCTAAGGTCTAGCACTATTCTCCAGCCAGCCAAATCATTTTCATGTCTGAGCAGGATTTTGAACACATGTTTCTTATATCTAAACCCAAGACTTGGGAATGCATTATATTATATGTTGGTTTTTTATTTACTGAATAAATGAATCAAAGAGCTGCTGCTTAAATCAATGAAATTTCCTTTTCCCCTGCAAATCCAAAGAATGCCTCCAGTATCTTTCAGAAGAAAAATCACTGGCAATCTTATTAGACTGGTCAGAAAAATAGTGGATCTTAGGTACATAAGTACATAAATACTTTGCTATGTGACAATAGTATGTTAAAGAGGAAACTGAGCTGAGCTTATCAGTCATTTTTAATTTTGATTATTGCATCTGTATTCCAAGCTTAGTCCAAAGAACCTAGGGAAATGCTTACCTACTTATTTGTTACATCTGTAGACTACCAGATTAAAAATGGCTCTTGGAGATTAATAACAAATATAAAATAGAATTATAAATTAAAACATCTACAGTAAAATAATATAAAACAGACAATAAATAATGAACACCTCAGCCTCATAATTTCCCCATATGTACATACTGTAACTTCCTAATAGCTAGTACTTAAATAGCATTGATCAATCATCATCAGCCCTCTGGAAAAGTCCTGCTTTTAAATGCTTCCAGAAGGAAAGCAACATGTGTGAAAGTCTAATATCTAGAGGGAGACTTTTCCACAGGGTTGGTGCTCCCACTGAAAAACAATGTCTATGTGGGAGTAGGGCATCAACAGCGGTTTCTTCTGTTCTGGGGTACACAGAACAGATGGTACAATTCTGCTTGAAGAACATGACCTGAGCTAAGCCATATAGAGCTTATAATAACTGGATTGCTGCTTTCTATACCAGCTGAAGGTTCTGAATGTTCATCAAAGGCAGCTCCACCAACATCATATTGAAGTAGTCCAACTGAGTAGCAACAAGGGTACAAGTTACCATTGTAAAGTCCTCCTGCCCCTGATAGGCTGCAAATAGTGCATCAGCAGGAACTGAGCAAAGATCCCTCTGGCCACAGCTTCCAGCTGCCTGTCCAGCAATAGCCATGACTCCAGGAGGACTCTAAGTCACAATTCTGCTCCCTCAGGTTTAATGTCATCCCACTGAGAGACAATACTGAGGCTGGCAAAGTGCCTCAATATGCAAACAGCAGTTCCGTCTTGCTTAAATTCAACTTTAGCCTGTTTTGTCCCATCCAGACCCTAGCAGTTCCCAGACACTGAATCAAGACATTGACAGGATCTGCTCTATGGCCTGGGTAGCATGAACAATGGGCTACCATCAACAAGCTGGTACACCATATCTGAAACTGACAGATCATTTCCCCAGGAGCTGCATGAAAATATTAAACAGCAAGGGGGAGAGAACCAAATCTCCCAAAAGAGAACAGCCATGGGGCTGATCTCTCTGCCTTCCCACAACTGAAACTGCTCACTAAGGAAGGAGTGGAATCACTGTAAAACAATGCCTCCAATCCCCAACCTTCACATATGGTTCAGAAGGGTAGCATGTTCACTCATATCAAAGGCCACCAAGAAGTCTTAAAGGATCATAAGGGGCACACAACTCCTATCTAGGTCTCATCAAAAGTCACCCACAAGAACAACCAATGCCATCTCTGTCCCATGCCCATGCCTGAAGCCTGAAGCCTGATTGGAAGTGATCCAGATAGGTGGGAGTTTTCCCCATTTTATCAATATTAATTAATTTAGCCTGAGGAAAAGAATCACAGGAGTGGGGAATCCAAGTCTCAGAAATCTGGTCCCAATGCCTAAGTTGTTTGCTATTCCACAGTTATTGCTAACAAGTTCTAGGTACATCCATAGCCCTCACACAAGGTATTAAAGCTATTATATTCCAAGAAATCCATTTTTTTCTGGCTGATTGAATTCTGTGCCAGTAATAATAATCTTCTGATCTTCTTAACAGCAATATATACCATTAAGCATCATCTTGGGAGGCAAAACTTGGCTGTAGTTTCCTAGAGTCTTTACATGAAAAGGCTTGGACTAGAACTTTATTACAATTCATGAACAGTTGCCAGTTTCTCACTGATTCCCAAATTTATATCCTCCTGGATTCAAATCCACTAATTTCTCTTCCCACTATATCCTCTGTCCAAATTAGTTTGTGCTTCTTTCTTTGTTTTCTAGACATGCTTGTAGATGACAGTTGCCTGTTTACTTTCTTGACATTCCTACCCTTCCCTAACCCTGGGAAACTCCAGTTACTAATGAAACTCAAACATGTAGATCTCTCCCTGAATCATGAGAATATTTATATCTCAGATGCAAACTCTGGTGTCATTGTTTATGTGTCATATTTATGAATCACTTTATAGAACATTATTTCTCATAGGAACACATGAAGCCAACTTATACAACATTACCCCTTGTTCCATCAAATTTCTTATAGACAGCACTTTTTCAGGATTACAGAAATATCTGATTTCTCCCCAGGCTTTGTTTAAGCCCAGTATAGATAGATATTGTGGAGAGAGCCCACAATAGATGTGATTGGGTATTATTTGCTTCTTTCACAGGGCATTATATTGGTCTACTTAGATAAAGTAGACCGGGCTTTCTCAGCCAGGGTTCCATGGAACCCTAGGGTCCTGCGAAAAGTCACTAGGGGTTCCTTGGGAGATCACAATTTATTTAAAAAATTATTTCAAATTTGGGTAATTTCACATTGAAGAGGTAAGTTTCATTCTTTATTTTTAGTTTAAGAACACTGATAATGCATATGTACAGGCCTACCCATGAAACTAATATGATCGTTTTGTAATTTGTGGCCTATATTTGAGCTTGAATGTGCAGGGGTTCTCCAAGACCTGAAAAATATTTCAAGGGCTCCTCCAGGGTCAAAAGGTTGAGAAAGGCTGGAGTAGACTATGGACTTAACCCCATAACTGAGCCCAAATTTTAACTGGCAGACTCTGAGATGGACCTCAACATAAAGTCATCCAAGTTCTAGCCAGAGAAGTGCATTTGCAACAAAGGGAGGAGTTTGAAGCAGAGATCTTAGAAATTTGGACTGAGCTGTTTCTAGCACAAAGATATCTTTATATACCCAGCGCTCTGTGTCATACAACCAAAGACTTAGTACTTTAGCTTTGAAAGGTTTAATTGCTGCAGGAACATTGTTTTTCCATTACAGTTTGTGTATCTAGTTTTTGCGTTAGAAGCTTTCCGTGCATGGAGTATAAGATTTGAGGACTGAAGTTTCCAAGAGACAGAAGACTGAAAATAGAGGTATTTCAAGGTCTTTACTTGCTTTATTTGGATCCTGTTGATTGACCAAATATGAAGATTTTTGCATGGTTAATTTCCAACATTTCAGTCTGGCAACATAACTCTAGTTCATGGAAGTTTCATCACAGCCCCACTTGGGATACAGAAAGGATGGCAGCATCAGCATCATATAATAGCTTGGAAATTGGTTGCAAGCTAGAGATGGAGGATGGAATTTTGCTCTAGTGAAAGACTGAACAAGGTCGTTAAAATAGAAATTAAATAATGGGGTGGGTCAGGGAAGATACGTCCCTTGGAAGCTGGAATAGATACAGTCAGTTGTCCATTGTTCATACTGTATATCTGACCTACATTGCACTATTTTCATGCAGTATCATTATTGATCAGAGAGGACATCAATAAATAGAGAAGGCTGCCAATGTCTACCATAATCTCTCGTGAGCAACTGAATCAAATTTATTTATTTATTTATTTTATTTACTGGATTTATAAGGTCACCCAACTCAAACAGTGCAACCCTGAGTGGCGTACAGCAACAACTGCGGCCTTCAGATCTATAAAAGTGGCATCAACGGAGCCTCTTGGTAGACTGGCATATTTTGCAAATAGATTATATCAGGTGGTACTTTGACCCACTAGTGAAAAGCCTGGTGGAAAGCTGGCTTTTTCCACACTAAGATTCTTTCTTGGTTCATCCAGTCAGCTAGCTTGTAAGAGAGATGTTTTTGCTCACAGCCAAGAAGATCAGAAAAGACCTGCCTTAGGTTTCTGCGGTTTTACTAGTAGAGTTTGCCAGTGCCTTTCAGGTTAGTAGGATTCTGTCTAGTAGAGTAGAACAATAAACACTAGAGCTTCAGCTTCTTGTCTCAGCGTGGTTCTTGGCTCTATAACCTGACGATAGCAGTTCCCACAGTCACCTGTTTTCATACAGCCAAGGGAATCTCAGGTGGGGAAGGAGGTCAACAGCATCACAATGGCAGGCACAACTGGGCAATTGAAGTCTTGCCAGTTTTTATGTCTATGCAAGACATGTAAAATGTAAAAAGAGGTGGGGCTTCAACCACCCAGTCACACATTTGGATACTGCTGACTCACACACACACACACACACACACCCCTACAGATATCCAGCTCCCTCACTGGATTACTTTGATGGAGCAAGGTGCAAAAGCAAGGCCACTGCCAGGTTACAACAGTGCAACAAGATGAGGAACAAACAGTAATTCCCTGGCATCTCAGGTGGAAAAACTATTTGCATAAATCCCATTATAATTTTGGCCTGTGGTTTTGATTATACTTAATGCTGTGCCTTGCCGTCCATCCATTGCATTACAGCAAATGCTTCTGCAGGAGCAAGGTAGGGAGTCAAATGGAGGCAGGTGCAACCAATTCCCTTCAGACCATTCTGCTTACGCAGGTAGAAAGGATGCTCTGAGATTTCCTCTTGAACTTTTACCACATTCTCAGGGAAACTGGAGGAGGAAATGTATTGAAGCTAAAGCAGAGATACCATTGTTTAAAGCATATATTGCAGATTGACTGTATTGTCCAATGCCGAACGGGATTCTACCAGGGAATTATAAATAAGCTTTTTTGAACTTGATGTAATGGTATGTGGGAATGACCTTGGGAGACAGGAGGAAGAGCTGCAACCTAGACAAAGGTCTAATAAATGAAAATTGAGTCTGAAGGAGGAGGGATGGAGATCCTCCCTAGTTTTCAGGAGAGTAAGGGACTGGAGATTGCAAGATTCTGTTAATGTAACCTTACAATAAAGATAGAGCTTGTAAGAATTGTCGTGCTTCTTGTTTGGACTACCTCAAAGGGCTTACATTTATATAGCAGTAGAGAGTCAGAGATATTTCCTTTTAGGAAATAGGCAAGAGGGCTGAAACTTTCCTTAAGTCCTGTGAAACAGGATAGTATTCAGAAGAAACTCAGGCAGGTTCCTCCCTGATTCTCTATTAAGCCTTACATAATTATTACGTAGATATAATAATTAAAAAGTAGGACGAGGGAAATGCAAATTCAGATCCCCACTCTCTCACTGTCTGCAGGGGGAAGGTAAAAAAAACCTGCAAGATGGTGGACATGGCATTGCATGCAAGCCTCACCCCCTTTGTATATTTGTATAACACTGGCAAATTTGATTCGCAGCAATGCATCCACCACTTCGCCTTTTTTAAACACTCCCCAAGGATGCCAATTGTCCTTGGATGATTTGGGGCCACCATTACCACCCAACCCCACCTATGTCTCAGGTTTGTAGTGAGGACAAAATTGGAGAGGAAATACCATTCCTAAACAAAAGGCAGCATACAAAGGCAACAAATTACAATACACTTTTGCACAACAGTTTCAATAAAGGATTGCCATATTCCATTACAATTGCCCAGACACAATCTACATCTGTAAGTAACTTGTGCATAAATTGCAAGTAACATCAAGTCTTTGATCCACTGAATAATTGGGGCCATAAATGTATCTTTCCAACACTGAAGAACAAGGCCCCTCATATGACAAGCTAGTATATATAGAATTTTTATTGTTTTCCTCTCTTTTTTCTTGTTCTTGTTCTTTGTTTCTTAATCTGTTCTGTGTAATTTAATAAAGCCAAAATAATAATAATAAATGCAGCTATCTCAGATAAATTTGAAAAGTTAAGCAGGAAACAGCTCAAGCATGCTATTTTAAGTCCCTTAGAGGAACTACAGAATAATAATATAACACATCAATAAGCTATTTGGAGAAAGAGTTGTAGAAATTATTAATATTATTATTGGATTTTTTTCCTGCATTTTTTATATGTAACTCAAGGTGGTAAACATACCTAATACTCCTGCCTCCTATTTTCCCCACAACAACCACCCTGTGAGGTGAGTTGGGCTAAGAAAAAGCAAGAGACCCAACATCACCCAACCACCTTTCATGCCTAAGAGAGGCGTAGAACTGAAGGGTATTTATTCACAATTGTATATTCTGACCAGTCATAGCCCAATTTCTTAAGGACTCATACATTTGACATTTCCAGGGCCATGTCATTATTAGAAAAGTGAGTTGCTACTTTTATCTCCAGATGCCAGGCATGGAATTTTAAATTGCCTTATTGTATCTCCTTCCCACTTTTTCTGTTGGTGATCATCTGGTCAGATATCAGATACTTGAATGGAGAAATACCAGGTGGAAAGTAGCATGGTCTATACTCCCTGTCACTACACTAGGAAATTCTTATATGATAAATATAGAGATTAGAGATTAGAAATAGAGATTAGAGAGATAGATAGACAGAGATAGAGATAGATAATTTTCATTAAAGATTATTTTAAAAGAAGATAAATATCTGTCTCCATATATCAACCACCCCTAAATAGTCCATCAAATCAAAGAAAACTTTTGGTAATTCGCCTTGAGTGATTTTAATATTTTTCTCAGAAGTTCTATCCAGCTGTGGGGAGATCACTCCATTCCAATCCCCCATCAAACATCAGGGTTTCCAGTGAGGACTCATGGTGAACTAGAGGTCCCTGAAGGAGCAGGGATGGCACTGCAGTGGAGATCAGCGGTCAGACAGCACAGTCTGGCTGCTGAACTCTCCAGAAAAAGGAGAGAATGTGAGATCACCCACTTGCACTCTGGACAGCTGTTCCTCATCGGTACACTGCAGGAACTGAGGTTTTTGCAGTCAGCTTGTGAGTTGAACAGCTGGAAGTTGTGGGATTTCAACAATGCTCACAGCCATAATGCAATTAAATGTACATAAGGTTCACCAAGACTCATTTCTTAATCACTTTTGGATGTAATTAATTTACAGCTAAAGCAGGATTTTCTGAGTGGCAGGATAAGAAAATTCCACTTGGTGAGTTATTACTTTTTCTGGATTACAAAGGAATAAAGTGGGGGGAAAGGTTTTAAAGACTTTAAAACTTTTGGCAAAAAGCTTAACAAGGAGTCGGTGTAAGAAAGTTTGAAATAGATAAAGGGGACAGTTGTTTTGAAAGATTGTTTTGGGGTGAAAGTGCTTTTGTACAAATTGGAATTAAATTAGACAAATGAACCAGACCTTCATGGGAATGTTTTTTATTTACTATTAGAGCAGACGATTGGTAGCTTTTACAAAACAAAAGATAAAGACATTATGAGCCAGACTGTGATGCTGACTGTAACTATGGAGATGCTGACTGTGATGCTGACTGTAACTATGGAGATGCTGACTGTGATGCTGACTGTAACTATGGAGATGCTGACTGTGATGCTGACTGTAACTCCAGAGTGCCATTGGAGATGAAAGTACTGAGACAAAAGCGGGGGGAGGGAAACTTGCCTTTTCTCTTTCCCTTGCTTGCAACACTTTCATTTTTGGATTATGGCAACCACCAGAAAAGTGGCAGGAATGGAGGGGAGGGGGGACTCACTAGAGCAACCTGCAGAAAGAGGAATTACACCAGATTTGCTTCAGAAACTGTTTGAGCAACTGGGCAATAAGTTAGAATCACTTGATACTAAACTGACAGCTTTTGAAAAAAGAATGGATGAAAGACTTGTAAAGATGAAAGAGGAGGTGAAAGAAGTTAAGAATATGAAGAGTAAGACAGAAATTACAGACAAAGAGTTGGAAAGAGAACTAGATAATCTGGCCCTGTTGGAATTGAGAGAGAAGGAATTTTGTTCGAGGTTTAGAGCAATCCCAGAGGATTCTGGTGAAGATATTAGAAAAAATATTAAAGTCTTAGCAATTTGGGGGGATTAGGATGAGGAGGATATAGAGGTAGAATTTGATAAAGTCTATAGAATAAATACAAGATTTGCAAGGATAAGAAATGTTCCAAGGGATGTCTTGGTGCACTTTGTCAGGAAGAAGACAAGGGATCAAGTTTTGCAGCAACTTTTTAAATAGAAGACTGAAGATTGATAATACAGCTGTAATTGTTCTGAAAGAAATTCCTATTAGAATCTTGCGTAAGAGAAAAGAGCATTCTTTTTTGACTGAGTGACTGAGAGACTGACAAATTAAAGCAGAGAAAAAAATTGATGGGACAAATTGGAAGGTGTGATTTTTAGTTTTAAACAGCAGAGTTTTTGATTCTGTCTGAGGTTTGAATTCTGTCCAGAAGGCAAGGGAATCTCTAGAAAAATTCAAAGAGCAATTGGAGGAGATCCTAATGGAAGTGTCAGAGGAGACCTCACAAAACCCCAACAGGTGCCACAAGAAACTGAAAGGGATGATACTGAACTAGGTGCTACAGGTATCAATTTTTCTAAATTGTTGGCTTGATTATGGATTACAAATGCTTAATGTGGAATATAAGTGGAGCAAATGATCCTCAAAAGAGAAAAAATGGGACTTCCAGTGGGGGATTGGCAACTTGAGATGTGTCTCCACAAACTCCATGGTTGACCCAGCAACACAGAAGTTTTTGCTCTCAGGCAGGATTTCCTAGAAACCAGAAGTGTTCTCCGGATTAAGGAGAACCCCAGGAATTACCCCATTTGTCCTCCGGATGGCTGGAAGCAGCCAGAAGACTGCAAAACAGTGTTTTGTGATCGACTGGTAAGCTAGCAGCTGGGAGGCAGGGATTGCCATCAGTTCCTAAACCATGCTGAAGCCTTAAACAGACTCAAAAGCTGCCTACCCCATTTCTAAAACACCAGTTTTTTTTCTTTTTAAATTATTATTAAGGAGAGGCTCTTTGCAACAAAGAAATGCAGAATCTCTTGGTGGTTTTCATTATTTTTGGAAGTTATCAATTTGTTAATTTGGCTTTTTTTTTCTAAATATATATATATTCTCTCTTTTTTCTTTTTAAATTGTATTGTTGGATTTAAAGACTTTTGCCTGTTTACTGTTACTTTTTTCAGAGTTTGAAGGATTACAGAAAAATTACCCACTTCATTGAATTTGCAGAGCTGAGCTTTGATCTATCTGCTTTCCCGTGAGAAATGGCTTTGTTTACCTTTATTTTTCCACCTCCGCTGATTAACACTTTCTTTCTGAAAGGCATTAGAAGGCACCATAACATTCCATGGAGGGATATGGAAGATTTTAAAGATATTTTTAAGGAGCTGTACCTTAAGGTTACTTATGCTTTGGACCATCTCTTAGAAAGTTATTTGGAAAATAAGGTCCCCGTCTCAAAGAAAAAAATGAGGAGTTCCCTCCCAAAGCCAAAAAGGGAAGAAGATTCACTTCTGGAATGTTAATTTTGAAGAAGGAAAAGCTTTGGGTGTAAAAGGAATGGAAATGGCTGCATTCTTGGAATATCAAGATTAAAGACAAGATTTAAGCCTCAAGGGACGGAAGGTCCTTGAAGATGAGTTGGACTTTACAAGGCAGGTCAAGGATTGCAAGGAGAAAGCCTTTTGTGTAACAGTGAGATATATAAATGCCTTAGTTTACTCTGAAGTGGGTTTACTGTTTAATTGTGCTTATTAGGATGGTCTTTTAAAGGTTTAGACAGAAGTTTTTGCTTTTGGGATAATGGATTTATCTTGGGCAAAAGGATATTAGTAAGGTTATTGTTTAAATATGTAATGGTGGAGATATAATGTTTAACTATATAAATGTTTTAATTAGGAGTAAAATTGTAATGAGGAAGGATAATATTTGATTATCTGTCTATTACCAGGGGGAAAAAAATTATGTTATAAAAATGTTTATATATATATATATATATCCATTTCAAGGGAAAAATAGTATTTTAGAGGAAATATTAAATTGAGAATGGAAATGTTTTATAGAAGTAATGCTCATACCAGTTTGAACTAGAGGAAGAGATTGATATTGATTTATTTATATCTTTGTTGCAGAAAGTCACAAGTTAGTATGTTTGTATTATATAGTATGTAGTAGTCCTTTTTTGTATTTTCATGCTTTTTAGTTCCTTTTTTCTCTTGTAGTATACTTTATTTCATTTCTTGTAGTTTTTATGTATTTGTTGAAAAACTTAATAAAGTTTTATTTAAAAAAAGAAAAAATGTATTTCATTATTTGAAAAAATTAAAACAAGATATAATTTGCCTACAAGAGACTCGCATTAGAAAAAAGGATGCAAAATATTTGATTTATAAAAAATTGGGTGAAGAATTTATTTCAGCTGGAACAAAAAAAAAAAGAAATGGAGTTGTTTTGTATATAAACCCCCAACTAAAACCAGAACTTAAACTGAGAGATGAGCATGGTAGATTTGTTGGAGTGAACGTTAATTTGCATGGGACTAAGACTTTGATACTGGGAATTTATGCTCCAAATGAGGACAAAGTATTGTTCTATAAAGGACTTATGGAGAGATTAATAGGCTTCTCTTATGAAAACTACACTAGGAAATGCTGAAGGCCTGTGTGTCATCAGCATCTCTTACACAAAGCAATCTGTTTCTCTTTAATGTCCCACTTTCCCATTTCTCTACTGCAAATGCACATTTGTTTAATACTAATTATCTCTCTTCCCCTGCCTACCCTGTGCACCCTGGAGCTATTGCTGTGCGAGAGAGAAAACAGGTCTTTAATTCAGAATTGTCAACATTCTCATCAAACTACAAAGCCCAGGATTTGGAGGGAGGAGTTTGCAAAATTGTAATTTATAGTTTACAGTAGTCTTTTCAGATTACACTGAACAAATTTATGTTTAGGCTTTAAACTGAAGATTTTCTTACTAGATTAAAATTGTTCTTCTTTAAAAAGGCCATTAAAAGATTAAATATAGCAATGAAGGAACATTGTCTCTTACCTACGGGCATTTAACGACAGACAAGTTGTAACAGCTATAACTGACAGACAACTTGGTGATAACAGTTACAGACAGTCCGTGAACATACCAACATTTAATCCTTTGTCTCCCACATCTGCACACTTCAGTATCACTGATTTAGCCTGTGTCTATGGCTTATTTCCACGGGGAATTAATACTCAAGAATCAAGCTATTAAGTATGCTGCAGGTAAAAATGGAGCATTCTCCTCAACTTGAGCTTGACCCTGGTGACTTCATGAACACCTCCTTGCAATTTGGCGACATGACAGAAGAGGTTTGCCATTGCCATCTTCCAGGATGTTTTCAACTACCCAGGCAGCCTACAGCTCTGGAGTCTCCAAAAAGTTTGTCATCCAAGTCCTAACACAGCTAAGCCAGATGCCACCATCTGAGAGGATGGAGGGAGCAGAGCGAAGCAGATGCAGTCTCACTAATCTATAAAGCCCCCCCCCAATCCCCCCAAGCTTTTTTTAAACCCTATCCCATCCATTTCATGGAGGGAGGCATGCATTAGAAGTAGGGAGGGCTGTTTTAAAATATGGATCCATGTTTAAAAAGAGCTCTCTGCACTTTTCTTGCCAGACTGCAGTGAGATTCCAGTCCATTGCACAAATGTCACCTCTTCTTTGGGACAGCAGAAGTGGGGAGAGGTCTTTTTAAACAGGGATCTTGCATTCTTCTGAATGACTGCAGGATCCATGCACAAAAGTAGCTCTACCTGCTTCTGCCTGCCTGCCTGCCCAGAAAAATGGTGACAGATCGGAAGAGCGCAATGAAGTCCTACTTGACACATGCTTTTCACCTGTTTCTGGGATGGCAGGACAAGTGAAAAGAGCTGTTTTTACACATGGATCTTAGATAAGCACAATATCCAAGTTTGAAAACTGCTCTATTGTTTACAATCCTTCCTATTAATCCAGGCATTTCTGGGCAGCCTCACCTTGCAAAAGGAGCCAATACTGAGAGCTGGGAACCAACACCAACACCACCCCTTTTGTTGTCTTTGTTCTAGGCAAATCTCTTCCCCAAACCCAAGTTTCATGAAAATTCATCCACCAAGAAGTGACTGCCTTTATTTTCCTTAACTAGAAATTTATCAAAAGTTTATTGAGGGGCCTACCTTAAGTTCCAATTACTTCTGTAACTGTTTCTTTTAAACCCGGTTTGCCTCCTTTGAATTCTATGCTATATAAATCTCAAGGGAATCTTCTCACTCTATTCATAATGTTTGACTCCAAGTCAATGAACAGTAGCTAGTCTATCTGTTTATCATTCTGATAATCCTGAACTCCTAAAAGGTGTCCCCCTTATACTTCCTTCCTTCTGGGATAAGTAACATTTACATTTTAGTCCCTACTTAAGTTTCATTTTCGTGGTCCAACTTTCCTTTCTCCCCTTAGAGTTGCCCCATCTCAGGACTGGGTAACCTTAGAATAGAGATTGCCCAGTGCCTAGTTTGACCTTGATAACATTCTTACCACATGTTGGGGGGTTTTGTTGTTGTTGGTCTCACGTTTTCTCCATCCTATTAAAAAAAAAACCATTACCAGAGTGAATTTTTATTTGGGTTATACTTATTGGGGTCAGCTAGGCAAATTCAGTTTTCTCTATACTATATTGTGTAATCATTCATGTTTACATGTGTGTATCTATGTATATGTATATGTGTGTGTGTGTGTGTGTGTGTATATATATATAGAGAGAGAGAGCACTATATACACACACATACTTTATATGTATATAAAGCTATACACATGCATACTTTATCTAAAAAAACCTTCCTTTATAATCTCCTGCTAATTTTTCTTTGTAAGCTTCCTGCAGTGCACAGTTGTCTTGAGAACAATGCCAGATGGTTACATGAAAACATATGTTTGTATGCTGTTAGAAGACACATTAGTTTTGCCCATCCATTAATTTTTTTCACTAAAAATTCTTACCACTGCCTTCCGTACAGCAACTTGAATATGGGCAGTCTAAAATAACAAAGTTCTTGTTCTGCTGATAATAGACACTGATTTTCTACAACGTTTAGGAGTTTGTGTTGCTGTATATTATTTATTTTTTTAAAAGCCTGCTCTGGTATGAATAGGATTCGGTTTGGCTGAATCTCTTATCTTTCCTATTTTAAATTGATTTCATCACATTTTATATTTCTATGCACATTTTTTCTAATATAGGTAATTTGGAATACAATTTTGCTTAATAGATGTAATTTTGCACTCTTTTCCCTTAATGCATTTTCATACATTTCTTTTGCTAATATACACATTCTGTGTACAACTTACCCAAATATTTTTGTATATAATAGAAGACCACTTTGGCAAATCAGCATCAGTGCCACAGAATAACTGTGTTTTGCTTGGTGTCTGGGTGCAGAAAAGAGGGATGCAGTTTGTTCACATATTAATCTGCAAACCAAAGGAATTCATCTTGCAATTTGAGAACCTCTGTGCTAAACCATATACAGAGCTGCACACTTAATGTTTAATTTTCACATTTCCAGCAGTCTGACATTGTAATTTACAGCTGGCCAAGACTTAACACTAACTTAAAAGTACACCTATTATTAGCATCTTCGCAGGACGTACCAATATCACTGTGCTTTTAAACATCTTTTGTTAAATGTCTATCTAGCACTGAATATTAACCATTCCAAATAATCAGATCGAGAGTTGAAGGACTGTGAGGTTTTCTTTGTCGTAAAAAAAGAAAAAATGCAGGATGGACTGTTAATGTAATCTGTGAGTCTTGATCTGATTATCTGCCATGTAATTAGTGTTGTTGCAGATTCTGAAGCAAAATTAAGAAGAACTTGTAAAGCAATTAATTTGCTTCTACTCTGGGAAAGGTGCAGCTATTTGGAGGATAAGCACCAATGTTTATTTGCTATAGAATTTCTGATACTGACACAGATTCAAAAGATTTTGCAAATATGTTCTCCAAAGAGACCGAGTGTTTTCTATAATGCCTTGATTCAAACTGACTCCCACTGTATCCTCTGGAACAACACTTTCCCCATTCCTATATCCCTGGTGCTGTTAGTTGCTAAGCAACACTTCAAAGGCTACTGTCTTTCCAAGACTAATTAACAGATTTCACCTCAACTTCCAAAAGATTGCTAAGCAACAGCCATGCTGACAGTTTCCTTGACTCCATTTCGGATGCAAAGCAGGTCCCCCAGATGGAGTGTGTGGCCAGGATACGTGCTGGGCTAACATAAATTACCTCCAGGTCCAGAAGAGCATGCAAATGAGGATTCAAAGGGCATGTGGTGAAGTCTACTATCGTATATACTGTCTCTTCCATACTGTCTCATTTAGCAGAGTTCAAGCCTCTTCATTATATGTGATTAGTGCCCATCAATGGGAATGGAGCTTATATCAGAGGGGAGTACCAGGTGGTTCTTCAGGTGGCTCTAACTCTAGACAGTAAATGAAGGACGGGCAACGTGGTTCGCTATCCATGTGTGCCCTTTTGGATGCATGTTCAGAGTCTTAGAACCCAGACTTATTGCCCCAAATCAGCAGCAGTTTTAGCAGCGCACTTGGTTGCACATTTTAGTGGAGGAAAGGCTAATAGAGGTATGTTCACATGCATGCTAAGCTAAACACATCTACTTGCCTTAACCTTCCTTTGCCTTCCTAATATAAAAGCAGTGAAAGATAAATCTGATCCTGCTTTGTACCAGGTCTTATTGTTTGTCAACCTAGCCCAGCATTGATCAGCCTTCCAATAATTTGCAAGGATTTCAGACATACATTTTCTCCTCTGCTTATTATCAATAATATAACAATTGTTATACACAAGAGGTCAAAGTTGGTAAAATGAAACCAGAGGAAAATCCTGAAGTCCCCTCCCCATCTGAATGTTTCCTCAGAGGAGAAGAGTTGTGACAGCTATCTTTGGGGTTAGACCATAAAGACAAGTCAGTAAATAAGACCCAACCCAAACCCTGTACATGGGGCTGCCCTTGAAAACCATCTAGAAGATACATCTGGTTCAGCATCGAGTGGCGCACAGTTCTGGGTGTTTACTTTTGTCTGAGTTACACTGTGTGAACTGCACTAACTTCCAATTGTTTTCTGGGTGCAATTCGAGGTGCTGGTTATCACCTTTAAAGCCTTACATGGCATGTGAAAGGTGAAAGGCCCCCCATGCAAGCACCAAGTCATGTCTGACCCTTTGGGGGGATGCCGTTTTCGCAACATTTTCTTGGCAGACTATAGAGCAGGGTGGTTTGCCATTGCCTTCCCCAGTTATCACCTTCCCCAGCAAGCTGGGTGCTCATTTTACCAACCTTGGGAGGATGGAAGGCTGAGTCGACCTGGGCTGGCTACTCAAGAATCCAGCTTCTGCTGGGATCAAACTCAGGTCATGGGGAGAGTTTCAGTCGCAATACTGCCACCTACCACTCTGCACCACCTGAGGCCCATTACATGGCATAGGGTCAGGTTATTTGTGGGACTGCCTCTCCCTAGGGGTATCTGTTTGTTCCACCAGTTCAGATAAGGTCTCTTCCCTAAAACGTTGCCAACTGGTGTGACCTCAGAGGCACACCTTTTCTGTGGCTGCCCCAACCCTTTGGAACAGCTTCTCCCCAGAGATTCAAAGGGCCTCCAATTTATTAGCCACCCAGAGGGCTGTGAAGACCTGCCTCTTCATCCAGGCATTGGGTTAGAATGGAAGTGAGCCCAGCAAATGAAAATGTACATGTGGAGTTGATGGGATGTTGTGCTGATATGAAGGGGTATGTGATGTTTTTGTGGGCTTTTCTGCATTTTATTTATTTTGATTTTATGAATGTTGTTCTGAGCTACCTAGGATTAGAGTGTATAAGATAGGTAGCCATAAAAGTTTTCTAAATAATAGAGATAATCCTTTTATATTGACAAAAGTTTTCTTTCCTTAGATAGCAGATCTGTATATAAAATATAATAATAGATGACGATGACGGTGATGATGATGATGATGATGATGATGATGCTATTCTTTGGCTATACTTAGGAAAGACAACCTTTGATTCTCCAGGTACTGCACTACAACTGTTGGCAATAGGTGGAATATCACAGATAGGTGGAATATCCCAGAGTTACATGTATGTGGTTACTCAATGGAGTATTTTGTAGCTCTGATATATAATGGCATGATATGAGTGGCAAATGCAGATGTCATATTAACAGTACCAAGTTATTTGCATGGGCCATTAGTTATCATTGTTGATGTCTGCTTAGCAGCAAGGATTATTCTGCTTGCTTTCCAGGTCATACTTCTTTATTTACAGCAGCCAAATGACAAGTTTCACCACAAAATCTTTTGCGGTATAGTCTGGATCACTTACATTTCAGCTAAGACAGAAATATAGTCAGAAGATAAAAACAAAAGTGTGCCACAGCTTTGCATTCAAACATGCCTCGTATGCAGAAGGAACCAGATATGAGAAGCCTGGGGACATACAATGTTTTTGTGATTCTTCTAAGTTCTTCAACTTTTTTTCTTTTCCTTTTATACGGTTATGTGCATCTATCTTTGAAACAATTGCAGATAGTGGTGATATCAATATTAATATGTTTAGAGTTTGATAGAGATTTCTAGGTATTTCCTGAGATGACGTAATGGATTTAGTTCTATTCTTTTAATTACTCAATTAATGAAATCATGAATTTTAAATTTAATGATAATTGTTTATTTTTTGTTTATTCATTGATATTTTATTCTTTCCCTCTATGTCTCGTTTGGTCTCCTTTTTTACTTTTTTGTAACTATTTATTTTGTTCCTTTCCTTTAAATGTTTTAATAATAAATATTATCTATTAATAATATTAATATTAATAATAAATAATAACCAAAAATAAAGCACTGTGGAGAATGACCACCGAAAACTATTAGATGTGTTTAGAAGGACATGGAGGTTTTCACAGTAAACCTTTAATGTTCTTGCTTCTTCTAGTTTTCTACAATTTCATACAGAAAAGGAAAAACAAAAACCTCCATCCACGTAACAGAAATAGGCAGACTGCTGGGTATATTCTTAGAGGCAAAATCAAACCATGTCTCTCCTTCCCCTAGGATCAATTATTGTTCTGTTCCTGGGCTCTGTTTGCTCCTTTTGTGTGTGAAAGAAATGAAAAATATGGATTACTGTCCAAGTAATAGAATCTGAGGGGTTAGTGTTCCATTCCAGAACTCCGTTTGATCAAAGGGAAGGGGGACTCAGAAATCTGTGACTCACAGACAGCATGTATGTATAATTGATTTGTTTTCACCCTGCAACTTCATATCATCATGAGAATGTACATGCCTTGAAAAGACACTTGTTAATGGACCAAAAATTTCAGTAATGGTTTTTCATCCAGCTAGCTGTACATTAGTCAATCAATCAAGAATGCGGTAGATCTCTAAGTGCTCATGATGGAATAGTGATTTTAAGGTTAATTCGAAGAAGGCAGGAGAAGGCAGCAAAAACATCGTGTTTATTCCCAGATTGACCTTCACTGCATGCCAGGGAAAGGGTTGAGATAGATTAGGTGCCAGTGTGTCTCATCCCCCTTCCTGTTGAAAGCTGTATCTTATCAGCCAGGTGCAGTAAGGAGGGAGGGAGGAAGGTGTGAGCGCAATGGGAATAGATAGGTAACAACTGAATCATATTTCTCTTCAGCAACAGCAAAGGTGCCCACCTTTGGGGAGTGTTTTGCCCACCCAAGGGTATAAATAATTATTGTTTGCCAATCAGCATGTACTTCTTTGTTCTAAAAGTGTATAAAAGTTGTGCAGGTTTACAAACTGGCACGCTTGCTCTGAAAACCAATTTCCAAGTGCCATTTTTCTGTACAGAATAAATCTATTAAAGAGATTTCCCACCTTGTGTGTTTAACTGGCACTGCATGCCAGATTCAATGAATCCAGATTTCCTGGGACAACAATTTTGGCAACCCAGATGGGACTACCTAACAGCCTTGCCTGGTTCTACAAGGTCTCTTCTCACCAGACAAGCTGGGGGATGGCAGCATGCACCAGAGATTTTAACTGGAGTCGAAACTGGGAGACTCAGGCAAAAGGATTCCTCTGAGACTCAAAGGTGGAACACCAATTTTTGGAAATCTCTGCAGGGAGGTAAACTGACTGCTGGTTGATGGCTCACCTCTCCAAACTTTCCTCACACATCTATGGGTGAGTATTGTTAACTTTGGGAAACCCTTTCTCAGTAAGTCCATTCTAGTCCTTGGCTCAGGGGTGCCAATGTTGGAATAGAGCCCATAGGCACCAACAGGGATGCCAAGGGGGCATCAAACAGGGACACCAGGGGGTGTCATTAGGTGAGTCTTGGGCGGAGATGAGTGGCAGATGAAATGGGTTCAGACCAAAGCAAAGGTAAGAAAGGAACACCCTCGGGATGTGTGTTGGCAAATTTTAGGGAACTGGGAGGTGGCAGCCCCTTAAACAAGAATCAGTTAATATGTTTGTGTGAAAATGTTTAGCTATGGTATAAACTGGAAGATGATAGATTATAACACCATACTGCAGTTAATGTTATTTTGTAAAAAAAATGGGAAAATGGGATTAAAAACTTTAAAGAGTTAGGAGGAGGGGATCCCCTGAGAAAAGACCGGTTAAAGTTTTATTGTGAAAACATCTGGCCATGGTGTAAACTTGAGAGCTCTGAAAATGACTGCCTGCAGGGTCTGTGAAATTTTCTTTTTTTCTTTTTCTTGGTGGTTTCTTTTTCTGGTTGGTCCATATTGAACTCATCACCCCTCTTGCGGGAGGGGAGGGCAGTTTTCAGTGGCACTGATGTTTGTGTGAAACTGTTTTGCTTTTGCAATTGTTATTTGTCGACAAACAAGCAAACGGGATGACTGTATATATGTGGAAATTTTTGCATTTTTGTGGAGGGAAGAAAGAGATGATGTAAAAGTGCAAATTGATTGTATTGTTAATGTTTCAAAAAGCAAAAGAAGGTTTGCCTAAGGTTTTAAAAAGCAAGAAACTGTGAAGGACAATTTAATTCCTTCAGCTCCTCCACTTTATTCAGCTAACAAGCAGTTTGTAAATCTTCTGCCACCAGTGACCCATCACCACTGGGTAGCTGGGAAGGGGCAGGGAGGGAATGGGTTCATAGAAGACTATCAATACCGTATTGCTTTCTCGCCTCCCCATCTCCGAAACCAACAAAACCAACGGCTTGAGACATGATGCCTTTAAAACAGGTTTCCCCCTTTTTCCTGGGACAACACGCATTATACAATTAATGGAGATGTTATTCTTCTGTACTGAAATCTTAAAAGGAGATGTGTAACTGTCTACTGTGGTCCTGAACAAAGACAAGCAGAATGTGCGGCCTGCTGGTGTTTCTTTAAAAGTTAAAAAATCCACCACCACCCTGAAAGACACCAAGTACTTCCATCCCCTCCAGGCCTCACTGCCATCCCCAGCTCCAGCACTGCTGCCACTTGCTAGCCACTGAACAGCTGATCAGCACGCCAGGTACATCTTCCTTTGCAGCCCTCTACAAGTTGTGCAGGCCTGGTCTACTGTCTTAATCCTCTATGGTTATTTTTGTTGTTATTTATTTCATCACTGACTGTAGTAAAATTTTGCAAAGAAGATACATCTTGAAAAGTTAACTAGTATCCTAGTGGATGGGAAGGCAGGGAAATCTCACCACAAAGTATAAAGGCTCTATAGTTCATCTCTGGTTATTTCTTCTGTTACCCTTACCTAGAGCTAAAGCATTGTAAATTTTCAATAGAGAGACCTCAGATTTTGTTTCTATATCTTCATTGGAAGAATCACTTAAACAATTGGGATCTCATCTAATGGAGAATTTATTTATTTATTTTCTATCCCACCTTTATACTTTTTATAAGTAACTCAAGGTGGCGAGCATACCTAATACTCCTTCCTCCTCCTATTTGATGGGAGCATATTGGATTCTGCCTCTTTAGAATCCCAAGGCTGTGGGCTAGATAAGAAAATCATAAAAATATCTCAGTAGTAGCAACAGACAAACCACATATTTACCTTTCTCAAGAAGGCCACATGGATGTGTCCATGAAGTCGTCATAATTTGAACCTGACTCAAGTTAAGTTACATACTTTTTTTTCAAATATAATTTTTATTAAGAATTTTAATTACAATAGTAAAAACTAATACAAACTAAGAGAAAGAGAAGAGAATGGAAAGAAGGAAGGAATAAAAAGTATAAGAAAAGAGAAAAAGAAAGAAGAAAAAGAAAAGAGAATATAATAAAGAAAAAGAAAGGAAATATATAAAGAAGTGACTTCCAACCTTTATCACAACAAATATAAACAAATTTAATAACTCTTCCTCCCCTAAAAAGTTACATACTTTTTTAAATACTTGTTTAGAAAATGTAAATAGTAGCTATGGAGCTACTATTTACAGCAAACAGCAAGGTTGGAGATATATTTTCATACATACCCTGCTATGTCCAGTGAAAACATGTTTCAGCAAAAAAGGCTATTTGCTTGAAGATGCTAATTCCCTCCTGGTCCAAAATTTGAGGTGGAAATTTACATTAGGCTGATGGTAAAGGTAAAGGTAAAGGTTTCCCTTGACGTAAAGTCCAGTCGTGTCCGACTCTAGGGGGCGGTGCTCATCTCCGTTTCAAAGCCTTGGAGCCGGCGTTGTCATAGACACTTCCGGGTCATGTGGCCGGCATGACTCACGGAACACCGTTACCTTCCCGCCGAAGCGGTACCAATTAATCTACTCACATTTGCATGTTTTCGAACTGCTTGGTGTGCAGAAGCTGGGACGAGCAACGGGAGCTCACCCCGCCGCGCGGTTTCGAACCGCCGACCTTCCGATCGACAGCTCAGCGGTTTAACCCGCAGCGCCACCGCGTCCCACAGGCTGATGGTAGGTAGACTGAAATTCTTCAGCTCATGCAGCCCAGATGTTTGTCTTAGAATGCTTATAATCCCTACAATATGCAGTATAAACATCTAGCAAGTCATATTCATGTACTGATTATTTATGCAGTCAGCGCCTTCTGAGAAAAAAAACAGTATCTCCTTTCTGCATGGCCTTAACAACTACATGTTAAGGAGGGAACTTTGAAGGAGCAAGCCTGTTCTCACTGTGTAAGTTCCCTCCGTGACTTAGAATGTTGAGTGATCAAATTCTAAATTATTTATGATATATGAGAGGTTCCTGTGTCCAACTTCCCCCTCCAATCTACGGGCAGGTCCAGCATGGATGGGCTGTAGCAGCAGTAAGCACTAGAGCTCTGCAAGGTAAAGGTAAAGGTTTCCCTTGACGTAAAGTCCAGTCGAATCCGACTCTAGGGGGCGGTGCTCATCTCCGTTTCTAAGCCTTGGAGCCGGCGTTGTCATAGACACTTCCGGGTCATGTGGCCAGCATGACGACTCAGAACGCCGTTACCTTCCCGCCGAAGCCGTACCTATTGATCTACTCACATTTGCATGTTTTCGAACTGCTAGGTTGGCAGGAGCTGGGACGAGCAACGGGAGCTCACCCCGCTGCGCGGTTTCGAACCGCCGACCTTCCGATCGACAGCTCAGCGGTTTAACCCGCAGCACCACCGCGTCCATTTTAGAGCTCTGCAAAGCAAGTTAAAAAGAGCCCTTTGCATTTCAAAACAGCTGTTTTGCAGTACATAGGAATGCAAACAAGGAGTGTTAACAAAGCTCTCTTTTTGGAGTTGTCTTTAGCAAGACTTGCATGGCTATTTCAAATGTTGTTCCTCTCTCCCTTCACTTTCACATGCATGTACATGCTGGAGCACTAACCAGGAATGCATTTGATGTCTATGGGAAACAGCTTTCCAAGTAATAGTAAAAGCCTTGCCAAAGGTATCACTGCTTTTACAACTCAAAGAGAGGCATTTTGCTTGCATTCCTTTGCACTGCAAAATGCCTCATTTGAATGCCCTGCACAGCCCTAGGGAGTCTGTTTGTGGCACAGCACTCTAAAGGAAGAATAAACTTTGATGATTTTTTTCCTCATTTGCTTCTTTAATTGGCAATCCTATCATATGAGCATGTGATCATAGTATAACTGAGTAAATGGAGCTTAACATGGAAATTCATTTATAAAAAAGGCTCCTTCTCATGCACTTGCAGATGTGCCAGTTTAGCTCCTATGGTTGAAGGTTTATAGCGGCATGATTTAAAAAAATAAAATAAAATACTGAAAACATGTAGGCAGGTACTCATACCTTGCACTTGAATACAAAAATCTGAAATGCAAAAAGTACTCCATAGGCAAGAAAAGAACCTTATTGTGTGTTGGTTTCTCAAATGGTTACAACTAATAAAATGTGTGCAAGGGTGTTTTAGTCATGTTCAAATAAAACCAACCAATACTGTGATTTGCCACATGACTGGCTCCACCTCTTATTTCTACAGTCCTAACCAACAAGAGAGTTTGTCTACCTCATAGTGTAGTTAAGAAATTTTAGATTCTGGATTCATGTTCTTACAGCATGTTCTCTCATTAGATGGTGAGGAATATTACTTCATCTGCTTCAGGATGTAATGAGACAACCCTGCTACATTAGAGATTTTTCCTGTTTCTTCTACTGAATGGAGCCCTTGCCTTCTGTTCAGAGATTTGATGATACCAACAATCACATTGGTTGGTGGATCACAAGTTCTGTATAAATACTGTAATCTAACCTGGGATCTATGTTGAACACAGCAGATGAGTCCTGGGGCTTGTGACAAACAAATGAGCTGTATCAGCATTTCAGAGTGACAAGTAGGGCAGAATAGGACACAACTGATCAATAATATAAGAGGAGGGAGTATCAGACACAAGCTGATCAGCACTCATAATTGCACAGATTTTGACTGGCTAGAAGCAATGCTGATGCTCATACTAGACATTTTAGCATGACCCTCTCACATTTTGCTCCCTGAAGGCATGAACTAAACTCCAAGGCCCTGATAATTGCCCTGTTCACCAGCTTCCAAGAAGGTCCATAAATCTTCTTTCACTCAAAAAATGCCCAGCATCACAGACTGTCATTTATTATTCCATTCTGATGTAAGTAGAGGAAGGAGTGAACATTCAATCTTCAATTCCAGTGGTTCTTGAACTTTGGCATGTGATTGACTATCTCAAACCAGAAGCATGTTGCCTCTCTAAGGCCATCCCTCTATAATGTTAGTATGCCATCCCTTAGCTAGAGATGTTTCCAATGAGGATCTGCTTCTCTTTCATAAAACTTCTTCTTACACAAATGGGACATAGTGCTTCTGTACTGGCACTCCTTCAAAAGAAGCTCTGTGATAGGATAAAATGAAGGCAACCAACCACAACGGCCAAATTCACCTGAACTAGGAAACAAACAACTTGAGGAAATGGAAAATTGCTAGAAGCTACCAGCCAAATGCTTTGCCAACATGAAAGGAAGACTGGAGAAAAAGACAGAAACACCTGATGCCCATACATCTGGATTGAAATCAGATTTGGGGAGGGGGGGGTGTCTGAGCAACTTTCCAATGTTGAGGGCAAACAGTTTGGTTGGCTGAACATTATAAATCAAGTCAGGAGAGCATCTGTCACTACAGAAAAATTCTTACGTATCTTCTTCAGGAACAGACAGAAAGATACTTGAATTGGTCCAGTGTTTGAGTACTGGCCACATCTCAAATATATTGAAGGCTGCCTAGTTTCCATCTCCCCAAGGCCTCCTTCAGAACTGGGAGAAAAACTTACTTGGTGCTGCTAGAGAAAAGAGCATTGCATTGGCATCTATTGCACAGACAAGCAGTCAATAGCTCTATAGCTGGAGCATCACAATATGAACCAGGCCTTCACTGACAGCCCGTCCCAGTCAAAGTTTCCTGTGATTTTTATGTGCCAGAATCGAACCATTTTATGCACCAGAATCATTTGTGTTGGCTGCACCTGTAAGTGTTCTTTTCTGTAAAAATGGAAGGTAGCAAACAAATTCATAGGAGATATGTCATTCATTTTGTAATTTTTTTGTGTTGGCTTTTGAAAGAATAAATAAGATTGAGAACAATCTAAGAAACCCTACCATATTTCACATATCCACCACCCTGAAAGAAGGTTCAAGGCCCGATTTAGTATCATTCAGTCCAGAACCACAATCTAGACTTTAACTAAAAGTGAAGTTGCCTGAGAAGGAGTAAAAAAGAAAGAACCACAGCATTCTCATCACCTTCCCAAACCACAATTTCCAGAATTCTTTGAAGAGACACCATTATAATGAAACCTGTGTAATATATATGGTAGGGTAGACAGACAGGGTTCTTTTAGAGTTCACACCACACACTATACCATAGTTTGCTTAATCCTGGTTTACTGAATAATTCACAATTGGCTGAATTCACATGCCTCGCTAAGTGACAAACCATGATTAACAAGTCAGGCTGTCTGGCTTACAAATATGTTAATGGATGTTTTTGATTCACCAAGTCCACCACCGCAGCCATTTTACTAATAGTCCAGCCCCTCTGCTGATATAGTAAGTGTAAGGTAAAGGTAAAGGTTTCCCTTGACGTAAAGTCCAGTCGAATCTGACTCTAGGGGGCGGTGCTCATCTCCGTTTCTAAGCCTTGGAGCCGGCGTTGTCATAGACGCTTCCGGGTCATGTGGCCAGCATGACTCACGGAACGCCGTTACCTTCCCGCCGAAGCGGTACCTATTGATCTACTCACATTTGCATGTTTTCGAACTGCTAGGTGAGCAGGAGCTGGGATTAACAACGGGAGCTCACCCCGCCGCGCGGTTTCGAACCACCGACCTTCCGATCGACAGCTCAGCGGTTTAACCCGCAGCGCCACCGCGTCCCTTATAGTAAGTGTACCAGAGTCCTAAAAAGTGTTCTGTGTACTACAACATAATGCTTCATTGCATACACATATGTCTTAGTAATATTAAATGGATTTCAGAGACATAAATGAACATAGGGCATTTTGGCGTTTTGAGCTTTTAATTTAAAACATTGTGAACACTGATAATCAAATGTATTAATTTAAATAGATGTTTAAAAGATATAATCAAACAATTGGCATTAATCAGCCATAGATACTGCAGAACAATTGGGAGGTGGGGCAGGGGGACTTCAAAGCCTGTTTATGAGCAGAGGCCTCAATTAAAAATTCCATCAATGTGCTAGAACTGAGCCATGCAATTTCTGCAATGTGTAATATTAAAGAGCATTAATGTCTTTTTAATCATGTTTTCTCTACCTGTTCTTTGAATCATCTGGAGCATTCTTAAACTGGGATTAATGTAGGCCACAGGATGCGTCAGCCTCTAACAGTGTTTAGGCACAATACAAAAAAGTCAGGGGAAGCAAAGGAACAGCAGAGCTGGTTCAAAAGATTTTCCTCCCCAAAGTGGCATTCAGATAGCATCTCCCCTTCAGATATTTGTTTCTGCCTTAACCTATTCCCCAGTCACTTCATTCAGCTGAAGGTAGTAGAATCCATCCTGGATCGCACTACTTGACTTTAGTGCAATTTGGCATTTTTTTCAACAGTTTGGTTCCTACAAGTTGTGAATTCACTCCCATGTGAGGATGGCTGAGGAAATGAGGAGAGTCCAACTTCCCTTCCTCATGAACCCATCAACCCAGAGAAATGATAGAACAAAGATTAATGAACTATATACTCAAACACCATAAAACTCCTACTAAGGAGTAGGAGAGGATGCCTATTTATCCCCATTTTAGTAAGGTGTATTGTCCATGGGTGATGGTTCCTTATAATAATCCTGTAACATTCACACAGCCAAATGTTGGACCAAGTTGCATATTTTAAGGTTGCTCTTCCCACTCAGTTCCTTACATTCAAACTGTATATGAAGGACTGACAGTACCTACACAGGGTTGTTCTTGTTTCCCTTTTCATGCTTATTTCAGTGATTTCCACATTTTTCATCAGAACAAAAATCCTTTAGAACATGGAGCCTGTCTGATGAAAGAATTACGTATTTGCTCTCCAGAGTTAGGGCTTGATTTCCACATAGATCTATTGTTTTGTTGGACATTGGATAATTGAATTTGTTTTTAGAGTGATCTGCATTTTGATGAAGTGAGCTTCCCTTCCCCCATCTAAATCAAAGTCCGTTCTCTAATTTTGTATTTGAAATCAAACAGTTGCGGATCAGCATGCTCTGAATTTTAATAAGTCCCTTCAGGGCAGTCACAGGTTATGAATTCAGAAAACATGTTCGGGGTAGTGTACCATTGCTAGTAAGCTCATTTAGGCATTCTTCCATTTGCTGCACTCAGATTCAGAGCATAAAAACATCCTTGCCGCCTCACTCCAGCAAAAATGTTGCACCAACCAGATGAACTTCAAAAACATAATAAAGGTTTGGCCTCCCTATAAATCATTTGCCTGGCTGAAAATGTTCCATGGTGTTCCCTTCTCTGGTGCTGTCAACGCACCAGCTGCAAAGACAGAAAAGTTGATGATGCTTCTGCATTGTTTCCTTCACTTGAATTTGACTACATCCTTAAAATGCATACAGTACATAAAATAGCTGGAAGACGTGGCAAGCTTATGACGTATAGCAGGATCCACAGTCTGAGGCCCCAAGGTCTTACGAGGCTCCAGAAGGCTTTACGTGTGGCCATTTTTAAAAAGGTTTTACTAAGACAGAAAGGAGATCCAGTCTAGTGTAATGGTTAAGGCATCAGGCTAGAAACTGGGAGACTATGAGTTCTAGTCCCACCTTAGGCACAAAGCCAGCTGGGTGACCTTGGGCCAGCCACTTTCTCTCAGCCCTAGGAAGGAGGCAATGGCAAACCACTTTGAAAAACCTTGCCAAGAAAACTGCAGGGACTAATCTAGGCAGTCGCCAGGCTTGAAGGTACCAAAAAATAAATAAAAGACAGAAGAAATATACTATAGATATCAGGAATAATTATGTGAAAGTTCAACAGGCTGCAAGGCCTAGACCATCTTGGCTTATTTGCCCCCCACCCCTACCCCAAAAACTAAGCAGAGGTGGAACTGCTTAGTACTGTACTTGAATGGGAAAGCACCAGGAAATAAGGGAATAAAAAAAAATCCTGGAAAAAGGCAATGGAAACCACTTCCATAATATTGCCAAGAAAACTACATGGATATAATTATATAATCACCAGGAGTTGACCCTGACTTGAGGGAGTCTTAATCTTTGTCAGCTACATTAAATACATTTAATTAAGTTAAATTGAAATGTAAATTAAGATTTACTTTTTTGTCATGCCCTGCCCATCTTTTGAAATGTGGTCCTCAAAGTCTCTCAGCCCCAGAAAAGTTACATACCCAAGACACCCAGCATTTGCTACCATCTGCTTTCCTGAATCTGAGCTCCTCCATTTATGTGAGATAGTAAATGCCCAGAATTCCCAAATCACACCACCTTTGTTGCTGCCTTGGGGACATTCTGGGACTTACGTTCCAATGCTTCTAAAGAGTTCCTAAGTGGGAAGACCCTATTAGAGTCAATAAACAGAAAGCAGTAATAACAGAGGAAGTTTCTCCCTCAATTTTTTTAATAATTGTGGTTAAATCTTACCCTTTCCTTGGGCTCAAATATGTTGGGTATATTCATGTGTATTTCTTCCTAACTTTTTGTTTCTTTGTATGCTTCTTCAAGGCTCTCTGAAGACTTGGTTCTACTGTAATGATTGCCCTAGCCCCAAATACTCAGACTCACAAGAGGATGCTAAATGAAATCTGATTTATTAGAGTACTAAAGACAAATACAGAGAAAGCTGAGAATGAGCAAAAGCGCGCCAAATACAAACTTAAACCCTTGCTTCAAACGTATCCCGCCTCCCTCATAACAGCCCCGCCCGGCACAGGTGCTAGCAATCGTCAGAGTTGCTAGCCTGGGAAAGTAACCTTGAGCGCAGTAGATAACACAAATACATTCCAAAGCAAAGCCAAAAGATAATCGTTCCCATCCTCCTTAGACCAATGAAACACGCATCCAATTAATGACATGCGAAACGTTATGATGCATCAAATACATTGAAACGGCGCACATGACATACCGCCCCCTTAAAATACCCCTAGGGACCTGGCTTCGAGGGATAAGCGGAGTGGAAACGGGCCACCAGAACCGGGGAAGCCACATCTGGTGCAGCGACCCACTCAGGATGAGGGAAATGCTTCCAACGAACTAAATATTGCAAAGTATTGCGAAGGCGTCTAGAGTCCAAAATTTCTTTAACTTCAAAGTGTTGCTGACCATCAATCATGATGGGGGTGGGAGGTGGAGGTTGCCGATGCCAGCGATCAGAAGGAATAGTCGGTTTGAGTAAGCTGCAATGAAAAACAGGGTGTAAACGTTTAAGGTTATGAGGCAAGTCAAGTTTAAAAGTCACAGGGTTAATCTGAGCGACAATTGGGAAAGGACCCACAAATTTAGGCGCGAGTTTCTTTGAAGGTTGTGCAGACTTGATAAACTTGGTAGAAAGGTATACCGAGTCCCCAACTTGGAATGCAGGTTGTGGGGCTCGCTTCCGATCAGCATACAGTTTATAATCTGCCTGTGCATCAGCCAATGCCTGTTGAATCATTGGCCAAGAGTCAGCCAGTTGTGTTGACCAATCATCTGTAGTGACTGCACCTGCAGGAGGTTGTGGGAGATCAGTGATAGGTACAAAGTCTTTACCCTGAGCTACCCGAAACGGGGTTTGCCCAGTGCTTTGATGCACTGCATTGTTGTAAGCCACTTCAGCAAATGGTAGGAGGTCTACCCAATTGTCCTGTTGATAATTCACAAAAGCGCGAAGGTACTGCTCTAGAGTAGAGTTAACCGCCTCAGTGGCCCCGTCCGTCTGAGGATGCCAAGCCGTGGACAGGGCTTGCTTCGTGCCCAACAGCTTGAGAAACGCCCGCCAAAATTGCGAGGTAAATTGTGTACCTCTGTCCGAAATCAAGCGGGAGGGACATCCGTGTAGCCTGTACACGTGTACAAGGAATAGGCGGGCCAATTGACGCGCTGAGGGAATGGACACGCAAGGGATAAAGTGAGCTTGTTTGGAGAAATAATCCTTGACCACCCAAATGACCGTTTTGCGTTGGCTGGGTGGTAGCTCTACAATAAAATCCATGGAGATTTCTTCCCAAGGGGAAGAGGGGGCTGCTACCGGCTGCAGCAGCCCTTGGGGCTTGCCCACCTTGCGCTTGGACATTGCACAGACGGTGCAGGAAGCAATGTAGTCTTTGACATCTTTACGTAATGTGGGCCACCAGAATTGCCTCCGAACGAGGTGCAATGTTTTTACAAACCCGAAGTGACCTGCGAGTTTGTCATCGTGTGAACGTGTTAACACATCTTTTCTGAGGTTTTCAGGAACGTAGAGGCGGTCGGATTTCCAAGCGAAGCCTCTGTCAAAAGTAACATTGTCTTTATTCGCAAGCAACCAAGTATCCGTTTTTAGTTCTTTTAAAAACTTTTGTTGCAACTGGGAGGGAATTGACAAAGTGCTTGGCTGAACAGCGCTTGTGGTGGGCGGTTGCTGCGCGCGCATTTGGCTTCGCGTCACAGCCTGCATGCCCAATTGGGGCGCCGACCATAGGGTGCTAACCACATCTGGCGCCGCCCCAGAGTCTTGAGGTTGCCTGGACAAGGCATCAGCCAAAAAGTTCTTTTTCCCTGGAATAAATTTGAACTGAAAATTGAATCGATTGAAAAATTGAGCCCAACGAACCTGTTTAGGGCTCAGTTTTCGAGGGGTACTAAGTGCCTCCAAGTTTTTATGATCAGTCCATACCTCAAAGGGATGATTTGCCCCTTCCAACAGATGCCGCCAAGCCTCTAATGCAGCTTTTACTGCAAATGCCTCCTTTTCCCAAACATGCCAACGCCTCTCAGTCTCAGAGAACTTGCGGGATAGATAGGCACAGGGCTTGAGGCATCCTGCCTCGTCTTTTTGCATCAACAATGCGCCAATAGAATAATCGGAGGCATCTGCCTGTACAACGAAAGGCTTTGAGGGATCAGGGTGTTGTAAAATGGGCTCTTTGACGAAAGCTGCTTTCAGCCGCTCAAACGCCGTTTGACAAGCAGGCGTCCACCTCAACAGCGCTCCGGGATTCTTGACTCTCCTAGTATCTCCCACCCCTTTTGTTCGAAGCAGTTCCGTTAGGGGCAAGGCAATCTCAGCGAACCCCCTTATGAATAATCTGTAGTAGTTGCTGAACCCCAGGAAACTTTGAAGTTGCCTGCGGGTGCGGGGACTCTCCCAGTCCATGATAGCCTGCACCTTGGCAGGGTCCATTTCTATACCTTTATCGGAAATCCTATACCCCAAGTAGTCAATTTGGGTCTGATGAAAGGCACATTTCGATAGCTTTGCATACAATTCAGCAGATCTGAGTTTACACAACACTTTCTTTACCAGAGCTACATGCTCTTTCATGGTTTCCGTATAAATCAACACATCATCCAAATACACCAGTACACCTTTAAACAGATGTTCATGCAAAACTTCATTGATTAATTGCATAAATACCCCAGGGGCCCCAGCCAACCCAAACGGCAACACCTTATACTGGAAGGCTCCCAACGGGCAATTGAATGCAGTTTTCCACTCATCACCCTCCTTGATTCGTACACGATAGTAGGCTTCTCTTAAATCCAGTTTAGAGAAGATCTTGCCTTTGGCCAGATGTGACAACATGTCCTTTATCAATGGCAAGGGATATTTGTTGGAAATTGAGACGGCATTTAATCCGCGGAAATCCGTACAAAGTCTCAATGTCCCATCCTTTTTTGGGCGAAAAAGAACCGGCGCCCCCACGGGTGAATTAGCCGGCTCAATGAATCCGCGCGCCAAATTTTTGTCCACAAATTCCCTCAACAGAGTCAGTTCCTTTTGCGTCATGGAATAAATTTTTGGTTTAGGCAATTGAGTGTTGGGCAGCAGTTCTATGGCACAGTCCGTCTTTCGATGGGGGGGCAACTGGTCAGCTTCCTTTTCACCGAATACATCAGCAAACATCCTGTACTCGGCCGGCAAGCCTTCCAGGGGAGAGGCCGGGTAAGGCGGAGTCGCAGCTGCCGCAACCCCCACCATCTCCTCTGAGGCACCCGTCCCCTCTGCCGCTTGATAAAACCCATCCCTAAATGTGATGGTCCGGTAAACCCAGTTTATTTGGGGGTTTTGCTGCACCAACCATGGTACCCCCAACACCACCAATGGCCCCCCTACGGGAGCCACGACAAAAGACAACCCTTCCTGGTGACTGCCCAGTTGCAAGGCTACCCGCCCTGTAAAATGGGTGACCGGTTTGCCCCCTGCCATGGACCCATCCAATTGAGTAAATGCGATGGGTCGTTGTAGAGGGAAAGTGGGGAGCTCCAAAGCTGCCACCACGTCAGGGTGCATCAGACACCGGGAACACCCCGAATCAATCATGGCCCATACTTCCACCGTCTTGACTTGGGAACCCAATTTCAATTTCACCATGAGTATGCGGTAAGTGCCACTCACCGATGGGGGCTCGCGCCCGTCCTCTACCACCTGCCCAGCGGCGCCCTTTAGAGCAGGTGGCTGGCGTTTCCCGCCGGCTGCGGGATTTCGGTCTCCCCTTCAATTTCGTAGAACATCACATCGTCTCCCTCGGTCTCAGCCACCGCAGCTTTCTGTTTCCTCGGCAACGCAGGGGACTTCGCCGGCGGTTTTCCGGGCCGTTCCTCTACCTTTGCCTTCGGGCATGCTGCCACTCGATGCCCCTCCTTACCACATCTCAGACACAAGCCTTTTGCGTACCGCTTCTCCCGCTCCTCGTCCCAGGGGCGTTGTCCCGGTTTCCCCCCGGTGGTCGATGGGCGGCTGGGCTTCACCTCCCGCCCCGACTTGGCAGTCTTCCGCTGGGCAAAGATCTCCTGGGCATGTTCAGCCCGTCCTGCCAGCAGGATCCACTCATACAGCGTGTATGGGTCGTCCCTCCCCAGGGACCAGCGCAGCACCTCTGTATTCAAGCCATCTTTGAAGAGCTCGATAATGGTTGCTTGGGACCAGTCATCCACCTTTCCAGCTAGCGCTTTAAACTCCAAAGCATAATCGGCCACTGATCGGGACCCCTGCTTGAGTTCCTTCAGGGCTCGCTTTGCTCTCTCCTTTGCTAAGGGGTCCTCGAAGTGTTGCTTCAACGCCCAGAGGAACTCCTCGAGATTTTCCAGTTCAGGCGCTTCCGACTGGCACATCTGGACATACCAGTCTGCCGCCCTCCCCTTCAGTTTGGTGGCAATGGTGATGATTCTTGCCTTCTCCGATTGGAAAACCGCCCCCCATTCCTCCATATAGGCTTTCGCATTCGTCAGGAAGAACGAGAGTTTGGTCGGGTCCCCATCAAACTTGACAGGGAAGTCTCGCATGCCGCCTCCCGCCGGGCTGCGCCCCACCACCGGGGCTGCTGCGGCTGGTGCTTCCCTGACTCGGGGCGGCACGGGGCCCCGGGGCGATCGCCCAGGCGATGCTGCGATTTCCATCTGGACCGACTGGTCCCCTTCGCGCCTCCGCACCACCCGTCGCCGTTCCGGGGTCAGCCCCTGGGAAGAAGGGGTTGAATGCCTCTGGCTTGATTCTTCCCGGACCTCTCGCAACGAGGTTACATCCAAGCTCAGCTGTTTCAGGATAGCCTCCAACGAATCCATTTTCGACTCCAGCACTCGGATCCGATCCGGAGTGGGTGAGCCCTCTGTTGGCTGCACCTGCACCACGTTGGGGGATAAGGGGTATCTCTGCCTCCAGGATGGGCCCCCCGCTGCTGTGCCATCTCCTCGGGTCTCATCCCAGGTGAGCAGCTCGCCCGGAGAATTCACGGTGGTCTCCGGGGCCGTTTTCAGCCCCCCGGCTTCGCTCTCCGACTCGGAGCTCGCCTCCTCTCTGATGGCGGACAGCTCCCCACCTTGGGACGGTCGGCCGGACGGCCTCACGGTCGAGTCCGGTTCCCCTTCCTCCATCATCACGATGTCGGGTTCGGTCATCGCGGGCTCTCTCCCTCACAGGTTAGACGCTTGTCTTTCCTGGACAGGGGCCAGCGGAGTTAGGAACTGAGTTTCTCAGCTTTATGTAATGATTGCCCTAGCCCCAAATACTCAGACTCACAAGAGGATGCTAAATGAAATCTGATTTATTAGAGTACTAAAGACAAATACAGAGAAAGCTGAGAATGAGCAAAAGCGCGCCAAATACAAACTTAAACCCTTGCTTCAAACGTATCCCGCCTCCCTCATAACAGCCCCGCCCGGCACAGGTGCTAGCAATCGTCAGAGTTGCTAGCCTGGGAAAGTAACCTTGAGCGCAGTAGATAACACAAATACATTCCAAAGCAAAGCCAAAAGATAATCGTTCCCATCCTCCTTAGACCAATGAAACACGCATCCAATTAATGACATGCGAAACGTTACGATGCATCAAATACATTGAAACGGCGCACATGACATCTACTTGGTTCCCCCAATGCCTTGCTCTGAGGAATGGTGCTCTTTCAAGATCCTCTCTCAGGACAAGACATTGAGGGCCAAAATTTACCAACAGAACCCAACCTCTGCAGTATGGCTTTTAGCTGTTGGCAGCAAAAATGGATGTTGTGGCTTTTTAAGGTCATGTCATTGATCACACAAATGCCTTGCTTCTTCCTCAGAGCAGGGGGAAGATTGAGCAACAGGCACCTCAGCCCTGCTGTGTGGGGAGATCTAATGAAGGCAGAGAGAGAAACAGTCACTGGCCTTGATAAAATGTATTAGGCCTTCCTTATGGAATGAAAAACTGCAGCAAACTAACTAGTTTCAGGCAAAAGAGTTTCAAAATGATCTCCTGGCTGCAGGCCCAGAGGGAGGAGTGCAATAATTAATTGTTCTATGCAGCTGTCTCCTAAGTCTATGCAGTGAGAAAGTAGCAACACACTGCTGTCCAGGAGTGTGGTTATTGGTGAGCCTTCTGCAAAGGCAGGGGATATTTTGTAATGGAGAGGAAACCTCAACCTATGCCATTAAATACTGGTTTCACAAAGAAGACATGGACCTTTCCTTCAGCTCTGCTCTCTCCCTCCCAAACAATTAACTCAAAGGAAGTATATTTAACCACCCTGGAATATGCCAACAAAAGTTCTTCTTCCTTGTTAGTCATTGTGGAATAACAGACAGGAAGATGTGATACTCAGTTGGTAACAAAGGGTAAAAGAGGGAGGAAACAATCTTTAAAAATCTCAAAAGAACATACTTAGACAAACAAAATCTGAAATCTTGGCTCCACAGACTTCACATGGTGATGCAAACAACTGCCCACACCAGCCTTACAAAACGGAAGGGGCAAACAAATAGAACCGTCTTCCCCATCGTGGGTGCTCCCCACGTGTGTAGGTTTCAGTTCTCAGAATTCCCCAGTTAGGATGGCTATTGCAAATTCTGAGTGCCCTGAGTGTGGGTCAATACATGGCATGTACCTCCTAATTGTTGGCTTGTGGGGGGAAATATGTTGGCTTGTAAGGTAGTCTCTAGATTAGGGATCCTAGCTTATATAGAATAGTATATGTATCCTGGGGTAAAGCTGGGCTTTGACTGTGCTTATGGCAAGTAAAACTAAGATTGGTAACCTGGTCTACTCTTTCTCCATCTTGCTAAAAAGCATTGTGTGAAAACTTCAGTTGGTCAAAGCCACCGTGAGCAGCTGTAGTCAATATCTATGGACCCATCTGGTGACAGCCGTGACGAGACTGATTTGCAATGTGAGAAGAGTAAATGATAAGGAGCATGAATTAATGAGGAAAACAAAAGAAAAATAAATAGTGAAGTGTATTTGTGAAATGAAGAGAAACAGGAACAAAGTAATAGATCTGAATGAAGATGGTCTGATGTTGATGAATACATGCATGGAAGTGAAGGTGAAGCCTTTATAATGAATGAATGGACTAAAATGTGTATTAGAAAATAAGAGTTGGGGTCATCTAAATTGTTGTAGCTGCATAAGAAAGCATGAAATAGCCCATTCTGGATAGATAAGAAAGTTCTTTCTGAAGCACTGAGCCAGGATAGCATGTGAACCTACCACCAAGTTTGAAATTGCCTGTTTTCAATTGTTTGAGGTTTTCCCTGGCAGGGCCATTTTTATCACTATCTAAATTCAATTAGGTGACATGAACAGATGGGTGGAAATGAGACAAGAGAATAGAGTAAAGTGATTGGGCCATTCAGAGAATAAAAATGGGGCCTGCTTGGAAAACATTTGTTTCAAATATGTGGTTTAAGTAAGTCTATTCACAGGTACACATGGCAAAGGAATGAATGTAAAAGCATAATCTGTTTTATTGCTTCTGATGAAAGACTAGATGACTTCGTGAGTGAGTAGAAGGGCAATAAAAGTTTCTGAAGGTTCAGATAGTTTCGAGAAGGATTCTTTAGGGGAAAATGGACTTGCAAGGAGAGAAAAGAAGTTAGAATCAAACTGGAACAATTTCGGGAAGAGAAGTATGAGTCTTCTATGAAAAAGTATTAGAGAACAGATTAATCGCCCAGCAGAATGGATGGGAAATTGATGTAAGGAAAGAGGATGTGGAACGGAGCAAGAAGAATTAAGTTACAAGAAGGCCTTGTAAGTGTGTGGAGCTACACTAATGAGAAGGGGGGGTTGTTTTCAGACATAGCCATAGTTTATGGAAATGAACCTTTGAGCATCTTTTTGGATGAAAAATCCTCAACAATATCATCATGATCTAGCTCTCCAAATAGGAAAAGAGTTCAGTGCTAACGGGATGTATGAAAAAGGATGTTTGGTGAAATGAAGTGAAAAAGCTGTAGAGGAGGAAAAAAATGCATCTCAGAGAATGATTGCTGCAAAAAAAGAAAAAAAGAGGATGTAAGAAAACTTCTTCAAGGATAGTGGCCAAGACTGTCATCAAAGAGAAGTTAAGATGTTGTTGTTGCTGCTGAAAAAAAAGATCATGTTGGGAGTCGGTGAAAATGCTAAACAGGAAACCTCCAGCGGTCGAGTGGTATTAAAAATAAAAGTACTTAATGATTTGGGATGAAATTGAAGTGAAATGATTCTGGGTGTATTCTGGATATTTCTGAGGGTATAATAATGTTGTGCAGAAGAGTGGAATTTAAATGAGTTCCATAAATGTTAATGACCAGGAAGAAACTGATGAAAAGTAAATCATAAGTGCTGTGAGAATGTTTGAAAATGGAAAGTCTGTTACTGTGGTTGGAGTACTTGGAGAACTGTTAAAATATGAATGTGGCCTTCTTATGGAGTGCTGTGCAATTTGTTGTGTGATGTGTGTGAAGGGTGCACCTGTGCCTGACTATTGAAAGGATGCCATTATTGTTCCCTTCTACTAAGGGAAAGGTTGCAAGTGTGAATGCGAAAACCACAGAGGATTTCGTTTCTTAAACGTGGGTTTGGCAGAATCCTGATTGAAAGGGTACAAGCAGCAACAATGAGCAACACGTGGGAAGTGCAGCCCAGTGGGGCTATGCAGACCCGATTTTTGCTCTTCAGTGAGTGAGTGACCAAGAAGAAAGATAAGAATATGAAAAAGGAAGTTCATTGTTTGTTTTTTGATTGGGTTGCTGAATACAGTAAGTGCAACTTATGATGGAAGCGAAACCAACATGAGAAAAAATGGAATGATTCGTTCAAAATATCCTACTTTGGACACATTATGGGAAGACCCAGCTCTCTGAAAAAGCCTGTAGTGCTGGGAAAGGTGGAAGGAAAGAGAAGAAGAGGATGACCAGCAGCAGGGTGGATGGACTCAAGTACAGTGGCGATGAGTGCACCATTGGAACGCCTGAAAAAACAGGCTAGGGATAGATCTTCATGGAGAAAATAATCTATGTGGTCCCTAGGAGTCAGAAATGACTTGATGGGACATAATCAATCAATTAGTTCAACACTGAGCAGAGAGTAAGAAAAGGAACTGTGATACATCAGAGCTGCAGTAGAAAAATCACAGACTCTAACAGTAAGAAAATACAGTACTCCACAGAATTTCTCGACTCATAGAACACAGTGGCCAATTTCTGCATCAGTTTAAATTTAGATGAGGTGCAAATGTCATACTTGTGAAAAGTGTATAAATTCTTTATTTTTTACTTCTGTTTATAGTGTTTTTACTGTATTTTATTTTTTGTATTATTCTGATGGTTTTAATCACTTGTTGTAAACCGCCCAGAGGCCTCCGACGGAAGGAGATGGGCAGGGATAAATTAAATAAATAAATGCAAATAATGGAATTAATTAATGGGACAGTTTCAAGTTATCAAACATGCACAAAAACTTTATAGAAGGTCATTACAAGATGAGCTGTTGGGCTCAATGGGCTCAAATATAACTTTGTGACTAATTTTAGTTTCTTCAGACTCCAAAACCAACTCTGTCCTATACAACTTACCTTTGCAATGACAAAATAAAACTCAAGAACAAATACTAAATACTATTGGCTTATATCTGCATCAGTGCTCAGACATGGATCATTATATGTAAGAATGTCCAGAGTTAGAGGATTTAATATTTATTATTTTCCAAACATCCATATGAGAAAAAATTATTGAAGAATAGATATTTCATGTTTCAAGGAAGGCAGGAGGAAACGAAAAGGGTAGTATAAAGTGAATCAGCTTGAATTATAGTTGCTGAATTCAAAAGTGAAGCGTATGATGGAAGTAAAACCCGCATGAGAATAAATGGAATGCCTAGTGAATGCTAGCTGAAGTCAGTTTAGTTAGTGTTCAAACTAAAACAATACATAAAAATAATAAACAATTAATAAAATAAAGCTATTTAAAAACAGTAAATGAAAACATCCCAACTCATTTTAGATACATTTTGTTCCTTGTTTCAATAGTCAGCTGTGCCAATGCACTATGAAGCATTTCCACTTATTCTTAGTCAAAATTCTTAACCAAGTCCCTCCCAACTCTACATTTACCTTCAGTTTGGACCCCCTTTTCCAACTACTTATGGTTGTTAACTTGGTTACCTCAAGTAGAAACTGGTGTAATTAAAAATGAAATGAACATCATGATGAACCTGGTATTGTGGCAACAGATAAATTTTTCATCCTGTTCTCCTTAGGACATGCTTATGGAAATGGCAGGTGGAGTTAACTATGTCAAAGCCTCAATGTTTTGCTAACTGCACCCTGAGCTTGTATAACCCTTGAAAAAATAGTTCCTATTTAAACTTCCATTCCAAATAAAATAAGTGGCTGGGAAACTGGGGATGGGGGAAGGGGAAGAGATTTTTTGATGGAAAACAATGAAAAAAAGCAAGAAGAGGAAGATAAAAGATGGGACAAATAGAACTCTGCTGTTGGCTTACCTACTTCTATGGAGAACAGTTTCTCTAAATAATGTATTACTGAGATAATTTGAATTAAGGGCTTTTGCAGAAGCTATTCTTTGATTTATTATTGTCCTTGGACTTAATTTTCCACTCATTGTACAATAAGAGAGTTAAACTGAAACAAAATGACTCATGCTTATAAATACATCTAGATATACCCTCTTGAGCAGGATCTCTATTCTAGCAGTGAATTTCTCATCTTCAGTAAACCAAGGTCAGGGTTTTTGTCAGGAGGCAGATCTAACTGAGCTCTCAATGCCCAGTTTAGATAATAAAACAGTTCAGGTTCACAATACATCCCTGTTTTCCATCCTAATATAGAGCATGAGATTTCAGATCTGATTATTATTATTATTATTACTTTGTTTTATTAATCAAATTTGTATGTTGCCCAACTCCAATTCTGGGTCACTCACAACTAAAACAAGGAGAATACAATAACATCATCATCAACATCGAAAGATGGCAAGAACAACAGACCTGACAAAGACAAAACCTGCCTCACCAAAGGCCTGGGTGAAGAGCTGCATCTTCAGGGCCCTTCGAAATCCCAGTAGGGTGGGGGCTGTTTGAACCTCAGGGGGAACCTCGTTCCAGAGGGTAGGTGCTGCTACAGAGAAGGCCTGCTTCCGGGGTCCCAATAGGTGGCATTGGTTAATTGATGAAACCTGGAGTGCACCAGCCCTGCCAGACTGAACCGACCAGGCAGATACTATGGGGGACAGGCAGTCCCTTGAGTAAACCTGACATCATTGTTTGAGCTCTGTTTGTGTTAACTAAAGTCAGGTTCCGCAAAGCTGCCCAAAGATATAGTACTGAATTGGCATGATACATTTTGCCATAAAACACTGCTGCTGATGCTGCTCCTCAAAAATGCAGTGAGATGCAGCAACATCTCTTCAAATAGTTTGTAATGGAGAATCATCAAATGAGAGTTAAATTGCAGTTCATTGTACTGCATTATCAGTTTAATGAAAAAAACTGTTGAATAGACTTTTTAATTGAGCAGTAATTGAGCCTATTTTTAATAAGAGGTTAGATCAGTGCACAGTAGTCTGTTACCTTCTTAAGACTAAATGTTTTAGTTAAAAGGGTGGCTATTTTCTTCTCGAGGCGCCTTTTTAGTTTACAGGTTGTGCTGGAGCTAGGAAGCCCGAAGCAATGAATTTTTGTGATTCTCAGCATGAGCTTCATGCGATTCATCATACCTACAGTCAACAAAAGGCTTTATCTACAGGACTGTTTACAGAATCACTTCCAAGTAGTTTGTAAGAACAACTACAAAGATCAAGCAAGATCCAAGAAAGATACTTGGTGAGAAGCCAGCTTAGGAGGTTCTTTGAAGAATTAGACCAGGGAGGAAATCCCAAACCAAGTGTCCACCCCAGAATCTTTCTGCTGGAACACTGATGATGCTGGGGTGATTGGCCATGGAAGAGTAACACAAGACCCCAAGTTCATACCCTACATAAAACTCCCTTGACTTGGGCTTGATTCATGGTGACACAACATGCGTAAGTCCATGGGGTTTTCATGGCAACAATAGGGAAGTGTTTTACTACTGCATTCTTCTGTATGTTGTTGTTTTTTCTTACTTTTCAGTATAACCTTAGACCTGGGGTTTCCTACCAGTTTCCCATCTAAATGCTAACCAATGCTAACTCTTTCAAGCTTAGCCAAGTCAGCAAAGTGCTGCCCTCTGCTCAATGGAGTTGATTCAGTACTCCCAGTGTTAGGATACTGCCTTGAATTGTGCTATCCAAAGGACAATGGCCTTGGGTGCACATTGCAATGTGGACAGATTGGAAATGGCCTGATTTGTCCAACAGAGAGGGGACTCCCAACTGAGGGACCGAGCCAGAGTGTGCCTCTGTCAGAATGCTGTTTCCCTCCTCCTGCTCTAATTGTGAGGACTGCTGCAATCAGGAGAAGTAATGCAGAGATTTAAGGGTTCGTTAAAATCAGAGGACACAATTTCTCTGTGCCCTGTATCTTGAAAAAGAGAAATATTTTCTTGAGAAGAAACAGAATTCAAGAGTTCTTGAATAATAATCTCACCTAACAGAGGGCTAGGATGTTAGATGAGTTTGGTTGTATGGTTATAGGATATAAGTTTCTTAAGGGCTCCATTGTTTTAATATTATAATTATGATTGTTTTTATTTGGATTGTTACATTTTTTATTTTTTTAACCACCCAAAGTCACAGAAGTCAGAAATGCAGCCATATTAAATTGCTTAAATAATTTTTAAAAATTCTCCAGTTTAGTCCAGGCCACACTTTAAACATTTTACCACATATAGCTGATCCTGAACATTTCTAGTGAAAGAGAGGTAGAAGAAGCACATCTCCTGGCTTACCAATAGCCAAAACTCAAAGTGAGCCAGATGCCTGGGACAGATCCAACATTCCTTCATCGGCTGTCTTCGTCTTAAATAAAACAATTCCTTCCTGCAGGTGGCATAAAAATGGATAAAGTCATTCAGAGAGACGTCCTCAGGACTAAGGCGCAACATGATTTAAGCTCATTCTTCAGAGAATAGAAGCACAGGAAGGCTGATTCCACAGCTCAGGCAAGTATGGATTTACTACATGACCTGAGGCAAAAGTCATATTCATTTTATTAGAAATGTGAAAACTCATTGGCACTAGAAAGCATTGCTACAAAAGTTCAAATCTTAAATCAAGTGTTACCTCGAATAATGTCATTAAGTGTCAGGGCTGAAATGTTGCAGAGATCTGTTAACCTGAATTATCTATGTTCGCACTGGCAAAGGAACAGGGAAAGATGCCATGAAAGGCTCAGAACTGATGAAATAGAAACATGGCATTAAACTACCCATTCTCACATCCTCAGTTCCAAATCATTCCCAAAATATGCTGCTATATTCCATCTCTGAGCTAGGTTTGGCCTTGCTGAATGTTTGAAGAGGAGACAGCCAGGGAGCTCGACTCGCTATTCTTCTCCATTTGGAAGGGGAATCAGATACTGGCATGGTAGAAAAAAATGAGGTAAATTCTCCTTGGTAAATATCATAGTCTGCCAAGCAAAAGAGTCATATGGCACCCATGGAGATGAGTGAGATTACCAGAAGAGTAATTGGGTACATGAAGGGTACATGAGATTACCAGAAGGGAGGAACTACCATCATATTTGCTTTGGCTATGCACAGATGATGATCTCCCAGCGATCTAGAGACTTTATAGATCCATGGTGCACATAGCACGTCGAAGAGCTGAACTGACTATTTCTTAACATGCCTTGGAAAACAGCCTAGACCAGTGTTTCTCAACCTTGGCAACTTTAAGATGGGAGGTCTTCAACTCCCAAAATTCCCCAGCCAGTGCTGGGGGCTGTTGGAGCTGAAGTCTCCCCATCTTAAAGTTGCCAAGGTTGAGAAACACTGGCCTAGGATAAGCAACCCTAAAAGGCAATATTGAGTGGAGATGCTGCAAGGGCAGGTGTGCATAGCTAATACTTAATCATAATCTCTTTCTGCACTTATATGCATACACACATGGTTTCCTGATTGGAGAAAGCTACAAGGGAGATCATCTGGAGCTGAGAATTGGCTGGAGAAGGGAAGAAAAGTATCTACTCCACTGTTTCTCTGCTCCATATCTCCCTCCTTCCTTCCAGAAGCAAAACCTCCTGGGATCTGGTTAGATGCCTGTATGTACATATAAGCCCTATGCAGACACTCAACCTGGTCACCAGGAAATTTTAAATGGGGGCAGGGGGGAACACTCCCAAACCACGAACTCAGCAAATCATTCTTCAGTCTTCAAACTTCCCGCTAACACAAGAAAATCTAAACGTGAATGGAAGTCTCCACACCAGTCAGAAAACCTGGATTCCTTGCTATGCAGAGATAGTTTAATAAGAAGGTTTGTGAGGTTAATTAGTAAGGCTGATTAATACGTAATGCTGGGATTGTGTCAACCCTCTGAGGTACAGTAAACTTGGTCAAGAAACAGACTCCACAAGAAATATCAAAACTCTATTTTATTGATATAGGCTGTAAAAATAAACTTGAGAGCCTAACAGCATTTTATAGCAAAGAGAATCAAAATGGGGCAATCTCGGGTTACTCCCTGACCCTTTCCTGTTTTCCCAGGCTAAATTCATGTTTCCTAATGGTTGCTGCATATTATCTTCAAAGCTATTCCAGTACTCCTGTACAGATTGGCAACCATTTCAGATGCCAGGTACCATCATACCCCCCTCCCCAAAACTGCTCCCCTGAGATTTCCAAAATCTTACTGAAATCTTGAATTCTTGCCTAAGATTTCACAAGATGTTGGCCTTCTTGAATGATTGATTGCTTGAGGAGGTAACCCACCCCAATCCATAGACTCTTAGTGGTGTATAACTGAGTAAAAATTTAGAATAATAACAAAAAGAAAGCCATATGCTTAATAACACACACACCCCAATATAGCCACCAGACCCATTCAATCTTGGTTAAAAACAGGGCTGAATAGTGTTGTTTTAACAGCTTTATGAAATTCCTTTGAGGAGGAAAGGGGCTCCTCAAAGATCCAGAGGCCAGGAATTCCAGAGAAAAGGGGCTAAAAGAGAGAAGTCCTGCCCTCTGGTCCATATTCCCTCCACTCTACGTAGAGCTGTTATTATGTGAGACTTCATGAGATTTAATACAGAAGCCCCAGACAGTTAGTGTCCTTGCACCTAATATTGGAGAGGGAGGATTTTTAAAAAAAACATTCTCTTCTCAGATCTCGTCTACAATGCTGCTGAGGAAGAGTCACATATAATGCAACCTTATTGTTGCCGTACTCCCTTTGAGAACTTGAGAACTCCAGTACTGATGTTTGTGCCTGTGTTATAACCATGCTAGACTCCTCCTCCTCAAGATGCTGCCTTAAAAATAATTCACAAAATACAATTTATCCCAAAAGGGCTTCCAGATGGTAGCTGGGGCTCCAGCACTTTAAGCATGTAATTTTGCAACACTGATTTTGTTTTGTTTCCAGGCTCAATTTAAAAGATTACAGACAGCAACGCCAGAGGAGTAATAAACTCTCCTTTCTCTGGGGTAATACAGTCAGCGACGTTAATACCAAGGGCCAATTCTCATTTCATGTGCAGTCAGCAGCATGCGCTAGATTTGATGCGTAGGACTGTGCAAGTGTAATGTATTGTTTTAGCTGCTTTTCTACATTAAACTATCTGTGCAACAATAAAATCACAATGCCCCAATCAAGTGAATTAAAAGCACAGGGAGAACTGAGCCATCCAAATATTGCATTCCAATACTATGATCTCAGTATGCATCATGACATGAAGGTGATTGCAGGTAAGCCCGAATTTCAGGTGTTTCACGAGCATGGAACTGTAGGGTTGGTTGGGGTACACATTTGCTGGCTGTAATTACACTGGCTTCACAAATACAGTCCAAACCAGCTATGACTCCGTTAAACTCCGGTGCTGCTTCCAATCCTTTTCCTGTTTTATCTCTAGATTGAATATTGAATCCAAGAGATGATGTGCCAAACCCCCTATTTTAGGAGACTGGGACAAATTAATAAATGAAGCTCTGCACCTGCCTGTAATACTCGGTCAATGGTGGAAACACTGCAGGCCATGTGCAGCTCCATCATCCTCCCCCTCCCCTGGAACAGTCCCAGATCACAGTGCTGTAATTTGGTGGCCAAAGACAGAAATTCAACAGTGCCATTTCTGATGCTTGTAGTGGAAAAACATCAAGGAAACTAGTTTTGTTAGGCCCATCCTAGACCTCACACAACAACTTTTTGTTTTCCACCCCCTCCCAAAAATCCAGCTCCCCCCAAAAGGCTGAACATTTCAGCCTCGTTCTCTCTGGCTAGGTCACTGGAGTTCTTGCAGACTTTGGACACTAGTTTATTAATGCAGCCCCTGGACACAGAAAGGGAAGCAGCCTCTGTGAGATATCCTGAACAAATGGAGACGGTATTGAGCCTGATCCAAAATATCACTGGGCATCATTTGCGTATTGATGATATTGAACTCTGAACCCCCGTGGCTTCATGTAAAACAGGAGGGGAGAGAACCCTGAGGCACCCCACAAAAGAGGGGCCGTGAGTCCCCCCATCAACCCCGACTGGAACCAGCTGCAAATAAAGCAGGAGAACCACAATGCTCCCTACAGCTTTTAGTGATTTGTAAGATGCTTTTGCTGCATTTATGGAATTATATTATGTGTTTTAATGTTTGATTGGTTTTCATCTGATTTTAGACTGTGCTTGAGCATTTATATTTCATTTCTAGTTTGACTGGTACTGATTTTGATTAGTGTGAACCTTCATATTCTGTCCTGATTAGTAAGCTGCCTTTGGAATCTTCTTGTAAGATGGAAAGACGGGGTAAAAATATCCTAAACAAGCAAATGGCAATTATATAAACAAAGAGAACGATTACAGAGCTAACAACAATACAAGAGAACATTGCCTTTCAATTCCCCAATCACACCAATTTTTAAAAATTTCCACCATACAAAATAATACAGAGGAGGGAGGGTAGGAGCAAGAGATTAAACTCCACTTTTTACGAAGTTAGTAACTGGGGGTGGGGGGGAAGCATTTAATCCCACTGCAGGGTTATAGCTTGTCGTCAGACTACAGGAACATGATTCGGAGGCAAGCAGCCAGCACCTCTGTGCTCAGAGGAAAGTTGCCAGCACCTTTGAACTCATCAAGCTGGCACAAGGCATCACCACATGAGTGCTGGCCAAGGCAACCCACGCTGGACTGCATTTCAGTGAGACTCCAAATTGCACAGCAGTTGGTTGACAATGGAGCAGGCTAACTGAATTACTGGTGAAGAGCAGGTGCAACCTTCAGAGTCTGTCCAAACAATCTGCATTAGCTTTGATAGTTAAATGAGATTGCTAAGGCATTACTTAACCACGAATCATTAAGGCAGACAGAACTGGGTCCTTCACAAGCGAGTTGATTGTATCAGCTCGCCAATTACTCCTTTTGGTACGGCTCGGATTCTTCTAATAAGAGAGAGAAGACGACGGATAGGTGCATGATACTGAATAACTCACAATACAGTTACCCAAGACTGCTTCCAGCATTCCTCAAGTCATATTGGCTTCCTTAAGTACTATGGTGAGGATTAAGTTCTTTCAGCATTACGTTCAAAGCATTTCTTATAACTCTTACAGATCTTGCCAGATAAAATAACAGAAGCAGTTCTTGTGCTTACACTGAACATTTACTTAAACATACCACCACCACTCGTTAAATATGCTGTTGTCTTTTTATGTTATTTTTAGACAAAGCACCCAAAGCAGTTTACAGCAATGGCATTCTTCCCCAGCGTGGTGCTTTCATCATCCCCAGCAGCACAGTCGTAACGTAAAAGGAAAAAACAAAGGGGAAGGGAAGAGGCTCAAAAGTAGGTATCAGCGCTGTCACACTATTTCAGAGTGGAACAGCATCATGACCCAATAGCCTATCCCCAAGATGGCAGGTACCATCATTCTGAGCCAATCTCCTCTCCCTGATATTATGGTTAGGATTCATCTAACACTTTTCCTTCCAGGTCCAAGCATCACATATTTTATTTTCAGAGTAATATTTACAATTGCCCCGTGAGGCAGGCCAGAATCATTACTCTGATATTATGAGTCAGGGAGAAGGTGCTGTAGCAAAAGTGCTAGAGCTATAGAAGGATTTCTATAACTAAGGAACAAGTTGAACTCTTCTCCATTCACATGGCTCTACCTATATCTATCTATCTATCTATCTATCTATCTCTATCTATCTATCTATCTATCTATCTATCTATCTATCTATCTATCTATAGCTATCTCTATTGCTATCTATTGCTATCTATATCTATCTATCTATCTATCTATCTATCTATCTATCTATCTATCTATCTAACATATAGACTGATTCACTCTAAAAAGACACTGAACTGTATGCATGTGAGCAATCATAATGATCTATATATTACAAATATTAAAACATCAGACATAACAACCACCACCCAGCTTTGGTGCTCACAACATAATCAGTCTCCAAATGGATCTGGGGGGAGGGGGTATTAGTTTTTTTATTTTTCCTTTCTATTACATTTATTTTATGTGAATGACTATAATGTATGTAGTTTTTTTTCTTCACTGTATAACCACCACTGCATGTTTTGTTGGTGGTGGTGTGGTGGTATGGTTGTTTGTACTTCACTATTTTAATAAAATAAAATAAAAAACAAAAGCAATAACGTTCTAGCTCTCCACTGATAGAATTCAGTTACAATTTGGGGGTTCATGTAGGAGTCCTATAATCCAAGTAGTTATGCTGCTGAGGAATGTCAGAGTAACTGGTGATACTGGTAGATTGGTTATGAAGTAGATAGGGCATGTTTGATATAAGCTTACAAAGCAGAGTAGGGGTGGAGTAGGGTTTCTAGGAATCCAAGACTCAGGGCTTCAAAGTGTGGGAGTGCTGTATTTCAGGAGGCATTATTCTGTAACGAAAAGCCATCTTGTTCCAACATGGACGCTGAATGGGATGCACTGTGTAATATAACCACAGTCTAAAGTACGTAATGTGTAACTATGTCTAACTATGCAACTTGTTGTATAAACTTCAGGAGTCTCCAAGGATACTGTACAGGTTAAAAATTTGAAACCACATTATCATAGCAGAGGCTGAGAAGAACAAAATTCAGTATAGTTTTGCATGATTGTTTAAGAATAAAGAAGAAACTTGTTACACTTTTACAGATCGAAGTATAGTTTGAGGGAGCGTAGCTTTACGGATGTCTAGTTTACAATAATAGATGGTTACTACCTAGTATAAATATTAGCTGAAAACCCCCCTTGGTGCATCCTCTTAAGCAGAAAGCCTTGACGTCTGTCAATAAACTGTAGCGGCCTCACTCACCCCATTGTCCTCATTTCTTTCTAGCTTTCTCTTAACTTCTACAAATGTCTTGCACATGACCTTGAACATCACAATGTGCACTTTGCACAACATCAGGTCCATGTGATCTTGCATCTCACTTTGAGTAGCTGGAAAAACTGAGGTATGAAAAGAAGGGGAAATGGAATATGCAGATTGACATAATTTGCTTAATTGTGCATGTTAACTATTCATTTGGCAGAATTTTATCCAAAGGAGTGAGCCTACAGATTATTGCCCAAGACAGTCCCAGCATCAACCCAGAATCATTGTGCAGCTATTATTTTTAAGAATGAATGATTGAGCATCTTGCTGCTTTTCTGAATTCCAACTGAGCTCAGCAGAGAAATATGTCCACTGATTGAAAAGAAAAAAAATAGCACAGCAAGGTTTTTTTTTCCAAGACTAAAACAAAAGCAGATACAATTATGCAGTTTTGAGTGAAAGTTCTAAAACTGAAACAAAACAAATTAATCTATCAGGAACCAGAGTATGCAGAAATGATAGATATGTAGTACCATAAAGCATTTCTCCCACCTCACCATCACAGCTCCACACACACTCACACCTACCACCTATTCCAAATTTCCAAGCCTTTTACGTTTTTCAAAATGCACTCCTGCAGGGCAATATTTGTGTGACATGTTACTTCTTTCATTCTCTGTAAGGAGACTGCAGTTGAATACGTGGTGTCTGGCAATAAGCCATATAGAATCGAGACACAGAACTCTTCTGGAGGGGAGTGGAATTGCAATTCCAACATTTAGCGTGACTGAGCTGCCAACTGATTGTGTATACGACTAGGGGGAACTTACAGCTGCAGACAGGGCATGTTTTGAAAATGATGCAGAAGAAGTTATTTGGACTTTGCATGAGCACAGCTCCTCTTTCCTGTTCATTAAAGCAGCTGTCTCTTTTTCAGGAGGAAAACAGTGCTTGAATGCATCAACTTGTTAAAGAAGCTGCATGCCATAAATGTGGCTCTTAGTGCAGCTGTGACTCTTGGAAGCTCATGTGGACAGGGCCGCAACTAGGGTCTGTGTCACCCAGGGCAAACATGGATTCTGCGCCCATTTTGGCGCCCCCCAGCACTCATTTTGGCACCCCCCCAGCACGTCACCTGGGGCACGTGCCTCGGTTGCCCCCCCCCTAGTTGCGGCCCTGCATGTGGAAGCCTGAAAAAAGATGCAGCTGCTTTAATGAGCTGACTTATTGAAGAAGCCACATGTCCTAAATGCTACTCTTAAAGCCACTGCATCTTTTTTTTTAAGTTCTTGTAGAAGCCTGAAAAAATCTAGGCTGCTTTAGTGAACAGCAGGGAGGTGATAATGCTCATGTAAGTTCCAAACACTATTTCCAACTCATTTCTTAAATATGCTCAGCCGTAATAAACATTACATTTCTGTAGCATTCTGGTAACCATTAAAAAAAAAATCAGAACAGCCTACTCATTGCTTGTAAAATCAGACAACGTGGGTCAGTTCCTTCACTTCTAATAGTCATTCAGAGAAGCAGCTTTTTCCATGGATACCCTTACTAGATGTTTTAGAGGGGATAGAGAATGGCCTTGAAGGACAGGAGGAAGAGCCACTACCAAGGCAACAGTCAAATAAGAGGGGCTTGAGCCCTGGCCAAGAAAATAATGTGAGAAGACATCTAAGTCCCTCCCTAGTTCACATGAAGATAAAGTGAGGGAGGGGGAAGCACATTCAGGCTTGCAAGATGCTGTTGCAGTAAAAGTGATCCTGACCTGCATGGCATTGGTTTCTTAGCCTGGTCTACCTTGTTGGGCTGGCATTTGTAAACTAGGCATGCAGGAAAAGATTATGAAACTGATGTGCGGCAAAGCGATGCACGCAGCCAGTGCCTCTGCATATTTTGAAAGTTTCTTTTTTAACTATAGCCCTCAGAATAGGAATGTGGCTCTTGAAGCTTTTTCAAAGATCATATTGCAAAAGGTTTTTTGTCTCCAATATACACATAATGTGGTAAATATAAAGAAATCCATATTTGCAGATTGTGTTGAATCTACAGTATTTGAAGACTATCCTTTCAGGGCAGGAACATGTGCTTGTCCTGGGGATGAGGGGAAGGCCAAAAAGAAAAAGTGTGCACGTGGTGTGGTGTGAGGCTAATGGCAATAAGCATGTCCTATTTCAGATTCTGAAATGTCAGCAGAAAGAAGGAAACATCTTTCAGTACTGAAAGGATGAAAACAAATGACAAGTTACCCTTTGTAAATTATTAAATGTTAAGGCTTCATAATGTACATGAACACTGTGTGCTTTGTCGCTGCACTTTGGAAGGAAAGGAACACCTTTTAGGCAAATATATGCAGATTTTATATCCCAGGCCGCGCGAGTACCTTTCTCAAGCTGTTGCACCATTTTATACTTTATTACCATCTTTGTATTTCAAGGAGCAGAGTACTAATTTAGGTTATGCATTTGCTCTCTCTCTCTCATACACACACACAGACACATGCACATGTGCGCAAAACAGCTGTATTTTCTTTGTCCTTTTGCTGCCATCTTGTGGCACCAAAGCTTCCATTGAAATATCTTGGTTATTTTGCACACCACTGTGATTTTCCTGTTCTTTGAAATGCAATGGATAAATCTTGGCTTTAGCTGCCAGACCCTACGCTGCAAAGCCCAGCAGATAAAGCTGAGAGACTTCTCCCCAAGGGCAATCAAAGGCAGAATATTTATTTTTCTCATCTCTTGAGAATCGATAGGCCTTATGGATGGTAAAATATAAACAAACATTAAAAAGCCGCATGAACTGCCTTTTCCCTTTAGCACTGATATGCTGTCTAGTCTCCTACCTCTCTCCATTGCTTTAATTTGATACAGTAGTTGATAGAAATAGGTATTTATCCTTTGCATTTTCTACATTATAATGTAGATTATTTATTTAGACTTTTTCGATTGATTTCTATTTTTAAAAAAACTCTGTTCCAGAAAATGATCCACTTTATAAATTATAACAAGCTGGTTGTAAAGCCTCCTTCTCTTCTCAGGAGGCTGGGTTCTCCAGAATGGTCAATATTGACTACAAAGGGTCAATGGAACCCTGTGATTGTTGTTGTTGTTGTTCGTAGTACTATTAGTTAAAGAAGTATTTATTAAATTATTTTCATATAATGAATGTTTGGGGGCCCATGCACAGTCTGAAACTTCATGAAGGGGTTGATGAGCTGAAGCGTTTGGGGATCCCTGGGTTACACTAAGCAGTGCTGATGTCACAATGCCTAATGGGCAGTCAGGGGGAGGGTGTTGAACATCTAAGGAAAAAGGAATGGAATGGAAACCACAAGGCTCCAAAGCAGTGAAGGAAACAGCCACGATGCTTCCAGACTGTGCCCTTTTAGGGTCCATCCTTGCTTCTTCCAACCATACACACAGAGGGTCTGCAAACCATTTTTAAAGGACATGCCCTGAGATTGCCTTCACCTCATCCCAACCCAACACAGAGGCAATTTAAATTCCAATTCAGCTGCTCCAGTTTTGAGGTAGTTCCACTCCCAGTGCAATTTTGGCACTGGGCACAATCAGTTATGTGATTGATGATGTGATCAGAGCTGGGATCTGCCCAGCTCCTACTGGCCCACCCCCATCCCTGCAGTCACAGACATTGCCCTCCACGGCGATTACGGTTTGGCCTGCAAGAGAATCTGGACTCCTGTCACAGAGTGCTTGGATTTTGCGAGATTTCAAAAGAATGAATCACGGGGAAATGCAAGATTACAATAGTTTTGAGGATGATGCAAGTGTACCATAAAACTAATTGAACAAAGAGTGGCAATTCAAAATAATTATCTAGTGTGGAAACATCCGCAGAATAAGAGAGGAAGAGGAAGGATGAGGGGTGAGATCAGGGAATGTGTTCAAACAGTAAAGAAAATCAGGTTTACAGGTAAAGCACGCAGTTCCTTTGCTTTGGGCTATAGCTTAGTGCAAAAGCAGCTTAAATTGTCTCTTTCATACGGTCAGACTAAAGGGCTAGTTCCTCAACAAATCATGGCAAAAAGAAGGAATAAATTAGTTTGGAGAGATGCAAACTGGCAGAGGTGATGGGTGAAGTGTCATGAAACTGTAGGTGATCCTTGGGCTACTTCCATTCAGATTAGGCCCAAGTTTCCTTCTACCTGCAGTACATAACACTAGTCAAACTAAGAAGACTCACTGTCTCACACACACATGCCCACATGCACAAACTACTCACCACACACACATTTTAAAATCAAACTTTCAAACAAGGTGCCTGTTTATCTCCCCCCCTCTTTGGGTATTTATCTCTCCACCATATATTTAATTGCCTCAGATAGAATGGATTATATCAAAATGACATGCACTATGAAAAGAAATCTGTTGTCTGTGAAGCCAGCATCACTTCTGTGGGTGATGTGTAGCAGCAGCCAGGCTTTTATCCTGATTTATAGGACTGTTGTTCATTTAGGATAAGGGATGCCTCCCAACAGTGTGAGAAGATCAGGGCTTATTTATTATCACATTTATATAGCCACCCAGCTCATTATAAAGTGACTCTAGGCGGCTTACAATAAAACAGTTATAAAATCAGAATATTAATACTACAATTAAAAGACATCAACAATATTATTAATAACAAGACAGTGGTGAAAATTGGTGTTAAAAACAATGCAGCCATCTCATCAAATCAGCATTCCTTGAGATCCCCAGGCCTGCTGGCATAGCCATGTTTTAAGGGACTTCAGGAAGGATGTCAAGGATGGGGCCAATCTCACCTCAGGGGGGACAATGTTTCATAGGGCAGGTGCCATGGCAGAAAAGGCCCATCTCCTGGGTCCCGCCATATGAAACTCTTTTGCAGACGGGACTCACAGCACACCTCTCCTGCCGGACCTAATGAGATGGGCAGATGTAATCGGGTGGAGGCGGTCCCTCAGATAACCTGGTCCCATGCCATGCAGGACTTTAAAGGTCAAAACCAGCACCTTGAATTGGACCTGGAAGCAAACTGGCAACTAATGCAGCCCGCAGAGCAGAGGTATAACATCTGTCATTCTAGGGGCACACATAACTGCCCATGCTGCTGCATTTTGTGCCAGCTGAAGTTTCTGAAAACTCTTCAGGGGCAGCCCCATGTAAGGCACATTACAGTAGTCCACTCAGGAAGCAACCAAGGCATGAGTGTCTGTGAGCAGCGCCTCATGATCCAGGAATGAGCACAACTGGCACACAACACAAAGCCGTGCAAAGGCCCTCCTGGCAGTGGCTGCCACCTGCTGTTTGAGCAGGAGTTGTGAGTCCAGGAGGACCCCCAACTTAATGAACAGGGTCTCACATCTGGCAACCTGTGGAGAAGCACCCCTGAAAGCCATAAGAAAGGAAGCATAATTCAGAAGATTGGCAGATGGTCTATAGCGTGTGTGTTGCCTGTTAGGGTGATGACGCAATGGTGATGTTGCAAGATGCCCTTGGTAGTGCCACATGCCTATTTCTGCCTGCAGTTACTTCCTCTGTTGATAATTTTGGAACCACAGTATTTCCCCATCTTATTACACAGTGATTCCACGGTATTTCCACCTTTTGAGCTGCATCCTCCAGCACATTAACCACTGAGTAGGAAGAAAGGGCAACAAAGGAGGAAAAGTTTATTAGGCTCCAGATCTTTGGCATTTATTCTACACTTGAAAAGAAAAAGACCTCTTGGGTTTGTCTCTTAAGTCATCAGATCAGGCACAGTTTGGAACAGATGAAAGCTCTGGCCCTTTGCCTGTCAATGGCTTGGTCAGAATTACTAGAAAGGAGGAGCCAGTCTACTACAACTGGCAGGGTTCACCAGGATGCTGAGAATAGCTTTCTGGTATGCCCTCCCTTCTGCATTTCTACATTCCACAGAAAAGCCCAGCATGCTGTAGGAGCTTTGATACCCATCTGCTTTTAGTGGGGTACAATTTGTTTCTTAAGGATCTGCAGCAGGGCCTGTTCCATCTAATAAATTAAATAATGTAAAATAAAGTGATTGCTTTTCCGAGAAGTAGTGCAGGCATCCCATAGGCTTTCGAGGTATGCTCCCTGAATCACCAGGAAAGTGAGGAGTTGCTGATCCATCACAGACAGCTGACTCAGGTGGATGGAAGACACATAGCTCTGGACTAAGAAAGACCCACAGCAGAGATGGATAGGGTAGTCCAGGACCTACTTGGCCCACATTCTTGGTGGGCAGGAGATTAAAGTCCAGATTGGTGTCTTGATGGTTCTGGGGTTCTCCCAGGGGAATCCAGAACTATTTCCTGAAGTCTCAAATGAGAAATAGGTTCTATACATATTCATAGGATTGGCCCTTTTGCAAATTGTTTGTGATTATTAATTAATTATTAAGTGGGGATCCTTTCCCCCAACACTCTTACCTTGCGTCTTCATTCCAGCAGTATGTTGTATTAAAATGTGAAATGTTGGAAAGTATATCTAATAAAGGAAGGGTATTCTTTGCAGGAATGTGGAACAATGAGAAATAAGACCATACCTTATGACCTTGCTATTTAGTAGCAGACAAACTACTGTGAATATCTGACATTATCTTGCAGCAAATCAATTCTTTGGTCCATCTTACTCAGAATGATCTACTTCACTGACGTGCCATAGTTCTCAGGGGCCTTCTCCAAACCTTCCTGAGGATTCAGGCTGAATCTGAGTATTTATCCATACAAAGCAGATATTTGACCACTCAGCTACAGCCCTCCATCTACTGTAGAGCTGGTCACCCCAGGTCAAATATGGTATTAAAGAAACAGCCACACTTAAAGAGTAAGAGATGCTTTTTCAGCAAAATATCTGCCCTAGTAGGTTACATCAACAGCATGGAGCCTTTTGAATGGTAACTCAGTGCTAATTTGAAACCAGATTCTTTTTTTTTCCCCTACTGTGGATATAAAATTTATTGCAACACGCATAATTGCACCCATCCCACCCACTGGGCTGTTTCCTCCCTGCTTACAGGCTCATTGTGTAGTTCAGTGCATCTCAAGCATGAAACATGGATATGTTCTTTCTTCCAACAATCAGAAAACACAGAGGTAGGAGCTTGGAAATTTTCCCAGTTAAAAAATGAAGAAGGTGAGGGACAACAGATTTGATGGGGCTTATTTAAAGATGCAAAACTGAAATTTCACTGATGAAGACTAAGAAGGAATAATATAGAAAGCTCTGTAACTCAAAGAATTACAAAAAACTTCAGCAGCATCAGACTTCCCATTCAGATCTCAGCTCGTTTAATTATATCAACACCATCTCCCTCCCCACTGGATTCAACAAAACATATTTACTAGCCTGCAGAATTCCTCTGAATGTTGCCAACTAAATAAAAATTATTAGTATACCAGAAGAGGGAAATGATTAAATATATGGGAGCAATCGTATCATCTATAAAATAATGGATTCTTTGAGTTGAGCTCATCTCCTGATGACCTCATGGACACCTTTCTGTGCTGTTTTCTTGGTAGCAGTATGGAAGTGGTTTGCCACTGTCCTCTTCCAGGATGAAGTTTGCATCCCTAGGATTTTCTGGTAGCATCCCATCCAAGCACAAAGCAGGTCCAACCCTGCTTAGCTTTTAAGATCACTCAGGATTGGCTAGTACAACCATCTCCAGGGACCATATTAACAGAATTGAATTAATTATTATAAACTGCATTTAAATCAAATGTAGATTTACAGAAAACCCCTGGACAAGTGCAGACCTTGATCCTAATAAAATTATGAATCAGATTTATTATGTGTATGTCCTGCTCTTTCTCCAAGAGTTCAGCTTGATTGACATGGCTGGAAAAAAAGCCAAAATCAGCCACTGAGTTTCATGGGCAGCTTAATTGTAATGGCACAAAATATGGAGGAGGAGATACTTGAAAACACATTGGGGCATGTATCTTCATCAGATTGGTAAAGTACCAGCGTGAGTACGCATTCAGAAATGCACGTGAATCTGATTTGTGCAGCTGCTCAGGTCCTACTTGAGATCTATCAAGACACTCACACCCCTTACACAACTTGCTGCCCTGTATGGAACCCCCATCCTATATTCAGGTTATTTATTTTTCCTATCCAAATGTAGGACTTTGCATCTGTCCCTCCTGAGATAGTTCTTGCTGCTTTCTGCTCATTGTTCAAGCTGTTCCACAACCTCCTGAATCTTGACACTGATAAACCCATCCTGGCTCCTTCCAAGCAATTCATTCTTTTCTAAATAGTCATAAAGTGGCTGCTTAATAATCTGCTCCAGAATATCAGCATCAGGCTGACCTGTCTGTACTTGTCTGGACACTCTTTTTTTTTTTCTCCTTTCTGAAGATAAGACCAACACTTGCTCTTCTCCAAATTCTCTGGCACTATGTCTGTCAAAAATCACAAAAAGGATCTCCAAGTTGACATCGTAAGCTCTTGTAGGACTAATCAAAGCGAGTATTTGTAGCTCAGGGTTGAACTGTGGAGTCCTTTGTGCTCTCTGAGCCTTGTTGTTCTCTTGCAGACATTTCATTGCCAGACTAGACAGCATCTTCAGTGCGACAAGGGAGTGGGCCTTGCTCTCAGTTTATATATAATGGCTCTTTTAGGACTCTCAGATGATCTGGTGCTGAAGATTTAAACTTATTCATGGTAGCCACACATTCACCAACTTTCTCTTTACTTGCCTTGGCTGTCACTTTCCCTTTTGTCAATATCTTGGTTCCCTTGGAACACAGATCCCCCTTGTGGAGAAGAAAGAAGCCAAGGATGAGTTGAGATCCCCATCACCAGCTACTATCCTACCATCTTCTCCTAGCAGCAGGCCCACCCCTTCTTTTTTCTTCCTTTTATTACTGACACAGAAGCCCTTTTCTTCAGACTTCCTTTGCAAAGTCAACTGCAGGTGGTTGTTGCCATCTATTGGGGCTAGCTTTTAAGATCAGGGGGTTGGACTAGGCGATCTCTGAGATTCCTTCCAATCCTTGCATTCTAGAACTTTCAAAGATAGCTCAATTACGGTAATTTTTTTTTAATGGAAGGTTGGGAACCGAAAAATTGATTCTTGAGTTCCACTCTTCCTTTGAATTTGATCATTCTAATGTTACATTGTACTGATCCATTTAGTTTTCACGGCAAGAATACTGGGGTGGGTTGCCATTACCTTAGTTCTTAGTGGTATGGGGATACCAAGTCATCTTGTCTACCTCCTGAAGAATCTGTATAACGGCCAAGTAGCAACAGTAAGAACAGACCACGGAACAACGGACTGGTTTAAGATTGGGAAAGGAGTACGGCAGGGCTGTATACTCTCACCCTACCTATTCAACTTGTATGCAGAACACATCATGCGACAAGCTGGGCTTGAGGAATCCAAGGCTGGAGTTAAAATCTCTGGAAGAAACATTAACAATCTCAGATATGCAGATGATACCACTTTGATGGCTGAAAGCGAAGAGGAACTGAGGAGCCTTATGATGAAGGTGAAAGAAGAAAGTGCAAAAGCTGGCTTGCAGCTAAACCTCAAAAAAACCAAGATTATGGCAACCAGCTTGATTGATAACTGGCAAATAGAGGGAGAAAATGTAGAAGCAGTGAAAGACTTTGTATTCCTAGGTGCAAAGATTACTGCAGATGCTGACTGCAGTCAGGAAATCAGAAGACGCTTAATCCTTGGGAGAAGAGCAATGACAAATCTCGATAAAATAGTTAAGAGCAGAGACATCACACTGACAACAAAGGCCCGCATAGTTAAAGCAATGGTGTTCCCTGTAGTAACATACGGCTGTGAGAGCTGGACCATAAGGAAGGCTGAGCGAAGGAAGATCGATGCTTTTGAACTGTGGTGTTGGAGGAAAATTCTGAGAGTGCCTTGGACTGCAAGAAGATCAAACCAGTCCATCCTCCAGGAAATAAAGCCAGACTGCTCACTTGAGGGAATGATATTAAAGGCAAAACTGAAATACTTTGGCCACATAATGAGAAGACAGGACACCCTGGAGAAGATGCTGATGCTAGGGAGAGTGGAAGGCAAAAGGAAGAGGGGCCGACCAAGGGCAAGATGGATGGATGATATTCTAGAGGTGATGGACTCGTCCCTGGGGGAGCTGGGGGTGTTGACGACCGACAGGAAGCTCTGGCGTGGGCTGGTCCATGAAGTCACGAAGAGTCGGAAGCGACTAAACGAATAAACAACAACAATGTTACATTATTTATATTACTACACACACACACACACACACAGACATGGTAAGTAGTAATTGAGAGAGTCGATTTAGTGTAGAGGTTAAGGCACCAGGCTAGAAAATGGGAGGCTGTGAGTTCTAGTCTCACCTTGGGCACAAGGCCATCTGGGTGACCTTCAGCCAGTCACTTTCTCTCAGCCCCAGGAAGAAGGCAAGGGCAAACCACTTCTGAAAAACCTTGCCAAGAAAACTGCAGGGACTTTCCAGGCAGTCGCCAGGAGTCAAGACTAACCAGAAAGAAAGAGAAAGGAAGGAAGGAAGGAAGGAAGGAAGGAAGGAAGGAAGGAAGGAAGGAAGGAAGGAAGGAAGGAAGGAAGGAAGGAAGGAAGGAAGGAAAAAAATTAGGTTGATTTAATAAAATAAACTTGATAGTGTTTTTATGCCTCTTTCTAAGGATAACTGACATATAGTGTTACAAACATCCTTCCCCAGCCTAGTTCCTCCCTGGTATGTTGGACTTCAGTCCCTATAATTCCCAATTAGCATGGATTTGCTGACTGCTGACTGAAGAAGCCGGCAGCATCGGCAGGAGGAGGGGCAGCAAATGACAAATCCAGTGCCACACTGATGCAGCCCACACAAGTTCCACCCCTTTTGTACATGTCATCACATGGATGAACAACAGGAGTGGAGCTGACATTGTGATAACACAATGCTGCTTCCTCTGTTGCAAGCTTAAGTCCAACACGTTTGGGAGGTGTCATGTTAGAGAAGATGGTGAGAAATAAAAGTGGGCCAAAGCACTTTCTCAAAGATGATTGTTTTTCCATTTAAAGTTGTATTTGGATGTTTTGAAATTCTGAGACATTTCTTTAAAAACTTAGCATAAAGATATCAAGTAGCAAAACTTGGCATCCATCTGCCTTTCGTCATTCCTTTATTCCATTGTTCAACACTTCCCCATCACATTATGCTGTGGTGGAGCTACAATAAGTCCAATTAGTACAATGCTGTGTGACAACATAGTGTCATTCCCAGAGCATTTTTGGTTTAAAAATGACAGTGAAAGAGATTGGTCAACATTAAAATAATCCAATTGTGAGAAAGCCAAAGCAAAATCAAAGCAGTCTTCTGTCACCTCAAAGGCTGGCAAAGGCTACAAAAGCCTAAACCTTTTCTGAACTTCAGCCATTTTATCATACACACCAGTGAGGGAAAGGAAGAGAAAGAAAGAAGGTATCTAAATGGTGAGTCCAAAAGATGACAATATATAAGGAGTTCCAGAATCTACACGTTTCAGATTTACCCCAGTTCGACTGGAAAAGACTCTTCAATGTAAGAAAAATGCCCAAACTGCCTGTGCTTTCTCTTCCAAAGGAAAGCTGACCTCATGTGAAATTGTCCTACCTTCACTACTCAAGAAACAAGGGATGTGGTGTCCAAAGGGCATGATCAGAAAAGTCAAAAGGGTAGCCATGATGCATGTGCAACACACGAACATGTCAAGTTTTGATCATACTGCTGCTGCAGCCATCTTAACCTGTTTGACCACTCTCTGTGGATGTTCCTGAACAAGGGCCATGCCAATAGAAAAAATAATGGAAACTGACAGACTCGGCCCTTTTAAAAAATATAGGATGAAAATATTGAGATAGGCCAAGGTTTCTACATGCTAGGGAAATGTAAATTCAGTCATCTGCACCACTGGCCTATTGGCCAGGGATGATGGAAGTTGTAGTCCTGCTGCATTTGGGGACCTAAGGTGGAGGAACTCAATGTAGGAAATGGTACAGCTTTTTTTTTTTCTGGCTCCAGCCCCTTATACTATTATTTTCCCAAAGATATTCAACATTATAGGGACGCGGTGGCGCTGCGGGTTAAACCGCTGAGCTGCCGATCAGAAGGTCGGCGGTTCGAAACCGCACGGCGGGGTGAGCTCCCGTTGCTCGTCCCAGCTCCTGCTCACCTAGCAGTTCAAAAACATGCAAATGTGAGTAGATCAATAGGTACCGCTTCGGCGGGAAGGTAACGGCGTTCCGAGTCGTCATGCTGGCCACATGACCCGGAAGTGTCTATGACAACGCCGGCTCCAAGGCTTAGAAACGGAGATGAGCACCGCCCCCTAGAGTCGGATTCGACTGGACTTTACGTCAAGGGAAACCTTTACCTTTACCTTTTATTCAACATTATGGTGACTGAATTGACATTGAATTAGAATAGCAACCCGCACATCTGCAGGCAACAGCAAAACAAAAGAAAGTACCAGGCCTGGCTTCACAAAATAAAAGCAAAGTTTTCCTGTAGGGCACCACGGAAATTACAAGTTGTCAGTTGCGAGGTCACTGAAAACTGAATAACACTTCAACAGGAAGGGAGGGAGGGAGGGAAGGAGATCGCTCCCTGGTAGAAAATTGTTTAGAAACTAAGATAACTACTGCAGTCTTTCCTGTACCAGAACCCTGATCTTCACAGCATTGTTACATGGGAAATGCACCAGCTTTCCCGGAGGTTGGACTCCCTCCTTCAGCTACCATGATGCCCAGCCAGCTGATCTTACAAGATTTGGAGCAACTTATTTGAAAAGCACCAGACTGGGAAGCCTGGGGTACACACGGGAGCACTAACAAGCATACATAGCAGATTATTCTCTCCATAAAACTGGAACAGGGCCGCTTTTACAATCGGAAGCAGCGTGTGTACATCAAAGAATTTGGACATGGCAATAAGATTTGTTGCTGTCCCTTTCCCAGTTGTGTAAAATAATGACAATTGAAATTGCCACCCTACTCACAGGAGAGTCATAGTTCAAAACTCTATATTTCAATTCCTTGGCCATCCAACTGAAAGGAATCCTTGTTAGCAAGTCTGGAAAAGATGTAAGAGTCAAGGAGTGCCTGAACAGCCTCCCAACCAGGGATGGCTTCAGCGTCTGGCATCCTAGGCAAATGCCCAGGGCTCAGCAGGATCCACGCTCCTGTCCAGAGAAGGTTGAGTGGGTTAGAGCTCATCTGATATAAAACATCCCTGTCCCAATTTCTCTGATTTTTCTTCCTCATTGTTGTTGTTTATTTGTTCAGTCGCTTCCGACTCTTCGTGACTTCATGGACCAGCCCACGCCAGAGCTTCCTGTCGGTCGTCAACACCCCCAGCTCCCCCAGGGATGAGTCTGTCACCTCTAGAATATCATGCATCCACCTTGCCCTGGGTCGGCCCTTCTTCCTTTTGCCTTCCACTTTCCCCAGCATCAGCATCCTCTCCAGGGTGTCCTGCCTTCTCATTAGGTGGCCAAAGTATTTCAGTTTTCCCTTTAATATCATTCCCTCAAGTGAGCAGTCTGGCTTTATTTCCTGGAGGATGGACTGGTTTGATCTTCTTGCAGTCCAAGGCACTCTCAGAATTTTCCTCCAACACCACAGTTAAAAGCATCGATCTTCCTTCTCTCAGCCTTCCTTATGGTCCAGCTCTCGCAGCCATATGTTACTACGGGGAACACCATTGCTTTAACTATGCGGACCTTTGTTGTCAGTGTGATGTCTCTGCTCTTAACTACTTTATTGAGATTTGTCATTGCTCTTCTCCCAAGGATTAAGCGTCTTCTGATTTCCTGACTGCAGTCAGCATCTGCAGTAATCTTTGCACCTAGGAATACAAAGTCTTTCACTGCTTCTACATTTTCTCCCTCAATTTGCCAGTTATCAATCAAGCTGGTTGCCATAATCTTGGTTTTTTTGAGGTTTAGCTGCAAGCCAGCTTTTGCACTTTCTTCTTTTACCTTCATCATAAGGCTCCTCAGTTGCTCTTCGCTTTCAGCCATCAAAGTGGTATCATCTGCATATCTGAGATTGTTAATGTTTCTCCAGCGATTTTAACTCCAGCCGTGGATTCCTCAAGCCCAGCATGTTGCATGATGTGTTCTGCATACAAGTTGAATAGGTAGGGTGAGAGTATACAGCCCTGCCGTACTCCTTTCCCAATCTTAAACCAGTCTGTTGTTCCATGGTCTGTTCTTACTGTTGCTATTTGGTCGTTATACAGATTCTTCATGAGGCATACAAGATGACTTGGCATCCCCATACCACTAAGAACTTGCCACAATTTGTTATGGTCCACACAGTCCAAGGCTTTAGAATAGTCAATAAAACAGAAATAGATGTTTTTCTGAAACTCCCTGGCTTTTTTCATTATCCAGCATTATTAGCAATGCTTCTTAAGGCCCATTCAACCTCACTCTTCAGGATGTCTGGCTCTAGCTCACTGACCACACCATCAAAGCTATCCCCAATATTGTTATCCTTCCTATACAGGTCTTCTGTATATTCTTGCCACCTTTTCTTGATCTCTTCTTCTTCTGTTAGGTCCTTGCCATCTTTGTTTTTGATCATACCCATTTTGGCCTGGAATTTACCTCCAATGTTTCTAATTTTCTGGAAGAGGTCTCTTGTCCTTCCTATTCTATTGTCTTCTTCCACTTCCACGCATTGCTTGTTTAAAAATAATTCCTTATCTCTTCTGGCTAACCTCTGGAATTTTGCATTTAATTGGGCATATCTCCCCCTATCACTGTTGCCTTTTGCTTTCCTTCTTTCTTGGGCTACTTCTAGTGTCTCAGCAGACAGCCATTTTGCCTTCTTGGTTTTCTCTTTCTTTGGGAGGTATTTTGTTGCCACCTCCTGAACAATGTTGCGAACTTCTGTCCAGAGTTCTTCCGGGACCCTATCTACTAAGTCCAGTCCCTTAAATCAATTCTTCACCTCCACTGCATATTCCTTAGGAATATGAGTGAGCTCATATCTAGCTGATCTGTGGGTCTTCCCTAATCTCTTTAGTCTGATCCTAAATTGTGCAATAAGAAGTTCATGATCTGAACTACAGTCAGCTCCAGGTCTTGTTTTTACCGACTGTATAGATGTCCGCCACCTTTGGCTGCAAAGAATGTAGTCAGTCTGATTTCAGTGTTGTCCATCTGGTGAAGTCCATGTATAAAGCCGTCTCTTAAGTTGTTGGAAGAGAGTGTTTGTTATGCAGAGTGAGTTGTCTTGGCAAAATTCTATCACCCTATGTCCTGCTTTGCTTTGTTCTCCCAGGCCATGCTTACCTGTAATTCCAGGTGTCATTTGACTGCCCACCTTAGCATTCCAGTCTCCCGTGATGAAAATAACATCTCGTTTAGGCATGTTGTCCAGTAGGTGCTACAGATCCTCATAGAACTGCTCTACTTCAGCTTCTTCAGCATTTGTGGTTGGGGCGTATATTTGGATCACTGTGATGTTAGATGGCTTGCCCTGAATTCGAATTGAGATCATTCTGTCATTTTTTGGATTGTATCCAAGCACTGCTTTTGCCACTTTACTATTAATTATGAAGGCTACTCCATTTCTTCTGTGGTCCTCTTGTCCACAGTAGTAGATCTGGTGGTCATTTGATGTGAAGTGGCCCATTCCAGTCCATTTCAGTTCACTGACGCCCAAAATGTCGATCTTTAATCTTGACATCTCACCAATAACCACATCCAATTTGCCCTGGCTCATAGATCTCACATTCCAGGTTCCAATGGTGTGTTGATCCTTAGAACATCGGATTCGCCGTTCACCACCAGCACCGTCGGCCGCTAACCGTCCTTTCGGCTTTGAGCTAGCTGCGTCATCACGTCTGGGGCTAGTTGAACTCATCCTCTGTTCCTCCCCAGTAGCATTTTGACCATCTTCCGACCTGGGGGTCTCATCTTCCGATGGTATACCGACATATCTCTGGTTGTACTGATCCATTTAGTTTTCACGGCAAGAATACTGGGGTGGGTTGCCATTACCTTCCCCAGGGATCGCATTTAGTCTGACCTCTCTGTCATTACCTTCCCGCCTTGGGTGGCCCTTCACGGTTTAGCTCATGGCGTCATTGAGGTGCTCAAGCTCCAGCACCACGACAAGGTAACGATCCTTTGCTGAAGTTCTTCCTCATTATCATGCTGCTTTTCAATTTCTCTCAAATTTCTTTTGACAGTGTTTGGGAGCTTTCTGGCCATGCGGTGGCAGCTTGCATTTTCCATTTTTTTTTAAAAAAAAAGCTCCTATGGGAGAAATTTCCCTGTGACATCTTCCCATGGCATTTCAAAGAAGGATGGGAGGCTGTGGAAAGATGACTGCCTCATGGAAGACAGACATTTACCCTCATCTCTCAGCCTCCTTTTAAGTGCCCTAAGTGCAGAAATACTGTAATTCACCGAAAATAATGTCATAGCATTTTATTTATTTATTTTTTTGGAGAGAAAAAAAAAGCTGTTTCTTTTCCATCAAATTGAATGAGAATGCTTAGGAACGATGCTGAAGAAACGTTTGGGCTGGCTGAGCTGCTACTTACATAACTACAGCAGAATCATTCCATAGACTTGGGGGGACTTCCAATGACTCTGACAGACCACCTTCCCCAGGAAGAGAATGGCATTGCTCTTGTAAGCACTGGCACATTCAAGCATTCACACAATAACAGTCTAGAGTCCAAGCTCCTTTTACTGTTTTAATGAAGCAAAATGACCAGCACAAGAGCAAAGCTGAGAATGGAGAGTTCCTGTGCAAACCTACATTTAAAACTACATTCACATAATTACTCTTTCCCCCACTTCCCACTAAAGTATGTCACCCCCCTTCCCAAACCAGGTGGCTTCTCTGGTGTATCTCCTCTCTCTGGCCTTGATGTGCGAAGACCATAAATTCCTAGCCATAATAATCCAATTCACACTCCAACTTAGCACCCCCTCCCATCTGGCGACACGGAGTCTGTTCCCAGTGATAAGAGACCAAGGGAAGTTGCTCCGATAAGGGGTTCTGTGAACCCTTTGACTGGAGGGATCTGACAGCTCTGTTTTGTCGCACAGCATGAGTCATGGGGGGCAGCAGGGGCATTAATTCTGAGCACCCCCCCTCCAGGAGCTGACCCTGTTCCCTTCATTTCAGGCCTTCCTGCAAAGAGCACATTCTCAGTGGGTCAGAAAGAAAAACCCATATGGCAGTCACGGGAAGCTGGCCAAAGCCCCGCTCCTTTGTCTGTGCTTGGGGCCTCAGTGCATGTGCAAAAGATGCAGGGCTTTGATCACACTGCCATGACCACCATCCTGATTTTTTGACCCTCCCTCTGGATGATGCCACCTGCAAAGAAGTTAGGAAAGGCTGCCTCTCTGAGCAGGCTAAGGATGGGAAGGGAAGGGGCTGCTGAACTAGTTCCTTTCTGTCATTCCCCCACTCAAAACTGCTTACACAACTGGCTTCTCATCCATGGACAAGAGAGAGGGTCCCTTCCCACCTCTGTTCTGCCTGGGGGGCTAATAGCAGGAGGAGAAATAATTAAACAACGCTTCCCTTCCCTTCTTCTCCTCCCACCTTCAGCTTCTGAGGCTGCTGTTCAAATGAAAGCACAACCCAACGGGACGTTCCTCATACATTCCTTCCGCGAGATCTACCTCAGCCTTTGGAAAGTGCCACCAACTCATACAGATCATAATGACCCACACAGTCCTCAACATCAAGTAGGTTCCTAGGAAATGGGATCAGTCTGAGTGAAACGCACCTGTCAGAAAAGGCAACAGGTAGACAGGCTAAATTTTGCATTGTGTTGGCGGAGCGAACGCCATTTTTTATTCAGCCCAAGACTTTGGTTAAAGATTGCTTTTAAAATAGCAGTGATCAACTAAATTGGCTTAGATCAACTCAGAGTACAGTAGCTCTGGATAATAATGAGGTAGTTTACTAAAAGAATAAATTGGAGACACTAAGTCCTAAGTTTCAGCTCTAGGCAAGTATAATAAAGAAATAAATTCCCAAACTTCCAGGATGCAAACCAATGGGAATCTTTTTACATTCCCTCCTCCCTCTTTTTTATCATCTTAATGACTTGGCTGCAGTAAAGGCATTCTTGGAAGAAAGATGTGTTGGCAGAATGCTGGGAAAGCCTTTAGCCCAGGAGAGATCAGAAAAGTCACACACACCAGGCATATCTATAAAAATAATTTATTTACAGAAAGCAAAACAAAAGCAAAACATATTTAAAGGACTTAGCTCTCATTGAGAGCTACCTGGCTTGCTACATGTCTGCACAGAAGAGAAAGAGGAACTGAAACAAGTCCGGGCAGGTTCCTCCCCCCAGGTGCAATAATTAACATTCGAAAAGGGGGCAGTTGAATTCAACCTCTGCACCCGGCCAAAATGATTAGATACAATAGCACCTTAATCTGTTAGTAGGAAAACCATTAACAAGATGGAGGTAACACAAGAACTCTGGTCCAGATTAATAAAAATTTAAAAGAAGGGGGGAATATCAGGAATGATTGCCCTCCCCTGTTATACCCTCCCTCTTCTCTTCTGAAAACTAGGAATGGCTCTGGGTTGTTCTTCATTTGGGGATTCCCCTCCACTCGCTCACCCATCCAAACCAAGCAAATGTTGGGATTTGCCTGGTTTGAGAGGGGAGGGGAATCCCCAAATGACAAGAATGGGGAGCTTAACATGGATGGGGAGGGAACAGAAAACCGACAACTTTTTAAGAATATCAGATCACAAGACATTTTGAGTATCATAGCATAATAGAACTTTACAATAAATTATTGTAAAGGCAGATGTGCTTAACGCCCCAGCTGACTTGATCCTGTTAAAATGCAAGATTTTCACAAGTGACTGAGCAACAGTGGGTAATGTACTCAGAATAAAATATTGCCATATTATTCTACAAGAATTAACAATTTGGGGTGTAAAATCATTAAAGCATATAAGATACATCAGACACGTTAACGGCAAACAGTGCAATTAGAAATGTCAGTGCAACTATGGAAGAAAGGGGAAACAACGAAAAATAAAGCCCTGAATAGAATCATCTGCCTCAACTACTAGCTCAGTTTACAGTTCAGATCCTTTGCTATTGCACACATTGTCTGTGAAATTAATATTTAGCCTGTCATAACTTTCATTCCGTTTTTGACAATGTTTCACACGTCATTTACAAGGCAATCATTGCCAAGTTGCAAGAAGTGAAAGTGGTGAAAGTTTTATGATGGTAAAACCACTAGTTAAACAAGATCAAATGGATTGAAAAGGGCTCTCTTGCTATTCTCGATTCAGATAACCGACCTATTCTGTCAGTGGGTACCTCAGGCACGACCCCCGCCTGAAACCTGGGGCCCTCATCTAGCAGCCACCAGCAGCCCAGCATCAGGATATAATTCAGTGAAGGCCAGCAATGCTCTCAGGAACATCTTTTTCTTCTTCTTTAAATTTAACCATGTTTAATACCTAGGGATAGCCAACCAGCCATGCCTGTAGTTCAAGGTGTTCCTTTTATTACTTTTAATTTCAGTGGGCATCCTTTTCTGCAACAAAACAGTGTTTCTTTAACAAGAAATGTTAATCATAAATAGGCAGTCATGAATTTAAAGAGCAAAACTGGATAGAGGTTTTTTTTTTAATCTTGGATGGCAGTTTCTTGCTGTGTTTTGTTTATTTCTTTAACATCTCAGGAGCTATAGCTGTAAAATAGGGAATGATGGTGTTTGTGTGTGAACTGTGTTTTTCACAACTGAGATAAATCATCCTGGCCATCTGTAAAAAGCCCTGCAATGGGACAGGGTTTTTTCCTTACTACATTTCTTGAGATCTCACTGTATGTTCAGATATATATTTACTTTCACAAGACTATCTCCATCCCAACTTTCTCACAGTGACATTGGCCTGTCCCCCTGCACCTTTAAACACTCTGGTGGCTGTTGCTGTTAACTTAAAGTAGAGTGTTTTCCTCTCTAGTTTCCCACCTCCATTGCAGGGTATTATTAAATAGCAAGCTACCTCTTAAAGGAGGGACACAAATCCTTTTAAACCAAGCTCAGCATCTGGTGATTTCACAGCCAGGGACCTCCTCAGTAAAGGGTCAAACACGTCAAGATGGCAGCCATGACCATGGAGATAAAAGGGGTGGGGCTTTGATCACATGGTCAAATCCACCATTTTACTCTTTTCATCCCCTCCCTCCCTTCCCAAGGACGCCCCTCTTCACAAAACATCCATGTAGTTTTCACCACAGCCATACTGAAGCGCTCTGCTACTGCATTCTTTGGAAATGTTTTTTACTTCCAAGTTTAACTTTCAGCCCTGGGACTTCCCACTTCTCTCCCTTCCAACTACTAACCAGGATCATCCAAGGTCAGCTAAGTGCTGCACCTGTTGAAGATGGGCATGCAGGCCCATTAAGTCTATGGCCTAAACCAATCTAGCTGCCTCACTGTATTTCAGCAGGCATTTTAATGGGACCGCCAAATTTCCTAATCCTGTAAGTATGAATATTTCCTAATACTTCAAATATATGAAAGCTAGAAATGTGCCAAGTCTTCTCCCAGAACCAAATGCTAAGAGGTTCCTCGTCTCCCTCTGATGTCTGGTTCAGTTTTTCTTTTCCATTCACCCCAGCAAGCAGCCTTACAGCTTCTTTCCATTGAGCTGGGACAAAAGTGTGCCATTGTGCCATTTTTTTCTTTTTCCAGATCAAGTATGAACAATCAAGGGAAATTTCTATCATAGTCAACAATGGCCCATAAAACAAGCCTGCCTTAACCTATAATGGGGCCTGTGCAGCTTGGGAGCTGACATCAGCTCCTGAGCTCCAGCCTTGCGCTTCGATGGCAGCATCTCTGACGTGCAATCTTTTGCTGTCGTTGTACTTAATATCAGACGTCACTGTGCACAGAACTAACTTTCTAAGGGCTGTAGGGATGCCACTAGTGCATTAGAGGCACTAGGAACAAAACTGAAAAGCGGAATCCTCCCTTCCTGTCTGCAGAATAAGTGCTTGAAAACGTGAACAAGGATTAGGGAAACCCAGGAGAAAAGGGGCAGCCGAGTCAGAAGCCACACAATTTTCACCCCAGTTAAGTATTGCCAGAGCTAAATCAAGAGCCCACCAACAACGATACTTGTCAGCACAAAGAAAAGTTGTAGGCATGTGTGCAAAAAGATGTTTTTAGAAACCAGGCTAAAACAGGACTGAACTCTAAAGAAGTTCACAAAGACATTCTTATTAATCCCTAATAACCTGTTGGCCTCTGACTACAGGCAGATGAAGAATTATAGCAATTAATTTGCATGCAAAAATTAATCCAGTTAACTAAACCCAGGGGAGGGCCCTGTTTTACAGCACCATGTAACTGCAAATTTTAGGGCCATTTTCTTCATTAATTAGATCAATGGAGGGAAGCTAATCCTGGTTTGTCAATAGTAACTTTGTTACTACCTATCTAAGGCACAGGGAAATATACATTGCCCCAGATCTGTAATTTCTGGCTATATACTGTATAATTCCATCAAATTGGCACTATTGCACGGTTGCCCTTAATTTTTCTTGTTAGTGCTTGCTGTCCTTCATTGTTCAAACTCTCCGGTTTTCCCTAGATTTCTTGTTCTTTCAGAGCCCTTCATATTTGTACCCAGTAGAGTTGGCAGTGACGCCCTCCATCAACATGCAATATTTTTTCCTTCAGCTGCTTCCTCTTCTCAGATCCAGAAGGGGAATTTCTAGACAAAAGCACATCATGTCAACAATTACCCAACTGGAAGATTACTGGACAGATAGATTTGGTTCCTGGTTCTCGGTTCCTTATTCATCACAGAAACACTCCAATAGACTGAATAAAGAGCTGAAGTTTATAACCCTCCCCCACAAAATAAATCTTGTGCACACGCACTTACACACACAAACACAATTTTCCCCATACACTCCCCCATTGCTTCCATTCCAATGATACAGACCGACCTCAAGCATAATGCCTTCTTTGCATGCAGCCATTCCCAGGTTCAGCCTCCAGCATCTCCAAGAAAGGCTGGAAAGAAACTCTTGCTTGAAATGCTAGAGACACCCCCTATTAGTTAGCATTGATAGAAAAAAGGCTTCTTCTTAGCTTTCAGTTACATCAGACAGTGCACTTTAGAGAGTCAGCATTATTTCCAAGGCCATCTGCTGGGGACAATTTAATTCTTTCTTGAGAGTTAGAGAGGTAAAGATGCTCTGGAACTGAGCTCCATGGCAACAGTATGGAAGTGGTTTGCTACATATTGCCATCTTCTGGCCTACAGTTCCGGTATCCTTGAGTGATCTCCCATCCAAGTACTAACTGGGCCCAACCACATAAATTTGGCCCAATGCTGCCACCTATTGACTCTTCTGGGGAGTTAATGCTAGGCTTATTCCTGAACATTCTTGGCAACTTGTTTATGGACTGCTATATGTTGTTTTAAGAGCCATTTTAATGTAATGGTTAAAGGCACCTTGTTAGAAACTGAGAGACAACGACTTCTAGGACTGCCTTATTCACAAAGCCAGCTGGGTGATTTGGGGCCAGTTGCTCTTTCTCAGCCCCTGGAAGAAGACAAGGACAAACCAGTTCTGAAAATGTTGCCAAGAAAACTGCAGAGACTTATCCAGGCAGTTACCAGGAATCAAGTCTGATTTGAAGGCACCATAAAGTGTTCTGCTTCTTTAGGTCCACTAAAATAGCTTCTCTTCTTACTTTAACATGTCTTCAGTTGTTTTCTCAAATTTGAGTAAGCAGTTAATCCCGCTTTCTACATCCTGATATCCTTCTCTTGTATTGGGACAACGCTCCCAGAATTCCGTGCTATCTGGAGAATTCTGGGAAATAAAGGATATCAGGTTGTAAGAAATAGTTTCAATAGATATTTTTTTAAGAAAATAAAGAAACAAATCAATAAAACAGAAGCTGAAGTTGGTTCAAAGAAGAGCTACCAGTTTGAAAAACAATTTGGAAACTATCTAATAGGGAACAATAAATAGCTGGGCATCTTTAAGGGGAGATATGATAAAGGCATCTGTAAGTCTGTCATATGTTAGGAGAGACTTATTCTCTTCTAAACTGAGAACAGGACAAGAACCAGTGGGTTGAAAATAACATAAAGAATATGCAAGCTGAATGTTAGTGAGAGTATTCCAATGGTAGAGCTGTTATGATAGAAGGATCTGCCTAGAAAACAATGAACCTCTTCTCTGCTGGATATGGTCAAGGTTATTGTGGTTTGGTAGATGTTTACCCTAAGCAAGAGGCTGGCCTCCATAAGGTCCGTCCCAACCCCTACATACCCAGTACAAACATTGGAAGAAAGTTTTTTTCAATCTCTCCAATTTTTAATTGTTTTATTTATTATTGATTTAATTATCGTATTTGTATAGCCACCCATCTCACAAAAAGTGACTCTGGGCGGTGTACAACACTCAATTAAAATAAAACCAATAAATACATATAAAACAATTGTTATTAAAACTATAAGAAAACTATTTAAAACACACAAAACAAGGGAGAATGATGTTAACCATAGTAAGGGAGCCATCGCAAAATCTCCCCAGTCTCCAGTCCAATAGTTAATAGTTTTATTGACTATTGTATTGGTTTTGTTTTTAACTATTGTTTTATTGTGCATTGTGTTGCTTTTTTTATTGTAAGCTATCTTGAGATGCTTCGGCACATGAAGTAGCATAAAAAGGTAATCAATCTATCAGATTAGTACTGCCATCTATTTCAAATCTTTCACTGAGAAATCTTGTAGCTATTTCGCTATCCAGTCCCTCTCTCTCAGCCCAACTCACCGCACAGGGTTGTTGTGGAGAAAGGAGGAGGAAGGAGTATTAGGTATGTTCGCTGCCTTGAGTTATTATTAAATAAATAAAGAGTAAAGAAAGAAAGGATGTTAAGTTCATATATCTGAGTTGTGCCCAGAATGCGGATGGATGACCTACTGTATGTCACAGAGTTATTGTGAAACCTTTTAGAGAGCCAGTTTGGTCTAGTGGTTAAGGCAATGGGCTAGAAACCAGGAGGCTGTGAGTTCTAGTCCTGCCTGAGGGGACCTTGGGCCAGTCCCTCTCTCCCAGCCCAACCCACCTCACAAGGCTGTTGTTGTTGTGGGGAAAATAGGAGGAGGAAGGAGTACTATGTTTGCAGCCTTGAGTTATTTATAAAAATAATAAAAGCGGGAAAGAAAATAAAATAAATAAGTAAATAAATATAAATATGCATTAATATGCACCTGATGTGTCAAATGCTATGCACTGAGAAGTAAAATGGCAATCAAAAATTGTTTTCAGGCAGAGCCAGTACATGTGAATATAACCTTTAAGCAATGAAGTTAGACAGCATCATTCTCAAAACAGCCTTTAACTGTCTTGTGAAGGGAGAGAGGAAGGGAGGGGGCAGAGAGAGAAGAAGATAGGTAGAAAACCTTGCACTTAATTCATCACCAATTTCCCACTCAAGAGAAAAATGTGGACTGGAGGAACAAACTTACCTCATTTTTCTTTCATCTGGATCTTAATGTGCTGTCAGCTACTGTATTATCTCCCGATGTCACACCCTCCCCTCAGCTGTCCTTAAAAGCCAATACAGGAAGATTCCTTACCTGAGGAAGCAATGCCCCGGTAACTCTGGGGACAGAGAGCACATGCTTCTCCGGTGCCCGTTCTGCAGAGTCATTCACACCAGCCTCATCTCACCGTTCCTGTGTAGATACCCAGGGCGCACAGGACAATTCTGCACCCCCCTGCTGCTGTCAGATACCAACGCAGCTACAACATACAGTGTCAGCAGGTTCTGCCCAGCAACACTCAAAGTTGTCAGATGATGACCTGTTCCATAAACTAGTCTTAATGAGCATCTAGTTCATCGTACCAGGGTGCTCTGTACTTTGATATAGTCTGCCACCTACTAAACTTTATGTTCCCCTATACCATCTGATGCTCCTACACCTTTTTTAAGATTCTTCTAGACTCTTGTTTTATATATATACTTTATGTTTTAATAGATATATCTCTTACATCTTCTAGCATAATTGTTTTAGACTTCTATGCTTTTTAATTGACTGTACCTTACCCTCCTTATGCTGGCCTATCACCATAATAAAGATATGATTTTATTTGATTTGCTGTATTATCTCCCAGCATCTGTTTTTTCTGGGCAAGGATAGCTAACTTTATGTAAACCTTATGACTGCCCCTTGCAGCATCTGTGGCTAGGATTTATGATGCAAACTAACTCTCTCGGAGGGAGTAAGAGACAGTCACAGGGCCAGCTTACCCAGAACAGTTTTCAATGAGCACATTCGGTGGTTGCCACTAGATGGCAGAGTGGATCAAGAAACAGAAGCAGAAAGAACTGAAAAAACAAAATCCATTGACCAAGAAGTTAAAGTATTTTACAATCCAAGTCAGAATTCCTATTCAAGACTGTAATGCAGACAGAGAAAATACACCTGTTTTTTTCTTTTTTTTAATTCTTAGAATCCCCATATAAATTTGTCTCAGTTGTGCAGGCATGTAAGCATTTTAAGGCACCTGCCACATCTGTTTATCAACACTTAATACACTGACAGGAAGGAAAGAAATGCACCCCATATATCTGAATTGTGAAGAATAAAATGAGACAGGCAAATCACAGCAAAACATCTTGAAAGTAAAACAACTCCATATCTGTATCAAAAATTCTTGCAGGTTCCATTTAAAAATATGCACTGCAAAAGCTATAGGTATGGAAAAGCTATTTCCCTAAATTGCTAAGATTGAATTTGTTTTAACAGTGGCTGAACAAGCTGTGATGGCCCAGTTTGCAGCTAATGCTAAGCCTTAATGGGCGGGGTCAGCATATGCTGGGCAAAAACAAGCCGTATGAAACCCTAGTTTCATGAATCAGTGATAGAAACTTGCTATTCAAGACCAACTGAGTTTTTAAGTACAAAAGGCCACAATATTTCATGTCAGACCATTTGCACGTACTCATTCCAGATCAGTAACATCTACTCCAGTCATTTGCCGCTCTCCAACAGAGATCTCTCCTATCACTTATCCCGTAATTGTTTTAACCAGGGATTCCACAGAAGAAGAACCTACCACTGATCCATGGTCTTAACACTATCCACTTCTCTGCACGGCAGAGGTATGCAAAAATTTTTGTCACAGAGCCAGCCTGTCAAGAGAGTTTTTAAGCTTAGAGTCCTTCCAGAACACTTGGAATGCCAAGTTTCAAGGTCAACATGTTTGCTTCAAGACGGAATGCTTCGTAAGGCCTTCTTAAAGACATGCAGACTGAACACTTGCATACACATACCTAAGACTAAAGTCTACTAATATCAGTGGGTTTCTCACCACAACACATTGTAATGCATAGTTTCCAAGAGCAAGGCAGCCAGGCCTTGCACACTTCAATGCTTCTCAGATAGTTAAGATGTTTTAAAATTGTGCTCCTGGTTAGTGTGCATGATGCTAAATGCTTTATTTTGGAAACATGGGTTTATGTAGAACAACACCTCAAACCTTTTGGGAAATTAGATGGGCAAATGCAGACAAGCCAAGGCTGCTGCATCTTTAATCGTTGCACCTTGCTGAATTAGACCAGAGGTCCAACTAAAACATCTGAGATTATATTACCAAACAAATTGATTTGAGAGATTAAGCCTGGCCTCTAGGCATAAGCAGAACATATAATCAATTGCCCCAAATTAGATATGCTTCCAGATGGCCAATAGGGTGATAAAAAGTATTTTACTTCCAAGGAAACACTATTCTTTGCCCATAAACCTGCACTGGGATGACAGGAAATGTACACAGTCATAATGATAATGACAATATGGTGAGGTTGTTTTAAGGCAATTGTGAGGAACTCTGATCCTCCAAATTCGCTAAACTGTAACTCTGGCCTGCATGATCAGTGGTGAAAAATACTAGTTCAGCAACCCTGAGAGGTCCATCTAGGGTAGTCCCATGAGGAGCAGAGCAACAAGTCTGTAGCTGCTAACTATCAAAGAAGGGAGTTTGGGATGTTTTGCCTCCAAATCCCAGCACAAAACACATTTACCCAACTTCTAACATCTACTTTTGCCATTGTGGATATGTATTATCTCCAGAATGAGCAGTCAGACACTAAATGTAGAAAAAGATTTTCCTAATAAGGTTTCCAGCAGCAGAGAAGTAGCCATGTTAGTCTGGAGCAGAAAAAGCAATAAAATCTTGAGGCACCTTAAAGATTAACACATGCATTACCACATAAGTTTTCACAAACTACACAAATCATTTTATCACAGCATCTGATTAAGCGGAATGTGTTTCATAAAAGCGTCTGCCATGATGCATTTATTAGTCTTTAATGTGCTACGAAACATGGAGTTGCTTATGTATTACAGAGCGAGGAGGGAGACTCGAGGTAAGACTTTCACTCTTGCTGTTAATTGTAATTGTTTTTCAGGAGTGGAATACAGACATCTCTTCAGTCCAGTCTATGTATCTTTAATCAGAAATAAGCCCATTTCTACATTCATTCCCAATGTCTCCATAGAATTATAGCCTTAATTCATCTCTTCTGCCCACAGCACCAGTGAACTGCTATAAGCAGAGAATGGAGGCTGGGTCCCCTCCAGACGTTTATGACTAGTTTCCAGTAGCCCTGCGTTTCATAGCCAGTAGCAACCAATTGTGGGAATTGTAGTACAAAACACCTGGAGGGCACTAGGTTACCTATTCCTGGTGTAAGTTTAGGAACAGCTCTTTACATGTACATTGAGATGCACTGGTTGCCACTGTAATATATCCTCATTTAGCAACTGCCTCTTTTAGCGACCATTCAGAGTTACGATGGTGATGAAAAAGTAACTTTATGACCAATCCTTGCATTAATGACCTTCTCAGGTCTGTAAAGCAAAGGAAAGCTGAAGTAAGACCACAAGTACAGTTGTGGTTTTACTTAGTGACCACTTCACTTAATAACTGAGTTGCTGCTGCCAATTGTGGTCGCTAAATGAGGACTACCTGTCTAGCAAACCCAGAAATGCATCTTCTGAGAAATTCAGCTTGAATAAAGCATTTTTGAACAACTTCCAAAATCAATTGCCCTTCTCATCCTAAAGGACAAAGCAGATGAAAGAGAAAAATGTCAGCATTGCCTGGTTTGTCCTTTGAGAATGAGCCAGACAGTCCCCCGGTGAATGCCACACAGATCATCATGAAGCACTTTTGATTCAGAAGCAGCTGTAGCTTCAGCAGGGGCCATACCACCACACACAGACTTTCAGTACATTTGTTCAGTGATTACTCAGAAGCTTCCTTGCACATTCGGTTCATTAGCACTTTACCAGAATGCTGACTTCATTCTTTCTGTTCCCAGGACCATCCTGACTTTGGGTCTTCCTAGCTGTTGATCTATCGCATTTGGCCATGTCCTTCAGCAAGCTCCTACAGGGAGAAGATTGCTCACAGCTCCACAGGCAGGAACAGATTATAGAACTTCAGAGCTCACCTAGTTAAAGCCTAAACAGACCATGTAAACTGCTGCCATAAACACATCAGTGTTTCTCCTGCACTCGCAAAGGCTATGAGTTGAGCGCTACTACAGTAGTAAAAAAGAAAATGTATACCTTCTTTTATTTTTAAGAAGCACTGTTCCAGCAGGTGTTTGGCCCTTAGTTTACGTGAATTGCATCTTTGATATGCTTGTTTTTTATGGTTGATTTCTATTATTTATTTGTGTATCTTTTGAATGCATTTGGGGGGGGTTGGATCTTTTTGTACTTCAGCCAGAGTCTGCTAGGATTGGGGAGGCTCTAAAATTGGAAAAATAAATTAATAAATAAAGCCAAGCCTCTTTTAAAAAACCAAGGTAGCTAGTTATAGTCAATGTTCCTTTCATCTGCTTAATGCCAATGCCAGCATCACTTTCTGCTGTGATGTTATTATATTTTATAGCATATTGTTTAAAAATATGCAATGCTTGGAGAACCTTAACTGGCAGAAAAATGATTTCCACCTTTATATACGTAATCATCTTGATGATAGCATCTTAATGGCAGGTGTGGAACCTTTCTGGACAGCTTTTGTTTTAAGGAGCAGATTTTTAAAAGGTAGAGGGGCTTGGTTCTTGCAAAAGAAAAGTGTATTTTTGTCAAAGAATGTGCAACAATTGCAAATAGTAACAGGTAAATGAATTAATTATTTTATCTTTATTTATTGGTTTATTATATTGTAATTTATATGTTTTAATTCTGATTTTATTGGTAAACCGCCCAGAGTCCCCTTTTGGAGGAGATGGGCGGTGATAGAAATTTGATAAATAAATAAATAAATAAAATTAAAGTGCCCATTTGGTACAGACTAGGAGAAGTCATCAAAGAGAAGACAGAATCTTTTTTCAGTATTGGCTGTGAATAAATACTACCTACACTCTGTCCCAGCCTATAGGAAGCTACTCTGATGAAGAAAACCGAGTGACTGCTAAATCTGGAGCTATCTTGTGCCCATTTTACAGATGCCTGAAATGAGCTTATTCCTTGGCAGCACCAGTTAGTTCATTTGAAATCGCAACATCACCTTTTGGCACTAGGTGAAAAAAGTTATGTTTCCCACAAGCATATCTGACAGTAACAATTTAGTTTAGTAAGTTTTAAAATAGTAACAGGCACATTTTATATTGAAGTGCTTTTTCTTCATAAGTGCTGTTTTTTCTTGTATTTTCTTGTCTTTTTTTAGTTGGTGAAATATTCAGAAAACAAGCAAATAAACAAATCCCCATGGTAATCCCCACAAAGGGTATTAGGGGAACATTTGGGATGACTTTGACTATGAAGGAAAGAGTTTTTCAAAGCAATTTGTCCCGGTTTTACTAGTTGTATAATTCACAACCTGAGAAATACCCAGAAAATCAATTCTTGGCTTTTAAGAGTTGGCGTTTCTTATTCTTTGAGCTGATTTAATACTTAGCTTACACAGCGGAAGACAAGGCATCCTCATCATTTTGCCACTAGGTGGTGAGCTTTGCACAGTCCTTAATTTACAAAAGACAGGGAAGCAGAGGAAATGCTGAGTGGGCATTCTGGCCAGCAAAGGTGAAAAAAATGTGGTTTTCCTTTCTATTTTTTAGATTTTATGTTGAATTTTTGAAAAGGAAGAAGGAAGAAGGGAGGAAATCATAGCACCTTTCAGTACAGAATCTGATTTGCTCTGAAGGGACTCTAGAATCACCAGGCCTTGCAGAAAATCAGCAGCAACCATAAAACTGTTAAGTCAAAAAGTAGACAAGTAGGAGGATGCAAAAGGGTGGTTTTATTTATTAATTTATTTTTCCAATTTTAGAACTTCCCAATCCTAACAGACTGGCTGAAGTACAAAAAGATCCACCTCCACCCCGCAAATGCATTAAAAAAATACACAAATAAATAATAGAAATCAGTTGTATTTATATACTTTATATACATAATCATCTTGATGAAGGCATCTTAATGGCAGGTGTGGAACCTTTTTGGAGAGCTTTTATTTTAAGGAACATTTTTTTTAAAGGCAGAGGGGTTTGGTTCTTGCAAAAGAAAAGCTTATTTTTGTCAAAGAATATATAATAGTAACAGGTAAATTAATATTTGGAAGAGACTCAGATAGACACCTCCCTAATTCACAGGAGTATAAGAAGTAGGAGGAGGAACAGCACAATCAGACTTGCAAGATTCTGTTGTTTTATAGCCTATCTCAATAAAATAGTTTCAGCCTTCCTTTTTTTTAATAGTAATTTCATTAAATATTACAATTACAACAGTGAAAACTATGCAAAAATAAAAAAATAAAAAATAGAAGGTGCAGAAAAGAAAGGGAAAAAAGAGAAAGAGAAAGAGAAGGAAAAAATAAGAATACAGTAAATAAAAAAATGTATAAAGCAGTGACTTCCCCCTTCATCACAACAAGTATAAACAATTTTAGTAACTTATCACCTTCTCTTGAAATACTAATTACCTCTTCTTCCCATATCCCATCTCTTATCTATAAACAAATCCATAAAACCTCATCATCTCAGTAAGGTATGGTACCCACATTAAGGGTTACCAGAGATAACAATGTATCTATTTTAACCTTGATCAGATAAGCCATCTTTATAGTCCTTCCTTTTGCTTCTAACAACCTTTAGTTCATCAGATAATGTTGTAGGACTTGATTTCTTTTCATTTTTTCTTTGTCCCTTCTCACAAAGTTCTTCAAAACGTTAACCAGCCTTACAAGGAGCAGCTGTCTGGAGCACTTGTGGGCAATCTCAAGTCCCCTTCTTGTCCGGAGAGGACTTATCAAAGAGCCGGTCCATTGGCCAGCTCTTCATCCCGCCTCTGTCGTCGGCTTCACTTTTTGCAGAGCCATCTTCACCATTTCTTTCCCAGAAGAACAAAAGTAGTTTCAGCCTTCCTGTGGAGTTGATTTCCTGGTCTGGTCTACCTGGTGGAACTGACATGATGGCTTATGCAACCTTTGTCATGTTCCCGTTCCGATGTTTATGGTTCCTCGTAACGTTTCACATGTCATATCTGCAGTTGCGTGCCTGCCTGGCCACGCTGGTAAATTTCCTTTGTGCTGACTTGTGATCTTCTGGAATGTATGTTTGGGTTATCTCTGCTGTTCAAGGTTACTTTCTCAGGCCGATTCTAACGGTTGCTAGCATCTGGGGTGGGTGGTTGCTATGCTAGCCTGAGGGGAGGGTTCGCAACGGGAGCAAGGCTTTTTAAGTTTGTAATTGGCGCGCTTTTGCTCATTCTCAGCTTTCTTCATACTTTGCATACTATTCATTCAATAAATTAGTTTTCTCTAGTAATTACTGATGAGACTCCTTTTATTGGAATAGGCAATCATTACACCTTTGAATGTGTTGCTGCCAAGAGCAAAAAGGGAAAGGCTCTTGTTTTTCTATTCTGTGGAAGGGTTCCAAAGTACCTGATTGGCTACTTTGGGAACCAGAACTTTGGAAGAGTTGAACCTTCCTTGTGTTCCAGCAGGGCTCCAATAAAGTGGCATTCCTGGAATCCCACTGATTAGGCCAAGAAATACTGGAATTCTACTTTATTGATACAGCCTATAACAACAGAACCATGAAAGCCTGACAGCATTTTCCCTTCCCTTCCTCTTATACCAAAGAGAATTAACTTGGGGTCACTTTAAATTGCTTTTTAGAATCTTGTTCCTTTCCTAGGCTTAATTCATGCTTTGTTGTCTGCCACATTCCTTCTCCAAGGTCAAAGCCGTCGTCCTCTACAATAACCCTGGAACTCTTAGTAACTTACATCTGCAAAGGGATATGAAAGTGATGATTGAGAAAAGCCACTTTCTCTGTCCCATTCCTATACTCCTCTTGCTTTTCCATGCTATCATCTCCTTTTTATTATTTTTCTCCCTCATTTTTAAAATTTTAAAATTCCTGCATCCATCTATATATGTGGTTGAATTATAAAGATAAAGATAGGCACCACCAAAAACTGATAGAAAACTGTGAGTGGCATTACCAAATAACTCCCAGAGATACTACAATGGACTTCCACTGCCCCCACTGTGCTAGACTCTGCTCTTCCAGAATGGGGCTGCAGAGCCACCTCTGTGTCCACAGATGAACTGCACAACAGCATGTCTCTTTGAACCCGAAGGACTACCATACATAAATATACTGATGTCCTTGAGTCAAGTTCAGCTCTTGGTAACTACACGGACACAACCATACCATTTTCTTCTCTTTTCTTAATAAGAATTTTATTAAGTCTCAAGCAGAGATAAAAGCTACAGAAAAAACAAAAAAACTACAAAGAAAAAAAGAAAAAACTAAAAAAGTGTAGAAACACAAGAGCAAATTTTCAAAATTACAAAAAGAGGTGACTTCCGACTTTGAACAGCAAGGATATACAACAGTTTTCCATAATCAATCCCTTATTCTATATTAAACCAAAATCACATTATTTCTATAAATCATTCCATTGGCACATTATAAAAATCACTAAATACAGTTGTATGTATTATATTATTATATATCATATCATATCATATATCAATAATATTATATTAAAAGAAATATATTTATACACACCTCCTAATCAACTTCCGCCAAAGATAACATTTATTTAATTATTTCCTTCCTACTACTATTCTATACATTCCTGTCTACTATAATAAAGATCAAACTAAAAAACATATAAATTGTCTGCCACTATACTTGATAATACAACAATTTTAATAATCTTAATCATATTAAACCCAAAACCAAACATTTTTTTTTATTATTATACTGTAATAATCTTAATCCAATAAGATAAATCAGCCAAACTCTAAAAGCAATCCGGATAAATATTCTTAAACCCTTATCCCACTTCAAAAGAAACCAGAGAATTTACATATCCCCACAATGCACACAGAGCTTTTTTCTTTAAAAATCGAACAGCCCAACTGCCCCCCTCAAAAACTCCAACTTCTTTTCAGGAGACCTCCCATACACAATAACCCCTTCTTTTCCATGGTATTCCATCAGAAGATCAGTTTCATTTACAGCTTGCAACTCAATCTCTCCCTTTAATTTCTTCAACTCAACTATCTAATCTTCATCCAGCATTTCAACAGAAGTCCCAATCTCACTCTTAGAAAAGAAATTTCTGTCGCTATTAAATTCCTCAGCTTCATCCAGGACATCCCCAACCAGATAACACATTTTAGACCTCATATCTTCCACAATGTCCTGAATGTCTTGCATTAAAACTCGGTAAAAGTCAGAAGAAATCTGTTTAAAATCTTGGTGGAAGTCAGAGAAAGTCTATTTAAAATCCTCCATGTCTCAAGCAGTAGATTATGGCACCCCCTAGAAGCTTAACTAGCAAAAGTCAAAGATATGAAAGAATTTTAAATGTGTTTACACAAGTGAAAGTGAGATAATGAACAGTTCCCCAGGGAAGGCAGAAGCAGAAAACTGAAAGTTCAAAACAGCCAATTCAACATGTAGAAAAATGCTAATATCTTCAAATTTAGTACAGAAATAATAACAGGGAGACATTTACTCTCAGTCCTCCTTCATCTTTGGATGGAAAACAAAGTCCAAAACTTAAAAAGAATTTTTTAAAAAATTAATCCCAAAAATAAGGATAAACACCAAGAGAACTTGCTTCTCCTTGCTGTAGAAAGCATCCCTTCAGGTACGCGTACTTAAAAGAAATATAAATTGGGTGATTTAGAAATGGGGTGGCCAGTCTTAGTGTCCCTTTAAGGCTACAACACAGCTTGGAAATGGTGACGTCCCAGCCTCCTGGCTAGCTCTTACCACTTGAGCACAAATGCTGTTTGCAATCTTCTGGCTGCAAGCAGCCATCCGGAGGACAAATGGGGTGATTCCAGGTGTTTTCCTTTTTCCAGAAAAGCACTCTTGGGCTTCAGGAGAAACCTGCCTGAGCCCGAAAAAACTGCCGCATTGTCAGTTCTGCCTGCTCAGCCATGGGCACTGCTGTTCAGTTCATCATGTCCCCACCGGAAGTCAACACAACCACACCATTTTCTTGGCAACAGTAGAAAGTTTGTCATTAATTTCTTTTTCAACTTCTCATTCTAGCCTACAACCTTTGTATTTCTGAGGAATCTCCCATCCAAGTACTAATCAGGCCTAAACCCACTTAACTTCCAGACAAGGTCTGCCTAGTACTGCGGCCTGCTGTTATTAACTAAAAGCTGCATGTTCATAAATAGGTACAGTTATTGGTTGAACACAAAGTAGGGTTGTATTTGTATATGTGTTTGTATATGTGTTTGTATTTTCAGGTTGATATATATTGGTTGAAGATCTTGATTGGTATTATTTATTTGAATTCTTAAAAACTGAATAATTTTAAAATGAAATAAATATACAGTAATATGAAATTGATTTGTAAAATAATCTTAAAATTGTAATTTAAACAATATAAAATTGATTTGTAAAATAATCATAATGTCACATTCTATTTTACATTACAATTTTAAATGCTAATCTCTACTAGCTTAAAATTAAAATGTCTAACACTTCTGTCATCTCCAAAAAGAGAAATATATGAATTGATCTCTTCAGTGAAACACTGAACTGGATCAAATACTTTCTACCTAGGAGATTATTTCATAAATAAGGAGCATTTCAGTGGGTAACTGTTCTGGTTAGACTATGAGGCGACCAGGCAAATAAAATGGAATTCTTTATTTACAATAAAACTATATACAATTGGTAATTGTTCTCTGAATAATAGTTCAGTTCAATTCAAGCCCAACAGTAGAGTGCTTGGCAAGACAGCGAAACCAGGTTCAGCTGGAGAACATGGCAAAGCGGCTGGACTGGGTTCTACTGGGAATCGCAGCAAGGCGGCAAGACAGGACTCGACTGAGGACCATGACAAGAAGGCAAGACCAGACTTGGCAGGAACTGGCGGCAAGGTGACTGGACAGAACTCAACCGAAGAAGGCAGCAAGGCAACTGAACCAGCCTTGGCTGGAGAATTCAGTAAAACCGCAAGGCAAAACTCAGCTATGGATTGCAACGAGGCGACAAGGTTAGCTTTGACTGGACTCCGTGACAAGGTGGCAAGACTTGACTTGGCTGGACTTGGAGAGGTGGCAAGGCAAGACTCGACTGAGCTTTGGGGCAAGGCGGCAGGAATCAACTTGGCTGGATTTCTTGGCAAGGCAGCAAGACAAGACTCAACTGGATCTCGTGGCAAGATGACAAGGCAAGGCTTGGCTGGGGCTCACTGCAAGGTAGCAAGGTAGGGTTCAGGAGACTGGGAAGGCTCTGATTCCATAGTGGCTACAGGGCAGGGCTCTGAGAACAGTTCTGGCTTTTCTTCTCCGTGAGAACTTCCCTTCACGCCATTTTTCCTCCAGAGCCAATCAAGCTTCTTTTTGCTTGGCGCGCTTTTCAGCTCGCCTCTCCCTTGCACTGACTGACGGTTTTGAATCTGACTCTTGGTTTTGTCCAATCAGCTGCTCAGGACTTTCCCGCTGTGCTGAATCACTGAGTTTCGATTTCCCTGAATTGCCTAGCATAGGTTTCGATTCCCCTTCCTCAGCCTCAGAATCAGACTCAATCCTTACAATAACTTCAAGAGGAGGCCAGATTTTGTGCATCAAGCTATAACCTGAACTAGGAAAGGAGACTTGCAAAAGTTGATTCTGAGTCTTTGTTTGGTACTTAAGATGCAGACACTGTAGGAATTTTTGGTCGTTTTTCCTCTGAGTTAGAGAGGGAAGTCTGACCTTGAAAGCCTCTTCTACTTCTCCCCAGTCAGCCTCCAAGACTGGTTCTTCCTGATGCTGGAAGGTCTAGCCTCACAGGTAGTTAAAAGAACAGGTGCTGGGAATGGTCTGCAGAAGTCTGGATTCAGCAGATCAAAAGTTCTCTTTAGGTTACCTAATAGCAAAAGTCTCCAGCTATTTTATATTATAGTGCAGAGTAAAAATAGTAATTACAATGCAGTGAAAGGCAGGATATATAAAAATGCTTCACTTAAAGAAGAGCCCCAGATGATGATCGCAGGAAGTGGGTGACCAATAACATATGGGGGGAATGCCAGGCCCAAAGCTGTGGAAATCTTTCAAGACCAGAAGATTGGGCCCCCAAATGGGCTGAGAGTTTGCACAGAAGATAAAATACTAGCACACACATGATCACCCAGTTCTAGTTACCACTCAAGCTGCCATAACGTGGGTGAAGTTCTGGGTTGTTTTTAAAGGCATCACACCCTCTCGCTTACAGCCACCTGAGTGCAAAAGTACTGTACAATGAAAAACACGTACCCCAGCTGCCCTCTGTAGCAGGTCCAAATTCCTTAGTACAGTATTACAGATTGTTCCATGCCCAGTTCATTAGTTTCACCCTCAGTTCTCTCATCGGTAAAATGGCTGAAACAGTAGGAACATTCTCTTGTAAGGACTCGGCTTATAAAGGACACTTTCTGCCAACTAACTAACCTCAGGGATCAAGTCTCAAATCATGCCAGCCCTGATTAAGAGGGTTGCATCCTGAGGTCAGATTGAGGCCCAGCAGCTTCTTCGCGCTATGATAAATGAGGGTTTGGGTGTTCCATCACATCTGCCACGTGACTGCCTGCTCAGCATTTGTCAGCCAGAGTTCCCTAAAGCTGAGCTCAGAAAATGAAACCTGAAAATCCCATGAGATGCTGCCTAACCCACAGTGTCCTATTATTTTTATATAATACCATGACCTAGCATTTTCAGGCTTCTGCTGAGAGACCCAAGGCTTTTGGTGCAGGAGATGGGTCTCATGAAGGAGATAAGATCACCTTAAAAAAAATAAAAGCTTTGGGTACATCTCAATGTCCAAGGGATAGGTGCCTCCGGATCTTTTGATGTTACATGCCATCAGTCCCAGACCCAGTGGCCAATTACCATGACTGGAAGTTGTAGCCCCCAATAGCACGAGGTGCCCTCTCCTTGGACAATGGTGGGGGGCGGGGGATGTTTGTTCAATCTGTTAATACAGTGTGCCTTTTCTCCAGTTGAAGATATCTCAGAAATAGAGTTCAAGAAATTAGAAATAGTGTTTAGTAATATAAATATCAGCAGTTAAAATGTTTAATGACTTTAAAAAGAAGGCAAGGGGGAAAATACAGACAAGTACAGCCTACCACTGTCCAAATTAGAACATGCCTTCAGAAAAATCTGGAGGTCAGGCCGAAAGCCAACATCATTGAGGGCCTCCTGAATATTGAGGAAAAGACCATTTCAGAGAGTGAATCCTCCTACAAAAAAGGCTAATTTCCAAATGACCACCAGACAATGGCCTATAGGCTATGCAATGGTCAACAAGGCCTCCTTTAATGGTCTTAGTTAATAAAGACAATACATTCTTTTGGGCAAGGAGTGACTTTTTGTTCCATCTAACAGTAGCAAAACCTTGCCAAAATATTTACTGAGGGACTTGTTGAAATCATTCATTTACCACCTTGAAAGTGACTAAGCTGAAAGATGACATACACTTATCCTATTTTAAAAAATGTATGATAATAAATCATATTATGGGAGGCAGTGTGGTTTAGTGGCAAAAGTGCTGGGCTAGAAACCAGGAGACTGAGAGTTCTAGGCCTGCCTTAGGCATGAAAGCCGGCTGGGTGACTTTGGCCCAGTCTCTCTTTCTCAGCCCAGCCTACCTTGCATGTGTGATGGAAGAAACCCAAACTGGTTGCACCAGAGACAAATTCCCATAAAATTCCATCTTGGTAATTGTAGCTATGACCTAGCCATAGGGCTAAGTACCTACTAATATATGCCTTTGAAATCAATGGGGCTTAATTAAAAGTTCATTACTATATATGTAACAACTCCCCACTCTTGTTTGGAATAACTTGAGAGTTCACTTCTCTTTCAAAAAGTTTTATTTATTTATTTATTTATTTATTTGGGCTGCTGAATTTGAGACTTGCAAGGGGAAAGTTTTGTGTGTAATACTGACATATGTAAATGTCTATTTTCAAGTCAGATAATTGTTTAAATGTGTTTATCAGGATGTTTTTGCTTTGGGGATAATGGTTTTACCTTGGGTAAAAGGACATTAACCAAATGTAGATAATTTATTTTTTGTTATTTTAGTAGGCAGAGAGGAGTAAAACTTTAGTGAAGTAGGATAATATTTTGCATATTTGCTTATTAGGTGAATAATTATGTTAGAAAAGGTTTTTTATTTTTTTGAGCGGGAGAGATAGTTTGTTTTAGAGGAGAATGCCATATAGAGATGGAAATGCTTTATAGAAATGTTTATCTTAGTTTAAATTAGAGTAAGAGATTGATAATGAGTTATGTATATCTTTGTTGTATAAAGTTGGAAGTCACCATGTAAGAGTCTTCTTTGTATTTTTGCACTTTTTTCGTTTTCTTTTTTCTTGTAGTATTCCTTGTTTCATTCTTTTAATTTTTATGTATTTTATGTATATGTTGAAAAAAAATTAATAAAGCTTTATAAAAAAAGTTTTAATTTTTGCAATTAAATGAATTTCCTCTCTTTACTATACTTCTAATATAGTATATTATTCTAATAATACACAATTGCATAATCTAAAAAAAATAGAGCATGATTGATAAATAATCCTGAGCACTCAAATCAGGCAGGTTATTGGTCTAGATATATAAATATCATTTAAAATAGTTTATCATTAGTTTAACACTTTCAGCTGGACAAATTTCTATCTGTGTATATATTAGGGATTCCAATCCAAGATGAGGTTACAGTGCATGTAGGTTGTTTTAAGAGAAAATAAATTCAGAAGTGAACATGCCTATTCTTTCTGTGTATGCTTCCACACTAACACTCATCTGTTCTGAGTGGCTCATTTTTCTGTTTTTATAACCACAGATTCAAAAAGTATCTAAATTGTAAACATAAGCTAAAGAGTAGATTAAGGGCAAATCAGACGATAAGCAAATCCAGAGCGTTCATCATCAGAGACTTCTTGATGAAATTACTTGAAGGCAATTCAAGACTATCCTATCCTAGTGACACGAAGATGACTTTTAATTTTGAAACAAAGTTCCAATTCAATCACACGGCTTTCAGAGTTACAAAAAAAAACATCTGTTGCCTCTAGCCCAGGACAAGCCACCTATTCCAACTTCCCCTTCAAGAGGCTCAGTTCTTCACCAAATGCATGATTTAAGAAGCACTTCCATCAAAGAGTAAGTGAAGCAGGTTGCTTTGAAGCTGGCCACTTAATTTGTCTCAAACGTGCAGCCCAAGTCCTAATTTTCCATGTTATGCTGAGAGGCTGATTTCACTAGCATCCCAAACTATTCAAGTTCTGTCCATGATTTTTTTTAAGTTCCTTTTTGCTAAATCCCTACAGTTTATCCTATTAAATTGTGTGTGTGCTATGAAGCCAAAAATCCTACTCTGGCACTAAGAACAAGCTGCTATAAGCCTGAAATATCAGCTGCCACCACAAAGACAAGACAAACACGATGGTGAATCTCAACAAAATAACACTTATTTCAGATTAATCGGGTGCATGGACATAGTGGGAAATTGTATGAAGGAATGTTACAATGGTACCTTAATCTATGCTATCCAACTCATAGCCAACTAAAATGGCTTTAGTTGCCATCTCTGTTATTGGAATATCATCTGGTATCCTGACTTCACTGATTTGCTTCTTAAAGCAAGAAAAATCTTCCTTCCTTCCTTCCTTCCTTCCTTCCTTCCTTCCTTCCTTCCTTCCTTCCTTCCTTCCTTCTTTTCTTTCTTCCACTCAGCGGAAGCAGTGAAGTAGATGGCATTACCATATTGTTGCCATTTCTACTTTTCAAAAGCAGTTTAAAGATGATCTGGGATCTTTACTTCTGATAGAATGGAGATAATTCCAGACAAGAGGATTCCATTCCATACAAAAGGGATTTTTTAAAAAAAATGTTTTCACCTTTCTTCCATGTCCTTCTGATTACATGCATTTGGTTGTATACATACATACATATATATTAAGTTTAAGCAAAAAATAATAAAATATTTTTTTAAAAAAAATCTGAGCATTTCCTACAAGGGTTAGAGACAAAACGCAATCAAACTACAAAAACCTGCAAAGCAGGGTGGAACAAAAGTCCCTACAAATGGGGAAATGGATTGCCCATAGGTTCCAAAAAGCTGCAGGAATTTAAGGAAAGACTAGTCTGGTGGTGGTTTAAAATACATTAAACCTGAGGCAAACATATGCCTTTTATACCTCCCATTTCCCTTGGAAAGGAAAAGGTTGTGATATTTTTTATTTACAAAAAAGCTTCTCAAATTTACAGTGTATAGCTTGTTTATGTATTTGTTTATTTTATTGGATTTACAGGCCACCCGACTCCCAGATGATCTCAAATGTAAGGATGAGAAAACGAAGGAAAAAAGACATGTACATCTGGAAAAAAACAACCCAACACACCAGATGAAAAAGTAACAGAGGGTCAACAACTACCCTCACCTAACTGGCCTAGGAGCAAAGTCAGGGTTTTAAAAATTTGGGGAACAACTGCAGGGTGGCAGCCAGGTAGATCTCCAGCAGATGGTCTTCCAGAGTGCAGGTGCCATGACACAGAAGGCACCCTTCTTAGGTCCCAACAGGTGTCATCATTGGCACATGGATAGGAGTAGCACAGTAACAGGGATTGGGTTTTATGGCTCCCTTGGAAATTGCAATCAAAACAGGAATCGGTGCAGAAAAGGAAACTGTGCCTCGACTCTGTTCCAGAAAACCACCAGTTCTTCAGGTGAACCTGCATGAGTCAGAATTTTTACTTTTATTTATTTATTTTATTTTATTTTAATTTTCTATCCCGCCTTTATTATTTTTTAAATAACTCAAGGCAGCAAACATACCTAATACTCCTTCCTCCTCCTCCTATTTTGCCCACAATAATAACCCTGTGAGGTGAGTTGGGCTGAGAGAGAGGGACTGGCCCAAGGTCATCCAGCCGGCTTTCATGCCTAAGGTAGGACTAGAACTCACAGACTCCTGGTTTCTAGCCTGGTGCCTTAACCACTGGCCTATGCTTCCCTTGAAACATGACCTCATGACACTAAACATTGCAAGGTTGCAGTGCAGTGTTTCTCAACCTGAGCAACTTTGAGCTGTGTGGAATTCAACTCCCAGAATTCCCCAGGCAGCATGGGGAATTCTGGGAGTTGAAGTCCACACAGCTTAAAGTACTAAGGTTGAGAAATACTGCTGTAGTGCAAAGAGCTAAAACAACTCCCCTAGCCAAACCCAGCTAACTGCATGGATCAACTGGGCCCAACAAATACAGCTCTTTCCAACTACCGGAGGGAAATGGAAGAGTGGTTAAGAATACCATCACCTGAAATTTAGATGCACTTAGAGAAACTGGGTCAGGAAGGAAGTTCTCTTCTCTTGGCAACTGTCAGACCGCTGTAGAGAAGCCTTCCAGAAACTTTGAAAACCAAGCCAAATATTTTGGGTGTTTGTTTGTTTGTTTTTTATTCTCCTTGGAACTTTACAGATCTTTTAGTAATTCCAAGAGGGGCACCTTACTTAAAGAAAGAGTTGAAATGAAGCTTTTTCTTCATCATCATCATCATCAAGACAACTTGAAAAAAGTAACCAGTAAATTTACATGAAATCTGGCTTAATTACAAATGAAAAAAATGTATTTTTAAAAAGTATTAATATAGTAAATATTAGTGTTGTTAATGGTTTTTACTCTTAATATTCTTTCTGGCCAGGAGGGACCCAAGCTTGCTAAAAAAAATAACTATAAACACTTATAATATGATAAAAACCATTGAAGTCACTGTGAACTGTTCATATTAGTTAAGTTTTGCCAAGTCATCACCTCTAAAGCTAACCTCTCCTGACAAGGGGAGGGGGAAGAGCAGAAAAATTAGTTTATATTAAAACTAAATCCTCTCTACATTTCTTGTGATTTGATACTGGGCATGTATAAAAAATAAATGTCCCTATAATACAGTTTCTGGCCTACAAACTGATTAATGCTGCTCTGTCAATTGATATAAAAATCATGGAATTTAGGGACATTTCCTTACACTAGCCTGATTCACACATCACATATGGCATGTTATAATGTAATTTCTTGACATGTGAGACTGAAGTTCTAGTCTAGTTTTTATGTGGGAAGCCCAGAAGCTAATGTAATTCAAAACAAAATCTCCTATATAATTGTGTTCTCCAAATAGTTGACGTGAGTGTTAGACATTGATAACTTTAGTTCTTGATGAATTATCAACCCTCTTTTAAAGCCATGTAGGCTGGTAGTCATTATTACATCTCGCTGTAGCAAATTATCCTTCATAATACTTTGTGGGAAATAGATCTACTTCTTAACTGTCCTGAATTTCCACAGTTCAGCTTCACTAGATTACTGGGAGAGATTGTAGGGAGGCTGGAAAAAGTGGGGGTGAGTCATAAATGGCAATTCAGCCCAGGTGGGGAGACATCAGAAGGCATTCAAAGAAACTCCACCATAATTAACTCACTATAAAGGAAGCTGGAAAATTCCTATTACTGTTTCCAAGGTTCTGTATTAACCCCAGGGTAGCATTCCAGATACCTAACTGATGTTGATGTCATTCTTGCTTTCTTTGTCAGCCATATGGGGCTTTACAAGTTCTAGGGAGAGGGGGAAAAAACTACTTTCTTGACCATGCAAAATCCTATGGAAATTCTAGATAGATAAATTCTGTTCCTCCCTAACTTGTTTTCTAAACTAAACAGATTTCATCTCACTTGATCCTGGAAGTACCTCTCGAACAGATTTCATCTCATTTGATATTGGAAGTATCTCTCAGATTGAAGGCAGAACCAGAGATACTAAGGGATGAATTTGGGATCTTCTGTACAAAAATTCTGCTCTACAACAGCTGAACAAACACCTCTAAGGTCCTTTCTGACGGTGCTTCCTTGTGGAGGTGCTTCTTTGTGGAGGTCTTCGTACCATTCCAGAACCAGCTTCACCCTTGAGGAATTTCACCTGGTGTCTGTACTCAAAAGCTGAGTCAATTATGTCCAGCTCAGCTGGGCAGTATCTGACATCTCACTAACAGTGAGCTTTTCATTTGAAATATTAAGGCTCAGCTGGGTGGGATAAAGCTAATTACACTAGCTTGTAAAAACCCAGGAACTTCTGAGAAGGAATTGTACAAAAACCAAGAAGCCATTCTGGAAGATTTTGGCAACTTCTGAGTATCAAATACAAGCTCTGTTTTAACACTGTTACAAATGCATTAGGTCTTTTTTGATGGAGTTTTTAAAGGTTAATAAAAGAACTCCAAGCAGCTAACAGCAATCTTGCAGAGTAGAAGCATGAACCAAAAGAGAACTTGCACATTAAGCTTAATTGTGTTCAGAAATAAATTCAGTCTTCACACTGTAGTTAGATGAAGAAAAATAGAGATAGCTTACTTTTATTCAGTAGATCTGGATACAGGTAGGTTCATAGTAGAAAGTACTTAATCATCACTGGTTCTTTGGTAGCAGAGGATGGTTGGGGGTGGGCTGCATTCCTGCAGCAGCTCCTATTTGCATGTCTGCCCACAAGATAATGGAGTCTGTTAATCCCCAAGCCCAAGAAGGAGGAGGAAGTCAAAATCAGGTGATCTATGTGACATCCCACAAGCACAATAGAGATGTGTTTGCTAGAGAGACCCCCTTATGCTTGTGAGACAATGCTAAATTGACCCTGATAATTCCAACATTTTTCTCCTGCCCACTATTTAAAAAGCTAGAAGTTATTTTCTTTCAGGTGGAAGATGCAGTTGCCATTTGTTTTGTGTTTTGGTAAAGATCTGAGATAGTTTGGCTGTGTAAGAACTATGTTTCAAAGCACATCCTTCATTGCTGCTATTCCATTTCATGAACAAAAAAATTAGATTGGGTTGTTCGTTTATTTAGTGGCTTTATATCCTTTATTCTGAAGAACAAGGGCAAACTATCTTCTTTCTCTTTAAGGGTATGAGAGAATTTTTGTACCTTTGGGATCAGCTATAACTTAGGATTGGAGTTTGGGCCTTCTCCTAGAGATCAGCTGGAGGGAGAGGACCAGCATTTTGAGGCTCATGGACATGGAGACAATTGCAGACTGATTTCAAAATGCTACATTATTTAAAAATTGGGGGATGAGATCTGTGTGGTGTGCAAGTGCCCTGGTTCAGAGTAAGTTGGGAATGTCCCTCAAGTTTGAAGGTGAATTTAAAGGGTACAACCAATCTGAGATATCTTAAAAAACAAAAGTAGTTCCACCAAGTTATTTGTTTGTCTTAACATATTATGCATAAATCATTCTTCATTTAGGACTTTTAAGGGTTAATTGGGACGCGGTGGCACTGCGGGTTAAACCACTGAGCTGCCGATTGGAAGGTCGGCGGTTCGAAACCGCGCGGCGGGGTGAGCTCCCGTTGCTAGTCCCAGCTCCTGCTCACCTAGCAGTTTGAAAACATGCAAATGTGAGTAGATCAATAGGTACCGCTTCGACGGGAAGGTAACGGCGTTCCGTGTCGTCATGCTGGCCACATGACCCGGAAGTGTCTATGACAACGCCGGCTCTAAGGCTTAGAAACGGAGATGAGCACCGCCCCCTAGAGTCGGACACGACTGGACTTTACGTCAAGGGAAACCTTTACCTTTACTAAGGGTTAATTACAGAGTATTGAAAGATGGAATCTGTGTCATAGCTGCTCCAGGCCAACTTCCCAAACTATCCTTCCATTCTTCAGTAATAGGTTCTCCCTGGATGTTAAGAGGCTAATCATGATAACAACACACGCCATAAAATTCTGATGAGCTTGGCAATAAGTTAATATGTTAATTTTGGAACTGAAGAGGTACCACATGCCCTTCAGTATTTTGATTGCCTTTTCTCAGTGCACACCTGCAGGAGTCAATAGTATGCTTTATTTGCTTAACCCACCTCTCCTTGTCCCTTATAAATCTTGCAGCGACCTAGTTTCCTAACCTCAAAAGCTTCTGCCACCTGCCCCTTATCTTACTAACTCAGCATTTCAGCCAGAGAACCTCATAAATCCAAAAGAGTTGTCACAGATCTCATGGTGCTTTTTTATACTCACGTACTTTTACAGGTAATAGCCTCAGTCTCTTTATATATTTGAAAACTGTTTCTATAAACTGCAGCTGTGCTTGTCCCAGGAAATGCTGTACCCAAATTTCAAATCACCCTTTTTGCTAAATCCAACAGTTCTGAATCATATTAAAACAGTAATTGCTCATTAAGCTGAGAACCATCTGTCTGTGTGGGATGATTTTGGCTGGGTGGAGTTGGAGAAGCTGCCCGGGGCCCCACACATGAAGGCGGTCTTATCCAAAGCAGAGTTCAGTATGTGACATGGTCAGATAGATCAACGCTTTTCATTTGAAATACTAAATAAATCAGTTAAAATATAACTCCAGTAGTTATTTCAGTATGTTTGAGTGACCCCCAAATTTTCCCATTTACTGGGCTATTGCCTTCAATTGACCAAAAAAAAGTGGAGAAAAGAAATTGCTTTGACAAAGGATGCAAGGAAAAGAAAGTAAGGGGGATGGTGCCTCCAATGAACCTTCTTTTGTCATTAAATTCTCTCCAACTCTGGCTATAGAAGTGGAAAGCCACCTTTTCATTTAGAAAACTGATATTAGGCAGTCCCTGATATCATACCATCACATTTATTTATTTATTCATTCATTCATTCATTTCATTCAATTTCTGTGGCTGCCCACTGGCAAATAACACTGCACACATTTGCTTCATTTGTCTGAAGGTGAGGCAGCTCATGAAGCAGAGGTGTTACAGGGCATACCTGATGGAGTTTTTATATGTTAATAAAAGAACTCCAAGCAGCTAACAGCAATCTTGCAGAGTAGAAGTATGGACCAAAAAGAAAAAGAAAACTTGCACATCAAGCTTAATTATGTTCAGAAATAAATCCAGTCTTCACACAGCAGTTAGATGAAGAAAAGTAGAGGTAGCTTACTTTATTCAGCAGATCTGGATACAGTTAGGTTCATGGTAGAAAGGTACTTCATCACTGGTTCTTTGTAGACACTTTCTATGTGGAATAGAAAGTCTCTGTGCAAGCAAGATGTCAGAGGATGAGGCCTGCATTACGCAGCCCTCCTGCCTGCATGTCTGCCCATGAGGTAAAGATGGAGACTGAATCTCCCAGACTCAAGAAGGAGGAGGAGGAAGAGGAAATCAGGTGACCCACGTGACTTCCCACAAGCACAATAGAGACACACCTGCCAGATAAGCCCTCTTATTATGCTCATGAGACAATGCTGAGTTGACCCCTGATAATTCCAACAATACCAAGGCATGCTCATCACTATTTGCACTGCTGCATTCTAGACCAGTTAAAGATTCCAGGTGGTCTTCAAGGGCAGCCACAGGTACATCACATTGCAGTAGTCAAGCTGTGAGGTTTCTGAAGGGCCCCTCATCTAGGAAAGGATGCAGCTGGTGCACCAGATGAGCAGTGCAAAGGCCTTTCTGGCCACAGTTGCCACCTGCTCAATGAGTCCAGGAAGCTGTGAGTCTAGGAATACCCACAAGTAGCGCACCACCCTTGAATGGGGAAGTGCCACCTGTTATGGAATATGTCTCTGAAGGGGGAGGTGATGTGGTGGATTTCAGTAATGCTGCTGGCTCTCAGGAAGGAGGGAACACATTCCAAGGAGGAGGACAAGATAAGAGGAAATACAATCCAGGAAGCAATTGTGGGAAAACAAAGAGGTTCAGAATAGCCCCACTCTAGAGCCTTCCCAGGTTATTTCCCCTTAGGCTAGGTAGAGTTGCTTTAGTCTGGCAAGATTCTTTCTATACAGTATGAGCAAATAAAGAACTAAGTTTCACTGGATTGATTCTTCGTTGTTGTTGGGCTGGGCTTGACACCATCCCATCCAAGGTCAGACATGAAATATCCCCAGATCCAGGTGGCCCAAGCACCCATAGCCACTCAGTCTTGGTAGGATTGAGTCAGAGACAGTTCCTCTCCATCCAAACCCACATAGCCTCCCGGCACTGGGACAGAACCTTGACAGCCTCACTTGGCTGGCCCAGGGTTGAAAGATATAATTGGGTATCATCAGTGTATTGATGATACCAAACCCCAAACTGGCAGATGGCCTCATGGTTTCATGTAGATGTTGTAAAGAAGGGGAGAGAGAATAGAACCCTGTGGCACCCCATACAGAAGGGGTGAAAAAGCAATCTCTCCCTCCCAACCAACAGTGACTGGAACCAGCCCCAGAGAAAGGAAGAGAGCCAGTGTAAAACTGTGCCCTAAATCCCCAACCCACAGAGCCAGCTCAGAAGGATACTATGGTCAATGGTATTGAAAGCCACAGAGAGATCAAGGTGCACAAGAATGGATGCACCACCACCACCACCACCCTGGCTCTGCCACAGGTCATCTACAAGCATGACCAAAGCTGTCTCAGTAGTAAATCCTGGCCTGAAACCTGACTGAAATGGGTCTAGATAATCCTTTTCCTTCAGTGTTCTCATCAGATGCAAACCAACCACCTTCTCAACAGCCTTCCCCAGAAAGGGAAGGTTGGAGACTTATTGGAGACTGTTGGGTCCAAGGATGGCCTCTTGAGGAGGGGAGGCACCACTGCCTCTTTCAAGGCTGGGGGCACCACCCCCTGTGTCAAAGACTGATGCTAATCACAAAGTAATATTTCTCTGAAATGAACTGCTTCTAATCCTATATAAGAGTTTTCTTAAAGGCTGGACAATAATTTCCTTATATTTGATAGGAACTGGGAATATAAGCATTGTGGGATCTACCTTCCCTTTTTTCTGTGACTTCCATTCCACTTTCCCAATTTCATATACATCTATCATTGAGTTCGGTTTGCATCCCACGCAGGAATGCAATCCTGCAGTTTCTCCATCTGTTGTACAAGATATGATTCTAATTTCTCATCCTTACATGTGCATATCTCTATGACAGACTGCTTCCCCCTTCCCCCATCACAGCAGGAAGCACTTTGGGATAGGCTAAAGACTGGATAAAACTATTCAGATTTCTTCTTGCAACCTAAGTTCCAGGGTTAGGAGTCCAGACCTGATGGAAATGGGGGACAAAGGGCAAAATCTGCTTATTCTAGTAGCATGATTCAGATTGGATATTCTGGGCTTACTTCCAAGTAAAAAAGATAGATAGATAGATAGATAGATAGATAGATAGATAGATAGATAGATAGATAGATAGATAGATAATAGTTAGATATCATGTGGCTTGCTCAAAAGATCTTCATACTAACATTCAGGTGGAAAATAAGTGTCCTTTGGTGTAACATTATTTTCTGCTTGGTGAAGCATGATCAAAGTGAATTTGAGGACCATGTGTTTCATAGTTGTTTTGCCTCACCATCTCACTTCAGATCATATAAACCATTCTATACTGAATCAGAGTTGAACACTGGCCCACATCTTACTACACTTAATTCAGAGTAACTCTGTCTTTTCCTAAGCTACCCTGGAGGTTCCAGAGTTTACATCAAACTGATGGTGTTGATAGTGTCATTTGGCTGTAGATGATTTCTTAAGTAGCCCATGGTTTATGGCCTTTTCCACTATAGCTTCAGATCCAGACAGGAAGTCAATTGTGCCTCTGCCAATTAGTCAAAAGCATTGTTGGGCTCTTTCCATTGCCCCAAGACTGGCTTTTTCCTACTGCAGTAGTGAGTTTGGTATAAGCAAGAGAGACTTCCACTTTGAAGCCTTCAACCAATTCGACAGCAGACATCCTCTGCACAGTTATTCCAGAAGCTTTCTGTGGTGCCTCATAGTTGATGGAAAGAGTGTGTCATATAAGAAATAAATAAATATGGGACTAAATATAAATGTATTCAAATTATAAAATTACAACTAAAGTATAATTGCTAAAGGTTGGTTTGAGTGTGCCTTAATCTGGGAATGTGATGTACGTAGATGAACTATAGAGGCCGTTTGATGTAGTGGCGAAGGGGCCGGCCTAGAAACCAGGAGACTGTGAGTTTTAGGCAGGAAAGGACTTTGGGCCAGCCCCTCTCTCTCAGCCCAAACCACCTCACAGGGGTGGGAAACTAGAAGGCATCCACAGGAGGACACAGGGAGGCAAGTGACAAAAGAAGCATCACACCCTTCAGTGCAAGCTCTGCCCCTTTAGTACATGCATCATGACATCACAAGCACATATGAAAGGGGCAGAGTTTGTGTCATTTTGGTGACAACCTTTCCTCCTGGAAATGTATTTGTGCATAGAATGGATAAGAGCTAATATGAATATGTCGTCACATGAAGTAGTTTGAAAACATGCAAATGTGAGTAGATTAATAGGCACCGCTTTGGCGGGCAGGTAACAGCATTCCGTTTAGTCATGCTGGCCACATGACCACGGAAGTGTCTACGGACAAACGCCGGCTCTTCGGCTTTGAAACGGAGATGAGCATCGCCCCCTAGAGCCGGACACGACTGGACTTAATGTCAAGGGAAATCTTTACCTTTACTATGTACTGTATAATCCATAGGTGGAGAAGATATCATGGTTCCTAAATTACGTTTAGCTAAAAAGAAGACATGGAATCCTCACAATATGTCTTTGTGACATAGCTACAATGCAAGCTGCCCTGCCTCCCATTGAGCTTCCAGGTACAATTCAAGGTCTTGGTGGTTACCTCTAAAGCCCCACATGGCACAGGGCTTACGTACCTGCAGGACCCTGAGTCTCCAGTGGTCTCTACGCAGCCTACAAGATCAGTCTGGGTTGGCGTGTTCTGAGTCCCATCAATCAAAAAATGCCACCCAGCGGCCTGTGTCATCTGTTCCAAACCTGTTCTGTGGAACAGCATCATCCCTGTGATCCAGACAGCCCTAACCTTGCCAACCTTTAGAAGGGCCTTCAAGACACTGGGCCAGGAGGTTACACAACCCTGTGTCAGCATGGTCTGTTTTTACTGAGATGTTATTTTGCCTGCTGGTGTTTTAACCCTTTGTTAGCCACCCAGAGTCACATGGCAAATGAGCAGCCTTCAAAATAAAATTGAATAAAGAAATAAGAAATGTCATTCATATAGATATTATTGTTTCCTACATGACATCATTCATGCATGTGATGTTTGCAAAGTCACTTTAGCCAAAAGTATTGGGAGAAAGCTTCCTGCCCTGAGAAATTTATAATTATAAATACAAAAGAACAGGGGCCAGGGGAGTGAGCAGGATGGGATGAGAGAGGTATTAGACTATGGGGAATATGAGTAAGTGGGGCAATACTGACATTGCAATACCAAACACATTTACCCCCTGGAATACAGCAGAACTGACTCTTGGAAGATTGTATTCTTCAGATTTGTTTCTCACTAAATTTACATCATGCAAAGTTAGTACATCCTTAGTTTATTACTTGCAACTGTAGTTACATGTGTATTTTGTCACATACAGTAGATGTGTTGGGAGAGAAAAGTCTGGAACAGGAATCCTACCACACAAAGCAAATGCATTTGCAAGCAAACAAGCAGGGAAACAGAGACTGGAAAATTAAAGGAACAGAGAGTTGGTGAGGACCATTTTCCTCCTCCATTTTGCCATTGTCCCTAAAACTGATAATCAGAGAAGGTGAGGCTTCTTTGGCCTGTGAACACAAGTTAGAAACTGGGCTGCACAAGAAAGCTCTGCTGGTAAATAATTAACTGGATTGGCATAGAGCTTGTTTAATAAATGCACTGAATTATAGATAAATAAATCTCATTGCCAGCATAAGCGGAGGACAGAGGACCTCTCCTTGAATTCATTGCTGTGCTTATTAAGCTTTGCTCCCACTGGTTCATTACAAAGAAGAATGATACAGGCTCAAGCTTATCTACAGCTTCTCCTATCTGTCCTTCTCAGTATTTCTGATTAGCTTGTATTCATGGGATCAGTTCATGCACATTTGTCATGCCATGAACCATAATAATGATTGTCAGGCATCAAAGTCCCCTGACAAGTTTCAAGTGATATCCATGGATGTATGAACGAGGCCCCAGGGCATTATACAGTACTGTATAGATTCGGGCATTCCAACTTTTGGGGGACCCTAGGCATTTTTATTTATTTTAAATAGAGGTAAACAAACCACAAAACTGATGTGGGAGGGTTATGATCAGTCATCAAAGGGCTACCACATCAAAAAACAATTGTGAGCGTGGCCCCTCAGCACGTGTTTCTCTTTCTTTGTCTACTTCAGGTACACAATGCCACACCTATATCATGAATGTGCATATATTTAAACCAAACTTTGAGAAAAAGACGGGAAAAGTTCGGGTTCATTCTTCTTCAACCATTCCAGGCATTGATGATAAGTCATCAAAATGGCCATGAGTCGGGAGTTGACTGAGCTTAGTTAACCTTTGTCAAAGATTACAGAAGTCCAAGGGTGCCACCCTGCATTCCTATTCCTAAAAAGCTTTCCTTGCCTTTGGTGCTGTATGACATTCCATGCCCTTTGCTTCTGGCAAATGACAGTAGGGTTTACGACAACCACTTTTGCCTATTGCAAAGGCAAGCAGGCATGTTCTTTTATCAGGACTTGAGGATCAGCTGACTTAAAAGATGTGTGTATCATCCAGCCTTCCCTTTCTGTATGGACTTAATTGTGAGCTACATTTTATTATCCCAAGGGCATGACAATGCTGCCTAATCAATTGTAATACAGAAGAGGACATCCTTCCTTCCTTCCTGAGAAAAAAAGAAAGCCTTCCTTACAAGTGATTTTAAAAAAGCAAATCCAAGACACTTTTGTCACAATATATGTTTGCAAAACAAGCTAACTGATAGTTCCCAGAAAAACATGCATACGCTGGAGGCTATGTTTTATTTGGGTACCCGTGTGACAGAGTTCCTCCAAGGACTGTCCCTCCTACATGTTTGTGTGTGTGTGTGTGTGTGTGTGTTTAAATGTGGTACATATACCCAACAGGAGCCACAGTTAAACATTCATGAAAGAAGCACTGGCATGTGATTACCACTTATAACATCAATGCCCATGTTCTCACATCTGTCACAGTTCTACTTATGCTTCACATATGCATGTTTATTGGTCAATAATTTCAGGAGTGTTGAAACATGGGCCATGAGACTGATGGACTCCTATCTCGGCGGCTGAGCATGTCGCCCACTTCCAGAATCAGTCTGTACCATCTCCAGTTCAAAGAGACAGTAGGGCTGGGGAGGACCCTTGCCTGAACAGTGGAAGAACTTCTGCTAATTAAGGGTACATTTCTGGTGGGAAGGACAATAACAAGGCAGCTTCATATGAACATTACTTTCCAACCTACTGAAGAAAAGTATAAAGGCAATATGATTAGAATTCACACACACACGCACACATACACATTGATATGGCATTTGACAGCTATCAACTTGAGCTAAAACATTCCATTATAATGAGTAGTTTAAGGTCTGGAAGGATACAGTGGAGGGTTTTCCGCAAGTCGCTCTTCTTGACGTGTCCCAGTGGGAAATGTCTAGTACCCATGCATCATCACTAAAAGGTACATTAAGCCCAGTATACAACAATGTGCAGTCCATTTATTATTGTTTTCTATTATGATTTGAATATTGAAAGGGTTTTAGAATTATAATTGTACAGCAATAGTTTGCAGGCTAAATGGTTTTTAGGGATTCATGAAATCTTTAACAGAATTTTCACAGAAATCCATCCGTTGCTATTGAATTGATTGGATTTGTATATCCTATTACGTTAAAACTAAACCGAGCACATTATGGCTCAGCATAATGTGTGGACCCAATATTTGTATGTACATGTAAGTCCAGATGTGGGGGTACATTTGTTTTGTTTCATTTATTTCTTACAAGTACTTTGCAAGGCCACTTCAGTCAAGTATGAGTATGTCTGGCTACATATAAACATACATGTGCACATACATGTTTGTGGAAGATTTATGGAAGTGTGCAGCTGCAGACCATCACCCAGAGCTGTACATAGCCCTTGAAGCTGGAAAGTTTGCTTATTCCCTACCCCAAAAGACCCTATGCCTGCAAAATTAAGTTCAAGCCAAAATTTAAGTCAACTAAAATCAAGACACTTGTTAATGTGTCAGCCTTCTTTGGAAGTCTTTATACTGACTTCATGTCAACCTCAAGCTTTTAGCCCTTGTTTCTAGAATCTTTTCTCCCTCTTGTTGTCTCCCAAGCATTGTCTACCAGCATTACTTTATCTCAGTTCCTGAATCTTGTCTGAATACCTTTTAATATTCTTCCCATTACAGTTGGAACAACCACCTCCAATTCTACCTTCAAATCTCTTCTTTGAAGTCCCACATCATGTCAAGTCAACTCATTTCTGAACCACCTTAGTCTTCCATTGGCAACTGCTTCCCAGTTGCCTTGTATGCTCACCCCCCTGACTTTACTATCATGTAGTCTACAGATCTGTGGAACAGCAGGAACCAAGCTCATGTCAGGTAAAGGAGATTTTCACCTTTACTGCTGTCATGCAGTAAATCAACACTAGAGCCAGAGTTCCAAGTGGGGCAATTCAATCCTTCTCCGTGTTATAAGAGTTTGAGCAAGCAAGCGACTCTTCTTGTATTCACCACCTCTTCAAGCATTTTGGAAGCTCTGATTTGATTCCCAGGCTGGCTCTGTAGAAGGAGAGCTGTGTTAGTCTGTGGTGACAAAAAATCAGAAGCAGTCTGGAAGCCTCTTTTCTGATTAACGACTTAAATGACATAAGATTTCATGAAAGCTCCTGATTTTTTTGCCAGGTTGGCATGCTTACAGAGAAATCCTATGCTATCTTGTTTCCCCTCCCTCTTCTTCCAGGGTTCCTGCCTGTCAGAGAATAGCTATTCCTTAGAATAGGAATTAAGGGCTTTGCTGGGTTTTAAAAGAAAACTGGATAAATATATTGTAGATTTTATAATACCATTTTATTAGTTTCACAATACTGAAATATTGCATTGAAATAATAATGGATCCCACTTTCCTGTGGCTTACATTTACAGACGTTCCCCCACCCCATCTGAATCATCAGAGACAGCTGCATTTGAAAATATATTATCAGATCAGGTGGACCGGCGCTAAACTCACTTCTGGAAAAAAGGAATTCTGGCCTGCAAGAGTTTGGGTTTCAAACTCTTGGGTTTGAGTTTTCCTGCCTTTGGGTTTTCCCCATGGCTCAGTTCGAGTGCTCTCTTCCTGCCTGTGAGATTTTGCCTCTATTCTGGCTTGGCTCTGGAGGATGGTGCACTAATTTCCCAAGCAGAGAAACCTCCCCCATGTTCTCAACTTCACCAGCACCTCTGAGATTGGTGATTTTTTTTTTTGACAGATGGGCTAGATAAGGATCAGCCCAAACAGCTGACAGCCAAAAAAAAAAATAGCTGAGAGACATAAGAGGAGAGGGATTATGGGAACCACCTCTCTGTGTGACTTCATGGCACCACTCTACCAGCTGTTGTTCGAGTTACTTTTAAACAGGGGCTTACTGCTCTGTGTTCAAAAGCAGCCTGAACAACAGCTGACAGGTGCTGTGGGGGGTATGCACCATTAAGAGCCTTTCTGTTTCATCATGCCGCCCCACCACCACTAGTGGCCAGTTGCTGTTTGGGTTAATTCAGTTTTCTGAGCCAGGAAGCATCTTGGAGATCAGCATGTATAGGGCAAGAACCCAAAATAGAAACCCAGATGCTTCCATTGCTCATCACAACATGGCCCCGGAGGTCAATGCTCAAGAACCAGAGGGGAGGGGCATTTTTGCACCAATCCAAAGTGACCAATAAATCCTACCCCCTCAGATTCATCTGCCAGCACCACCCATGTAGTAGGGTAGTAAAGCACCTGAGACTGAACCCAGTATAAACCTGCTGCAATGTGTGGATTTCTTAAGAGGGAAAACACTTTTTTAACACTGGATCAGCTGAAGATGACTTCATGTTAACTCAGGGATGGGTTGGGTTGGGGATGGGGACATGGCAGAAAAAGGCAATTGCCAGGGCACAGGCTTGGTATACTTATGTGCAAATGGGGGAAGGTCCTTTATCCTTTCATTTGTTGAAGTGGGCTCTGATCTGCAAAAACCTATAACAAATACATATGTTACTCTTTAAAATACCACAATTGTTTTATTATTTTATCATTTAAGTCAGGCACATAAATTGTGCCCCTTGGAAGAAGAAAGGGAGAGAGAGATTAATTTTATTGACTTCTTATGACTAGCTTGATTTTGTATACTTTCTTTTGTAATTCATTTCAGGTTCAGAGTCTGACAGTACTGATTTTCACAACTTTCACTAAAAGTGGTGTCAAACTTAAAGCAACGGAAATTTAAAATAAACAGCAGGGGGTTGGACTTAATAGTCTAAATGGCCTTTTCCAATCTCAACATTCTGTTATTATTTCATAAATGCATGGTAATTCATTTGAAAAGATGGTAATATACAGTAAAATGATTGTATTGTTTGGATTAATTCTAGTAGTTCAGATACAATTTTCTCTTTCAAAAATTACACATCACATAGTAAAGTTAAATAGTATAACTTCCCAGCATATGATACACTGTCTCATTGACCCCAACAACAACAAAGATTAAACAAAAAACATGCATGGAAAAGTCTGGTATGGAGTTCATGTAAGATCATGCTTTAAATATGGACCTTAAAAGTGTCCAGTGCCCAATCTCAACTTCCCCTTATTTCCAGTTGCAACTTTTTTTTTTTTTTTGCTTTTTCTGACTTGCAGAACAGACCAAATTTAGCCATTCCCCCCGCCCCCAAATGCTATACCATGTGTGTTGGTACTGCAGTATCTCAGGGTATATACCCTGCTGCCATCACCATGTAATCACTATGTAATCCTATCTGAAGAAAAGTTATCAATTTTAAAATTTGTATTAAAATGTTTCTAAACAATTGATCTCTTCAGTTGTGACTTTTAAGTGATTTCCAAACCCTGGGACCCAGAAACTTTCTTGCTCTTTTTCTTTCTTTCTTTCTTTCTTTTCTTTTCTTTTTTTTTCTTCCAGCAACTTTTAGGAGTGTTCTTGATGCAATTTAGCACCACTTCTGTATCTGATTGTTTCCATGTCAGGGTTGAGAAACATGAACTAAACCCTTTCCAGCATTTCATCTAATGGATGAAGAATGGCTTAAACAGCCACATATTTTCTCCCTTGATTCCAGATTTTTAACTACATTTTGGAATGCTATATTGTAAACTGTCAGTGGACCTAATAAGGTATCTCATATTATGTACTTCATGTATCAATAAAACCACCCCTGTAGCAGCATAATTAAAGCCACAGGGTAAAATGGGGCTGGGGGGAGTCTCACCTCTCCTCACACCCTTTGGCCCTCTTTTCCCGCCATGGCACAGCTCTTTGATAGTTCTGCTGCCAACACATATCTCCATGGGGGAATGCCTTTGCTTGGCATTCTCCCCCTCAACTCCAGCATGTGAGAAAAGTATGAGCCTCATACCTTATACTCTCACTTGTCAGTACCATGATGATGATGATGATGATGATGATGATGATGGAAACTGTACTCTATAGCATCACCTCCTGTCCTTTGTTGTTTTCCAACATGTGCCTACAGGGGACAGCACCCTTTCTGAGCAGTTGGCACAAGAGCACAAGTTCTAATTTTAAAATATCAACTTTATTAAAACTTTCTTTTAATCTTATGTAGTTGCATGCAAAACCAATCATGGGTGGAGGAAATAGTGAAACACAGCACCAATAAAATGACAAACAGCAGAAGAAATCTGCCATTAAAAGCTGAGTCTGTACAAAATACAATAGTTCATACAAAACATCAGAGACATTGCCAGAGACAAATCAGCAGACACAGAATGCATGTTAAAGTAAATCAAATATCTAATCACAGATCATTACCCAAACCTTTCCATATACCTTAGAGACAAGGATCACTCCCACAAGCAATTTTTTATTTTTGTTTCTTGGATAGTCCCCATATCTTGCAAATTACAAGCTTAGATCAGAGTCTTAGGAGCACTTTTAACTTAGCACCTTTTTTCCTTTCCTCTGACACATTTGATGCCTGAAACAGATTTCCCTCCGTCACAGAGACCCCTGGATTCTCCCCTTAGATGGCCATCTAAAGATTCCAGTTGCTTTTGCCTCCAGTACCCCCAGAGCTCTCTCTGGGGCTGGATCAGCCCCCATTCTAGCCTCCTTCATCCAGATAATAATCTTGAACTATCCTTCAAAACATGGAGGTGAGGTGGTACTTATGCTTTGCCTTATGTCTTTGGACTGGAAATGTGATTAGAATTTTCTATTTTAAATTATTAGTTGTTTGCTACCCTCTCAGAACAGATTCCTGAACTTGGATCATTATATTGGTGTTGTGAGACAGCATGTGAGACAGGCTGGTTCAGAAGAGAATGAGATAGTGATTTGGTGAAGTCTGCATCAATAGGTTCCATAGCAAAGGAAGATTATGGATCTGATTTTTTATCTCCCAAGCCTCACATGCTAGTCCCTTCATTCAGAATCCTAAACAGAAGGGGTTATTTCCAGATTTAGTTAGGATGGATATATTAAATATTAAAATAAATGGCATAATAAATGGGATAATAGATTCAAGAATAGCCTTAATCCCATGGATTTTAATGGGTCTATTCTGACTAAATCTGAATACAATCCTATAAATTGTCTTTTTAACCAGATGTGGAAAATAGATTAAGGACAAAGCAGTTCAGATGACTAGAATAAAATGTCATAACTAGTATATCCTCTTTGCTTTGGCTTGTTGATTAATTAAATCTTATTCAGTTAAACATATTGGCTGATTAATAAATAAAATGTGCATCCACATGCATTTATGAAAGCATCATTTCTTTTTTAAAAAAAAATGTTATATGTATAATTACAACCATTTTCTTCTTAGATGCATCCCCCTTACTATCACAAGCAGAAGGCTTGGTCCATTTGGAGTTTTTATAAAATCCTTGGACTTTACCTTTTTGAGAATATTTTTTCATCTATTTTTTTAAGTTATCAATTGGTTTTTATGAATTAAACAACTAATTGCCTAAACTAAAGCAGTCGTTTTCTTGCTAATCTCTACTACTTTCCAGCACTGTCTTCTAGAGAAGAGAATGGACCCTCAATCTGTTTAAAAATCAAGAGTCTGGTAACACCTTTTCTGAGTAACAAATTTTATTAAAAGGCTCTTATGAGCTTAATTAATTAATTTCATAAGCTGCAACTCGTTGTTTATTCATTTAGTCGCTTCCGACTCTTCGTGACTTCATGGACCAGCCCACGCCAGAGTTTCCTGTCGGTCGTCAACACCCCCAGCTCCCCCAGGGACAAGTCCGTCACCTCTAGAATATCATCCATCCACCTTGCCCTTGGCCGGCCCCTCTTCCTTTTGCCTTCCACTCTCCCCAGCATCAGCATCTTCTCCAGGGTGTCCTGTCTTCTCATTATGTGGCCAAAGTACTTCAGTTTTGCCTTTAAAGCTGCAGCTGCAGCTCACAAAAGCCTTTTAACAAAACTTGTTGGATGGAAAAGGTGCCACCAGGCAGCTGACTTTTTGTCACCATAGACTGTTCCCATACAGTGTTAATCTGCTTAAGAATATGAAGTTCAAGGGAAATATCAGGCAAATCATTCTGAGCAGATGCCTAACCCAAGAGATTTTTTTTCTTTTCCTTTTTGCGTCTTTTCTGCCTTTCTTTGAGATCAACACATTGACTTTTAATTAAGGAATAGCTGCACTTGGTCAGGATAGTTAACTGTGTTAACAAACTACACCATTCGTTAACTGTTGGTCAAAGGTCACAGTTGACTTTTGACCAACTGTTCCAGTTGAGATTGGCTCCTCCAACTCCAGCCAGCCCCAAGTGCAGAAGCTCTCTGGTCTTGTGTCAAGTGCTCTGCACACTCTGATGACCTTCAGGTTCAAAAACAGTGAGTGGCTGTTTGTGTCCAAAATCGTTCTGAAGATCTGAGGAACTTCCAAAATCATATCACAAACCAGGGCAGGAAGTATTGCAATGCTTATGGTGGAGAAGGAATATAGTTTATCTTGGCACTCCGCTGTTTGCTTCTCCAGCGTTTTGCTCATCAGTCCCTTGAGCTTCTCTCTGTTCTCCTTCTTCCTCTTTCCAGCTTCCTTGGTTTCCAGCATACTTTGGTTTGTGATCAATTGTAACAAAAAAAGAAGGAAAGGAAATACCAAGTGATTTCATCATTTTTCAACTTACAGCAAACTTTCTCAGGAGCCCCTGGCGCTTCCTGACTTTGGCTCCCACATCCAACCCTCCCTTCCACTTCTGCGTGGTGCCTATTTGCAGTACTCCTTCTCGGAACCCCATCCTGGAGTTCAGCTTTTGGGGCAAAGCCCAGAATAGATCCAACGCTGTGTCGAAATGCCAGATCCTCCTACTCCTCTGGGCGCCGCTTGATTCCTTCTGCGAGGAGGAACGGCTTGGCAAACAGACACCCCCCCCCCCCCGCCGCCGCCGCACTCTCCACAGTGGCGCGCATGGGGGAGCCTGCCTGCCCCACTCCGCCTCCGCCTTCCAGGGCATTGCCCGACGGCGGGAGAGGGGGGAATCCCGGTGCCTCCTCTCCTTCTGTGTACAGCTCGGTAAAGGAGCCTGTCCTGAACGTCGGATCTGCTGCAGCCCGGCTGCCTCTTCTCCACGGCCCAGGAACTTCTCCAAAGTGAGTGGGCTTCCGTTCTCCTCGGAGAAGCGGGAGGCGAGACCCTTCCTTCTTTCCCACTTGGAGGTCTCCCAACTTTTCTTCCTCCTCCGCCGCCGCCACCGCCGCGCCAACTTTGCGGGGTTTGGGAGGGCCCGGTGGCTGCCTGCCTGCCTGGTCCCTGGGCTGGGCCGGGGCTGGACGCGAGGATGGCGAGCGGGCGAGCGCGCGAGCGCCCAGATTTTCGCCCCGCTCCCTAACGCGTTCTGCTGAGAGTCATCAATTATGCAAGGGAACGGCGCGCTGCACTGGGGGAAAGGCAGGGGAGGCAGCGCACCAAGATGGCGACAACCGCAGTTTCTCCTGCAGCCTCCCCACCTCTGCAGTCCAGCAACGCCTTGTAGGAGTCGCGCTAGCGCCGCAACCTCAGTAAGTTGCACCACTATCCCGTGGGGGCTTAACTGTACGTGAAGGAGGAGGGGGTGCACGGGTTTCCCTCAAATCTGAGTCCCTTGGCTGGTTTTTTCTTTTTTTTACCCCCCCCCCCTTCCCACTTTTAGGTAGGTTTTGTCGCAGAGCGATTTTCTTCCAGCACCAGAGTCGGGGCTGCTTTCTCTCTCGGAGTGGGAAATACCCCTTCCGCCACTTCCAGTGTTTTGGGGGCCATGGGCCCGTGTCTTGATAACCCCAACCCACTTGGTAATCACCTTTCCACGCATACACACAGATCTTCGAAGCCATGTACCAGACTGGGGGGCGGGGGGGGAGCCGTTAAGGTAGCTAATGTTCAGCTTCCCACATAAGGCTGATTATCTGATAGCTTCTCCCACCACACACACTTTTTAAAAAAAAAATACCGAGAGGAACTAATCTTTTTCCAGTTCGGAGAGCCCTCAGTGCATGGGGCACTTGGGTCCTTGAAGCCCTCCCGTTCAGTGCTCTAACCAACTCCCTCCTTTTCCCAGCTGGGGAAGCCGGTCCTTCGCTCACCGCCGCCGCCCCCGTATCCCAGCAGCAACCTCCGGAGCATCTTTTCTGCATTGAGGAAAAAAGAGCGCCGACTCTCCGCTCTTGCGGGCAGACTAGGAGCCGGGCTGCGGGAGGGGGGAAGTTAAAGGTGGCTCGGATGGGGAGCAGGAGAGACGGCAGTAGCAGGTACATAATTTTTTTCCCCCATCCCCATTATTAGCAGGCCACCTTTTCGGTAAGGCTGCTCATCCTTGAATCCAAGCCCTCCGTCTGCATTGGTAGTTTCAGCACTGGGGGCTCACTTGGCGCCACGTCACAACCCAGCCCGTCCCTCCCTCCAAGATCCGCCGCAAAGTCCTGGTCTGGAGCTTTCGCCAAAACCCTGCCACCTTCCTGTCTTGGTTCTCCCCATTTCTACTTGGAGGGGGATGGGGAGAGAATGAAAAGTGTGGGGAGATGCTCCCTCAGATCAGGGAGCTGACGAATTTCCTTTATACCCCCGCGTATCTACGGACTGCAAGTTTATTTGAGTCGAGGAGAAGCAGGAGGGCTGGGCTGTTGCAAATATCCTTGGCGGGAGCCGACTGAAGCTTCTCCCCCTCCTCCGGTCCACTCAGCCCAAGTGGGGAGGACTTGGGGGCGTGAAGGACGGGAGGAAGTTGGAGGAGCCAGCGAGAAAGACCGAGCAAAAGAGGGGCTGAGAATCCGCGGCTGAGAAGTCCAAAGGTACATTAATCAAAACAAATGAATGAAAGACCAACAGGGGGGGAAGGCTCAACCGCTACAACACTTCTGGAGTTAGGGGAGCGGGGCAGGCAGGCAGGCAGAGACTGCGGGCTTAATAGATTTGCACCTACCCGCTTCCCCATCTCCATATTTGCAAAGGTCTGGGCTGGCCTCTGCCGAGCAGGCTTTCTCAGGTGCGTGGATGCGGAAAGAGAACTAAGAGTGTTTCCGTTTTTCTTCCTGGCACACTGGCCTTTGTGGTGAGCCAGGTTCTGTTAATACTGCAGCGTTCTTCTCCGGGGGAACGCGTGACCCCTATGTCCCGGACTTGTTCTGAAAAAGGAGATGCCGTGTGGATGAGGGGAGGAGTTATAGCGGCTTCCCCAAAGCCTCTCCTTTTGGGGTAGAGGGGAATCATTCACTTTTGCTTTCTATCGCCGCCGTCTTCCGTTCTCCCCACACTATTGCGGAAACAGCGACTGGGGAATGTATGAGAAAGAGCTAGAGAGAGAAGTAATTTAAAATAACTAATGCTATTTAATGAGTTTCTTGCAGTTTCTCAGCGGTCTTTCACTCCCACTCTTATACAGAGAGAAAGATTGATTGTAGCAGCTTTGATTTATTTCCGGTTTTGCTCTGCTTTTAGCTTGCTCGGCTGTAATTTCCGTGGCGCTGGAGCCTGGTCTCTTGAGCGCGTTTCAGACATGTGGTTCTGAAATGGACAGCTCCTTGACCTCGAAATAGCTGTAAATGCCGAAGCGGCGTGCGTTTTTCCCCTGTACTACCGCTCTGATCTTTCCGTTAGTATCGAAGGCACAATTGTGTGAGCTTTTACTTTTGCTGCGGAGAATACCAGAGGCAACTCCTGTGTTTTTATGCGGCCTATTCTGTTAAGCAGGTCTGAAATTATTGCAGCATCTTTATCAAATAGAAGAATAGCACTGCTGTTTAATTCTAGGGTGGAGGTTGCAAAAGAAATTAACAGAATCTCAGTGGGACTTTCTAGAGGGTTGTTTTACATGAGCAAATGCAAAGAAACTGGTCGACGTTACCTGAAGCAAAGTGTAAAACCTGGGAAGTGGATTGGAAGTCCACTTCCTCTCTGGGCCCATCCAGTAGGTTTCTTGAGCAAATCACTCTGCTGCACCTCAAGTCTCTAGCAGAAAGGGAAAGATCTAATGAACTTACATCAACACAGTTATTCTGAGCCAATAATATAAGAAATGGGTTGAAGCCCCCTGCAGAGTCGAGGTTTCACATAAAGTCTTAATTACAATGAAATGTTAATCGTAATGGAAACGGCAGGAATCTTTGTTACACATATGTGGTGTTCATGTACAGTACATGTGATATGAAGGGCATGAAAACTGTCTGCAGGCAGCATCTATTCTGTGTGACGAGTCATATTTTATTATCTTGCCACGTGGTTCAGTCCCTTTTAATATCACTTTGTGTCATTAAAAACTGCCTTTTCTATATCAAAGAGACATAAAAACATTGCCAAATCGAATTGTCTGGTGAACCTGCATACATTGCTACAATAAATGCAGTATCCAAATAGTCTCAGTATCAGGGCTCCATTACACAAATCAATCCTCATTGGAGTCAATTTTGCAGCTTCCACTCTGAAACCTTTCCTACAACAGAGTAGATGCAATCTGTACCTCACTGTAGCCTTAGAAATATAAAGAAAAATAAATAGTGTTCTTCGCTGTCATACCTAACACTGTCATATTCAACAAACAGGCATCTGGACGTCTGGCTCATGCAGCTGGAAATCAACAGTATCATAGGGTGCCAGCTATATGTGATTTGGTCTTTTACCACAAACTAGGTTTAGGAAACAATACCTGGTTTATGGTAAAATATTGATGGACCTCAGCTACTATCTACCTCCAGCTGGTATTACTTATGGCCAGGAATAATATGACTTAGGGTATCTTAACTATATTTTAGCTGATAGTTATATTACCTTAGCTAGATTACTGCTTGATTCAGCATATTTCATCTGACTAACACCAAAGCTAGCAATTGTTCACATCATTTGAAAAAGAAGTTTTCAGCTCATAAGTAAGCATAATGGGCATTGAGGTGAAATGTAGCTCAAAACAAGGCTACATTTGACAACTAGATATTAATTCTATCTTTTGGGTTGCTTCAGAAAGTTTTGAGAGGTTAAAAATATGTGCAAGGTTTTCATATTTTCATGGCTATTAAATGGGTTAACATAGTGAGATGGCTATTAATAACCCACGTTAACAGATGCTGTAGATTAAGTTAATGTTCTCTAGACAGATACATGTGTATATTTATTTGTTTGTTTTCTATCCTGCCTTTATTACTTTTATAAATAACTCAAGATGGGGAACATCCCTATTACTCCTTCTACCTCCTCTTTTCCCCACAACAACAACCCTATGAGGTGAGTTGGGCTGAGAGAGCACGACTGGCCCAAGGTCACCCAGCCAGCTTTTATGACTAAGACAGGACTAGAACTCAGTCTCCTGGTTTCTAGCCTGTTGCCTTAACCACTAGACCAAACATCTACAATCTAATAGATTAATTCAAACCTCACACTGACCGAAGTGTACTATACTGAAATCCTTGTTTGGTTGTATGTTAAATTCAAAAACTATTTTGCCATGCCAATGCTTTATCAGAGACTGATACTGAAGGGACACATACAGTAGTTGTTGTGGGTTTTGGGGGGTGGGAAGTGACATGGCAGCCAGCAAAACCTGTCATCCCTGGTGAAATCCCTGATAACTCCAACTGATTGATAGATGCATTCCTGTACCTAGATAAACCCCCCACCTTGGATTAAAATCCACTAACATGACTCTTTCAGAAAGGATTTAATTATGACTGGAAATTATAATGAATTGTTTCCCCTTTAGGATAGGATTTGCTAGTAGTTATTCATCACTGAAATTAGAATTGAGTCTCAACTGCCTAGAAATAGGCTGCATGATTTGGAGTGGCTGAAAATTTGGCTTTCAAACTGGCTCTCTTTTCACTCCTATTTTGAAGCAAAGGCTTCTTTCAGTATGGCTTAAATACTAACACTGTATTATGCCCAAAAGTATCTGCTGAAGCTATTTTGCAGAAGAGGCCAACCTTTAGAGAATATACTGTAGGAGCCCCATCTTCCTTCTTAAATTCCTGTGGTTTGATTTATTTTCATATGATGCTTTCTATAATATACTCTTTGATATTTATTGCTTTTTTTCACCTGTTATGTTAGAGATGTAAAATCTCCACCTTCATTTTAATTGTATGGAATGTAGGCAAATTGTATGATTTCCATACATTATTGATTACCTTCCTTTTACAATGAAATAAATTAAACACCTTGGAATAAAACTATTCAGTACTTTGCAAATAATATGACAAATGGTTATTCACAAGTAGCTCACTGATCAAACAAGGATCAAAATATCTTGTTGTCCAACTTCCCGGAGAGGATCCCATACCAATATAAATTGGACAGTTCACATTACCTTAATATTAGTAAACTAAAGCAATATGTAATAATAGTTTTCAGGGGCCCAAAAGCATGAATCAAACCTTTCAAATACCTGTTTTTAATATTTACTAGTACTGAGATTAGAAATCCTGTACTGTACTTGAACAATTAAGAAAGATGCAGGTTTGTATTCATATAATTCATAATATTCAACATTTCAAACAGTGTAATTAAGAATATCACAACCTCAAAGTGGCCATATAACTCTAAGCTTTATCCTATCTACTACAACTCAATAAAGCAGTTGAGGTACTTTGCCAAGTAAGTGAAGCATTCTCAGGTATCACAGGTATGAGCATGCATGGACACTTCTGCTGGAATTGGGATTGAACACCAGCAATCCTAATGGCAATATCTTCTGGGCATGCTCACTCATGCTCTGATGACATGGGAAGATGCCCAAAGCAGCCACAGCATGCCCTTGGGAGGGTGTAATGCCCAACCTATTGAGTGGGAAAGTTGGAGCAGCACTTCAGTTGTCACTTTGCAAAGGGCCCCTCCAAATGGTTTGCATAGCCATACTATGTAGCTTAATATCTCAGTGCAAGAGGTAATTCAAGGTTCAGCTCAGAAAGGATTTAATAGGTTATAATGGGGGAGTATCAGCATGCTTGCCACTTTTCTTTCACTGCAATACACTTTTGAGATTTTCTCCTCAAAAAATCCTGCAGGATTTTTCTGTTTTAAAAAAAGGATAAAAGATAATATGAACTAATATAAAGTAAAGAAGAAAAGAGAAAAAGGAAGCAAGCAAAGAGAAAGCAAAAACTGCAAGAAAAGAAAAAAGGTTAAAGGAAAATAGAAAGGAAAGAAAAAAGATACAAAGCAGTGGCTTCCAATATTCTTCACAGTAGTTATAAGTACAATTACATTTTAACCTCTCTCTAAAGTTACCTCATGATACTCTTCTTTCTATAGGCTATCCTGTCTAATCATCAAATCCATAAATCACAAGTTCATTTTTTTCATTTTTACGCAAAAAGTCCATAAGAGGTTTCCAGTCACCTACGCAAAAAGTCGGTAACAGATTTACAAAAAGTCTGTAAGAGGTTTAGCCACATTGGTTGCTGATCCCTAGGAGGAACCTCTCATCTCTAACAGGACTTGGCTGTGTCAGACTTGGGGCTTGCTAGCAATGCTTTCTTTAGTTAATGTTTAGATGCAACAGAAGTGAACTGATACAGTGAGATACAAGGCTACAAAGATAGGCAGGTCACAGAGAAAGAGGCTGGTACAGAATAAGTGACAGTTTTTAACAGTAGTAAACATTTAGGCCAGCATCTGTAAGTGTTAGCTTGACACCCATTCATTCTTTGTCAAAAGACATAACCTGCCCCAATCATACAAACTTTAAAAGTAGTGGTGGGTTGCAGGCATTTGAGAACCAGCCATGTAACATCATCAGTCCAGGAGTTTTGGAGAAAGGTTCATTGGCTGGCAGGGATTATATATTTTTCTGGCTTGCCTCCTTTGTGCTTGTTTGGTTAGGATGGTCCTGTAGATGGATGTTGTTTTGCAAGTGGTTGATGCCTTGTTGGGTAGATTATTTATTTGGTTGAGAAGATGGTGGTTCTGTCTTGCCAGTGTGTTGGTTGCTTCCTGTGCAAACAGTGATGGCAATAGCTGCGTGATGGGATGGTTTGTTGGGAGGTAGTGTTCTTTTTCTGCGATCGTTGCATTATCACTGGTGTTTGGTTGTTAAGAAAATGGTTCTAATTGATCATGTGTTGGTTGATTGCTGTGTGTGGGGATGAAGAATGTTGTCTTCAAAGTCTCAAGCACCAACTCAACCCACAACATCCCCACCTCCTGATAGTAGTCAAGTTCAATAAGATGTTAAAACTCACAACTGACTACTCATTTTAGTCAGGAAGCCTCCTATTCCACTCCCCTCAGCATTCTCCCTATATGAGAATAAAGGTGCCCCATTGCCTTTTACAAAACCAGAAGCCACAGAAAAGCCACAGAAACTGCAAATGAGTATGAGGCGCTTCAAAAACACCTGCTTCAGTTTGCCTCCTTGGAGCAGGTCTGCACTTCAGTTTGCAAACGGGTTTTGAGGGGCTGATTTGACTGAAACGTCGTTTGAACTCTCCCTTCAAAGCTATGCGCAGCTCTGTTAGTTTTCATTTTTTTGAAAATCAATGTATAAATAAAACAGCAGACAGAAGCATACTGCATACTGATTTACAAAAAGTAAAAAATCAATAGCTAAAAACTTCACCTTCCAATAAGCCACAACCAAAGAAGCTGCAGCTTTTCCTGAGCTACCTGACATATCCTGAGTCACTTTTTTCCCTTTAACTTTGGATCATTGCCCAGCCCAAGTGAATATTGTTATGTTCATAGAGAAGGGAGGGGCTATTTAGGTTCACCCAATTGCAGGGATCCAATTGAAGCATCCTCACAGCTCTTCTCTGAACCTGTACTAGTTTCTCTGACTCCATTTTAAAGGGTGATGCCCCCCAACTAGACCTAGAACTTAAGATGGGGTCTGACTGCAGCAGAATAAAATGGAGCACTTATTTTTCATGATTTAAAAACTGACTGCATTTGCCTTTTTTGCAGCTGTACCACCCTGCTGACTCATATTCAATCAACTAGTATTCCAAAATGTTTTCCACACATATTATTAACAAGCCAGATATCCCTGGGCAATCCCTTCTCCCTTTCTGTTGTTGTTCTACCTTTTGGACAAATTCTACAGCTGTATTCTAATTAAAGTGTTCTCACATTATGCATATTAAATCATATATGATCTCTTGTGCTAAGAGTTCAAATTTATCTCGTTCATTTCCTTGAGTAAAAATATATGCACAGCAAAAAGAAGAGGGAATTTTGCTTTAATTATGCCTTTTAAACCCAATTAAAAACCAGAAAGAGCGTTGGCTCCTAAAGTTCATGGCCTTTCTTGTCCATACACTAATGCTCAAAAAGGTAGAAAAACAACAGAAAGGGAGAAGGGATTGCCCAGGGATATCTGGCTTGTTAATAATATGTGTGGAAAACATTTTGGAATACTAGTTGATTGAATATGAGTCAGCAGGGTGGTACAGCTGCAAAAAAGGCAAATGCAGTCGGTTTTTGAGCATTAGTGTATGGACAAGAAAGGCCATGAACTTTAGGAGCCAACGTTCTTTCTGGTTTTTGATTGAGGGGTTTAAAAGGCATAATTAAAGCAAAATTCCCTCTTCGTTTTGGTGTGCATATATTTTTACTCAAAGTCTTTACTTCAGGATTTTCATCTTTAACTCCTACCAAATTCATGTTTAAATCGCATTAGTCAAAGTCACCATGCTTCCACTATACACATTTTTACCAATCTTGTGCGGTGCAACCCATCTTATCCAGTAGTCCAGCTAGATAACTCAAATCGTAGTGTCAGAAACCAAATCTCTCCTGTTAACAAGATTTGCATAGTCATTCACTTACAACATTTTTCTTCAACCCTTTCTGGTCCTCTTCCATGGACTGGGAAAATAGGTAGAAAGATCACCTGAACTTACAGCATCTTGAGCTTCCTTCCTAGATCTTCAAAATCTGTAGTGATAGCTGTCGCCATTCTTTAATCCTAACCCATAACAGCAGGAAGAGATTTTATCAGTGGACTTGATAATTTTTGGGAATTGTTTAATCATATTCCTAATCCTTCCTTCTGAGAAATAGCACATTCCTTCATCCAATGAGTCTTGGCAATGTACATTTCATTCAGTTCCTTATAGCAGTGAGTCACCAACTACCATAACCTTTCTCTTTGTCTTCTTGTAGGACACAGTTGTATCTCCTCTGCCCCTCAGGGATCTACTATCCTAACTCCTATTTCATAGTATTTTCTTCTTCTTCTTCCTCTGAACTCTTAAAAACTGTTTCTTCTATGAAGGCATCAAAACTACTTGTGAGCTCCAGTGGTGCAGAGTATCTTCTGGTCTCTTGCTTCATGAACACCAAACTTGCTCCTTTGCTGTTCTCTATGGAGAGTTACTTCCACTGTCAATTTTTGTTGTCTTTACAATATTCTTGTTCCAGATTAACAAAACTCTGAAGATCCAAGTTATAGAACAGTTTGGTTCTTAATTTTTATTTCATTGTTGAACTAACAATGTATGTATGTATGTGTGCCTTCGAGTCAGTGTTGACTCCTAGTGACTGCCTGGACAAGTCTCTGCAGTTTGCTTGGCAAGATTTCAGAAGTGGTTTGTCACTGCCTGCTTCCTAGGGCTGAGAGAGAGGGACTGGCCCAAGGTCACCCAGCTGGCTTCCTGCCTAAAGTGGGAGTAGAACTCAAAATCTCCTGGTTTCTAGCCTGGTGCCTTACTCACTACACCAAACTGGTTCTCATAATATTATTGTTGTTGTTGTTGTTGTTAATGATACCTAACTGCTATGCAAACTGTTGCTAAACAATGATTTTTCAACAGAATTTTTCCAACTCAAGGGCACATTTTTTTAATATTCCCTCCAAAAATGAGAACAAACTACTTTTTTTTTTTTATGCTGAGGCTGATTTTAGTTTAATACATTCAAGCTATGCTGGGAGAGATTATGGCAATTTGGTGGGAAAAGCCATTGGTGATGAACCCATGCTTAATCATACTTGTGGTGAGCATATTCTGCAGATTTGGTGGTATTTCCCAAAAGATTCTTAAGAATATAAAACAATTCTTGTTGTAATGCTGTAAGGGTGTTTTGCATGAACAGTAATGAACTTAAAACAAAAAGATACAACCAATGTTTATAGAATTACTAGAAGAAAGTTCTTATAAATCCCGGTAGGGTGACTCAAATACCTCAAATACTGTACACAAAATTTCTAGTAAACCACTTTCTTTCCTAGGATATATGGGAACTCCAGCCTGAACTCTCTACAAATGGAAGTAGAGAGAGTGAAAGGGCCCTAGTCATGCTTTTCACTACCTCTGCAGAATGCAGGTACTTGGTGAACAAATATGTATAACTATACTATTATTTCACAACCCTAGAGAATACAAACAACACTTTGAGGAACTGTTAAGAAACACAAAATTGCCTAACACCAAGTCAGATCATCATGTCACCTCACTTAGTGATGCCTACTCTTGGCTGGCAGCAGCTGTTAAGAACCTTAGGCACAGAGAAGGAGGTTCCTTCTGCTTTTTTTTTTTTTACCCTGGTGAACCAGACCATCTTCATGTCAAGCATGTGGTTCGTTACTAATGTATCATGAGATGCCCATAGAGGAGAGCTACGATCTAGTAAAGTCTAAAATAAAGCAGGTATGGGAACTACTGGACAAAAGACATTACACCATGTTATCTTGTTATAAACAAGAAGTGCTTTGTCCAAATTATGTGTTATGGGATTCCCCTTTCCTTCCTTGCATAGCCTATAAGAGATAAAGGACAATGGAAGGAGATGGGGCCGGTAGGGAGTGGGAAAAGAGGTTTATTTTTTAAAGTATGGGTTGAATTTGAAGGTTTCCCAGGCAATATGCTAATAATGTAAGAGCCTCATGTGGCACAGAGTGGTAGGTGGCAGTATTGCAACCAAAACTCTCCCCGCGACCTGAGTTCAATCCCAGCGGAAGCTGGATTCTCGGGTAGCCGGCTCAGGTCGACTCAGCCTTCCATCCTTCCAAGGTCAGTAAAATGAGTACCTGGCTTGCTGGGGAAGGTGACGACTGGAGAAGGCAATGGCCAACCACCCTGCTATAGTCTGCCAAGAAAACATCGCGAAAGCGGCATCCCCCAAAGGGTCAGGCATGACTCGGTGCTTGCACAGGGGACCTTTCACCACATCATGCTAATAATACACATTTCTAATTATTGCTGGCTTCCTTTGAAGATATTTCTTATTATGAAGGTTTTTAAAAGATATTATGATTTTATCATGCTTTTGTTCTTTTTCAAAAATCACTGCTGTAGGGTTTCACCACTGAGCATATCCACACTTACTGTTTAAGCTGCTCTAGTCCTGTGCTCATGCTAGCTTCACTCTATGCCATTTTAAGAAAATCCTGGCTAGACTAAGACACTTTGGCAACAGCTTGCAAGCCGCCACATCTTCCCATTGGATAATTCCCCTGCTGCTGTGCCCTCTCACTCTTCTCATCCAGGAAAGACATGGCCAATTCCTTTCTTTCCTGTGAGTAGGTCTTTCTGGACACACATTCTACTATATATGTGTGTATGTGTGTATACATGCAGGCAAAATATAAAACTTGATGTTTTAAAAAAACCCTTCATACTATACTTTCAAGACTTTGTGTGTCCCATTTTTATCCTGATTGTTGCAATATTTATTTATTTATTTATTACATAGCATAGTCTAATTCTTGCCTTATAAGTCAAAGGAAGCTGCTTCAAAACCCAGCAGAAATTATCATTTCTTTCCAAGCTTCCTACAAAATTGTTCAATAAGTGCAGTTGCACAATTTCACTATTTTCCCAGTCACTTGAAAAAGATGGGCTTCACTCAGAGATCTCAAACAGTCCATAGGCTACCTGGCTTTTGGGGAGCTACCTTGAGAGCCCTTTAATTGGAGACATCAGGGCTTGAATTTAGGACCATACGCATAGAAATCATCTGTTCTCTTGAGCTATAGCCACTGCCTAAGATCTGACCTCTCTTCCCCAGTGTAGCCTTCACAAGCCAAAGTGCAAAATAATTCTCTCTCAGGCCACACTTGTCTTATGAAGATAAAGAATTTGCTGCAAATAAAGGATTTGCTTTTAGCAGACCTCCACCCTTAAAGACATGAAGCCTCTCCTACTCAGGCTTGGATATTTTTGCACCTATTACATTGAGAATACTGAGGCTATAACCAAATCAGAGAACAATGGGTGTCTGTTTTCACATAAATGCACGTCACTCATGTACCTTGCTACCCCAAAGTGCACCAGTAGTCATATCTGGACAGGTTGCTTCTGGACCAGAATGGAGCAAAAATGAAAGCTAGCAACCTCTCCAATTTGCAAAGGAAAAGTAAGTGCTCATTCTGTACCTTTCAGTTTTGTTTTGTAATCTCAACATCTGGAGGATATTCTGATGGTGCACGGCTTGCCTTCTTCATTCTCTTAAATCCTACAGTACAAGCTCCTTCTTCCTTCATGTGATTTCCCACTTTTCTCCAGTGTGTATTACATAATTTTCCTGTTGAGGAGTCTCTGAGTATGTGGAAGAAAGGCAAATCATAGAATCACTTACTGTGATTAAGGATGTCACTAGGAGAGAACAGTGGGCTCAGCAGAAGCCAGTCTTATTTGAGAGAGACTGCAGTAAATGATGCAGCTGTAGACAAAGGAGTATACTGGGGGTGCCATACCAAATCCTTTTAACAGGGGGAAGATGAATCTATAGAATGTAAAAGACAGTGGGAGGAAGAGACCTCAGATATAGCACATGTAAATTTAACACACGTCTAATGGAGAGAAGATAATAGGAACATATTCTAGCATATGAATTTTTCCATCTTTACCTTGCATAAATATGCTAAAATTGGGCAGCTTACTTAATAAAGATAAAAATGAATGAGATACAGTGAAACAATATGTGTTTGATCTACTCGAAAGTGCCATAAGACTACTGTTGTTCTTCAATTAATATGACTTAGGCTTAATGGTAGCAAACATTTAAGTTTTTATAATGATAAAAACTACATTAATCTCCAATAAATGACGTTTTCCCAAAGGAGAAATGTGAAGCAAGGAACGAACTTTTCTGATTAGTCCTAAACATGGCATATAAAAGAAAACTGCACATGCTGTTGAGGAAGCATGAATCTGACCTCAAAAATGTATCTGTTCATTTATTTTGAACAAGAGCTTTTAATTATTGATGGTCATAACTTCCTAATGCTCAAGTAAATGGACTACAGGGAACACTTGATAAAACAATGTCATGTTCATAATGGAAGGCCTTGCAGTACTGCTTTGCTCACCATTACATATCTGAAGTTCACATACAACTTAATCTGTTCACATGTGGCACCATTGTGAGTGAATGAAGGTCAGCCAAGGGGCTACTTAGTGCTGTGGAAATGTTGCTGAATCTCTAAAGAAAAGCTCCCCAGTGTGATAAAATATCTAACTTGAAGCCCCCAATAACTGCACTAGAAGCTTCTGGGCCTAGAGGTAGTGCTAACAATGTTTTGCCTATGGTAAGGGTCAAAACAGGTTGCCCAGGCAAATTATTCCCACCTTCATCTTGATTATAACAGTCTGGCTCCCACTCCTCTTTAATTCTCCACCCTGCTCTTCATCTATAGTCCATGTGCAAATTGATGAAGATGTTATTGCTGTCTATATTTATTTATTTAATTAATTAATTTATATTTCAAATTTAGTCACCGCCAATCTCACTCAGAGATATTGCTATCAAATGTATTAAAACTACAACTCCCAGTATTTCACATGGCTGGACATGCTGGCTGAGAATTCTGGGAGTTGATGTCCCAACATATTTAGAGGTTATCCGACTGGGGAATGAAACATCTTATTGTTCAAAGGGAATGAATGGGTCACAGTTTAAACCTGATGTAATTGTGGATCTCAACATTTAAATGGACTATAATTTGGAAAGATTGCTATGAAGTGAACATTCTTATCAACTTTGTCTGGGTTTAGGAAAAGCTAATCTCATGAATATCCTTAATCACATTCTGCATTCAGGTAGAAGTGGTGCATCACTGAGTTTGTCTTTCTGCTATATCCATTTCAACTGGCTCACAGCAAAGGTTCTATCAATGCAAAAGAAGCCATGATTGTATAAAAGAAGAAATCTAAATCAATAAGTTTTCCAATATGGTCTAAGTGTCTTTTTAGCCTTTAAGATAAACAATATCTGAAATCTAAACAGAATAAAATACCAACCTTTCAACACCTTAAAGATTGATGGGAAAAAGTAAGTGTAAGGTGGCACCTTCACCTTTTGAGGGATGGTAACACTTGGCAGAAAGATTTCTTAGTTGCAATGTAGTCATGTGTGCTCACAGAAATGATGATGATGATTGTGTTACATGAAAATAAAGTTTTATCAGGACCGATCTCCCAATATTGAGATTGAATTTAATATGGAGTAATGGTGCTGCGGGTTAAACCGCTGAGCTGTCGATCGGAAGGTCGGCAGTTCGAAACCGCGCGGTGGGGTGAGCTCCCGTTGCTAGTCCCAGCTCCTGCTCACCTAGCAGTTCGAAAACATGCAAATGTGAGTAGATGAATAGGTACCGCTTCGGTGGGAAGGTAACGGCGTTCCGAGTTGTCATGCTGGCCACATGACCCGGAAGTGTCTATGACAACGCTGGCTCCAAGGCTTAGAAACGGAGATGAGCACCGCCCCCTAGAGTCGGGTTCGACTGGACTTTACGTCAAGGGAAACCTTTACCTTTTTAACGGTTAAAGAATTTTGAAGTAATGAATTATTTGTGAATTGTCATTATGATTTTCATCCTTTTCTTCTAATACTCTTTTAGAAAGTGTAGTCAAGAAATGTAGAATAAACACACTGATTGTTGTTCTTTAACATATGGAAGTATATTATGTTATTTATTTTAAGTCTCCTTAGGAATCCTTCCTGAGCCATAAAATGACTTAGAAATAATGTTATAAATAATTAATAGAATAGCAAAATGTCACTCTACCATATTCCTTTGAAAAGATAAGCACTGGTGCCCTTGGCTGCAACCTCAATTGATTTTCCACCTGCCCGGGAATAATTAAATGGAGAAATCCTGAACCAAAGGTGACAATGGCAAATTGTTATTCTTCAGGAAATTCTGTAGCAAGCACACCCTATGGCTATTGTTCATATTCCACTGATTTCAGTTGCACCTGGACATGAATAACGCTTTAAGGAGCGTGTCCATTTTTTAGTTGAAAGCCAGGTTGGAGATTCAGTAAACACATACTGTGCATACATACAGCACTTAGTCATGCTCAGTCTTGGCAGATATATAGACCAAGCTGGGCATCTGCTGTAGCTGAGAACTGTATGTACATTTTTTGTTTTTTTACATGCTTCTAAAGGCCACAGGGGTCTAGCCAGTGGTTATGTCATCAGGGTAAGTTTGCCTGCCTGTGTAGGCAGGTTGTAAGGGGAGAAATGAGCCATAAAGCCTTTCAAAAGTTAATGTGCTTGCTCTAGTTTTTTCCCCCATTTCTAAAAGTAAGTTTCTAGTCATTGTGACTATAGAGAAAAGAATGGAAAGGATCTTCTCATCGCCTGCCATTTTTTGTCAATCTCTTTCCTTTCTGTGATGAATGAACAATAGAAACAGGCAATATTACGCAGAACTGGGGGAAAGTGTGGAATATGTGTACTTTGCGTAATATGTCATAATCATACCACGTGACTGTGTGTAATCAAAGCCCAACAGGAAAAGCCAGATAGAAGGGAACTCCTTCCATCCTCCAGTGATGCAACAGATGGGTTCTTGTTTTGCTGGCACACGTCCTATTGTACCAGATCACTGTACTATACCATCCTGCTAGAAACAGGATAGTCGAGGTAGAAACAAAAGTGTTGAATGAAGTTTCTAAATAAGATATGGTGTGGTATGAAACTGGATAAGAAAAACAGAACATCAGAAGACTACCCCTCTAGCAGTAAAAATTCTTCATGTAAAAGTTCTTGACGCAGGCAGTAGGTAAAGGATCAGAGAGAGAAAATGATACAGTACCTCTCGAATTCCACTTACAGATGTGCAAACTTGGGGAAGCAATTTACAACCAACTCTAGATAGGAGGCTCCAAATGTAGATTTTGGGTTGCACTATTATTTTCCTTTTTTTTTTTTTTGGTGCCTTCAAGTCAGTTTTTGACTTCTGGCGATTGCCTGGACTAGTCCTTGCAGTATTCTTGGCAAGGCTTTTTGGAAGTGGCTTGCCCTTGCCTGCTTTCTAGGGCTAAGAGAGAGCGACTGGCCCAAGGTCACCAGCTGGCTTGGTGCCTGAGGCGGGACTAGAACTCCCAATCTCCCAGTTTCTAGCCCGATGCCTTCACCACTACACCACACTGGCTCTCTATTTTCCTCATGCAAGCTGCTTCTATAAGGATGATAATCATTTATGTGTTAATTTAAAAGCCCATTTAAAAGTGATAATTTAAATGTAAATTTACATGTGTGTGGTGTAAAAAGTTACAAGGTAACAGTTCCAGTTACCCTTTCCATCAGCTAAAAAAGGCTTGGGTTTCAACAGTCTTTATCCTCCCAGAGGTGTTTTTATTGCGATCTGAGAAAAGGAGTCCTAAGAATTTTAAAGGGAAGAAGAAAGTTAAGAGCTATTGGGGTCGGCACTGACCATTTTTGCAGGCAATTCCTCATTACTGATTTTGAAGAATGCCAAAAAGATGAGAGCAGTCTCATTTTACAATGAAAAGATAATGTAAAAGTGAGTGAGATGGCCTCAGTGATCTTGCAACCAGTTTGTGGGGTCATTGCACCAAAGGGAGTGAACCTACAAAATTCGCTGTCACAAGGTATGGGAAGGGCTACTAGTTTAAATGGCTTTTAGAAATCAAGGGCTGACAATAATAATAATAATAAGGATAATAATAAGGATAATAATAAGGATAATAATAAGGATAATAAGCATAATAAGCATAATCAACGGGGTGAGGGATGCTGTTACTGACTGTTGCCATAATGGCTAACAGTGGACCTACTATGTTCAGAGATAATAGATTTCTAAAAATAAGGGGAACATTTGGGGAGCGACCGAAAAACTGAGCCACTCTCTTCAAGCTTTGCTTGTAACTTTCCAGAAAGCTGCCAATGGAAGGAAACATAATTTTGTCTGATCCAGCATAATTTTTCTTATGGAAGACTGTGATTTATCGGGCATGTGCCCTTCATAAGACATTTAAAAGTTTTTAGAATGTTGGAATCAATACACAACCACTTCTCGTATCAGGTACTTTGTCCTGTGGGTACTGCTGTGTGCAGCAGGAAGCACCATAAAGTGGAAAGCAGGCTTACGCTTACTTGTAAAATCTTGGTGGAGATAGTACCAGGTAGCCCTGGTGAATTTGAGTTTTGTGGCATTTTTCTTATGGGTTGACAAATATGCATCTCTTCTGGAAGCTTCATACTGTGCATTTCTGCAAATATTGCTAAATATCTGACAAATGTATGCATCAGACCAGAGGTAGTCTTTACCGCCTGCATAGCTTTTCCAAGCTTGGTGCCCACACTGGCTGGGCATTCTGGGAGTTGAACTCACAGCACAGCTGGAAGTCACCAGAAAAGGTCTGTCACTGAAACTTGTGACGTTAGCTCAGATGAGCTGCCTTTGACTGCCAGGGATCCGTAAGAAGTGAAATTCCACATGCTCCTAAGCTTTACCTGATATGGCTTGTTCTCTTGCTGAATGGTGAGCAATTTGATTTCCTTCTCCTTTCTGGCATCTCTTAAAATATGCATCAATTGTCAGCATCTGACCTTTCCACTATTTATTTTAGAACCAGTGTAGTGTAGTGGTTAAGATAATGGACTGGGGAGAAATCCTCAATTAAGGAAATGTGCCAGATGGCTTTGCGCCAATCACTCCCTCTCAGCCTACCTTAACACACAGGGTTGTTGTTGTGGGGATAAAATGAAGGGAGATCCCTATGTAAGCCACCTTGAGCTCCTGGAAAAAAGGCAGGTTATAAATCTCACAAATACATGTTGGTTGGTTGGCTGTTTAAAATAATTTCTTATTTAAAAATCTTTTAAACATTCTGTCACATGACCTGCATTTTACACCCTATCTGATGATCAGATTTCTTTCTTTGTACAACTATTTCCCTATAGTTTTCTTTCAAGAGAGCGCCAAAGAGTTTAAATGAATTTTGCGATCTGATTATGCAGTTTCCTTCCATTCCTCCATTTTCTGTTCAACCATTTTGTAGCAAAGAAACCGGTTCCTCACTCCTTTTACTTGTATGGTATTAACTCAATAGTTACCTGTCAATTAGGCTGTGACTCACTAGTGATAAGAGCTCTTTTAAGACATAGAGTCTGTTTCTTCCTTACATCAAATGGATTATCTCTTTTGTTTATTCCAAAGAGAATTGGATACAACCCTAGAAAGCTTCACTGTGTGTTGAACTGCAGTGCAAAAACAGCAAATTCAATTTATGCCAAATCAATCAGATGGTCCATTTGTGGGAAACAGCTACCACACTCACACCACAGGGAGTGGGTTCCCATCAGCACTAACTTAGCTTCTAAGTTTGCTGTTCAATGCAGAAGATGAAAGAAGACAATTTGAAAGAGACTTTTTCCCTGTCACTTCACAGCTCCCAAGAGGAACATGTAGTTCAAGCCCAGGGGATGCCATCAGTTCAAACCCAGGAGATGCCATCAGATTTATTAAGGAATATCATTAGCAAAGAGATGCTGTTCATACATGTAAAGCTGCTGCTCAATGATGGATTCCACCCATGAGAAGGTTCTAACATGAATGTTGGTCTATTTGAGATTGTTACAAGGTCTTTAAGCACCTTTCTATTGGGGCAAATCATGTATGAGTCTAGGAAGCTGGAATTTGGACATTTTTCACTACTGTTTAGCTTGTCTCTTTATTTTCTATTTTCTCTGGCAAATCCTAAATAGTTCATAACTGAGGAATAGAGAGAAAACTCATGCTGCTACATGGTTCATAAGGTGGTTCTGGGTGATACCAAAAGATAGAAGATAAGCCTGGTCAAGCACTCATTTTTAATAGAACTCAGGATTGGATTGGATTGGATTGGAGCAGAGGCCTCTTTAACTTTTGTTTGACAAGGATTGGGTGTAGCTTTCCCTTTATATTGTTTCACTGCTGACTCCTGTGCATGACTCAGAACACAGCATAATGGGAAATAGAAGCTAAGTTGCATCACAAAATTGTGATTCTTCAAAATTATACATTGGGGGTGGGAAGCATAAAGGGTAAACATATTTTGTGTCTTGGCTTATAGGAGAAATCAGCTCCATTTCACAAAGGGAAAGACTCTTAGGCACTAGGGCTAGTCCATAGGATTGGGCCATCAGTAAAATATCCTTACATTCAAGAGTTTGTTGGTGGACATAATTTTTCTGTTACTTAGTTCACTGATACAGCTACCTTTGGCAACTCAGGATTTTGTTGTCATTCTTTACAAATCATCATCCAGATGAGAATACACAGCAGGTAGAAATAATTTTTACCGTAGTGTGATACATTCATACATAGGTAACAGGCAGGCTGGGTTAACCCCCTGAGCTAAGCCAATATATGGTTTGGTCATTTTTGTCTTAATACGATGTGTACAGCCAGTTATTATATAATGATTTATAGCTTATGCAACAGACAAGAGTTAAATAAAGTATAGCTTAGCATGATGCGTGAACTCAGACACAGCCCATCTAGGCTTTCGGATAATACAAGAGCAGTTGAAAATAGAGCAATAGTTTAAAAGCTCCCAGAGCTATGGATATCACCTAATGACCCTGAAGTTAAAATCTATCTGGTGTTCATGAAATATGAAATGTTTATAGTTAATTAAATTTTAAACATGCTGGGCAAATCCTTTTGTCAGAAAGTTATTTTATTTTATTTTTTTCAGAATTGTACCTGAAGTATTTCTCCCTCCATAAGCAATTGAAGTCTCCCCAGAAATCAAGCAAATGTGTGAAAAATGTAGTGGAATGCCACATCAAATCAATCACTTCAATTCAATGTTATGGGGTTTTTTTTAATAAACAACGAATAGTTTCAGCTTTCTTTGGTTTTAGCATAACTCCCAAAAGAAAGTAGAATCATTTGGTGTAATATATCAGATAATTACATCAGTGGTGTGGGTTGGGGAGAAGAGGACTGAATAATTTCTAACTCATTATTAGGGAAATGAGAGTTTCTTATTAATTATAACATTATTAGTATTGCTCTGCCAAATGTTGTTATTAGAGGATCAGATATTACTTTGTGTTTTCTCTCAAAGAATTCTGGATTCCAGGGCCTTGAAATTCCTTGTTTCTTCTTTGGCATTGCCATCTGCACTTATCCAAATATGGCATCTTAGCTATATGTACACCATGTTAGTTTTTTACCAGGCATCTTGCAACTCCCTTTCCATGTACATGTTAGAATTCTTACTATTCCAATCTGAAAATTGAAAACTGGAAAATTGTGGTTCTCAGGGTCACCTCGGAAAGCTAGCTCCTGAAAGAAAATAGGAACATCACATTCTAAAGCTGGGGATGAGTCTGAGCAAAGTTTTATGGCTAGAGATTATAGCCTCTATAGTTATATAGTTAAGCCTTTTTATTTGTCCCTATTGATTTCCTTACCTTATGGATCTGTGAAGCCTTAAAGATGGGTTATAAGGTTAATACAGTGGGAGACAGATGCATCCTTGGAAGTAGAACAGAACATGGTTAACCTCATTAAAGTTCTGCTATTACAGACCTGCCTTTCTGCTCTAGGAATGAGGGCTACTTACTCAGCTGGTTTTAGAAGACTGAAGGTGAGATGCTATCAAAACTATTATAGCAGGAGCAGTAGATGCTTCCTTCCATTGGTTAGCTGGATAAGCTCCAAATCATTTACAGAATAAGTATTTCATGCTTAGTAATGACAGTTAAATATTCTTGCTGTTGATTAAGCATCTGCTTAAATTTAACTTCAAGAATTAAATATGTTACTAATTAATCAAATTTAAAACTGACCAAAACCTCCATACAGAAGCCTCCACTGTACAGTATGCCAGGGCAATTGGAAGTAACTTAAATGTGAACAGTACAAACCATCATTCATTGGTTGTGACTGGCCTAGGTTTTTTTTTCCTGTTAACTACAGCAGAAACATATCAAAGCCAAAACAGCTTCAGAAAAATGAGCAAATCTACTTTTTGAAAACATCCTTGATTAATGAAGCAAAGCTTTCATTATCTACCTTAACTTTGCACTCATATTTGGATGTGCATGTAGATTTGGGGAAATTATAGGGCTTCCTAACAGCAGAATAAACTTTCTTTCACAAATTGGAATATTTATGTGGTTTGTGTATGCCTGTGTCTGTGTGACTGTGTGTGTGTGTCTTTGAATCAGTCTTGACTCCTGGCGACTGCCTGGACTAATCCCTGCAGTTTTCTTGGCAAGGTTTTTGAGAAGTGGTTTGCCATTGCCTCCTTCCTAGAGCTGAGAGAAAGTGACTGGCACAACATCACCCAGCTGGCTTAGCGCCTAAGGTGGGACTTGAACTCATGGTCTCCCAGTGTCTAGGATAATGCCTTAACCAATACACCAAACTGGCTGTCTCATTTATGTGTATATGGTTACATTTTTAACTATCTTTTCTCCAGGGAGATCAAGATGGCATACATTCTCTCCACTTCTGGTTTTAATTTGACATCATGCTGAGATAGGTTAAACCAAATGCCAGGTCCAAGATCTCTTCAGTAGTTTCATGGTTGAGGGTGCAGTTGAACCAGGATCTCTTTGATCCAATCACCATAGCAAAACAGTAAGCTCTTTTTAAATGTATGTTTCTCTTAGGTGCTTTTAATAAAGAACGATTCTGGTCAGTGATCATAATAAAAATCTGTCTGTATGGTAAAGAACAGGTAAGAGAGGCAAGAAAGAAAGTTGGATTTCTGAATGGCAATGAAGACTGACTTCTTGCTGGAATAGCCGCATCATAATGATATGGCCTTGTAGGGGATCATTGGCTTCAAACAATGTATTGAGTCATCCTTCTTTATTCAAGAAGTCCTTGCTAGTCATTCATTTATGGGAAGATGTGTGCGTGTTTGGGCTGACAGAGCAGGGAGATATAGATATAGATATAAATGATATACTGTAGATATATACAGTAGAAATGTAGATTTAGCCATAAGACTTTATTTTAATTGATAAAGGAATGTTCCCGAGCCTCTGAATTTGTTTTCAGAAGTCACCCTGGCTGTGCAAGGTGTGTAGCGATACCAAGATTTCTGCACCTCAGCCCTTCTGCCCACTGAACTGCTGGATTCCTTCCTTCAACACCAAAGCTGAAGTGCTCTGTGGTATTTCACTCTGCAGTGCTGCAGTGCCACTGCATCAGTGCACCGCTTCTAGAACTCCACTCCCCTTCTTCCCTCAGTGTAAAATGCTCCAACTGCTGGCTTTCATGAAGGGAGTCATGGAGCGGAGCACAAGGCTCCCTCTTTCCCCTGCATAGGTGTCAATCTGCAAAGAGAGGAGGGGTTGCTTGTGTAGCTTGGTGACTCTGTATGCATGCTTTACAGAGGCATTTGATGCAGATGAACTTTGGGTTTTTTTCTGACTCATGCATTTCTTTTGTTGGAGAGCACGTCATTCCTGGACGGTGCCCTCTTTGTTGGGACACAGTGCCGTCCCTGCCGCATGTAAACTTATTTCTCCAGACAGAGCCTTTCAACCATATGTGTTCATTTGCTTTCCTTTTATGTTTTCCTCCTTGGAATTAATAAGCATCTTTTAAAATCATACACATCGTATTTTTTTATACCTGGGGGCCTGCTACTTGTTCAGTTTGGTGTAAGAAAAACAGACTTGGCCTTGCTATCCAGGCAGACTTGTTAAGTATTGCCAACTTATCAGGAAAAAGTGTCAACTATACTTTTACCAAGAGCAGCAACTTAATGTTAGGCTCAAATGAAGATTTTGCTGCATTTCTGAAAGACCAACCCTGCTGTTAACCTTCCCATATGCAGCTGATATAGCCAGAAATTCATTCTGGGGCCATTTCTCCCATCCAGGACTTATGTATAATACTGAAAAAGTCAGCTAGTCATTCATGTTTCTCATGCATGCTAAAGGATTCTGGATCCTGGAAAACAGTTTTTTTTTATTGATCATTTTATTTACTGAAAGGGAGAACAAAGATCTGGCATCTTTTTGCCTGGAAATAGAATCCCAGATCTCTTTCACCTAAAGCCTAAGTTTGCACACTGCAACAGGTTATTACTTTTTTAAAACCACTATTTGTTGAACAAATAGCCAGGTTCACTCATAATGCCAAGCCACTGTGGTTGAACTTGCACACTGTACTAAGCTGAAAACAACCACAGTGTGGCCTTCCTCACAGAACCTGGAAGGGTAAGCCTGTTGTGCGAACATTGTAACCAACACTAACTAAACTATGCTCACCTCCCTCCCAGCCCAGACACATAGCAGAGGGTGGGTTTTCTCTGAGTCCATCTGCAATGTAACCCAACCCCGTTGCATAACTGCCAAGTCCTTACCACACACCCACAATCACACAGAAGAAAAAGGCAAGAAGTAAGAAGGGATAGTCTTCTTCACAGGAGCTGAGAGGACTAAAAAGATAGCCACCATGAGACAAATCTGGCCATCTTTGCCATGTGCTACCAGTAGAAAAAAATTGAGTTCCTTGACTGAGGTAGGGTCATTCCTGTCACATTAAGACAGCCTGTGGCTTTACAAAATATATGGATCTAGCCATAGAAAGATGTATGCCCCAGCCTAGTCCACACGTGGACATCTAATATTTTAAAAGCGAAAGCCCTATGCTTTCATACCTGCATAGTCTTTCTTGTGTTCATGGGCAAGTGAAGAGCAGGTGTGTTTTAGAGTTGTGTAGGTCAGAGCCAATGTGATCTTGTCAGTTTAAAACGCCAGGTATGAATGAAGGCAGGTGAGATTCATGTCTTGCGCAGTGCCATACATGATCTCAGACAGACAGTTCAACAGGAAGAGAAGATTGTTTTTGTGCCATCAAGTTGTTTTCAACTCCCAGCAACCACACTTATAGATACAGTGTGATTTTATATCAAGGTAAAATGCTGCTTTGATATAGCTGTCTGCCAAATTCTTCATTTTTGTTACTGGTGGGTTCTTGCGTGCAAAGCTAAAGGAGCCTGTCTTAATATGCTTGGAGAAGAACAAGGTTCTTATCAGGAGCTCTGGTTTTCAGGTGGCACCATGGGTTTCCATCTTTTTCCCTTCAGGGAAACCTCTGAAATTGGCTTATCTGTCAAGGGGCCACTGAGCATCTGGCATGAAAATTCTGGGGCATACTTGATGGGGCATACTAAATTCATGCTGGATCTGGTTAAACTACAGGAAGGGAAACCGAATCCAACTTTTGGGAGTCTGAAGCACAGCCAAGCTGAGGCGGGTGCTAGAAGGCCATTGGTCAACTCCAGGATTAAAACAAAAAGACAACTTTATTAAAGGTGCCAAAAGAAGATAAGGTTCCACAAACAGTAATAAAGAGATAAAATAACATGCACACACACAAGAAACCACCCTAACGCAATTCTACTCTACAACAAAACAATCCTCAATATTCAGCATTGTCTGAGGTAACCCCCCTCCCCCCACTGAGCCAATACTCCAGCCAACTCCAAAAAAGACCAAAAACATTTCTTGCCCAAAACCTGACAGAACCCCTTCTTTTCTGTGGGCTTTCAGGGATCAGATAACTACTTCTGGACACATCAGGCTGGCTACACAAAGCCCTGAGCCACAAAGGGCCTGAAAGAGGACAGCCAGCACCTTGAACTGCACCTAGAAGCAACCTGGCAACTAATGCTCCTCTCACAGTAATTATGCCACTTAAGCAAACCAAAGTGCACTTACTTGAGTCATTTCATTCTCATCCAGCTGTAGCTTCCAGGTGGTCTTCAAAGACAGCCCCATGTATAGTGTGTTGCAATAATCCAGTCAAGAGATGACCAAATGCGCTTTTGAAATCACTGATTTAGCAACTCAAGTCTTGTAAAATTTCCCGTTTCTCGGTGTGGGCATTTGAAACTGAAAGAAAAATGTTAAACATAATAATGCTGAGATGGAATTGCCCAGAATGGAAACAGAATAAGAAGAGAAATACCAGATTAATATGTAGCTGAGGAGCTCAACTACTTCAGAAGAGGCAGAGCCATCAGGGCACTACAAAGCACAGTAAATTACGGCAATAAAAGCTGGCATTTTCCATTGTTTTGATCGTGGGCTACTAAACTGAGTAATCCCAATAATTACTCTTTATGTGAAGAACTCAGAACATGTGGTAAGTTCAATGCCTCAAATGCCCCCCAAAGAACCCAAAGATAAGTGAGATAAATGACAAAGGAGAGCATAGTACTTGAAAGTTGATAGTTTTTAGCGTGCCATAATGATTTTTTTTATTGTTATGCTACAATAACCAAAACTGATTACTCTGAGGGGAAATGTAAGAATTGATGAATGTTTGTTTGGAACCTCAAAGGACTCTCAGTCGGCTATGTCAGTGGGGAAATGGCTCAACCAGATTAATTCTTCCATACAGAAGTTCCCATCTCTCCAACCATCCCTGACGTTGATAACTGATTTGTGTTTTTTGTTTTGTGCTCTCCCATTCAGAGTCGACCTATCCTGGGTGCAACATAACTGAAGAAGCTTCTGCAGGATGAAAAGATGGCAGGGCGGTTGCTTGCACCACCGGGCCCTGACAGTTTTAGGCCTTTCACTCCGGAATCTCTGGCTAACATTGAGAAGCGCATTGAAGAAGAGAAGAAGAAGAAGCGTCCTAAGCAAGACAGCAGTCACAGAGATGACGATGAAGAGAACAAACCAAAACCAAACAGTGACCTGGAGGCAGGGAAGAGTTTGCCTTTCATCTACGGGGACATCCCCAAAGGCCTGGTCGCTGTGCCACTGGAGGACTTTGACCCTTACTATATGACACAGAAAGTGAGTCAGCAAACACCAGCTACGTAAAGTCAGCCCTCTGATGGCCAAAGGAGTTACAGGTTTGGGTGGCCGGAGTCTTCTTTCTGTCTCCAGCTGCATACGAAAGGGGGACAGAAATGACATCTGTATGGCCTTTTCAAAGATGTACCTTGTCTTTGGGTTATTTGGGGGACAGGAGGAAAGAGGAAGAGGGAGAGAGTTAAGGGGGCAACTGCTGGGCAGCTGATAGCTTTCCAAAACCATAGCATAGTTTAGGTCATTGCACAAGTCAGAATATTTAGTGGGAAGGCAGAAAAACATCAGAGAAAAATGCCAAACGAGGCTGAGAAGAGGATTGGCTTTCATTAGCAAATGGTCCATCTAAATCAGGATGACCTAAAAATTGTCCCTTCACACCAGCGGTTAAATTCCCAGAGGAAAAAGGGAAAATAGGATGTGGCTAATGGATAAATTATATTTTCAGATATGCAAATGGGTAGAGAAGTGGTACTTTGTTGCACCAAGAGGCTCCCCAAAATTTTCTGGGAAGAAGAAAAAATAACAGTGACTCCCCCATTTTTGGAAATAGGAAATCCAGCTGTTAAATATTAATGTCTAATTTCTTTCCTTTCTTAGGAAAATATGCAGTTATGCAGAATAGAGACGAATCAGGTAGCAATACACAGAAAGAGAGAGAGAGAGAGAGATGCATATATTCACTCTCTCACCTATATGAAAATATATAATCCATATAATTGGGGACTGTCAGGCTGGGGTAGCTTGTATAAATTGGCTAAAAAGAATGAGATGAGTGGAATTTCTTATTTTTTTTCCAGTGAGTGCATACAAATGAAACCAGGGTTCCAGCATTGGGGATTCTAAGCAGGATACTAGACTTCTGTCAAAATATCCTCATATGAATAACGACAGATACATCTCAGTTGTCTGATAGAGATTACAGATGCTCCAGCCTTCCTAAAGAATGCTAAGCAGACAGAGGAGATTACTATAAGGGTTAAGATTAATACCATTGTCCACATTCTGCTCAGATTTCTACAGGAATCAGTCCTGTTTCTCATTTCAGAGGTCATTTAAATCTTGGGCAATGTCTATGATTAGCAGGGGACAAGACAGAAAATCAGTTTAAGGTGCTGGAATCTGAAGCACCTCCCTCTCTTCCCTTGGTTTCCAGGCTCTTGATTCCAGCATCTTACACTTACACTCTCAGCTTTTGTTTATCAGCCCTAGACAACACCCGCCTAATTCCTTCATTCCAGATACTTGGCTGTGTTTATATCACATGCTTAACTTGGTGACTGAAATAACACATTTTCTGGGTTTGTACCCTGAACTACAAGCTAATCACAGAGGCTGGATTCACACAGTGTGCACAGAAAAAAAAACACCTAAACCAGATTAACCCTAATTCAGGTTCAGCCTAAGTAAATTATCTTCTGACCCTTTATCTGACCTGGTAACTTGTGTTTTGTGATCATTTGCATTGCACCAATGTGAGAACTAAGGATTGCATCATAAAGGGTGCTTTCTTACGTACAACTTTCGCCAACTTCTCACAAGTCTCTTACAACATCATGAATGGGAACCTCTTTCACTCTTCCCCCACCCGCTTCAATCGATGTGCTTGGGTGCATTTTGTGTTTTCATTATTGGAGATCTGCAGGCTTAGTTCCAGAGGATCTGGTTAGTGTTCTCTTACTGGATAGGGTATAACCACAAAGCTTTTTGTGGGAAAAATGGATTTTAGGATTTCCTCACTATTCATATGTGTCTGCAGGGAGGGCAAGCAACCAAACAAGCACTGTAACATTCCAACACAAACTTCACAATGTCAGGATGCAAGTATGCAAGGGCAGCATTTGGGCTGGGACGTCATTGCCCACATGCTGTCATCTTGCCATCAGGTAGATTGCTGCAGACAGCTGCATGGCGACCAATAACTTTTCATCTTAGAGTACAGTATATTGCTCTCAGCTATGACAGAACCAGGGGACTAATGGCAGATAGAAAAAGGGTCATTACGGCACCTTAGTGACAGACCTCTCTGAGAAAACTGGTCGTTCCCAACGCAGAGCAGTGAGGATAACACGTGTTTTGAAGGAGAGAAAGCCGTTTTCCTTAATCCTTTCTTCAGTGATTTATCTTGCAATGTAGCAAACATGGATGCAGCAACCCTGACAGCAGAGCAAGCAAGAAAAGGTTGAACAATATCCCTTACTTCTCCCCTGCAAGCTCTGCCCTCCTCCACTGCTTCTCCACTGAATGGCAATGAGTTCCCAGACTTTGGTTTGCTGTTGTTTAGATCTGGGCTGGCTTAATTCCCATGTAAAATTCTGTGGGGAGAGATTAGGATGAGACACCTGAGGTGCAGCAGTGTTCAGACAGAAACAGAATGGATAGCGGTGACCCACCAGCTGCAAAGAGCTCGCACGAACACAGGCGGGAGCCTGAAGAACCTGATGTGGCGGGTCTCTAAATTCTGGTGCTCCCATAGCACAAGGGTAGGAGCGCTTGGATAAATACAGCTGTGATCAGTGCAAAATAAAATTAAAGCTCACGCTGAGCTTCTTTAGGATTGAAAAGTGTTTTAGGAAGTGAAATAAGGAAATTTCCGCACACCATGCACTTTCGTCGTAGCCAGTACGGTTTACAATCCTGCAGCAGGAATCACTGTGTCTTCTAACTTGTCCTCTCTTAGACTTAGCTTTATGATAATGCTACATATCAAAATGGGATATGATAATGATAATTCAATAATGATGTTTATTCTTCTTAGTTAAGGAAAGGAAGAAAGGCAGAGAGGAGTGTCAATAATGCCGCGCTCCTCCGGGCACCAAGAAATTAGCTTCTGTTCACCAGTTCAGAGGCTGTAGATATTTTGTGGGAGAGGCAATTTTGGATTAGCTAAGAATTGTGCATAGTGAGGGTGAAGTCTGGTAGCAGAAATTATACTCATCAATTTATGTAGTACTTCTAATGTAATCTCTTGATTATTCAGTATGTAAAAAAGTGCCATACTATTAATGCCCTAAAATATACATGCTTCCAGCCTGTAATCTAGGTTTAATTCACCAGAGTAATTTCATAGATTTAAGAGAGGGAGGATTGGAACTCGGGGGGTGGGGCAGTGAGATAGCTTTATGACAGGTAGGTAGATAGGTGTGTGTATACATGTGTGAGTGTTAGGGATCCTTTTTTCATTCCTATAAAAGTTTTAATTTCTTGTAGCATACTTGTTAAGAGTACATCATTCCCTGAAAATACTAAAAGACTAATTTTTCCCACTATAGATTTATCTTAAAATATACATTATAATTTTGTTTTGTTTTGATTTTTGCATCTCTTCTTTTGGTTTGACATTTTTCTAGTATGATGTTATCTTTTAAAGATACTAAATTAAAAAGATAGAGGGAGTCTGTTTGAAAGTGACTCTGGTAGAAGGAAATGAACAGATTGGGGCCAATGTGGATGACATAAGACTGTATCAAGTCAATCCTGAGAAATACACATTGTCAGAAGACTTTATTGCTGCAAATTAAGCTTGGACAAATAAATATATAAACAGGCTTTATTGCTACAAGTTAAGCTTGGACAAATAAATATGTAAACATATGTAAATATGTTCAATCTATGATTCTCCAAACCAAAAGCTGTCTCCTAGCTACATATGGGAAGCTAACATTCTTGATCTCTGAGTTTATTGGGACTGCAAGAATTGGGAACAACTATGCATGAAGAGGATGTGATTTGAGCCAAGGGATGAGAAAGACTTAGAAAGGCATGTAAGAATATAAGAAAAGCCCTGTTGGATCAGCCCAAGGCCTAACTAATCCAAGGTTCTGAGTTACACAGTGGTCAACCTAATCCATCCAAGAAGGAAGACTTGAAAGTAATGGTCCTTGTCCTATTTTTGCTTCCTATCAACTAATATTTAAGGTATCCCAACTTTGAAACTGGTGGTAGTAAAGGACTAGTGGCTATTGATTTTCTTTATTTCTATGTGGGCAAAGCAAAACAAAGTCCCATATGTAATCAGTGTTTCTGTGTAAGACACATACATAGTTTCTCACAGTTATGAGATTATCACTTGACTATGCCATTATTGAAAACTGGAAGCAGCTGCCCTGGATTTCTCCTTGGAGAGCTTCTGCTGATCAGTGTGGAGCAAGAACACGCAACCTCTGGCCCTGAACTTTGACTTCCATCAGCCACAGACATCATGAGATGGAAGCTGGAATCCAATAATATCTGAAGGGCAAGAGTTTCTCCCCCTTAGTGGACCCTACTGAAGTAGACAGACCAAGGCAGCTCCTGATAATGTCCCCCATCATGTATGTACTCTTAGGTTTATCAATTATTATTTATTTACTAAATTTATAGGCTGCCCAACTCTATCACAACTCTGGGCAGCATGGAATGCTAAACCATTTAAACAGGTTGAGACAAAACAGTATAAAACTAAACACATTTCTTATAGACTAGAACTATTGTTGAAAAACATAGTGATGCTTTAAGGTTATTTATTTATTAGAATATTTATAATCCACAACTATTATTAGTAGGATACAGTTGGATAAAATTATTCAGGAGCCATAACAGTCTTGCAAAATAGTCAACATGCTTTCGAGTTTATCAGAACAGGATATAAAGAAAAACAAAATTTAAAGAGCAAAGGGAAGGGAGTAAGACAGAGCTGGTCATGATATAAGAAAGCGCCAACATTTTAGCTCTGCTGCCTAAAATGTCCTAGGATGGAATGGAGAAAGCGTTTAAAATGTTGTTAGGTTAAACTACAACAAATGCAAAACAGATTTTAACTTGTAGCAAATGCTGCAGTGGCAAATATTATTGCTCTTATCCTTTTTGAAAATATAAAAAGTCACCAGTAAACTGGAGACGCTCTACCAATAAACCAATATACAGGCCCCTTGCAAGAAGAGAATTAAAGTTAAATATGATTGCATAGAAAGTAGTTGAGAATGTGGATGAATTTGCAGAACCTACTATGGAGAGAAAGGAAGGGGTGTTTATTAGGAACCTTCCTTTGAGACATTACTTTCCCTTTAGGCTGGAAAGTGGAAACCAGAAGCTGAGGCTGTCTGAAGCTGTTTGAAGCTGCAGAATTAAGAGGCCTCTGAGACCAACTAAAATCCTTGTAGGAGCACAGGCTGTTGACAGAATCTTTTAAACTGAATGTAGCGTTGGAATCAAGCCTTCTATTCCCTGGCAGAGACAGGCAATGACTTTGGGGCCACATAATAGCCCTCCCAAACTTTAAGCCATCACCCATGGATCGCTTTACAGCTCCAGCTGTAGTCCGGATAGAAGGACTTATGGACATTCTAGTAGATGGAACCACAAAGGCAGAGCAGTCAGCTGAGTTAAGTGGTTTCTACTTGCAGAAACTGACATTTTCAGTAAGGACAACACAGAACCCTGGACTCCTCTATAAGCAGTAGAAGTGCACAACCCAGTGTGTGCTATGACAGGTTGTCCATGCTAGGTCTTTTCAGGTTTCCCAAAGAAACCTCCCCATTTAGATATATGTGGAGCTTGGGTGCCACACAGAGAAATGACTATGCAGGGGCTGTCTGTCTTATTAACAGTGTGTTGCAGACCTCACTGGGAACGCTTTTGATTAGCAGCTCCTCCCCCAGCTTCCTGCTCTGCATGAAGACTTTGTGACTCTTGCCACAAACACTGGAATAGTCCACTCCTTGATTCACTGCATTTGTCTTGTAGGATGTGCTTTAGCTCTCCAAGTTACCAGTGGTTTGAGATTTTTCCCACACATATTTTGTTTAAAAAGTCACTTAAAAAAAAGCAAAATAAAACTCCACTGTGAATCATCTGAAATAGCAGGCTTACTTGGACCGCTGGAATTTTGCCCCTTTTTAATGCTTTACCCTAATATATGAAAAGCAGATTTGTATAAAGGCTTTTTGCTTTTAAGACCACTCTAGGACATAACTGACCTGGCTGGATTATATCCAAGCACTGCCTGGCTGATTGCACCCATCTCTGCAAGACTCCCCTGCAAGGGAGCTGACAGTGAAAAAGTCTTGAGAAGGCTTGGCCCCAAAGTCTTCGTATAAATAAGGCATATTCCATGCTGAGCATAGAGAGTCCTGGGTTAGGAGTGAGCAACTGGCAGTTATCTATAGCATGCTGAAAGCTACACTCTAAAATTGGGGAGACAAAAAGGAAGTGGGGAGACTAGAGCAATAAATAAATATAGTATAAGTATTGAATAAATAGAAGACATCAGTAAATAAAAAAAAGCAGTCTCTGGGCAAATGCTTCCAGGAGGTTCAAAGCAAGGTCCTGAAAGCCTTTAGCCAAATAATGCTGCCCAACTGCTTTTATGAAAACTGAAGACAAACTGCAATAAACCAAGCAACATGGGTGCGTACCCGCACACACATATACCCCACCAGTCATCAAGTAAGAGGCTATTTGGAAGAAAAGTGACATTTTAAAGGCAGCTGGATCAATCTGAAAACATTTCTCAGCTTTCACTGTAACTAGTTACCACAAAGTTGTAAAGACATATTATTCCAGAACTTTTTTCATTTTTCATTTTTTTAATTTTCTAACCACACTTAGTCTTTTCAGAGGGTTAGAAACCACTTGCAAGTGGTTTGCCCCCTAAATTTGTATACCGATCCCAGTAGTCAGTGGAACTGTGAACTAAAGTTTGCATATTATTAGCCATATACATCCCTATATGCCTAGGTTCCATTTACCCAGTCTCTCACATTAAAAAGTGAATGTGGATTAAGTGGACACTGGATATGCAAGTGCAAATGTCCAAGTCACATTTATAGCTACGAACAGCACCACTGATAGTTGCACCAGTTGCATCTTTTCTTGGTACCACGCATGTTTATTTGAACTAGGGAAATATTTGGAAACCAAGGTTGGTCAGAATTGCTTGGAAACTTGAAGCAGCCTATAATACAGTTGTCTAGCTGGGGACTTTGGATATTGGTGCCTTCTTTGTGACTTTTGTTCTGTAGAGATGCCTTTTAGTCTTATTCTCTTGGAAGCTTAAGCAGCTTAAGACATTATTTCAAGAGATGATTCAGAAGATAATTGGAACAGCAGAGGGAGGTGCATTCTGCGGTGGCGTATGGACATGCTTTGTTGGTGTTCCTGTTTTATGTGTTGATGACATTTATGAGTTTAAAAGCAGAACCAATAAAGACATCATATAGCAAACAGTAATAGACATCCAAAATTAAAATCTAAAAAAAGAACCCAATCCCCAGAGAATAATGCAAAAGAGATGAAGATGGGACAGATGTGTTCTGCACCAGTGGAGAAGAACTCTACCAGTAGAGGAACAGATTTCTTATGGAATCCCCAATACACTAGCAGTAAGTTCTACAGGTATAAATCTACTGGCAGCAGGAATCCCCAGGATATTTCAAGGATGGTGTGGAGATAGGCAGCCTTGTATCCTTTGATTATGACTCTTCCTTTCCCCAGTGAGGCTGCAAGATTTGGATATTCCAACAGAAAGAAAAATGCTAGTAGGAAACAACAAATATAAGTGTCCCTCCCCCCCCCAATCCCAAAAAATATAGTGTATATCAATCATGGACCACATAAACCAGCAAGTCTTCAAGTCTGACATACGATCTGCCACTTCCGATCCCTTGCACCCTCTTAGGATGACATAATTGCCAAGGAATAAACTTCAGACTCCAAAAACTAGAAGGCTTTCTAAATACAAACATTTTAACACTATGGCAGAAGGCCACCAAAGCAAAGGCAAAACTTACCTTTAAAGTCTGTCTGCCTGAATATGATCATAAACATGTTTATGTTGAAGAAATTCCGACTAAAGTATTCGAAGTTAGTCCCAAGTAACCAGATTTAGGTCTGCGTGTTAAGTTACACTCTTACATGAATTTGCTTGGGAATGAGTCCCACAGAATTCAGTGTTGCTTACCTCAGTGTAGACATGAATCAGACTGCAGTGTTATAGTGTTATGTATGTAGTAGGACAGAATTCTGGAGATGGACATGTGCTTGACACCACGCCAGGCATGGGCAAACATTGGTGACCAAGAGGACAGAATTTGACATTTTTGAAGGGTGAAGGGCTGCGGCTGAGTGAGGCTATGTCATGGTGTGGTGGGGATGAAGTTTAGGAGGGTTCTTTATTTGTACATTGTGATATGCCCTTCCCGACTTGAAAATAGCAGGAAACTGCCATCAGCTTTCAAAAGCTATGGTCAGAGAGACTCCAAGGATTGCCATAATGGGACTTGAAGGTCACATGCCCGCCCCAACCATAAGTATCTAATATTCTCTATTTCCATATAGGACACCTATATGTTGTTTTAATCATTTGCTTTTCTGTCCTATCCTGATATTATTAGGTGCCCTGATTTTCCTATTGTATAGATAGGTATATGTCAGTAAGACTGAACTCAGGTGCATTTAATGTAGATCCTTTTTATGAAGAGAATGCTGTAAATATTTTTTTAAAAATCATTGTACAAATTACATATCACTGTGCCATCCCTTCTGAGATGTTGTATTTGATTGTCACGTCATTTGTTTATTCTCTGTAAAGTGTTTTGACTGATATGAGAACTTTTTTTTTCCTATGTGGGGCCTTTTTAGAAAAATGATCTCAATTTTAGCGGAACCATAATCTCCATTTCATACTTTTTGTATCAGATTAATGTAGAAACATTATGGAATGGACATAGTATGGCTGAAATGTTATCATTAATTACTTTTCTTCCATGCTCTTAATCATGATTTTGAAGACCATAAAATGTTTGCTGCTATAATTATTTGGGTTTTTTCATCCATCCATCCAAACAAGGAAGGTAATTGCACTCAAGTAAAATGCATATAAAATTAATCAGGATGATACAGTGTTTCACTTTCCTGAAGTAACCAAGATTTCTTCAGCATAATGTGCTAGGTGGCCTTTTGATCCCCATAAGTAAAAAGGAAACTCTTTCTTGAGAAAGTAATCCATGTGCAGTGTAAATTAAAATAATAACAAATGGCTGCCAACTGGAAGATTCTTGAAATATGATGCACAAATTATATAAAAGGAGCAATAAGAAAAAGAAAAGAGTGCCATGTATATTTGTAGCATCTGGCATATATGGGATTGTAAATTTCCATGGCAACTGATGCTTTCATTTTGTATTTGCTCATTTCAGAAACAGCACAGACACTGATGGTAAAACTTGCTCATGTTCTTGCCTGACCAACAAAGGAAGTAAAGGTTTGGCTGTACCTGCTGGGCTGTCTCTGGTTCTGTGGCACAGTGAACAATAACTTGCAACAAATCCAAATACTGACAAAATCTGCTCAGACCTGGGATCACCAGAAACGACCTAAATGCTTTTATATGGCTGAATAGCCACTCTTTATTTAGGAAAGGTGAATTGATAGAAACTACATTTGTCTGCCAACTCTTGATGGTGGCTCATAACATCACTAATATATATGAAATTTACAGTGTATTGACCTTCATGGTTGCTTCCAATATACACATTTTGTAAGCATGCATAACTTGCTAATCATAAACATGAGCACTTTTATTCGTCTAGAACAATCAACTGCAGCCCACTCAAATATGTCAGCCTTACTAAGTAGACCAACAATCAAATCAAATCCTTATTACGGTCAAAGACCAGCATAAGGAGGGTGGGGAACATTCAGTTAAAAGCATAGAAAATACAATAAAGTCTAAAAAATAATATAAAAAGCTAAAATATATCTTAAAAAATCTAACAGGAAGGGCAGGAGCATTAGATGGGTGTAGGGGAGCATAAAGGTTACTGTGTCTAACAGTGCAAAACACTCTACAGGTAGTCTTCACTTAAAGACCACAATTAAGCCCAGATTTTCAGTTGTAAGTCATAACAGTTGTTGAGTGAGTTCAGACTCGTTTTTACAACCTTTTTTATCACGGTTGTGAGTCACAGCAGTCATTAAGTGATTCAAGATTGGGGCATGTGGTTTCCTTTGGTTGTTAAGTGAATGGCGAGGTTGTTAAGCGAACCAGGAGTTACTCTGCAGTACTGTGGGGACGGAGTGTGATAGTCATATGTTTTCTACCAAAACATGACTATGGAAATGCTTCTGTGGCTACAGTAGTATTATTTTCAGTTAATATTACTGTCATTTTCAACTAACATTACTGGTTGCTTATTAAAAAAAATTACAGTAAAGTCTTCATTGGAATCTTTGTTCTACAGTACAGTACTAAACAGGTTTAAAGGTACTGTACAGTACTGTAACTTTTCTTCCTGCTGTAATACACTCTGCAGCTTTAATTACTATACAGGTCTGTATATAAATCTACCTTTTATAAAACAACTGTTTTAAAAACAGTAAACCAGCATTCAGTATTGTTAAATATAATTAAAAATTAGGCAGAGGATGGAACATGCATTCCACCATGCAAATCTCTACTTAAGTTAAACAAAAACTGGGAAAAAATTAAAGGCAAGCAAGTAGTACTATATGGAAAAAGTACTTACCTCTCCTGTACAGTAAAGCCACACAAGGCTCCCTCTGCCGGCTGCTAAATCACAGAAAGCAGTGAGACCACGTGACCAGGCCTCCGGCCTCAGAAATCCGGCATTGTAAGCCTGGAGGACTTCCTGGTACCAAAGGGCGGTCATGTGTCCCAAAATGGCTGCTGCTTCCAGGATGGCCGAATCCGAGTCACGTGATCGTGGAGGCCTTGTTGTTTATTCGTTTAGTCGCTTCCGACTCTTCGTGACTTCATGGACCAGCCCACGCCAGAGCTTCCTGTCGGTCGTCAACACCCCCAGCTCCCCCAGGGATGAGTCCGTCACCTCTAGAATACCATCCATCCACCTTGCCCTGGGTCGGCCCCTCTTCCTTTTGCCTTCCACTCTCCCTAGCATCAGCATCTTCTCCAGGGTGTCCTGTCTTCTCATTATGTGGCCAAAGTATTTCAGTTTTGCCTTGAATATCATTCCCTCAAGTGAGCAGTCTGGCTTTATTTCCTGGAGGATGGACTGGTTTGATCTTCTTGCAGTCCAAGGCACTCTCAGAATTTTCCTCCAACACCACAGTTCAAAAGCATTGATCTTCCTTCTCTCAGCCTTCCTTACGGTCCAGCTCTCGCAGCCATTATGCTACTACTGGGAATACCACTGCTTTAACTATGCGGACCTTTATTGTCAGTGTGATGTTTCCACTCTTAACTATTTTATTGAGATTTGTCACTGCTCTTCTCCCAAGGATTAAACGTCTTCTGATTTCCTGACTGCAGTCAGCATCTGCAGTAATCTTTGCGCCTAGAAATACAAAGTCTTTCACTGCTTCTACATTTTCTCCCTCTATTTGCCAGTTATCAATCAAGCTGGTTGCCATAATCTTGGGTTTTTTGAGGTTTAGCTGCAAGCCAGCTTTTGCACTTTCTTCTTTCACCTTCATCATAAGGCTCCTCAGTTCCTCTTCACTTTCAGCCATCAAAGTGGTATCATCTGCATATCTGAGATTGTTAATGTTTCTTCCAGAGATTTTAACTCCAGCCTTGGATTTCTCAAGGCCAGCTTGTCGCATGACGTGTTCTGCATACAAGTTGAATAGGTAGGGTGAGAGTATACAGCCCTGCCGTACTCCTTTCCCAATCTTAAACCAGCCCGTTGTTCCGTGGTCTGTTCTTACTGTTGCTACTTGGTCGTTATACAGATTCTTCAGGAGGCAGACAAGATGACTTGGTATCCCCATACCACTAAGAACTTGCCACAATTTGTTATGGTCCACACAGTCCAAGGCTTTAGAATAGTCAATAAAACAGAAATAGATGTTTTTCTGAAACTCCCTGGCTTTTTCCATTATCCAGCGGATATTGGCAATTTGGTCTCTAGTTCCTCTGCCTTTTCTAAACCCAGCTTGTACATCTGGCAATTCTCGCTCCATGAACTGCTGAAGTCTACCTTGCAGGATCTTGAGCATTACCTTACTGGCATGTGAAATGAGTGCCACTGTTCGATAGTTTGAACATTCTTTAGTGTTTCCCTTTTTTGGTATGGGGATATAAGTTGATTTTTTCCAATCTGATGGCCATTCTTGTGTTTTCCAAATTTGCTGGCATATAGCATGCATTACCTTGACAGCATCATCTCGCAAGATTTTGAACAGTTCAGCTGGGATGCCGTCGTCTCCTGCTGCCTTGTTATTAGCAATGCTTCTTAAGGCCCACTCAACCTCACTCTTCAGGATGTCTGGCTCTAGCTCACTGACCACACCGTCAAAGCTATCCCCGATATTGTTATCCTTCCTATACAGGTCTTCTGTATATTCTTGCCACCTTTTCTTGGTCTCTTCTTCTTCTGTTAGGTCCTTGCCATCTTTGTTTTTGATCATACCCATTTTTGCCTGGAATTTACCTCCGATATTTCTAATTTTCTGGAAGAGGTCTCTTGTCCTTCCTATTCTATTGTCTTCTTCCACTTCCGCGCATTGCTTGTTTAAAAATAATTCCTTATCTCTTCTGGCTAACCTCTGGAATTTTGCATTTAGTTGGGCATATCTCCCCCTATCACTGTTGCCTTTTGCTTTCCTTCTTTCTTGGGCTACTTCTAGTGTCTCAGCAGACAGCCATTTTGCCTTCTTGGTTTTCTCTTTCTTTGGGATGTATTTTGTTGCCGCCTCCTGAACAATGCTGCCAACTTCTGTCCAGAGTTCTTCCGGGACCCTATCTACTAAGTCCAGTCCCTTAAATCTATTCTTCACCTCCACTGCATATTCCTTAGGAATATGAGTGAGCTCATATCTAGCTGATCTGTGGGTCTTCCCTAATCTCTTTAGTCTGATCCTAAATTGTGCAAGAAGAAGTTCGTGATCTGAACTACAGTCAGCTCCAGGCCTAGTTTTTACCGACTGTACAGATGTCCGCCACCTTTGGCTGCAAAGAATGTAATCAATCTGATTTTGGTGTTGTCCATCTGGTGAAGTCCATGTATAAAGCCATCTCTTAGGTTGTTGGAAGAGAGTGTTTGTTATGCAGAGTGAATTGTCTTGGCAAAATTCTATCAGCCTACGTCCTGCTTCATTTTGTTCTCCCAGGCCATACTTACCTGTAATTCGAGGTGTCATTTGACTGCCCACCTTAGCATTCCAGTCTCCTGTGATGAAAATAACATCTCTTTTAGGCGTGTTGTCCAGTAGGTGCTGCAGATCCTCATAGAACTGCTCTACTTCAGCTTCTTCAGCATTTGTGGTTGGGGCATATATTTGGATCACTGTGATGTTAGATGGCTTGCCCTGAATTCAAATTGAGATCATTCTGTCATTTTTGGGGTTGTATCCAAGCACTGCTTTAGCCACTTGACTATTAATTATGAAGGCTACTCCATTTCTTCTGTGGTCCTCTTGTCCACAGTAGTAGATCTGGTGGTCATTTGATGTGAAGTGGCCCATTCCAGTCCATTTCAGTTCACTGACGCCCAGAATGTCTATCTTTAATCTTGACATCTCACCAATAACTACATCCAATTTGCCCTGGCTCATAGATCTTACATTCCAGGTTCCAATGGTGTGTTGATCCTTAGAACATCGGATTCGCCGTTCACCACCAGCACCGTCGGCCGCTAGCCGTCCTTTCGGCTTTGAGCTAGCTGCGTCATCACGTCTGGAGCTAGTTGAGCTCATTCTCTGTTCCTCCCCAGTAGCATTTTGACCATCGTCTGACCTGGGGGTCTCATCTTCCGATGGTATACCGACATATCTCTGGTTGTACTGATCCATTTAGTTTTCACGGCAAGAATACTGGGGTGGGTTGCCATTACCTTCCCCAGGGATCGCATTTAGTCTGACCTCTCTGTCATCACCTTCCCGTCTTGGGTGGCCCTTCACGGTTTAGCTCATGGCATCATTGAGGTGCTCAAGCTCCAGCACCACGACAAGGTAACGATCCTTTGCTGAAGGGAGGCCTTGTGAGAGTTGTAATTTCAGCCCCAGTCGGAAATCTACTTTTGGGGTACCATCGTAACTTTGAACAGCCTTTAAGCGGCCGGTCGGTAAGTGAAGACTACCTGTAGTATGATGAATTAGTTGCTCATTAAAACTAGTTTATGGCACCGGCCATCATCTGACAAATTTTAAGCACTGCTGGGCAGAACCTGGCAACACTGTATGTTGTAGCAGGGTTGGTATCTGACAGCAGCAGGGAGGTGTAAAATCGTCCTGAGCGCCTTGGGTGGCAATGGAAATACAGCAATGGAAAGATGAGGCTGGTGCGAATGTCCCTATAACGCAGGCACTGGAGGAGCACATGTGCTGTTGTTACTGTGTGACCAGAGCCACAGGGGCCTTGTCTCTCCGGGCAAGGAATCTTCCCCTATCGGCCTTCAAGGACAGCTGAGGAGAGGGCGTGACATCGTGCCAGAGTGAAGGCCCTCCGATGGCTGGGTGCCTCGAGTTTAGTGAAGTATGTCACAGGGGAGGCAGAATACCTGCTGGATTCACTGGCAATGAAGGCTGGGGACCTGGCTGGATCCAGTCGGCGCTCTGTGTCTGCTACATGCTGTTGAGTGAGCACTTTGGCTGGTTGTATCCCCTGCAGAGTAGAAGACCTGGAGAGAAGCCCAAGGATGAGACTTTCGTTGCCCCTGCCTGTTTCCATGTGCACTGAAAGTCATCCCTCATAGTTAATGGGGCAAGGCCAAGGGGTACTAGGGGGTGTCTCTCAGCCCTGTCTCCCAAGGTCTTTACCACATACCATTACAAATATGTGTATAAATGTTAAAATAACAGTATGTTTTTGAGCAACAGATGATTGGCAGCCATATTGTTCTTCTCACTATTATCTTAGGAAAACTAGACAGGAAGAGAGGAAAACCAATTTCTTAGCTGAAGTGCTGAAGCTTTGCAGAGGGAGGCAGCCTGTCTTCCTATTGGCAAGAAAAATGCTCAGCTTGGCTCGTGGCTCCTGGCTCCTAATTCCCCCCTCCCCTTCCTGTAGAGGCAAAGCTATAGTACCTTTCTGTTAGCCATACCGTGATTTTTAATTGATCAAAGAGATAGAACTGTGACAGCTTACAGCTCTCCCTTGTTTCAGATGCTCAGACTTGACCCCATAGTACAAACAATACACATAAGGGCACTGGTTGAATATCACTTTTTGCAGTCTCTTATTGGTCAGCTGAAGGGCGAACTGATCAGTTCATGTGGTTTTCTTAGCATTTTGAAGATGGTGGTGAAGATGAGCACAGGCCAGTAGGAAACAATTTCTAAGACTTTGGAGAGTGAAAACATACTCCAGCATCATTCAGCCCAACTTATCATAACCTTTGCACCATTTATTTTTCTCTTGGATAACCTGGAGTAATTTTTAAATATGTATTTATTTTATTTATTATTTATTTAATTTTTATCCCTCCCTTATTATTTTTACAAATAGCTCAAGGCGGCGAACATACCTGAATATGTATTTATTTAGTTGCTTGCTTGCTTGCTTACACATTAGATAAGTATTTTCTAATCCATTGGCTGCAATGTTCTTCCAGAGTTTCACAAAAACAGTGGTTGTTCCACTTCTTTCAGTTGTTTTTTCTTCTCTGCATGGAGATAAGCCTTGTGAATGCACACGAAGCATCCACTACTAACTTCAGACAAAATGGTACGTTTGCTGCTCATATGAGTCCTGTGTAAGCAGCAAAGCTGGGCATTTCTCTGGAGCACGGCCAATGGTACGTTGAGGGAAGATCTCAGTGTGTCTGTGGATGCTTCCATACTAGGCTTTTTCTTTTTCTACAGTAAAGAAAGGAGATGGGTAATGTTGGTGTTATTGGTGCTATTCATAAGGAAGTATGGTGTGGAGTGGGGGTGGGGGGAATTGTAGAGTATCCATGTGCCTGGGCTCCAGATTTCTTATTGGTCATCTCCTGTATTTGCATTTTTTTCCAAAGCAAAGCAGAAAAAGCTTGGCAGAGAACCAAAGTTGCTTCTCTGTAAAACCTATGTGGTTAGGCAGGTACTGTACATTCTTTATTATAACATATAAAATGGCACCAAATACAAGGCCACATGCTACTGAAATACTAGAAAAGGAGTAAGAACTCGGTAAAAATACATATTTTTGTCAGTCATGTACAAAGCAATATGACTCACTGGATGGAGAAGAATCTAAAATGTTCTTCTAGCTATATTTATTAAGGAAAACCATGTTACTTAACTGATTATCTTTCTAGGGCTTCACTGTTGTTGCTGTTATATCACTTTCACTGAGCTACATATTGAAATGTTTTCAATAGTTAGATAACATATATGATCCTGTTTCTGAAAGCCGTTCTATACACAGTACAGAAAGAAACAGAGGCAGCAGGGGAAGAATTCTGGTCTGTTCCAATCAAAGTCCAGGGAAAGTATTGGAACAATCTTGGAATCTTCCCTCCATATAGAAGAAAAATGCTTCATAGTGTGCAACACATAGATTTTTATGTTCAGGAAGTAACTCTCAAAACAAGATGACAGCTTGACCTGCAGTCTGAAGTGCTATAGTGTCAGCCCTTCAAGGTAGACCAGATTTGAACACCAAAGTCCTGTATACTAAAACTACTTTTATTACAGTTACAGTAACAGAATCTTGCAGTCCTGAATGTGTCTGTCCCCTCCCCGCCTTTATGCTAAAGAGAACTAGGGAGGGTCCCGCCTGAGAGGCTTTCTCCAATTCCATTTCTGCTTTGGACTGAGATTTCTCTTATCTGACCCTTCCTTGGCTGCAGCTCTTCCTCCTCTCCCTCAAGGGTATTCTCACAGCCCACTACATCTAGTCTGTCCATTTACTCTGAGTGTACTACTTAATTCCTCCTTTTGTGGAGTAAAGGCTGTGAAACATCTTGTAATACAGTTATATGCATTTCACAGTGGGACCTATTCTCAGGTAAATGAAGCTTTAATGTATAAATTTGCCTTAAGGGTGTTAGCTACTGTTACTACTGTTGTTGTTAATATTATTATTGCTGTGGCTGTTGTTGTTTTTATGTGCTATATATACATTCTAAAAGGACTGTCAGATTAATTAAAGTAAAATCATATTGTGGAATATCTTCCAGATGATTTCAACACAGGGAATTGTGCAGTTAGCAAGATTCTATATAAAAATTATATATTCGTGGTGTTTGGATTGAATATGCATGTTTTCTGCTTAGGCATATGGACATATAACTTTTCCTTCTTTCTCTCTTTCTCTGCAGACCTTTGTAGTACTAAACAGAGGCAAAACACTCTTCCGATTTAGTGCCACACCTGCCTTGTACATTTTAGCTCCTTTTAATCTGCTTAGGAGAATAGCTATTAAAATTTTGATACATTCATATCCTTTTCATAGTAATATGTGTCACTTATTCTGAAGTCATTATTTCCTGTTTTGCTGGTTTGATGTACTGCCTAAAAAAAGCATCAATTGGGTTTAAAAACATATTTTATAGAAATAGCCTGGCTTGGGGAGATTCAAATGGCCTAAGTAAGTGTAAGAGCAGGTGAATGAAAGTGCATTTTATTAGGGATGATGTTTCAGAATTAAGGAATGTATGTAACATGGATCTATCTATAGATTTAAATAACTGATATTCTGCAAGAAGTGCTAAATATCAAGCAGAACTCATACTAGAGCAGTGTTTCTCAACTTTGGCAACTTTAAGATGTCTGGAATTCAACTTCCAGAATTCCCCAGCCAGTAATTCTGGGAGTTGAAGTCCAGACATCTTAAAGTTGCCGAGGCTGAGAAACACCGCACTAGAGGAAATTTGAAAATGCTATTCATCTCTCCAGTTCTGCATGTCAGCCAATGTCTCTGTTCACTGCATGGATTAAATACATCACTGGCTTGCATTCCATTCACCCCATATTCAGATTCCACAGGAACCAGAGAGGGGAGAAAGAGGCTGGGAAAGCCCTGCCAATTGTTATATGGGGCTGCCCTCTTGAGTTTACACACACACACACACACACACACACAGACACACACCCTGACAGATAGGGGGACATTGAGACTAAATATTAGAAAATGAATGAAATTATTAATTTCAAAAGGAGAATTAGATTTTAATTCTAAACAAGTGGTATTTCTTTTCTGTGCAAGTCCATAAACAGTCCCTAAACAATCTTGTGATCAGGTATAATTCTCAAATCTAAAAGCTGAATAGTCAGAGTTCACCTTTTCCAACTGTATTGTTTCTGTTTATGTACAGAAACACACCCACAGGACTTTCTGTTATTATCTGATCATATGACATAACTTCATTCAAAGGCATCTCATATTTTGCCTATTTTACTGACTGACTTGATTGTGACAGTTTTTCTGGGTCTAATTCAGTTCTCATAACTCCCTTTTTTCCTTCCCAATGAACTGGCTGGCCTCTTTTTAGATCTTCTCATTTGCCTGCAGCAACCGCCTGTGAAATGAATAAATAGGGGCATACAATTGCCCTAGACAGCAATAATTGGATGCTCGCTTGTCCTTATTTTCACTTTTGCAACCGTATATTAAACTCCCCAAACCAACCCACTTTAAAGCATATGGAATAGATTCACCCTTTATACTAAATCATAATGAGATTGGTTTGTTTCTGGCTTAGCATGAGGCAAGAATGGAGCCAATAAATAAACTGTGGTTCCTAGCCTATCAGGCCACATGATTTGGAATTTCCTGGTTTGTTTTGTGCTCTAGCCAAGCCTCTGTCCAATCCATACAGGTGCAAGGCAAAAGCAGTTTAAAAAAAATGAGGGAAAGCAAAATAGGAATTGATCAAATAAGTGAGGATTATTTTGCTTGTTTTCAAAATTATTAGTGGTTTGTTTGAAACCACTTTTATTTATGGATTCAGATTTTTCTCTTTACATGTCATAGTTTGAGCATTTTAGCATTAAATGCTAAATAATGTGTTGAAAGGGGTGGGTTTTTTTCAGGACATTTTCTATCCCCTTTATCCATTTTAAACTTTCTTACATCCTCTCCTTGTTAAGCTTTTTGCCAAAAGTTTTTAAATCTTTGAAACTTTTTTTTTCTTTTTAATCCAGAAAGAATATTGACTCACCAAGTGGAATTTGCTTATCCTGCTGCTCAGAAAAGCTCAATTTCGCTATAAATTAATTACATTGTAATGTGTTTAAAATATGAAGCTTGTGCAAACCTTGTGTCCATATAGGCTGCATTATGGCTGTGAGCTTGGTTGAAATCCCTCAATTCCCAGCCACTCAACTTATAAGCCGACTGCAAAAACCTCAGTTCCTGCAGTCTGCTCACATGGAGGAGCTGTCCAGAGTGCAAGTGGGTGATCTCATGATTGCTCCTTTATCCAGAAAGACTGCGCTGGTCAGAATTCACCGTCTGGCTGCCGATCTCTGCCACAATGCCATCCCCACTCCTTCAGGGACATCTAGTCCACCACAAATCCTCACCAGAAGCCTAGGACATTTTCTCATTTGAGGCGGTATCAGTTTGAAATATGAATGTCAAACCACCATTGGGCAGCTTATAGAGTACCCCAAATCAGAGATGCTTCTTTTTGTTTGTTTATTTTTTATCTCACCTTTATTATTTTTATAAATAACTCAAGGTGGCAAGCATACCTAATATTTCTTCCTCCCCCTATTTTCCCCACAACAACAACCCTGTGAGGTGAGCTGGGCTGAGAGAGAGTGACCAGCCCAAAGTCACCCAGCCAGCTTTCACGCCTCAGGTGGGACTAGAACTCACAGTGACTGCACATTCATATTTGAAAGGGATTCTTTCTGATGTATTACTTAAACAAGGAAATGTCCTAAATGTATATGTACATTTTACAACCAGAGCAGGCAACGGTCGCACTCCTGATGTTGCTGAAATATTGGCCCCATTGGGTGCAGTTTCCAGGGTTGGTGGGAGTTGTTTCAGTTTCAGGAATGCCATGAATTGCCTGCATGTGTTTTTTCTAAAGACTTACACTGGATCCTTTCAAAACAGTTGGAAGTTCTTCATATGAATTATTGTTATGGCCCTGCATGAACTGAAAGCTTTTATGATTAGACATTTCGGGGTGTCCATAATCTGCATCTAATTATGGGAAACTTGTGTCTCTTCAGTAAATTGAAGTGTAATTCAATTCAATTGCAATACAAGTGAGTTGAATTCCATTTAAGTTTCCAAAAACACCCCTTTGTTTTCCTCATCTCACATGGCTGGGTTCAGTAATTCTCTGAGTTTCTTTAACTATCATCTGAACTGCAAATAGGTATAAAGTCCTTTTCAGACCAAGGTCAAAACTAGGTATATCAACCATATTTGTTATCAAAAAAGCTTCAAAGCTGCCCTTTACTGTCACTAATTATTACTAGGAAAAAATTGTTTGACAATTTCCGAGATTTAAATAAATCAGCTTAATTTTCTTTTGTTAATGTCAATAAGGAATTTCTTACTTTTTGTGCTTCCTTGACTTTGTTTTACAGTATTTAGCATGATCATTATGTGCACTATTTTGACGAACTGTGTGTTCATGACTTTTAGTAACCCACCAGAATGGTCGAAACAGGTGGAGTAAGTAATAATATTTTTGTTCCTTTCACTTTGATTGTTTATAATGTCTAACAATTCTTTAAAGCAGTAGTTGCCAATTTTTGAAGGAAAAGTGTGCCATATAGAAACTCCCTGCCCAATATGGTTTATAATATCAAGCTGGGAGTTAATTGAATGTGTTCTCACTCTTGTCATAAATGTCTCTCAGAGGAAAGGCAGGATGCCTTTTGTTTAAAATAGATAATTATTAGATTTTTTTTTTCCTCTCTGTATTGAATCACTCCAGGATGGATAGTTTTAGAAAGTCTTTAATGTTACTTGGTTAGGCAACATAATTGAGAGGGTTTTGACTTCTCAGCTTCAGGTAATTCTTGTACAACCATATTAACTAGATCTCATTCCAAACAGGATTTATAGGTTAAGATGGCATTAATCGGCCTGATGGATCTTTGTCTAGAATCTGATAAAGGAATGGGGCTGTTTATTTTTTTGGGTCAGGAATAGGTGCCTGGAGTCTGCTTTTATATGGAGTTCCTACAATTCCATCCAGTCTCCAAAGCTTTTCCAATTTATATAAAACCACTGGAGAAGATCACCAGGAAAGCTGGCCCATATAGTGTTGATATGCATTTTTTTTTCCCACCTGATTGGGAAATGGCAAAACCTCCCCAAATGCCTACCCTCAGGCAATCATTGGTTGAAGGAGAAATAAATTGAAACTGAGACCTTATCCTAAATGTCTTAGGCCTGGATTATCTAAGGGAATGCCAACTTCTAGATGATGTCTACCTGGCAGTGGCCTTTTCCATTGATTCTCCTGAGCTCTAGAATGCACTGTAATGCGCTCACTTTTGAAATACTATACAAGGATTATTTTCATCCTTTCAAAACTGAAAAGCATATTTTCAAGGATTTTTAAATATGGACTGTGATATGTTGAATAGTATTATTTGCATGTTTTACCCTTGTTAGTTGGTAGCCTATATATGTTTAAACACAATAATTAATGACCTGTGTTTGCATGCATCAACAAGGTAAAATTCTTTAAATTTCTATTTATTATGAATGAGCAACCATATTCGTTATGCAGCGTGATTACTCCATCTTGATTCTTCCTGACAGAGGGAACAACTAAAAAAAAACAACTTGAATGGTTCCATTTGTGATCTGTTTAGCCTTAAACATGAGCAGGACACATTATGTACCTGTATTTCTATCTTAACAGACCACAATCTTAAGGCAAGAATAAATGTTGACATAAAACCTTTTTGGGGGGATAGGGGAAAACCAGGATCCTGGGTCACACTACAGTGCTAAAGAAGACACAGATGGAGCAATCCAGGTTTTTTATCCACTTCTGTTACCAGAAAGCACAACCAATGTTTTCAACAAGATGTCAGAAGTCTAAAAAAACTATAGTCTATTCTTGGTACAAATGCAAACTAATGCCACTCTAAGGTGTGAGATTTTTGTGTGTATGTGTACAAATATCTACGTACATATATGTACACATGTATGCAGCTTTGCATGCCTTGATACACATTTTAATACTCTTAATTAGGCTATAAGTAGCATCACTTCCTGAATGTGGCAAGCAAGATTGCAGTCCTAACACTATACCAGCCAAGATCTGTGTACTCTTATTGAGTCAGCAGAACATTCTCCCCTCCCCTTCACTGCTTGTGCAACACATGAAAGCTGTGCAGCAGTTTCATGCAAGCCTATTCCTTTAAAATGTTCCTTAACATTTGCACTTTGATCAGCCAAATTTTGCAGTGTCATCCAGAAGCCTGAAAAAGGATTATGCAGTCACCATGGTCAATAAATATTCAGAATCTTGCCTTTTAAAATATAAAATATAGTTCACCCTCTTTCATTATAAATACTATTCACATTATTCTTTATTTTCAACAGGTACACATTCACTGGTATATATACATTTGAATCCCTTGTGAAAATTATTGCAAGAGGCTTCTGCATAGATGGTTTCACTTTTCTTCGTGACCCATGGAACTGGCTAGACTTCAGTGTCATCATGATGGCGTAAGTTCTGCATTCAGTGTTATTCTTGTCAGGAGAATCCTTATATAACTATAAGTGAAAAGAGAAATATACTTTTGAAGTAGTCCAGAAAATCAAAAAGTCAATTCTCTGATCATTCCAGACTAATGATCAGTAAGTCATCTAAGATGACTTCACATTGAAGATACGAAGATCTTCACATCTAAGATACAATATTATGATATTAGGGTACAGGACTGAGAATCTTCCTTCTCCACAATACTACTGTGGCAATGTGTATTTTGGAGTAGTTTTAGTTGACAATTTATTTTGCAACGATTCTTAATTATTCTCGACCCGGATGTTTCAGATAAGTTGGAAAAGTAGGAATTTGATTCCTGGATCTGCCTCAGGGTTTTCTTTTTCTTTTTCTTTTTGTAGTATATAACAAGTAAGCAAAAAGGAATAATTCTGTTATAGCTAAAATGCTATATAATGTATAATCATAATTTAGTTAAGTTGATCCATTTTGATCAACTTATATGGGTATTTTTTAACTAAATGAGGAATAGAATACTACGTCTTCCAGACATTCTGGCCAGCAGCTCCAATAACCTTCGACTCTTAGGCGTGCTGGTTGGGGTTTGCGTTATAGTTATAGTTCAAAATATACGGAGGCCACCAGATTGACTACTTCTGGTTTATGTGAATTAAATCTAAATGAAGTATATAGATATCAGCATTCACAGATAGAAAATTCAGACTTTCAGGATCTTTTTAAATAAAACTCTTTTCTGATGTTAGCCAAGCCCAGCACTTAGCCAGTAGTGAAAACATTTTTTTAAAAATCCACTAGTTTGTTGTTTTTCTAAAATTAACATTTTACATTACGTTTAGGAAGAAACACCTCAATTTTAGCTTCTACAGTAAAACCCTCATAGGTCTAATCAGAAGTAGGTCTCCTTGGTTCAGTGGCACTTCCCCCCAAGTATAGGGATTTATGATGTTCCTTTAAAGTCCTATATTTTCTCAGATGTGTACAGGTACTCCTTGTTTAGCGACCACAATTGGGACCCACAACTCAGTCATCAAGCGAAGTGGTCGCTAAGTGAAACCGCAATGGTGCTTATGATCTTACTTCAGCTTTCCGTTCCTTTACAGACCTGAGAAGGTCACAGAGCTACTTTTTCATCACTGCTGTAACTGTGAACAGTCGCTAAACAAGGCAGTCGCTAAACAAGGACTACTGGTATAGCCAACTATTCTAGTGCTCAAAATTAGGCGTCTCTTAAATGTCTACTGATTTTCTGGAGGAAGGGGGATCTGAGATGGCAAATGTCAAACTAGCAATTATGGCCATATACTTTTTAAGTGACTTTGACTTTAAAACATGAGCCAATCTTGTTGCTTTTTTCCTGTGGAGCTGAGGAGATGCTCGTAGGTGAGGAAAGAGAAAGCAGGAAAGCAGACAGAGAAGGTAAATTATAATTCCTAGGGAATACCATAGTGGGACTTTCCCAGCAAAGTGAGATGGCCTAAAAACTGCCGGAATCAGAGAAATGTCATTTCTGCAGCTGACAGCCTTTGGCTATGTAAGGTATTCCAGAATTTGCCTCTGTCCAAGGTCCCTCACCCTCTGTAATGAGAGGGCCAACAGAGCCAACAAGAACTTTGCAGACTATTATATTGCGCTTTAGTTTCTGTACGGCACACATGCTGATGTCCTGGGCAAGTGTTCTTATAGGAGCAGGCTGTTAATAGAGCCGATCTATCCCATTACAGTTCTCTTCCAGGAAGTAATGGACAACCATATGATTTCAAGCAAAAAGTAATCTGGTAACATCTGAAAGACTAACACATTTATTATGCCATTTCTTTTAACCCACAAAAAGAAATAGTTAGATTCTGTGCCATTTTTTTCTACAACAGATGACTGGCTGCTTTTGGGGTCCCCGTGTTCCTAGATAATTGATTCTCACCTCACCTCAGTTTTCTCCACCTGTAGAGGTGGAAGCAATATTCATTACTTTATGCTCTCCAGGAGGCCCTGATAACTCCCCAATTCTATTTATGAATGTCTAGAACTATGTTTTTTCCACACCACACATTGAAAATGGGTGATTTAAAAATAATTCAAATCATGTTCCAATTACTATTATCTTGGTGAGTTTCCCTCATTATTCCTGAGATATTAGATTACCTCTTTTTCTATCCTCGACCCCCCACACACACCATTTTTCCATCTGATGAAGATAGTCAGTTGCTCATATTTTTGCCAAATTGTCCTTATTAAATGAGCTGTCCTGTGATATATGAAACACTTACAGTTGTCTGATTTGCATCTTTGTTTCTTCTCTCCTTTTTTAAACATTTCAAAGCATTTTACATTTGAAAGTTGTTTCTCTGCAACTGAACATTACATTCTTCTTTTCAAGGCAGGTGACCCCAATGGTGCCATTAACTCTGGTTTAATTCTGCAGGTATATAACAGAGTTTGTAAACCTAGGCAATGTTTCAGCTCTGCGCACCTTCAGGGTACTGAGAGCTTTGAAAACTATTTCTGTAATTCCAGGTAAGGCAGTTTGGTGTTAGGTGTTGGGTCGCAGCTCCCTGTGAGTGATGTATTGCTGTCTGTAGTTGTTGTTTTATTCCTCGCTCCCCTTTTGGTGTGTGTTATTGTCATTGTGTCTTTTTTGTGTGTGACCTCCCTCACTGCAGATATGTCACAGAGTTTGTGGACCTTGGGAATGTGTCAGCCTTGAGAACTTTCAGAGTTCTCCGAGCTCTGAAAACTATCTCTGTCATTCCAGGTGAGAAATGCTCTAAGAATGACCGCGTCTTGCATTTCCCGTCTCCTCCCTTTGCCTTCTTTGTCACATTTCAGAAATGGCTCCAGCACATTTCTAATAGGCCTTGTGATTTGCATGAGCAAAAAATAAATATAGTGTGACTGCTCCTCAACCAATCAACTCAAAGCACTCTGTCTGCTCCAAAACAAGGAATTACAGCTCCACTAATAGAACTGCTTTATAGTTTCAAGCGTTTGGTAACTTGGACATATTCATCTTGACAGTTATGCTTTCCTACTAAATTTTTTCATTACAGTTCCAAGATAAGTAAAATAAAATGCAATGACAATGTAGCTGGTTAGGTTAAAAGCAAATAAGTTATTATCATTTCTTTATTTATTAAAGACGTTTATATGGCCGCCTATCTCACGGAATGTGACTCTGGGCAGCATTCAACCAACAATTAAAACAATGTCACAACTATTAAAACACTTTAAAAGATAAATGAAAACAAGAGTGCAGGAGAACATCCATCTAAACACAATACAACCATCATGCAGGCTCCCCATGGGATCCCCAAGGGTGCAGGAAGAACAACATTTTCAGAGCCTTGTCAAAGACTAATAGGAATGGGGCTAACCTCACCTCAGGGTGGATGATGTTTCAGAGGGTGGGAGCCACAGCAGAAAAGGCCCAGATGGAACTCTATAGCAGACAGGAGCCACAGCATGCCCCCCCTGCTGGACCTGATGGGACAGGTAGATGTGATCAGGAAGACGTGGCCCCTCGAATAACAATTTCTAAATAAAAATTAACTCCTTAAGGAATCTCAAACTCAGCTGCAATTAAACCCAAGGAATTGTATGACTGCTCAGTGAAAATATCTTTTCCCACCTCCCATGCATGTTTAGAGTTTTTCATAGAAGGGAAGCTCAACTTTGATAAAGGTAAAGCTAACAATCCGTTGTCAGAATTGCCAGCTATGGGCCAAAGAGAAATAATTCTTGTTCTCAGGTTTATGTTTTTATGTATGTTTGGTGCCTCCTTTGAGAGCTTGACAGAGAATTGCCTGGGTTTGGGAAAAGTGAGATGTAAGAATTAAGTTATTTTATCCAATCTGAATTTGATATTTGGATTGTCATTAAAATAAATTAAGTCTGTAATATCCTGTAGCTAGAAGGAAACTGATATATACAGTATAATCATTTGTGAAACTGTGGCGTGAGTATTTATTACTCCATAAGTACATAAATTGGCTTCCCAATTAGAATTCCCATGATGTAATTAAAAGCCATCATGTCACAACTTTACATGTGATAAACAGGATCTTTTCTTAGGTTGCATTTATCTCTAATGGGTGAAGCAATCCTCAAGGAAGGCAGGTAGTACAATGGCTAGGTTGTCAATTCAAACGAGATTTCTAAATTCAGTTCTTAGATCTACTGTGGAGATTGTATGTTGCTGCTCAGTCATAAATGATTGGAGTGAAATATAAGCCCAAATAAATAAATAAACAAATAACCCTTAAAACTGAGTCACATGTTCCATTCTGCCTGCACAACTTTTCAAATGATCTGACAGTTAACAGAATAATTGAAATACTGCCTAGCTACTAAGCTTACTTTGCCCTACCAACTTTTCCCCATTATGCAGTTGATCAACTTGCAGCAGACAGCAGGAAATATAATGTTACCACAGAAATTAGAGAAGCTGCTATCTGGAGAAATGTCCCTGAGAAAGGAAGTACAAGGGAGATTTCTCCCCTACTGCATCTTTTTGTTTGTGTATGTGTGCCTTCAAGTCAGTTTTTGACTTCAGGCAACTGCCTGGACAAGTCCCTGTAGTTTTCTTGGCAAGGTTTTTTGGAAGTAGTTTTCCATCACCTCCTTCCTAGGGCTGAGCTAAGAGAGAGGGACTGGCCCAAGGTCACCCAGTTGGCTTTGCAACCAAGGCAGGACTAGAACACCCAGTCTCTGGGTTTTTAGCCTGGTGCCTTAGCCATTACACCAGACTATCTCTAGTGCATCTTACCTTACATTTATTCTTAATGGATGAAGCAAATTCTGCAGTTAAGTAATTGCCTAGATCTGTTTCACAAATGATGGAGGTTGAAAGGTAAAATAGGGTAATATATAAATTGGCTTTTCATTTTCCTACAAAAAATGTTGCTGTTGTTCTGTGACTTGTTAGTTCAAATGCTGCCCTCAGACTAAAACGTTTTATCAATTCACCATTTAAAGTAATGATCCAAACCTCCCATATGTTACGATGCAGTTTAGAAGAACGCATTAAATGCATCTGAAGTTAACAACTTATCTTGTTTAAGTGAGTTAACCAAAAACTGCTATGGGTAAACTAGTTTTCACAAGAAGGTACATGCCATTCTTGTATATACAATCATGATATTCCATATCACCCTTAAGGCAATCTTTACTGCGGAGAATATAGCAACGCTCCTTATTCATACAGACAAATCTGCCAGTAAAAAAACCTACCCATTTTTCATACAGCCAGCCTCCCCAGGAACTAATCAGGATGTTATTAGGTCAGCACCAGATTTTGTGTATAGGACCATACCACAAAACATGGGAAAATGATTCAACTGCTTCTTCTGAGCAAGACAAAAGTGATCTTGTAAAGGGATATCATACCTCCCCTCCAGAACTAGAGATGGCAAGACATTAAATTTAGTCAACAAAAACACTCTCCTGTGCAGAACAGACAAGATATTAGTATGTTAGTTGGCTAGAATTATTTAAAGTAGTATGGAGGTAAACTTTTAATATTTCTGTAAGTTGGGATCAATTAACACTGATCAGTTATGTTCCTTGAAACCCTTAGAATAAGTGAGGTGAGGCTTTCTACCACTATGACAGACACAAACCAGGGTTGTTCAGTAACAATTCTTCTTTAGATCCTAGGGTTATGTTCATGTTAGGATTTTTGTATCCTTCTGCCTAGCAGCTAGAAGAAACAGACCATTTTTTGTGGAAGCTTTAAGGGCATACTCACAATTACTTGCACATTTTTCCTCGGCTTCCTAGGGATATTCATCCATATGACCAAGAGGGACTATCTTCATGGTCACGGTATAATTCCCTCCCATGCAGAAAGCGCATCTGTATCTCTAGTGCCATTTCAGCACTAGATAAATATGTTTTTATTTTCCTTACTTTTCTGTCAATAAACTTGAAAGCAAAGAATTCCTCCTTCTTTTCACTTTATCTGAGCTTCTGATGGTATTTAACTTAACTTGATGTTAACTTGATGTTGCTGAAGACACATGCTTTGCTTTTAAGAGCTGGGATAGCTTATTTAGGCACCACAATTCTCATTCCCATAAATGCACTTACAGTGAACAGCCTGGTACGTAGAGGTTCCGGGAGCAGTTGATACAGTAGAGCTGTTCAGTGGCAAAACAGTGGTAGCTGTGGCCAACAGTGGCTTTTTTTTTTGCAAAGGAGTGCTGTAGCTGCTGTTTTACCTGGAGCAGTCACATATGGCCATTTGTTATTCATTTTGTTGAAATTATCTACCCCATTTTTCCTAAGGAAAAAAAAATTCCCAAAGTAGCTAACAGTGCAAATATGGGTAAAAGACACATTATAATTAAATTATAAAGATGCATCAGCCAAAGAATAGTAAGAGCACAATAATTAAAATTGCATCAGTAAATCAGGGACAAGAGCATCTACTGGAGCAAAACCAACTTAAGCAAACCAAAACAATGAATACAAATACTTGCATTCCCAACAAGTGTACCCCCACACAGCACATTGAACTCGAACCTACAGACTGAGCAGTGGCCGTGAAACTGTAGTAGCAAAGGAGGAACATATATCAAGTGGCAGTAGTTCATATGCTTGCAGCTGCAGTTTCAAAGACATCCCAACATGCACTTTGGGTTTGTAACAGTAGCCTGAGCAAAATATAACTAAGAAATATGCAATTTTAACAATTCCAACAACAGGCACAGTGGGTAAGCTTATGGTTTTAACTGCAGACCCCCTTCCAGTTACAAAGGAATGCATACAGATTCCTAATGCGAAAGCAGCTGTGTCCTCTGGAAGAGTCAGGATGGTTGCTTTAAAGCCTTCACCCGCTGCCTGCCCATTCAGTTACATGCATCAACAACCCTTCTGATGAGCTCACCAGTAATGCAAAGCAGCAGTGCATCCACTCATGCACACCAACTGTGGGGGAAGCCTTGGAAGCAGCTCTTCCAGAGGATGCGGCTGCTTTCTTTCACCCTTTGATCTGGGATGCTTCACTTACAACAGCACACTTGGTGGAGCATCCCTTCAAGTGCTTTGCACCGCCCTAATCTCCTATCTGATTATTGCACCTTTGAACAACTGTGTCCCTCTCTTCCTTTTGTATATTGCTTTGTGAAAGCATGGCTTGAAAAAGCAGCTTAAAAATACAATAAATGAGTGGGTGGGTTGAGGAATGGATGCCAATAGTAACTGCATTGTTCTGTCACTTACTCCAAGGAGAAGCAAGGCAAATGATATACTGTACTATGTACAGGCATCTTCAAATTAGGGCCAAAATAAGCACCTTTGTGGTAAAGCTTAAAGTTATAGCTCTATATTTATTAATGATGACAGAGCATTGCAAAGGTAGTTTTAGTGAGCACTATCACATAGGCAAAGACTCTCAAGGGGCATCCACAAAACTACATTAATGCATCAGAGCTTGTAGTCATCTCCCTTGGCGAATCATGTGCTTCTACGCCAGCCTTTCTCAACTTTTTGACCCTGGAGGAACCCTTGAAATATTTTTCAGCCTTGGGGAACCCCAGCACATTCAGGCTCAAATATAGGCCAGAAGTTACAAAATTCTTATATCTGTTGCCTGTATATATGCATTGACAGTGTCCTTAAACTAAAAATAAAGAATGAAACTTACGTCTTTAATGCGAAGTTGCCCAACTAAATAAGCTTTTAAATAAATCATGATCTCCCAGGGAACCCCTAGTGACCTCTCATGGAACCCTAGGGTTCCAGGGAACCTTGGTTGAGGGACCCTGTTCTAGAGCCTTCCAAACACAGAACATAATCCACACATCTATTTGTGCCTTGCTCCTGACCTTTGTTGATTGGAGGGGTGGCTGTCCTCTGTCTCCTGGGCAGCTGCAAAACACAATTTTCAAGGGTGAGATCTTCCTGGAGGATAAGCAGACCTGTTCTGCCCTCCACTGGAGACTGCTTAGCCCTTAGTGGTATGATAAAGCCCATTGTCACTTATGAAAGGAACACTTGCAAAAAGGTAATCACAAGCTTGAAGTAGAGTAAATGGGAATGAGCAGCACCCTCCCAAATCCTTCTAAACTGGAGACCTTTGGGAATGCTTGAAAGCAACAGTCTGGAAAACATTAATATCAATTACAGCTGAGGGAAATTGTGAAAAGAGACTGAGGACTATGAATCAGGAAATGAATGAAATGAAGAACTGGGAATAATAAGGCATACTCAACAATGCTGGAAGAAAGTGAGAAATTAATAAATTAGGCCATTTAGTGGCTCATTACTGTGCATAACATATGCACAGTAAATTATAAATTATACTACACATAAATGTTAATGTCCATAAATTAAAATAAATGTGCATAAATTAAAACAAAACAAACTAAAAGACATGGACCGTAATATAAATCAATTGGGTAAATTTTTATTGATTTGATGAGAAGTCTGCTGACTGAATCAAGAGCTGGATAGCACTTGGATCAAAAGTTGAGGGTTAGTTCATTACAATGAGCTAGAAAATGACCAAAAAAAAGGATGCTGTTGTGTCCAAAATGCTTCTTTCTGACTCTCTCTCTCTCTACTCATACATATGTACATGCGTGCACACACGCGCACGCACACACACATGCACAGTCTGATTGCATCCTGGAATGCTCAGAATTGCCCAAGAAGCTTAACAAACTCTCAAGATGGGTGCTTTGCTTTTATATTTGCCAAATATAAAAATACAGCTTCTTAAAGTACAGTTTGGACAATGAATGTAATAGTAATATGCCTGATTTATTCAGTCAAATAAATTATCCTTTCTTAAATATAGAAATGCAAAAATTAGTGCAGGCTTTTAAAATCAAATTCATCTAAAACTATTACCAAATTTCCCAGAATGTACATACACAGTTCTGGAGGATACCAAGCAGTGCTTTGGTGTGTGTTTGTCACTGTGAGAACATCAGGACACCATTTCTCCTGAAGGTGTTTACAGGCAGAGATCTCGTTATCTATAGTTTGCTATAGTCATTCTGAAGGTCATAGTAAGCTTCAAAGCCCAGGTGCAACCCTTCACCTTTGCAATATGCACTTGTGGAAGACACATGGCTATAGTCACATTAATGCACGTATGTGGCAGGGTTCTCCAGCCTGGTGCCCTCCAATAGCAGTTATATCCCAACAGGTTTACAGGGCAGAAGATTGCAATACACTAGTTGATTGATCCAAAAATACAGTAGTGTAGGAATGCTGATAAAGCATATAACCCACTGCCAGTTTTAACACATTACAATTGTTAATTGATTTCCCTTCCTCCCCCTCCCCTTCTGCCTCCTCCCTATTTAAATTCTGTATCACTTTAGCTATTCCATGCATCTGAGGATTTATAACTGAAGATTTATTTGTCCTGACATGTTCAGTATACTTTCCTATGTCTTGCAAATCTTGCTTAAACTTTCAGAAAGAGGAGCAGTAGCTGAGAGCATCTTGAAAAAAAATTCTGTTCAAGTTCTCATCAATTAATTTTGTCATTCTGCAAGACGATGCCATTTATTCAATTAAAATCAAATGTTTCATCCCTTATTTTGGGCATGCAAAAAGTGTAGCATGCCATCATTTTGGGGATGCATGTCCTTAGGGCAAGCCTAGGACCAAAACATTGGGCCCTTTTTTAGATTATTTTTGTGCAGTGGGGGTGGGTGGCTGAGGAGGAGAGAGTGTGCCTGAAGCCTTATACTGTAGATGCTTAAATCTCTAAAACTCTTTTCCAACCCCTTTCCTCAACTTCCTAACATCATCCTGTTTCCAAGAAAGCATCAGCTGAATCAGAAGTCTTTTGGTTAATTGATTTGCTGTGATTAGAGGATATCAAAGGCTTTTGGGGAAATCTTTCCTTCTTCATCATGGTTCTTATAAAACCCCCTTCCACTGCTGTTAATATAAAAGGCAAGGTCTCCTAGGTATCATAAGTAGTTTGGGTCTAAGTGCAGAGACTTAGACTTCTGTGCATAGGTTAAGAAACATAAATGTGAAAGGATCCTTTCTTATGTCGAGTGCTTTCAGTTCTTTCCTGTCTGGCCAAGACTTGCTCTCTGAGCCATTGCACCATGTCTCTCAGTTCTCTGTACAAAACGAGAGGAGATTTGTCGCATTTGGAATCCTGAATATATGCTTATGTGTAAAAGACTTTGACATCTGAAACTTGATTGGGGGTGAGTAGCCATCCAGAACTGAAAGCTCTGAATGCCCTGTTATTTTCTTTCACCCCTGTTTTCCATTATTTAAGCAGATTAACCCTATGCTCAGTGTTCATGACACTGATTTCTTGGAAAAACAGGTGAAGGTGATTTTCATATAATTTTCTGTGAATGGCTGTGGAAGTACATACCAGCACAATTGAATACTGTATAAGAAAGTTCTGACTCCTTGCAATACTGTTTTATTGTCCAGAGAAATCCATCTTGGTGGAATAACTTCCTGGCATAGCTTCCTTTCTATCCATTGATCTGACCAACTGTATTAAAATGAGAATTTTTATCTCGTAGCAGTTGTAGACAGCTTCTAATAAATCCATCAACCTTCCTGGTTTTCCATCCTGCTCCCTCCCATTGACATAGATTTCTTGGGACAATAAAACATTTCAAGGAGTCAGGAAACCTTGGTGTGTTATTCAGTTGTGCTGATATGTACTGTATATCCATCACTGCTCACTGAAAGTTAGGTGAACTTATGTTTTCTTTTCTGTGCCATTCCTTTATGTTTATTTTGATTGGTTGCTTTTTATCTTGCTAGTCCTCATACCACTTCAGAGCAACTTAGTGTTCTCTTATCAGCCCCCTTTGACCCTCCATAGCAGCCCTCTGAGACAGGGAAGTTGGAAAAACAAAACGGACTTTCCTGGGGACATTTGTGGCTGAGTGGAGATCTAAGCTAGAAATTCTAACATACACACACACACACACACACACTTCAATTCCACCGTTTTTAAAATAAATACAGAAGCAACCAAAACGGTTCCTTGGGGGGGAAATTGGAAGTTTAAATAGTTTATGTAATCACTCTCAGAGATGAAAGGAAGGCAGATCGTAATGATAATTTTGTTATCTTATATTACAAGATAAATTAGGTCACCCAAGTATCGACTGATTTTTCCCAAACCTAGATCTTCTTAAAATGGCTTCCTCTTTCATATTAGGGTGCCAAATGAAACACTTAAGCCACATGTGTTCCGCTCACTTGGGCTGGTTTTGTCACATTCATGAACTGTGAATTAACAATGCACTGCTCCCTGAAGAGCACCTCTTTAAAGCCAAATCATGCTTTATTCATATGTCAAATCTTATCTTAGTTAAGGAGAAATTCTGCTGCATCCAGCAAGTTGAATAAATCCATGATTTAATAATCTGATAAATTTCCAGTTCCATGTGGAGGCAAGGTACACCAGATGGCACATGCTCACCAGGCTTCTCACAGAAGATATGGGCTGAGGACTGCAGCCATCAAGGAAAAATCTCTCTGTGATGAAGCTCACAGATCATTCTCTTTGTCTTCAGTTGTAATTTAGGTCACCCTAAAAGGCTGGTTTTTGCTTAGTGCAGAGTGGTATGCGGCAGTATTGCAATCGAAACTCTCCCCACGACCTGAGTTCGATCCCAGCAAAAGCTGGATTCTCAGGTAGCCAACTCAGGTCTCAGCCTTCCATCCTTCCAAGGTCGGTAAAATGAGTACCCGGCTTGCTGGGGAAGGTGACGGCTGGGGAAGGCAATGGCAAACCACCCTGCTATAGTCTGCCAAGAAAACATCGCGAAAGCGGAGTCCCCCTAAAGGGTCAGACATGACTCAGTGCTTGCACAGGGGACCTTTCACCTTCACAAAAGGCTGGTTTTTGCTTAGGTCTACATTTCCACAGAAATGTCATGACTGGTTTGCTTTCCTCTTTCCAGGCCTGAAGACCATTGTGGGAGCCCTGATCCAGTCTGTGAAAAAACTCTCCGATGTGATGATTTTGACTGTGTTTTGCCTCAGTGTATTTGCTTTAATTGGGCTACAGCTGTTCATGGGGAATCTAAGGAACAAATGTGTCATCTGGCCCATTGATCTCAATGAAACCTACCTAGAAAATGGCACCAAGGGGTTTGACTGGGAAGAATACAGCAACAATATGTGTAGGTGTTAACTTTTGCTGCCATCATTTTCTCTGTCTCTACCAACTGTAAGATTTACTGGAATACCCCATGAATAATTTTATTAAGGCCAACAGTTGCTATCCTCTGAATGGCAAGTACATATCATGACCTCTACTTTCTTATCCTTTCATTAACAAACTACAGTTGCATATTGTCCTTTTCCATTGCTAAAATTCTTTTGATGTTCCATTGGTCTTAAGTTTACAATGCCTTTAAAAATGTTCAGTGTGAGCATAATGTTGTTTTTATAGTCATGTTCCAGGTTAGCAAAGTGTATGTATGTATTTAAAATGATTTAAAGGTCAAATAATGGCTTTATAAATGATTGCTGGAAGGGCTTTATATTAGGGATTTCTAGACTGATGTTAAAAGGTAAATGCCAGAGCACATTTTAACTGGCAATAGAAAATGAAATTACAAATCTCCTGTCAGAATAATGCCCTGGTATTTACAGGCTGGTAGCAGGTAATAATTCAGCCATAGATGATCATGGACATCTACCCTCCCCAAACATACTCGCCTTATGAAATGGCAAAGCCCTAAATGATTCTTGATACTGATGTGTCTAGCAATTCTTTGTTTATTTGGTATGTTTTAAATCCTTCTAACAGCAAATGTTTTCCAGGCAAATTATGTGAACAAAATAAAAAGCTAATGAAAATCAAGGATAAAATATACAGCAAACTCTAAGCAATAATCATAGGATATCATTCCTCCATTCTCCAATTCCACCCATTAAAATTTGCGAAAATCAAATCTCTAGAGTTGAATTCCTAAAATGTACAAGAGAAAAAAGAATATCTTTGCCAGGTGCTAAAAAATAACAGTACAGGCATCAAGTGGTAACCCTCCTAACATCCCAGTTTAAGAAGCTTTAGCTCAAAAGTATCTTCAGTCTAAATGTCTGTGTTCTTCTTCAATATGGTCATTCTTACTTGCTTTTCTTTATCTCCGCCAGCAAATTTTTACAAATTACCTGGGGTTCTTGATCCATTGTTATGTGGTAATAGTACTGATGCAGGGTAAGTTCTCAGCTCAGTTGAGCTTTCTTCTCTCTCCCCCACACCCAGCCATTCTCCACTAATGGGAAAATAAATATCAGTATGCATACATTAATCCATATATACTTAAATGAATTCATTTGCAAAGCAATCTGTCTACCCAGTGCTGAGACACTTTAGGCTGTTTGAAAAGTGAACCTGTTTCTTTTTTTAATGGGAAGCTTATTACAAATAAACTATCAGTCAACATTCGTTCTGTACAGGCATGAACTGCACCTTGATAAAGTACAGGATTGGAATTGCACTTACTCTTTTCACCCACATTCATTTGTGACCTCAAATCTTAATAGGATACACACTCAATCTAAATTACTCTTATTGCCCTGAATCAAAAGAAATGGAGTAATTGTTGGTATCTGCACTAAATCATCTCATGGAGCAGTCTTTCAAATGGCGAGCCCATGCACAAGAGACATGGCTTAAATGGGGTCCTTTGCAAATTAATTCTATCTTGTTATTTGTGAAACATCAGTGCAGAGACAAGTCCAGTCCAGCTTGCCTTTTATTTTGTGTTTTGCTCTAGAGTTGTATTCACTTCTTTCTCTAAGGTGGTATAGAAGGAATTAAGATTGCTATGGCCCATTAGTATAGATGTGTCAGCCCTTTGAGGTTGATTGGATCAGGGAATCAGGGTCCACAAGGTGATGAACTATTGTTTATTGAGATAGGCTATTCTAACAGAATGTTGCAAGCCTGACTGTGTTTTCCCTTCACTCGCTTATACCCCAGGGAGTCAGGAGAAGTCAGTCTGAATCTCTTCCTAATACTTCTCTGTTTCCATTTTTGAACATGTTGTTGTAACCTTCTCTGAACAGTTCTCCAAGGTCATCTCTGTGGCTCCCTACAATATGGCCTTTGTATCCTTGCCCATACAGTATACAACCTGTCCTTATTTGATGGGTTGAACATCAACAACCATAACAGCTGGGACTTCTGAAACAACCAAAGTGGGGAAGGCTGTCCTAGATGAAAGAATCATTCTGATAATGTAGATTACTTAGTCAGTAAAAAATTCCAATAGCCATATTGATTGCAAGCCTTTGCCTCGCTCCTGTAGTAACATCAATCGGTTTTACACAAAGCAAATAGTCGAAAGAGGGACTGTGGAAATGATTGTGGTCAGTCTTTTCCTTTGGGGTTGGATATTTCCTACTGTGCCAAATCTGAAACATCTCCTTCCATCTTGTCTGCAGCCAATGCCCGGAGGGGTACACATGCATGAAAGCAGGGAGGAATCCAAACTATGGCTACACCAGTTTTGATACCTTTAGTTGGGCCTTCCTGGCCTTATTTCGCCTCATGACTCAGGATTTTTGGGAAAACTTGTATCAGTTAGTAAGTATTACCATGTCTATCATCTCCCTTGCCCTAAACCAGGGATGAGCAATGTTTTAATGGCCAGAGCTGGGTGTCCAGAGCCTGCAACGGTTAGACTTACAATGTAAAGAGTGGAGGAGCCAGACCTGTCTGGTTTTTCTCCATTGCATGAAGGAAACTTAGAAATTTTCTTGGCTCTGTTTTGGGTTTTGGCTAGAAATAAATTCAAAGTTTACACTATAGCTTTAGAGGTTCCTCTCTCAAAATGGCAAGAAGCCATGCCGTTTTTCCAGCAGAGGGAGCTCCTGGGGTCACAAAAAGGGGTTCAGGGGCTGTGTGCACCCCTGTGGGCTCATTTTGCACAGCCCTGACCTGACCTAAGCACCACTTACAATCTGAAGAACATAAGGCAATTGTATGAATGCTTGACAGAAGCATCTTCTAATGCTAGAGATGTTAACTTTAAATGGGAACTAGCACTTGGTATTAGCCAAGTGTTGGTAAAGAGGACACTTGCTGTAATTAGGTGCAAAATAATGTTCATATTAGACCTATGTGATGATGGTCCCTTGAATTAGCTGCTGCAAAACTTCAGCCCTGATAGAGGTATACAAACATGTACATCATGGGCTGCTTCATTCTTGAAGAGATTATCAGTGCTGGTGGGTGGACACCATATATGGTTTTTCCAACAGAAGAGAAAGATAAGTGAGAAATGAGGCTCCTCCTATTGAGATAGAGGACTGCCTCCCCCTTCTAGCCAGGAAAAGAGCAGGATGCATTAGGGAAGGAATACCGCATATGTAAAACTGAAAGATGGCATTTTGTAGACAAAAGCAAGAAGACAAAGCAAGAAATTAAAGTTATATTTTCTTGTTCTTGACTTGAGTCATTTTTTTAAAAAATGACACATTCTGGTTGAGGGCAAGAAATTGAGGCCCTTTCTTTGACTGTTGACTGCTATGCATTGCTTCATTGTTAGATTGGTTGGCTTGTAAGTGTAAACTTAGACCTTAGCCAAAATGCGCATCTACACCCAATTTTGTAGAGCTAGTTTCACAAAGGGAAACACGTTCATTCGCAGAGTCGCAGGAGCCCTACCATTATGCAAAGAGGGGTGGAAATTAAATATTATTTCCTTTAAATAGTGAGTAAGATGAACACTCTCCTTTTTCCTCTGCAAAGCCCCTGGGACTAATGCAGGACAGCATTGTTCCCATTAGCCCATTTTGTAGAACAGGGCTGGAGTCTCTGGCCCACAGGTATAATCCAGTCGAGAAACCCTATCTACATGCAAGATCATGGGCAAGGCTCTTTCTCCAAGGCCCCTCACCCTTCCAGGCAGCACCAGCCACTGCTCAGTCTAGAAAACCGGGAAATGTCGCTCTAAACCAAACACCCCACTTTTCCCTAAGGGAAAGAGGAAAGGTGCAAAAGCACTTTTCTCCATGTATCAGGAAGGCCGCTCTCTCTTTCTTGGATGCACAGAGTGTGATGCTGGAAGGCGGAGCTTAAGTTGACATGGCTCCATTAAGCCTCATCTGCTGGCACTGATGAACCCACAGCAGAGCAGGATTTAATTCTGAGGACATTATAATGCTAGCAGATTGCAAGTCACTCAAGGACATAATCCATTTGGGGAGAAGAAATAATACAGAGAGGACTGGTAAAGGTCAGTTGGAGATATGAAGCTGTTTGAGGTAAAGGATATCCCCCATTGTACGTACTGAAGCACCTGAGGGCAACAGGCTAGCCCAGAGCAGTCTGTTTCTCTAAAAGCTTCCCATCAATATCGACTGGGCCTTCTCACTCTGCTTCATGCTGTGGCTGACTCTGGAAAGTTAACTGTAAGAATCCTACAGCACAAAGCTCAGAGAATGAATCTTTTGTCAGAATACAAGACTCAGAGAACTCCCAGTCCCATGAACACCAGGGATATATCTATGCTCGATATGCAGTGAGGAAGACACAATGCACCACAAATCCTTCTTTTACTTAGTGGCATGGTCAGGAAATCTTACTATTGTCCCTCCTTCTTTACAGACATTGCGAGCAGCAGGAAAAACCTATATGATTTTTTTTGTCCTCGTTATTTTTGTTGGGTCATTCTATTTGGTGAACTTGATTTTGGCTGTAGTGGCTATGGCCTATGAAGAACAAAACCAAGCCACATTGGAAGAGGCGGAGCAGAAGGAAGCAGAATTCAAAGCCATGTTGGAACAACTGAAAAAGCAACAGGAGGAAGCCCAGGTTTATTTATTTCTTCTACCCCATTATTTAAACAAATTGTGTTGACTATGAATCCCCCAATTTTGTTTCCACCTGAAACCCATGCAAACATTTTGAACCATTTAATTCCACCCATTACGTAAATAGTGGTGTTACTTGTTTTTTCTTGCCTATAATCCTAATCATACAGAAAGAAGTTGATGCTGAAGCATTATTTTACCAATGCAGAACTGGAAGTTGGAGAGTATTCTGTTCATAGTCAGAATCTGATTAATCACACTGATTTTGTTGACATGATATGCTATGCAAAATTTGGTTAGGAATATGGCCTGAACCTAGACTGTGTCCATGACTGAAGTTAAGGCAGAGAGTTTTAACCACCATCTGAAATACGGCGTGCTTTAAACTCATGTAGCTTAGCTAAAGCTCTGTGTGTCATTTAAACCTGAACATAAAATTAATAAATGTTTAATTGTTCTTGACTTCAGATACAAAATTGAGTGCCTTGAATGGTTGCAAAGGTAAACTATTTCTGTAGTAGCTCTGCTTTTCACAAGCCCCATCCTACAGGGCTTGTAGAAGATCTAGACTTTTCGCATGTTGCCTGAAATGCCTCAGACCCTGATGCTCCTGTATTCTTGTTGTGAAGGAATGGTTAACCACACATCACAAAGTTGGTTAACATAATAGAAAGAAAGGTGACATCAAATTGCTGTCAACTAAGTCATCTGTAATGTGTCCCATATAGAAGTTAATATTATGTGTGAAGACACACAAGGTTTGAAGATCAGAAAGTGTTTTCTCCAAGTTCAGATAGACCCAAAGCCCATTTGCATTAGGTAAATTACCATGAACTCTGTGTGCTCTGAGATTATCGCAAATGGCCCCTTTGTGGCCTAGATTGGTGGGCCAATCCCTGAGATAGAATGTGGAGAGCTGGTTCTACCCTGCAGAAAAGGTTATTTTTTTCTCTTCTACAGAAGTTCCCTTTCACACACAATCCAAGCCTGGTGACCCCGTTGTTTTAATTTCAGCATTATAATTTATGGTGAGAGGGGTGTTATTTGGTTGTTGTATTATTCCAATTAGAAAATTGGAAACAGACATAATTTTTGCTGATCTACTGAATATATTCCATGTATCTACCAGCAGATTCACTCTCCTGAATGCCTACTCCTTGCTTGATCTTTTGTTAGACTGTCACTTTCCTGTCTTTCAGAAGCCCCATATTTTAACATCTCCACATTTTTGTCTTACCAAAGGCTGCAGCCATGGCTACTTCAGCAGGGACTGTATCTGAAGATGCTGTAGAAGAAGACGGTGGGGCAAGGATGTCCCAGACATCTTCTGAGATCTCCAAGCTCAGCTCTAAGAGCGCCAAAGAGAGACGAAACAGAAGGAAAAAGCGGAAGCAGAAGGAGCTCTCGGAAGGAGAAGAGAAGGGAGATCTTGAGAAAGTATTTAAGTCAGAATCAGAAGATGGAATGAGGAGGAAGGTCTTCCGCTTGCCAGACAACAGGCTAGGCCGGAAACTTTCCATCATGAACCAGGTAAAGTCTTAGCCCCATAAGCAAAATTTGCATGTCTAAACTTTACATTGGGCTGAAGCTGTGTGAGAGAAGGATAGACTAGGCGCTTCATCCATCTTTTCAGATAGCAGATATAATATGTTACCCTTTTATAATCTGTTTGTATGCTAATTTGACTCTGTGCATGCAACAGTCTTTGATACAATGAAGGCCTTGCTTCTGCTCCTTCCCCAGCTTGCCTGTTGCTTAAGTCTATCAGCTACTGATCTGGCAACTCCAAGGAGTAAATGGGAACAAGAAGCTATGACAAGAGGGGTAGAATGTAAATTTATTTATTTATTTTATTTATTCGATTTCTGTAGCTGCCCATCTCAACAAGTGACTCTGGGCGGCTTACAACAATAAAACCACAAAACATTTTAAACAATTACAATTAAAACAATTAAAATACATAAATACAAGATAAATATACATGGTTGTCAAGTAAGCAATGTATGGATGTTAATATAACCAAGACCATCCACACGCTCGAGGCTCCAGGCCCAGCCACAAAGCCAGGTCTTCATGGCCTTATGAAAGGCCAACAGGGTCGGGGACATCCTAATTTCTGGAGGGAGGATGTTCCAGAGGGCAGGCGCTACGGAGGAGAAGGCACACCTTCTAGTTCCCGCCAATCAACACTCCCTGGCTGACGGGACCCGCAGCATACCCAACCTGCCAGATCGAATTGGACGGGTAGAAACAACTGGGAGAAGTCGGTCCCTTAGGTAACCAGGTCCCAAGCCATGAAGGGCTTTAAAGGTGACAACCAGCACCTTGAATTGCACCCAGAAGCACACTGGCAACCAATGCAGCTCACGTAGCAGTGGTGTTACGTGTGTCGAGTATCCGACACCATTTACTATCTGTGTAGCTGCATTCTGCACCAGTTGAAGCTTCCGAATGCTCTTCAAGGGCAGCCCCATGTAGAGTGTATTACAGTAGTCCAGACGGGAGGTCATGAGATCATGAGTGACTGTGAGCAAAACCTCTTGGTCTAGGAGCAGGCACAGCTCGTGCACAACCCGAAGGTGTGCAAAGGCCCTCCTAGCCACGGCTGCCATCTGCTCTTCGAGCAGGAGCCGTGAGTCTACTAGGACCCCCAGATTGCACACCAGATCTGTCTAGGGCAGTGCAACCCCATCCAGGACCAAAGATGGAAAAACCTTACCACCAGGAGGCCCACAAACCAAAGCCACTCAGTCTTGCTTGGGTTGAGTTGAAGCCCATTGCACCCCATCCAGGCCCTTACAGCCTCCAAGCACTGGGTCAGGACATCCACAACCTCACTTAGGCGGTCTGAGGTAGAGATATAAAGCTGAGTATATCAGCATATTGATGGTATCTTACCCCAAACCATCGGATCACCTCTCCCAATGGCCTCATGTAGATGTTAAATAGGAGTGGGGAGGGAACCGAGCCCTGAGGCACCCCACAAAGTAGGGGACGTGGTCTGGACCTCTCCCCCCATCAACACTGACTGGAACCAACCCCGGAGGAAGGAGGAGAACCAGCACAACACTGTGCCGCCCACCCCCAACTCCCAAAGCCAGTCCAGAAGGATACCATGATTGATGGTATCGAAGGCCGCTGAGAGGTCAAGAAGAGCGAGGATGGTTGCACTGCCCCCATCTCGCTCTCACCAGAGGTCATCTAAGAGTGTGATCAATGCTGTCTCAGTCCCATAACCCGGCCTGAATCCTGACTGAAAAGGGTCCAGATAATCCGCTTCATCCAGGGTCCTTTGCTGCTGCCATGAGACCACTCTCTCCACAACCTTCCCTAAAATGGGGAGGTTGGAGACTGGACAAAAACTGTCCAGGCTAGTTGGGTCAAACGGTGGCCCCTTGAGGAGAGGACGCACCACCGCCTCCTTAAGAGCCAGCAGGAGCACCCCCTCCCTCAGAGAGGAATTAACCACCGCCCAGACCCAATCACATGCCTCCTCCCAGGCAGCCTTGACCAACCATGAGGGGCACGGATCTAATACAGAAGTGGCCGAACTAGCAGCTGCGAGGGCCCTGTCCACTTCCTCAGGTGCAACTGGATCGAACTCCCCCCAGATAACCATGCCAGACTTTGTCCCCATATCCTCTACTGGCCCTGCCTTAAAGCTGGAGTCCAGCATAGAGCGAATGTGAGCGACTTTATCCACTAGATGCACATCATATTCCTCACAGCAGCCCTGCAGGTGAAACTAGGTATTACTCCCTCCAAGGAGGAACCGGGTCACCGAAATAGGGCCACCAGACGGCAATCTGCAGATGCAATAAGAGCGGAGAAATAACCACATTTCGCCATCCTTACCACCACGAGGTAGGCTCTAATAGTGGCTTTAGCTTGTGTTTGGTCATCTTCACTCCTCATCTTCCACCAGCGGCACTCTAGGCATCTCTTAGCCCTCTTAAGCCTCCTCAGCTCCTCCGTAAACCACGGGGAGCCTCAGGAGCCATGGGCATGGAGAGGCCGCTCAGGCGTGATCCGATCCAAGGCCATGGCCACTCTCCCACGCGGCCACCAAGGCCTCAGTCGGACCATGCAGCAGACTTCCCAGAACAACCCCAAGCTCCCTCTGAAACCCAATTGGGTCCATCAGTCGCCTGGGGTGGGCCAATCTAATAGGCCCAGCATCCCTGCAGAGGGGGGTGGCGCCAGAGAACTGCAGGCTCACCAGGCAGTGATCTGACCATGACAGGGGAGAAACCAAGATCTTCTCCAGTTTCAGAGCACTCTGCCACTGCTCCGACAGAAAAACCAGGTCAGGTGAATGACCAACATTATGCGTCGGGCCCTGGATTACTTGGGACAGGCCCATGGCTGTCATGGTACCCATGAACTCCCAAGCTACCTCCGACCCTACCCCCAAGGAAGGCAGGTTGAAATCCCACAAGACCATAAGCCTGGGGAACTCCACCACCAACCCGGCTATGGAGTCAAGGAGCTCAGGAAGGGAGGTTGCTACGCAGCAGGGGGGTTGGTACAATCGCAACAGTCCCAGCTGATCCCTAGAGCCCAACTTAACAAACAGGGTCTCACACCTGGCAAGCTGAGGAGCAGTGCCCCTGGATACCTCCCAAGTGTCTTGGATGACCACCACCACCCCACCGCCCCTACCCTGGAGTCTCGGCTGGTGCCACACCCGGTAACCAGCTGGGCACATTTCAGAAAGGGAACTCCCCCTTTCTCACCCAGCCAGGTCTCTGTAATACATGCCAGGTCAGCTTTCTCATCCACAGTCAAATCATGGATGAGGGTGGCCTTATTACAAACCAACCTGGCATTCAGTAGCAGCAGCCAACAGCCCAGGGCCTTGAAAGTCTGCCAACCGGGACCCCGGAGTGAGTTTGAGGGGCTGGAACGTGCCACAGGAACAATATACCTGTGACCCCTTCCACATACGGGTCTTGCCCCTTGTCTCCCTCCATTTCTCCCTCTACCCGTCACTACTGGGATAGTATAGCCTGCCCTCATCCCTTCGGAACCCTTCCTCCTCCCCTGTCTGTCAAAATCCATGCCCAGGTAGATTTGATTTGAAATAATTGTCCAATTGCCTGACTACAGACTTCTAGTATGGGGAAAATAGGAGGAGGAGGGAGTATTAAGTATGTTCGCCGCCTTGAGTTATTTATAAAAATAATAAAGGCCAGATAGAAATTAAATAAATAAATAGATTTGTGAGATATTTTCATGAAGAATTTACTTCCTTCCCAACTTTTTTTGTTTTGGGTCTAGGACGTCATTTCCTTCAGTGGTGGCACTTTATGGATTCTTGTCTCTGTTGCACAATTCCAATTCCATCTTCTTGTTTGCATTCTCTTTCAGTCATTGCTTAGCATTCCAGGATCCCCGTATCTCTCCCGGCACAACAGCAAAAGCAGCATTTTCAGCTTCAAGAGAGGGTTCCGGGATCCCGGGTCAGAGAATGAATTTGCCGACGATGAGCACAGCACAGTGGAAGAGAGCGAGGGCAGGAGGGATTCTCTCTTCCTCCCGATCCGAGGCTATGAGAGGAAAAGCAGCTACAGCGGTTACAGCGGTTATAGCCAAGGAAGCCGGTCCTCGCGCATTTTCCCCAGCCTCCGTCGGAACGTGAAGCGGAATAGCACTGTGGACTGTAATGGTGTGGTCTCCCTGATTGGTGGCCCAACCTCCAACATCCCCAGCGGGCGTCTTCTGCCTGAGGTGAAAATAGATAAAGCAGCTACCGATGACAGTGTAAGGAAGTCAGTGAGTAGACAGTCTAGGCATGGAGGTCTGCCCTTCTTTCTGCTTTCCTGTATGCCGCCAGATGGATCCCTGATGGAATGACTAAAAGCTGGTTTGACATATGAACATCTGAACCCTCCTCCCCAATTACTCTGCTTTTAATCGTTATTTTTCCTCCTCCTGCCTATTCCCATTTTCTTCTACTTCTTCCTTCTGGCTTCTAAGAAAATAATGGCTTGGAAGATTTTTTTAAAGGAATATACTACTGATAAATGTGTTCTTTGCTAAATCAAAAATTTGAAATTATCTAAAAATTACTTAGAAGAATATCTGGGTATGAATGAGGTAGAAGAGACATTTTTAAATCCCACTTGTATAAATGGAATTAATTCTGCGTAATTTTTCCCTCATAAATTATTCTTTTCCTTTTTCAAGAAGGAAAAAGTCTTTAGTCTATAGTTTAGAAAACAAGATGACTGAGATAAAATGTAATACAGGACCCTATATATGTTGCTGATTAAAGCTCACATCGTAATTAATTGTTAGCTATAAAGTCTGCAGATGTCCTGAGTTGGGTCACACAGACTCCCCTTCGCTGCTCTGTCATCTATAAATAAAGGAATTATTTCAGAATTTTCAGGGCACTGAGAAAAGAGTCTACAGTACAGGTTGATCTTCACTCATAATAGTAGCTCTTTTGTTGATCAGTCATAATAGTAGCTGTTTTGTGTTAGAACACTGTAAAATCTCCTTTAAAAGATGGTCAACATAGTGTTTTCTAGGGGACCAAAAAAAAAGGTAATTATGTTGGCTATTTAAAAAAAAGAGCTTCCTCTAAGATCACTGGGTTAAAAAGAAAAACAATGCGAATTTTTTAAAAAGTAACATTTAGCTGTTATTTAGGATTGTCTCATTCTCAATCCAAAGACACAGATTCCTTGGTGGATGGAAAATAAACTTAAAATAAGAATTCAGAACATACATATTTATATTAACAAAGGTGGAATGGGGAGAATTTGAGGAGGTTTATTTATTTAATGTATTTTTCTGCTACTTCCCATCTATATAACAATAGAATAGAATAGAATAGAATAGAATAGAATAGAATAGAATAGAATAGAATAGAATAGAATAGAATAGAATAGAATAGAATAGAATAGCTTTATTGTCATTCCACTATACACTATACACCAAGTGCCTAATAAAAGGAAATTTTGTTGCAGTTGGCTCACAAACACAATCAGACTAAAATAAAAATACCATAATTACTATAAAATATACAGTCTTTACACATTCCACATTCCACTTAAAAAAAACCTGAGTATTCAGGAGTCTGATAGCCTGGGGAACAAAGCTATTACCCAGTCTGGCTGTTCTACATCGGATGCAGTGGAATCTTTCCCAGAGGGTAACAAAGAAAACAGGCCATGATGAGGATGGGAGGAGTCACTGACGATATTTCGAGCTCTGGACAGACAGCGTGTGTGTCTGTCATACAGCAATGAACTTATTTTTTAATTTTTTAACATATACATATGTCAATGTATTATGGCATATGTATATGTTAAAAAATTAAAAAATAAGGGGAAAGGAGAGGGAAAAGATCACATTCATCCATAATCTGTATACAGGAAACCTTATTTATGCTTATTTATATTATTCTATTCATATTAAATGTTTATATAACTGATATGGGGACTATTCCTTAATAACCAAATGCAATTTAGAGCTGAGAAAGACAATGGTGGGGGGTCCCAACTTGGACTAGAAAAGTAAATGGAGGGGATTTCTCTAAGACAATTTTTCCAATCAAGATCCTCTCCTTAAACCTTCATTTTTTTTTCTCACCACCTAAAGTAGAACCGCTACTTTACTGCCTAAGGTGAAAACTTCATCAGTGACAGAAGAAACACTAGGAAAAAACTTCTTTTGTCTTTGGCTGAGGTGCATAAAGTCGGTCTTGCTTCAAGTCTGTGAACTCCAAGCTTTTTTTTTCCAAAATACAAAACAAATGTAATCCCAAACTTCTTTAATTCTTGCAAGCAAAATCAAACCACTCCTCCCTGAGAATGTTTGAAGCCTTTCCTAATTACTTTCAGTTTAGTTCCTACCCTTTTTCTTAGTTAGCATGTTAGTATACTGTGTTCTTTTAGAGTTTATTTCTCTAACAGCATGCAAAAATTACAGGTTGCTAACTACAGCATGATGCCTGCATGGAAAAACATTATAAGATATATCGCTGTGTTCCATACCAGTTTCCTGATATTTTTCTTGCACAGGGACTTCCTGAGCAGCGCCAATGTTCAACTAATCACCACATATGAGAAACCATTTAGGAATACTGACTATTCACCAGATAAATAGTGGATTCCAAACAGCAACATACGCAGACCCAAAGCAACAGATACTAAATTCATTTTGCTTTAAGCAATAGCAAATCAAATTATTTGTAATTCCACATAGTTGTGTTTGCTTTTGATTACAGAGAAGCATGGAAGGAACCAGTTAATTTGAACTTAATTTGAAGTTACTACTAGAATCAACACAGGCAAACACTAACAATATGATCACTCTATGTTTCTGTGCATGCCTATTTAATTTTCTTACATTTCATGGATGCAAAACTGCACCCTAAATGATGAACTAGTGCTATTTAGGATTAAACTAGGCATGCAGAGATTGAAAAATTCTTCTAATATTTTTTGTTACTGCAGATCCAGCTGTTCTGAATTTGACTAGAACTGCAATAGGGCCTTTTGGCTGTAAAATAAATTAATAAAAATAAAGAGGAAGACTGTTCAATCTTTCCTCATGGATAATTTTTCCCATCCAATTTTTCCCCTTAGCTGCTTTTATTCTTGCAGGGGAAAAGATTCCTGGGCAGCGAGAAAAGAAACTAGGAGGATAATTTTGACTGTGGAGGCAACATCTGCTATATAATCCAGATCTGACAGTGGTGTAGAAAACAAATTCTGTCTTTTCAGTCAAAAGCCGATTTAAAGAGTAACATCTTAAAGGACATTAATGAATTTTGCAGGCAACCACGGAGGTAGAGATTAAAAAGAAAGCCACTGGATCACTTCTGGTGTCAATGGATCAACTGAATGCTTCATATGGAAGAAAGGATCGAACCAATAGTATAATGACAGTCATAACAAATACTCTTGTAGAAGGTATGTGCAATGTTAGGAACATACCAATTTCAACTAGTTCATAAGGTCACTATATTTCTAAAGCATATTCCCTTTCCCGTTTCTTAATCAATCAGAGTGACACATCATCCTAGCGTTCTAGCCTTTAGGATTACATAGTTCAATCATTCTTAGCCTCTGCATCATCTCTGGAGGAAGAGCCAAATAAAAGTGTGTGTGTGCTTATGTTTATTTGCATACATATGTGTGTTTGCATGCACATATGTGGAGGTACTTGTACATATGTATCACATGAAAATGGTTAAGAGTGTGCAAGTCTTATGAACTCCAACCTATATCCAAGTCTCAGTTTATATGCATTCTTAGATTTATCAGGCATAGGTATCTTGTTCCCCATTTTAAACATACTCATTGTACATGTTTTGGTTGTTTTTATCTTCAAAAAGTTGTTTATAATTCTGAGCTGGGGATGCCATAACCAGCAGATTAAGAATGAATCAGTTCTGGCATTATGTTTCTTTGAGTAGTTCTGAATTTTTGAATAAACTAAGCATCCATTAATGTTAACTTCTTTCCCATTTTGTTATGATGATGTAGAACTGGAAGAATCCCAAAGAAAATGTCCCCCTTGCTGGTACAAATTTGCTAACACCTTCCTCATTTGGGAGTGCCACCCATACTGGGTGAGGTTAAAAGAGATTGTCAACCTGATTGTCATGGATCCTTTTGTGGATTTAGCCATTACTATCTGTATTGTTCTAAATACTCTTTTCATGGCAATGGAACATCATCCCATGACCCCACAGTTCGAGCATGTCTTGACTGTAGGAAACCTGGTAAGCAGTTTTTGCATAAAAAGTTTCCCAGTGGCAGTTGTAATTATTAAGAACAATATATTAATAATATCCAGGGTACCTGATTACTATTTTTTAAGTGTAGTAGAAGTGTAATTGAATTATTCACAACCTCTTCAGCAGACTAAACAGGACTGTTGATTTTTGATAGACAAATTCAGGTAACTATGGAAGTGAGGTTCTGTGAAAGTATGTGTGGTCCCTCAAAGATCCATTTCATATTATTGCCCACTTTAGCAGGGCAATTTTGGGACCAGCACTGTTTTTAAATGAGACTATTGTTTGCTTTTTAAAGAACCCAATGAAAGATCAGATAGCGGTAAACCGGGATTGTACTTATTTTATTTTTTAATATACGAGATGACCAAGGGATCTCTTCCAGTTTGTTGCCTTTAAAAAGACGAGCACACCTATAGCAATGTTGGCTTCTTGGTGGAGAGGGTCCCTTCTGCCTCTGGAATAACCATGTGACTACATGATCTTTTTAAAAAACTATGTCCCCAGCTTTGCTCTTTTACTTTATTTTACTTTATTTTACTCTACTCTACTCTACTCTACTCTACTCTACTCTACTCTACTCTACTCTACTCTACTCTACTCTACTTTACTTTTGAGAGATGGGCAAATATTAGCTGTGCTTCTCTTCTCCTTCATCCTACAGTAGGATTTCTCTGAAAGGCTAAAACCTCAAGTCAGCTCCTAGGGGGATTCGTGGCAGATTTCTTTTACATTTCTTGCAGTGAAACAAACATTCAATTTCTAGAAAAAGTAATTGTCTTGTCATCAAATTTGCTGCTATGGGTTTTTTCTTCCCTTTGAAGTTGACAAATATATGTTAATTCAGTTCAAATGTTCGCTTTTCCTTTTAGATTTTTACTGGAATTTTTACAGCTGAAATGTTCCTGAAGCTCATAGCAATGGATCCCTACTACTATTTTCAAGAAGGATGGAACATTTTTGATGGATTTATTGTCTCACTCAGTTTACTAGAACTGATGCTAGCAGATGTGGAAGGGCTTTCAGTGCTGCGATCTTTCCGATTGGTATTCTTTATTTTATTTTACACATTGTACATTGGCTATAATATATGTTTATCTGGATATATATAAGAAACTCCTGTTAAATTCTGTGCAAGCAAATTACTGTGTGCTAATTGTCCTAAATTAAAATGAAGAGCTAATTGTTTAGTGGCCAAGATCTGCTTCCTATACCTTTCCAGTCTCCATCATTTTGTGTAGAACTATGTCAAAATATAGGATCAGTCAGACTTTGAAAACTAGTTTTGTAAAGCAGATGCTTGAGAGTTTGTAATTTGTTAACTGCTTTAATCCAACAACAAGAAAAGGTTCCTTGGGGTCTCTGATTGGTGTCTATGGTTTCTGTGGCTATATTGCTCCATTTCAAATCTTCTATAGTTGAATAGAACAAACAGATGGTTGCTTTCAGTGGTGCCTCTTCCAACTGATATAAGTCTTTTTGATCCAGGGGAATAATGGAGTAACACATAATTGTTACGATTCTCCCTAACCACTGCAGGCCTCTTAGGCACTGCACCTAAAATACTGAAGAGTCCCCAGCCTTTGTGTCTCCATCAACTACTGAGAATGTTCCGAGGGCCACAATAAATATGCATGCAGTTGAAACTAATAGAAAAGGAGTGTCACTCTGAGGAAATTCTATCTGTCATGCAGAGAATAGGAGCAGAGAAGCAAAGTGAAGTGGAGAAGAAACAATGTGGTGAAAAACCAGAATGTCTCTTGAGTGTTATTGTTGTTGTTATTAGCATTATGTGCATTTCAGAAGGACAGTTTAAAAGAATCACATTGTTTATCAAAATGAACTGAATAAATTGACTCAAAAATATTTTTTTATGGCCTGTTAAAATTGCTTTCGCCTCATAATGGTATATGGTAATATACTGCATAGTATATAGTACTATATACTATTATTTTTGGAAGAGTAAAAATATTCCCAGTCCCTAAGGCCAATGGAACTCAAGACTGGTTAAAGAATACTCCCAAACTACATACTACATGTTTGTGTTTAGCATGATGTACAATGATAGTGATCGACTGAAAAGTTTAGTGACTTTCCAGCTGAAAATTCATACTTACCATTTTCTGTCTCCAGAGATGTCCTGTTCAGTGTTTGATTAATGGTCATCAGTTAAACTCTCTTGAAGTCTGATCCTCTGTTTCTATAAGTATCACTTTATTGGTTTCTTCATGTGCTTTTTCCCCCCTTTAATTAAGTATGTATGTTCTCTCCTTCATCTTCCAGCTGAGAGTCTTCAAGCTGGCAAAATCCTGGCCAACTCTGAACATGCTGATAAAAATCATTGGTAATTCAGTGGGTGCCCTGGGGAACCTGACCTTGGTGCTGGCCATCATTGTTTTCATATTTGCTGTAGTGGGGATGCAGCTTTTTGGCAAGAACTACAAAGAATGTGTCTGCAAAATCAACCCTGACTGTGTTCTTCCACGATGGCATATGCATGACTTCTTCCACTCTTTTCTTATCGTCTTCCGTGTACTATGTGGAGAATGGATTGAAACTATGTGGGACTGTATGGAAGTGGCAGGACAGGCAATGTGCCTTATTGTCTTCATGATGGTGATGGTCATTGGAAATCTGGTGGTCAGTAAATATCTATGGTTCTTTTTAAGTGGGAAATGAATGGCTATCTTGTAATAATCCAATTTCTCATTCAGATAGAAGACTAGGGGTTACATACAATTGTACCGAGCTACTCATGTAGGTATTCATTTCTCACAAGTAGCATCATTCTGGGATATTGTGAGAAATTTAAATTACAGCTCCCAGATCAAACCACTTTTTTAAAAAAACAGTTCTAAAGAAGGCATCAGAAAAGAGCCCTATCAAGATGCTGGGGTCCTTCCTGCCTGTGGATGCCAAATCCAATACTGAATCTGAATTAGCAAAACATTTTTGGGAATAAGGGACTTAGCAGGGGTGCCCAAAAATACATATGTGATATCACTTAGTGAAATGCTATCATGGAATTGCAGGACATTAGAGCAGGAAAGACTTGTATTATTTATACCAGGCAGAGTGCTTCTGCCATAACATTGGCCACACAGTGTGATTCGTATTTGTAAGATCAGGAATGTAGGAGCATGTTGAAAAGAGTTCCATCTTCTCAAACTGCATACAACTTTTTAAATGTTTGTGCCTTTTTAAAAAAATCAACATTTTACTACTGTTCATGCTGTATTCTTCCCCTCGAAGCTGTGCAAATTTATTCCTGTATTAAATACTTTAATGAGGCCAGCTCATTCACAAAAAATGTGCAAGCTTTCACATTCTCCAGAACTATTTATCAGGAAAGATGATAAAGTATTGGGGATTTGAGATCTAACCTTCACATAAAAGTCATTTTATCTGGCTAACTTTCAGTTACTTGTTTCATCTTTTCCCTTGAATCTGTATTTGCTGCTGCTGCTTCTTTTTTTTTTTTTACAAAAGCCTATAATGCCCCTTTAAGATCAGGTGTACCTAAAAATGATAGGAATGCCTACCATTGAGAATAAACTAAACTTACTAGTTTGAATGATTGATTGATTGATTGATTATGTTCCATCAAGTGGGTGTTGACTCTTAGCAACCACATAAATAGATTTTCTCCAGGACAATCTCTCCCCAACCTGGTCCTTCAGATCTTCTGATGGTATATCCATTGCCACTGTAATCAGGTCCGTTTACCTTGCTGCTGGTTGTCCCCTTTTTCTCTTTCCTTTCACCTTTCTCAGCATTATAGATTTCTCAAGACTGCTGGGTTTTTGTATAATATGTCCAAAATGTAATTCAAGCCTGGTCATTTGTACCTCAGTGAGAATTCTGGATTAATTTGTTCTATGATCCATTTGTTTATTTTTTCGGCTGCATCCATGCTGCTATCAGGAGTCTTCGCCAACAGTGAAGTCCCATAATCTCAAAATTATTTCTATCCTACTTCTAATTTCAAACTTCCATAGAGTGTCACAGTAAAAGCCATTGCCTGCACAATTCTGATTTTTGTAGGTATAGACACATCAGAGCATCTGAATATCTTTTTCAAGGCCTTCATTGCTATTTTACCATGTGGCATATTTCTTGACTGATGGTTCCTTTACTATAAGTAACTGATCTTAAACAGCAGAAGCTATTCTCCATCTCAGTATCTTCATGGTCAAGTCTAAGGCTGGTTGCTGTACCTCTTGTCATTCATTTCTTCTTTACATTTAGTCTTAGTCCTATTTTTGTGCACTCTATTAAGACTCCTTTCTTGGGTATTGGTATCTAGACTGACCTCTTCCAATCTTCTGGCCAATGTATCATTCTCCAGATTTGCTGGTTTAGTGTGGTTAGAACTTTTACTGATTGTTCTTCTGTTGCTTGCCATATTTTTATGGATATTATATCAATTCCTGTAATTTTCTGACTTGGTGTGATTGAAACATTGATTTAACTTCATCTAGTATTAGAGGTTCTTGTAAGTAAGAAATATTTTGTAAGGTATCTTGAAAGTTGACATCTCTACTATACAGAATTTCAGAATTTCCTTTTTTCTCTTTCTGTCTTTGGTTTTCGCTGAATCAGTTACTGTTTGTCCACTGGCATCCTGTAGCATATGAATTCAAAGTTGGAACCTCTTTCTGAATTTGGAGATCTTTTGGAAGACTTTCCTTGTTTTTCCATGTTTGTGAATTTCTTCCTTGAGATTTTTGTATTTTTACTTTGGCTTCTCTTCTTGACAATTTCCACTGTTTGTTCTCACATCCAGTTTCATTTCTTCTGTTTCTTCATCTTCGGCAGCCTCTTTTCACATTCATCCTTAACAGCCTGTTTGATTTCATTCCACAGTTCCCCTTATTCCCTGTCAATGAGGTTGAGGATTCCAATGTGATTGCTGATGTTCTCCTTGAAAATTGTGGGTAGATGTTCAAGATGTTCAGGTTCAACCAATATTTGAGGATATTGGTTGACCTTCTTCTCCCACTTTAGCTTGACTTGGAACTTACACATGAGTTCATGACCTGTCCCACAATCAGACCCTGGTCATGTTTTTGCTGTTACAACTGAGCTTTTCCACCTCCTTGTACCAATAATATAAGTTTATTTTTTGTATTATATCTGGTGATGACCATATTTATAAGCATCACTTTGGTTGTTTGAATGATGTCATTCTCCTGCTTCATTTGTTTCCTAAGTCTTACAATCTGATTACATTTTCTTCCTTAATATTTCTAACTTTGGTATTCCAGTCTTCAAGCACAAGCACATAACATGTTTGCCTGTTCTGCTGATTTCAGATTGAATTTGATCATTAAACACATTAACCATCTTATGCATCAGTGGTTGGAGCATAAACCTGAATAATCATCATATTAAAGGGTTCTCTACAAAGTCTTGTGTTGTTTATTCGTTTAGTCGCTTCCGACTCTTCGTGACTTGATGGACCAGCCCACGCCAGAGTTTCCTGTTGGTCGTCAACACCCCCAGCTCCCCCAGGGACGAGTCTGGCACCTCTAGAATATCATCCATCCATCTTGCCCTTGGTCGGCCCCTCTTCCTTTCGCCTTCCACTCTCCCTAGCATCAGCATCTTCTCCAGGGTGTCCTGTCTTCTCATTATGTGGCCAAAGTATTTCAGTTTTGCCTTGAATATCATTCCCTCAAGTGAGCAGTCTGCCTTTATTTCCTGGAGGATGGACTGGTTGGATCTTCTTGCAGTCCAAGGCACTCTCAGAATTTTCCTCCAACACCACAGTTCCAAAGCATCTATCTTCCTTCGCTCAGCCTTCCTTATGGTCCAGCTCTCACAGCCATATGTTACTACAGGGAACACCATTGCTTTAACTATGCGGGCCTTTGTTGTCAGTGTGATGTCTCTGCTCTTAACTATTTTATCGAGATTTGTCATTGCTCTTCTCCCAAGGATTAAGCGTCTTCTGATTTCCTGACTGCAGTCAGCATCTGCAGTAATCTTTGCACCTAGGAATACAAAGTCTTTCACTGCTTCTACATTTTCTCCCTCTATTTGCCAGTTATCAATCAAGCTGGTTGCCATAATCTTGGTTTTTTTGAGGTTTAGCTGCAAGCCAGCTTTTGCACTTTCTTCTTTCACCTTCATCATAAGGCTCCTCAGTTCCTCTTCACTTTCAGCCATCAAAGTGGTATCATCTGCATATCTGAGATTGTTAATGTTTCTTCCAGAGATTTTAACTCCAGCCTTGGATTCCTCAAGCCCAGCTTGTCGCATGATGTGTTCTGCATACAAGTTGAATAGGTAGGGTGAGAGTATACAGCCCTGCCGTACTCCTTTCCCAATCTTAAACCAGTCCGTTGTTCCGTGGTCTGTTCTTACTGTTGCTACTTGGTCGTTATACAGATTCTTCAGGAGGCAGACAAGATGACTTGGTATCCCCATACCGCTAAGAACTTGCCACAATTTGTTATGGTCCACACAGTCCAAGGCTTTAGAATAGTCAATAAAACAGAAATAGATGTTTTTCTGAAACTCCCTGGCTTTTTCCATTATCCAGCAGATATTGGCAATTTGGTCTCTAGTTCCTCTGCCTTTTCTAAACCCAGCTTGTACATCTGGCAATTCTCGCTCCATGAACTGCTGAAGTCTACCTTGCAGGATCTTGAGCATTACCTTACTGGCATGTGAAATGAGTGCCACTGTTCGATAGTTTGAACATTCTTTAGTGTTTCCCTTTTTTGGTATGGGGATATAAGTTGATTTTTTCCAATCTGATGGCCATTCTTGTGTTTTCCAAATTTGCTGGCATATAGCATGCATTACCTTGACAGCATCATCTCGCAAGATTTTGAACAGTTCAGCTGGGATGCCGTCGTCTCCTGCTGCCTTGTTATTAGCAATACTTCTTAAGGCCCACTCAACCTCACTCTTCAGGATGTCTGGCTCTAGCTCACTGACCACACCGTCAAAGCTATCCCCGATATTGTTATCCTTCCTATACAGGTCTTCTGTATATTCTTGCCACCTTTTCTTGATCTCTTCTTCTTCTGTTAGGTCCTTGCCATCTTTGTTTTTGATCATGCCCATTTTTGCCTGGAATTTACCTCCAATGTTTCTAATTTTCTGGAAGAGGTCTCTTGTCCTTCCTATTCTATTGTCTTCTTCCACTTCCACGCATTGCTTGTTTAAAAATAATTCCTTATCTCTTCTGGCTAACCTCTGGAATTTTGCATTTAATTGGGCATATCTCCCCCTATCACTGTTGCCTTTTGCTTTCCTTCTTTCTTGGGCTACTTCTAGTGTCTCAGCAGACAGGCATTTTGCCTTCTTGGTTTTCTCTTTCTTTGGGATGTATTTTGTTGCCGCCTCCTGAACAATGCTGCCAACTTCTGTCCATAGTTCTTCCGGGACCCTATCTACTAAGTCCAGTCCCTTAAATCTATTCTTCACCTCCACTGCATATTCCTTATGAATATAAGTGAGCTCATATCTAGTTGATCTGTGGGTCTTCCCTAATCTCTTTAGTCTGATCCTAAATTGTGCAAGAAGAAGTTCGTGATCTGAACTACAGTCAGCTCCAGGCCTTGTTTTTACCGACTGTACAGATGTCCGCCACCTTTGGCTGCAAAGGATGTAATCAATCTGATTTCGGTGTTGTCCATCTGGTGAAGTCCATGTATAAAGCCGTCTCTTAGGTTGTTGGAAGAGAGTATTTGTTATGCAGAGTGAATTGTCTTGGCAAAATTCTATCAGCCTATGTCCTGCTTCATTTTGTTCTCCCAGGCCATACTTACCTGTAATTCGAGGTGTCATTTGACTGCCCACCTTAGCATTCCAGTCTCCTGTGATGAAAATAACATCTCTTTTAGGCGTGTTGTCCAGTAGGTGCTGCAGATCCTCATAGAACTGCTCTACTTCAGCTTCTTCAGCATTTGTGGTTGGGGCGTATATTTGGATCACTGTGATGTTAGATGGCTTGCCCTGAATTTGAATTGAGATCATTCTGTCGTTTTTTGGGTTGTATCCAAGCACTGCTTTAGCCACTTGACTATTAATTATGAAGGCTACTCCATTTCTTCTGTGGTCCTCTTGTCCACAGTAGTAGATCTGGTGGTCATTTGATGTGAAGTGGCCCATTCCAGTCCATTTCAGTTCACTGACGCCCAGAATGTCTATCTTTAATCTTGACATCTCACCAATAACTACATCCAATTTGCCCTGGCTCATAGATCTTACATTGCAGGTTCCAATGGTGTGTTGATCCTTAGAACATTGGATTCGCTGTTCACCACCAGCACCGTTGGCCGCTAGCCGTCCTTTCGGCTTTGAGCTAGCTGCGTCATCACGTCTGGGGCTAGTTGAGCTCATCCTCTGTTCCTCCCCAGTAGCATTTTGACCATCTTCTGACCTGGGGGTCTCATCTTCCGATGGTATACCGACATATCTCTGGTTGTACTGATCCATTTAGTTTTCACGGCAAGAATACTGGGTTGGGTTGCCATTACCTTCCCCAGGGATCGCATTTAGTCTGACCTCTCTGTCATGACCTTCCCGTCTTGGGTGGCCCTTCACAGTTTAGCTCATGGCATCATTGAGGTGCTCAAGCTCCAGCACCACGACAAGGTAACGATCCTTTGCTGAAGCTACAAAGTCTAATTGGTATTATTCATTTATTGACTGCATTATACCCAAGTATTACCTTTGCTATATCCTTCCTGAGTATGAAATCAGTGCTGTTCCTTCTAAGTTTTTTGTGACCTGAGTAATAAACCATACTGTTTTCTGACTGAAAGGGTTCAATTCCAGTTCACTTCAATTGGCTGATGCCTATGATATCAGTGTGTAGTCTATTCATTTCATCTTTCACTGTGTGAAGCTTTCCTGTGTTCATGCTTACATTCCATCTTCCCACTGTAATGCTGTCTTTGCAGCTTCAGACTTTCTTTTCCTGCATGGCAACATTAGCAACTAGACTTTCAAAGTCTTTAATCTAGCCACATTATAAACATGACTAGCCTATGAAAGATCCTCAACCTTTTCCTCAGTAACATGTTGAGTGCCATCCAAACTGAAGGGCCCATGCCCCAGTATTATATTGTCAATCATTTCGTATTGTCTGTCCATGTGTTTTCTTGGTAAAAATACAGGAGTGGTTTACTATTGCCTTCTTCCATGCAGCATGAATTGAAGCCTTTGCCGTTGTCACAAAATCGATCATCTGCCTCACATCGTCCTATATCACTGCTATCCAATATAGAGTCCTGTTTGCTTTAGCTAGCAGCTAAGATGATATTCAGCCTTGGGTTTCCCTGCTGGGACTATATACCTTTGAAATACACTCCCAGGGTTCTTCACTCATCGTTCCTAGGAAAGCCCCCACCCCCTGTGATGAGGCAGCACAGTAGGACTTGAGGACACATGATTATGTACTGTACTTTAGAAAAGGCAGTCAAACAGTCTGCTTAATTCCCTGTTAAATATGTTACATTGAAGAATGGTTCCAGTGCTAATTTTCCAGTGTTATTAGGGGAAACAAGGTGCATATCACTTTTGCCATAGTGCAGTTCAGCATTACCCAACTGTTCAAATGCTGAGTAGCATGTTTGGTGATCCTTCTGCAAACTGCAGTTGAAGATCTGTGATCATGGCCCTCTCTTCAGTCATGATCACAAGATCTGCTTTCTTTCTGTATTGCTTCTTGAGATGCTTTTACTAGCATCATTATCTTCCAGAGCTGAAAATTTAAAAAAAGGTATGTGTATGAATTACAGCTGTGCCATGCTTCAGATTCAAAGGGAAGATCTCACCATCCTAGGAAAAGAGGTAGTTGCTTCAAGTAGTTGCAGTTAGATGCCATGCGTGTACCCTGCACAATCAGAAGCACCTTTTTGCCCTTGAATCCAAAAGGCTTCACAACCTACTATATGTGCATGCAAATGTGTGGTGGGGGGAGAGCAAATTAATTAAAAATTTGGTCACATTCCTCCTGTAACCAAAATGGGAATTCAGTGTGGCAGTCTTTCAAGGGGAACACAAAAGAACAGAGAAAATATGTACTTCCAAATGAGGGGTTTATGATGCAGTTGCTGTGCCTAATTAATAAGGTTTTATGGGGCAGCCAGACAACATCTGCTATTAACCTCACAGGGTTTTTTTTTTACTACCGCTTTCTTGTTATAAGAATGGATGAATATATAAATGAATGAGTGTATGAATGAATGAAATACACACACACACAGAAACAACATACATACATACATACATACAGTGAATACATAATTAAAAATTGATTTTACTATAGGAGTAGCTGATATATACAGTATACACACACACAAACATACAACATAATCACATCATCCTTTAATCTGTAGTGCTAGGCCCAGACAAAAAGAAAAGGGGAGAGAAGAATTAATAAGCAAATTCATTCTTACGTAGTTGTTATCAGAGAATTACTGCTGTTACTGGAGGAGCCTACTGGCAATTTGGTCCCAGCAAAGCCAGTGGAGAAAATTTTCCTGTCTCACTTCTCCCTCCACTACTGCCAGGTAGAAAGGTGCCATTTTGGGAGAAATGCACCAATTGTTCAAAGAAAACATGTTAAGAGGCATTACCCTGATCTGCCTTTTCTGCTCATGCAGGTGCTGAATCTGTTCTTGGCCTTGTTGCTGAGCTCTTTTAGTGCAGACAACCTGGCAGCAGGGGATGATGATGGGGAGATGAACAACTTGCAGATCTCTGTCATCCGTATCAAGAAGGGCATTGCTTGGACAAAGATTAAAGTGCATGAATTTGTGCAGACACACTTCAAGCAGAGGGAGGCAGATGAAGTTAAGCCACTGGATGAGCTGTATGATAAGAAGATGAACTGCATTGCCAACCATACAGGGGCAGATATCAACCGGGAGATTGATTATCAGAAGAATGGGAATGGCACCACCAGCGGCATTGGCAGCAGTGTGGAGAAGTACATCATTGATGAAGACCACATGTCATTCATCAACAACCCCAACCTCACTGTTCGTGTGCCCATTGCTGTGGGTGAGTCTGACTTTGAAAACCTCAACACAGAAGATTTCAGCAGTGACACTGACCCAGATGGCAGCAAAGAGGTATGGACCTATGCTCAGTAAAATCACATTGTTGTGCCATTATTTGGGATAACCCTTGTATTACAGGGGTAACAAATGAGGACTTGTGTCTAGAGCACTAAGCTTCACAGTGAAGCAGATTGATGTTTGGATCAGAGAATTAGGTTGTTGTGAAGCATAGCGGGGCTGATAGCCAAAGAATAGGGCCTTGCAATCAGCAGATGCCCATAAATTCAGGGCTGTTAGCCATATTTGGAAAAATGTCATCTTAAAAGAATCAAATGTTTTGTATAGTATTAATAAGTCACTCCTAAGAATAAAAGGAAAGCCCTGCTGGAGCAAATCAAAGATACATTTGGGAGATGCAGAAGCTGGTAGATAACTAAGTTCCTATTTGCATCTTTTCCTGGAGATGCTGTTCTAGTCAGAATCAATTTTCTCAAATATCTGCAAACTAGATGTTTTGAGGAAATAGGGCAAGAAGGCACTGTTGCTCAAGAGCAGTTAGTACTGAGTAGCACACTGCTTCAGAAAGATGGAAGTCTTCTTTATTAATTTGTCTAATTCAGGTTGAGCCAAGGTTTGGCTAAGAAGTTGGAGTAGCATCATTTCCCATTAATTTCCTCTCTATGGGTCCATTGCCACTTGAGGCTCCATTAAAACAAATAGAATCATAAATGTGGAAGGAAAGATTTAGGCTACTGGGCCAACTCCCTGCTCCCCAAGTCCAAACTGAAGTATTCCTGATAGGCAGCTCTTCAACCCCTGCTTGGACAGGTTCCAGGAACAGGAATTCCCTACCCCCCTTGATAATTGCTTCCACTGTCAAACTGCTCTAAGCATTATGCCACATTCTGCTGGAATACACCTTCCTGTGATTTAAGATTATTATTCTGTGTCCTGCACTCTGGGATGATGGAAAATAGGTCTTGACCTTTTTTTGTGATCTTCAGGTACTTTAAAAGTGCTATTTTCCCATCAGCACACCACCCCTTGCTCTCAGTTTTCTCAAGGCTGATCATTCCCAGTTCCCTCAGATTCTTCTCATAAGACTTTGTTTCAAGTCCCCTGATCATCTTCGTTTTCTTTCTTTTCGTCTGCTCCATCGTTTCTCTGAATTTTTTTTTAATGTGGTGCCCAAAATTCAGCACAGTGCTAAAGGTGGAGTCTGTTCAATATAACTTATACTGGAACTGTTCCTGAGATTTGGAAGCCATGCTTCTATTGTATTTGCCTTTTTAGCAAATATCGCTGAGTCCTGTTCAGCTTGGGATAACCATAATACCATTGTCTCCTTCACATGTTCTCTTACCGAGGCAGGTAATACTCATCCTATACCTAGGAATTTAATTTCCTTTTTCTTAGGAGATGAACTTTGCATTTATGTTTGCTAAACTTTATTCTCTTATTTTCTATCCACTAGCCCAGCTTGGCAAAATCATTGTATTATTGACTTCTAGGCTGAGCTACCCAGCTCTGTTTTGTGTCATCTGTAGATTTGATCAGGGTCCGCTCTGTCCCTCCATCTAAGTCCTTGATAAAACTGTGAAGACTGCTGGGCCCAGAACCAAACCCTCCCTTCAGTTTCATGAGGAATTACTAATGAGCACTGTTTGGATTCAGTTTTCACGCCAGCTGAAGATCCACCAAACAAACATGCATCTAATCAGAATGTCATGGGACACTTCATCAAATCCTGTCCTACAGGCAAGATAGATTGTGTCCACTAAGGAAGTCACCTGGCCAAAAAAGTGAAATAGGTTGAGTCTGACAAGACTTATTTTTGACAAACCATGCTGACTTCTAGTAATCACGGCATTTTCTAAGGTGTTAACACATTTGTTGTTTTATGATTTGCCAAAGGATCTTCCTAAATGTTGATGTCAGACTTACCAAGTGATGTATCCTTTTCCACTCACTTCCAACCTCCTTTAACTGTTTAGCTATGCTTGCCTCACATGGTATCCTAACAGTGCTTGTGTAGAATGATACAGTAAGATCCAGCCTCTCCCAGTTTGATGCATTGCAGGTGCACTGGACTATAACTGCCCCCACCATGGCCAGCAGTGGCTGACAACAGTGGAAGATATACTGAGGCATGTGGAATCTGCCAGGTTGGGAAAGGCTGGAACAATTCAGTACTTTATATTTCATTCAGTTAGTTAATCTGTTAGTATGTCTTTTTCAAGAGGTGAAATGTTATCAGTTTTCCCCTTGTCTTTTTTGTTTCTATAAAGAATCTCTCCTGACTTAGAATGTGGTGTGTTCTTTGCTATCATTTTTATTCCAGAAGCTGGATGATACAAGCTCATCAGAGGGGAGCACCATAGATATAAAGCCAGAGGCAGAAGAGGTTCCTGTGGAAGCACCAGAAGAGTACTTGGATCCTGATGCGTGCTTCACTGAAGGTGATACTGAACATGGGGGGGGAGGGGGGCGAAAGTCCCTCAGGACAGTGGGAAGCTGTCCTAACAGCCAGGAACCACGCTGAGACAAGGAATAGGTCTCTAGTGCTTTATTACTGCTACATTAGACAGAAAATCCTAACAAACTGAAGAAGCGTGGGAAAAAGCCAGACAGATAAACCCCAAAAGTCAAGGCGGGTCTGATCTGTGTCTCTTTGAATGGCTGCTCAACTCCTCAGTGCTACGCATGCATTTTCCCCCCTGGATAGAGGCCCCCTCCTGCTCACCATCAGTACTCATGACAGAAGCACTCGTCTATCATTTTTCATTTCCCTCAGAGTCCCCAACCAAATCATAATACAGTTTAGGGTCACTGATGGAAATTTAAACGGCAGCTCATACGACTCTCTTCTGCACATGTTTTTGGGTGCAGTCCCTGCTTTTTGCCTTAATTTCCTTAAGACTGCTGCAGCAGCAGCACAGGAATTTCAGGAAAATCTTACCAACACAAGCAACTGAAAAAGAGAAGGTGGTTGGCTTGTGGGAATAACTGTTCAAAGGATAATAGTTATGGGCAAGGAACTTTTTCTTCACTATGGCCTCTATATGTTACACATTGAGCTACATGGCAGGTTTATCACATGGTGGTGGGCAGGTACACCCTCTATGAAAGGCTTGGTGAATAATGGCTTCTCAAAATGCCTGACTGAAAGATTCATTTGCTCAGGACTGAATACTGTATCACCACAACAGTGGTGAATAAAGGTTGGAGGTTGGGGCTGTGTGAGCAGGCTTGGAGAACTTCAGAAATTGGAGTTTTTGGTAATAATAGTAGAAGAGGAACTGTACGGGATGAATGAGCTGTGAGTCCTTCTGGGACTAGAATCATGCACATTTGGCAGTGTGCTTCCCACATACAATCTGCTTCAGCTCTGAATGATCAGGATAAAGGTTTTGCATAGATGTATCATTCATATGGGTGATACACAGAGGCCACAACAAAGAATCAAGTTTACAGTTCTGTTCTTGGCCTTTCAATTCTGTGCACATCCTCCTCCTACCCACAGTTGCTCAATGGCTAGAGGCCTGATTCATCCCATTTGTGGGGAAGGGCAAGTGTAACAAATTGAACAGAACCTGAAATCATACTAATATAAAATATTCAACCAATCTCTAAAATGCCATTATTAGGAAGGTGCAAGGTTATTGTTTAACCAACTGATCTGAAACTCACGATGCTTCTTAGGTTTATAGCAACATTTTACTATATTATTTTACTGAATTACTATCTTGTTTGCTTTGGATGGAATGGTCTTAGAGGTTTGAGATTTAGCTATAAGACTTGCATAACTCCAGGGATTTGTTCAGCTGCAAAATACTTTGGGACTCAATGTTAATTTTAATTGTCCACATTTTGGAATGAATTCATGAATAATGGGATAATACCTTACTGTAGGATAACGTCTGACCCTTGGGATTGTTTTCTGTAACAAAACTAATAACAAAGCTGATTTTACCTTTGCAGGCTGTGTGCAACGGTTCAAGTGCTGCCAAGTCAGCATCGAAGATGGACTAGGCAAATCTTGGTGGAACTTAAGAAAGACATGTTTTCTCATTGTGGAACATAACTGGTTTGAAACCTTCATTATCTTCATGATCTTGCTAAGCAGTGGAGCTTTGGTGAGCAATATTATATTTTGCTAGTCAGACTGGGTGCATATACCTTCTTTTTTGGGCGGGGGGGAGAAAAAGTTAGGTAGCAGCTGCAGGAGGTGCCACAGTTGGATCATAGGGAATTATTCCTCCTTGGCACATTTAAAATGAAAATCACGCCTCACTAAAGCTACTACAGTACTGACTGTGGGAGGGATTTTGTACTAATACATTCGATTGATTTTTAGGATATTGCTGTTAAAGTCACTAGGAGCTTGTACTGAGGTTGGGAGGGCCCTTAGTGAAGGATTGTCTTGCTCTCCCCTTGCAGCGGTATCTCATGTTCATGGCGAGGCCTGGAGCGCTTAATTTTGTCTCAGATGCATTATGTAAATGCAATAAATACTAAATGACCATTCATGCATGGCCAAAAAGCATGAGAATTACACACTCAAAATCCCTATCTGAAAACAACAGAGTATTCTTTCCTCTGCCAGTATTGGTCACTCCTCAAGACCAGGCAGCGTGAATATAAGGAGAAGAAGATCTGCTCACATAAGTCAAACTGGACCAATGTTGTAATGTTTGATTTTAGCAAGGAAAACGTGGTAGTAATTGGGCTCCAAACATGTGAACGTAGCTCTTTTGCCTCCCTATATGTGCTCCGAGCTGTTAATTAAATGCTGAGAGATCACAAATAAATATATATGTGTAAACCAAATTCAGCTACGACAGCATCTTCCAGAAGTACCTGTATCAAAACAAAACAAAACACCTTTGTAGCTCACTCCAATGCCAGGACTAAGATGTAATAACAATTATTGTCCTGTTGTTTCTTAGGCCTTTGAGGATATTTACATAGAACAGAGAAAGACAATACGGACTGTCTTGGAATACGCTGACAAAGTCTTCACCTACATCTTTATCCTTGAAATGTTGTTGAAGTGGTGTGCCTATGGATTTGTGAAATTCTTCACGAATGCCTGGTGTTGGTTGGATTTCCTCATTGTAGCAGTAGGTATCTTTTTGCTTTTGGCATCAGTGCACTGCTTTCCTGAAGATCTGAGGTTGTCCTTCTGTCTAAATGAATAAGTGCTAGCAATGTTACTCTTGTTTCTTTCTAAATCTTTGCTGAGGCAAAACCTTCTGTTGTTTCCATTCTAGCTCTTCACAACCCCAAATGTTAATTGGTTGAGGAGTTTTTCCATGTTTCATTTTCAGGTCTACTTTTTCACTAAGATTTGAATGGTGAATGAACTTGAGAAAATGCCACAGATATAGTAAAGAAACATAGAAACCAACAGAAGTGCAAAGCAGTCTTATTTCTATTACTCTCATAAGGTGCATGAATTCTTCCTCCATCAAAAATTTCAAACAAAGAAACAAAGAATCAGGGAATGGTACAACAGACAGAAATACTTAGAACTCAATAGGGCTGTCTTACTCATAAAATAAAATATAGAAAAAAAAGAGAATTGGGAAAATTGAAAGGCTCAGCATTCAAAATCAATCTTGGTCAAGAGTGAAGGACAGGTGTGCACCACTGCAAGTATATAATGTTTCCTTCTCCTCAAGAAATAGGGTCCTCGGTGAGTAACACAGTCTCTTTCAATGCCACTAGAGAAGGTATCAGTGACTGCCTATTCAGTGCTTCTCCCCCCCACCCCCCGGTTTATTTTAGCATATCTTGAACGGTGTGGCCTTCCCTTCAAACTCTTCTCCACTTGTAGGTATTGTAAGATAAGGATTTTTTAAATGACTTTTTTTAATGAAATCTGGGTCAGTGACCTGTAATAAAGTTTGGTTCTGACTTCGAAAGATGCTCAACTATGTTGCTACACATATTTCGTTGTGCTGGCTGGAAGGGATGTTCGCTTTCCTTTACTTCCCAGTACAGAAGCTTTGCTCCTTTCACTGTCAAGAATTAAATGGAGAGCTGGAGCATCCATTAGATCAGTGTTTCTCAACCTTGGCAACTTTAAGATGTGTGGACTCAACTCGCAGAATTCCCCAGCCAGCATAGAGAAAATAGTCTCTACGTTGGGCAGTATCTAACTGATCTCTTAATATCTGCATACCATATAAGAGGGGGACAGATTATGAATAGTTACAAATCTATGTCTAATATTTAATCTAACATTCCCAAAGCCACTCTACGTTGTAAAAGGTGAAAGGTCCCCTGTGCAAGCCCCAAGTCACGTCTGACCCTTTGGAGGGATGCCATTTTCGCAACCTTTTCTTGGCAGACTATAGAGCGGGGTGGTTTGCCATCGCCTTCCCCAGCAAGCCGGGTGCTCATTTTACTGACCTCGGAAGGATGACCTGAGCCGGCTACCCGAGAATCCAACTTCAGGTCGTGGGGAGAGTTTCAGTTGCAATATTGCCACCTACCCCTCTGCGCCACACAAGACTCTCTACATTACTGTTGTCTTTTTCTGGTCACAACTTACCCTTGAAGAGACTGGGATCCAAATGGCAAACTAAACATATACTTGCACTCATGCATATATCTTCCATTTCTATACCTAATTTTGACATTCTAATTTAATGTACTTTGGCTTTCAGAGTACTTGTTTGCTTCAAGTAATGGGAATTTCCACCTATATTATTTATTAACTTGCTCTTTTTTGTGGAATAGAAGACCTGAAAGTGATGCAATATTTTTTGATAGCGCCCTAATTTTCTGGGCCTTAATGGTATACAGATGGTATGCAGTGTGGTTGTTGTTGTTTAAATGACACAAAATTTACAAAAGAGTGCATTAAATGTTTTTAAATTTTGGACAGAAGCAAAATGAAGTTGAGCTGGATCTTTTAAAACAAAAGTCCATCCTACTCTTAGGTAAAAAGACTTCAAAAATCTTTTAAAAGTCTGCATGATTTGAAGCTGGATTGTTGATGGGAAACACGATGAACAATAATATTTCTGAGATTTGGGGGCAATTTTCTTTTCTCGTTCTCTTCAGATTTCCAAAGACGTTGAGTATCTTTGTGCATTTGTTCCCTCACCTACATCTCCTTCAGTATAGTCTGTTACTACTGTACTGCACTGTACTGTTCTAGTTTTTGTTTCATTCTTTAGAAAAAAAATGTGATTACCGTTAGTCCAATACCAAAATATCAAATATATATCTGAATGTATCTTCTGAAAACTAACATTATATCCCTGGGTAAATAATATGTTTCTAGTTAGTCTAGTGTTTCAAGGTTCAGGGAAATATATCCTAGGTCTTTTTTAAAAAAAATCAATGTTGAATGTCTGTCTGTGTTGGGGAAGAATCATCTCTTTAGTATAACTGTACTTTCCCTACTGTATTTTTTCTCCAAGAGGGACCTTTAAGCTCCAAAATCCAGATTTTTATAAAATTTCGTTTTTGACTCCTGTATTACTCTTCCTACCTACAAATGCAAACCATAAGTGCAGTGCAAGATCATGTTAATTCCTATCTTTCTGGAAAAACAAAGCCAATATCCACCAGTATTGTTCTAAAAATTGTGATCCTAAGCACACTTGCTAGAGAGCAAGGCTCATTGAACACAGTGGGACTTACTGTTGAGCAAACATACATGGACTTGTTCTGTTAGACAAATTTTGATATTGTGTTTACCCCTAATTTTGAATTAGTAGTGTTTTTCAAAATACGATCTATCTACATTCAGCCCAATACATGTTCTTGATTAACAGTTATTTACCTGTAATGTCTAGTATTCAGAGGGACTTTTGTATACCTTCAGAGGCATCTGGAGGGGAGACAAAAAGATCAAGATGGTAGTTATAACTGCATGATCGAAACCTCAACTCCTTGCACATGTGTCAGTGTCTCACACAAACAAAGGACTGGGGCTTCGATCATGCAATCATGACGGTCATCCTGGAAAAAAAATGCCATTATCTCACCTATTCAAGTTCCTGAAACGCATAAGACATCCAGACCATTTTTTTTCAGTGTGTTGGAGATGTCTGCAAAAAGTCCAGTTGCTTTAATGAATAGCAGAGAGGAACTGAAACCAAAATAACTTCTTCCAAAACATTTTTAAAACGTGCATTGCCCTGTTAGCCTCTGTCAAGAAACAGAAGAAGCTTCTTCCTGCTGAGATCTATATGGTAATTGCTGAGACAGGAAACATTCTCATCTATGGGAATCTACGGAGGAGGATACTCTAGAAAATGACATTTCTTCATCAATTTCTCCTTGCTTAAGAGAGTAATGAAGGAAGGGACATGAAACAATTGAATATGCTGCAGCTGGAGTAATTCTGCTCCACACCCTCAGCATTCATTCAAGATTGGTTAAAAGACAAGTTTTCAGTCATGTTAGTCAAAATCTGAAGTCAGTTCCATCTGCTGAATTCCAGATTAGGCATATGTGTTTATTCTTTCATTGAAATCAATGAAATTTAAAGTACGATCATATTCATTTCTACTTAGAAGTAAGTTGCATTGTGTTCACTGACTCTTATTTGGGGGTATGTCATATTAAAGGAATATTTTACCATACTTACAATAGTCTATTGAGATATTTTACCTTTCAGTGCTTTTGCATGGATGGGGCAAAATATTGTTGAAATACAATTACGGATTGTCTGCCATTTTAAAAATAGGATTACTTTTTTAAATTAGACATTTTGCAGACTTTTTTCCCAACACTGATACTTTTTCAAATTATATTTCTGGATTCATTTATTTTAAGCTTATATCTTTATAAGTTTACAATCACTGGCTTTTATTCATTGACTTATTCCCACTTTTCAATCATTAGGTCCTCAAAAGTTCTTACAACGTTAACATAGTACCCACCCTCCCTTTAGTTCAGGTACTCTAGTGCTCCTTCGTCAACAACTTACAGAGTCCATCCATCATTTCCTTAACCAATACAGAAATAGATGTGCTTTTGGACCAGGGAAACATTTGGCATTTTGAAAACATGCAGTGGATATACTGACAAAATAGCTGTCATAGGAGACCTGCTTATTCAAAAAATAGCTTCCATGTTGGACATAGCAGTTGGAAGTCCATCTGGACAAGAGTAGGGTGAACAACAATGGAGGGATCTAGGGACAGACCCATGTTGCCTACCTCATATTTATTTATTTATCACACTTATGCCCCACCACAATCCTACACAGACTCTCTGGAGCTCCCAGCATAAAAGAAAAATAGCAATAACAATGAAAATGTTATAAAATAAAACCAGAAGTCAAAACAGACAAACCTAAACTCTGAAGGACAACTGGTTTCAGTCCCCAAATGCTTTCTGGAACAGCCTTGTTTTAAGAAGCTTCGGGAAGGGGGCCAAGGTTGGGGCTAAACGCACCTCATGGGAGCCATTCCAGAGGGCCAACCCTACAATGGACAAACAGAGTCTCTGGGCATGACTCCTGAAAATGTGGGACAACCAGTTGCTTCTCCCAGCTGGATCAAAATATATTACTATGCTTTCAGTTTCAACATACGATTCCCCAATCTGGTTGTCAGCCCTGAAAAAAATAGTGTCCTTAACTTTAGTTCTTAGGCAGTTGCTTAAAAGTAGTGTCCTCTCTTTTGAAGTATTCCAGGCAGTACTATTCCATTTGATTGATTGATTGATTGATTGATTGATTGATTGATTGGATTGATGTAACATATTTATTAGGCCATGCAACACACACACAGTGAGTTTATTTAACATGTGTTAATTAAAATTAATATTTTTTAAAAGACTCTCCAATAAAGCATGGGTTACCTATAGAATGTTAAGTTTTAAAATGAAGACGAGATGTTTTAAGGAGGCATAAGTGAAAATATTTCTCTCGAAGATAGTACTGAAATTCCTGTGTATATACCTGCAGTACATCCTACAACATGTACCAAAAGGGAGGGGGAGAGAGAGAGAGAAGTAAAATTTAGTCCTAGTTTATCCATACTTCCACTTTATGTTACTGCAAAAGCTTAGGTGCTGTGCAAGACACCACAGTATTATTATTATTATTATTATTATTCCAAATCAATTCACTGCATACTGAAGGGCTCTTTGTTGCAGGTTATGGACCTGTAATCTATCCTGCTCCAGTGCAGGTCGGTAGATAAAAGTTTTTCTACTCCCCAATCTATTGCTGAGAGAGGGTGACTGGCCCAAAGTCACCTAGCCAGCTTCCATGTCTAGGAAAGGACTAGAATCTGGGTGTCCCCATTCCTAGTCCAGCACCTTAACCACTACATCACGTAGGCTCTCACACAACAGTGTAGTGTGTGTGTGTGTGTGTGTGTGTAATTATTTATGGAGTCTTCATTTAAAAAGAGGCCACAGCATCTTGATAGTCTAAAGTAGGAAGCAGCCACATCTTGGGCCTGGTCACATCATTTGCGTGTATTCCAGAGCCACCAATGCAAAATGGGAGCCAGCTCCTGGAAGCAGCAGCCATGCTGCCCCTGGTAATTTGTGGACTGGCCCCCAGAATGCATTCTCAGACATTAGGACAGGAATGGGCATCCTATGCTGAACTCCAATTTAGATGTTGCTGAACCCCAATTCTCATCAGTCCTAGCAAGTATGAACAATGGCAAGAAGCTAGCATATTGCATTCCAATGCAATGCACACTGCATTAAAGAGTACAGCGTCCTCCAGCTGGGCCCAGCCACCTATCATCCTGGCCATGGGCAATAAGCTTGTAGCAGAGCTCATATGGATGGTACCAGAATTTGGAAGCCTGAGGTGGGGAATTCATATGTGATGATTGCCCTGTACCTTATTAACCTCCTAATATGAGGAAAGGACCTAGTCCTTACCAGCAGTGCAATACAGTGCTGTCATGAGAATAAGAAGAAGCCGCTTTCCCCACTAGCTGGCCTCCAGCTTCTTCAGACTGAAACTGTTGTTCTGTGCCTCCTCCTCCCTGCACCAGGAAACAGGCGACAGATATGAACCCCCCCCCCTTCCATGTAATACAGCAGCTGGATTTTAACACAGCATCTCAGCAAAGAGCAAAAAGCTCTGCTCTGACACTAAGTTGTGTGCTCTTAAGAGACAAACTGCTTTTTCAAAGGAGAAACGTGGGGAGCTAGAGACTTGTTTTCCTCTCAATTTTGTGATGCCATATCCGTGGGCCATTCCCACCTCCCCATCCCCACCCGAATGAGAGAACTAAGGTGGTTTGTGCAGTGTGTGTATTTATCTGTATTCTTTCTCATAGGTCCTTTAAAAATTTGTCTGGCTTAATTTAATGGGAGCTGCTGGGATCCTGCAGACTGTTAAGAGGGCGAGGGTAAGGTTCTTGTCATCCGTTTGGGCTCCTAATCTCCAACAGACCCTGTTTCCGTCTGTGCGTGTGTGTCCGTGCCTCTCTTTCTCTTCCTCTCTCTCTCTCTCTCTCACTTATTTTTCCTCTTTTGTTTTGTATTTCTGCCTCTCTCAACTGCACTATTTCCTTCCAGGTCCTTTCAGTGAAGTGCTATAGGCAGCTGCTGGCCATGCCTTCTCCGGTGTCACTGTAAATGGGGGAGGAGTGGGCCTGCAGTCCAACGTGGGGGATGAATGTGCTGCCAGTGCCAGGGGATTTATGCTAACAGTCTGGAACCTCTTCTTTTTTCTTTTTCTTTTTCCTTTCTTTTCCTGTTTTCTGTGTAGGTCTCTTTAGTCAGCCTTATAGCTAATGCCCTGGGCTACTCGGAACTAGGTGCCATTAAGTCCCTTAGGACACTCAGAGCCTTGAGGCCTTTAAGAGCGTTGTCCCGATTTGAGGGGATGAGGGTAAGACTCCATTAGCGAGCTGATCCTTCTGCATGCCTGTGGATTATGGGTTTTTTTTTAAAAGCATGCTAGAACTGATCAAACTGGTAGAAAGACGTAACAAACAGAATCATGATGCAGCTGCTGACGTGATCACCTCCCTCTGTTTATGATTCACCATCACCCTGCTGCACAGTTCTCCCTTTTTTTATTTGATGCTGATTACAACAATAATAACAGCAACAATAATGTATTAATAGAAAAAAAGGGAGATATATTAAGCTGCCTCATTATTGGCCCAAACCACATGTCATTTGTAGATTCTCTGTTGGCACTTGGCTGTTCTTTTTTGGCCTGGCTTTTAATACCTGTAGCATTCAAGGGGGCATTTCTGGCTGTAAATCTGGGATAGGGAGAATCACCAGGTGCAAAGAATCAGAATTTGAACTGCCTCAAGTTTTCCTTCTCCCATCCCCAAAAGTTATGACCAAAGATGAATCGAAGGAGATCAAAACACAATGGTTGTTTTTCAAGTTGCTACTGCCTCGTTTGGGGGAGTATTCAGGATTGTAGAAAAGGGCTGGATGTGGGAGGAATGTAGTGCTCCCCCAAGGAAAAGATTTCTGGTTTAATTCCTGTCATTTGCACCTCGTTGTTCTCAGTCCAGTCCAATCGCGACTGGCAGCCTTGACCGATAGCTCAGCTTTTCTCCCTCTTTTACGTTTCCCCGTTTACATGCTTTATGCCCCCCCTCCACTCTCTCCTATCACTGTGATGCTAGCAACAAATCACAAGCAAAGCATAGAACCTTAACCTTCTAGCAATTATTACAATATGCCATTATTGCAGAGACTGAAATTATCCATGTTTTAAAGGAAATTGCCAATTTTATTTTTTGTAATGCTTGGCATATAAAAAAGATAAAAGTTTTAAAGATTTATTAAGGAATAAGCCCTTCTGAATGCATAGGATTGGGCTGTATGTGTGGTGTATTCTAATACAATCTCTTAATTAGAACAGCATTGATAGAATGAAAAATAGGAGAGGTTGCAGAGAAGAGCTTCAACCCTCATTCAAAGATCTGAAAACATCTGTGCTCAAAACAAATCCTAAGGAAAAATAATGTCAGGGACTATTAGTCATTAGCTCAAGCTCTACAGAGATCTTTGTTTAGTTGAAAGTTTCAATTCAGATTTGATATTATCCTGAAATTACATATTATGCCTACTCCAAAAACACATTGAAGTGGGTATAACACACATTATGTGTACTAAATTACATTGCTAAAATTCCATCAGTTTGGTTTTACATGGAGATTGGATGTTGTCTCTTACAGCATATCTCCCTGTGTGTGTGTAACTGGGGCAAAAAGAGCATCCTTGTTTAACTTTCTCCCCATGCTAAGGACAAATATGCAGAGGGGGAGGAGTTATTCACATGGGGAAACAATATGCAATATTTTGAGACCTGGATATACAGTATAACTGTGTAATAAATTGTGGCTAATCCTAAGAAAGTGATGGTTGTAGGACGACCATTCGTTTCAATGGGATTTCAAAATGCTTTAGATCATGTCCAGTTCTCACTTCAGTTTTGAGTTTGTCAGTCTAGGCATCAAGCAGAACTAGCTTAACAGAACAACCTTATTCATGTTTATGTTGAAATAAGTGCCACTGGTTTTGGTAGGCTTACTCTGTAGTGGTAAATATGTTCAGAACTGCAGTATAGTGTTAGACCTTGAACAAATTCAGCGGAATTTACTTTAGGTATGATTGACATTTGCTCTGACCTGTACAGGTCATTTGTTCTGACCTGTACAAATGTTACTTTAAAAAATAAAACTCAACAGAGAGCTACTTTTATTATAGATCTTCCTTCTGAACCTAAGGCAAAAATGGTTCAGAGAGAAACTAGAGGTTTCTAATGAAAGTAATGTAACATAAATTATCAGAAATTTTAGCTAACCTAACTTGAACCATTTGTTTCCCAGCGTCTTTCTAACAGAGAATGGCTCTTTTCTGTTAGGAATTTTAAAGCCAGTAATAAGTTATTTAAACCCATATAGAGTAAAAGAGTTTTCTGTTATTATTTGTGTTTTGGCTATATATAGTTTAGCAAAGCAAACTCTATGAAAAGCCTTTATCTAAATGGGCTATTTTGCAACATTTTCCCATTCGTATTATTACTCCTGATTATTCAGCCTTTATATTCTTTTTGCCATCAGTACAAACCGACTTCAGTGAAAATGAAAAAAATAACCAAAATAATTTTCCTAAAGAGCATTAAATATAGTTCTTTGCTTTTCTCTATAGCCCAACAACTTATATTTTTAAAAATACCTTCAACTTGTTATATTTGGGGAAGGGGGTTAACATATTGCTATGAAACATGCATGCCCTACTTTACTATTTCTAATATACAGTTGTCACACAAAAGCCATGTTCCCTTTCTCATGATAGTTTGCAATGGTTTTGATAATTTGTTTAAATAATGTGCATACTGGTTACATTGTTAAGTGAAAGACTAGAAAAATAAGAGATACATTTGGTTCTGTTATTCAAGACAAACACAGAGCAAATCAAAATGCAACATAGTGTCAAGTCAGAATAGTTTGGCCAATAACTTTACTTGGTTTCCATTCTCCCACATTACTATCTCAGGAATAAAGAATGAAACTTTTGAGGTTTGACTCTGAAATATAGTATCTGAAATATAGGCTGAAGATGTTGAGCTTAATGGCTTATGTAAGTTTTGACAGGTGATGGACTGTTGGTTGCAGTGATTTTTAGAAGTTCTGCTTCATATAATGCCTAACTTTTGCAGAGAATAATCCATCTAAACACAAATTATGCTGTATGTCACCACTGTAATACTTACGTAAAATAATAGTGCCATCTGTTGACATTTAAGTAAATAATCAGCAGAAAGTAGATGAGGCTTTTTGACTGGAGGAAGTTCGCCTGACACTTGCCTCCACCCCAGGGGCACAGCTGAAAGAAGAGGACGGGGAGATTACAGTGCCATGAGACCTAATTCCTGCTTCTGACATGCATCCTGACCTTGCATTAGAAACACTTTCCTGATGTCCACTCATTGGGAAGCACTCTGTGCAGAATTCTTCCATGGAAGAGCGGGCCCTGTTGACCCTTCTCTTGCAGGAAGGTCCTCAACACAGAAACATCATTTTTCTCAGACATCCAGAGTAGGAGAGATAGGTTCATCTTCACTATGAGAGCTGGAAGGCTGGATTCTGAAGTAGGGAGATATGCCTAGCTCTCCCATTTTTTCAGGAGTTTGTCGTGAAAAAGTCTAGTGTGGCATTTCTTTTAAAAGAAATATTATTGCCTAAAAATAGATGTCATGATAGAAATTAATGCTGAAGGAAACAAAGGATGCCAACTACTAGATCTCTGCAAATCATTCTAAAGTGTGATCATTGCTGGCAAAATAATGGAACAAGTAGCTCTGCATTCACACTCAAGTAGAGAAATGTGAGGGACAGCTTTCAAAGCAGCTGTAGGAGCCTGAAAAATTGCTTGAGGTCTTCTTAACATCTTCAAAATAAGTGCTTAATATTTGTTTCTGCGTGTTTCCAAGTACCTCTTTGGGAGGATGTGCACAGCCCTACCATATAGCCCTTTCTCTCTTAAGAATTAATGGTGCGATAGGTATATTAATAGCTTCTTGATCTGTGGAATTATACATTCAGAATGATACCTTTAATTTTCACTTTCAGAGCCAAAAGAGAAATTTATTGTTAGACCATGAGGTGTGTCTTCACTTCTGTTTAAACATGGGGACAGGGAAAATGTTATTAAAAGACAGTCTAAAATATCTATTTAAGACTGAAGGTATCACTTTTGAAAGAATAGAAATAGTGACTTATGAGTACATTCCCTGAATCCAAAAATTATACGAAGGAAGGAAGGAAGGAAAGGAAGGAAGGAAGGAGAGAAACTCTGTAAGACATTGATGTGGAGCAGAGAAGGGAATATGGCTTTTCTTTTTGAGCTTGCAAATATGCATGCTCAGCTCTTGGGACACTTCTGGCCTTGCTTATTAAAGAATATATAGTCCTGACTAGTTTTATACTGAGCTACCACTAAGTCTTAGAACAAGTTTGGTACCCTTTCCTACTCCCATTTGAAATCTGTGGCTAAATTTCCTCATATATCTTCATGGGAGTAGGAGAACCAGGGCCTATAAATTTATGAGTCTGGTTTTAAAATGGGGAATGGTTGTTGGCTGAGATCATTTACATGTGTCTGATTCCAGAAATATGATTCTGACTTAGACTCAGCTGGACTCATGTCATTATCAAGACAGGTGCCTCCTCCTTTTCACAGTCTTATTTTTTCTTTATCAACTAGTTATTGAATGACAAAAGAAATAAAGTTAATTGCCAATATTTGTTTGGATAAATTGTTTAATAAAAAGTTTTTTTAAAACAAAATGATTGGAGATAGACACATGCTTCTTTTTGCATTAAGATGAGTGTTATGGGACTAGCCTTGCTTTCTGTTCCCCTTACTAAAACTAGACATATGGATGGTTTGCTTGTAAAACCTAAGTCATCGTGTTTTCTGTACTGAAACTCTCTCTTCCTTCCTCTCCCTTCCAATACAGGTGGTTGTGAATGCCTTGGTGGGTGCTATACCATCCATTATGAATGTGCTGTTGGTCTGCCTTATTTTTTGGCTGATTTTCAGCATTATGGGGGTTAATCTTTTTGCTGGGAAGTATCATTACTGCTTTAATGAGTCGTCTGAGTCTCAATTTGAGATAGAAGTGGTCAACAACAAGACAGACTGTGAGAAGCTGATGGATCCTAATGGAACAGAGATTCGGTGGAAGAATGTAAAGATTAATTTTGACAATGTTGGTGCAGGGTACCTGGCCCTTCTACAAGTTGTAAGTTCTATATTTGTTGCTTGACTCATATTACATATGATAATCACCAAAATGTTGAAATCCTAAAATGTTTTCCTTGTGTGAATCCCATGTATCCTTTCCCTTATTCAGGTGGATCAGCAAAACGTTCTCTCTTTTTTACTGTATAGAGATTATAAGGGGCCAATCAAGAGCTAATTTTAATTTTTAGAATAATTAATATCAAAGGATGGGAAAGAATCTAGTTATTTTCACTTGCATCCCCTTTGTTAGACAGGGTTTAAGAGCAGTTTATTATTTTAAGCACTGAAGGAGATGGAAGCAGCAAGGACATCAATGATGAGGAGTTCCTGTAGTCTGAGCTAAGTAACTGGTAATTAGCTTTGAGGGGAGGAGTGGCATAATGCTTTCTTAAGAATTCTTAATTCCATGTTGCTTCTAGAACATATAAGGCTGGGTTCCTTCTTCTAGCTTGAATATATTCTAAGCAGTAGAGTCCCTTTTCACTTTAGTTTTTGGGTTTTAACAACTGACATTTAAGAGTGAACGTCGGGAAGACAGCCTGCTTCTCTTCTCTCATTCTGCACTGCAATCTGTTAGAATGGCTGCTGCCAAGTAACAAGGTGTTGTATCTTGAGTGGGTGGTAAAACACAGCATATGTGGTAGGTTAGTGATTGGTGATTTAGTTAGTTTGTTAGTTAGTTATTAGTTATTTAGTTAGTTAGTGATTTCACATACATTGTTTGCTTTAAAACCCTTCAACACAATAATCTAAAAGACATTTTAAGAACTATTCAAATGCTGATGGACACATCCCTCTGAAGGATGAATTACTGTACCGTAGCTCCACCAGTGCATGCCGCTATTCTCAATTATTAGATTAAACTGTAATTTAAGGACAATATTGGGTATTTCAAATTGGGTCTGCTGTAATTAATATTGCAGAGTTGTCAAAGTCATAGAGTAAAATTAACTCTGTCTGTCAGTTCCATCTGAACTCTCATTTCTGTGTATACAGTCTAACATCCAACATCCTCTGGACCCAAACTGATTTTTCTAAAATATTTTTTAAAATAATTTTTGAAACACTGTTGTCTGAACTTTAACATTTTAGGAAAGAACTCTTGCTATTACTCATTTGCCTAGAGAAATTCCAAGTACCAATTTAAAATATGCACAGGTCTCGGATTTATACTAAAAAAAACAGATACTGTAGAGATTGATTATTGATTGTTAATACATGCATTTTGTAGTGACTGAAACATCACCTCCCCTAAAATCAGTTAGTAACAAGTATCTAAAATGAAACACAGAATGTTAAGAGGAAACAGGTTTAAGTGTTCCCTAATCTCATATTCTCCATGACTGCACCAGTGTCTGTAACAAACCACAATTACATAATTCCAATAGAAGAGACTATCTGTAGCTCAGGGTTGAACTGTGGAGTCCCTGGTGCTGTCTGAGCTTGGTTGGTTGCTTGCAGACATTTCATTATCCAACTAGGTAACAATCATTATGCACTGATGATGGGTAATGAAATGTCTCCAAGCAACCAACCAAGCTCAGACAGCACCAGGGACTCCACAATTATGCAACTACCCAGATACTGCAGTTACGTGCATCATCTGCCTCTTTGGCCCCCTCCATGGATGCCCGTACATAAGAGAAAAACGAAATCCCTCATCAGCAGTATGACATTCCACCTGGCTTGGCCGGCATTTTCCATCATCACTAGACAGCAAAGGAGCAGCCAAGTCACCTGCTGAGAAGCAGACCTGTAAGAAAAACTTGTGGAAAGGTAGCTGTATACCTCTTGGGTATTTAGAACAAGATAAAAATGTAGTGAATAAGTATTCACAGGGCTAATTAAAAGCAAATACGGTGTTTAAGATCTTGTTTGTAAGTAAGTGAAAAAATAAATGTTGGCTATTCATGTTGCTTTGTGCTACTGTTACCCCACTTTGCTTGTTCCTCCTCTTTAAAAGAAGTGTGCTTTTTCCATAGGCTACCTTCAAAGGCTGGATGGACATAATGTATGCAGCAGTAGATTCTAGAAGGGTAATGTCGCTGTTATTCTATCACTGCTTTTAAAACAAGGAGTAGATACCCTCAAATTGAGATCAGTCCTTGATCATTGCACAGACACAACCATGTAGCTTGCTTGGCAACCATATAGAAGTGATTTGCTATTGCCTTATTCTGGGATATTTTGTTCAACTTCCTGGTCTAACCCACAGCTCTGATTTCCCTGATGGTCTTTCATCCACATACTAACCAAGCTTGATTCAGCTTCTGAGCCCAGACAAGGTGAGCCAGATGCTACCATCTGCTGGGACTTAGAAGCAAGAGTGACTTTATTATTTTATGTGAGAAAGAAAGACTGCTAATCATCTCAAGGGAAAGTAAAAAATTGGCCCCCTGTCAGGTGTTAGCTGCATCTTCTGTGTACAGGACCTGATCTGTTTTGTGCACAAATATTCAGCAATGGGCTCAGTATTAATTTCAGAGTGAACAGGGAATTCTCCTCCTTAAGGGGATTTATGTACCTTATGGATCCCTATGAGGCTTTGAATCAAAGGGCAACTTTTCCAATCGTTAGGTTTTGCATAATGCGTAAATTAAAATGATCTCCCAGAAGAGGAAATCATTTAATCATATAATTCTTTATTAGATGTGTGAATTTAACCAGAAGCAAAAATATTTAAACTGCTCTATTTGTTAGATGCAAGTAAGTTTGGGTTAAAATAGGAGAAATGTAAAAATAATTTGAATGCAGTGAGAATGGTTACCCAAAAAGTATGTGTGATAGAACAAGAGATACAGTCAAGAACAAATGGGTGCCGAATGAATATAAATGTAATACAAAAATAAGTGAATGGTACAAAACAAGAATGTGAGGCATGTGGATTATATAGAGAGAACGAATAAGGATCAAAACTCAGAAGAAATATAGGAAGGAAAAGTGAATGGGTGAAGAGAAAGGGAGGCCGAGAAAGTTGTAGGTGGGTGGAGTTAATGAGATCTCAGAAGAAGTGAAGGGTTTAAAGAACAAAAGTCAGCGTATAAAGTGGTGCATGGATATTGTAGCAGTGAGGGTGGTTTGCAAGAATAGAAAGGTATGCGGTGGCATAGTGAATGGTGTTGGTGTAAATGCGATGTAGGTAGATTTCCTTTTCTTTTTCTCTTATCTCTGCCTATAATGTCTCTTGCCCATTATTTCTCATTATTTTTCTGCACAAAGTTGCATGCTTCAGAACAGAATACTGTACATTGTGATTTGTTAGATTAAATTTTCTCATGTACATGTCGGTGGTGTGTGTGTGTGTGTATGTAATTATTTCGTCTTTGCTCATAGCAAGAAGAGCAGCCCAAGTATGAGGACAACATCTACATGTATATCTACTTTGTCATCTTCATCATCTTTGGATCCTTCTTCACCTTGAATCTCTTCATTGGTGTTATTATTGACAACTTCAATCAGCAAAAGAAAAAGATAGGTCAACTTTTCAGATTTTCTAGCACATACAGGGAAGAATGAGAAGAGAGGAAAATACCCCCTATCTAGGATGCCTACTGAATTATCAACTAATAACCTCTGGACTCTCCCAAATCTTGCTGCTAAACCAAAATTTAAATGGTTAAAGGCAGATTCACACATGCAAGTCAGCCATTGGAACTGCGCTGTAGGTTGAGTCATGGCAACTGGATGTCTTTCTTTTTGGTTGAAAGGTTTCGCTGCTTGTCCAAGCAGCTCCTTCAGTTTGGTCCCAGACTGAAGAAGCTGCTTGGACAAGCAGTGAAACGTTTCAGCCAAAAAGAAGGACATTCAGTTGCCATGACTCAACCTACAGACAAGTCCACCTGGATGACTGAGACTCTTCATCGACACCGGAACTGCAGTTATCATGAGATGACATTAATGAGTGAAAGAGGCATTATAGACTAAATATAAAAGCTAAATCTTAGTATCGCTTCATATAAGTGTTTTCATTTTGACTTCTTCAGCCATGCCCCATAGAAAGTTAACCAGTAAACACACAACAGATTTACTTCACACAAATGATTTGCTGTTCGATAAGTCTCTCATGCCTTTTCATTTCAAACAGTGACTGCATTACAATTTAAACTTCTGAACTGAACCTTTGCTCTACAGCAGCCTTCCCTAAACTGATGCGTCGGATTACATCTCCTCACATTCTCAGGCATCATCACCATTAGCTCTGTGGCTGATGAGAATTGTAGTTTGTGATCTGGTGGGCACTAGATTGACTTAGACGTTCCTACAGCAGAACTAAATAGAAACTAACTCTGTGAGACAATTATTTCTAGAGATGGTACAGTTTGTTTGCCACACAGAGTATTGAGAAAAGCCTGCCCATTTCAGATGCACCATAATCTTCAAGCAAAGTTGAATGGATTGTAACCAGCTTCTTCTTCTTCCCCCCTCCCCCTTTACTTTGGAGGTCAGGATATCTTTATGACAGAAGAACAGAAGAAATACTACAATGCCATGAAAAAATTAGGCTCCAAAAAACCTCAAAAGCCAATTCCCAGGCCTCTGGTAAGTTTTTCAATTTTTTTCCAGCATGTTATTCCTTATATATTCTAGTGACTCTTCCCTCCCTCCCCCACCCCCAAGTATATTGAGAATATTTAGGAATGGAAAGGAGAGCCATTATAATTTCTAATGGATAAAAATATAAATTGGGAGATTTCTGTTTCAAATTTCCACATTAGACAGTCTTGAGAAACCCACAAATCTTTAGCCCCCACTTCATCACCCCACTACTGGGACAACTGTACTGTCTTCCAGAGTTGTAAGATTAATGCATAAGGAAAAAAGCTCTGAACACTTGAAAAACTCTGAGCTCAGTCTACAGTCCTGAAAGAGCTAATGCCAGATGAGAAGCCCCTTCTGGCAAAGTGCCATTGCAGGATCCTTCTCCCTAAGTCAGGGCCCCACTTCCACACACACAGACACCCAGCCAGCTGTGACCTTAGCTGGCAACAGCAGGCATTTTGACTTCCCTGTAGCACTCGTGGGATCCTTCAGGGCAGGGTAAGAAAATCAAAACGAAGCCTCATGTCCCATCCATGCTTACCTTAAGCCCCTACCCAAGGGATCAAATGGGAGAACCAGGTCACTGAAATAGCTGGCTGTGCTTCAGGCCTCTTAACCCAGGGGGAGAACCATTCTCTGCTTTGGAGACCTCTGTGAGTGGGGCTGTGTCACCCAGGGATTGGGGCTGCCCTAATATACCTAAACAGGGCTAGTGCTTCTGTCCTTTCTTCTGACTTGGGGAATGGGGGTGGGAGGTTTATTTTTTGCTTAGCCTGTTGTGAGGCTTGCACTACAGGCATCATGGGTTTCCCTCTCCAAAAAGACAGGAGACCTGCTGCCAGTTTCAGTCCACAGTACTTCCAACATTTTGTAAAGTGGAGAGAGGGAGTTGCACAGGGTAAAGGAAAGAGGGTTCAAGAGTATTGTGTGACATTGGGCTATAGGGTAACCCCCCCTCCCAGCTTAGACAATAGTAGGTGCCTGAAGATCTGAGTGCTGCCCCTTGTCCTAAAAGCTGAATATTATATTTTTATCAATTGTTTAGACTTACTGTTCTAACTGCAAATTGCTATGAGATTTTTTAAAATGGGAAACAGTACGTAAATGTTTCAGATAAGTGAAATAGACTCTTCTGGGATAAATATTATCTTGAAGCAGAATAAAGGAACCATCTTATTGTTTACTGCTAAATTAATTACTTACTTTGGCTTTTGAAAAACAACAACTGGATTTCCCTAGAATCTCCTTAAGTTATCCTACCTGATATTTGCTTTGCAGTAAATAGTGCTGAACAAAGGCAAAATTATGACAATTTAAAGGAGAAAATAAGGCTGAATGCAAAGTTAATCAAACTGTAGCCCTATATGTACTTACATGCAACTAAGCTTCATTGAATACCACGCTAAGTCAACATTCATTTTTCTCTCACATAACTTACATTTTTCCAGCTGCCTTTAAGCATTTCTGTAGAATGGGATAAAGAAATCTCTACTACTGTCTTATAAAAGCTTTAATTGGGTACTACCAAAGGTACCCTAGTCATTTGGCAATGCTGATGTGCATGTTTTCTTACTGTGTATAATAGAACAAAATCCAAGGCGCTGTCTTTGACCTTGTCACCCAGCAAGCATTTGATATAATAATAATGCTACTCATCTGTCTCAACATGGTGACTATGATGGTTGAAACGGACACACAAAGCAAGCAGATGGAGGACATCCTCTACTGGATCAATTTTGTCTTTGTTATCTTTTTCACTTGCGAGTGTGTGCTTAAAATGTTTGCCTTACGTCACTACTATTTCACTATTGGATGGAATATTTTTGATTTTGTGGTTGTGATACTCTCTATTGTGGGTGAGTATATATACATATTTTCATGATATGTATCTAGCCCAATAATCAATGTGCCTGGAAGAATGGAAAATTCTAATGTGAAATTGCAAACATCACAGTGAAAAGCTGAACTTGCAATGCTAAAACAGAGGCTCATTAAGGGTTGGAATGTTGGATCTTCATATCTTTAATCAGTTCTTTTAAAGTCATCTCTCTTTAAGAGCTAATTTGAGATTGCCTCTTAAAATTGCTATTTGCGTAGAATGACTAAATTTATTAATTGAGGAGCAATGGAGAAATGCTTGGAATATATTAAAGTCCATTGATTCTCATCTGATACCAGACTCAATTCAAGGTACCGATACTGACCTTTAAAGTCTTGAATGGGCTGAGCCCGGCATAATTCAAATACCAACTTTTCATATGAACTAGCTTGATACAGTGGGATCTTCCTTGTATGTGCTTTCTGTGTGTAACAGGGTAAGTGGTCATGCAGAGAGGGTGTTTCAGCAGTGGTTACCAAAGTGGTGCAGGTTCCTCCCTTGCTCTTTTCTTTTTTGCCATTTAAGAATTTAACTGACCATTGGGCATTTTTATGGATTTCTATTGCTTGTGGTATCCACCAAATAGGAGGTGTTGATGTCAATTTTTACTATGCTGTTTGAGTTGTGTTTGTTTTGAATATACAGTATTGGGCTTTAATTATTGCTCAAAGAACCTAAAGCTCAGGAGATGGCCACTTTTGAAGAAAGCTGTGATTTTCTTAGTCTTGTGTAATGTCTCTAAGTATGCCCATTATTGACATGCTTCTGAAGAAAGAACATGAGATGACATGAAACAATTGTAACTCTCTTTTCTCCCCTCAATCCTTTTAAAGGTATGTTTTTGGCAGAAATCATAGAGAAATATTTTGTGTCACCAACTCTCTTCAGAGTCATCCGCCTGGCCCGTATTGGTCGGATCCTGCGCCTGATCAAAGGAGCTAAAGGGATCCGCACCTTGCTTTTTGCCTTAATGATGTCTTTGCCTGCCTTGTTCAACATTGGCCTCCTGCTCTTTCTTGTTATGTTCATCTTTTCCATCTTTGGAATGTCAAACTTTGCTTATGTCAAACATGAGGCTGGTATTGATGACATGTTCAACTTTGAGACTTTTGGCAACAGCATGATATGCTTATTCCAGATCACTACCTCAGCTGGATGGGATGGGTTGCTCTTACCCATCCTCAACCGTCCTCCAGACTGTGATTTGGAAAAGGAACATCCTGGGAGTGGCTTCAAAGGTGACTGCGGGAATCCTTCCGTAGGGATTTTTTTCTTTGTTAGCTATATCATCATCTCCTTTCTGATTGTGGTAAATATGTACATTGCCATCATTCTAGAGAACTTCAGTGTGGCTACAGAGGAAAGTGCTGATCCACTGAGTGAAGATGACTTTGAAACCTTCTATGAGATCTGGGAGAAGTTTGATCCTGATGCCACACAGTTTATTGAATATTGCAAGTTAGCAGACTTTGCAGATGCTTTGGAGCATCCTCTTCGTGTTCCTAAGCCCAACACCATTGAACTCATTGCCATGGATTTGCCGATGGTCAGCGGGGACAGAATCCATTGTCTGGACATCCTCTTTGCCTTTACCAAACGTGTATTGGGTGACAGTGGTGAACTAGACATCCTGAGACAGCAAATGGAAGAGAGATTTGTGGCTTCTAATCCTTCCAAAGTGTCTTATGAGCCCATCACAACCACGTTACGGCGTAAACAGGAGGAGGTCTCTGCAGTGGTCATCCAGAGGGCTTACCGGGCCCGTTTAGCGAGGAGGGGGTTTATCTACCGAAAAAATGTTTCCAGTAAAATAGAAAATGGAGGGACAAATAGGGAGAAAAAAGAAGGTACTCCATCCACAGCATCCCTCCCATCCTACGACAGCGTAACTAAGCCTGAGAAAGAGAAACAGCAGGCCGAAGAAGGGAGACGAGAAAGAGCAAAAAGGCAAAAAGACGTCAGGGAATCCAAATGCTGAGATGATCTATAATTATAATAATAACTGTAGGAAACTCGTGAGCAGAAAAGATTGTTTACAAACTTCCTGATAAAATATATATCAATAGCGAACAGCTGTGGAGAAACTTTAAAGATCTTATACCAAACATAGTCTGCTTACTGTGTGACCATGTTGCATCTCAAAGCAGTGATCTACCACCTGTTTAATGGACCCATCTAGACCAATATATTTAAAAAACCAGGAAACAATGCAGAGGAGAAAAAGGATTTTATACAGTTTGGGCAGGTGGATACTGCATGTTCCACATCAGTCAATGCAACTTAGGACAAAAAAGCAAAACAAAACACACACACACAAACAAGAAAAAAAAAATCTGCTGCTCAAGGATTCATATTTTTTTCCAAAGCAGCAAAAATTGATTTTATTTTTTTCATTTTATTGAAAGGCAACCTGGAAAAATATAACTTACAAAGGTTGATTTGTTCATGCAAAACTAGATTTTCGTACTTGACATTTAGTTTAAGCAACAAAACAACAAAAAGAAGGGAAAAAAACAAGTAGAGCAACAACAAAAAGCTGAAATGAAATGACACATATTTAGCCCATATCATTTAATCATCACAGTTTCCTTAGTACTTATTATCTGCATACTTTTTTATTCTATGGGCTTCACCATGGTTTGTGAGAGATGGGGGTAATCAGGTATTTTCAGTTTGCCAAACTCGCTCAGGCTGATTCCAAAAATAAATTAAATAAAATTGTGCTCGTTTCAATGCATAGAAATGATTTGCATGATGGCATGCTGTGATCAGGAATCATGCATGAGGAATCATAAAACCACAAGGCACTCAATATGCTGTCCAGGCCGTGTGTTAAGCCATATGTTTGAAGCACTCCACCGACTGCGGCAGACTGTATTTGGAGAGTTACTCTTAGCTTAACTATGCTCTTCACCTAGTTACCAAGTGTTAACCGTGCCGTGTATCCTCCCATGAGAGGAGACAAGTGAAACCAACCAAGGAGTTTATCTCTATGTTTAATAAGCTTCATGCAGCCAACTTATTTTGCACTTTTTAAAAGTAACTCCCCAAATCAACCCCAAAATGCTGCTCTAAAACCCTTCCAATTCAGGAAGAGGTTCTAGTACAATCTCACTATCTGGAACATTAGGGCTTCGAGAAAACTCACCGAGGAGTTCTGCATCCTGCAATATTTACAGTTCAGCATCCATTATGCCATACGCACTTTTTTTCTGTTAGAAATAAGCACTATAGAAAACAACGTATTATCTCTCAAAGATACACTTTTGAGCAGTTATGTAAAGCGACCTTATTGCAGGCAGGCTTATGATAGGGGAGTTTACCGCATCGTGTGCCATATTTACCGGCAAACTGTTGCACCCTTTTGCGGCGCTATGTGAGAAATAAGCTGGGCGCAAGCTGATGTGTTCTTCCGTTGACAGATTTCCTGCAGCTGCATGGTTTTATCTGATTCTCTGAGCTGCATTTTTCCCCTAAGGATAGCAAACCAAAAATAGTTTAAATAACTATGAAAATAGTTTAAATACCTATGAATAGATAACATCCTACTTTTGATGCGCAAAGTAGCAGTGTGACATGGGTGCAGCACGGAGAGGAAAAGTGTCATATTTGACATGTGCCTTCACCAGTTTCACATTTCATCCCATATTGTTGTATGGTGGTAATTTTAATGGTCCTGCAAATTCAGGGAGGGATGAAGAGCTACCTCTCAACTAGTCTTAACTCTAAATTGATGGGAATTCTAAAGGGAGGGGAACTAACATTTACGTTTCTAAGTAATACTTTGGCATCTTTCTTCTTTTTTTTTAAGTGTCCATTATGTCCCCCTTTAACAAATCAATCCTCACAATAATTCATCTTTTAAGGGCACAGATTTATGGAATTGCACTTGGGTCAATGTTGGCATTGCACTATGGTCAAGATTGTTCAACCATACAGCTTTAAAAAAAATTGCAGGAGGCTGTAAAGAAATACGCTGAATTTCTGGGACCTAGTGAAAGAAAGACGCTGTTTGAATGTGGACCAAAACCATTTTATCTATAAAAGGGCAAAAACTATTTTTTAAAAAAAGGTTTAAAATATTCCAAAATCAAAAGAAAACAAAGGAAGTTAGCAAAGCCTTTTAGTTAGTGGCAGATGCTTGATGTGTAGGATTTTGCAACTTAGATGCCTATTCCAAGGTTAATCAGAAAGTAAGTAAGCCATTTGATAGATATCTGTGCCAAGTTGGGCTTTTTAAAATGCATAATCTAGCTACCATGACATCAGCGGAATAATTCTGCTGTACCAGATACCACAAAGAGCAAAACCTTTCTTTCTTGTTAGATCTTATCCCACCTACTCATAAAATATGTATGATAAAATTACATGCATTTGTACAGGCAACATTGTAAACAGCACAACAACAAGAGCTGAAAAGTGTGACTGGACTTTTTAAGACAATAATATAAATACTGTAATATATCATTTTATTTTATTGGCATGCCTTTTTGTACATGACAAAGGACTACAAAAAATTAAATAGAATGGCTTCTGGCTTACGCCACTGTCCATATTTAATTTTCTATCTCTCTAAAAAATACTTTTTTTTTCTTTGTCCACTTTTCAGATGATGTCAATTTCAGTACATCCCTACAGAGGAAAAATATCCTCTCAAAAGATGTAGAGCAAAGCTTTATTGCAAAACTGTATTTACAACAACAAAACTATTTAGATTGTATTTTGGTTCTGAGGTGCAATATATTTTGACCACTTCTATGCAAGATTTGGCTAAACGTCATACTTATTCTTCAGCTGCACTACTGTTCCCTATGGAAAGCTTGGCACATGTAGTGTTTGTGCTATCAAATTTTATTAAGCAAGTTTTAGTAGAAATGCCCTGCAATCTCTATTTATATTTGCTCATTATTTAACAATACTTGAATTTTCTTATATTACTCTAGCTTTGCTTAAGAAAAAAAGCTATTATGAAAAAGCTTCAAAACTGTGAACTATGTCCTACTAAAATTAATAACTTTTTCTAATTTCTGCACAATGTTTCTTCAAGTTTCATTTGTTTTATATTTCTTTAACCAGTTGTCCCAATTAACCAGACTTCACTGATACTAGGAGCTTCACTCTGGTATTTTTATATATCAGCATTACGTAACAACATTTTGGAAATCTTGTTTAAAAATGAATCATCATATAATGGTCTCTTGAGATATATAAAGATTGAGATTATATAAAGATATACCTGAACATTTTTTTTAAATGGCAAAAGAGAAAGGAACTTATTTCAGTAAAATTAGCCAGTGTTTTTTAGAAAAACTTGTCCAAACTAGGAATCAGTCAGAGAAATCTCAAACGTACTGAGAAACATTTGAAAATGTAAATTTAATTTTAAGACAATTTTTTAAAGACAATTCCACTGTTTTACTCCACCCACCTATCCCATGGCCAGAAATGGTCAAAACAGTTTTGCTAAAAATTAATTTTAATAAAAATATTATATTTAGTTCAGTTTTTTATAAATTCATTTCCTTTTTTTGAATTGAAATAGTAAGAATAATCTCTTTTCTGGGCTATCCTAGTGAACGAACGATGTGTGGAAAGGAACTTGAAAAAAAGATATGGGAGATAGTCAATGACAACTGAAGTGAATGAGCATTCATAGTTAAATAATTTGACATATCTTAAATTTGTTTAGTTAACTGTCAGTTACCAGCAGAATAAAAGAGGCCAAATACAACAGTCATAATGCCAAAACTAGAGAAAGGGGAAAGTTAAACAAAATACAGTAAAGCAGTATAAAATATAAGACAAAATAGAAATTGAATAAAACTGGAGTATAGTAGAATAAAAGAGCAGGGGGGACCTTCATAATGTCATGACTCCAAAATTAGGACATTTTATGGCTTCTTATAGAAATCACTGTAGATGGAAACTATCCCTACTGGTGGTGGTGGCGGCAGCGTTCCAGTCTGTAAGCGGGAAACAGACTATTATTTGACATAAATCTTTTGAGCAGGATTACGCTTTTTCCCAGCTCCTGCCCCTTCAACCTCCACCCCAGAACAGGAAAAGATATGGCTAATAAAATACAATACACTTCACTTTTACAGTAAACCTAGGGAAAAAACGTATTTTCAACGCTATAATTCTGGTCATGTCCTTTAAAGAATCATATGCCTAAAATATTTTTAAACATTAATTATTTCATGGGACTCATGGTGGTTTAAGAGCTACGACTGTTTGGATTGTTTATGTGATGACATCGATAATTCAATAACACCGAATTATCCACAGCTAACTTTGGTGTGTATAAATTATTAATGAAACCAAACAAAGCAAATGCAAAACAAGGCTTTGTATAAAGGGGAGAGAACTCTAGAATATAAAGTATCTGATGGGTGAGGGGCTCATCAATGGTTGAATATGTTCCCATATTTATTGGTGGATTTTGTTCAAGAATAAATGCATTTTTGATACTTGGCTATCGAAGAGGGAGGATGCAATAATAGACCGAGTCCACATGTCACACTTGCCTAGGTTGACAATTAGATGAGAAATGTGCCTATTCACGCTTGCAGACTTCTTTGGTAAGTGGCAGAGCTGGCAAGCCATCTATCTTTGGTAGCTAAGAACTGGGCACGTTGTTAAAACACAGAACATAAACAGCCAGAAGAACAGCCATAGCTTAATTCTCTGGTTAGTAGGCATCAGTAAAAGAAATCTGACTCCAATTCAAATAATTATACCACTCACCAGATTAGCAATTTCCCAATGAATCAATTTTCCTTAGCTTAGATAGCAAACAAAAAACAAAAAAGGGGGGGTATTCTCCTACATACGGGAAATTACATTGAACTGTTTTTAGTTTACAGTACTGTTCTCTTTTTTATGTTTTGTAAAGGTATAAAATAATGTAGCCTATATCATCTTGCACTTGGTCTTCCTGTTTGAACTTTCTGATAAAGAGTAAACACATAGGAATCATAACACTGAATTAATCCTGAGGCAGTTATTGGAGTTTCCACAAATCTGTCTGGGTTTTTAACTTGTTTTAAGTATTATTATAAGAGTAGGTAACCAACCAGCGCAGAAGATCTGAATGAGTTGTATGTATGCAGAAGGTCCTGGTTCAATTCTTGGTTCAATTAAAGAGGATGTATTGTATTTTAATTTTTTAGCTTTATTGTAAACCGCCCAGAGTCCCTCTTTCAAGGGGAGATGGGCGGTGGCAAACTTAGATAAATAAACAAACAAATAAATAAAATGTATAGAAGATTATGGGAAGGACCCTCTTCTGCCTGAGACCTTGGGAAAGGTGCTGCCAATCAAAGTAAATAATACTAGCTTAGATGGACAAATAAGGATCTTCCTAATTATTACTTGGTTTAGAAAGTTATTCCAATTGTTAACCAATAAAACATCACATATTTGAAAAGCTATGTAGCCCCATACACCAAAGAACCCAAAATAAATATTTCCAGTTTTATTTTACTGGTTTTATTTTATTGGTTTGATCTTTGTGATAGTTCACTTTGTAAGATTTAAAAAGGGTCTTTGATGTTAACTGTAAAAAAATAATAACATAGAAGCAGATGTTAGGAATAAGCCAGTAAGACTAAGAATTTATATTGAGTTCTCTTTTTTTCCAGTGGATATTATGGGCAATTATTGGGCATTTAGAAATGGCCAGATCAAATTGACTATAGTTTTTGACTATAATGCTTTGATGAAAAACTAATGGAAACTATTGCTAAGTTATTATCCTACAAACCTTTATGGTCTTGAAGCTTCAAAATGCAAGAGAGGAAATGCAAGGACTAGAAAGACTGGGGAAAATTGGAAAACAAAGGACTGAACTTTGTTACTCAGCTACAACTTCCCTGTCATACAGGGTACATTCAGGTATAATGAACTGGGCCAGACTTGGCCCAGTGAGAATATTTCCTTGGGCTGAGTTTTTGATGTATAATATTGATTGTCTCTTGGGAACCAGTATTTGGCAACAGAGTAAATATATATATGGATGGCCTCCTATGCATCTGGGGGGGCACACTGTTTTTCATGGTACAAAGTGTTTTCAAGGCGTACATACCTATGTTTGAAAAATCAATGTATGTGGTTCCTGGGTTTGCATATATTTTCCTTCCAATGCTTTGGTGTTGATGTGGCTTTGAAGCATTCCCCGTGATGGTCAGGAATGAAAAAACTGTTATCTGAAAGTCCACAATCACACATACCACCACCACCCTGGCACGGATGGGAATGAAGAGAGTAGTACCAAGCTGGTTTTTGTTTAGGAAAAGGTTTTTAGCAGGAAGGGCTTAAATACTACATCGATGAAGATCATAAGAAAATTAGCCTAAAGGACTATCTGGTCTCTCATGACATTAAGAACCTCAGTTTCATGCATTAGCGTGTAAATGCCGTTATCTGCTAAGACAGGTAAGCTCTTGCAATCACACCCCCACAAGAAAGCCAGTGTTCTTTCACAACGTAACAATCACTCTTTCACATCTAGAAGGTTCTCAGGTTGATACTGCACTTACCTGGGCACAGGAAATGGTTAGTTTTGCAGTATTCTCTTTGTTTCATGCCTTTTTCTCCTTTCACTGACTTTTGTGTACGAGTAGCACTCTCTCCAGAAACAGTATGTGCTAGGGCGTTAACTGTGTGTGTGTGTGTGTGTGTGTGTGTCAGTGGACACCCAGACCTCAACTTGCGCAGTTCTGAATCCATCCAGTGACTGGCAGCAGTGTGCCTACATCTTGTACTTAAATGGTTCCAATCAGCTTTTTCTTTAAAGCTCTCCATTTGAAGGGCTGAGATGAGACACCCTTGCTTTACGCACTTGCTTTGCTAGAAATTAAGAGCAAAAGAAAACTAGGTATTATGTTTTTAATAAGTCTCCCAAGGGAGGCTGTTCTTGGACCCCTTGCTCTCTGTGGACACTTGTGTTAAGTGGCCAGACAAGAAAATTTCTTCTGTGCTGCTTCTCCTAGGTGGAGATCATCTCTGTCAGCAGGCAAATCTGGATGCTGTGTTGCTGCAGTGCCTATTTTGTCATCAGTCCTTTAGCTGGGAATCAAACTGTGGAAAGAATTGCATGAGACTTATGTAAGTTGTCCCTCTGAGAGGAATACAACCGTGCAACAACTTTTTCTGCATATAATTACTTTTGTGTGTATCTCTATAAAGTTGCTGAGAACTGACATTTGCTTTGAAACAGGCCCGCTTTGTAGGAAAGGGTAGCACACAACGTCTGTAGAACTCTTTCTCCCTTTCCTACTATGACCTGTTCTATTTCTTTTACCCCATTCTTTCCAGAGTTCACCATTACACCTACAATAGGCATTTCACAGAAACAGAATGCAAGAACTGTGTCTGTGAAAGGAGCGCTGAGTAAATGGTCTGTTAACGCCCCTTGCAGGAAGGAATCAGTATGCACTGGACATTGCAGGAGGTGCACGAAGAGCAAAATAAGCACTGTTTCCAAGTTTGCCAGGACTACCATGGTCCCCATTTAGGAAGAATAGCGCACACACAGAACCGTTTTAAAAGGGCAGTTATTCAATATTAACAGTATACTCAGCCACTCTCCAGAATACAAAGTATTGTTTTTAAAGAGTTTCTATTTACCAGTGAAAAAGAGTTTTTCAATTTAATATTGGTGTTAGACTAGAGTGGAACATTTTGATGGAGAGAAATTCAGGACAAAGTTCATACAGATTTCCATGTCTATTAGAACTGTGTCACATTAAATACGCATCTACCCAAAAGTTTCTCATACGTTGCATGTTGCATTTATATAGGGAGGTGTGTGTGTATCTGTATGTGGGCGTGTGTGGGGAAGAGAAAATGAGAGAGCTAGAGGGCATGTTGAGAGAGTGATTTTGTAAAAGAATGTGAGAACGCCTTTTTCAGGTATTAGAATTTGATATTCCCTAACAGAACTCTAGTGATTTCTGTTTTCAGCTTTGTGTGAGTGAGTGACTGAATGATAGATTGATCTTGGGCAAATTACCTAACCTCTCTGCGTGCCTCAGTTTTACCCATCTGTAAAACGGGTAATTACCTACCTCACAGGGATGTTGTGAGGCTCAATTTAATTCACATCTGTTCAAATGCTTTTCTGAGGTTCACATTGAAAGTGTGTTCTAGATGTGTATGTAACAGAACCATGGACTAAGGGAAAAATATAATAAGATGGTGTCATTAATGCTGCTAAAATCTCCATGAAAGCTTTTTCCCCCCAACAGATATCAGGGCAAATACTTTTTTTTTCTTTTGCTGCATACTGCTTGTTACCCCATCTCACTAATGTGTTTACTGCCCACATCTTTAAACCCCAGCCTGTAGGTTTGCTTGGTTTAAGATAACAACAGCGAATGAGAGAACGGTATTTGGGGGAAGGGAGAAGCAGGGGGAAAAAATAACATGCATTTTAAAAGTAACAAAATAGGTTGAAAGAACATCATCTGACTTATCTGATTTCCTTTGTACTGTACATCTTTTTACTTTGGAATTTGCAATAAAAAGGTATGTCCATCTTGTTTTACCCTCTTCTCTTGGATTAAATGTATTCCCTCCCTCTGACTGGCAGCCAACACTATTCCTGTTGACTGTGATGACTGGGGTACCTGTAGCTAAGAGGTAAACAAGGCTGGTTCCAGATTCACATTACAGTAGCCCCACTTCAGTGTCATTGGTTTCCAGCGGAATGATGTCAGTGGTAACAAAGTAAACTTAATCTGATCTGGAGGACTTTGTTCTGTCAACAGATCCAGCTCTAGCCACTTAACCAGAACATTAGGCCTCTGCATGGATGTCAAACACACACGTTGAAATCTGAACATAAAAGATAATGCATACATTAAATAAACTGTGCCTTATTTATTTTCTTCCTATTGATTTCAATGAGAAGAGAAAATTTAAAGGAAAATAGTTGGTTAAAAAACTAATTATATTCCTGCCCTGGTCATTAGACATAGCAGTAGTTGCAATGCGAATTCCCACTTCCCTTCCCTATATTTAGTTGTTACTGTTCCAGACTGCCTATTGTGGTTCTCCAGGTGATTTATAAGCCAAATCAAAGGAAATAAAATTGTTTAAGGTTGTTTTAATCATTTTCACATTTATTTCAGTAGGTCTTAGAACAACTAACTCAATTTAGATTCATCCCAAAGTTTGTTATTTTAAGGCTACTGTGCTTATTTTTTTAAAAAAATTAAACATACTTCTTATAACAAGGTGGCCTGATGACAAAAATACTAGACTGTATGATTATGAAAACATAGCTTCCGTTCCTCTCTGACAGTGATTTCCAAACTATGTACATTAATACGCTAGAAGAATATGCACATAGCAGCAGCAGCCAGAATGAAACACTGCCAGGAAATCCACTTCAGGATGAATGCCTCTTCACTGAGGATTATGGGCCATTATCTGCCATGCGGATCCAGCATAGGTTGGCAGACCTTTCCAGTCTCGGACTGAGAGAGAGTAACTGGCCCAAAGTCACCCACCCAGCTTCTGTGCTTAAAGGAGGACTAGTCCTCCTGCTCCTGGACCTTAACCACTCTCATAACATACGCATATACAGATGTACGTGTGTGTGTGTGTGTGTGTGTTTTAATCCAGGAAAACAATGTCCAAGTATTAAATAGTTCTGGAAGCAGTGGCCTGTGAACCATCCATAGATCATTCAGAAAATAGAGGCAAACAAATACAGCTATGTCATGGTTGTCCTACAATAGACAAGGTGAGGCAATCCAAATCAGATGCCACCTTCCAGTCTTCTACTAAATAACATCTGGTAGGGCACCAAACAGCATTTGGAACTGCTCTGGTGCTGATTTTCTTGGGTCATGTCTGATATCATTCCTCACTGAAGTATCTAGAATTTACATCCTCAATTACAAAAATACAACTATTGTTTTATGTGCTTCTCCTCTATGACTCCCCTTTCCATTTTAATTTCACAACAACCTTCTGAGCTAGATATGGCTGAGCAAGACAATCATCCCAAGTCACCTCATGGACTTTAATATCAAGACTGTGGTAGCACCTTTTTTGACCAACTGACATACCCAGAAAGATTTCAGCCAACCTCCAAAGGCCTCAACACACACAATAGGTTTTTAGTACAATTATTAATTGAGAAGGTACTTATAATCTGTCCCACATGTAACCTGCATCTGCATATCCAACTTCTCTTCCCCTCCCCTTCCCCTCTCACCCAATTTAAATGCTACATCAGTCTAGTCACTCCGCGCATCTGATGAAGTGCACTGCACCTGATGAACGCTTATATCTTTTAATAAAATGTGTCATTTGGAAAAGGTGCTACCGGATTCCTGATTTTTTGCCACAATAGAGTAGCACAGTTCTCTGCCTACAATGTCTAATGGAGTCTGTGGTTGAGTGGAGATTTAAGCATGGGTTTCCTTTCCTGCTCCATGAAATGATACCACTGCACTGTTCCTGCCCTCCCATTACCTTTAACTTCTTGCCAAAAATACAAGTATCATTATGCCACAGATTTGTCTATAACCCCAGGATGATACTTCTCCCATGTGTGTGTGTGAGAGAGAGAGTGTATGTAAGAGCCAATTGTGTGATGCATCTGCAAAAAAACCAAATGCAATCCTAGGCTGCATCAACAGAAGTATAATACCAAGAGAACTCATTGTTCCTTTCTATTCTGCATTGATCAAATTGCATCTTGAATATTGTGTCTGGTTCTGGGCCTCATATTTTAGGGAGGATGATTGACAAACTGGAGTGTATCCAGACACAAGCAACCAAGAAAAAATTTATGAGGAATAGTTGGAGGCATTGGGCATGTTTCATTTGGAGAAGTCTGTGCAGAGACATGATACCTGTCCTCAAGGATCTAAAGGGCTGTCACATAGACAGTAGGGTAGAAGTGTTCAGAACTGTTCCAGAAGGAACAGAAACAGACCTGGAAACAATAATTTATAAAGAAGCAGATTCAGGGCTGACATTAGGAAAAACATCCTAATGGTAAAAAGCTGTTCAGCAATGAAATAAACTGCCTAGGGTCATGCTGAACAGACCAAATGGCCCTCTGTCATGAATGGAATGGGAGTGGCTTTCTGCATAGGGCAGGGGATTGCCTAGGTCAGGGTTTCTCAACCTTGGCAGCTTGAAGATGTGTGGACTTCAACTCCCAGAATTCTCCAGCCAGCCATGATTCTCCAGCAAGCCATTTCTCCACTCAACATCCCCTTGGCATAGATTATATTGAGATGGTGACTAGCTCAAGACATTTTGTGTGTCTGCGGAGACATGGCAGGCCAACCCTCTGATATCTACATCGAGGATAGTCCTACATGGAGTACCCGACCCTCTTCTGCAGGCCTTGAGACCCCCTTTGACCAGCAGCCTCCACAATAGCATGGATCATCTGAGGGATGGCAGAGCTACCAAGGAAACAAGAGCACCTCTCTGGCTTCACCCAACAGCTTCTTCTACTTGGTGAATCAGCTGGGAGCACAGCACCTGATCTGTGGGGTGGGAGAGCTACCTATTAGAGCAGGAGAGTCTGTGGGGTTAGTTGCCTCTCTGGGGTGGCAGATGAACCTAGTGAAGCAGAGACGCTTTCCTGCTTCCCTGGGTAGTCCCACAGCATGGGATTGTAGCAGCTGACCCACATATGATGGGTCTCCCCCTTTCTGTCACCCTTCTCCCCCAGATGCCAGGACTGGATGGAGGAAGGGGAAGCATGTCATCAAGCCCAACATTATTGGAGAAAAGAGCATTGAACTTGGAAGGATGTGGAATGCAAAATGCTTTAGACAATTAAAAAACAATCACATGGTGTCTCCACAAGGATGGATCACATGATGTGTCTACCTTTAACTGCCATAGATTTATTTTTAATGACATTTATATCCTTCTTCAGTCAGAACTGATTATTGGTGGATGACTGGTCACAGACTTGTCTATATGTACTTGCTTGATGAAGACAATCAGTTCATTGTCGAAACGTTTCATTTTTGTATGTTATTTCTAACTGGGTGGTACCTTAAAAAAAAACCTATTTTAGTGTGACTGAAAATGGTGAGTAGATTCAAATAAATTTGCTGCTTCTCACAACAGGTTTATCCAAAACTCAACTCATTAATTACCTTGCATTTACAAATATTTAATGAACATCCCCCCACCCCCCAAAAAATCTTGCTCCTGGTAGTGTCCTTTAGATTTATTTGTTTGTTTTCTTGGTTTTGCTTTTGAATTTTCCTTTGTAAAGCAAAGAAGCATTTAAAAAAAAAAATCCTTATGAACCTCTTTCAGATTTGCCCCTTTTTCAGGTTTGTCCTTTATTTTTTCTAAGAAAATACGGTCACTACTTTTGGGCACAGCTCCAGCTTCATTAATCCTGAAATGACTTTCATACTATTTCACCTGTCAGGGGTTTCTCAAAAAAATCCTACAGTAAGAATTTGGAGAGGCTATTGATGTTAAAGATACCTAGTTTCTTTTCATAAAAGTTTAATTCCTGAGATTTCCTCAGAAACGTTAATATTAAAGAAAAATATGAAAAATGCCTGTTGTGAATTTGCCTCAACACCTGGCAACACTATAGTATAAACTATCTGAGGGCAATGCATTACCTGACCATGCTGAAAACAGGCTGCATTAGAAGCCAAATTCAAATGTGGTGAATTACCTTTCACAACTCCCACCGGGTCTTTTTTTCAACAAGTGACTAAAAAAGTCGCTGTTGCTTTAAGGGAGAGCTGGAAAGGGCGCTAACCGGAGAACTGGCTGTGGGCAGCTTGCTTAGGAAACGTCACGAGGGGAGCGGCGACTATCGCGCGGCAGCCAAGGCAAGAACTTGAGGAAGTGACGCGGGTTCGCTGCAACGCTATTCAAGAAGTTGTCTTGAATAACTTCTGTCCCAGTCCAGTGACGATGCTGGTTCGTATCTTGCAACTGTGTGTGCAACTTCTTGCGCTGCCCATCTACGTGGCTTCCTACCTTGGCTTATGGGATCCGATTTGTAAAAAAACTTTCCCATATTTCATGAAGACGTTCACTAAAATCTATAACGAAAGACAACACAAGGTAAAGGAGTCGCTGTTCAAGAACATGGGAGACTTCGCCGACTCCTCAGGAAAGCTCCGCCTGCTAGAGATTGGCGTAGGCTCAGGAGCCAACTTCCAGTTTTATCCGCCAGACACTCGCGTAACCTGCGTGGACTACAATCCCAACTTTAAAAACGTCCTCCTGGAGAGCATGGCGAAGAACGCGCACCTCCACTTTGAGAACTTCGTCGTAGCCTCCGCCGAGGACCTCTCCTTAGTACCTGACAGCTCAGTAGAGGTGGTGGTTGGCACGCTGCTGCTTTGCTCGGTGAACAACGTCAAGGCTGTCTTAAAGGAAGTTCTGAGGGTGCTCAGACCAGTAAGTCGAAGGGTGGAGATGGGGGGATAAGTTCTGGGGCTGTGCATGCTTTGAAAATGACTGGGGAAAGGGCTTTAGGTCTCAGAACAACAGCACCTCTGCGCCATTCTTTACACCTCTTCTCAGAGGTGACCTTAAGTAATGAGATTCTTCCTTAAAGCGACCATGCCTTTTTTAGGCTCACGCCTCCATGCATTT